>NC_091502.1:5353215-6553215 GCF_947461875.1 Haliaeetus albicilla
ACTCACCAATTACCATCATGGGCAAAACAGACTCGACTCAGGGAAATTGATTCAATTTATTACCAATTAGACGTCAGAGTAGGGTAATGAGAAAATAAAATAAAATCTTAAAACACCTTCCCCCCACCCGTCCCTTCTTCCCGGCTCAGTTCCACTCCCAGTTCTCCCTACCTCCTCCCTGCAGCAGTGCAGGGGGACGGGGAATGGGGATTGGGGTCAGTTCATCACACGTTGTCTCTGCCGCTCCTTCCTCCTCAGGGGGAGGACTCCTCACTCGTCCCCTGCTCCACCGTGGGGTCCCTCCCACGGGAGACAGTCCTCCATGAACTTCTCCAATGTGGGTCCTTCCCACAGGCTGCAGTTCTTCACGAACTGCTCCAGCATGGGTCCCCTCCCCGGGCTGCAGTCCTTCAGGCACAGACTGCTCCAGCGTGGGTCCCCCACGGGGTCACAAGTCCTGCCAGAAAACCTGCTCCAGCGTGGGCTCCTCTGTCCACAGATCCGCAGGTCCTGCCAGGAGCCTGCTCCAGTGTGGGCTTCCCACGGGGTCCCAGCATCCTTCGGGAACCCACCTGCTCCGGTGTGAGCTTCCCACAGGGTCCCAGCCTCCTTCGGGAACCCACCTGCTCCGGCGTGGGGTCCTCCCCGGGCTGCAGGTGGAGATCTGCTCCCCCGTGGACCTCCCTGGGCTGCAGGGGGACAGCCTGCCTCACCGTGGTCTTCCCCACGGGCTGCAGGGGAACCTCTGCTCCGGCGCCTGGAGCATCTCCTCCCCTCCTTCTGCACTGACCTGGGGGTCTGCAGGGCTGGTGCTCTCACATCTTCTCACTCCTCTCCTCAGCTACTGTTCTGCAGCAGGGTTTTCCCCTTCTTAAACATGTTATCCCAGAGGTGCTACCACCGTTGCTGATGGGTGCATTTTTCAGTATAGCTTTACAATATCCCACCACAAAAAAACCCCAACCAACACAAACCTCCCTTTTTCAAGCTGGTTGTTGCTCACCACTGTTCTCCATGTGCCCATCATCACTTTCAAATGAAAGCTGGCACTTCTGTAAATTGGACAGAGTGAGAGAAGAGCAACCGTCAGTTTTCTCCAATCGGAGTTTATGGATTATGTTTTCTTGCAGAAAAAAACATCCTTCTGAAGAGTTTCATGGCATCTGAAAATACTAGATATTTAAATTATCATGTTCCTCACAGTTTCAACAAATAGTATTTTTACAATTTATAATTTTATAGTAAAAATGAGGTAATAATCAAGAGAAATTCTCCCTTAGTCATGGAAAAATGTCCCCAGCAGAGTGTCACAGAATAGCTCAGGAGAGAGAGGCACATCTTTCATTAGAATTAAAAACTAACAAAGGACACAGTGAACACCCAAACATGAGAAACATCCATCAAAAAAAATAATGCATTCATTTGACATTTTTTAAAAATGGTCAATTTGGAAGAAATAGAAAAGTTTTCATAAAAATGTTGCTGTTCACAATGCATAGCCCCCCCCTTTTTTTTAATTTTCTCAGACCAGCATATCGTACCTGCTCTGTCACTGCTTCACATCAGCCTCTGGGCAGTTGGGCACGGTGGATGGCTCCTGGCATTTGTCCACCTCTCAGCCTCCCAACAGGCCCAGTGCTGAGAGGCTGTGGGTCCTTACAAGGGGAAAAAACTGCTACATCTATGCTTCCTTGTCTCAAATTAAACTTTATTTCTTAAATATTACCACAGCTTCAGGTTCCTGCTCAACTGTGCTTTGAACTCAGTGTAAGAACTGCCACTGCTTCCAATAGTTTTTGAATACCTATCACCTTGCAATGCTTTCCAGTGTTTTGTTGTTGTCCACCCTGTTCTCCACACCAGCACGAGGAATAAGGTTCAGAAGTCTCTGATCCTCCTTCCCCTTCATGGTTCATCTTCACAAAGCTTTTTTTCCCAGTCTGACATCAGGGGGTCCCTGGAGCACAGTCCAACCATCCTCCCCGTGTCCTGAAAGTGCCAACAGCAACAGCAGAAGCTGCCGAGCACTTTAGGGGGCCTCCAGACCAGGGGAAGTCCTCTGCGACTAAATCTGAGGTCGGAGCTCATGTCAGGTAACATATTTTGCTTAGGATGTGTTTACACTAGCTTTTCTGTAGGGAGCAATAGCATTATTTTGAAGCAACCCCCCGACCATCTCCTCATATCACACTCGGGCTTGCTCGACAGAAGGGCTTGAGTGTGTGTGAGCCAGGTGCTTTCTGGAGAACAGCAAGATGGGAAGCTCTGCCCAACGGGCACACCAAGTGGGCTACAACCTGTAAATGTGGACACGAGGTTCTGAACCCGTTACTGGCCCCTCGAGAAGCAACAAAGCAGAGGCAGAGCGGAGACATTTGATCTAGGGGACCACTCCAAAGCTTGTTCAGAATAGAGCCCCTCATCTGAAAATGAATGTAGAAGAAGGGGTCACAGCACCAGAGGCTTCAGGCTACACACCTGCCCCTACTACGCCGTATTACTGCTGGGGTGGGCGCAGCCCCAGAAGGCGAAGGGCATCCACCCGTGGGGACAAGCGCATCCTCAGTAGCCAGGCCACCCAAATTCACCATGCTGAGCCTGTGACTTTGTTTCCAAGTTAGCAAGAGGATGGAAAGCTGAGCTACAATGGAAGAACAGTACATCTAAAACCTAAATACTGTTTTTTCTACTCCTGATAGGTGTCCAGGTTTTGACCACTTTGCTGAGCAAATAACAAGGATCTGGGGCTCTAAACTCAACTTTCTCTGCTGGGAAATCACTGACAACCATGAGTGTGACTTTCAAAACGCACACATCAGTCCTGGAGCAGAGGAAGCCACAGTCAGTGCATGGCCTGTCCCCCCATACCTGCACATTTGCGGTTATTTCCTGGAAGGTCATTTTTCTGAAGAGTCATCTCCAAAAGAAGAGCGTGAAGCGGAGTACACGCTTGCTGCTATGTGCCATGGCTTCTCTTAGAGGACAACTGCCCCACAAGCTGCGCACAATACGATGTTTCTTCCAACGCAGGAGGCTAAATCCCAAAGAGACAATTATGAGGAGCCTGAGTCATGTTTGCAACCTCCTCATCCATGAGAAAGCAGTGCACCCAGAAGTAGGAAAGCACTGAAGAACAAGGTATTAAAGCACAGAAAGAACTGAAGACCCATTTCCATGTTAAGTCCAGTACAATACATTCACTTTACTATACAGACTTGGTAAAATCAATGGTATTTTTACCTTTGATGACGCTAGGAGTAGGAGAAGGCTCTGAATTTACAGGTTTTACATTGACTGACATTTTACAGGTTTTGCTTATTAGTTTTATCATTAGAATAGAATGAACAGCTTTGTGAGAGATAAGGACATAAGTGCAACGCAATTCATTAATGCAATTAATAAAAGGAAGGATGCTTGCCTTTCTATAGCACAAGAAGAAAACCAGGCACAAACATATTCTTGAGCTTTTTTTCTGCGTATGAAACTGTCTCAAAGGTTCCTTTGTCCACTTTCTAGATTGCTCATAGAAATGCCTTTCTCAAGCAGTGATTATTCATGGTTTCACAATGGACATGGAGGTCACTATTAGAATCAAAAAATTAAAACCTCCAAATTTTTCTTTTACCATTAACTTCAAATATGGAACAAAAAAAGTCTTTATTTCCATCAATAATAGATAAGGGTCAAAGGCTACACATTAAAACCCCCTCCATTAGGCACAGTCAATTGAATTTTGAAGTTTGGTTTTCTATTCTGGACTCTTGGTTGGGAACTAAATCTAAGAAGAAGTCACATTTCCTGGAAAAAAAAAAGCCTGAGGACAAAGGGACCTGCTGACGAGTGTTCACACGACTCTGGGCTATGGCAGCAATACGGACCAGGTTCTGACTCTTAGCTCTAAAGAGGCAGTGATGGATGATGTCCCAGTGTGAAGGCTGAGCAGTGATAAATGAGGCAGCCATGCTGAGCACACTCAGGGTAGCGTGGTAGTTTTACAACACATCATAAAATAACACTGGCTGCTGCTTTGATGGACAAAACTCATGGAGACCGGAGAGGAAATATCAGCTGTCTGTGATAAGGCAATGGGAAGGGCTGGCTGGCAACCGAACGTGAACAAGAGCACTTTTGCTGGTGCCTCTGCTGGGAGAGCAAGAAGAGCCATTTGGTAGGTAACGACAGCTTGTGCCTTTGCTCCGCGGATGGTCATCGAGGGGCTGTGGGTGAAGAATACTGAGCAACACGGGAAAGAAAGCCTCTGAGGTATTCTGAGCTTTGGTCTCAGACACTCAGGTATGGTGGGACATTTGGGACCTTGCTCCTGGACTTTGGAAAGAAACAGGTGCCAAAACTGGGCGATAAAAAAATTCAGAGAGATTAGCTGAGTGTGGGTCATGTTTGTATCGGTCCTTTGAGTGAATTTTCTATGTTGAAGATATATGGGCCCTCAAGCCTGAGTGCTAGGACAGTGGCCGGCTGATACAGCTTCGGTCACAGGGGACCCGTCTCTGCAACCTGCAGCTCTGCGAAAGCAACCAGGGCCAGAGCTGGGTCTGGCTGAGATGGGGTGGGTGGTGTGGGCAGTGGGAGGCAGGAGGGAAAGAGGCGTTGAAGAGGATTGAGGTGAAATCAAAGTAACAGCCCTTTGCTAATGCCCATTCCGTTGTCTCGGCTGTTGGCCATGGACGGCACAGAGCAGCACGGTAAGTAAAGAGCCCTGACGTGGCGAAAGCACCTCAGCGAGTGGGAGTTCAAGGCACGGAAGCACGGGCTTGGCAGAACAAGCACTGACTAGGTTTGTGATGGAATAAACCTCCAAACATACAATCTCCAACACGCAGAGGCTGGAAAGGGGAAGGATAGCTGACCCTCACTGCCAAGTAGGAACCCGCAGTAGATACCCTCTGAAGGTGGCCCCAGCCATTCCCTGGAAGTACAGGGGCATTCTCCTCCACCTGGCAGTTACCTAAACATAGTGGGTACTAAACCTCCTTCACACGCCTCCAGAAACACTTGGCACGCCCATTGACTACATAAGGATGGGAGTCATCACATCCAGCCCTGGCAGCCCGGAATGTTGGAGTCAAGAGGACTCAGCTGGGCTCCTGCTGTAGCTCGTGGAGGGAGGTAAGCATCTCCTTCTGGCAACTAATTCCTCGGCAGGGCAACCTCATTTCCCTAGGATCCCACCTCAAAACTCAACCACGTATATCATCTGGCAGAGTCACGCTCCACCTCTGAGCAATGACCGTGACCACACTGCAGTTACATTACCCAAGGCTGCAAACTCTCCTGCACGTGCGTGGCTCTCCATGCGTAAGCATGCGGTAACTTCCACGTGAAGTTAAGAACATGCATCAGTCATTGCGTTATCAATAACTAAATTAATGATACTGAATTATTAGTACAGATCCTATATAAAAACTATGAAAATATATAGGTTCATGCAATACTGAGGTCATACGGTGAGCACTATAACGATCTTGAGCTGATTCATTTTCATATTAACATAATTTTTTTGTTAATTTTGCTACACGTGACAATTTGCATACATCGCACAATGCAACAGGTAGGCCATATACCCACTTCAGATTGTGGTTGAATATGTGGGTCAGTGAAACCAACAAAATGAGCCAAGTTTGGAGGAGGGGAGAAAAATCCTTATTTGTTTATAAATTTTTTTTGTTTGTTTTACTTGATCCAGAATTGCCAATTCAGCAGCAGTTCTCAGAGAGAATACTGAAGACAGAGAGCCTTTAAGACAACTTTCAGTTCCTCTTGTCCTCCACGAAGTCAGAGTGTCTTTAAAAAGGACTCATCCTTTGTTCAATTGAATGATTCAATTTATCTTATTTGATTAAATATATCCTATGTAATGGGCCAGATAGATGACCTAGAGTATTCCTAGAATATTGGCGTTTTTTTTAATCCCTAACTTCTTTGATTCTATAAATGTACGTATCAATGGGGTCCAGGTCCAGCCTGAAAATGGCATATAGCTCAATTGAAAAAAAGAAATCTTCACCGGAAGAAAAATGGAGATGAGGCAGCAATCAACAGTGATCCAAGAGGAGCAAATGAAAGTGCTGAGTTTAGGAATGAGAGGGTTGTACTGAGCACGCCTCCACTCACACTGAGCTCAGGGTGAGACCCCCACGCAGAAGTATGTGACCCTCCTGCCCAGTCCTACCCAGCCATTTACAGCAGCGTGGTCCTATGAAATGTATGCAAAGATTCAAAAGTCAGATCTCCAAGGGGAAAACCCATCAGTGGTGGAATGCATCACAAACCCAACAAATTAAAAGAAGTGTGCTGTCCTGCATGCAGTCTGCTATGCCTGCTAGCAGGAAAGTTCACTGATAGGCACGTCCATATCACAGATTGCTTGGCACCTCTCCTTTGAAGAACCCTCGGTCCTACCTCTTGTCAACCCGCTGCCCTGTAACCCTGAAGTTTGGACTACCCAAACTTGTGTAACTACACATGGTCAAATAACAGCAAGTTGGACATTTCTGAGAAAAATACATTTTCCTGCCCATGATTTGATGCAACATTTTTATTCGGTGTGAAGCTGTACCGTGTGCTTTGGAGAAAGGACTGGGGATTTGCCCCTGAGGAAGGAAAAGAAGGGATGTTATTATGCCTTTGCTCTTTCTATTACCTATCACCTAATTTTGCCCCAGGCTCTTAAGGAACACATTTTGGACATGCTCAGTAGACTTTGCAGGGCTGAACAACTCTTACTTACCGAACTTAACTCCACCTCAGGGCCAGACAGGGCCAGGTCCTGGGATACAAGTTCAAAGAGACGCAGTCATGTCTGTGGACTCACTCTGCTGCATCCAAGAAGGACCGGGTGGAGGACGGACTGGGTAAGAGGTGGGTAGGAGGGCACTGAGCCAGCGATGCTGCGGAGGCAGGACTGGATGTACGGTGGAGATGTGAGGACTGTGAGCTGGTACATGGGATAGCCTGGGCAGCTACGGAGTCTGGACCAGAGAGTCTAGGACTTAGCCAACGAGGCTGGAGAGGAGCTTGTGACAGAAATGTTGTCACTGGCCTGTGATGATGACTGACAAGAGGCTTGAAAAGAGACAAAATGGGGAGAAAATGTGGAGAAAATGTGATTCGGGGTGGTAAGGAGAAATGGGATGAGGAGGATGGTCAGAAGGGGTCAGACAAGGGCAGAAGAGCCTTAACATCCTACCATCGAAGGGAATTTCTGCTCCTTCATTGTGCCTAAGGCACACATTGAAGGGTAAAGCTGCCATGAACTCTGAGCACGGCTTGATACCCTCATGTACGTACTGAAGAGCACTCTGTGCAAAGCAAGGGCAAAAGAAGCGCACTTCAGACCCATGAATTGCTAAATTGCAATTCATTGCAAGCATTGCCCTACGGCTGCCAAAGTTGAATGCAGAGGAATAAGAAACCTGGATGCGGTCCCAGGCAGGGTATGTTTGGTTTGATGCAAACAAACATGTTTGCATTGATCTGGACCTCAAAAACACAGCAGGAAATAAAAACAGTCCCCAAGCACGAGGACATTAGCCGGCCTGATTCAAGATCAAGATGTAAGAAATGCCAATGGAGCATTTATATTAACAGCTTTGCAAGGCCACAGGACCTCAGAGCTACTGCTGTTGGCCACTGCCTGCAACCCGTTCTGCAGCCATCCTGCTGCAGGTTTCTTGAACTCCTCTGTGTAACCCTGAAGTATCTCCCATCAAGCTGGGCATTTTTCCCCAGAATACTCAAAGACTGGCTTCGTAGTTTTCCTTTCTTTTTTCCCATGTATTTTGAGAGGCATTAAGGTCTTCTGTTGCATGCTTCCTTTTGATCAGCACCACTGCAGTGAAGTATACACCTGCAAACTCCCTTTTCTGTATGGTGGGGAGTTAGTTCAGGTTTCCTGACAAGACGGTGTCTTTGCTGGTTCAGGAAGCTCTTCAGGTTCAGAATGAGGGTAGGCATCACTGCTACATCTCATCTTCAAGATTAGCAATATAGAGAGCTCCAGACCTTAGTGAATAGTATGTCCAGCTCCCAGAAATTATGTCTGTAATAATAAACCTGAGTTTGTCTTTTTTGTTTCTGCAGTATTTTAGCCAACAGCAGCCACCTTTTCAAACTCTCCTCTACAATTTGGACATGATGCAACATGTTATGGTTGTTTCTTAGCTTAAGCCGAGAACATCATATAACTCAGAACTGTAGGAACTGGGACTGAGGCAAAATAGAAATCATGAGATATTCATCAAGTTTGCCAAACCTGGCAAATGATGAAGCTCACTGGTTTTTTTGCTGCTGCTGTCAGATCAGCCTGTCCCATTTGCTGTGCTGATCTGGCAGAAAGTAACCCAGATGAGGACCTTCTGTCCCTTTGCAGACTCCCCACACAGGGCTCTTTCCCTGACCCTGTGTCCCCACGTCTTTTCTCTCTCTGCTCCTTTTCATCTGGTCTCTGCTTTCTGTTACCCTGGACTCAAGGCTTGTGGTTGCAGTTGCTCTGCTTCTCATCTACAGGACAAGTGCAGCTCCAACCATAATTCAGCCTCTGAAATAAACGAAGTTTATCTTTTTTCTCCTCTTTTCTTTCTTTACTCTTTCCTTTCTTTTTCCTGCTGTGCTCTAAAAAATAATATTTGGCTCTTGTTTCATAAAGAAATAAACTGACACATAAAAGAAAAAAACACGACAATTAGTGCTTTCACCTTCCCAAGTGAAACAACCCCCAAACTCCCATATTCTGTCGAATAGATAACAGTGACAACTGAATCTGGAAGAAAATTCCTAACGACAATTTTCTATCATAAAGACAGCTTTGTCAAAGTCAAAATGTGTCCAAGGAAGATACCAAGCCTGAAAAAATTTCAGTTAGAAGAAGTTGCAGTGGTTTGTCCTGACTTTATTAATCCATACTAATAATATTGTCAAATATTCCATTTTGATAAAGTCAAAATGTAATGGCTTGATATTTTTATTCTAGTACTGGTATTATTGTAACACATATATTTATCATTACCTAACATTTTATTGTAATGCTTTCACTTTATAGAAGTTAAATAAATTGTAAAATGAAAATGTGCTGAATTACCAAAGCAAAATCTTTCAAGGATCCTAAATAACTTTTTTTTTTTTTAATTCAAATGTGCATTTGGCAGAAATTTAAAGTTCTGGCTTTGCATTTGTGTATAGTTCCATATGAAATGCCTACCGGTGAGGTGTATCCACAGCATTCCTCTCCCTTCCTCCAGCCTCCTTGGAACGGAGCACTCGGCTCCTCGCTGCTCCGAGTGTGCTCCCACCCATCGTGGGACTCCTTGTACAGGTAGCAGCTATAACTTGCTGTTTAAAAACACACTTCATAAGCTGCCAGTAACATTACAGGCTAGCTTTAAAGTTGACGTGGCTGATAACAAAATGCATCAAGTACAAGCCGTGTTATAGCCACTGGTGGGAAAGTCACCAGTTAGTTCTCAGATTTTAACTGCTAAAAAAACATATCAGTTCAAATGCAAACACAGAAGCAAATAAAGTTCACATCAGAGCAGAGTAGATAAAAAGGTAATTCTCTGTCGCTTTTCCAAATGCTTTTTTACTTCTGAAAAGCAGAATTTCATGAAACTTGCCTAATAAAACACCAAAGTGTTTGAACTCATCTACATGCACGAAGGCAAGGTGCACTGAAGTCACTCTCACTACAGCTTAAGCTTTTTGGTTTTGGTTTAATGACATTAATTCCTCATTAACCTTAGTCAAAATGTGATGCGCGTTTAAAACAAAGGATGTTCACAAGGCCTTTCCACCAGTTTCACTAAACCGGTTTAAACTCCTGATTTCAGGCAAGCCTTAGCCGCATTCTGTCACTGATGAGGCTGAACTAATATACAGAAGGGAGATATCTCCAAAAGCCCACAAAGCTGAAACACGAGTGGTCAAAACACATCACGCTCCCACTGCTCTGCCACGTATTCGCCTTCTTGACTTTCAAGTAGAAGCCTTTATAGTCAAACCCTTGTTTATGTGCCCCTAAACAAAGAACCTGCTTGAACAACACAACTGGGAGCGATGATGCGTTTGAGCGGTTTTCATCTATCCTGCAAACACTTACCTGGAGCAACAGGAAAGCCAAGTGTTTAAATGTTTGTTCAGTTGGTGTCTACCACTTTACATGGAGTTGTGGCACCAATTAACTAAGCCAAACTAGCAAAGAATGTAATCAAAACCCTATGGAAATTAACAGAACTTCTCTGACTCCAATAGGATTATGAGAAATGATCCAAAATATTATTTTAATGTTCATAATAGCTTGTGGCCCAGTGGGAAGACATTAATGTACCATGAACTTTAAAAAGTGAATTTTCCTGCCCAAGCATTGTGTATCGCTTCTCAGAGCAAGATAATGTTTGTCCAAGCCTGTCTGTATGAAGCAAAGTGAACCCATTAGCTCATGAGATGGAAAGTCTAGGGAGGAACCATGGGCAAATTACTGCTGAATTTCTTCTTCATGGGATAATCAAACAGGGATCCCCTTCAGCATTCTCTGCTCCATGTGACCTTTGAATGGAGTAGAGATGATGTCATTTTTTTCCTTATTTTTTCTCACAGGCTGTGATGCCAGTCTGTGTTATGCACTGACTTCACCATTTAGACCTGCGCAGGTATAAATCACTTTAATGAGATGCTCACAGCCCTGTAACTTCTTCTTGCGACCTCATCCAAAGAGTTGATCTCTGACTGACTGCCCTACATTTGCTCACCTATATCTGCCTTGGCACAGTGGAAGCGAAAAAAGCTGTTTTCCGTAACAAAAAAAAAGCACATCCTCTCCTTCCCAATGAAATCATGAAACATCTCGTGAGAGACTTGGCAGTGGTCCAGTAAGAAATTCCCCTGTCCTCTTTTTCCAGTCCGGCTACCATGAGCAGAAATAATTAAAACTGAGGCTTTGACTCCAGGGGTGCATCAGTGTCAGGGCTGGACCCTCCCTGACTCTTGTTCGCAGTCTGGGAGCCCCGTAAGAGAACGGTTCGTCTTTACTGTGCACACCCTGTAGACCAAACGGCAGGGAGGGCGTGAGCATTTGGCTATTCCTTTCCAAAAACCGTAGCAGCTGCTATTCCTTTCCACACCTCCTGGAAACAGTCCATCTACCTTAGTTCCGACCTGGCCCTCAAACATGACAGCAGGGAAAATGTGCTGCCCACCAGACCTGTCCACCCTAGAGCTTTAGCAGCGGTGTCTTAGCTATGCAACTGCTGTCATCCAGCTAGGCTGCTAGTTATAGTGCTCAAGAGAAAGGTGAAAAGATCATAATCATTATTATGCTCATTTCCACCAGACTTTGGTTCCGCAGTATTTCCCTTTCTTTAATGTAGAGTTGTGACAAGACATGAAATACTAGGCAGCTGGAAGGTGTATTTCTCTCCATTGTTCAGCTGTGACTCTCAGAGCACTATAAATTGCTGAAGATGTTGCCTCCTTGAATCTTACATCCTTCTCCTTGCTGATGGATGTGAGGATAAGTATAATACCCCGTTGTCCGCAGTCCTACATGATATAGGCGCCCACTTGCTACTGTACTTTGGCTGGATTGTCTCCTCGTGCATGAGTTATAAAGTACACACTGTCATCACCAGAATGAAACTTGTTTATACTCTTAACATTTTAAACTATGAAGTTGTTAAAATGTTTGGGGTTTAGGTTTTTTTTAATGGAACTTAAACTTGTGAATCTAACATTTTTGGAGAAAGCTCAGATTGTTAAGGAATCAGCAGGACACATCACCGAGCTACAATAGGTTCACTTTCATGTGGATGCTGTAGCAGGCAAGCCTTCATGGAAAAACTCTGAATGTGAATTTAGCTAGTTTTGGATAAAGACGCCTTTCAGCGTCAATAAACACCATGAATGCAGCCACGGTAGAGTTACAACTTAATGAGATGAGGGGAAGTGCACAGGGTCAGGCCTCATCTCCCGGCCTCTGTCATGCTAATCAGCTGGGCAGCCTGCAGCTGAAAAACTGCTGGAATTTTTATTTGCATTTCATTTAGTTGGAAGGAAATTGACCCAGATGGTCCACAAAGGCAATAGAAGGCTGGCAAGCAGTCTAGTGCTGCACACTTTTCCGAGGGGCTGCACTTGTCCGCCCGTCCCTCTTGGAGCCCAAAACATAAAAGATTAAAACAGCGTAAGGGAATTGATTTCATGATTTTTAGATAATTTCCCTAAGATTTCAGAAAAGACCTAAAAACCCTAATTTAATCAGCCAGGAGCTCAATAGTAATTAAAGGGAAGAAAAGCTGAGATAATGAAAGAGGTGGTGGGGATTTTTGCTGTTGCTGGTGGGAACCTTTCTTAATTAGAAAAAGTCTAAAATCTAAATGATGTTAATGACGACAAGCATGAACATTTATTGCAAAGACACTGTATCCTTGGTCAACTTAGATGATTGATTGCCAAATCTGATAAATTTCCTTAGAAAAAGCTAAAATGATTTGCTATGCATTTGTCCAAGCCAAATATTTCCATGTGTTTGCTCAAATGAACAATACTGGTGTCACTGTTATTCGTTTGGCCAAAGCTTAGATATTTGCACAAGAGATGTGTGATTCCACACCATCTGCTCATGGTTTCACCTATTTTGCTTTGAAAGCTTAGTTAAAACTCTAATAAAAATGAGTGCACTTCAGATTCCACCTACTTCTGCGTTTGTAACCTTAGAGATTACAACATTTCAGAGCAAGTGCCACAACCTCACAGAGGGCCAGCTGATGGCATATCTATTTCATTGGAAGGTATGAAACATAACTGTAACCGTATTGCACCAAGTTTTTCATAAGGGCAAACTTTCAGCCATAAATTGTCATGACACCTCAGTAGTACACGGAGCTGAAGCAAATGGCTGGGGATCCCTTATCTTCCAGTTGCACCAGGGAAGGTGCTGCCTCTTTACCTCTTTCATTTCTACCAGCATTACTCTAGCCAGGGTGAAACTTCATCTCCTTATATCAGTCTTGCTAGATAGTTATGTTGCCTCAAAAGCAGTGTGCTAACCCCTCTGGTCTGGATAGTTATTGAACATGCGCACAAAAGTCTTCCCAGTGCAAGTCTCAGGGAATCAAACCCAGCAACTTCAGGGGAATTGCTGCCGATTTCCTCTTGCGTAAAAGTGTGTGTAAATCTGGACTAACCCCCTTGGATTACTGAGCTTACACGGTCTTTTGTTTTCATGCCAGGAATTCTGTCTTTGGGGAAATGTGATAAAAAGAGCCTGAGGTAGCCACAAAGCCACACAACGGTGTGGACGCTCTGACAGCTCCTGCAGGAACAGAAAGATCTGGGATTTTTCAGCTCCTTCTGGTTCTCTGAGGACTTGCAGTTGGTTCAACTTGTGGCAGCTCAACTGCTAAGCAGCTGCATGAGTACACCACCAAGGTGACCCAAACATACCTGCTACAAGCCAGACAGAGACCCGGTCTTTTTCTTCCAAGGCATCAGTGACTCAACCACAAGTTATCTCAAGGTTTGTTCTTTCCGATGGTTACGACAGTCACTCTTGAGCTTTGATTTTATAAAGCTTACATAAAGCACTTGTCCACAGTCCTCTATGCAAAGCAGATTGGGATGATTTACATTTCCAGCACAGTCAGAAGTCCCAAACTGCTCCTAATGCCCCTGTTAGCAGTTCAGTAGCTAAGAAAGAATGGAAGAATGATAGGTCATTAGCTCTATTTCTTGACCTGGCAGTGGCTTCTTTAGTAACCCAGGGCAATTTATAGGACAAATATTTATAAGGGAGCCAAGATTTATGTGGTTCTGAAGACTAAATAATCTAGATTAACACCTTAAAATCATACCTGAGAACCATAAGGCAGCATGCATAGCCACCGTCCACGCTGAAGGTGGCTGAAAGAGCCAGAGGCACTGCAAGTCCTTGAATTACCGTCTCTGGAAGGCAGGAAGAGATCAGTACTTTCGATGTGGTTTCCAATACCCCTGCTTGCCCTCTGCTGTAGAAGGGAAGGATGCTGACTGTGGGCAATGTCTCTCTCACAGGGGTCGAACACACTGTGTAGGAGTGGTCTTGGCTTGCTTGAATGAACAAGCTGGTTAAGAAACACTTTTATTTGCATGCATTCTCCTACTCGTTTAGGTGCCTGGAGGTGAGAGGACTTGATAGAAAATATGGAAGGCTGAAGTATTCAGATGATGCACTGATTACATTACATCCTAAAGCACATGAGAACCCCCTGAGGAAGTTTAAAACAACTCTTCCCAGTGAGGTAGCAATGGCTTCACTGCAGGATGCTCCCCTGGAAATAGCAGTGGGCTCAGCAATGAAGAAGAGTGAAGGACTTAGAAAGATCTGCATGGATATTTGACATCACTTCAACAAACTTACTCACAGATATGGGTGTTTCTGTCTTCTCTGGAGTCTTCTCAGTGCAGATACAATCCAACTTTGCAACTGAATAGGGGCTCGGTGCTAGCACTGAATGTGGCAGGCCCTGGTGCCAAGGCAGTGCTTAAGCTACATTTTGACTGGTGCTTGAAATCCAGATGTAAAACCAAAATCGCCTCCTCTTCATACTGACAAGGCAGAAGAAAGAATTTTGAGGTAGACTTGGAGCTTTTTAATTGTAGCCTTACCACTGCTGACCCAGTGCTGTCCCATCTGCAGCGTGGGTGAGATGCTCACCACCAAGTTGCCCATTTCACGTTTCAATGTTACATGAACTCACCTTCTTGTCGCCACTCTCTGTCTGGGGTGGCTGTGGTCTGTAGATGGACTGAATTCAACGTACCATCCATGAAGGCAGGAGCAGTCTGGGCCTTGTGGGTCCCACTCTTAAGCCCTGCAAGATGCCCATAGCCACATCAGGGCAGATGAGCTTGCTCTCTGGCCCATCATGCTCATGAAGTTCCTGCTGGAGGAGTTTGGATGAGCAGAGTCGAAATGGAAGTTAAAAGCTGAAAAAAATAAAAACACCTGTGAAAACCAGCAATTTCTTTAGAAATCATTCAGTATGGTTAAAGAGGCTTGTTATCTTCTTGGCACACGTTTCAGCAGTGATCACTAACAAGGGTTACCGGAGACCTGTCAGATAAGCTAAATACAGTTCTGGGACTGGTGAGGCCAGCCAGCTCTCACTGCAGGACCCTGAGCGCTGCTGGTTTCTCAGTTTGTTTCAAAGTATTTTAGTGTCCTTACCACATTTTCCTTGAAGACTGCAAAAGCCCAAATTTGTTGTTTATGAAATCCCAAGAAGGTCTCAGGCAAAACAGGAAATGTTTATTCAAACATCTGGCAAGGAGAGCTACAGGCTGATCTGGACCCTGCCTAACCCTCCCTCCCTGCTCAGCACTGGTCCATGCTGCACTGGAGCTCAGCCTGGGACCTGCACATCTGGGAAGCTGTGAGCAAAACAGAGACCCCAGAGGAGGACAAGGAGAATGACAGTAAGTCCAGAAAGTGTGACATACAATGAAAGAACTGGGGTTGCTCTAGTGTATGCCAGGGATTTCCTGATCATATTTTTCAAATATGCCAAGAGCTGCTGCAAAGAAGGAGCAAAGTGCTCTTCATGCCCATATAGGACAAGAAATAACATACGTAGGTGCAGTGCAGAGGTTCCAGTAAGACACTAGAAACATTTGCTAAAGATATGGACAGTGAAGGAACGGAGCTGCGCTAGAGAGGTGTGTGCTGTCCATCACATGAAATCTTTAAGAACAGCTTGGAGAAACCTCTGTCTGACAGGTAAGGGGGATAGTGCCTTGTGGCAATGGTCTGGACTAAAAGACCGCTCAAAAACACCTTCAGCTTTATTCTGATACTTTGCTTTTTTGTAACCTTTCAGAGTGAATCTACTTTGATGACTTCTGCTCTCTGGATACTTTTGGTTTGATTATGCAGAGTCACCTTATACCCATGTGTAAGGATGTCTGCACTGGTTCATCCCTCTAAAAAGCAAAATAGTGTCAAATGAAAGGCCACAGTATGTGGATACAACTCAGCTAAATATAATAGGTTTTCAAATTCTTATCCTAAGTCTGAATTCAATCTCTGTGAACCTGATAGAAAAAGTGTCAATTAGTAGATTAAGGGAAATAATTCCAAAAAGCTAAATTATTTTAACCGAAGAAAAATCATGCTACAGAAATCTGTCGTTTAGCTTAAAATTCAACAGAAAGTTAATTCATTAGTAAAGTCACTCAAGCCTGACTAATAACAGCCTGAGCCAGAAAATCTAGCAATTTAAAGTAAACCCTTAGTCGCAAGCATATCTTGATGCATATGATGCCAGCTGCAGAAATTGCCATTTCAAACCTCGCTCTGGTTGGCACAATGGGAACAAATAGCTCTCAGCTGCAGGTGAAGCCTACCAGACCTTTCTCCTCAATCTTTGTATAGTGTCAGTTCTTCTTAAAAAACAGCCATTAAATTATCGCCATTGTCTTGGGGGAATGGTGATTGATGCCTCTTCTTTTATGCTAACTCAGCTTGTCTCTCTGCTCTAAATGGCCTTGTCTTTGGCGTGGATGTTGGTAGTACATCATTAGGTTTTGGTACGCTTCGTGCCGCTCGCTCGCTCGCAGCTTGGCAAACAAGGCTGTCAGGAGACGTGGCCGTTCTGCGGACTAATACGACTCTCCTGAAGTCCTTAATACAAAAAGCCACGGGCTCCCACCTGTTGGGGCTTTGCAAGGAGCACCTTTCCCCTGTGAATGCTAAGGTGACAAGGTAAAATAACTGGGCTTTGTGCTTCTGCGGTATCTGTTGGGCTTCATCCCGCAGGCGGCCTGGGAGGATGCACACAGGGGAGCGGGAGCTGTGGGAACTCCCACGATGGCAGCACAGCCCGAAACGACCATTTCAGGTGCTTATGTTGGCATTCAAGCACTGTTGCTTTGCTGTTGGACCGAAAACGTGAGCTACTCCCTCATGTGTCGGTAGGCTGCAGAGGACGGCCGGTTTTGTACACAGCTGATCGCTGTTTGTAAAAGTACAACCATCTACCTTTGGAGAGGGACCAAAAAGAGAAGAGAAACCAAGGCGAAAGAGAAAGCTCTAAGGATCTGTAAAGAGCTAAAAGCCTGTTCTGCTAACACCAGTACAAGCCCCCAGCAACCCCAGAGACGCTGCTGGTGCAGTTATCCCCGTGACCACGGCCACTACGGTCCCGTGTGCTGCTTGCCGTGCCAGGTTTCAAAGGTAGCGGTTGAGTGGTTTCAAAGGTTGCGTGGTTTCAAAGGTGACCCTCGCCTTCACGCCGGCAGAGCAGAGGGGTGGCTGCTGTGGCCAAAAGCCACTTCCCTGCCACACCAGCCACCATGCTGGCCTGCACTGGGACCACGACTGAGCCCAGGGAACCGGGAACCGGACCTGGCAGTGCTGTGTTTTTGGATGAAGGGGGTTAGCAGTCTGAGCTACAGTTCCACCCCAACTGAGTCGTTTCGCTGGGTGTTTCTGCAAGGCAGGAATAACTGTGGGATACTCTTCAGGTGACTTCAGAGAGCGCATGAGCATTTCTGAAGAGCTGTGAGATGCTTTGACAAGAAGATTAGGGGGGCAGGGAGGGAAAAGGTAGGAATATTTGAAGATACTTTCCTTGTGTGTAAAATCTTTCTTCTCAAGACTACAAAACTGGAAAGAAAAGAGACAGGTTTTACATCTCTCTGGTCCCCCATGTGGCATCACCCTTCATCTCACTGGTCCTGTTCCCCCTCTTCCTCCCTTGCCCATTTTGGTTGCAAGTTCTTTGAGCAGGGAAAGTTTCCTGCCATTTGTTTGAATCACCATAACATGCCTCTAGTGCTGACTGTGGTTTGTCAGAGTAAAATGAGCCTTAAATGCCTCATTTTTAACTTTCTACCCTCGAATAGCCATAGTTTGAATTAGCTATAATCTTCACAGCATGTAGACTTCAAACTTCCAAGTAAAGACAGCAAGTACTAAAATAAACAAGCACATCAAAATTGTTATCTTAAATGGAAAAAAAAGCTTAGCCTATCAGCTATACCTCCTACCTGGGGAGTGTGTGAAGCTTACCTGGGCATCTGTACTTGAGAGATGTGTGACCTAAGCTCAGGGGTTGTTAATCAGGCTTGTATTTTTAAGCAGCCTCTGCCTCAGGAGGCAGTTTATGTGTGCTGCAGCCACCGAAGTAGACTTCACATGGACAAAGTCTCTCCCACTGGGATCCTTGTTTGAACCAAGGCTACTCACAGGACACTACTATGGTATAGTTCATGGTATAACATAACCCTCTTTATTTAGTGCATAATGTGGCTTGCATTTAACTCGTTTTTATATTCTTGTTCATTTTCTTTTTAGAATGAAGAGAGGCTGAAAACCTTATTTCTCCCCTACATTGAGTATTGGGTGCAGTTCGGGTCTCTGCATCTCAAGAAGGGTGTAGTGAAGTCAGAAGATATAGAAAAAGACAATGACAATGACTGCGGGGTGAAGCGGACACTTTATGTGGAGAGATTAAAAAGAATCCTTAGTTTGGAGGAGAGAAGGCTGAGGGGATATGTACAAAGTTCACAGAACCATGAAGGTGATGGGTAAGGTCAACATGGAACTGCTGTTCACCAAAGCCCTTAAAGCAAGCACCAGAGAGCACTCAGGGATGCTTGGGAAGATCAATTTAAAACAGGCCAGTGCATGGCTGGTAGCAAACATCTGGAAATGACATCCATGGGAGGCCGCAAAGGTGAATGGTATCAGCAGGTTCACAAGGGGATTAGACACATCCGTGGACAGCAGGTACTCAGGAGCCTGTGCAGGTCCCTCCCAGTAACATCCCATCACCTCTGGGGGGGCTCCCAGCAGTGCACATGGACCACAGCAAGTGGTAAGCCCCCTGTGCTCTCCCTCAAAGCAGCTCCTACTGCAACAGAGACAGAGTAGGGGGCTAGGGGACCTCTGCTCCGACCCAGCGGGGTGTTTCTCAAGCTCACCTTCTGCAGTTTCTCCCCCCAACAGCTTCTTGCTCTCCCCAGAGCCCAGGGAAAGCTCTCACTGCAAAGGGACCACCATGGGCTGGCAGGAAGGGGGAACGTGCCATGGACTAGATGGTTCCCACATCTCTGAATGTGGTCCTGGAGTTACTTTTATTCTGCTTTGGTGGCCGGGAACAATACCCCTTTAATAGAGACACTGTTTTAGAGTGACTCTGTTTACAGCCAACTCCAAACAGATTTTTGCAAATGTTTTCCCAAATACAAAATAATCAGTCTGCTTTGGTGGCATTCTACTCCTTCTTCATCTCATTCCTTTCCAGAGATGTGAGGGCAACATGGTTTGCTAGGATGTTGATGGACACAGAGCCTCTGGCAAACATGCTCCTCCACGAAGAGTCACAGTAGGAAAGGATCATCTGGTAAATCTTCAAAGCTCCAGGAATTGCCCAATCGGACATCAGAAAAAAAGTGTCTCTAAGTTACCAATTATGGCCCAGTCACAAAACATAAAAAAAAAGCATCTTAGGAATGCACAAAACAATAGACAAGGAGTCTGCAGACAATCCAGAGACTGCCCAACTGCTGAGCAAATCGCTACAGGTGAATAATAAATAAGACAAACGCAATCCTCTTACATATAATTTTGCAAACAAGAAAATGTCAAATATACTAGCCTTGGTTAGAAGTCCTGTTCTAGCTTTTAGAATCTTGATTTTGTGCAAAATTGGAATAATAGAAAATAATGGCTCAGGGGGCTATTTTAGATCTGGATTGGGGTTTTTTGTAAAGTTTGCAATTGCTTCTTTTGAATGAACACTACGCCCTTGGAAGATGTCAGACTGACCTTTCTGGGAACTACAGAATTCATCCAAAAGCCAAAGAAACCTTTATTCCTCTGTTTTTCCAGCCAGCCTTTCTGTAAGGTGACATCCTGCCACTACCCAACACCAAAGGCTTTCCATGTGTTGTTCCTGCTGCTTCCATTCCTCTACATCTTTTAGGTGGTGGGATCTATAGAATCATAATTATGTGAACCTAGAAATAGAAGTAGAACCTACTCTTGTAGAGATCTACTGCTAGATGAGGATTTTACCTGTTCCTGGACTTTCTTTTGAACATTTAAATTCATCAGTGATCCCTGTGTGAGCTGCCATGTTTACTGAGTTCATTTGTTTTATGGATTAAAGCACCCGCTTTGCCCTGGTTCTGCATCAGCTCAGAGCTGGATGCAGTCTGCTGGAAGCACCCAAGAAAGCATTTTAACCACTGCAAAGCTTCTGAGAACATTGCTGCTCCAAGGGAACCAAGAGCAGATAGCTGTGTTCAGGGAGGAAGAGGAGGAAGGGTGGAATGGCCAAACTTTTGCTGAGCAGGAATCCCAACACGCCACTGGCCCACCCCTCTCCCGTCCGCTCATTCCTTCTGCTGTCTTCCCACCACCGTGTCTCTAGACTCCACACTGCCTTATCATCTCTCAACTTCACAGTCGCTCGTGCCCGCAAACAGCTCTCAAGATTCACGTGGGTGAGATGTGGAAAACGAATGCTCAGATCTCTGGAAAAGAAAATCAGCTTCTCCAGATCCTGTGAAGATATACTCCAAGAGCCACCCTCCTCAGGCGCCAGCTGATTTCTTCAGCGGTAAGGATCACCCACATTTCGGAACCACATTCATCCCGTTGCCCATCCCGCAAGTCTGCAAGTGGCTCCGTGCGCAGGGCGATGTGCAGGCTGGATGTGTGAACCACCCCAGGTCCCAGCGGTGGAAATGTCGGTGAGGCACCCGACCGGCTGTGAGGAGGAGATTTGCACCCAGCCTTGGGCACGACACTCGGATAGCTACAAGGCTTTATCCAGGTGCCCGACTGAGGTGTCCAGGACTATCGGAGATGCTGCTGCAGTTGGTGGCAGATGGGCTTGCGAGGCTCGCGGCTCTGCTCTGGTCGCTGGTGCTCAGACCTCCATGCACGCCCAGGCACACAGAGCCCCCGTGCCCAGGGAAGTAGCTAGAAATGGAGTTTAATGAGAAGATAGGACAGGCTGCGGTGATCAGGCACACGGACAGACCAGTAGCTTCGTTACACACAACCAGCCCTTTCTATTCTTTTTCCCTGTTTTCCCACACCGGTTTCCCCAAAGCACCTCCATCCCTCTCTGTCCTCACCTTTAATCCTTTCCTTATGGGTCCCACAGCAAGTTTTGTACAATCCTGAAGTGTTCTTCCCCCTCTTCCCATATGGAGTCCCACACCCCCATAAGCACTAACCCCCCCAGTCTGTAAGGTGAGCAGGGAGCCTCTCGGTCGGGGGCTGTTACCCCCAGCCCATGGGGCTGATGCTTTGTTTGTGACAGCCCTGGGAAGGGCAGGTTTTCTCAATTAGGTTATCTTGGTTTTCTCCAATTAGGTTATGGGGGTTGCTGCCCTGTCATCACTCTTCCTCCGTGCTTCTTTGTGTTCACAGAGATGAGCCTTCAGTCACATAACCTAACGCCTCTAGGCAGCTGAATCCCACTCCTAACGCCAGTCATGAAAATAATCGTTTCTGGAAAGCTGTGCCAAATGCTTGGATCATGCACGGTCATTTTTATTGGAATTACAAACTTGCAGATCTTCTCAAAGCAAGTTGTTGTTCTGGAAGATCTGTGTGGCCTGTCATTTGGCTAAAGTTTACTTTCATATTTGTAACTTATTTTTCTTTCACTCCACTCTTCCTGTTGTAAATAAGCCATGACCCTCAGCTAGGCAAGACAAGGTGACCAGCCCGCTCCAGCCTTGCACAAGGGCATCCCAAAGGCAAGCCAGGGCCCTTGGCATCTGCTCTTGTCCCCATCCCCACAGGGCAGGACCTGCCTCCCTGGTCAGCCTGGACTGCCCCAGCAGTTTACAAGCCATCTCTGCCTTCTCCGACCCGCAACATCAGCTGGGTCACCCACATGCAGAAACATCTCTTGGTCTGAGGCTGTACTCTTTAGTAAGGATGAATGAAACCCCCAGGTTTCAAGCTTTTTGATGTCTGTGACCTAGCTGAAAACTAAATTAAGACTTAAACCTATGTTTTTTCTCTAAAGGCTTTGGGTTTGATGCTGTATTCCCAGGAAGAGTAAACGCTAGTTCTGAAATTTGGTCTCCAAACGTGGAAGAGGGTTTATTTCTTGACACGTAAAAGCTGATCTGTAACGTTCGCCACATATCAAGGTGCCACGATTAGATCACTGGTCGGCCCGGACCAGGGAAAGAGACAGATAACGCACACAGTGTGAGCGCCAACTTCCCCCTTTTATTGCGCAGTCAATTCCTTTTATACTAACTAGGGTAGGCGGGATTACAGACACATCATAAGGCTGCGACTAACCCTCTAACTTTCCGTGACATCGCGAGATCTTCCGAACGCCGAACCCTACACTGATCGCTGCAGTTGACCGTGAGCACATCAAGAATCTAATGTAAAGCAACAAACTTCATCCTTGCCTGTCCATATGCTAAAGAGATTTAAATAATATTTATCTATCCCTGAACTTTGCTATGCCCTGTTGAACAGATGACTCGGAGCAAGAAAAAACAGTCAGTGGGACTGTCTGCCAGCTTCAACTTTTTTGTCCTCATTTAAGAGAGGGAAAGCTCTGATGAATCCCTTCAATGCTCTTGAAAAAAACTGGACAAAACTGCCACTCCAGCTATAGCCCACACTTCAAATGGCCGTGAGATGGCCTTTTCTGAACGTTACATAGTTCAAGGAGGCAGTGAAGTGCTCGGTGGAAGATTTTGTATGGGAACTTTAACTTCCCATTCCATTTGACTTTTGGTCTTTAAAATACAGGTCAAATCAATGAATTTAATGAAGGCCGTGGAACACAAAAGCTTTGCCTTGCATTTTGACCTAGATAAAGGAGAGTCAGTCCAGGTCAAAAGGCTTTAGCAGCACTTTAAGTGGTTAGTACACAAATGTGACAGAGTGTTTAGACTCTCGGGGACTTGCAAGACCCAGTGACAAGCCGTTAAAAGTATTTGAAATAGCTGCTTGAATGAACTTTGATAAGGTACCGCTATTGTCTTCTATTGTCTCTTTCTTTTCATACCAAAACACCCCCAAAAGAACAAGAGTCAATGAATGTATAATGCAGTCCCACTTTTACTGGATTTGGGGCTTCTTTCGGCCCTTTGGACTTTTTTTGTGAACTGTTTATGCCATTTTCATTCATTTCCCCCCATTAAGCCTTTCTCAGATGCTAGTGATTAATGTGACTTGTCAGTAAGAGCTTTTAAAGTGCAATGATACTTTCAGAAGCTATAACGTGTCAATCGAACCTAAGATTAAGAACAAATTAAGAGTAAATTTACTCTTACTGAACCTTCTTGTGAGATGGAGCTACCGTACATGGAGATGGTGGTGGCACTTCCCAGCTCCCACACCACAAATCTGAGACAAAACTAGCTCAGAGCAGCAGACCTGTATATTAAATTCTGGATTCATACCTTTCCTCTCACCGGGATTAAATAGCCCAGTAAGACCGTCAGGCGCTTAACACACATTCACATACTCTACGCAGGCATATAAATTAGGTGGTTGAAATCGGCTTGCTGGTAAAGGTAGGTTTCTATTATTAACAATAAATATATTTTAATGGTGGAAAGCATACTGTCAGAAAGCGCACGATCGTAAGATTGCCAGAAAGCAAATCTCCATTTAAATACATAATTATTCTCCATTACTAGAAAGCATTTGTCCAAGGAAAACTGGTAAAATGTGTAACAGCTGATTATGCAGGACCAAATTTGTCTAGAAAGACCAAAATCCTAGTTAATTTGTGCAAGGCAGAAAGGTTCGGTTTTGTTTTGCTTTTCAATTTTGTTGTAAAAAGTCTGCTTCTTGAAAGCTTTCCAGGCCAGAGATCAGGTTCCCCCTTTATAATGGGAGCTATTAATGCCTGAAATGGGCCGCTCTAAAGAACCACATGTCTGTTTCACATGGTTTGATAGCTCCAAGATTTTGCTCACTGTGCTTTTGGGACTTTTCTCAGTATTCTCTATAGTGAGATTTTTATTGTATTTTACTCTTTTGTCTGGTTTTTGTGTTCGAAATTTTTCCCTTATTCATTGACCAGCAACTTTCTGTCACCCATCTTTGACTTTTCTTCTTACATCTGCATTAAAGCTGTCATTTACTTCTGCTTTTTCCCCTCTCTCCATATTTGACAGCAAAAGCCTTCATCAGCTTTTATCCCTTTTTGTTCACATTATGACATAACCTGCGCAAAGTGGCACAGCTCCCCAATTCTTGTATATAAAATTTGCAACATTTTTTGAGACGGGTCAATGCCCATTTTTGGGATCCTTTTCTTTATCTGAGTACCGTGTTAAAACTTTTTGCAGATGTGAGCTATTCAGGAGCAGCCTGCGGCTGCATGCAGAGATGGGGAAAAGAAGAAAAGGCCTTCCTATTTTGCGATTGCCATAGTAACTCAAACATTGCCAGGGTGTTTGTCGGTTTGGTAGGGCACAGCCAGGGAATTTTATTTCCTGTGCAATCAAGCCCTCTACTGGAGATCATGGCTTGTATGACACAGGGTTACAGAGAGGACAGTGGGCTTGTTAGGCCTGGGATTAAGCATTTCGCTTTAAAATAATACCCATTTGTATCCATTTTGTTCAACATAACAACAGCTGCTGGCCTTGGGATGACAGGCTTGCCTTTTTAACCAAAGTCTCCTATGACATTTATGAATGAGGCAGACTCCGGTCATTTTCGCTTTGAATTCACACTGGTTATTTTTGGTTGTTTGATTCTTTCTTTTTTTTTAAGTGTGTGGTGATTGTCAACATTGTTCCTGCGATTATATTCACCGTTTATGATGGGGAAATCCAACTTTATTTGGGGTGTTAAATTATCACTTTCATTTGGGGGCAAACAGGTTAAAAAAGAAAGGAGAAAGAAGCAAAGAAGCATCTTATGTCAGTTTAGTGGAAGCTTTTTATTGGACCAATAGACAGAGATGGAGACAGAAACTTTCAGGCACAGGAGTTTTTCTTCAGACCTGAAACAGAAGCTGCGGACTTCGGGTTGAGAAGGTTTCTGTCTCCTTTCTGGGTCAGAAGAAGGACTTGCCCCTCCGAGATCTTCCCGTATTTCCAGGCTGTGGCAGACACCACCGCTCCCTGCACACTGTGCTTCGCGTGCACCCACCCCAGGCCACCCTTTAACCACGGCTGCTGCTACTCCAAAGCACCCTGGCTTTCACCCGACCGTGCCTTAACGGAGCAGCAGTGGCTCCTTCCCCATCACCAGGGCTGCCCTGAAGTCTCCGAGGAACTCGGGACACAGGCACAAGTCCCACGTTTCCACCAGATCCTCTCCGGACTTTCTTTCTCTTGCAGCAAGGGCTTCGAGAGACTCCCAGACCTATCCTGATGCAGCTCTCCGACCTAGGATGCTGCGTTCACTGAAGACTTCCAGCTCCATTTAAGTACCAGCCAAAATACTTAAAATCTTGCCCGTTGGGAAGGCTGTAAGGGAAGCCTCCCTTCTATAAAGCCAGAGGTGAAATTTGGCTTTTCTTTTCCCTGAAATATTTCCTAGACAGTCACCCTGATCTTTCTTCCCCACTGAAACTCATATTTATGAGCTGCCCCAACCCAGGACAACAGCATGAAGCAGTTTGGTGCAGGTGATCTTCTGTAGTGCCTCGCGGCTGCCTGGAGAAGAAGTAAGATGAGGAGGGAGAGTGCTCCTGGTGACACTGGCACACAGCAAAGACCTGGAGCTTGGTGTCAGGTCCTGCCTGAAGGAGAGAAGCTGCCTCACACAATATCAGGTCGTTAAAAAAGCTGCCTCCTTCCCTCCCTCCCCGTGAGGTCCAAACTTTTCATTCCTGAATCATAAGAGAGGTTTCAAGTTAGGTAGGACCTGAAATCTTCCTTCAGTGCTAGTGACTGAAGGAACAAAGAGGAGAACCACTTTGATGATACCAGGAGGGGCTACAATCTGACTTAGACACATGTACTATTCGGAAACATTTAATTCATTGTGCACTCCACCTTGCAAACCTGCCATTTGTGTAAACCAGACCTTCCTCAACCCTGTGTCCTAATACCTTCAGGGTCTAAATCCTGGCTTGCCAGTGAGATGTAGGAGAAGGCAATGAAGACTGCAGGTATCTTTCTACCAACTCTGGAAATGAAATAAAATTATTTGCTTTCACATAGAGACCGAAGCAATGGTATAATACTCAAAACCATCATTAACCAAAACTGGTGTTCAGAGAGGGATTTTTCTTGCGAGGGGTATGTCGTTAATCAATTTGGAACCTGGTTTGGTTTGTTTTTCCGTACCAGAGTGGATTCACAGCTGTGAGATTGGTGGGCGCGTCCCATCTTGCCACACGGATTCAGCCTTAACCAGGCTGGAGTGCGACCACAGCCATGACCCATTTGACCTGTTTGACCACGGAGCTGCCTGGACTGAGCTGGTTTTGCCCACCAGCTGCCAGCCCCTCCAGTTACTTACCCAGCCAGCCCCCCGAGAAAAGCAGCACCCTATGCCAGGGGAGCTCGCCAGCTCACCCCGTGTCCCTGCCCTTCTCCTCGCAGGCACTTACAAGTCACACCACTAAGAACCAGAATGGGGATTAGGATCTCTGGCCACACAGAGTTCATAGATAAGACACTGGAAAAATCTCTTTGGTCACATTTACTGCAGGATCAGCCTTTTTTTCCCCTCTCAGAAATAAAGGAATTAAGCTGATGTAGAATGAAGAGAAAAGAAAATCATGTACATTAGGATGATGGAGTGGCTGATCTTCTTAAGTATCTATTTTTAATGAAGAACCTGCTTTCAGATTGCAAAGGTTAAGATTAATATTCAGCTATCTCCCTGAAGCAAACAGGATTGCAGCCAGGACTACTTTAAATATGCTCAAGCACCTGGATCCAGACCACTCAGGCCACAATATCTTAGGAGAAGCCTGAACACGCACAAGACTCATCAACCCATGGAAGATCTTCCTCAAGGCCAGCTCTCCTCTGCACTGCCCCCTCGCTTTTGTGCCCAGAAGTGGAAAAGCTAATGTGGGGACTTCTGAAGGGGTTGTCCAACATGTGCACCTCTTCTGTACGTGCTACCCACCTGGTGGGTGGCACTGCATGAAGCTGCATTTCCACTGGATTCCAGCAGCCCTGTATCCCTTGTCCATTGCATGGACTTGCTTGTTCGAGACTCAAATCAGGCAAATGAATGTAGAAACTAAATGCAACACAGAATATGCTTCAGGTGTGAATCACATCCTTCTGCTCCACGTGAGAGGACTTCTGTCATGCACAGGCAACTGGTTTGGAGTGGGCATTCTGCTCTGGGACTGGGTGGAGCTCCTGTCTATGACCTGCCTTCTTAGTGCCCACGGCTGCACAAACCAATACTGTAACCACTTGTACCTAAAAGCATCACAAACAATAAGGCAGGGGCATCTGGAAATACCACCACCTTCAGCACTCTGACTGAGGGCAGGATCTAGCCATCCTAAAATCCCAATTCTGCCCTGAGATAAATCCAGTGATCTCAGAAAGTCTCATATGCAACCCATATGGAAGACTTTCCTTGATGCAAAACTATCTACATCTAGCATTCTTGTGACCTCTCTACTTTGCCAATAAATCCATTTTTCCTTTTCATCTCTCCCTTCCCTTGCCCCAGACACACAACCCCATAGGGAGAGCCACCATTTAGAAAATAAACTTCATCACGCTATCATAGTTGACATTACTGTATTCTTTAAATATTTCCCCATTCCCACTACCAGGAATTCTTCCTCTCCCCTTACAGCAGGTAAAAAACTTCAGGGGCTTGGCATGCTTTTATGATGTCTATTGCCTACACACAGTGAAATCAGTCTTATTGTTATCAATAGAAGCTGCACCTATAACAAATCATCACAATATGATAATGTAACGCTAGGATGCTTGGAGATACTCACAACTCCTTGGAGATCTTGAGAAGCCATCTGGACATGGTCCTGGGCAACCAGCTCTAGGTGGCCCTGCTTGAGCAGGGGGGTTGGACTAGGTCACCTCCAGAGGTGCTTGCCAACTTCAAACCCTCTGTGATGCTAAGTTGAATGCTGGCTGTTATAATATTGCTAAAAACTCATTATGACACTGGGACACTACTGTAAATAGTCTTCAGAAAGTAAAGATAGCAAGAATTGACACAGGATGTTGAACTTTAAGGATAACAGAGATTATGAAACAGCTTCACTTCTCATTTTCACCAGCATGAATTCACAGTAACTCTTCTGATGTCTCTGGATTTGCACAGATGGAAGAAGGAAAGCCTGCCCAAGTCCCATAGCTCTGAAATAAGAAGATGTTTTAAAGGTCAGTCAAATACAGTCATGCATGAAAACCCGTTGTTGTAGAAGACTTCACTTGCAAGCCATATCACATCTTGCCTACTTATATTATTTGCAGAAGAATTTAACTTTTTTTTCCACATGGCACTTAATTTATAAGTTTTACAAGCCCAAGCAATTCAAAATGTTGTAGCTGAGTGCAGCTGTTTTCATCACAGTCAGACCTACGAACACAGCTCAGGTTTGGTGGGATCATCGTCTTTTCTGCGAGTGAGTTGTGATTCACTGGGCAGCAATGGATGCTCAGCCCCAGCCTCACACTTCTTACAGTGTAGGAATTAGCATGGTAGGGGTATAAGTTTGCCTCTAGGTTAGAAATATTAAAATCCAGAGAGCAGTGACCTTTGGAACAGGAAGGTAATATGTCTTTTATATAAATTCCCAAATTTACTCTCCCAAATAAACTCCCAAATTTACTTATACAAAATACCTACTCAGTTCCCAGAACCGAACAAAAGGAAAAACTTATTAAAATAGTGCATCACGTGCTGTAATCTCCTTCCAGGGAGAGCACTGATGTGGCCCAGAGCTTGCCTTCAAGATGTGCATGTCTAAAACGCCGGGGGAACCTCGGTCTTCTTCTCTACAGTTGTCATGTGAAGGTTATGATGTGACACCTAAAATACGCAGCTGCACAGGGAAAATCAGTAGACTGCTGTTTTGCCTCACAAATTTTGAGCTTAACAGAGCTTAGAAGCTACTTCCATCATTTTGTCCTTTGCAGAGAGAAGGCTGCAGCGGGACTTAACTAAACCTCAGTACGATTCTTCACTGTGTTATTGTCTCGCCAGATACTTTAACGTGATATAAGCACAAGGAAAGCCAAATAAAACCGGCAGCCAATTCCTCCTCAGTAAGATACATAGCGTACAGCTTCGTTGCCGCTGCTGATGAAGAAAGATGCTCAGACCAGATGCCTGACGGCACAGGAGAGAGGAGAAAAGAGCCTGCGCCGGCCATGGCACGTCTGTAGCTGGCTCTGGCCCGGGAAGGGTTAAATGCTTTGTGGTGAGGTGGGACAAACTTCACTTAAACTCAATTCTGTGGCCAGCCCGATTGTTTTGACACCTGCACTATGTGAGGGATGGCATGGTCTCCTTTGTGGCGTATAATGGCACATCTTCATTATTGTTCTAATACTCTGCGAAAAAAAAAAATCCCTAATCTTTCTGTGGTGCCAGTGACTGTAACAATGCCGGGACGTTTTATTTTCCTCCTTGCTCTCTCTTTCCCTTAACCCGCTATTGTTGCCATAGCCACGATGGTGCAGTACTGCTGGTTCGGGGAAGTTTCTGTACTGTACCGCCCTGAGCTTATTGTTTAAATCTTTATTATTCCACTGTTCTGAAGATTTACATTTTTAATGGCTCATTTATGTAATCCCATAAATAAAGTAGCAGAAAAGCATCCCACACAAATGAGTGAATTGGGGTTTGAAAAAAGCTGCTGAAGCAGGTCACTCAGGGTCTCAGCTGCGGGGCCTTGATTGGTATCAGCGATATAGCCACTGTGGCAATGGACTTAAGACCACCCAGTCAGCCCCAAAATGGTGCATTACCAGGGAATAGTGGAATGGTGCTATAGTTCAATCTCCCCTATTTAGCAGGGAGCAGAGTTCTGCTGCAAAAACCATTTCAGCCTCAGACTCATTTACCTTATTGCTTTGACAGCTGCACCTCTCCCGCAGTAAAGTTTAGATGATTAGCTTTTCCCTTCTAGCAGCTGATGGCAATAGTTGGGTTTTTTTTTTTTCTTAACCAGAATATTCCTGGGGCTGATAAATTCCCTCTAAAGAGGCTGTGAATTCAAGCACCTGCCTGAAGAATTAGTTTTATAAACTGAGCACCGAGATGGAGATATATTCCAACAATTCACTTTTAAGCTTCTCCCCGGCGCTCGCCTCGCCGGCTCCCTCCCCACACGCAAATCCTTCGTGAACTGTAAATCCTTTGAGCAGGGCGAGCGCGTTCGTAGCCACGGCCACGCTAAAGAAAGACGAGCAAGATATTTTGTTTCCGGTCAGTTCTCACCCTTCGAAGTCAAGTTTTAGCTGTTAATTCAAAAAAGCAACCGCGCAGCCGCTGCGCATCCCAGGGACTCTTGTCTTGGGGCAACCACCGCGTCTCCCGACGCATCCTGCTCTCCAGGACGGGTTGCAGCGGCCAGCCGGGTGCCCCACTCCTTGCACCCGTACCTTGCGGTGGGAGAAACCCACCTAACCCCGATCCTGCCTTTTTGGCACTGCCTTGGGTCGGTGCCACCCTGGCACGGCTTTGGTTCCACCAACTGGCGTCACCCCAGTTGGGTGCCCAGGCTCAGGGTGGGCAGCTTGCCCGGGGGCTGCCTTGCTTAAGGGATTGCGGCCAGACAGATGTGAGCCCAAAGCCCCTGGGGATGGAGGTCTGCACAGATGTTAAGTGCGGAAAGCCGGTCCTCAGCACGAGCCCTCTTCACCTGGACAGTTTGGGGCTCCGCGGGCGCTCGGGTCACGGTAAGACGGGGTAACCGGGGGCACAGGGACGAGCTGGTGCTGCCTGAGAAAGGGACGTCGGACTGGCCGCTCCTCCTTCTCACCCTCAGGAGCTCTTCTGGGGACCCCAGTCGGTGCAGCATGTTTGGGGAACAGTTTGTCCTCCTCTAAAACGGGAGGTGGATGTCCCTGCAGCTGCAGAGGAGGAGTTCGGCGGTGGCACGAGCCGAGACCCCGCCGTGGTGAGCACCCACCCTGGGGGTCAGCAGTGGCTCATCCTTGCCAGTTCCCACCTCCCAGTTTGTTCTGACTGGTAACAACGGGTGCCAGTCTCTCTCCACCACAGGACAGCCGGGCCAGGTCCTGACAGCGCTGGTCCCGTGCATATTCCCTTGTCCCGGAGAGCTGCGGGAGCGTCATCCACCCTCCCTGGCTCTTCCCAAGGCTGCCGGGACAAACGCCAACCAAGGCACTGGCTGCCGGGCAGACAACCACCACGCGGTCAGAGCCGAAACGATGCGACCCGGACCCGACACCCAAGCTGCAATACACGGTCTGCTGTTACCGAGACACATCGATGCCGCCTTCCCCACGCCCAAGTATTTTAAGCGCGAAGGAACAACAGGTTTTTTCCCTAATTAAAAAGCAAAGCAGCTCTTTACAGAGGTACGCCTGCGTGAAGCTCTGCCAGCAGATAAACCGCAGCGGTCCGTAGGCGAGGGGTAGCCGGACAATAGCCCTTCCTCAGTTTACCTGCTGGATCTCGTTCTGCCCGGCTGCGTGGAGCGGAGTCAAAGGAAGCTGCTCGGAGGCAGGGAGCAGGCAAGAAAACAAAAGCAGGGAGAATACCAGCCGGCCCAAAGGAACAGTGGGGAAGCTGGTAATTGGGCCGTGTGTGTTTGGCTTTCGCCAGGCTAGCAGGTTTGTTTTTCCCAGGCTGGAGCCTAGGCTGAAAGAGACACAAAATTATTAAAGACCTCAACCTAGAAAAGAGAAAAAAAGGGGAAAAAAAATTGGCAGCGGCGGCTGGAGGTGAATCTCGAGTAATGAGAGCGCGGTGGGGGCTCTCTGCTCCCTCCCAAGGGCGGAGGTGCCTGGGAAATTATTTTCAACGGGCAAAGAAAAACGAAGTTTAGGTAAAATTCATTCCTGTGGACTTTTATTGCTAGTTTAACTCATTTCTCAGGCAGCAAGGAGCCAACTGGCCAGGATGCAATAGGTCCTGCTACGGAAAGGTAGCGCTGTGCCTTCCTGGTCCCTTCCTTGCTGCAAGAAGATTCCCACAGGGATCCAAGTCCAAATGGGACCCATGGGTAAGGCAGACCCAGAGCCACCCTCGGGAAGGGATTCCCCTGTGCGGGGCTGATCTTCGGTCCTTTTGCCAGGCAGACGTCGCAAGGAGCTGCACATCTACCTGCAGATCTACAGTGGTTTTTTGCAGGCGGGGTGCGCGCAGGAGCTGAGGGCAGACCAAAAGCCGAGCTCAGCATCGCTCAGGCTGAGCTATTCCGTCCTCTCCAGCCTAACGCCCTGCTAATGCCAGGCTTTAGCATGGAGGACTGCGATTCCTTGTATGTATTTGCAAAGCACGCTATAGAAACAAAGTTTTCAAGAAGGTAACCAGCCACCCTAAATCTAAGCCTGGTGATAGGGAGGGAAAATACATTTGCAGCCCCTTTTCCTTTTAGTTTAGGGAGAACCTGCCTCGAGCCTCGCGGTTTTCATCCGCAAGAAAAAGGGGATGTGAAATCCTGCTGCTGGACAGGCAGTTGTGAGGGCTGGGGGAAGCAGTGCCCAAATTGTGAGCCTCAGGGAGAAACTGGGGCCGGTCGGAGCTCCTGGTGATCCCACGCTGCTCTGCTGGCTTCTCTCCCACCTCAACCTACCTGTCATTGCCTCGATGGAGACGGAGCGAGGTGTTCAGCTCAGCAAACCAGCCCAGCTCTGCTGACGGCAGCACGACTTCACCGATTCCTACCAGGTGAGGATTTACTCATCGACACGGTACCATCCGCTTTCCTAGGAGCCTACGCTTTCTCCGAGAGATTTATTTAACCAGGACGGTCTCAGGTGTTTGACGTGAAGGGGGTCTTTGCGGTAGCCATGCCCCACACAGCGTCTTGCTGGGGACCTCGGGGAGGGAGGTGCAGGGCCAGACCATGGAAACTTCACCTGCCTCTCCTTGAGCTGAGTAAGTCGAGACCAGGAGAAAAAGGAGGAGATAATACTTGAACTCTTTTCTAGAAAAAATATATTCCATCCTCCAAGGACTTTGCAAGTGCCGCCTCTGCATGGAGGGGTTCAGAGAGGCACTAACTACCCAGTGCTGGCTGGAGGAGCATTAGAAACTGAACCAGCAATGCCATGAAATCCCAGCAACACCATCTCTCCGCTGCTTTAGCAACACAGTGGATTTAGGGGCCTGCTATAGGCAGAGCCATCCAAGTTCAGACATCCACATTGACAACACCAACTATTTCGCTTACCTTCCTTTTGGCTTTTGCTATTACTCTGGTGTCTGCTAACACGGTAGGGAAGAAAACTGTGTATGAATATAATATACAGAATTAAGACAAAGCAATAGCTCATGCAGAGCCTTGCTTTCCTTCATGTGTTATACTCCTTTCTTAATATTCTTATTATTGAACTTAAACAATGGCTCATTACCAGGAACTGTCTGTCGTTGGTGTTCCTGATGGATTAGATGCTTGCTGGCATTTTTCTCTCTCTGAGACATTTTGGATGACTAGCGGGCAAACTTTCATCCCTCATGGAATGTTTTAAAAGGCACAGGCAGCTCCTCTCCAGGAAAAGCTGGAGAATTCAGAAGACACAGAGTCTCAAGCAGAACGCCCACCCACGTTTCCCAAAAGCAGACTTTGGTTGTATTTACAAAATTGATATTAAGCTGAATGTAATATTGCTCCTGTAGCACTTTCTGCAGTCTTTCCCCATTCCCGTCTGCGTGCCCCAGGAAAGCACAGACGGCCTGGCTGGGCCATGGGCTTCATGGCAAGCAGAGGACCAGGGAGATGCCTGGCTGGAGGTGAACGTGTGTGCTCCTGCTTGGCAGGAGGGAGAAGTGAGACCGTGCTAAGACTACTCTGGCTGCCGATTGCCCAAGCAAACACCAAGCCACGTCCCTGCATTCTCCCTTTCATACCATGGCCCTACTTTCATGCTCCTCTTTCAGGTCCTCCATGACAAAATTCAACTCCCCCCAAGCTGAACCCGCTGGAGCTGCGACCACGCAGGCACAAACCAAGGAAGGATCTCCACAAGGTGAACTTTACTGAAACTGCTAAACATAGAATTTTAAAGGATCAATGAGTAGCTACAGTATACCTTCGTTTTTTGTTATTATTCTAACTACTGTAGGTTTGTGACAAACATCAGAATTATTCTAATCACCGTACTTTTGTGACAAGCATCAGAGTCAACTCTACCAAGTTCCAGGGCTTGCACCTTTAGCCTTAAAGCTGACAAATGTTAAGGATCTTTGCCATCTTACTGTGCTGCGTCTGTCGCCCAAGGGAACATGAACTGGGTGCAATGGGGTTGCCACGGTTCCTCCCACACAAAGCCGAACTGGTGCAGGTGGGAGAGTGGCAGAGAGCAGCAGGATTTCCTTTCCGCTCACTAGCAAGAGTCTCTGTCGGCTCTCTGGTAAAGTCCAACTCAATCCTCAGTTACACTGGTTTTCTGCTGTGAGACAGCCTTTTCTCCTCCACACCATTAAAGATGCCATTGCCTTCACTTTCTGACAAAGTTTTGATTTTTGCCTTTGTGACCATAGTGTCACATCCCTGCAACGCTCTTTCTGTGACCATGTCCCAGCCTGTGATGACACAAGATGGCAGAACACGAGTCTGTGTGTCATGCCATACTCCAGACCGTAACGGTGCTTCACGGGCGATACAGAGCGCCTGAGGTTATTGACAGGAGGCTGTGACGCCTTTTTCTCCTACGTGTCTATGCTGGGTATTCCCACACCTCGGGGAAGGAACTAAGCCCCAATTCTGCCTTGCTCGCTGCCAAAGCCGCGGTGGCCATGGCTTGTCCACATCTACAGTCAAGGCTCGTGGCAGTGGTGCCCACCGGGTCTGGAGGCCACAGGGCTGCACAAGCCCGTGGGACCTTATCAAACCTTATCAAACGCGGCCATGCTGGGAAGCCGATGGCCATCCGCAGAGCAGCCAAGAGGACAGAAGGTGGGCGAGGAACAGAGCCTACAGTGCTTACGACCACGCAAAACCTATTCTTTAGGGTACAGACATACCCAGAGCAACGAGAAAACCTGCCTAAGATCCTCCATGGAAGTTGTAGATGGGGAACTTAACTCTCTTCTCCAGAGACCTATACCAACAATACAGGGGGCTATATCCCCTCCCCAGGGCACCACACCACTTCCCACACAACGTTTGTGCAGTTAGCCCTATGCGATCACAATATAAAAGACACAGGACGCCCCTGGGAGAACTACGCAAAACTTGCACCGTTCCTTAACCTAAGCTATTTGGCTCAACATTCTAGTCCTAACGCAAGGCTCATCATTTTGGGTAGCGGTGAATATTGTATGAACAGCAATTTTGTGTAAAATAGCATATTCTTCTTGCTTTCCCTTACAAACATTTATTTTTGTTGCATACAGGTGGCAATTCAATGTTTTGAGATTCAATATAGATGCAGACTTCTAGAAGCATTTTGTAAGGTGGGGGGTAATGCCCTGAGAGTTACTAAAACCATATTTGGTAAATTTAGAGTCTAAGCAATACCAAACCAATGTAAAATAAATAAGGAACATGGATGCACAGTGTTCATTTGAGACTTTGAGAGGTTGCTAAATATTTGGCATAGAAGTATTTGAGTTTTTTTCTGTCTTAAGATTATCGTATCTGGAAATGAGGGTGTGAATATATATAGTTTGCAAAATTTGTAAGGCTTTTTTTTTTTAATTGGAGCTATGCCCTCTTTAACATTTACTCTTGATTATTTCCTATTGATAAACACTAAAACAAAGAGTGTATATTAACGCAGATTAGAGTTTCATTCATAGATGTGAGCTACAACAGGATTATTTGCAAGTGCAAAGATCACTCACATGAATAAAGATTTGGTGGATCAGTGACTCCACTGACAAAATGAATAAAATCCTTCTCCAAACACAATCCAAATATGTTTTCTTGCTACCTACCCAAGCAAGTCTACTTTTGTGTTGTTCCAGTTTAATTAACTGAAAACACATAATTATTAATGAGCGCTCCGATAGGGCAGGAGAGGAAACATGCTCCTCGGTGATCAACTTGCAGCCACAACACAAAAACCAGTTCTGTTTGTGCAGAAAAAGCAACCCCCTCCTGCTACATTATTCTATTGATCTACAAACATTTACATCTCCTTTGTTAACTAGTTTTCTGTAGAAATTTCATAATCACTAAGGAACGCTCTTACAACTGCACCTTAAGAAACTTCTGTTTTAGACTGGATCAGTCTGAAAAACAGGGTCTATTTTTGCCTTTAAGTTGCGCTATATGGGAAATTTGTTGGGATTTTCTTGGACGTTCATGATTCATTGTAAATAATTCAAATTGGATTTACAAAAGAGGCGAGGCTGTACAATGAACCTAAGAACTGCACATTACTATATCCCTGACAGTCAAAACGAATAAAAGTATTTCATAAAGCCCAATCATAAAATGTTTTCTCCTCCTCTTTCCCATTGTTTTGTGATCCACATTCAGCATCAGGTTGATGAAAATGAACATTCTGGAGGATTTCTGTCCAACAAAATAATAAAGTCTAATTAACAAGTTCTTGTGGCTATGGCAAGAGAATAGCCTCACCTGAATAAACTCTGTTATCCGTACAATGTGCACTGAAACTAAACAAAAACAACATTAGTAGCTCACAGATAAACAAGAAACACCTTTGAAGTATCAGTGCAGCAACATTAACATAAGGTGCATTCCCCTCCCATGTAAACAGCTAGGCTGCAACGCACTGCTACGGGAAGCTGAGACCAAGAACTTAATATTTATTTATTTATGTATGTATTTATTTATTTTGAGGACTAGGCACTTTCATGAGTAACAAGTGTTCTGAGTTACAGCAGTTAATAACACATTTTGAAAAGTCATGTTCAAGCTTTAAGATTCAGGCTTTAAATCCTATCTTTAAGATACCTTACAAACGTGATGCTGGTGCTGCACAGTATGAGAAACTGCAGACACAACACAAACCTGGCTTTATGCACCCAATTTTTTATTAAAAAAAGTGATCAGCAGGTGAAGATTTGCCTTAAGAACAGTTAATGAGAAGCAGAGTTTTTTGTTTTTATTATGTACACTTATGAAAGAACTAAAATATGGAATCGACCAATGAAAGATTAATAATTCATATATGTTCCATAAGTCAGAAAAGAGTGGAATTAGATCTGAACCTACCACCACTGACGAAGACAGGCTTTCTTCAGCTATCTAGTTTAGGTCATGTCAGATCCTCTAGCTGAGCATTTCTAGTACGGAAGCGCTCTCTATCAACAATCCAGACTGATTTTGAAAGCATACTCTAACCACTTTCCCTACCTGAAAGACTGGCTTCAATTAATATAGCATCAACAGCAGCACTTATCCCAAAGTGGTGTTTGAAGGCCTGAGCGTGGAAAGCTCTCAGGACACCATATTATCCCCAGAAGCCAGACCAGCAAGAATTCACACGGATTTGTTCTGTGGAACATCTCCAGCCCCAATCCTGACCAACTGTGAGATGAATGCTCTGCTGCAAAGCCACATCCATCCAGCACTGTCACTGCAGCAGAGCCCAGCTGGTATTATAGGTGCTGTCCTTCCAAAAAGGATTGCTGAGGAGGACACAAGTGGTGTCCAGCAAAATAAGGACTGCCAACAACATCTGTTTATTTAAACCAAAGATAGTCCTACATTCTCCAAAGATACTATTTTTTTTGTTGATCTCACTTAAATTGTTGGAAATTTTCTGAAAGGCTGGGACTTCTATTCCAGTGCTATGGTTCCTGTGGGGAAACAGAGAAGCTATCCTCAGTGGAAATGTAAAAGTATCCTACTTTGTTGGATACACTGACCCTGGCAGCCACCGGTGGGCTTAACGCCTGCTTAACTACCTTCCCATTACTCAGAAGAGTAACTCCCAGCTCACGCATCAAAATTCAGCCACAGCGGATCTCCACTTTGGTCTCCCCATCTCCTAGCTAACATGAAATTTCCAAGAGAGACAGGTAAGTATAGCAAGACGAGGTACAGATATGCCTATAGGTGGCACTCTTGCCCTGACACAACACTGAAGGACCACGAAGCGCTGGTGCTCGCTGTCCCTTACAGGAGAGAGGCCCATGTCAGCAAAGAAACCCATTAGAAGCATTAATTCCACAAAGCACTTTTAATGAACATTTTCGATTTTATTGTCAACACACTTAAAAACGGAAACCTATGTTCAAAACAATTCTTTTTGAGAGTACTGAAATACAAAGTATTTCACATGGAAGTTTGTTATTGTAATGCAAACAGAAGTGAGACGTAGAATATGCCGATGCGCGTTGTATGTGCTCCAAGTCACAAGTTTAAGAACCGTACTGCTACAGAACTGTCACACGGGCTTGGAAAGTGAGCATTTGACTGTTTTTAAGTATCACCTCTGCATTTCTAGTATTACACATTTACTTGGAAACTTCCTAGCAGTGGACAGAGAACATGATAATTTTGTCTTCAAGGCTTGTTTTGAAAGCACCATGACAACAGACTGTTCAAACTACTTCCTTACAGAGGGAAGTCTAAACAGAGACAATTATTGCAGTTATGGCTTTTTAGGGGTAATGTTTATTATTATCTATGACAGGTTTGTGAATATACAATAACAAGCAAAAATCAGTATTTCCTGGTAGTCCCTTCTGGAAAGCAAAACCAGCACTGCCCGTTTTAATTTTTTTCTTTTTATACTAAAGAAAGCAAACTCTTATATTCTATACAAAATGCATGTGCTTGGCCAGGCACTGACCAGCTTTCCCTTCTAGATTCTGTAAAACTAAACTAACGCAAACACGCAAAACTTCTTTATTGGTTAGCAGCAAAGAAGTTCTGCAAACTTTACACAATAAATAGATTTCTGCTTAATTTAAATTTATTTCCGAAAGAGTGACATGACTAAATGAGTTGTATTGGACAGTGACACACGTACCACGCTCCATCACCAAGACCCTAAGCTTAGTCAGAAAGGAAGAGGAACGGAGCAAAGGGAAAGGAACGTCTGTTCTAAAACGACAGGAAGATTTATGCTGCACTTTGCTTTTCTCTTAAAGGTCCCAAAGAAAAGTTTTCTAAAGCTACCTCAAGGTTACTTCTCACACAAGCAAGTTGGTTCAAAATTCAATTTTGAACAGCATCTTTTCCTGAAAAACTGAGACATCCCTGCAGTCTGACACTTAATGACATTCCTGGCTTGTAACAACACGTATTTGTCACTCTCCTCTCCTCATCGTTTGCTTGACCGCTTTTCATGCTTATCCTTTGTGTGCTGGTTCCTGTTTCGGTGCCTCGGAGGAGAGCAGCTGACTCTCCTTCTGGACTGAAAGCTGGGTGTATATGGGTGAATTCTGCATTTCTTTGGTTTTTCTTCTTTCCTGCTTTTGTTTGGCTCAGGCTCCTTACTGTCTTCCTTTTGCTCACGTTCTTGGTCTTGTTCTTTTTGAGATGGTAATGTGTTTTTGATGGTATTAATAAGAAATCTTTTATTTGTACCAGCAAGAGGACATTTCAACCTGTAAAGACATTTAAAAGTGATCAAAGGACAAGATAAAAACATCCTGAAACAACTCTGAGATTTTAACTTAAATAATTTTAAGACAGGTTTGTGCTTTTGGCTTTCCTTGCATGCCACCTAGTGTAAACTCTCAGTACAGAAAGATATGCTTAAGGTTATCTCCATTCTCCTTTTATCTTAGTCTTTATAGGATGAAAATTATTCTACTCCAACACAGTGAAAATCCACATGATTTTCACAAGGTAGTGTGTGCAGGGGGAAGCAGAGGACGACAATATATTTTTTAAGTTTGACAGTGCTTAACGTGAGTATTCAGGAATCAAATATTTAGTAACATATTCCAAGTCAAATCAGAATGGTTTACAAGATCATAATCTACTCAAGTCAGCAGTATCTAATGAACTGAGATATTCAGAAAGTGAAAGATACACTTGCATGAAAAACCAAACAGCTGTAGCGATAAAACAAACATGAGGCATACCAATTTTAATTTCTATCTGGCAACCACCAAACAAAATGTTTTATTTCTTTTTCTTAAACAGAAAGGATACTTATCCAACTCTTCTCCATTGTTTCTGACTTTCTCCTCTTGCAGCTTAACATTTTTGCACATAATTTATCAGCTAGTTTTAGTGAACAAGTACTGTACATTTCATTTATCTTGTAGATATCAGCTGTACTCATTCCCAATTTCATCTCTTAAAGAATGGAATGAGAAAAAACAAGTTTGAATATATTCCTGCAGTAAGCAGAAATCACTCTGAAGACTTTGTTTATACTGGGAGCCACTGTGGTGTTTGTCTTCACAACATTTTTGAGTCTGCATACTAATAAAGTTACGGGATTACTCTAAAAAAGCAGAGCTGTTGGAGATGACAGTGCCCCTTACTGAATCAACTACGGAGTCAATGAATCCTAACACCACAATGTTAAGATCATCTATTCTGCTTGAGTATTTTGTGTAGAAACTATACCCTGACCATTTAAAAACCTTTGACACCTCTGAAAATCGGAGGTATCAGAACAACAAGAAAATTGTAGTGAAGATCATGTCTGATTATTTAGCATACTTCATGACTTGTAACTGGACATGGCATATACCATTATGTTTTGCTTCAGGTCTGCCTACTAAGCATTACTGATAATTTTTCTTGTCCTAAATCCTCAAAGAACTTACAAGAGTAATTTTAGAAGTATACACTAAACAGCCACACTGTTTTATTTCCACTAGGCATTTCTTGACACATTTCTACAGCATAATTATTTTAGAGTTTTCTAAACTTTCTGAATACAAATCTACACTGTTTTGCTCAAATACTGGTTAAAAAGAAATCCTAAAAAAACCCCAAACCTCTAGAGCTGTTATCTAGTATAGCTGTTCTGTAAATTAGGGAGACAGTATTTATCCATTAACTGTATTATGAAGTAAAAATACAAGGCTAATGTATGTCAGTAGAATAGGGTTTCTACTTCAAGCTGTATCAGCTATGAACATGGTGCTGAACATGGCACAGGTTACACTCAAGACATAACACAAACCAGCTAACATTTAAGTCCTCTGTATGTCTTATGCCAGCATTAAACTATTGTACCTCCACACTTCCTACCAAGGGCAGCTTTCTCCAGGCCGCATCCAGGCAAAAACTATTTCACATTTGTCTCCTTCCTCTTGCTTTTTCTTAAGAGCTAATGCATTGATTAATATATATTTACTAATATATATAACATCTGCCCTAAATAAGTTCACCTTGCTGGAGTATTTATTTCTTTTGGCACTATGAGTGCTGCCTGAGCTATACTAAGAATGCAAACTGATGAGAAATGCAGGGCTTCGGAGTCAGCTAAGAGATGCCATTAGTTCAGCATCATACAGTGATAAAAGAGAGCCACCGGGCTTTCACAGAGCAACAGTAAGTTATGGCACTGAAGAGAAACATTCGTCTTTAGTTTTATTGACCTCAGACTTCGACAAAGCAAATTCTGCCTTTAAGTCTTAAAGGAAATGAGATGTATGGCACATGCTATATTACACATGCACACACAAGCCCATAATGTTTACATATATCCATGGTATATATGGAACTGTGAAGATTAAAAGTGAAGTGTATTAATCCATTGATATCTTTGAGAGCATTTCTAATGGTGAGAAAATTGACCTCCCCAAAGACAAGCCTCTGGCTTGCTGTAGGTCTGATCCTGCAACACTCAATTCAATGACAGCTTTGCCCTCAATATAAGTTCTGAAGGGCTGGGAGGCAAGCTCAGCCTGTGCAAGGTGGAGCACAGTACTGCTGACGAGTAAACAGTGCCACAGAACAGATTTTAAAAGCTTTTCTTAAAAAAAAAAAAAAAAAAAAAAGTTAACGTGCCTGAGGCAGGGCTGCAGGCATGACCAAAGCAAGCACACAACCTGCAATTCTAGAGCAGTCTTGTCTACAAAATGGACTCTAGTTCTGTAACAACGTAGTCACTCAATGCAAGGGTTCACTTTTTGCTTTGCATGTTCCAATAAGCTAAACCAAGCTATTCTTACCCACATAACCTTGTCCCCCTCCACAACTAAGTCCCCCACACCCAAAAAATCTCTCCACTACGCAATGACAAAGAGTCAACATTGCATTTTGAGCAAGAAAAAAAAAATTAAATCTGTTATTGAGAACATAGGTCAACTCTTAACTCTACTTTTGATATTTTAAGCCAAATTCTGTGCAATGACACAGAATTTCCAGCTAATACCTGTTATCAAGTGTAGCAGTGCAGTTCAACACATAAGTGTACCGTGCAAGTTCTTAACAGTAAAACATGCTGACACCATTTAGGACACAAGAGTACAGTCCCATGCACCACAGTCTTTTCTCTGCTGGGTAACTGGACATATCAAACAGGTTTGGCACCATCAGCCTCAGCATATAGAGTAAATCACAGCTTGCCAGGAAACAAAGTTCATTATGGATGAACTTACAAGTACATTTCTAACACTTCCAAACTGCCATGGAAAATACAGTGCTTAGCAGAAGAGTGACTGAAGGCAAAAAAAAAAAAAAAAAAAGCAGCTAAAGGTTGTTTTGCCAAACTAACTAATCTAGGCTGTTACCCTTTCACAGGGGATCACACAAAACAGGATGCCTGGGAGGACATGGCAAGCTTTTTTGTATGGACTTGGCAGCTAGATACAGCTGGCAGGACTTTGGATGGGAACCGGTGCTCTGATCACAAGATTTCAACATATTTACTTTGCAATCTCTGTCTGTACCCTGTTTCTCCTCCTCTTCACATTCAAATGAAAGAGCTGTAGGGGAATCACATTGCAGTGTTTCTGCACAGTCATGCAACACCCATTCAAAGACAAGATGCAATACAGCATTTCGCAGTTCCAGTGCCCTCAAATGCCTTGGCCTCATCTTCGTTATTTTGTATTCTGCAGTACTTCTAACAGATTTGGTATTGAACAGAAAGCTATCTGTAGGAATGAAAGCAATTTTAGGATTGCTTTACAAGAAATCAGGTTAAAAACAATTTAATGCTTCCAAAATTTATCTTCTTTTTGCAATTTCATCTGCTCTTACAATGTAGAGCTGAACAAACCATCCCAAAATATCCTGTTTTCTGTATCTTATTTTAGGTAAGCTTTTCACGTAAGCCAAGATTACATTCAGTTCAGCCTTAGCACTTGCTACCAGCATCTTTGAAGACCAGACCGATACCTTGGAGAAAAAAAAAAAAAAAGCCTCTAGAACACAGTAGCTTTTGTGGCATTTTAACTGCCTTTCTCAATTAAAGCAGAACCACTTAAAATGGGACCTAACTCCACTGCTATAAAGAAGCTTATGAATTATGTACATAGGACCAACAAAAACACTTAAGGAAAGCTGAGCTTTTAGTTTGATTTTTACCTAGACACATGATGGAAAACCCCAAATATCCTATGGCTTTATTTCATCTGTGTCCAATACTCTCTGATGAAATAAGGATAAATTTATCTAACCATTTCAAGTGTTCTTACACTATTTGTCCACAACTGCCCATCCTGGATCCAGCTGGCCCTTCAAATGTTAACTTCCAGACAGCTGCTCTGATGTCTTTTCTCATCTCAGAAGTTCCAGCATCACAGCAGCATCACTGAGATTCAGCCACAGATTCTGCTCTCTTTTGCTCAACATTTCCGGGATTAAGACACCTTCAGAAGAGGATCCTCCTTTCCTTTTCTCTCACAGATGTTCTTACTTGTGACTAGCTCTACTAATGCTTGAACCAGATACATCATCAGCAGGTATCATAAGGTTGTAGGAGACCCCCAACAAGAATCACTATGGCCACAGAGTATGTACAAAAGGAGCATTGCAGGAGCTAGAAACACTGCAGTGCTGAGAGCAAAAATCTTGAGGACATCCAAGGAATAAGTCAATACTCAAGAGCCAACAACATGGTATCTACAAACAAGAATATCCAGTATTTCTTGCACTCATTTGCCATGGACCTAGATACTGCCAATCTGAGCAGTCCTGAGAGCATGGAGGCCAGTGAGCTAAGACTCCTAACCAATTAAGAGCTCATGTAGCCCATTGGCGATACTGACAGTTGCTCCGTGCCCAGGGAGCCTCAGATAATTTCCCTTCACATATAAGCTCCTGCCCGATATCACCACCAACCTCCCTGTTTAGGACAAGCCTTTCTTCTACTAGCATCTAACCCCTACAGGTTGCAGCACCTACCCACATCATCCACAGCAAACTTGTAAGACAATGTAACACTGGCAAAACATTCCCAAACTGGAAGAAATACCATCCCATATTTCAAGGCTGAGTCTTTGTACTAGAGACTTGGGCTAAAGGATGACTGCTTGGTACAATTTTTCAGTACCTGTCAGCTATGCTAGCTTGGATGTTTGTAATTTAGGCTCAAACAGCAGCTGACTATCCATCTCGCATGAGGAGGCAGCAAAAAGGTAGGTAGGGGTGCTTGGGGAACTTCTTCAAACAGCACACTTGAGCTATGGAGAACTAATCACTCTGGACACTAATGGAGCAGTGGCTTGAACCTGAAAGCAGTCCCAAAACAGTGTTCAGAGACTGGCTAAGATTTTGCTGCCATCAAACCCACCAGGAGACACTACTCCTTTGTAATGGTATGCACAATATTGTTCCCAGGGAATGCCACCTCCCCATGCACCTCCCTTTAACCAATTCCTGTCAAATGCCACTGACTCCAGAAATGTATTTCCCAGTATTCAACAGCCGCTGGAGAGCAACATAAACTGGAATCAGCAAAGTATGAGCAGTAGCAGCCTCTGCTTCTCCTTACCCAAAGACAGATGGCAGAACAAATCTTTTCTTCATAGGCCGAGTTGCTTCAACTATCCAGTGCCAATGCAGGATTGATGGCCTTACACTAGATGTCTCCAGGGTTTGTGCATTTCTTCTCCAGGACTCCTCTGACAAAGGGCTGAGGAAATCCCAGAAGTCCTCATGAAACACACCTGTAAGCATTTTGAGTTTGGCAAGGAAGGAAGGTTTTGCGTTTCACCTGTTAAGACTGTGGTTTTAGACAAGTTGGTGATGACCTTGTCTCTTTGCTTCTACCAGTTATGCTTTCCTGGATTTGGTCTACTAATATACATTTTCATGATCTAACTTTTCTGCTCATTTCATTTGCTATCCACAGAGCTCAGAGCAGCAGTTACCTTCTCCTCAGTAGTTTACAGTTGCAAGGTTACATGTCAGTCTTGGATCTAATCTCTGAAGCCCTTCAGGATTTACCGTAGCATCAGTTACATCTGATCGCATTTGGCTGGAGTGTGATACTCAGCTGAGCATAGTTAAGTTTCCTTCCAAGTATCTCACTAGTTATCTCATCTCCCAGGTAAATATGCAATACCTAGCTGTTGGGCCAGTTCAGAAGGACCAGAACAGCACAATGGAGCATGAAAAATATTAAAGGGAAGAGAGCAGTGGCAGCTTCCAGCTGCTGTTCTCTTGTGCTTGCAGAACTAGACACCAAAGGTTATTGGGAGTCTGCCTATGGAGGGCTTTATACCTTCCTTACAGCCACATACACCAGCTGTACACTAGCCTATGCCAAACTCTATGGCAGCAGGTTTGTGACAAATGGGATTACTACCAGTCTCTCTTAAGGATAAATTCAGAGAGGGAAAAATCCCTGGAGAAGCATCATATACAAAAAAAATCATCTGAGTGCAGGATATCCTGAGCTGCAGGCTGCCCGAAGCTGGGATAGTACCTTGAGGAAGTACTGCTACTTTGTTGTACTTTTCTTCCTCCATTTCCTAGGTGCTGGGTATTGGCCACTGATGGAGACAGGGCACTGCAGAAATGGATCCATTGTTTGACCCAGTATAGCTATTCTCACGTTCCTCTGCAGCTGAAAGGATCCTTACTTCAACAGTCTCAGTTCAGGATATCACCATGCCAATCCCTACGTCAACAGTCTTCCTCTGCCTGAAGCCTTCTTGACAATCCTCTCCTCCTACACCTTTAACACAACCCTGGCCTAGCCACACACTATTTCACTTTAGTGGAATCTGCAGTTGTTCTGAAGAACAGGTCACCCTTGGCTATCCCCTCCTCTGGCAGGTCTTGGGCACAAGGCTTCAGCAAACTGCATGTTACCCCGAGCTGACCATCACAGCCAGCTGCGCAGGACCACCACTCTTTTACAGAGAAGGAACAAGAAGGAGCCGGAGCCAGGAGCAGAAGCGCATATGCACTCCTGGCAGGTATTCCAGACTGCACAAGCAGCAGCGAAGTTGCACAGGGATGGTTGGTTATCTCCCAACAGAAATCTCCATACCTGGAATTAACTTGCAAATTCACAGTAACTGGATGCATGCAACACTTCACAGTGCTAACTAATTATCTGCACTGGTTTACTGGCCATTTGGCAAGGCTGACAGGGTAAAAGCATGCTGCGTCAGTATAGCTATAACCACTCCAGGGGATTAAACCAATTTAACTATTTTAACATAAAGAGTGTAAACTGCATCCCTAGCAGAAATACCGGGTAAAATATACAAAACCCCCCAAACTTGTTTAGAAAACATAAGGATTAAATGTTTTCAGCAAGATGCTATTTTAATCTCTTCAGAGCTACTAAAACAAACACAGCCAAGAAATCAGCCGAGAACTTCATTAACAGCGCAGGCTTATCTTTTACTACTGTTGGTGGAGGAAGCCAAACCTTATCTACAAATGAGTTTAATGCAGTCAACTGGTGTACTACTTGTGTGAACATCCCTAGATCCAATAGCTTCTTATCAAAGTCATACACATTATTTTAAGATGAATGACTCTTCTCGGCACGTTATTACTTCTTTAATTACAATTACATGCATTACATTCCATAATAATCTAGCTGTAAACACTGAAATACTGCATTGAGGAATTAATACTGTATTTCTATTAAGATTTAAATACTGTGATTCTTCTCCCACTTGCTACACAAATTAGCCCCTGGGTTTTAGGGGTTTTTTTTAAGTATTAAAAAATACCTCCTTCCAAAATTGGATTATACTTCGAGTTCATTTTTGGCTGCAATTTACACATGGATTCTCTACTAGAGGATCATTTATTATTTTTATTGTTTTAAGGGTTTAGGTTTCTTTGTCAGGTTACGAATTCTGTTAACTTAAACAGAATCTAAGCCAGTAACATGTGGCCAGTATGTAAGTAAATGCACACTGAAACTACCCAGTATTTTAAAGGCTCACGAGGTTCCAATTCAAACTTTGCAATTCCATCCATTATAAGGAAACACTATTACAGTTTTCCAATTGCTTTGACTTCAACACATTCAGTCACACAATTTCATGCAGGCAGAATTTACTTGAACTTCTTTCTTATCTGGACTCAAATTTTTGTCCAGACAAATTAATACATGGATGAAGACAAATTATTTAAACATGAAGCAAATTAAAAGGTAGAGACTTCTGTCACGCATTAAATGTAGAATTTATTTTGGCATCGGTCACAGAATTAATTTCCTCTTGGCACAACTTACCAACCCATAGCTCCCATTGTTTCAGCTCTGGTTCTCCCACGTTTTGCCTCTTTGAGTAACTCTTCCACAGCCTTCCTAAATATAAGGAAAAGAAAAAAGTTACCACTTGCGGAACACAAGAACTTGCCACTTTATGCACTTATGTAAATAAAGTGGAGAGCTTCTTCACTGTAATGAATTCAGCCATAAAGAAGCTACCAAAATCACCTTGACTTTCTTATTAAAAGAATTCAGATTTCTATCCATCAAGATTAAAAGAAACATTTTGACATATTAAAAGCAATTAAAGCTGTTGCAAATACAACAATTCCAATACTAATTGAAGATTAGAAATAAAGTGTACAAAACTGGTATACTACACAGAAAAGCACAGTCCCTATCACTTTGCCTTGGGAATGCTCTTCCCTGCTGTCACTTCACTTAGGTTCTTCCTGAAGTCTTTCAGCCACAGCAGACCTATTTTGAGCACAGCTGAATACCAGCAGTAAAATAGCAAGCAGTCAGACAACAGTAAAATCCCTTCAACTACCAGTCATCAAACTGCACTACCTTTGTGTAACAGTGGAAGAAAAGAGCTCATCTTTGTGACTATGATCCACCACCATCCAAAACAACCAACTTTTACATTATCAGCATATTCTAGAACAAACTGGCAAGACTACCACTGAAGCGATTAAATAACTATGCTCACATAAAAAGGTCATCGGAGAGCGTAAATTATGCAAATTATAGATAACTCCTGCAATGTCAGTCTCTCAGTTCTCTTTATGAATTAATTTCAATCTCAAATAAAACTTAAGTAACTGCTCTACAGTACATGGTTGAAGTTAATGGGAAAACCAATGAAGGGATAACGCGAGCCGTTTATTATATAAATTGAACGCATAAACTAACAATTTAGTTAGTTAACTGTAAGCAACTATATATATCAACCAAAAAATAACTGCAAGACAGAAAAGGAAAGCTATGCACCTGGCTGTAATACCCAGTATATGAAGCTAAGCATTAACACCACTGACCTGGGTAAGACTGAAGGCTTGAGGAACTGAAGGTAGGAGGTAACAAAGAGGGTATTTATTGTTTAGGTCTCCCAGCTATGATAGTCCAAATGCCAGCAGCCATTCTGGCACATGTGAGCAACACAATCATCTTGATAGTACAAGTGTGCGTGTAGACTGTGCAAAACAGGTAACTGCCAACAGACTTCAACTCAAGCTTCAAGGAAGCCATGTCCTATCACATTGTTATGGTATTATTAGCATAGCAGAATTTTGCTGCTTTGCCACAGATTAAAAAAAGCCTAAGTATCCATTTTGTTGTCAAGCCAAAACTGAGACTAGAGAAGTCAAGAATCATCATCTAATAGGAGAAGCAGGTCTGAGAAGAAAAGTAAGCTATTTACATGGCAGGTCCATGTCAAGATCTAACAAGTTATTGTGGGGCTCTGAACATCTAACAGAGTGGTTTATTACCATTTAGGTTATTAAAGTCTACACAGAAAACACAAGAGGTCTTAGCTTTAAACGCATACAGTGCATGTGCGTTAACAGGGAATGAAAATAAGCAGTACAGAATTTCCTTCAGTAGCTAATGAGAAAATGTCATGCAGTTACAGGGCAGCCTACATCTGTCATTCTAGATCTAACCTTCTTCAGTTTGTTATGGTCTTAACATAAGCCTTTACTGGCTCCCTTCACATTTGTGATCGTGGATTTGTTCATTCATTAGGACAGGATGCTGACATTTTATAAACACACACACACTTTTTCTTCTGTCTGTATTGCTTTTGGGCATGCTTTGGTTTTCCCTGGTACCAGAAAACAAATTGGTGCTAAATGAGTACAAGTGTAACGTACATCAAGTTGTAGCTACTCTTTCTACAGTTACTCTGCAGCTCTGCTTGGATATAGTTTTCATATTTTATACTTACAGCCAGCTATCACGGAACTACTTCCTCACTTTATAGTAGTTTCCAGCAAGCAGTACTTTAGCTAAAGATTCCTAAACAAGCCTCCAGAGTCTGTCACTAGCTGTCGAAGAACATATAAATAATCCTTGATCAACTTTTATATATATATATATATACATATATATAATTCCCCCTTTGTTCCAAGGGGAAACAATTCTATCCAGCAAAAGCTGAGATCTGTGCCAGACAGACATGCAAATACTCACAGGCTATAACTTTTTCCTTTGGGAGTTTGCATTTGAGGGGCTTTGCAAAGGAAAGCGTCCAAGACTTCCACAGAAACAATAGTAGAGAAACGCACCAAAAATTGTAGTATTTCTTCTCTGTGCACTAGTTTATTAATGGCATATTGGTTTAAGGTTCCTCACAGAAGTCTCTCTCTCATATAAGGTTATTAGTCTCAGTAGCAGTTGGGCTTGGGGTACTTTGAATCCTTTTTGAAGCATACATTCAATTGCAAGGACATGTGGCATATGCAGTCATAGCATGAGCATTTGTGGGAACGGAGCATCTGCCCAGGTTTGGAGTTGGTAACCTGTCTGAGTCACCTGCACCTAGATGCAAAGTACAGCATCAGCAACCTTACCAGCTACTGCTGCCTTCCCAGGTAGGAGCAGTGGCATATGTGGGACAGCTACTGCCAAGAACAAAAAAAAAGGGTAAGAAACACAGGCTCTACCACTGAAACGTGGGAGATGTTGCATATGCAGGTCTCCACGAAGTTATGGCAAAAATTATTTTTTCTCCAGACCCAGAATTTTCTGTCTGAGCAGCCTGAGCTAGTTTATAGTAATGACAGCAGAAACATGTGGCCTTTATAAAAGCCTGTCCCGAGCCTTCAAACAGCAATGTCAGACAAAGGGAAGGAAAGAGGAAAAAAAAAAAGTATCTGACACTTACTTACCGCAGCTACCAAACTTAGTGATTCTGTTTTGAGAAACCTGACTAGGAGGCAGATGAAAAGCCTGTCACTATTTTATGTTATAAAACCTATCATTATTTTACAATTAAAATCATAAACCAGAGTATCTGAGCTACAAAGCACTAATAAAAGCCACACACACAAACATTTTTTAAACAGCTATGATTCAGTTTTAGGGGAAACATCACAATAAATTAATATGGTGACACCAATTCTATTAACTTAGGTAGGAATTATAAGCCATTAAGTATTTGAGACTTTTTTTTCCCCTCTGGTTATATCAAAGATCAGACTGACTTGGCATCCATCTTAGTAGCCTTATAAGTCAACACCTTCCTTTCATCAAACACTGTTTCCTAATATTGGTCCTTCAACATCAATCTTATTCAGTGCACCTACACAAAGCCCTTTCGACTTGCACAGACAAATGAAAAAAATCCTCAAATCCTCTTTGAAATAATGTGTTTCCACTCACTGAACTTACATCCTCTACACAAGTAAGCCAAAAGCTTAAAAGCTATGCAAACAAGGTTTTTACATTTGCTTTTAGAGGCCTCTTGGGACTTTGCATTCCTTGTTCTCTTCATTTTTACAGCTTGGTTACAATACAAGCAGTCCTGTGGCTGCCAGCTTCAACTCCAAGACCAGCAGCATGAGCAAAGAGAACACAGCATGCAGCTTTCACAGGAGAGCCACGCAAACACTGGGGGACTGACAGGAAGGAAAATTAGGGACAGGGGTACATTTAAGAACACTGTCATCATTCTGGCACCTTTTATAGCAAGCACCACTTAAAACTTCCTGTAGCAATCCTTTCTGAGCAGTCAAATTTAGCTGCAGAATTACAGTAACATGAAGGTATAAGCAGTGATGTTTTTATCTTCAAGAGTATCACCCAAGACCTATTTACATTTCTGAGGGATTAGACCTTTTCCTCTATATTCCAAGGTTACAGGCAAAGCTCCCGTTGCATAAATCCTAACTTGCATCACAAATGCATGTGCCCAAAGAATGGGAGAACGTTAAAGTTTCCGAAGTCAGGCAAAACCAGAGATATTTTCTATTCCTCACTCAGGGAAAGAGCTTCATCATTTTTCCGAAAGATCATACAGACTGAAAAATGAATAATTGGTAATAAAGAGGTATGACTGATACAGTTACAGGCAATGAAAACACTGTGTCATTACAGAGACCACCCAATGTTTGTAATTATAGACCACTCTGTTAGGAGAAGACGTATCATGCTGCAGCTGACAGCCGTGAGGCCACACAGCCACAGCTCCATGCCCAAGTCCAACCAGTAGCAAGGCTGAAAATCTACTCCCAGCAGGCAGATGCACACACCACACATATACACCACTGGCCACACTGATCACAGACACACAGAGCGCTCACACCAACAGCTTCATCCTGCTCTTCTCTCTGGCTGGAGTGCACGAGGCTTCAGCCCAACTCCACCGCTGGTACACACCATTACACAGAGCTGGCTTGGACTCCCTGGTCCCCCAGTACCCAAGCCCACTGAAGTTTTGCCCATAGGGACACACAGGCACACACGTCTCACCCCTGGAGACCCTTTGACCCAACAGTCTCTCCAGCAGCTGGCCAGGTCTCCCTGGTGCCTCCAACAGCTAGCTCCTCCCGTGGTCTTGCTCTTAGAGATACACACTCACCTCCCAGCTCCCACCTTATTCACCCACTCACCCGGTGATCCAGCTTGATCTTTGCTAGCAGCCACACGCTCCCTTCACACAACTACACTTGCTCCAGTACTGCAGCACAGGTAAATAATAGGTCCCCAATCCCACTCCAGTGGCTGACACTTGGTTTTACTCACTCCATGAAGTGTTCCCGGTTGCTGGCATGCAGCCCTCCAGCCCAGGGTCCCAACCCAACTGCTGGCATCTAGACCTGCACTGGTTCCAGTTGCTGGCACCACGGACACACAGTCCCTCCGACCCATGCTTTGACTCTAGTTGCTAGCAATGAGATGTACACCCACTCCCCTCAAATACAGTCCCTCACCCAAGAAAGAGTTAGAAAGGAATTTAACAGGAAGACAGGACAGACTGCGCCGATCAGGCGCAGGGCACAGCCAGCCAAGGGTACCAACCAGCAGCCTATTCACACACGACCAGACATTTTTACCCCCTTATTCCTCTATTTTCCCACTCTTGTTTCTCCCCAAATCACCTGAACCTATCCCTTTCCCCGCCTTTGGTTCCTCCCCTACACACCCTGTAATAAGCCTCACGCAATCTCAAAATGCTCTTCTCCTGCATCCCATAATACATCCCACACCCCTAGACAGCAACACCCTTAAGTCCCAAAGGCGCTCCAGCATTGACTCATCTTCATGGATGTCACACCTGGAGGATGAGGCTGACTCCTGGGACCAGCCCTGGGAGGGGCCCAGAGAAGATGTTTTCATCTATTTCATCTACTATTTGCGCTCCCCCATCCACTACGGTCTCTCTTCAGTCCTCCCGTGGGTGTGCCCAGGAGCTTTTGGCACATAACCTAACAAACTCTGCCATCTCCACCCACGCCATCATCTTATTAAAAGATCCCGATGAGAACTGTAATGAAAATATATCTACTGGAATTGCTTCACAGCACGCAATCGGCTACGGAAGTGCACAGACCTGGAGTAAGAGGGTAGCGTTCACATTCAACATCTCCCAGAGTCAGAGAAGGGACATCTTTATCAAACACATTTTCGTGAAAGACCTTGACAGCATTAGTAACTGCTTGGAGTCTATACCACTACTATTCGAGCTCAAAGGCCAGGCTGCTCGGCTACTGCTATCCCCAAAATCACGCTTAAATGTACCTCCTGAGGTACTCTATGTCCTGACAGCAAGCTGCAAGCCCAGGAAAAAAATCAGCAGTTTTATTAAGCAATTTTCTCAAAGTAGTTTTATGCTGACTACACAACTTATCTTCAACCATGCACGGGACTGGAAATAGAAGTGGATGTTGGTATTCTGATTACATCTGAATAATATCAAGACCTTCAGTCAAGTAAAGGACTGAAGATACTGCCTTCTACAATAAAGGAACGGTCATGAAGGCCAGTGTTATTTATAATTAACTCCTCTGAGCTGGTTTGTCCTATCTGCTCACACTTACTAAGAAAACTGAAGAAAAGGAATGTCAAGAATAAAGCCTAAGCCACAACATTAAAAGCAAGAATGAAAAATGCCACAGACTTCCTAACGTTTGTTCAAAGGCAAAGACATGCTCTCATTCTCTGTCGACGAGGCTTTGTACTTATTTAAATATTCTATTTGTCAGTCCCATGAGTGCTATTTGCAGCACATTTCTGTGCTGATATTCTCACCGGCTTGAGTAACAAACACACCACTCCGTTTCAAACACCAATTTTAGCTTGCAGACCACTTTTTGTGCCATGAACATGGGAAAGAATGGCATGCTGAATCCTGATACTTCGATTTTAACTGTTAAAAACAACAGTAAGAACTATCAACTAATTTCTGCAAGGCACAAAGCTTACTTGTTAAAAAGTGTAATTGGGATGCCTGTGCAGCAAAAATATGAGACTATTGATTCTCAACTCAACTACAGGCCTCTTGTTACAGAATTATAGCATTCCTTGTGATTCAGAGCAGCAGCTCCTTAGGAAACACTTAATTCCAAGTAAGTGATGCTCCAAACAAGCTTGGTAGGCACTTCTAATAAGGTATGGTATCCAAGGTTGTGAAATATTCATAGCTGCTGAAAGACAGAACAGATTATGGAAGGATTTGGACACACAGCATAACAAAGCCACTTCCTTTATATTCACAGAGAAATGACATATTTTCTGTGCTTCAATCACAAAGAACCACCATGATGACAATTTAGGAAGGAGAGGGGGAAGAAAGATTTTTTTAGATAGGGATGAAAATGGTGACCTCTGTAATATCCCAAAGGATATTTAGTTGAAATAAACTAAGAAAATCACATACATGTGCTTGCAAGGGAATCAAACTAAGCTCTTCCTAGTAGCTGATTTGTAACCTTTTTTTTTTTCCTACTCATTCTTGGGTCATACCTTCACAATACCATTAATTATATATTAACAGAATTAGCCTAGAATTTTCTTAGAATCACACTGTATCTCAAGACTCGGTCTTCACTGATGTACCAGCAAGTTCCCAGGATAAAATGTCAGTTCATACTTCCAACAAAGGTTACCAGGTGAGGTGGAGCAGAGGAAATAATTCAGTAGAATGTAGCAAATACTACTATTTTACACACCTGTGGTATTTACAGCTTTTAGAGTTTTAAAATCCAGAGTATGCAACAGTCATATGGTAACTTGCAAGCTAGTATTCAGCTTTGGTAGCGACTATCACTTCCTATTAAAGTGAGGAAAACAGAAAACGCAAGGTCAGGAGAGAGTCAGACACGGTAAAACTGAAAAATAATAGCAGGGAAATGTGGCAGTAAGGATGAAACAGAACAAGCAAGATGAAGAGAGCTCTCCTTAGATAATAACCCCCAAAAATAGGACAACTGACTTGTCTTAACAGATCACTGTTCAGAATGCTGGAACACAAAATTCACTTCAGCCCTGAAAAAAACATGCACAAAAGTAGTTACGCTTCTTTTTCTGCCATGGTAAATTAAATAAAAACCACACATACAAAAACCTTAAGCTGTTATTTAAGATTTATGAATTGCAAGACAAGCCAGAGTTCAGACAGACTACTGAAAATATTCCAAGTAAACCCATTTTTAAACATTAAAAATCTACCCAAAATAGTTAACAGTGTGGCTACAGAACAGAAATGCCACTATTTGTATGCTAAAGCCCTATTATAAGGAGCTGAAAAAGTATAAACCCTAACTACCATTGCTATACTCTTTACAGGAGAGTATGCTCAACAGGTCATCAAATATGAAACTAAGAAGTAACGTCTGTAAACCAAAGGATAAAGAAAGGTCTGTATTAGACCCTTGAAGACTGTACAGGGAAGCATATTTAGAGTAAGAAATACCCAAGTATGACATCTAAATGCATACAGCATGAACTGAATTCAGTGTGGTACTACCAAAGCGAGCTGTTATGAAAGCTGAGGGTATGAAAAAGTAACTAATGATAGTGGATCCAGGACAGAAAGTGATAATCATCAAGTATATTGTACTTATAACATGTCCAGAGACGATTAAACACGTATGGAGGTGAACGGTAGCATGGATTGAAGACATCGCACAGCTAAACCCTACCGCGTACCACCTGATAAGTAATACTGAGCTTCATCCTCTTTATCTGCTACGCTGCCAGAGAAAAGGAATAGCAAACCCCAACTCAGATTGAAGCTGTGAGGCAGGATAAAACTTTGAATCTGGTTCCTGGGAAGGAGAGCATCAGAAGGAGACTGTGGAGCCATCAGCTATACCTGGTAGTGAGGAGCTATGCCCTGAACTACCTGGAGGTCCCCAAGTCCCCAGCACGGCAATAGCAGCCAGAGCACAGACAGCATGGAAGAACAGTGACACGGTTTCAACTTGCTATGAATGAAAGAGGTTTAAGTTTGGAATGGCACTAGTAAAAATAACATTCATGCATATATAGAAAGAAGCTTCAATTATTAAACTGATGATCTGGCCCTTCCACCACCCCACTGGTTATCACTTTTATTCCATTTAAAATACTTGCCAGATATAAGCACACACAAGTTATTTTCTGTAAGTGCTCTCAGACACAGTTTCTTAAAAGTTAAGTGAGAGATTCACATGGAGAACAGTTCAGAAAGCTTCTGGTCACCACTTCACTATAACATTTTTTTTAAGCAGCCGTAAGAAAAAGTGCAGTTATACAAGCTTGCAAAAAAAAAACCCCAAACCCTAATAACTACAAATAGGATTATTACCCCAAAAATTTGTGATATAAACACCCAAAGTCTATTCCTAAAGCAAAAGCAAGAGAGGCCTACTGTGACTGAGTATCCAAATATAGAAATCTGCATTTTAATTCTCAGCGTTTGCTTGGGAACACTGTAACTCAGTACGCACAGCAAGATGAGTCCTCTCATCCCAACGAAACGCGAAATAGAAAGCAATTTTATTTTTTGACAAAAGAAGGGCCACGCATTTTGTATTACTCCACACAAGGAACAGGGCAACTTTAACAATTAGTCAGCTGGCCCATCTCCAACGCTGAAAATTGAAATTTGTAAGAATAGAAGTTTAATATTTTTTTTTTTGTTGTTAACTTTACCGAGGACACCTACTCACCAAATTATAACTGATGAGAGGCGAGCCACCTAACGCTTTTCAGTCTTGTTTCTAAACGGTACCAGCACGCATGACAAGAACGGTTGATTATTATTTTTTTTTTTTAAAGTCATGGCTCTTCCCATTACGCAGGAAGACCCCATTTATTTTTCTCCCGCACCTCCTTCAGCGAAAGCTCCGAAGTTTTGCCCCGAGGGCACGCCGCAACCCAGCTCCGGGCTGCGCAACCCCCCCACCCCCGCAGCCGGAGGGGCTGAGGCGGAGAGCGGGGCCGGGCCGGGCTCAGGGCCGCCGAGGGCCCAGGCCCCACCGCCACGGAGGGACCGACTCCCTCCCGCGCAAGGCCTGGCGGTTCGGTTCGCCCCCCCCCCAGCTCCTCAGACGCCGGAGGCCCGTCGCAGGCGGCCCCGGACCCAACGCTGCCCCGGTCTGTGAGGGGCAGGAAGGCGACGCCGGGCCCCGCTCCGGCGGAGAGGCCCCGCCGAGGCCGTGAGCCCCCCGGGCCGCTCAGCCGCCGCCGCCGCCCGCCCCTCACCTCTCCAGCTCCGGGTCCTCCTCCATGGCGGCGGCGGCGGCCGCTCTCCCCCGCTGCGGCCCGGCTCCTCAGGCGAAGGCCGGCGCCATGTCCCGCTCCAGGCCCGGCTCAGGGCGGAGCGGAGCGGCGAGGACCCCGGCGGGGAGGAGCCGGGGCGGTACGAGCCCGGCCGCCGCCGCCACACCCCCGCCGGGCACCTGCGGCCACCGGCGGCCGCGCCCGGGACCCCCCCGAGGGGAGAACGGGGGGCGACAGCCGGGCCGGTGGGGATCCTGCCCGCCCCGCTCGCATGCCGGCGGGACCCATCGTAAACCCCCGTCCCGGGCGGCGGGAGCGCTGCGGGGCAAGGAGACGTTGGGGCGGCAACCGCTCGCTCGTTCGCCCGCCCCGCCGCTCAGCGGGAGCGGGCTCGGCGGCAGCGCCAGGGAGGCGGGACCGTGGCTGCCGCCTTCCGTCAGCGGCGGAGCTTCCCCCCCCCGTCCTCCCCCGGGGTTTGCCCCGTAGCAAGGCCACAGGGCTCGGGCAGGCGGGGACGGGTCTACCGGGCCGGACCGGGCACCGCACGGAGCATCTCCCCGGCCGGCCCCCCCCGCCCCGTCTCCGCCCGCACCTCCCGGCCCCGCGCGGTGAAGCTGCGATCAGGCGAGTGACGGGGACACCCCGGCCCGGGGCTCCGCCGCGGCCCGCCCCGGCCCCTCTCCCATAGGCTGCATCGCGCCCCCGCCGCCCGGCCCCGCGCCCCGGGGCTGCCGCCGGAGTGGCGGAACGCGGCTGTCACTTTGGGCAGCCGCCTCTGCCCCGGGGCGGGGAGGCGGGAGTACCGGCCCGGCGGAGCCGCTCTCCCTCAAGTACCGCCCGGAGTTTGCCTCCCGCCAGGCGGGAGCGGGCGCGGCTCGGCTTTGAGGAGAGCGCGGCGCGGAGCTCGGCGGTGAGTAACTTCCCTGCCCCGCCGCGGCGCCGGGCGGTTCAGCCTCCCCCTCAGCCGGCGGCGGCGGGAGGGCCGGCGGGCAGGGCGGCGGCCGCACACACCTCCCCGTCTCCCTCCTCATCCTCCCGGCTGCGGCCGTGGCAGCGGCGCCCGGGGCGGGGGGCCGGGCCTGCTGCGGACGCCGGGTTGGGGCAACAAGTCCGGGAGAGGCTCCGGGCGCCTGTGAGGCGGACTCCCCCGCCCCGCAGCCCCGGCGGGAGCGGCCCTGCCCTGGGCCGGGAGGAGCAGGGGGGTTTCCTGCCGGCCTCGGCGGGAGAACGGGCGCCGGCGGCGGCGGGTCAGCCCGCGGCGGGTCTCTGCGAAGCCGGGCTGTGGGCTCGGGGTGCTGGGGTAAACCTGCTCCGAAGGCGGCCGGTTTTTTTTTTGGGGGGGGGGGTCCCCCCACGTCCACCTGTGCTGCTCTGGCGTGTGTGCTCTTCTGTGGGAGAAGCCGCCTGGCCGCAGAGGAGTCGGATTACTGCGTGCGGGGGAGGCAGAAGAACAGCTGCGAGCGAACCCCTGCTGCAGGAGCCGGTTTCAGGTTATGTGTTTTACAGCTGCGCCAGAGGAACGCGGAGCTGTGCGTGAAACGCCTCCGAAGCCTGTGTAGTTGGCAGCTATTCCAAAACGTTAACTCCAGTCCTCGGTGCTCTGACCCAGGCTCTCCGATTTTTCCCCCCCGTTTGTTAGCGCTTACCACTGAAAATGTGCTTTAAAAACTGAGAACCTTGTGTCTTTTAAGCTTCAACAAGGCATACTTGAAAATTACCGTTGCTCTTGACAGAATGTTAGTACTCCGTCAACTAATGGAGAAAACCATTGCTGGAGCTGTGGTAGTGACAAATCTGACAGTCCCTTGTGACTTTTCTTGCCGTGTTCCTGATGCATAGCACTGGTTGTTTACTTCTGTGGAAATCCACTATTAAGTAGTTCTGAGCTTCGTTTAATTCCTTTTTTAATTACATGATATTGTGGGCTTGGTTTTGCCTCTGTGTGCAAAGTAAAAAATGTCTGGTAGGGATTAGCTTTGGGGTACGTTTGATAGTCTCTGGAAATAGATTTCGCATCATAAATGCTTTTGAGCTCCTGTTCAAAAGAGAAACTGTTCTGAGCTAGGCTCTCATTAAATAAACACTCTGAATTACTGATTTTTTTTTTTTTATTCCTCTACCCAATTCCTTTTGGCTTCGCGATGCTTTATTCTAAGCTGCAATCCAGCAGCAGATCAAGGAGGCTTAGGAGGAAACATCAGATGGTTTCAGTTAGTGTCCCTACCACTTGGAAAATAAACATGTTAGTACCATATGCTGCCCTGACTTTATTAAAACAAATTTCCTCAAAATGGAAGCAAGGTATATCGGTGTACTTGCTAGAACCATAAGACTTAATAGGGTCCTTTATAATTTATTCTTTTTGGGTTTTTTTAAACAATCAGCTCACTGAGGGAGGAATCCTCTTTCCTGAACATAATGCAATATAAAATGATTAACTCCAAATTCAGCAGGCTGCGAAGAGCACCATTGTGCCCAATTAGAATTTTTTTTTAATAGAAAAGGTATGTAATGTTATGTGTTAAAGTCCTTGTATTATTACAATTCTAAAATTTCTGGATATTAAAAAAAAAAAGCATAATTTCACAATGAGAGTTTTCAGTACTGAATTTCTAACTGTACTGACCCTTAACTTTGCCTAGTGACTTCAGCAAGAGAGAGCCCAGGGCCTTGGACTCAGGGCTGAGATTTGCAAACACAGTGTGGTTTCCTAACACAGGACTCGAATCTTCTATTTAAAAAAAAAAAATAAAAAAAAATTAAGCTACCATTTAGGGATGAAACTTTGCAAGGGGAGTGTAAGCTGGTGATTGGGTAGAAGAGTACTCTTCTCTTGAAACAGGTTAGGTTAAAAAATAAGCTTACTAAAACCTGTTGTGCAATTACAAAAATGTTGGCTTTGACCTTGCAAGCTTTGGCATTTGCTTGGAGTCTGCTCTTGTGGAAGCACTGATGACCTTGGTGAAACTTTGTTTTTTCGTAAGGCTCTACCTGCACTGAACAGCCTGTCAGTCTCCATCTTGGTATATATTTATGGGCCTGTATCACTAAAAACCAGAAGTTTGTAAGCTATTAGTTAAAATTGTCCACTTGAAAATACTTCAGAATATCCCCCCCTTTTTTTTTAATCCCATTTTTCTGTACTCTTAAAAAATGTCTTAAAATAGTTGAAAACAGCCATGAAGAAGTGATACCAACAATATCAAAGTGAAATGTGTAAAGATAATGATGTGTACTAGACGTTGGATTAATATAAATTATTGTCTCAGATCAGCAAGGTGCTGCTTGTTTAGAGAGCTGTTGGACATTGAGAGCTGTAATTAATAAGAAAACAGCATTCATTCAGTGTTAAAATGCTCCCTGGTATAAAAGGCACCAGAGGAGACTGGTTGCCTGTTTGATACAGCAGTGGCTTGTCTCTGATATTTGAAAATTCTTTGTTGATCTGGTTTGCAGAAGCAATTTTAATGTGACACCATTGAATTGCATGCTGCTTAATTGCTTTATTAGGTCAGTGGAGTTTGTCGTTCAGTGCCTTTCGAACATGAAAATTCTTTTAATATCAGTATTAAATTATGTAATTGTTGGGTCATGATGTCTACGGAGCAATAAAAAATAATAATATTGTGGAGTGTGCTTTTGGTTTTTTTGGCCCCAATTCTGTAGATGTTTGTGCTTACATATGTTTAATTTTAAACACCCAAGTATTTCTTTTGGAATTAGTGCGTCTTTTCTTAGGCTTAATGTTAAGCCTGCATGTAAATGTTTTCAGGGTCAGGATTTATGTTCGCAAAGTTCATGGGATAAACCTGTCATGTGTTTTCATACCGACTGTTCTGTATGAGATAACGTAGGTAGCTGACTTCTGCTTTGGAACTGGGGACTGGTTTATCTACTGACACGTACGGAGATGCTCCCAGCCCTGCTGCTGCGTTACAGGGGGTAGCAGTGCTGTACCTGAGCTGACTTCACCCCTGCAACGTGCTTTGCAATACTGCAGGCATCTCTTTGGTTTCTGAAGTATTTTTGGTGATATGAATTTGCATGATGTCAATCCTGTACATTCTCATATATGCTTATTTCAACTGATGTTAGTTTTACAAGTGATTTGGGGGCTGGAAGAGGAAGGGAATCTCTTGCTGAGTCTCTCACACTGAGCTGGGCATTAGATAGTGAAAACAAAAGCTTAAGTATGCAGTTGTTTGATATAAAATCAGGTAACTTGTGAACATGCAAGATTTTAAATTGTTTTGCATTTCTGCAATTTTTCCACCCAATTAGTGGGAACTATTTTTATTTTGAAAATGGAAGCTTGGGGTAATGTAGCTCAATATTTGCAGCCTCTTTTTTTTTTTTTTTAAGTAAGCAAGTTATGATGTTGCTCTTGGGTTGTGGTATGTTGTTAAGAATGTCTAGAATTTTCTTGCTGTCATCACAGCAAAACAGAGCAAATCAGGTAAAAAAGTAATTGTAAGATTCTAAATATATCAGATCAATATTATATAGAGTTAATTTTTGCCCAGGCAGAGTTGGTTTACTTTGGCATGGAGTGATAGATGTTGCATTTTGCCTGGCTGTTTTTCCTTCATTCCACAGAGAAGAATCATAGAATCATAGAGTGGTTTGGAAGGGACCATCTACTTCCAACCCCCCCGCCATGGGCAGGGACACCTTCCACTAGACCAGGTTGCTCAAAGCCCCATCCAACCTGGCCTTGAACACTGCCAGGGATGGGGCATCCACAACCTCCCTCGGCAACCTGTGCCAGTGCCTGACCACCCTCATAGTGAACAACTTCTTCCTTAAATCTAATCTAAATCTACCTTCTTTCAGTTCCAAGCCATTACCCCGTGTCCCATCACTACCTGCCCTTGTAAAAAGTCCCTCTCCAGCTTTCTTGTAGGCCCCTGTTAGGTACCGGAAGGCTGCTGTAAGGTCTCCCTGGAGCCTTCTCTTCTCCAGGCTAGACAACCCCAACTCTCTCAGCCTGTCTTCATAGGAGAGGTGCTCCAGACCCCTGATGATCTTCATGGCCCTCCTCTGGACCTGCTCCAACCCGTCCATGTCCTTCTTGTTGGGGACCCAAGAGCTGAACACAGTACTTCAGGTGAGGTGTCACAAGAGCAGAGTAGAGGGGCAGAATCCTCTCCCTCGACCTGCTGGTCACGCTTCTTTTGATGCAGCTCAGGATACAGTTGACTTTCTGGGCTGCAAACACACATTGCCAGGTCATGCTGAGCTTCTCGTCAACCAACACCCCCAAGTCCTTCTCCTCAGGACTGCTCCTCAATCCATTCTCTGCCCAGCCTGTATTTGTGCTTGGGATTGCCCTGACCCATGTGCAGGACCTTGCGCTTGTCCTTGCTGAACTTCATGAGGTTTGCACAGGCCTGCCTGCTAAGGTCCCTCTGGATGGCATCCCTTCCCTCCAGTGTGTCAACCACAGCACACAGCTTGGTGTCATCGGCAAACTTGCTAAGGGTGCACTCAATCCCACTGTCCATGTTGCCGACAAAGATGTTAAACAGCGCCAGTCCCAATACTGACCCCTGAGGAATGCCACCTGTCACTGCTCTCCACTCAGACATCGAGCCATTGACCGCAACTCTTTGAGTGTGACCATCCAACCAATTCCTTATCCACCGAGCGGTCCTTCCATCAAATCCATGTCTCTCCAATTTAGAGACAAGGATGTCGTGAAGGATAGTGTCAAATGCTTTGCACAAGTCCGGGTAGATGACATCCGTTGCTCTTCCCTTATCCACCAACGCTGCAACCCCATCATAGAAGGACAACAAATTATTCAGGCACAATTTGCCCTTGGTGAAGCCATGTTGGCTGTCACCAATCGCCTCCTTATTTTCTATGTGCCTTAGCATAGTTTTGGGGAGGATCTGCTCCATGATCTTGCCAGGCACAGAGGTGAGACTGACTGGCCTGTAGTTCCCTGGGTCTTCCTTTTTTCCCTTTTTAAAAATGGGGGTTATGTTTCCCCTCTTCCAGTCAATGGGAACTTCCCCAGACTGTGACGACTTCTCAAAAATGATGGATAGGGCTTAGCCACTTCATCCTCCAGTTCCCTCAGGACCCACGGATACATCTCGTCACGTCCCATGGACTTGTGCACCTTCAGGTTCCTTAGATGGTCTCGAACCTGACCTTCTCCTACCTTGGGTTGTTTTTCATTCTCCCAGTCCCTGCCTTTGCCTTCTGCATCTTGGGTGGTGTGGCTGGAGCACTGGCTGGTGAAGACTGAGGCAAAAAAGTCATTGAGTACCTCAGCCTTCTCCGTATCCCAGGTAACCAGGTGTCCCATTTCCTTCTGGAGAGGGCTTACATTTTCCCTAGTCTTCCTTTTATCGCCAACATACCTATAGAAGCTTTTCTTGTTGCCCTTGACGTCCCTGGCCAGATTCAATTCTATCAGGGATTTAGCTTTCCTAACCTGATCCTTGGCTGCTCGCACAATTTCTCTGTATTCCTCCCAGGCTACCTGTCCTTGCTTCCACCCTCTGCAGGCTTCCTTTTTGTGTTTGAGTTTGTCCAGGAGCTCCTTGTTCATCCATCCAGGCCTCCTGGTGTTTTTGCCTGACTTCCTCTTTGTTGGGATGCATTGCTCCTGAGCTTGGAGGAGGTGATCCTTGACTATTAACCAGCTTTCTTGGGCCCCTCTTCCTTCCAGGGCTTTATCTCATGGTACTCTCCCAAGCAGATCCCTGAAGAGGCCAAAGTCTGCTCTCCTGAAGTCCAGGGCAGTGAGCTTGCTGTGCGCCCTCCTCACTGCCCTAAGGATCTTGAACTCTACCATTTCATGGTCACTGCAGCCAAGGCTGCCCTTGAGCTTCACATTCCCCACCAGCCCCTCCTTGTTGGTGAGAACAAGGTCCAGCATAGTACCTCTCCTCGTTGGCTCTTCTATCGCTTGGAGAAGGAAGTGTTTTTATATTTCACTGCGGAGATTGTCGTGCTTAACCACTGTTTGATGGGGTGTACAGAATTTTTCTGAAGAACCCTTGTAGCAAAATACAATTTGATCAAGGAGTATATTCAATATATGAACTGATCCAGTTTTAAAATGTTGTAAGTGGTAGTAATAAGTAGTTCTAGAAAACTAAGAAGGAACTATGACTTATTATCTTTTTTCTAGCAATAGAGCACAACAGAAAGCAGTGCGCGTTAAAGGAGAACCCATATGTGTCTGGGCAAAGGGAGGAACCCAGTAGTTGCAGAAAGGCAAAGCAGGGCTTTTGGATCAGGTTGCCTGGAGTGGTGTAGTGCTGTCAGATATTATTCAGCACAGTGGGGAAAAATGAGCGACAAGCTACCTACTTTGGGAGACAGTCCTGAAGGGCGAAGGGGTCCAGGGGGGATGGACTTTCTTTAAGAAAGAAATCTTAATGGCTGAGGACCAGGCTATTCCCATGCGCTGCAAGACGAACTGCCGAGGAAGACGACCGCCCTGGCTGAACAGGGATCGTTTGCTAGGACTCAAGAAAAAAAGGAGAGTTTATCATCTCTGGAAGAAAGGGCAGACAACTCTGGAGGAGTATAGGGATCTTGTTAGGTCATGCAGAGAGGAAATTAGAAAGGCAAAAGCTCAGCTAGAACTCCCACTATTGTAAGAGACGACAAAAAATGTTTTTACAAATATGTTAACGATAAAAAGAGAGCCAAGGAGAATATCTGTCCCTTATTGGATACAGAAGGGAACATTGCCACCAGAGATGAGGAAAAGGCTGAGGTACTTAATGCCTTCTTTGCCTCAGTCTTTAATAGTGACACCAGTTATCCTCAGGGTACTTTGCCCCCTGAGCTGGAAGGCAAGGATGGAGAGCAGAATATACCCCCCCATAATCCAGGAGGAAATCGTTAGTGACCTACTACGCCATCTGGAGACTCACAAGTCTATGGGACCAGATGGGATCCATCCAAGAGTACTGAGGGAGCTGGCGGAGGAGCTTGCCAAGCCACTCTCCATCATTTATCAGCAATCCTGGTCAACAGGGGAGGTCCTAGACGACTGGAGGCTTGCTGATGTGATGCCTATTTACAAGAAGGGTCAGAGGGAGGATCCAGGGAACTACGGGCCTGTCAGCCTGACCACGGTACCAGGGAAGATTATGGAACAGTTTGTCTTGAGAGCCCTCACATGGCAAGTCCAGGACAAGCAGGGGATCAGGCCCAGCCAGCATGGGTTTACGAAAGGCAGGTCCTGCTTGACCAACCTGATCTCCTTCTATGACCAGGCGACCCGCCTAGTGGATGAGGGGAAGGCTGTGGATGTTGTCTAGGTGGAATTCAGCAAGGCCTTTGACACTGTCTCTCATGGCATACTCCTTGAGAAGCTGGCGGCTCATGGCTTGGACAAGTGTACTCTGCTGGGTGAAAAACTGGCTGGATGGACGAGCCCAGAGGGTTGTGGTGAATGGGGTGAAATCCAGTTGGTGGCCAGTCACAAGCGGTGTTCCCCAGGGCTCAGTATTGGGGCCAGTTCTGTTTAATGTCTTTATTAATGAGCTGGATGAGGGGATCGAGTGCACCCTCAGCAAGTTTGCGGGCAGTGCCAAGTTGGGTGGGAATGTTGATCTGCTGGAGGGCAGGAAGGCTCTACAGAGGGATCTGGACAGGCTGGATCGATGGGCCGAGGCCAGTTGTATGAGGTTCAACAAGGCCAAGTGCCGGGTCCTGCACTTGGGTCACAACAACCCCACGCAGCGCTACAGGCTTGGGGAAGAGCAGCTGGAAAGCTGCCCGGCGGAAAAGGACCTGGGGGTGTTGGTCGACAGCCGGCTGAATGTGAGCCAGCAGTGTGCCCAGGTGGCCAAGAAGGCCAATGGCATCCTGGCCTGTATCAGAAATGGTGTGGCCAGCAGGAGCAGGGCAGTGATCATTCCCCTGTATTTGGCACTGGTGAGGCTGCACCTCGAGTCCTGTGTTCAGTTTTGGGCCCCTCACTACAGGAAAGACATGGAGGTGCTGGAGCATATCCAAAGAAGGGCAACGAAGCTGGTGAAGGGTCTAGAGCACAAGTCTTATGAGGAGCTGCTGAGGGAACTGGGATTGTTTAGTCTGGAGAAGAGGAGGCTGAGGGGAGACCTGATCACTCTCTACAACCACCTGAAAGGAGGGTGTAGTGAGGTGGGTGCTGGTCTCTTCTGTCAGGTGGCTGGAGATAGGACGAGAAGAAATGGCCTCAAGTTGTGTCAGGGGAGGATTAGGTTGGATATTAGGAAAAATTTCTTTGCTGAAAAGTTGTCAGGTATTGGAACAGGCTGCCCAGGGAAGTGGTGGAGTCACCATCCCTAGAAGTGTTCAAAAAGTGTGTAGACAAGGCACTTCAGGACATGGTTTAGTGGGCATGGTTGATGGTTGGACTTGATCTTGAGGGTCTTTTCCAACCTAAATGATTTTGTGATACTTCTGCATTGGTACATTCTTTGCAGTGGGAGTGATTTTTGAAGTGTGCTATAGGCTGTGCTCCTCACCCCAACCCCCAAAATAACACTGCCACTGTGTATCCCCATGACCTTCTCCAAAGGGGTTGCACAAGCCCAGTGGAAGGTGTCAGGATGCCGGCATCGTCCATTTCTGGGAGGTGGCTCATTAGAAAACAATTGGTAATAAGCACAGTTTATTATTGGGTTCAAGTCAGTGTTCCCATATGTTGACGCTTTTATCGACTTCTGCAGTTGTACTCATCGTGTAGATTTTTTTTTTCCTTTGCATGCAATTTTTGCTTGAATCCGAGCTACCTTCCACAGACAACCCTCTTTTAATGCAGTGTCATCTTCAAAATTTTGGCCAAACACCAAAGAATACTAGTGATGGAGGATTTTAAGCTCTTACCTTCCTGTGGCTTTGTTCTTCAGATTGGTGCTAATCCTCGTTTCTGAGTTCATGCATAGGAAAAAGAAAGCTGGTGCAGCAGAGGTTTTTGGCACAACAGAAGCAAATGAAATTCAAGCAAAGCTAACGGAGGTAAAATGTCGCTGACTTGTGTACTGAAACCAGTTTGTGGAAAGCGGTTTTCAGTGGTTGCTATATTGTGCTCGAATAAGCTGTCATGTTCTGCCACTGGAATGTTGTGTTTGCTTTGAAAGGACCGACCCATGGGGGTTTTTTCCTGACACAAAGCAACATTTCTGAATATAGGCGTGTCATGATTTTTCCGGCTATCAAGTTTTAGTTGGCATTCCTGAACAAAATCTTCATTTAGAAAAAAAGCTTGGCTGGTATAAGTGAGCCTTCTTTGTTCATGCATTTTACTCTGTCATAACGTGAATGTGCTTTTGTCTGCGTACCTTGTATTAGTCCGCAGATGAAACGAGCTGTATCAGCAACGTACTCTTACGGCAGGCAGTAGAATAGAGCCTATACTGGGGTTTTCTGCGGGTGTGGCGATGTCATTCAAATCATTCCCCTAATTGACATTGCTGCCTGCTATGCCAGCAAAAACAAAACAACAACAAGAAAACCCACAAGCCTCACAAGGCTCTGAAGCTAACCACATTTTGACTTCAACACAGTTGGTTCTTCCACTGCCTTCAGTGACAGTCTGTGCAGAACGGTACGTTCAAAGTCCATCTTATGGCTGGGTAGCCTACATGTAGAGCAAGTCATATTTCAGGGAGGGCACTGGAGGTGTTAATATCTTTGTGTGCCTCGTGGATAGTGCACTGAGATATCTGCAACAGATTAAATACTTAAATGTGGACCATATTAAGTTGCTTCTACACATTTGGAGGTTAAAAGTTATAGGAAAAAAAATTGGTAACAGCTATTGCCACTTCATGCGGAGGAGGATGCCTTATTGTTACTTCCAAGTTCATGCATTTATTTACCAATAGCCCACCCTTCCTTGTGTTCTTGCCTCTTTTTATTAGATCTGTTCCCCTGCCACATATCATCATTTTTTCCCTTTTTTTTTTTTTTAATCAAGTTGTTTAAAATTTGTATGTAACCAGACTGAAATAACTAAGTGAAAGTTGATTGACACATCACAAGACCACATAGATCCTAATGTGTTGTATAAACTTTCTGGTTGTGTTCAAAGAGTTTGCTATCGACCCCATTCTGATTGTACAGCTGTAACCTGTACCCTTGGTACAGTATGTATGCACTATAGCTGTCATCCAAACCCCCTCCGCTCCCTGTGGCTTCCCTGACTGTTGATTGAAATAACTTGGTTTTTAAACTTTTAAAAAACCTTTTTCAGTCGAGCTTTTTCCGGAGCAGGTTGATTAGGATTTCCTTCTGTCCGGCCCCTTTTTCCTGTCTTTATGTCTTGTTTGCTCTAAAGGAGTTTTCTCAGGCACTTACTGTTACTGACAGAAGCTAGTGAAGGCTCACCCAGTGAATTAGTAAAATAGTTCCATGTCTGTGCTGGATCTTGCAATTATGTTAATTAAGAATTGGTGCAAGCCAGTTCCTGGACTGTTTTTACAAGTAGTCCATTACTAAGCTGTCATTGCTGCTTCTAATGAAGATTGAAACTTAAAAATCACAGGGTTTCCTGACTTATACTGAACCAGTATAAAATGGTATTCGCTCAGGATTGAATGCCATCAGAATTTAGGTTCGCTTCTTAATTACTTTAATTCCTTTTAAATGCTAAAGGTAAAGCTAATCTCATCCAGGTTATATTAGGCTAAAAATACAGATATTTTTGTGTACTTGTAGATGTATCATGCATTTCATCCAAATGTCTTAAAAAGGTATGTAAGTTAGATCTTCACATACACATTACAAAGCTTCATAAGAATTCAGTGACAACCACCAAATGTGTTTCTTTTTCAAATCACCAGTAAAAAAAGGTATCTTTCTACTTCGTCTGGCAAAATAACCACTCTTCATTCCTGTTATCTGGGGGATGGCTCAGTGTGTCTGTTCAGCACTGATACTTTTATATTCTATAGCTTCTGATACGTGTCTATAGCTGGAAGTGACACAAGCTGAATTAAGCTTCACTGCATGTACAGCAGCAAATATATCTGTCGTGGTGTATTTATACAGCATGGGCATGATCCTGCGTAAGTAATACTTGCGGTTTTAGTTGTGGGGAGGTTTTTTTTCCCCACTTTGAAATCCATTTTGACTGATAGCTGCTGACTTACCTATTGACTGTGGCTCTCCTGCTTTCTGCAGGGAAAATAACTTTCCAGTGAAGAAAAAGTGAAGGTGATTCAGTGGTGGTAAAAAGGAGAATCAGCAGCACAGCTTGTCTGTGCACTTGACCTGAGCTGTCTTGCCATGTAAGCAGAAAAAGAGACTCTATCGGAAAATTAACACCAAAGTGAGCGGTAATACAGAATTTTGGGTTACTGGAGTGTGAAATGAAACTGTTAGTAAGGGATGTGTGCCATCGACTAGAGAAATGCCGTAGAAGTGTAATGCTTTCCTAAGTTGTATTTTGAAAAGTTTGAAAAGCTGTGAAGCCAGGAAATGTTCGTAACTACCTGTCATGCCATTATGAAGTGGAAGATATTTGATGGAGAACTTTGGGTACAGCTTGACATGTTACCTGCTACAAATGATCAGAACCATACGGGTTTCACAACAGGTATGGTTTGTCTTTAAGTAAGTCTCAAGTTTAGTGAAGGCAACTTATTTCACACAGTAATGTCAACATTGTACTGTGACTTTTTTTTTTTTTGTCTCAAAGGGTCAAAGAGGAAAGATTTCTGTTTTAGTTGCAATACTGACTTTGAGGATAAAGAAGATGGGTTTGTTCTAAAGCATTGATAGAGGTGAGGCCATGTATACCTGAAAACCTGCTAAGCAGTTAAGCTGAAATGCAGGAGAGAAGGGAGTTCACTACAATGCATCCACACATGTTAGGAACAGTTGCTGTTCCATATGTGCTATTTTTCAGATGATGTATCAAATGCTGAGTCCTGCTTAGCCATCCCTACAGCTTGACTGTACAATTGAATCTCCAGTGGTGACTCCATGGGGTCCTTTGTGGGAATGAGGGTCCTTCTGCCTGCTTCTGCTCCTGAGAAAGTCACTGAATTCACCACAGCTGTGATGAAGTGGTTATAGCAAAGCATCCCTTATGGGATTTCTTTGCTAGGGCTCAATTGCTGCTGGTACAAATCTGGTTAGCGTTCTACTTGTCATTGAGCTTACTTTACATATATGTGTATATATAAAAAATTAATTTCTATAAATAAATAAATAAAACAGTATAAAAAGGAAAAAAAGCAAGCTTACTCTTTTTCTTTCAACAATGTTTTGCTCTCCTTTCTTTTCAGATCTTATCTTAGAAATCCTTCCAAATTTAGCTTTAAGTATTTTTTATGTAAGAATGAAGTTGAGATATAATAGGTAAAGTCATTATAGAAATCTGATCCAATATGTTTTTACCAACTTAATTATTGTTCAATTCTGTAGTTTTTACTTCTTGGTTGTGGAGTAATTTTATTCTTCTGGTGCTGTCAGCAGTTATAGCAATGAGGAGCTTTGATAATGTGTTGTTTGAATAGAAGATCTGTATAAATATTATCGATTATGAACATCAATTATAGAAAACGTTATGAACCATTTATGGGTTTTATTGGGGGATTTTTCACATAAATCCCCACAACAAAAGTTTGGAAAACAGTAAATGAGTGATGGAAAAATAATAACATTTGTAAGATGGAAGGAGTTATTTTCTTAATTTTCCAGCTGATGAGTAGGTGCATATAAAAAGAAGCCATCAGATTGCTTTTGCTATCATGATATATTTTTCTGTAGTCCAGAGGTTAAGTTCTATCCTTATTTAATATTAAGCTTACTCAGTTTTCTGACTTTGAAATAAAATGGAAGCAATCAAAAAAAGGTGGAATAACTGATCATATAATCAGATACTAAGACTGTATTTAAATATATTTAAATATTTATTTATAAAATTGCATTTAAATAGATTGATAAAACTCTTTATTGGAAAAAATGCTCTGCCTTAACACTAATTGAAGAGGATTAGGATTTCATAAAGTGAATTACTGTTTTCTATTTGAGGGGGGAAGATATTTTCCCCCAAGGATTTGCTTTTAAAACTACCATCTTTCTTCCCAGATGTTCTCGAATACATTCTGCATTGTTTTAAAACAACTCTAATCTTTAATATGATTATCTGTAAACTTCCTTTGTTAACTGAGGATTTTTTCAGATTATCAAATCATTTTATATATACAAATCCTCCTTTTCTTGGTGCATACCGTAAGTCTCCATTGCATGCCCGAGGCAGTGCCCCAAATGAAGCCGACTGACATCAATTATTGATGATTATTCTCTGCACGCTGGGAAATGAAATCGAGTCTCTGGTCTCAATTTGTGGTTTGTTTGAAACATGGATAATGACAGCAGGTGCAGGCAGACACTGGAGCGTGTACATTGATTTGCAGCATAAGGATGGACAAGTTACTTAAGAGTATATGGGATTCAGAAGGGAAAATGATTGGAGCTGATGTTGTCGTGTGCTTTTAAAGAACTTAGTCAGTATGTTTTCCTGGTACCCATACACCAAAATGAGAGGAGCTATTTTCTCTCATCGTGGTGGTGAAACACTGGGGCATGGGATAGCGGTTAACAGGAGGGAAGGGCCCCTCCTTCCCAGTTCCCCATCCCACCTAAGGGTGGCCTGATCTGACTTGCTCTGACTACAAGCTAAAATTGTGCTCCGTATTTCTCATGCACCAATAACTTTCTTTCAGTGGGGTTTTTAAAGTGTGAAATTGAGCAACCTAATGTTGGTAACATGCTTGTGCATCCCTCATGCTACTCCCTTTTGTGTCTGTCCTTTGCACAGGACTGGGCTGCGGAGGAAAAAAGCTTTTGAACAGAAACCAGCAGCTGGGTTACAACACAGGTTCAGGAGGGGTGGGGAAAACTGAAAGTGGGTAAGCTAAAAAGTGGCATCTCTTAATTTCGTAAGTTAGCTTGCAACCTGAATCGTCATGTTTTAACGTTAGACAATGTCAAAAATTACATGTAGTTTTTAAATGACTGCAATGGTTGCAGCAGCTACATCATTAGTAAAATCCTTTCTGCTTATGAGGTTTAGAAGGAGCTGGCAATACTGCCTGAGCTACAATACAGCTTAGAGACAGGAGAAAACTTTGTTATCCTACAGACAAAAAGTAGTCTGCTTGGTTTTTTTGTTGTTGTTGTTTTGGTTGTGGTTTTTTTTTTTCTGGAGGACAAAATGATTAGTGAGGATTTGGGTCCAGCCAGGTTTCCCCCACTGCAAGGTCTTTCCAATGCTGGCAGCCTCTCACGGGTCCAGCTGCCTGGGTTTCCCTGCAAAGCGTTCACTCTTGGGTATTGTTTTGGCAAGCTGTCTTCAGGCTTTCTAAAGAACAGAGAGAAGAAGGGAAATATAAATTTTTTCAAAACCCAGTGTGGAATTTCTTGGGACAGAGCAAGCTGTGCAGGCACATGAGGATTTTTCATGTTTGAAGTCAGAATCTGTTGTAGGGGAAAAAGGTCAGATGTGAATACAGGAGCCTGATGTCTCCCCATCAGGACTGCCCCTCCATCCTCTGGATGCAGGAGTTCAAATGCCGGGTGTAGGAGGGCAAAGTGAGAAGTAAGCAAAAGAGGATCGTCTTCGAAGGACAAATCAGTGCGGTGAGAGCTTCCCTTGCTGGCAAAAGCCTGAGTAAGCAGGTGGGGCTGGCATCATGCCCTGAAGGTTAATTTAGTCGGTCGCCAAGCTGGAGGGGGAAGCGAAGCCCTGCCTTCTGCAAGGGTTCTCAAGAAAGATGCTCTGAGAAGACTTTGGCTGCTGCCTCTCATTTCACCTTGGGTGCTGGGAAAAAGAAAGGGTAGCTAGGACAGAGACAATGCAAAGCTTAAAAAAAAATAAAAATCAATGTATATAGTATCAGTGGCATTTAGAATCATGTTGGGTTCTTTGGTGGGCTTTGAGCAGTGGCAGGGCCAGTGTTTCATTTCTTTGGCAGCTCAGCTGCCCCGGCAGGCTCGGAGGCTGCCATCCACCCTCCCAACCACCCGAGCTGCCTGCCGCACTAGCTGAGGTTTTATGGTGCCTCTGAGGCTATTCCTGGATGTCAAGTCTATATTGGAGAAATACTGCCAAATTTTTTTTAGCGCTAATGCAGGAGAGGTCTAGCTGAGCACAGAGACAGTGATATTGTTAATTTTCCAGGCTGTTGCTATCTTACTCTCAGCTGTCCCTAGACATCCTCACCATTTTATGTTTCCTCTCTAATGGCATGAGCCAGGATGTCATAATATCCAAAATCAAATGTACCAGAAAATATAATAAATTAGAGTCGGGCTAGCAGAGTAATTGAAGAATAAACTGAATTTTAAACAACACAAGATTGCGTTATGAACTGATTGCTATGCACGAAATGCACCAGAGGAGTGCGACTTCATGTAGATTTACTATTGATGGCAGCATTTCCTAGATTGCTACTGGTAATAAAGAAATGAAAATGGTTTGAACTTTTGAGTTAGTAGCACGACATAATATTGCAGTGAAGGAGAAGTACCATTCTAGTTACGCTGCAAAGTAATTCTGGAAGAAAAATGTTCTTGGTGCTTAATTTATTTATTTAAGAGGTTTACATGTATTTAGCAATTCTGGAGTTTATAAAGGCACACAGTGAATGCAGGCTTTGGCGTGGAAAGAACTAAATTTGTCCTCAACTCCTAATGTAATTCTTCTATAAGAAATTACTTAGGAAATGTATCAGTAGAATGGATTCCTCTCAATTCAGAAAATTGACTTTAAGGACATTCGTTGTCTCTAAGAGATGCTAAGGTTCTCTGCCAGGTTCAGTTTTATGGCAGATAGTCTCATATTTTGTTTGAATAATTTTCTTGCATTCTTTATTTCATTAAAAACAGATAATGCACATACAGAAGACATTTTGAAAATAACCCTCTGGCTGTGACACTAGTAGACATATAGGGAGATGGTGTAAGAAGTTCTGGTTTTGTGAGCTACAAGCTACCTCAGCTGAGCCCTGGAAGCTGAGCATCCGTGTTCTCCTGGTCTGTTGAAATATGAAATGAGAGAGTGCTAGTGAAAGCCACCCTGAAGGTTACTCTTACAACCAGAAACTGTGGGAAAGGCTGTGAAATGCAAATAGTCAGTAGCAGGTATTTGCTAAAAGATAACAAATGTTTGAGCTGCTGGGTTGAAGAATCTGAGTGGGCTGTATGAAAGCGGGTCCTGTGCAGAGGTGTCGGTGTTGAGGTAGTTGAACCGCTGATGTGCAAAGAAAAACACTTTGGACTGTGCTTTTCTGTTCATCCTGATTTTTGTAAGGATGAGATTTTTGGTGGCAATGATTCAAGCTCAAGGCAAGGCTCTGCCACTTCCAAAATTACATTCTGTGGTGAAATACCAGCAAACGGAAGGGCTGTTCAGTGGTAGAAATGAAACATAAGCCTTCTTTGGTGGCAGGGAGGGCAGGAAGGCAAAAAAGCAATATTACTGTACTGGAAGAATCTAATTTTGTAGTGATAAGCAGTATGATTTGTTTAAGTGAATACCTTTAAGTTTAAAGGTTTAAGTTGTATTTAAACATGAAATGGTATTGTTTATTTTCATTATTCTTGTAAAATTTAAATAAGGTTCTCTACCAGGAATGGTAATGAAATACATTTGATTTTTAAACTAATTGGGTTTTTTATTTTTAACTAATTTCACTAATAAAACAGTGAAACAAGGTAGCTCTTGCGAGTTAAATACTTGGATATATACACTAAGCTTTAGCATTATTAAACTAATTCAAAGTGCTGTTAAATCCCTTGATTTAAATTACTTCACTGTGCCATGACCTAATGGAAGCAGAAATTAATCTAGAAGATGCAATTAATAAACTACTTCAATCCCTCGTGTAATATTTAAAATGAATTATTTTTCTGTGTGTATTTTGATCACTTAATAACTTGTCTCCTCCCACCCATCCCGCATACCCGTAGGCTCAGGGATCACCGGGAGGCAGGAGGGTGATGCCCGGGTGCTGCCTGCCCCTCTGGGCTGCCTGGGGAGATGGTAAGGGCCAGCTTCATAAACAAGCCGCAGACCACCACGGCTCTGGCTCTTCAGACTTGTGTAGCAGAAAACTTGGGAGAATGGTGTTACAAAGGAAAAAATAATCCGCCTATCAATAGGGGAAAATGGGCAGCATTTAACCCATTTAAAAAGAAACAAACCTGAGCAGTACAGGGATTCTTACAGGCAGGTTTTGAGGAAGGTCATCTTCAAGATCTGATATTTCTGCTCTATTCAATGGCAAGTTCTGATATTCTGTGAAAAATTCAGAGCTCTCCTGTGCTACTGAGGACTCCTTGTTCCTTTTCCCATCCTGCATCCCAGGCAACTTTTGGTGAGTTACACAAACACCATTTATCTTTGAGAGCTTTCCCCAGTGGGAGGTGACACTTGCAACAAATAACTGTATGATGAAGCCTTTCTCTAGCTGCAGTCAGTCTCTTTTCTAATGCTTGTTACCAAGTTAACCTAGCACATGAAATCTGGGTACTATGGATTTGCTCTTACTGCAGGTAAGACCACTCAAGAAAACTCGAGTGCAGTTGTTAGGGAGGAATATGATGGGTAAATGGAGTTCTTTCAAAGAGTCGAGGAGCGTCATTTTCTTTCAAAATATATTAGTGGCATGGAAGAAGGCGAGCATTTCTGATAAAGCTTATTGCAATAGTAAATGCTAGAAACAAGTCAGCAATATTGAGCAGTCCAATTTAGTTTGGAAGCTGCAGGCAGTTGAATGATATATTACAATTTAAGGAATAAATTTTCTATAACATTTAGAAGCAGAAAATCTGAACAGTTTTCACAGGGTGAATGCATCCTGGAAACATGCAGCAGTCATCATGATTAACCATTGGAAAGCAGCTCTGTTCAGTCCTGTGGTAAGATGCCTAAGTGTACTTTGAGTAAGGATACGTAAGGGAGTGTTAACAAGGAACCCGAAGGTGCTGTTCCTGGGGTATGGGGCACAGGCGGTACCCGGGACCTGCTGGTTTCTGATGTGAATGCTCTTAGAAAGAGTTAACACATGAAAGCTGGGAAAGACTTTAAAAAAAAATAAAGAGTTACAAGAATTATTAGAGGCTGCTTTATGGTATTTATTCAAGAACCTCTCTTGCCTCATCTAACTGGTAAATAAACCATAATGCCTAAAGTAATGGGGGGGTTCATAATTTTAAAGAGATGTTTACATATCTGGAGCATCACTGACAGGCAGCTAATACAGCTAGGTAGGCTTGGTAAAGCTTTGCTACAGACTGAGTAAATATCATAAACATTTAAGGATCGGAAACCCTCAGGAACAGTAAACGTGACTAGCTAATACCAATAAGTAAAGATTTCACTGTTGGATGCAAAATCGCAGAAATGTGTATTTAATGTGTACCCGCAAACTAATTGCTTCAGCTAGATGTATCGTCCAGTGATGCTGTTGGGATCAGCACTTAATGGTACAATTTCTATTAGGGGGTGCTTTTCCTGTAGCAGGTGGGCAGGGAGCCAACGCTACGTAAAGTCACTGATGTCATCCCAGGGCTGCCGATGGCGGGGACAGGCAGGACCAGGCATCCCGAGACCGACGTACGAGGCAGCCGCATCCGTCCTCGCGTGCCACTGCTGCTGCGGAGCTGGACCGCTGAGGTTCGGTTCGTGGTACGTCGTTGAGTCCTGGAAGGAAAATCTTTTAGTCTGGCGATCAGCTTGCCAGTGGAGACCGCTGTGCTTGAAGAGTCTCTTCAGTCTGTTATTTTAAATTATGTATGCCCCAAAGCAGGTATAAATGAATGCTCCTAGTGCGTCCATTAGATAAGGAGATGGACAGCTCATAAATTCAGATCTTGCTCTGTTTCATGTTCAGTCAAATAGACTTTGATGGTTGTAATGTAGCAGCACAAAGGCATTTTGAGTTTTGTGAATGCAGGAAGGAATATTAATGTAGTTCAGCTTTATCCATGAAAAGACCAATGAAAAAGATGAGGAAGAGCCTTCACGTATTTTGTTACATTGTTTTCCTACCTTGGTAAAAGCTGCTTCTCTTCAGTTTTAAAAAAGGGTGTAGTAGCTGAAAGGAGGCTTTTCCCACGTGAAGGAAAAGGGTGAGAAATTGTAAAATATATTTACAGGATTGTCAACAGAAGTATTTCATGGGGCTTACAGAGGATCCCTTTGTATGAAAGTGGGAAAACTACAGATATAAACTAAGTCCCTCCATGAGGCGATAGTTTGTTTGAAGTGGCATACCAATAAAATTGTGTTTTTTCCTCCCAGCTTTTCTGCGTTTTTGAAAAGGGCATGGAAAAGGCCCATCAAAAGACTTCAGAAAGGTCAAGACCTTTATGGTTGTCAGTGACTTTGAGGTTCTTGGGTAAAGGCATTAAGTAAGTGGAGTATGCAGTGACTATATCATGGGCAGTACGTTGTACTGTTACACCTTACATGACAGTTAAAAATGTCACGAGTTCAAAACGTGTTTTCTCATATTTATGCACAACATAGAACAGCACAATTGCTCAGCTAAATAAACAGGACATTTTCAATTATAAGGTGCCATTACCTTTGTGTGTTCTTGTCATTTATGAAATCAGCGGGTAGTTAATTAAATTGCTCCTTTGGACTCTTCTGAAGGCTGTGTATTAATTATATTTCAGTGGTGGTGTGCACATTTCTCAACTTTTTACCGAGGGTGAAAGTTGTTTATTTCTTCCTTTGGAAATACATTTTTTTTTTTTCTTGAGGTTAGTATAATGTGGGGTTTTGTGGTGGGTTTTTCTTTCTTTCCAATAAAATCTCATTATTCAGCTGTTCATTGCAATCAAGTGGCATGCTTAGTTGAAATCAAATCTTAATATCTTAGTTTTCCTGCTGCAAAGGACCGCTAAAACTGCGGAGTCCGTGCGTTAAACCCCATGTTGATGCAGGGAATAGGCTCATCACTCGGGAGAACATGCTTCCTTCAGCCATGTCTTTTGAAGACACGGCTCCTGAAGGAGATTCTGGGGGTCAAACCCAGAATTTTGGTTCAGCCCTTTGGCTGAGCCGGCAGATCCGGGCTGTCCTCCTCCGCCTTCGTCGGCAGTGAGAGCAGTGCTGGCGTTTGGGGGTTCGGAGGGAACCCTGCGGTGGCTGGGCTGGGGAACAACTTTTTTTGAGCCTACTTTTGCGCGGCAGGGTGAAGGCTCTGCTTTTACCCCCTTCCTTTGCTGCATTTCACAGTACAGCTAAGATCCCCACGTTAAAAATCTTCATATCTTGGCAAATGCCATTTCTACCATGGCTTCCCTTTTATTTTAATTAATGACACTTGCATGCTAAAGGAAGCCCATGTAGGTGTAGTATTGGTGTGTTGACAGAGGAACGCTGTAGCCAGGATTGGTTTATATTGATTCTCCAGGTGAAATGGTGTATTACAGGCAAATGCTCAAACCGAAGGAAAACGACCCTCGCCTAGCGTAAATATCATTGACATCGTCATTTTAGTGCTGTTGGAAACGTCTCTAGCAGAGGTCAAAAGTTTCATAGCGCTCTCTAGGTCTTTGAAATACCATCGCAGGTTTTATCTCGCAGGAAGGAGCAGAACCAGCCTGGCTTCTGATCGGACAATTTATTTAACAGGTCTGGTGGCCTCGGTGGGGGCCATGCCTTCTCCAGGCCATGCAGCTGTCCTGTGAACCAGAGGGACATCAGTCCTCTTCATTACGCTGTTCATCCAAGCCTGTTTGTTTAAGACCATGCCAAGCCAAGAAGAGTCAAGGAAAACAGTTTTGGTACTTTTTCAGAGGGGTAATTTACTTTGCAGTCATGTTTTCTCAAGTGGAGGGTGGTATAAAGACCACCCTGAAGTCTTCTGAAGCATCCACTGAGACCTCAAACTGAACCTTTGCCACTGGAGCATACTTGTCTACTGGTGATTTATGGTGGTGTTTGTAGGTTTAGGGGGGTTTTTTCATCCACTTCATGGAACGAAGTAAGTGAAGGGAGAGGACTGTGTCTTGAGGGATATGGTGGTTATCATATTTAGCTGGCTGTAGCCTCTCGTGCGTGTTATTTGTATTATGTCCAGTATAATGGAAAAATAGTACTTGAGTATTCAATTTGAAAGTGGAGTTATTGAAGTCCAATACACTGGACTTTATAAAAGCTGCCATGGAAGATAGTAGTTTGTAGCTTGTAAGTCTGCAGATATGCAGTGTATCTAGTATTCAAAAAGCCAGGAAGTTAGTTAATTTGAAAAAAACTAGAATACTCTTCCCCTCTCCCTTCCCCCACCCCTTCTTTTTTTAATTGATAAAAGCAGGGTAATTTCGGGATGTAAAACTGACTTTTTGCTCTGAATACCCCTCTAGTATTGAGATACTGAATTAAAAAAACTGTACAGAAATTGAAACTTTTCCAGAAAGTACGCACAGTTTTGAGAGAGTTCCAACATTTCATTTTAATTTTCTTTTTTAAAAAGCAGAATTTTCTTAAATAGAGGAGGAGAGGAAAGAAAAATAACGTTACATAATCAAACTTGTTGTTTTTCTTGCAAACACTGTGTTGCTTTTCATAATATTCATAGCACATAGCGAGCATGACAGAGACTTGAAATGTCCTGTACGTGTTGTCAAGCCACTATATACTTGGAGTTATTGTAAGTATTCCTGCGTGTGAGATACCCGCACATGCTCACCGGCTGTGCTTACAAAACGGTGGCGCGCTAGATGTAGTAGCACCATTTCATTATGCATTCGTAAGAAATTGCTGGCGACATGTTAGCCTGCGGTTAATTTTAGTGTTGGGTTTAGTATTTGAAAAGGACACAGCGTAAGAGAGCGCCGGCCGGTCTTTTAGGCTGGCTTCTGCTCCGGTTAGTATTTGCTGAGCCACAGCTGTTAGAGCTTCACTCGTATTCGTGCGAGGTTAGGTGAGGAGGTGAATTTACTGCTTCAAGTAAATCAGACCCCGAGAGCTGCTTAGTGCTTATAGGAGGGGCTGGTCCTCTTTTAATTACCCACCAGTGAATTAATTTGTGTATACCGGCATGCTGACAACCTTTTTCCTTGAAGTTCCCTGTTGTCATGTGATATCCCCTCCTCCAGGAGAACAACAGTATATTCTTCTTTTCCTTTATGTTGGGCAGGTATGCTGTGCTCCCTCCTCGCCTCTGTTGGGATGGAAGGGTAAGAAATGTAGGCTAAAAAGGTGACGAGGGGAAGGGGCTGTCGTGCTCTCCGTTGCGGGTTTTGTAACAGATCCTCGGTGCCGGCTGCCGAGGAATTGTACCTGGGTGTTTCCGGGGCTCCACTCAGCATTTTAAAGATGCTCTCCTTCAGGGGCTGGGCACCGAGTGCTTAATTGCAGGTTAGACCTTGTGATGAGAATGACAAACAAGAAACGAAGGGAGTCCTTTCAATTTGGCTTTTTTCAAATGCATAGGCTATTCTAACCCGAAGTGTAAAGTGAATCTCTCTTGAATTAGCTGGTTTGTGCTTTTCGTTTTGTGGTTTTTTTCTTTTTTTTTTTTCTTCATTTCTCTTTCTGTGGGTTTTTCCTAAATCATATGGTTCTCTGATATGTTGTATTTAACAGGTTGATGCTTTGCAAAATGTTGTGGTCAGAAATCTACATTTCACTTGCATGAATACAAAGGCTCTTCGGTGATTTGCATGTATGTATATGAATTTTTAAAGATTAAAAAATTTTAGCTTTGCTCATTTGTAAAATTCAAATTTAAAAACACATTTCATGAATTACTTGAGATTTCTGATATGTTTGTAGTCAGAAGGTGAGAATGAAGAAGTGAAATAAAATGAAACATTTATGCTGATATAAGCAGAGGTTAGTGTACATTCTGGCTGAAATTAAGCCAATGTCCTCCTTTCTCATGGCTATTTGTATTACTTATAAAAATGCATGAGATGTGTATTGAGAGGGTGGCTTGGAAATAAGCTCTTAAATGTGAAAGCTCTTTGGTCTCCTAGGATACGTATGTAGTAATACTTGTACAGTTATCCATAAGGTTTTCCAATAGGCATCCTAGAAACACTGGTGAACTTCCAGGTAGCCTTTATAACCACCTTGTAAAAAAAGGCTTCTCGTTTTGTCAGGTGTTGTGCAGTGCATGCAAACTTTAAGTAACACAAGTCCTCTGGTTAAGACTTTTTCAAGACAAAAAGGGATGATACACTGCTGAAAAACAGAACGAGAAACAGAAGATCATTCATGCATTTGTTCCTTCTTTTTACTAAATCTGTTTGCTTTCAGGACTTCTCAGTAGAAGAAAATAAAAGTTAAGAGCTCTAGTGTGTAGGCATTTTGAAATAACTCTACTTAATGTTTTCAGGTGGAAATGTTTGTCCCAGAAGAATGATTCTTGTTTCACTGTTTTTCCAGGATTTGGGGAGAGGACGGAGGGAAAAAGAAAAATTGGAAAGCAAGTGAGGTGTCAGGTCTGGCTGTTAGGAGTTTTTTTTAATTGAAGATTTGAAATTGTTGGTGAGGTTCAGCGGTTTTGTTTGAGTATTTTCTTACCCTAAGCATGCTGTATACCAATGTTTACAATAATTATTTGGGACAAGGTTTTCTAGCTAGTTCGTTGTATGCTTTGACCCCCAGTTTGCAGCTAAATAGGAATCTCTGAGCCAAAGCATCCCCTCAGTTACATTCACAAGTCTGAAAGGAGTCAAGAGGCCAGTGGAGAACGTGGGTCTCCAGCCAGCCGGAGCCCCAACAGACGTGCTGTTCTCCAAATCCAGCATCAAAAAAACCCCACATCCATCTTCTATTGCATATGGGAAAGGTGCAGTGATTTATTTGCATTTACTTAGTGAAAAAACCCAAGACTCTTTGTAAACACTTTCAGCTTTATATGTACTTCCATTTAGTAGTAGGGATTGGCTGAAGCTAAAGCAACACATGATGCTTTAACAACAAAATAAGTATCAGTTCAGAATTTGACCTTATTGAAACTTCATGTTCAGTTAAACCGGTTTGTATGGACAAGCAGTAAATCTGAGTTAGTATATTTCCAGTTCTGAAGTTTATAAAGGGAAATGTAATGCAGATGACTCCTTTTAGCCCAAGTATTCTATATTATTGCAGTAGCTTTCTAGTGTAACTTCTTGGTTCTGTGAAAGGTTTTACCTTTTCCATCTTAAAATTGTTGAGCTAGGATGGCCTCTTCAGGACTCTTTCCTTTCCCTATGTGTTTTCTTTAAGTTCACTCAATATATGGAGGCAGACCAGCTGCCTGGGATTTTATTTATTATTTCTGTGTTCTCATCCCATATGACGGATAATAAGACACAGTGTTGCTTGTAGTTGAGTCTGCTGCTTTTAAAGAACGATGTCTCCTTTGAAGGAAAAACGCATCATGTTCTTGACTGCAGTTCGGTTTTCAGATCACACACAGAAAGGACAGGATGTAGGCTTTTAATTACTCTGTTTGCCCACCTCTTGATTCATTAAATTGGAATTATTAGCTTTTTGACTCTCAAAACAGGTGAAAATCAAGGCTGGCTTTTATTGCAGTATTAAACAGTTCTTTACAGAAACGTGGAAAGTTGGTTTTCTGACCCAAATGTCTGTGTCTAGCTGGAAACTAATAACTGTAGAGCAGACTATGGTTTTTTTGTGCGGGTTCCCTCATACTTCTCTATATTACAAACTTGACGCAGAAGGGATCCTTCTCGGAATAAAGTGTGCACTCATTTTCTAGGTTTTCCTTAGCTTTTTAGCGACTGCCAGGTGAAGATGACTTGTGGCGTAGTCTCTTTGACCCACTAGACCCTGTTGCTGTGAGCGGCTGGACTGTTCTGAACTTGATAGTAAGTTTGAGTCATTTCTTACAATTTTATGAACTGGCAGTTTGCGGGTGAACTTCTGACTAATTCCTTGAATCCCTGTTGTTGGTGATAAGAACAGAGAAGCTTGGAAGTACGTTATTTCCAAATACTCCATCGCATGCTAGTGCCATTGCGTTAAGCTAGCCTGGCCTTACCAGCAGAGCTGCCACTGCTGCTGCTTCTGTATGAAGGGTAGGCGGGTGTCTGTGTTGCATTTCTGAGGTCTCATCATCTTGGTGCACAGCACTGCTCCCTTTTTATGAAAAAGTGTCGTGGTTTAACCCCAGCCGGCAACCAAGCCCCACGCAGCCGCTCGCTCACCTCCCTCACAGTGGGATGGGGGAGACAATCAGGAGGGTAAAAGTGAGAAAACTCGTGGGCTGAGATAAAGACAATTTAATAGGGAAAGCAAAAGCCGCGCACACAAGCAAAGCAAAACAAGGAATTCATTCCCCACTTCCCATGGGCAGGCCGGTGTTCAGCCATCTCCAGGACAGCAGGGCTCCATCACGCCTAACGGGGACTTGGGAAGACAAACGCCATCACTCCCAACATCCCCCCCTTCCTTCTTCTTCCCCCAGTTTCATATAGTGTGCATGACATCCTATGGTCTGGAATATCCCTTGGGTCAGTTGGGGTCAGCTGTCCCAGCTGTGTCCCCTCCCAATTTCTTGTGCCCCCCCAGCCTGCTCGCTGGTGGGGTGAGAAGCAGCAAAGCCCTTGACTCTGTGTGAGCACCCCTCAGCAGTAACCACAACATCCCTCTGTCATCAACACTGTTTCCAGCACAAACCCAAAACACAGCCCCGTACTAGCTACTGTGAAGAAATGTAACTCTGTCCCAGCTGAAACCAGCACAAAAAGAGATGTATCCCATGGGAATGTGAGTCTTTATCTCAGAGACAGCATCATCTTTTGGGTTGATTTGCACAGCTCCCAGTGCAGTAGGACCGTTGTCTGTGATGGTTTCTGGCTCTTGGACAAAATGGCAATTAAAAAAAAAAAAAGGTTTATAAAGTTTAAAAAATGTTTCATCTAAGTATTTGGCATAAAACATGTGAAAGTGTTTAGCATGAGTTAGCAGTAAAAAAAAAAGTATGGAAATAAATGAGAGTTTGCATTTTTGATGTCTGTGAACCTAACCTAACTTGTTGAGAAGTGCTTGGTTTGGGAAAATGAGCCTTGTGGTTAGCGAGTGCAAAGAAGATGGGTACTCTGGAAGCTGAATCGTCTGCCTCTTAAAGACCTTTTTCTAAAAGCAATGCTAATGAAGTAATATCCTTCAAAGCAAGACTGGTATTTTAAGAGCTAGCTCTTAAGGGTTGAATACATAGAATAAATGAGGAAGTGAAAAATGTATCATCCCCCACAGAATCTCAAATGCAAAATTTCAGCATGCTGAGAAGAGATTGGACAGGGAGGAGGAGGAGGAGGAGAAGGTTGGCTTCTTCCCACTGTAGCATGCTTCTGTCAGCCTCTATTGCTGGAACCATTTTGACCACGGATACAGAAAAGTGGTGCCTGAAGTTAGGAATCTGAATGTCCTACCTGGTAGGGCTCTTTAGCGCATCGCTCCTTTCCCGCTCTCTTCCCAAAATGTGGTGAACCAGAATTCCCTACTGACGTGAGTAAATGTCTTCTATGTGTTTTGCAAATTCATGATTAAGTATCTGAGAACCGAAGGGCATTTTTCTTTCATCATTCTAGGCCTTCGGTTTTTTTAACAACTCAGCTTTTCTTTGCTAGAGGAGCGTAGCAGTTGGAGCCCTCGTGACTCTCCAACCCAGCAAACTTCTCCTGACCCTTCCCGCTGTTTTCTTGTAGGACAAGTAGCCTTCTCTGAACACTTAACTGTCTTGTACTTTTATTGGACAATTTTATTCTAGTTTGTTTCTTTATTTATAGTTATCTTAATATATCCGTTATATATAATTTCTGCATATGACTACCAGTTTGGTGTTTTACATAGGTGGTACCATTTACGTGTCCTTAGTGTCATTTTTTTTCTTTGATTTTATTTTAATTTGCACTACTTACTTAGAAGGTAATGATTTTCATTTGTCTGCCTTTGTTTAGGAACCTTATTTTTTTTAAACAAAGAGAACGAGACTACTGAGGAAAGCGGCCAGAAATGCTGTAACAGCAGCTCAGCGCTCACTCCTCCACATTATTCATTCTGCAAGGGGGAGGTAGAAGATTGCCACTTAATGTTTAGCCCATCACTCATTTGAGAATACATACCAGGACCTGTTGGCCTACTGCGTGTTATTATGTGTCTTTGCTAACATTTTCACTTGAATCTTAAAGGCCTGTTTTTCAACAGGGCTCCTACTGAAGTGGTTTCTTTCTGAGAGCACTAACAGGATTCAGGGCACACACTGCAGCAGCCAAACTTTGCACTTCAGGCAGATAAACTGCACTCTAAAAGCCTCCCTATCTAATAGGTGCTGAAATTCTGGTTTTTTAAATATATATATATATATATATATATATGTATGTATGTATGTGTATATATATATTTAATGTGCAGTCAGCCAAGCTAATAGCAAAAGCAATTGAAATAAACAGCTCACAAACGTGGTTAGGGGAGAGAGAAATGTTTTAGGAAAAATGTTGGGGGTGGGGGTTGGTGTTTTTTTTTTTTCATTCAACAAATGTTGTCTCCACTCTTTCTTGGTGGCTGTGGAATTACAAGGGCTGAAGCAGAGAATATATGATTCCTACAGTTAGATTAAAAACAAATGCAGTGCTGCCTTTGCTTCCATATTCTTTGTCTCTGTCAAATCTGTATAACCAGACTTGACTTTACATAGTCAACTCAACGTCCACTTCCCTCTCTGAATCCAGTCTGGAGGCCCTGGATCAAGTACTTGTCTGCTGGGTATGTAAAGACCTGCTTAGATCCAAAATATTTACATGTTTTTTATTTAAGATACTATTTGTATATTTAAGATGACAGCTTCTAGATCTAACAGGTTCTTGTTATATAAATTCTGATGATGTGTGGCTGCATTTATTTTCAGTATCTGTGTACAGAGCACATCTATCTGAGGCGTGGTACGTGTCCATATAGAGAGTGTAATCAGAAGATCTCAATGTAAAGTTTTTATTTTCTGACAAGCGTCCTACAAAATAACATGGGGTTATTTTGTATAACTATAAGAGAACATGAGGACAGGTCACGCTCTGCCTTTCCTGTGTGCTCAAAGCTGGGTCGGGCAGCTGGCTCTGAAAATAACCTTTTTACACGGGTCAGACTGAAAGCTCTCCCTGGAAATTAGGTGGAAATTGAGTAATGTACAGCAGCAAAGCGAAATGTCTTCAGCAGAGTTAGCAGGGAGAGGCACAGCGTTAAGAATCAAAGAACTCGCCTTTATTGTGGAGTTAATTCAAGTGACAGCTAGCGGATGGCATCCTATCGTCCTTCGCAGGCACAGGTAGGGACTGCTCAGCCGTGGCAGTGATTTCGGGAGTCACTTGCTTGCCAAGAGCTGGCCGGAGCCAGCCCAGCTTTCCCTGCTCCCTGGTCACACTGGGCTGCAGACCAAATTGGGGTGGTTTCGCAGGTGAACTCGTCCCTCCGCATGCGGTACCCCTGCTCACGAGCAAGTCATGTCTCCTGGTTAACTTGGCCCGGGTGTAGGTAGCCCGAGTTAAACACTCCATTTTGACTGTAGGCTTAAGGCAGAGGGTTTTTTCTTCTTTTTTTTTGGAGAGTCCTGATGTGGTGAGATTCGTTTTCTTTCATTAGGGAGAAAATAAGCAGTCTTTAGGCAGCGCAGACCGGTTTAGGAGATTGCCTCAGCTCTTCAAGTGATGCTCCTGAGCTGCCGGGGTGCTGTTTGGCAGGTCGAGGCTGGAGGCTGAAGCCGCAAACCTTCCGTCTACACCATCCTCTGCACTCTTTCTCCCATACCTGCAGGTTTCTTCCTCTGGCCACAGGCTGTCGCGGGTTCCTCGCAGCCGATGGGCGCTCGCTCCTGCGGAGGACTCTGCCTGCTTTCATGCAGAGGAAGGACAGCGTGTGGCTTGTTCATCTGAGCCATCTCTAAAGCGTGTCCTCTTGGCTCTGACTCACACAGATCTCAGAAATCCTTGTTTTGAGAGAGACTGGGCTTTTTTTGTTAGCTTGGTAGGGGGTAGCTTCAATTTTTCATGATGTGGCTGAGCTGAAGAACTGCTTGGTAACAGCATAGTTTACCTTTTAAAATAGCTTTCCACCATCACTGGGGTTGTGGTTGGTGGGGGAAACCAGCTGTAACATGTTAGGCAAGGTGGCGTACGCCCAAAGGAAGAGATGGGGCTGGTGTTTCTCCCTGAAAATAGTTAGTCCTGCAATTTAACTACGCAGAAAGTTCTTTTATCCTTCTTTCCACCCTTCCACCCCCAGCTTCTCTCTGTCATCAAAGCCGTTTTGTGATTAATCCAAGTGTTGTCTCCCTGAATTTTCTCCATGCACACCCATAGGGATGGGCCTGGTTATACAGAAGAGCAGAAGAAGGGAACATAGCTCACCGCTTTCTTCTTTATTTTCTTTGAATCGCTTCAGCTCCTTAAAATTTGAATTAATCAAATCAAATTGTCTCTGTGTATATCCAGGAACCAGCTACGTTTAATCTAGTTAAGTGTTTTCTGTTCATCCACGAAAGTCCCCGTTTCAGGGCAGAGTGCGCAGGGGAGGGTTTCCAGAAGGTTTAGCATCTTGATGGACAGCTTTCTGCTGCCTTCATCTCTCCAAACAGAAAGGGTGGCACATATGGCAAGGGCTGGTGGACAGATTGCACTGCAGAAAATAACCATGGCGGCTAAGCAAATGTTTTACTCTTTCTTGCCTTTCTCCTCTGCTCCATCAGTGAGAAGAAAGCATCGCTAATTGTCTCCTTGTCGTGGATTTTTGACTGCTGGGGTACTTTTTTTTTTGCTCCCACTGGATATAAAAGCCCACCTGTTACAACAGCAGTAATGAGATACTGCTTTCGTTATCTTCTTTGCACTAGGAAGGAAATTTGTCTTTGGCTCGACAGGCAGGTAAGTGGTTATTTTCACTTTCAGCTCATTTTGCTGCTTTTTATCTATTTTTTTGACTGCTGCAAAAATCCGAAAAGGGATTTAGAAGCTTGAAGGAGGTTTCATGCGAGTGGGTTTTTTTGTATACTCTCAGGTCTGAAAGTATTGCAAACCTGCTCAGTTGTTGAGAGACCTGGAAGCATCTTGAGCCCCCGGGCGCTTGTCCCGTGTTTGGGGGTTCCTGCGGTGGGGTGGCTTCTGACGCCAAGCAGGGTTAGCCCCCAGAAACCGGCCCTTCTCTTTCCACTTAGCAGAAAATTGAATGCACCCACAGAAAATGGTTCTTCTTGCAAATTCTAAAGGTGGCCACCACCTGGGCTGGCGCAGAAGGGCAAATACTCGTGAGCGAGACTTCGAGTAGGGTGGGCAGCAGCGGCTGCCGTGCCTGCAGGGGAGGGGGTGCAACTTCAAGTCCTTTTTCCTCCAGGGGGGTCAGGCTTGCTGCCGCCCAGGAGAGCAGCCCGGCCGTCCGAAATGGGCGACTCTCGTCTAGCTGGACTTGTGCGTTTTAACTCTTCCTTTTTCAGCGCTCCTCTTGTTCGGTAGGAATATGTGAAGTTTGATCTGTAGATGCATAGATGTATCTTCATTAAAGATTCATACTCTTGTCTCCTTTTCTTCTATTCTTAGATGATTTATCGGATGTAGCTCTGTGTTTGCTATAAAGAATGGATATTTTGTTGCAGAGACCTCCGTAGGGTCAGAATCCTCATCTTCCCTGTCTCGTTCGAGACCGATTTGACTAAAGTAAAGCTATTTTAATCTCCTGGTCCCAAAATAGAAGCCATTCCATTTGTGCCGTAGAAAACGGCTGCAGGATGATCTTCGCGTGTTTGAGCAAAACCTTCTGGCCGCTTGTTTTATCTCTGGGTACCACGTCCTTCTCTTTCCTCTCGTCATCCCCTGGTGTCGAGCATCCCTGGGTTTGAGGTGTTAGTTTTGGGAGGCGGGGGTCATCCATCTCCTGAGGTTGGATGGCCTTGCACTTCCCCTCGGTTTCCCCTTTCTTTACATCTCTTCATGTGTCTCACACGTGTACGGTGGGGGCCCTTAACGTCACAGCGGTTAATTAAAGCCCGTAGCCCCCCCGTTGCCAGGGAAACGCAGCACTCCACAAATACCGAACACAACTTACGGTCCTATTCATTTTCCCAAACGCTCCTTGTTTGCCAGATTTAAGCAGGGTTTCATTTCGCAGCCTGGAAAAACGCAGTACTTAAGAAATACCCAGCAAGGGGAGCACGCGTGCGCATCTTTCTTAGGATATTGCTCGTAAAAACCCACACCCCTGAGGCGGGGAAGGAAAACCATCGCCTGCGACCCGCTGCCTTTGCAGCAGTGATGCCACGTCAACATCTGGTACAGGGCTGACACCTTGGCTGTGTGGGCATTGCTTTGATGGAGCAAAAAGATGAGCACAGAGGCAAAAAAATAATCTGCGGAGAGACGGTTTTACTGCAAGCCCAGCCTTGCCTGGTTGTGGTTTAGTGGAACCAAGTCACCGTTCAGGCACAGTTTTATTTAGTTTGAATATAAAAATTCCAGTCATTCTGCTGAATGACTTAAAAAAAAAAAAACGTGGAAGAGGGTTGCTCGTTGGTACAAAAAATAGGTGTATTGGATAATTGGCACGCGGTGACAGTGTGGCTGCAGCATTAGCAGAAATCTGCCCCAGTCTAATTGCTGTGCTCTGCCCATCTCTCAGGTTTTTTCCTGACTTTGAGCTGCCAGATGCTGCCTTTTGACAACACTTTCAGTTGTTTGCGTTTTCAAAGGAGGAAGTCTAACAGGATTACTTTCTCATAAACCTGGACTAAAATCGAATCGGGGTTCGGTATTTGAAGACAGTGCAGCCCTCGGATATCAGTATAATTAACAGGGATATTGTAAAGTCAATACAAGTTGCTAGTTCTGCTTCATTTGTTTGCTGTGTGGCTTTAATATTAAAGCAGAGATTGTATCTAATGAGCTAGGTCATGCTTATTGGAAGATGTGGAATAACACTTTTCCCCTCTAGTGCTGTGCGCTAGCTATTTATTCTCATCATGTTTTTTATTACAGTTTCTGCTATATTTTATTCTTCCACTCAGGCTAGGGTCTGCTTTGAAAACAGTTATGAATCATCAGCCTGATGCTGTAATTCCTGTGAAGGATACTGGACTGGGAATTAAGAACTAATTTTTAATCGGTTATGATGTGTTCTTTTAAGCGATGGATGTATCACTCTCTCGTTTCCCTCTCCTGGGGCTTGTGTTGATCCACTCCTGGCTGCCAAGAGATGCTGTTCACAGCCCTGGCGTTTGGACAAGGCAGGGGAATTTGGGTACCCTGACATTCTTCCTAGCTAGCTTGGGTGCTCGGGTGCCATGGCCGTGGAGAACAGACTTCAGAAATCCTGTGACATTTTGAAATTAAGCCAACCTTTCTCGAAATCCAGGGTGATGACCGTACTGTTGCTCAGAGTTACTGATCGATGTGTGTTACGTGTTGCCTTGCAAGTACAAATCTGACTGACCGGGAAAGGTCTGCCTGAGTTTAGGGTCACACAAAACCTTTCACCGTAGCTGTTAGAACTTCTTTCCATCCCCTCCCTTTCCCCACTGCGAAGGGGTAAGGCAGCCTTGAATTGAGAGGAAATGCAGGTGGACATTTTCTCACCTGCAGTTGGTTTAAGCTACACAGTATAAATTAAACAATGATTCAGTGGTTAGATACGTCTCAGTGAGAAGATGTCCGTTCTGGCGTAGTTATTACTATTACATCGTTAGCCACAGAACTGAGAGATCTGCATCCCGGCTGTTTTGGGATACAGGGGCACCGCAGTCCAGCAAAGGAACAGGGGTGTCATTCATCAAAGGGTGTTCTTTTGACCTTTGCTTGTGCTTGAGGAAATCGCATAGGGTAGTAAACAAAAGAGGAAATTATGGTATATTAAAGATAATTTTTAGAGACATTCGTTGGTAAGATGGCTGTTTTCCTTAGCTGTTTGCTTCTGGGTTATATCAGATTTTTTTCTGTAAAATTTTGAACAGTCAGTTAATGGGCTCTAAATCTCCAGGCTTTTAATAAGACAATTTAGAAATAGGTTACTTAAATCTCTGAGAGCATTCATTGCAAAATACATATTTCCATTAACTTCAAACTGAAACTGGTATTAATTATTTGTGACTTATGTAAAAAAAAGACAACCATAGTAAAAAGGCGAAGTTATTGCTCCAATTCCGGTTTGCTTGTGGTTTGTTTGGTTTTTGTTTATAGTGCCCATTCAGACAGAAGGAATAAACACCGTGAAATCTGATGTAGGTATAAAGCTTGACATCTTATGCTTTTGTAAAAATGTGTCAAGCTTCTCCAAACAATGTTAGTTGAATCAGTAAGTCAGAACTAGAGGAGGCCTAAGGATAAGGCTGTCTTTTTCAGTCTGAAATCACCCTCATGCACACTCCACTTAAAAAAATAAAATAAAAATTTGCACAGTTGGATGTCCAGTCTCACCCAGTTCCCAAGTGGATTGTGATTTAAAACTGAAAGCAGGGCACTGTTTGGCTGTTGTAATGAAGTCCCAGGAGAATTATTTCCTAGGGAATTATATGACTTGAATAACAGGCCTGGCTGGCTCTTTTACCCTCTTTATATTTTTTTATAATTCTGACTGTGTTTCCTGTTTGCAGCTTTCCTGAGCTCATACTGTCCTGTGGAGCTGGTGATCTGCAGTGATAAGAGATACAGCAAATAATATAAGGAATGCATAATGAGGGTTGAAGTAGGGTATTATAAATGGCAGTGCTCCTGTATTGTGGATTTCAGGGGCATAGTGCTTTACATCGGTGAAATTTAGACCCTGCCTGCCATCCCACTTGTTGGTCAGACCACAAATATTGTGTTTGTGGACTTTGTAAATTAGTTGATATATTTTGCACTGGGAATAGCCTGTAAAAAGTCTTGGAATTGATAATTAGGCAGCTGTGGTATATAATCAATACAAATCCTGGTGACTGATTCCTCAGTCGTGGAATAGGCTTGCCCCCAAATGCAGCACAGCAGTGAAGGAAGCAGACAGCAGCATGAAAGGGAGGAAATATCAATATTTTGGGGTTTTTTTTTTCGGGGGGGGGGGGTTGCATGGTGGTAGCGGGGTGTGGTGGGTTTTGTTCGGTTTTTTTTTAATCTTCATGTTGTAATCCACTGTCTAGTCCTCCTGCAGCTCTGCTGGCAGAGAGGTGGTGGAAGGGTGGTCACGTCAGCTGTTAGACAAGGTGGCGGGGTTAGCTTATATGGCATTTATTGATGGTTTAAGCTAACAGGGCGCTGGCAGCGCTGGGAAGTGGCTAGAGGCAATGTCAAACGGCAGCAGAAACAGCCTGCCCATGGCCTGAAGCGGCAGCTCGGCTGCAAAGCACAGCCGAGGGCACTTGGTCCTGCGCCAGCAGCATTAAACCACTGGGATGGGGCACGCTGTCAGCTCGCCTCCTTCAGTGGTGGGCAACAGAGAGTGACTGCCTGTGTTTCACTGAGGACAAACTTGTGATTTCAGTAAACAGAGCTTGTCTCTGGAGATAGCTTTCCTAAGAAAGAAGGCTTGTCTTGATAATTTAAAACGTGGCAGTGAAAGCCTGATCGCTCAATAACTTTTCCTTGTTCAAAATTTATAGTAAGCTATTTAAAAAAGTTTTTAACACGCAAAAGGATTTAAGTGCAACCTTCTAAAAGAGGGGTGCAGGTATCTTTGGCCACAGCAAGTATATGGTCAGAGTATCTCCTGGGTATATTTACTATATGACGCTGCCTGGTGCTCTGTAGCAGACTGCCATGTGAGTCACGTAGACTTCGAAGGATAAAAATGCTAGAAGCCTTCGGGAAGGTGAATTCAGGATGCTCACTGTCAGGGGTCCGTAACCAGAGCTCCGTAACTGCGGTGCACAGGATAGTCCCTGGGTTTTTCCATAGCCTTGCTGATGCAGGACTTGCTCTTTCTCGGGACCTTGGTTACTTGGAGAAGGAGGAAGAGTCCTGGTCGTAGTCAACAGTGGGTCTAGTATTTGGGCAACACACTCATAAAATGGCTTTTTCTGCCCCTTCTCCGTGTCCTTTTCCTCTGCCCTGCCTGTTGGTGTTGCAGGTACCCTCCAGTACAATACGACACGCACCACGTGTTCCTCTCCTCGTGCCCTAAGCGGCAAAATAATTTGCTAAAGTTGCAAATCAATGCAATGTTTTTTTCTAGAACATCTATGTGGTTTATTCTGCATTACCTAAAGAACAGCCATGAGATGGGTCTCATCCCTTCTGCGTTAATCCAGGAGCAGGAACGCAGAGCGAGGGAGCTGTGGTTGGAGCACGAGGGCCCTGCGCGCTCTCCCTTATCTGCTCTCCAATCTTTAAACTCTTACATAATACGTTTAAGACTGGTTTTTGAGTAATCTCTTTTGGGGTCTCATTTTGCATTCTTAGCCTCCAGTAACAAAGAACCGCTATGCTCTTCCCTCATGAAATCCTTTCCAGAAGGTGCACATTATCTACTACAAGGCAGGGCAATGATGAGCATCAGTTGCCACGGCAGAATAGAAGCCTGGATTACAAATTACTATTTAATCCTTTTTGCGTCAAAGGATATGATAATCCTTGTAAAATGTGCTCTAAGTCTTGTGCTTGGCTATGTGGGGTTAAGGAGCAAAAACCAAAACAGGGGTTCTCTTAAAAAGTAAGACACGGTGAAATGCACGTGTTCCACATGAATTTCAGAATATATTTATGATCACATTTCAGCAGCTAAAAATAAAGATGATGGGCTGGTACGTAGACTAGCAGTTTTCATTTCTCCGTATGCTTGCTACTACTCTGCTAGAATACAGTGTCTGTCACTCTGTCATGAGTGGTGCTTGCTGAATTGCAATAAAGAATTTGGGCACAAGGTAAGCATTGCTCAAATTTGATTCCCCCCCACCCGATGAGAACATTTACCAAAACTAACAAATGAGGAGGTCTCTTAAGAATGTGAGAAAATTTGTTTTATTTTCTAAATCATCCTGTTATGAACGTCAAGCAATGTGATTTTGTAAGGCAGAGAAGGGTAAATAAGGTTGGGAGGGGTAAGGATTTAGTGTTTGAAATCACAGACCGATGACTGCACAGTTTCCTGACCAGGCAGGAAAGAGGGGCAAAGTTTAATGACTTATAAAGTTTAGAAAACAAATTCCAGAGTGACAGACCTACAGACCTTTGACTGACATGATTATCGTCACATTGAGTATGCTGTAATTTTGTTAGATAAAAAGCAAAACAGGTTAGTTATTTGGAACCAATAGCTTCATATGATTAGATTATTCCATATTTTTATTACTGGCCTCTGAACTAAATTAAATGTGGCGTATTGGATGGAATCAGTCCCTCTTACTGTGTAGCAACCCACAGAGAAAACCTGAAGGTAAGTGGTGACATATATGCAATATTACTAATGGAAAGAACAGGGTAAGCAGTTTGTTGCTGTTATTTTTAATGCAATGTATTTAGATGTTTAATGTGTAACATTCTGCATTAATAGTCAAAATCCAAAAATGAGAGTAGGACCAGATTGAAATCATAATCTCATATTAAAGAACACATTTAATTACTCAGTCATATAACCATTATTCCACAATAGGGTATTTTTGTGCTAGATGCTAATTGCACGCTTCTAGTGTGACATTGCGTAATGCGGTGTCCTTGCTGTCACAAACTGGTCATCTCGCAGGTGAAAACTGTGGAGTGCAGCAGCTGTTACGAAGCTCTAAAATGTTTATGTTGTGAAAGGAATTGTACTAACAGATTTTGTTGCTCTCTTCCGTGATAAATTTACAGAAGACAGGAATATTCTCTTTATCTAGCTGTTGTGTTTTGGTAAACACAGAAGTAGTCAGAAGCTCTGACGAGAGTTTTCATAATGCGTGCAAACTGAATAATTTTCGTTTCTTTATTTGTTGCAGAAAATGACGCTTGGCTGAAGCGCCTAAGTCACCCTGGAGTGAGTTGCTTCCCTCTGAGCTTTATGTGAGCAACCCCATCCCGCGAGGAGGAGGATCCGTCAGCCGCCTTCGCTCTGCGATGGGGACTACAGGTGACGACATGGCTTCGGCGGAGCAGAATGCCTCCTTGAACCCTCTGTGCTTCGAGTGCGGCCAGCAGCACTGGACGAGGGAGAACCACCTCTACAACTACCAGAACGAGGTGGACGATGACTTGGTCTGCCACATTTGCCTTCAGCCCTTGTTGCAGCCATTGGACACTCCCTGCGGACACACATTCTGCTACAAGTGCCTAAGGAACTTTCTGCAGGAGAAGGATTTCTGCCCGCTGGATCGAAAAAGACTCCACTTTAAACTCTGCAAAAAATCCAGCATTCTCGTTCATAAACTGTTAGACAAGCTACTCGTTTTGTGCCCCTTCTCTTCCGTGTGTCAGGAGGTCATGCAGCGATGCGACCTGGCGGCACATCTCAAAAACAGGTGAGCGGTGCAGATGTTTGCATTGCGTGTTCCTTAACACGCTTGGTAGCAGCAGAAATTGGGGGCAAGAGCGGGGAGAGGGTTGGTGATGGCTTTTAAATTCGCAGTAGAAAGCGGTAGGAAACGGTCAGTCTGTAACTGCGCACAACTAGAGCACTGGATCCCGTTCTGGGCATCGCACCAGAAATAGTGAAGAAGACTTGGAGAGAGTCACGGGGAGAACGACATGATTCATGAGAGGTCTCAAAAACATGACTTAGCAGAAAAAGTTAAAGAAAATGGGGGTTGTTTCTGGTAGGGGAAAAAAGGCTGAGGGAGGGGAAAAATGAGAGAGATGAAAACTGCCTGCAAAGAGGAAGGAAATAGTGGAATAGGAACAAAGGAGATTTAGTTCAGATTTTAGGAAAAAAAGCTTTATGATGGTCTAGCACTGGCATAGATTGCTTGGGTGGTGGTTGTGTAATCCCCACTTTCAGAATTGTTTATGAACATGTTAAACCAACCTTTATCAGGATCAGTAATGGCAGAATTGATTCTGCTTTGACTAGGCAGATGGACAGGGTATCTCTCGAGACCCCTGTAAGACCTATTTTTCTGTTTTAAAAAAAAAAAATCTGTTTGCTGAACAGGTTGATGGTATGTCATGTGAACATAATGTAGTTTCTAGGATTTGTTTGTTTGTTTGTTTTGATTGCTTATAGAACACTGGCAACAGCCTGTTAATTTGGTAGAAACTCATCACTTCACACCAGTGGGAAGTTTTGGTGCAGCTTTAGTGAGTGATTTTGTGCGAGAGAGATACATTCCAATATTACCTGCACCTAAATGTTTAGGACCTTATTTTGAACTGTTCATTAATTTTATAGTTCTTCTGCTTTATGCCATCCTACCCTAAATATTTAAATATTGAAAGGAGGCCATGATAGAAAGAGGGAAATAACATTATTATAAGGTTGGACCAGATGATCCTTGCAGTCTCTTCCAACCTGGTATTCTATGATTATCAAATTCAGGTGGAATGATACTTCATATTGTGCAAACCAGTGCACTTTGTTCTTCCAGCAAAGGAATTGCTTCCATACCATGTGTGTGGTACTCTGCTACGTGAACATGTTTCATTCTTCTCTGTAAGGCAATGCCATTTTTCTAATGGAAAAATGTTAAACTTGTTTTGTGGGGTACATTTGACTTCTTTTGTTTCAGTAAATTAGCAGATAGGGTTTTTTAATCATTAGCTATTTCATTACATGAGTCATGAACAAAAACTTGGACATAACATTTATGTTAAAGCTAAAATATGGTGGAATTAATGAGTCAGGGCTAAAAAAATATTATGCATAGCTATACCAACTAACTTTAAACTGTTTAGAGATTTATGAAATTATAAGAGGAGTATAGTGAAGAATTTGTGTAGAGAAGGAAATTACATATTCAAAGGAAGTGCATCTGACTTCAAAGGACCCAGCTCAGGTGAATTCCATCTGCTGCCAGAAAATATTCCCTGTGTACAGCTCCATGCTATTTGAAAACCTATGTTCATTTTTCAGAGAGAGGTTTCAGAAAAGTATGTAACTGTCCCTGCAAAAAAGCATCAACCCCAGAAAAATAAGCATTGCGCATATCCATTGTACATAGACAAAAGGCACTAGGGAAATACAGTTCAACACACGAGCGTTTTTGTCAGCAGCATTCGTAAAAACAAGCATATTGTATGGTGACTCTTAATGAAAATGGGTGGTACGAGTCCTAACTCTTCTGTCACCAGTTGAGATGAGATCTTTTCATTTCCATGACTTCATCATGGGCTTTTTTCATACCTGCTTTGCTTTCTTTCAATTTGATACTCTTTTTTTTTTTTTTTTTTTTTTTTCCCCCCCTTATTTTTTAAACCAGCCTGCGTAAACTTGAGCAGTTGCCCATTTCATGAGGGTTGTTTCATGGTTTGGTGCTCTTATCTGTGCCGGCTCTTTGGGCAAAAAGCCCTCCACGTGGGGATTGAAAACCCAACGGGCAGCATTAGCCATGTGCCTCCTCCGCCTGCCTCAAGGTTTCGTTGAGAGGCGCGTGGATCTACCCCATGAACTCTTTTCCAAGCGTCAGTCTTTGGCCATTTGGAGAGTCTTGGAGACCACCTTCGGGTGAAGGGTGACGTTGCGGAGGAGATCGTCGGGGAGTCACTGCCATGTTCCCTCACCTCCTCACTCCATTTTCCTTGGTTGACATCTCTTTGAATTGTATTAGGGCTGTTTACAACAGGGCCACATAATTTATTTGTACATGGAACACGATGTATGCTCTCTTTAGGTATATATGAAATATTCATTTACTTAATGCACAAGGTTATTACAAAATCTGAGTGAGCTGAGTCACTAGCTTTTCCTGTCTGTCGGCTGGAGAAAAGCTTTCAGTTGCAGAAGGCTGCTCATTTTCAATTCCTTCTGTTGTCTTGGGATGCTGATACGCATTTTGAGTATATGGTGATTTACAGTTTTCGATTAAGTTTATTTGCAAACATCTGAACACCTGTAAATTATCATTGCTGACATAAACGATGGCAGCAATTGCATAGTTTGAATTTGATTTTATATGGATTAGTGAATCCAGTAAAATTCTACTACTGATCATTAAATGTGGGAAAGAAATATAAAATTCATTATTATTGTAATTTTCAGCATAGATTAATATAAACGAGTCTCAGCAAGCCCTTACATGAGCTAGTTTGTATTTCTAAGAAATGCGATATGATTGGTTAGTTTTCACTGTCTAAAAACATTCACACTCAGGTTTTCCAGTGTTGTTTTAATCAGCTCAATTTGAGCATAAAAGCTGGAAGAAAATGTCATCGTATCTACCAGGCACCTCGGAGTGTAAGGTTACTGCAAGCTGCTCCAGCAAGGAGATGAGAGGCACAAGACATAAACTTGATTACTGTATGGTCACTAATTGCACTCCATGATACCTCCTTGCATCAAGAAAATATTCTTGATTTATGAGTCTTTCGGTTTCATCACATTCACTTGGGAACTGTGGTTTTAAAAGTTAAACACAATGCACATAATCTGATTTAAAGGAAAAAAACATGAGTAATGCTGAGTTGTACTGTCTTCCCCAGTCACTCAGTGTAGAAAATTTGTTGATGTTTAGTAAAGTAGGTGCCAATTCCACTTCTAAATATCAAAGGTAAATTTATCAGAAGGAAATCTGACAAAAAAATGATTGAGCTTTTCTGTGTATGATTTTAATTCAGTTAGTTCTTATGGATTATTCAGACCTGAAGAAGCTCCGTTGTACAAAAACATACTCTGAAATTCATCCGACTTGTTAATGAGAGGGTTAGGTATTATGTTTATGTATTGCTTTTGAGTTGGGCTTCAGTTTTCCCCTCTTATATTCTTATGGTAGTTTAAGTTATCGTTTTGGATGGAGACATTTTTCCAAATCTTTTAATATTGAGGCCAACATTCAAGCCAATTTTATGTCAAGTTAAGTTTGAACTTTATCTAGGATAGCATTTTCTGGAATTGGAGAAATTATTGAGCTCTTCACTGTGTGTCAGTCGGCACGCTTAATATATGGATTTAGATTAACAAGATCCATGGGAAAATGAGTTGTATAGATACAGAATTTTATCATTCAAAATCTTGGCAATCCCAGTGATTTTGGTGTTTATGATCATGCTGCTGAGTCCCGTTCTTCTCACCCGGTCCCATGTTAGCTGTAAGCACTGTCCCTACCCTGCTCTTTGTAGCACCAGGAGAAATGAAGAGGATCTGTAGGATTTAACCCTCTTTTGGCAGGTCTTTTCTTACACCTGAGTAAGTGGATAAGCAACAGATTCAGAGTTTCTCCATGCCCTATGGACTCTTTCCATTGCTGGAAAGGTGAAGGATCTTTCTGTGGTTGTTCTCTGTTCTGAAGCTACCTGGCTCCTTGTAGGCTCCTCAGATTGTGGGGGGTGAGAGAGGAATGTGCAACAAAACCATTCTTTTTTCTTTTTCTGAGTCCTCTCTGATTCCCATACCTAGATAACTCCTAGTGCTTGCTTTTTTTTTTTTTCCTTTTTTTTTTTTTTCTGACAAAATTAAAACCAAGACCCAAACAGTTAGCTTTCCAAAGCAGCACCGTGTTTTACTCTGAATTGCCAGAATTACTGCTTAAGGTCACTTTGCTGGCAAAGTTTTATGAGCAATAGCGAAGGCATTTGGGCTGCTTCTCTGCAGTCTTTGCTTAAATTCAGCTCCTGCTTGGAAAACGATTTAGTGCAACTGGTTTGAGGCTATTTGGTGTGTTTGCTTTTATCGAACCTCTAGACTGGGCAGAAGCTGATGGTGTAAGTTACAATGAAATCTTTCTTTTCAGCAGCCAGTGAGCAAATGTGTTTTTCAAGTCCCTACTGTTATTCCATGGAATACCCTGTAAACTATATCTTAATTTTGTATGAAAGCTCTTTTTATCTGCAGAGAGAGATTGCTACTAGTGTTCCAAGAAGTTGGCTTTTAAATGAGAAATCCAGGAGACTTGGCTGTAAAAAAAAAAAAAAAAAAAAAAAAAAAAAACCAACCAAAACAAAACCAACCAGAAGAACCTTTTCTTCTCTGATATCCATTTTCTGGATTAAGAGAAGTTGAAGGTAAAAGCCACACTTTGTCACCGTCCAGAATTGAGCAAAAGCTGGTGCTGAAGGGAGGAGAGGAGGGAGTCGATGAATATAAGCAGAAGCTCATTTTACATCCCAAGAACAACTGCCCTTCCGAGTTCCCGATAAATGACATCACTCAGTTGCTTTAGCGGGTTGTTTCTGTATCTCTACTCTTGAGCATCTTGGTTCATGAAAGAAATTACATAATTACTGGAAATTCTAAAAAACATACCTGCCTTTCTTCTTGCTCCTAGCCAAGATATTCTGGCTTTGTAGGTAGATATGAAATGCTGTTCCTGTAAGACACATTTCAGTCTCATTTCAGCCCTTATTTATGCAATTTGTTGTGTGAGAATGGATTCCTGTACCCATAAAACCCATCTTCAATGCTCGTTTTGATCCCAAGATGCCCATCTGTGTACATAGCTTGTTACAAGATTTAGTCCAAAATGCTCTTTATCTCAGATATTTGGCAAAAACAGTATTAGTGAAGGTGTGCACCTTTAGAGATTTATTGGCGCTTGTTAACTGTTAACAACTGTTGTATGGTTTTGCTGTTTGTGAATAATACATTCCTACTGCCAATAAAAATCTTCTTATGTTGCAAGTGGAAATGAAAAATCTCCTTATAGATGTGCTCGAATACCAATACTGGGCTTTGCTGCTTGGTAGGTGGCATATCGTGTTTAAAGACCTAGGAACTGGCATCCCATTAATTAATGTCTCCACCAGACAACTGCTTTCCTGGCAATGCAATTGCACTATAAAAGGCTGAAGTTGTAGTCTGTTACAATTACTGGTTAATTTGGGGAAGAGTCTGGGTTTTTTTCTTTTTCGCCTTGTAGAGTGCTGCACAAAAGGGATTCAGCTGGGCTGAGTAGGTATGCTCAGGAGGCTGTTTACACTTCTTGATATTAGCCTTTAAAATTATAATTAAATATCATTGGCAAAAATAAACATCAAATCTATTTATATTTCGCGTGACGACTTTCATCAGCTGCCAGGTAACGATGGGGGAATCTGCCCTGTGGAGGAGGGTGGAGGAGGACCTGGCTGTGGTTTGGAAGGCTTTGACAGAAATAGGACACTTCCACAGGTGATTTTTGTTCTGTCCTGGTTTGATACAGTTTTAAAAAAAAAAAAAATAATAATTCCAAGGCATGCTTTGCCATCTACACCAGGTCCTTTGAGCTGGCTGAATGAGAGTCGACAGCACCATGTTTTGGTAGAAGATATCTAAGGAAGTATCTGGTTCACCCAAGTAGTCCAGTAAGGCTGGACTCTGCCGTTCAAGCTCAGTGGGATTGAAGTTTTGTCCTCTGACAGCATCAGTTTTGAGCTATTCTTTCACCTCTTTGCTGAAAAATCGCCTCTCCTATAGCAGAGCTGTTCAGGGACAGCAAGGACTGGCGAGATTTCTTAGCTGATCAGTCCCACTATGCCAATGATTTTATGTAGTAAATACTACCTGGGCAAAACCAAGAAGTAGGGTTGCATTCCATCATTAAAATCAGAGAAAGTTTTTCACAAAGCAAAACCTTTCAAGTCACTTTCCTCTTTTGTGCTTGCACTTTCTTAACTTTGAAGAACAAGGTGACCAGCAGTCACCTTGGGGAAAGCCCTGAGAAGTTATTTCTTAAATGTGTCATTTCATAATGTGAACTGTCTCCAATTTATGTATTTATGCATATTTCACAGCACGTTCGGGTTACCTTATGCTATTCTTCTAAACATGTAGATCATGACTTACATATATAATGATTGAGATGTATCACTTTATGTATGTATAACACTGCTGAGGGTCACAAAAGCTATATAGGTGTCTTTATCAACATTCTTCAGAGCTGGATGACTTTGTTAACATTTCTTCAAAATCCCTCATGCCGGAACAGTCTAACCATGTAATTACCAAATCCCCTTCACAGAATTTCTCAAGGCATTCTGGTTTAACAAGTTAGGACATCGTTAGACTTCTGTCTTTTATTCTGTTAACGCATTTCTTCTCCTGTTGCAAAAAGAAATCATTCCTTCTTTTGTTATAACAATCTGTCAAGTTCCCAACAGGGAGTCCTTTCAAGAACACTGTTCCTTTCTTCTGACACTGCTACAGTACGAGCAGCTTTAGGTGGTCAGCAGCTCCAGAAGCAGGAACTTTTAAGAAGGACATCAAATCCTGCACGAAGTGACATATCAGACACTGGCAAAACTGTCACACAGGCAGATGTAAGATTGATGTCCACATCCAATTACCTACACATAAATGTAAGACCATTCGATAAATGAAAGCTTTCCGTGAATTTGCAAAATTGCAGCCCTTCTTTGCAATAAACTGTTGTAGGATTTTAAACATAAGCAAAAAAAATTGCTGCATTAAGAATGATGGGAACTCACAAAAATAAGTTTATAGTGAAAAGCGCCAGATGCTGATGGAGCGTTGTTACATGAAGGAAAGCAAAAAATTTCACTTCCTTTGTGAAGTCAGGAAGAAAAAAGGGGAAATGGGAAGAGGATGAAACACCTTCTACTGATTCAAGAGGAGATGATGAGCAGAGCTGTTACTTTTGCTAAACTTTTTATACAACCTCCTAGACAAGCATATTTTTTTTTCAGTATTTTAACACTTAGACTGCAATATGGGTAAAATTTTCATCTCCTTCCTCCCCTAAATGACCCCAGGAAAATATGGTGCTTCCTTCTCTTGGCTTACTAAGGTGAAAGGAGATTGCTTCAGTGGGTCTTCAAACGTGTCTTTGAACGGGTCTTCTTTTCTGTGGAATTTTATACCAGTCCTGTTTAATCTTTTCAGCAAGGTTATCTTCCAGAAACTGGAATGTATGTAACAGAGTAAGTCCACATTCAGAAGCTGTTACAGCACATTTAGTTCATGGCCAAAAAACTACGCAGTAGAAGTTTTGTGAAGAAGGCAGTATTGTTTTGGGGTTCTGTCCACTAAAACGTATTTTGCCCTTAAAATCCAATGTGTCTAATAATTTTTATTATTAGTTTAAAGCTGTGGGTTTGAAGAAGGCTGATTTCATTTGATGGAGTACTTGGGCATTTTCTGCTACAGATATCGCTGCAGGCTTGAAGCGTGGTATAAATGTTGTCTTCACAGGTGTCCTGGGGCTTCTCATCGAAGGGTGGCTCTGGAGAGAAGGAAAACGAGCAAGCTGCAAGCAGAAGCGGAGGGCGAGAGCGGTCCCGGTGGGACGGAGCATCCTAGCAGTCTGTCCACGGACGCAGATCAGGGAATAGTGCCGGCCGAGCAGAGCTTCACGTCGCCCGCCCTTCCTGCGTGGACGGATGAGCCCGGCATCGACAATCCGCCTTTTGAGGAGAGCACAGTAGCAGACAGTATGTCATCACTTATCTTCTCAAGTCTCTTTTATCAGATGTGGAAACATTTGTGGTGTCAGTTCTTGTCTCTTGCCAACCGTGAATGCGTGTCTTCATTTTCTCTCTTTTCTCTTGTGATTCCTGGAGAAATCTTAGTGGGTTTGGGTTACATGCAAGTATACAACGGGGATAAGGTCACAGGTAAGAAGGAAAGAAATATCTCGGAGTGTGTGCCAGGTGTCATGGTGCCGTACCATCACGTATCATATCGTGGTGCAGTAGTTCATGTTAATCTACTGGTAGCGCTGGCCTTGCAGCGAGACGGAAGGAGCGTGTCTTCTGTAAAATTACAAAAGTTGCTTTCTAAGACGAGATTTCTTTTCCCCTCTTCCCCCTTCCTCCCTACCCCGATCAGCAGCCTTCTCGCACACGGAGTGCTGTCCTGCTCGAGCGAAAAGGCAGCTGAGTAACTCCTGCATCCATCTGCACCGAACGAGCAGTAATGTCTCTAGCATCTGGGATTTTAGAGAGGAAGCGCTGAGCCTTACCACAGAGGAAGGTGGTCCTGTCCGCTTCCTTCTCCTCTGTATTTGCCATCCTTTAGCATCCCCCTTTTGCCTCTTTAGTTGTCTCCGTGCTTGCTTCAGAAATGGGCTCCTTCTCTTGACCCGGTCACTCAATGGCAGCTCCTAGCGCAGCTGTGAGACCAGCCGATGAAGAGGCATGACCAAGTCGTGCGCTGTGGGGTAACCCCTAAAACACATTTTTGTCATCGTCACCAAATGTGAATACACAGGCGACCCAATTGGAAATGAATTGTATGAAATTTATTACAAAGGACAGGATCCAAAGGGTTCAGAGTATCCTTTTCCAACCCAAATGACCCCATTTCAGGAAGCATGGATGCTACTAAGTCATTAGAGAGCTGTTTCTAATGAGCTAGGTGTTCCAACTAGTAGTGGAACTAATCCAATTGCACTTGGTTAGTTTGCTGTTAAACCGTTGTCGTGTGGCCTGTCTACATTGTCCTTTAGTGATTTGCTTTACTGAAAGTGAACGAGGTATAAAGGATATTAATCATCTTTCTTTTTAAAAATAATTGGCAGCAAATCAACAGCCACCTACCTTGCCTGAAGGAGAGATCACTACTATTGAAATTCATCGATCCAATCCTTATATCGAATTAGGAATTAGCATAGTGGGTGGCAATGAAACGCCTTTGATCAACATTGTCATTCAAGAGGTTTATCGAGATGGGATCATTGCCAGAGATGGAAGACTTCTTGCTGGAGACCAAATACTGCAAGTATGGAGCCTAATTACGTATTCTGGCTGCTTGCTTTCCATTCACTCCTTGCAGAACTGCCTGTTAAATGAGATGGGAGATTTGCCTTGTCGGACTATGTTGTGTAAATGTTAGCTTTGCAATTATCAGTTGGAAGGCAAATTAATATTCAGAGCAGAGCCTATTGTTCTAGCGCTTTTGGCTATGATGCTTTATGTTGTTTATCGGACCAGTCCCTGGAATTACTTCTCCTTCTTAGCATCTCTTATCAATGTTTAAAATAAACTCATATTTTTCTGTTTTTAAATGTTGAGGGACTTGGTCTTTATTTCAACTTTATGCATACTTTCCAAAGGAACCCAAGGTTGTTTCTAGCTAACAAGTTGGCATAATTTGTCCTTTGTAAACAGCAATTTGTGGATTGTAAGGCTGACTTCATCTAAACTGTTATTTTAATCTGGCTTCACTGTTACCTTCCAATAGCCTAGGCAGTTAACCTGCATTTTTCAGTATGTGTAAAAGTCAGTGATATTCTTCACTGGCATGATTTGAAGCAAGGTGCTCTAAATATTTTTCAAAAAAAGTAAAGAAACAATTAAAATTTAAGTTGGTTATGATCGAGTGTGTATTTTTGTTACGGTTTTAAGTAATTAGCCACAGACAGTGTAAAAAGATCAAAATCTATTCATTTCAGACTTTTAATTTTATATTAAGGGAAGGGGTTGTTTATAGGACTCTTAAGAATGGCACTGAGTTCTACATAAACAAGACAGTCCTCCCAGCTTTCTTCTATTTTTAATCATTCCACCTGAAACAAACATGTTACCATCATTTCAAAATTACTTCAGTAACAATGTTTGCTTTTGATCTGATAGCCTAAGATCAGTCCAAAATTAGCATCAGCCTTTTTCATTTCACTTTTTTGAAATCAAGCCGATAGAAGTAGCTTAAATACTGCAGTTACTCTTGGAATGAAAGTAGTTTGCACTTCAGAAAATAAAGTCCCTTTTGAGAAACATGCCTTTTTCCTCTCTTGGAGTCTTAGCATAGCGGCTGGCCAAGAAAGCAACCCAAGAGGTTTCCAAAATGTTACCTTTTTAACAAGCAGTTGCAGACACTGATTGAATGCTGCCTAATTTGTTTCGATACTCAAAGGCTCTCCTTGGTTGCCAGAATAGGGAGCTTGAGCTCCAGCGAAGCTTTGGAAATTCTTGCTGTTCGGGCAGGTGTCAATTACAGTTTCCAAAGCTGTAAGTGGTAATAAATGGACTACAAATAGGATTTATAAGCTGCAGTGAGTCTTCCCTATCAATGTGCTGGCAACGGGGCTGGCAGATGTTAGAGGGGTGTCCATCGGAGTCCTGTCACACCAAGGGAGAGGTACAGGAGGTAAAAGCCAAAGTTTTTGGAAGATACAATATCTTTATTGCTTTGAATTCACCTGTGTGAGTGGAGAGCTGTTGTATTAAAATGACCAGGCTCGGTCTCTGCTGGCTGTGATTAAGTGCAGAGTTAGATGCAGTTCAGCGTGCACGCTTCAGTTGGATATTTCTGAAAATGTCTTCAAAGGCTTTTATGAGCAGTAAAGGACTAAAAGAAAGCCAGAAAGGACTGCAAGGTGAAACTCAGCATTTTATTGCCCAGTCAAACAAGAAGTATTACCCTTTTAAGATTTGAGGGAACAGCATTTAGTAACAGCTACATAAAAGCGTATGTTGTCTGCAAGGCATAGATAGGTGCCTAACATTTTCAAAGTGCTCTACAAACTGTCCCTTTTTTGTGCTGGACTGTGACTGTAATTCATGTAAAACATGTCCTAATGAGTATCTCTTTCCCCAAGAAATGTTAAGGCTGTTTTATTCTGAAATTGTGGACTGCCTTGTAGAAAGAAGAATTACATTTTATTGCATATATTCCTCTGTGCCCTTTGAATGCTTCCATATTTTATGTATTTACTTTAGCTAGCGACAGCTAAAAATAAAACTAGATTTAATTTAAGGGGTCTGATGGATGAGCCCTAGTGGGTTTTGCTGGTGGCAGGTCTAAATGTTATTTCTCCTAGCTATGCTTCCTTTCTCTCTGCCGAGGTTGCAGCCTGTTTCAGGGCAGCAGCAGACCAGGACATGGCCATGATTCAGTGTCTGAGCTCATGGTGCTGCTGGAAGCGGTGGCTTTGTACTGGGTGTTGGGCTGCAGGTGGAGGTGGCCAAAACCACCATGGCCAAATTGTTTGGCGTTGACCTCTCGGAGCCCTTCAGCTCAGATGCGTGATGTAAATGTGGCGGCTGTCATACATAGAATTCTGGGTCCTTTCTCTTCCTATTTTTTTTTTAAGTGATAATATTGCTATTAGATGGTGGGAAGCTGCAAGTTTATATTTTTACTTACTTAGGTTGCAATGGGGTGCATTAAAAGGCTTAGCTAAGGCAGGTCAATACCGTCCATTTGGTGTTAGTTTCTATCTGCTGAAATTATGGGGCAGGGGTTCCTCCATCAAGGCACAATAGTACATGCTAAGGATGAAGTTTTAGTGTTAACTTTGAACCCCTCCTTACAGAACAAGGTAAATAGAGCTTTTGTGCTGGGTTTTGTGGTGCTCCTGTTACCTGCCGAATCTCATTGCACTGTCAAGTTTTATCTTAAGTTTGTAATGCGAGAAATGGCTGAAGATGACTGATCTTTGTATCAGTGGGCCACATAACAAGCACAATTCTTGTTTATAGGGAGGGAAAGTTTAATCTGTTTTTCATTTACAACTGAATTTTGAGTGATACAAGTTATAAGTCTGAAACTCTGATCTAGGTCTTCTCCAACCTAAAAATAGGTTTGTAGATTGAGCAGCCAAAGTGGGTTTGCAGGAGAGGGTGGAAGGACAAAAGAGAAAGCCTGGTAGGTCCAGATACGTAGGTTGGTCCAAGGTTGGTTTTGCAGTGAGCCCTGAATTTAGTTTGGGAAGGACTTTATTTCCATAACCAACTAAACGCGCGAAAATATCATTCTGTTTTGTTTGGGGTTTTTTTGTCGTTTGTTGTTTTGCAGGTCAACAGCTTCGACATAAGCAACGTGTCCCACAACCACGCTCGAGCTGTGCTTTCCCAGCCGTGCTCGGTGCTGCACCTCACCGTGCTGAGAGAGAGACGGTTCGGCAGCCGAACGCACAACCACGCCGACGGCACCGGCTCCCTGCGGGAAGACAGCTTCCAAGTGACGCTCCATAAACGCGACTCCAGCGAGCAGCTTGGCATTAAACTTGTACGCAGGACGGATGAGCCAGGAGTTTTTATTCTCGACCTTTTGGAAGGGGGGTTGGCTGCTCAAGACGGCAGGCTCTGCAGCAACGACCGTGTACTTGCAATTAATGGACATGACTTGAAGCATGGGACACCTGAGCTTGCTGCTCAGGTTATACAGGTAATTTCCATTCCCTACCTGAGTCCTTAGCTCAGCTTCATTTCTTGGGCAAAGTCTTGGGTAGAGTCTGTCCCGGACAGAACAGCTTGTGTAACACCTAAAAGCCTGCAGTGATGCAATTTGCTGTGATTTATGTTCTGGAAATCATAGTGCAAAACAGGGTCTGCTTTGGCACCTAGCAGATGAACTTCACCTCCTCAGAAGTGAAAAGTGCGTTAGTCTTCCCTGGCATACAGCCTGAAGGTTAGAAGACTGCTCGTGTGAGCAAGGAGAGCACCGCGTAGCTATTGCTTAGCAGAAAAAAAATGAGGATGATTATATTTATGTATGTACTGTAGTTTTAATCTCGCAGTAAGCTCTATAAAAGTGGGCTTTGTTTTGTGTTGATTTGCCTGTGCATGGAATTGGGGTTAAAACAGGAAGGTGATTTTTCAGACTTTGTAGAGGCAACAGGTAGCCGCTGGGAAGGGAAAAAATAGGTCTTCCATGAGTCCCATGCAGTAAAACTCATTTTCTGAGCATTCAAGAAAGAGCTATTCCCAATGTCTGGCTCTGTTCTGGACACAAATATTACCCAAAGCTTGATGCAGTGTGACATATGACCCTTCCCTGTTCCTACAGGAAAACCTTTACTCTGTGCCTTTCTCCCAGTCTGTAAGGAAACAGCTGCAGCACATGCTGCTTCCTGCTGATGGGTTGTTGGTGAAAATTGCTCTGGTTTTAGGAAAGTTGGAATAGACCAGTAGTAGGTTCTTGCAGTCTAGTGCAGTCATCTTTGCTTAACCCAGCACCACACAGAGAACTCCGATAAAAATGAGTAGTAAATATTTGTTTCAGGAATCATTTCAAGAGCTTCCCTTGCAGTTAAAGGAAAATAACAACAATCATGGGAATTGTAATTTCAGTTTCCCAGTTTTTGTATACAGTGAAGTGGTCAGAATTTTACAATTTTACCTCTATCTATTGAGGTGTGGTTTTGTGGCAATACAGAGAGTTGATGTTTAACATCTGGTAACTGAGTCTCCTGATACTCCCCAAACTCCAGAATCTGATGATCTGCTCATATGTAACATCTTTCTTGGAAGTCTCTTTGGGAAGCACCAGCAGTGTTCAGAGCTTTTGACCAAGATCCGCAGACCCTGGAGCCATCACATGGGCATTTCTTTCTTTTATTGCTACACGTTGCAGAAGTTCACAGAGGCTGCAAATGGAATTGGGTGATTTTTAGTGTTTGAAGCTTCATAACACAAAGTGAGAAACGTCCTTTCAGCAAAGGATTTCCACCTGATAGAAATGTAGTATCAGAAGCAAGGGAGGAGTGTTAATAACCCCTCCGTTCTGGGGGGAATTACAGCAAGAAGCAAGTAAGGGACAGTGCAGTCTAAGCAGTTTGTGGCACCCCCAGGAACTGGAAAACAAGTTCTGCTGTTGTCTTGCTTCATATTTCATCATACATTTTTTCCTCACTCTCTGCTAATAATATCCTAACAACTTCGTTCCTGTGGTTTATATATTCAACAGGCTAGTGGGGAGAGAGTGAATTTGATCATCTCTAGACCCCTGAAGTCACAGACGGTCAGTATTATCCGAGACACTGGGACTCACAACAGCAACCCACACCAACACCAGTCCCAGCAGCTGTTTCACAGCAGACCTAACTCACATAAGGTTGGTGTTTCTCCTTCCAAGAGGTATAAATACCATTTTACTCATGTGATGGTCTAAGTGTGTGGGAGGGCAAGACTGGAAGAAAGGGTTATACCTTCTTTTTTTACCTACTTAAAAAAAAAAAAAAGGTGCCGACTTCCAAGTACTCGAGTCCTGCATCATGTCTGGAGTGGGAACAAAAGATATGCAACAGCTTTTCAGTATTTTCCTGGATTTGCTGACTGCAATAAAAGAGGCGAGTTCTCTGATCTCATACAGCTGTAGTTGTTAGACCTTGTCTAAGACAGTGACTCATGTGTTACTGCTGCGTAGGAGAGCTGTCTTTCAAGCACGTTAGTTTTTTTGTTGCCACTGTGCTGGCTGCAACCAGCAAGGACAGGAGATGTGGTGCACACCATCCAGCATATAAAGAGCATGTTGGAGCGATGTGTCATCTCCTCCATGAGCCAGCAGTGCTGGCTGCAAGACTGCTGAGTTGTGCAGCGTCAAGCAGGGAGAGAAAGGCAGAATGAAGAGACTTTCATGAAGCTAGTGTCAAATTATCTGGAAGACCTGCAGAAATAAAGCCTTTGCTTGAGATGTTCTTGTAGTTAGAAAAATATGACTTCTCACTGTGGAGAAGTTGATTTTGTGGAATAAATGTCATGTTGACCGTGTCAACCAAACCACCTTGCCTCCTGTGCACTCTGTTGGCATCACTGTTTAACGTCATACTTCTGTTGGGAGGACTTACATGTGTTGATAGTATTTTCTTTTGAAAGTTTGGGTAATTTCAGAAAAGAACAAGTGAGGCTTTAGGAAGCTTGTTTTCCTCCTGAGGAACAAAGGTGAGGTTCCTGAATACAGTTAGTGACCGTTAGTACTTGCCACAATTTTAGGCCCTATCAACACAATGATAATCAGAGCTTGAACCCACTTTCCATCTCCTAGCATGGGTTGTGTTCATATCACAGTTCCAAAGTTGATCCAGTGGCTGAGCTGATTTCTCTCACGTATCAGTGCCATCCCTGGGCTCTTTCAGAGTGGGAAGCCCCATGTAACCGCAAGTGGACATTTCCCATGTTTTATACCATGTTTTATCTTTGCCTCTCTCTCATTAACCTGCAGTTGGCTTAGAAGTCTTGTGGCTTAAAAAATGTTTATATAATTGCATGGCACCAGCCAGTTAGTCCTTAAAGCCTGAAGACTTAAGAAGGAGCTGTCTTTATAAACTATGGTATGTATACGTATAGCTACATAAGTGATTAAGATGTATATGCGAGGAACAGAGTCAGTCAGAGGGAGCATATGGCATTGGAAGTCGAAGAAAGCAGTGTTGCCATTTCCAAGAGAAGGCAGGGGAATAAATAAGTATTTGTAGTTGGAAGAATCTCCCAGGCTATTTCTTCTGTTATTTTTGATTCCTTGCAAATATTCTGTTGATTTAAGATGCTACTACAGGCATATGTGCTATGGTTTGAATGTGTCACTAAATATCCTGAAGAGAAAGGGCTTCAGCAAATAAAATATACTTTGATTCAGGTTTAGATCCTTTTGATGGGGCAAAACTAACTACAGGCTAAACTTTGTAATTCAGGTGTTAGAAAATGAAATACGGGATCTCTTCTTGCTTCAAGTTTGGGTCTTTGTTGTAATCATTAGGGAGTCTGCACAAGGCACCCGTTACCAGCACGTCGCGTTGATTGGCCTTAGTTACTTGGTGCTCAGGGAGATTCTACACACCAGCTGTGAAAGAAAACATGATGTAGAAGGGCTTTAAATGGTCTCTCTTTGTCATCGTGAAAACACACGTGTTTTCATTTCTTAGGAGCATCTTTAATAGTTCTGGGCCATATTCTGCTGACAAATGAGGTAATGCTGATGTTCACCAAGACAGCAAAAGATTTGTTTCTGGTTTGTGTCCGCTCTTTTGACCATATGGTTTTGTAGTGCAGTCCTAAAATTTAGGCTATTCCAGTGTAGGATGATAAGAAAAACTGGGGTGAGATTTTCAACATGGGTTTTTATAAACTTTCTGTCTGTCTGTGTTTAAGTATCTACATGAGTGGCTTTTTTTGGTTTGGGTTGGGTTGGGTTGGTTTTTTTTTTCCTGACCTGGAGGAAATCCAGCTGAAGCTGATTTGCACTACTTAGTCCTTTTAAGCCATTCTGTTAAAGTGCCGAAGTATACCTTTGGGGTGTATTTAGTTGTGTTTTGTTCGGGGTTTTTTTTAAGTTTTAACAATGTTATTTATCCTTGTCAAACAGGATCTCTCCCAGTGTGTTACATGCCAAGAAAAGCACATTACTGTGAAAAAAGAGCCACATGAATCTCTGGGAATGACAGTGGCAGGAGGCAGAGGCAGCAAAAGTGGCGAACTGCCCATCTTCGTGACAAGTGTACAGCCTCACGGGTGTCTGGCAAGAGACGGCAGGATTAAACGAGGTGGGGCTTGGCTTTCCTGGTGGCACGGGTGGCCTCTGATTGCTGTTTGATGATGTGCTGGTTTTGGCTGGGACAGAGTTAATTTTCTTCGCGGTAGCTAGTACGGGGCTGTGTTTCGGATTTGTGCTGGAAACAGTGTTGATGACAGAGGGATGTTTTGGTTATTGCTGAGCAGGGCTCACACAGGGCCAAGGGCTTTGCTGCTTCTCACCCCACCAGTGAGCAGGCTGGGGGGGGGCACAAGAAATTGGGAGGGGACACAGCTGGGACAGCTGACCCCAACTGACCCAAGGGATATTCCAGACCATAGGATGTCATGCACAGTATATGAAACTGGGGGAAGAAGAAGGAAGGGGGGGATGTTGGGAGTGATGGCGTTTGTCTTCCCAAGTCCCCGTTAGGCGTGATGGAGCCCTGCTGTCCTGGAGATGGCTGAACACCTGCCTGCCCTTGGGAAGTGCTGAATGAATTCCTGGTTTTGCTTTTCTTGCGTGCACAGCTTTTGCTTTACGTATTAAACTGTCTTTATCTCAGCCCATGAGTTTTTTCTCACTTTTACCCTCCTGATTCTCTCCCCCATCCCACTGCGGGGGAGCGAGCGAGCGGCTGCGTGGGGCTCGGTTGCCGGCTGGGGTTAAACCACGACAGACGAGTACGTGCTCTGGAGTCAGGTGGTGTCAAAAGTCTTTTCACAGATGTAGGGAAGCGCTGGTGGATACTTTTCTTCATGTTTCAATAATGGAAATAGAGTATTTGGTATCGCACTTCCACCTTTTTGAGGAAAGGGATGTTTAGAGAGCGATAGCAGGGGAAGCGGATAAGACCAGGAAATGTCTGACTAAATTCTTTAAAGCTGACGGTAATCCCCTGAGCTGAGGGTCTGGTGTGACGCTTTGCCCTGTAGGGCACGCATCCTGTTTTTGCGTTTGATTTGGTGGGCTGGGCCCCGTCTCTCTCCGAGGAATCTCTGCTCCTCAGTATAATCTCTGAACAGCAGAGATGCTCCGACGACAGGCCACAGCTCACCCCTGCTCATTTTACCCCCAAAGCAACGTCAGTGCTGACCCTGGTTCCTGAATGCTTTCTTACCCTTCGGGACAGCTTGGATTTGCCAGTCTTCGTAGGTGCCACAGCACCCACCCGTGTTCCTCAGCTTTGCAGAAGGGAACCGGGAGGTGGAGGTTGGACTCGGTGTAGGTGAAGGCAGTCCTGCCTGATCGACAGCAAAGCATTTGATGATTAAAACATGTTGTGCCGTATGTGTGAAACAAAGACTGCCTATGGGATCTCTGCGATTCAGAGTTCGCAGAATTACAGATTGTTTTAGGAAAGAAATTTAGGAAAAAAAAAACTTCACAGATTGCAAATTTTAAAAGAACAGTGTGGGAGCATCCTTACAGGCTTCTGAGAGAGGGAGATTTACACCCACATACCAACGGGTACGCTTTCTTTTTCTGTACTACTGTGAAAAACACACTTGATGGAAGAATCACAATTGCTTTTTCATCGTGTAACATTAAAGTAGGCACAGCAGCAACAAAAGTGATTTCAAGTTAAGCTGCACCTCAACTTCAGGTTTCTCTGGGAGGAAAAAGCTTTTAAAAAATGAGTCTCGTTCCAAATGTGACCCAGGTGTTCACACTTTTGCTTTGGTTTTTCTGGTTTTCAGCAGTAAGTGAGACATTGTGTGGAAGAGGAGATTGTCACTGCTTGGACAGTAAATAACATTATTGTTTTCACCTTGAGGCTTTTAAAAAATATTCTGAAATAAAATAACATAAAAATCGTGGCAATTTTTTTAGTGGCTTTGACTCTTTCCAGATTATCTATGTAGACATGCTCACCCTTTCTTCTAATGGACTGGGTTTTGTACCAACCTTTCCAGTAGTTTTTAATTCCATTTTGTTCTCCCAAGTAACAAGTTAGAAAAAGCAGATGACCTAAAACACTCTGTGAAGACTCACTTATCTACAAGAGTTGGTTATTTTTTGGTGCCTGTATTGTTCCTTCCATCATTCTTCCCTCCCTTTTAAAGTTAGAGTGGACCTATGATCCACCCCTGGAAACAATTATGTAGTGGCATCAGCAATAGCAGTTGCGGACAAGATGGTGAGGTGCTTAGGTAATTTCTGTCTCGAATTTTCAGGGCGATATACCATAGAAGCCGCAGCATTTGATGTGTTATGCGGAAATAAATGATACTGATCCAGCTTAATAGTTCAATACGTTAATGTTTCAAACTGACGGTATAAGGCTTCAGAGCTATTCATGTTCCCAGGCTGTTAGTTCAGACTGTCTCAGCTCCAAAAAATACAGTATCAGATGAAACCCTGGCGCGGGAGGTGCTGTCGGTAGGCACGACTCTGACGGACTGATGTGTTCTCACTTGCGCCTTCGTACAGGTGATGTGCTGCTGAACATCAACGGCATCGATTTGACTAACCTAAGTCACAGCGAGGCAGTGGCCATGCTGAAAGCAAGTGCTGCCTCTTCGGTAGTTGCCCTGAAAGCCCTGGAAGTCCAGATTGTAGAAGAACAGTCCCAGGCTAACGAAGAGCAGTTGAGTACCATCAGTGAAAATGAATACGATGCCAGCTGGTCACCATCGTGGGTGATGTGGCTGGGACTTCCAAGGTACGGAATTAATTGATAAAGTAATTAGTTACCTGTTTTAGCTAAGTCCGAGAGAGAGAGAAAAGCAGAGACCTTATTAGTTGCAGCACATCTGCCCTTATTTCTGCCTGACTGACCATCTCAGCTATATTCGGTTGGCAGTGTGCTTACAAAGCGGGCTGCGAACGGGAGCAGTGTCTCCTTAGGAAACTGGAAGATGAATAGACTTGGTTTATCTCTTCACAAACCGTAGTAATTACCCATGTGGATTCTTCTCATTGAACACAAGTCACCTTTTCTATTGTTTAACCTTATCGTATCTTTCTGAATATCTAAAACCAGAGAGATTATTAAAAAAAACACAAAGTATATACCCACATGTCTCTTTGCTAATCTGCTACCTAAATTTACGAGGCCAAATACATAAGTTTAGAATATTGGTTCAGACTTGCCATTCTGACTGACTCTTGACATGGGTCTCTTGCACAGGTAGGAGCCTGTAGTTACAAATGCCCCTGTGTTTTTTGTTTTTTTTTTCCAAGAACCCACTACCATCTCTGCCAAACACAAAAACCCTTCACGATTTGCAGCGAGTTCCCTCCTCTTGACTAATCTGCAGTCTGCTAGACATCACCATGTTTCATTTTTACTCTTCCATTTTTCACTCTCTTGTGGCTACAGCTGTAAGCTCATTCCCACATTGCTCGCTATCAAGAAGAGCTCCCACCGCAGCAAATAGTGTTGTTAACTTCAGTCAGGGCATGCAGGTTAATTCCTCTCCCTCTGATAGAGTTACCAGGCTCAGGTCTGTAGTTTAAGCTTAAAACAACAACAGGAACCAGGTGTATTGGTAGCAGAATTGCAGCTGAAGATAACAGAAACATGTGTTGGCCCTCCAAAGATTTCACACTTCTTCTGAGTTTTACTGTCAATTAATTTCTCTCCTATTCAAGTATTAATGAGTTACCTAATCTCAACAAACAGCTCTCAGTTTTGGTAAATGTACTTCCTTTCCATGCTTCAGCAGTGGTTTATTGCTTAGATACTACAGCTGCCCATGCGTGGCTCCTAAAGTTATGCTGTGTGTTGTGCTGCTATTCATTAAAGGAGTGTTGTACCTCAGTAAAGAACTTGGCATCTTTTTTACCCAAAAGTTCATTTCTGTGTTGTTTTTTTTTAATTGCAGTCATTGCCAACTTCATTGGCAACAATTAATTTTCATTGGGGGAGATAACATACACCAGTACAGTTAGTGAAGCATTATCTGAACTATTTACGATCTGTGTAGTAAAATGGTTAATCGTTTACATTTTCATTACTGGTGATGCATCAGTTCAGAGATAGTGAAGATGATGCATGGATTTTTAGACCTTTACTTAAAGACTGGGGCTGGAAGAAAAAGGCACTGCATTTTTGATTTGCAAACTAAACGCATCAGGTATCCATTTTCCACCCACGTTCTTGCCACCTGTGAAATCCCTAAAATGTCATGCTATTACTGTCAGTTTACAGTGTTAACTGTGTTTAAGTAATTATTCTAGCACTGCATTATTTCTTTCATGACACTTTTCTGTCTCAAGATTGTGGGTTTTTTTGGTAATCGGTTTGAATATTGCAAAATTACTCTGGGAACAGAAGTCTAATCAACATCCCTCCCCGTCTCTTCCACGCTTAGCACAGTGGTAATGATGAGGCAGCAGGTGTTGTGCCTACAATAAAAATATCTATATGCGGTATACATGGCTTTTTCTCTTGCTGTCCTGTGCTTCCATTCCACAGCTGCCTACATAGCTGCCATGATGTAGTACTGCGGCGGAGCAATTTAGGGAGCTGGGGTTTCAGCATCGTCAGTGGCTACGAGGAGAACCACACGAACCAGCCTTTCTTCATTAAAACGATTGTTCTTGGAACTCCTGCATACTTTGATGGAAGATTAAAGTAAGCTAAAATAATATTAATAATAATCAACACTTTTAAATAATTACGAGCTGGTGCAACTAACCGCTTAAGGAAATATACTGTAGCATCTTGTGCTGGGGGGATCGTGCAGCCTGGTAGTGCTTTGCCTCCCAGTCGGTGTGATGCTGGGAAGTACGGGGTGTTTCTACGGGGTGTCCGTCAGAGGTGATGCTCGTGCTGGCACTGCTGCCATCTCCCGTCTTCCTCCCCAGCTGCAGTGCTCATGTCACCTGCTGTCTCCGTCTCCCTGTTGAATGCTTCTTTAGGCCAAGAGACATTGCAAAATGTTTATGTGCAGATCTGGCTAGTTCGTAACATTTTTGTCTTCTCAGAGCACAGCTGAAAAATTAGAACTTATTTCTGTAAAGTGGGGAAAACTGCTTTATCCTTTCATATAGCCTTCTGAAGCCACCGGTGGAAACTCTGGTACTGAAGATGGGTGCTGCTGCTTTAATGGAAAGGCAAGAAAGTCGATGAAAAAGTCAGCACCTCTGAAAAGATCATGTCCCCATGTCAGTGCCCCGAGAGTCATTAGTTGGCAGGAAAAACACTGATAAATGAGGCAAGTTCAGAGGCCCCCAAGATGGGGGGAGCTGGAACACTTGCCCTACAAGGAGAGGCTGGGGGAGCTGGGCTTGCTCAGCCTGGAGCAGAGATATCTTGGGGGTCACCGAACAGCCCCTTCGAGTAACTTGCAGAGCAAGAGGAAGGGAGGCAACGGGCACAAGCTGAACAAAAGAGTGGGGCTGGTTATAAGGAGAAAGTGTTTACCCATGAGGACGGTCAGGCAGTGGCACAGGTTGCCCAGTCTCTGTCCTTGGAGGCTTCTGGATAAATCCCTGAGCAACCGGGTCGGATCTCACAGCTGACCTTGCTTTGAGCGGGAGGTGGGACTAGGGACCTCCTGAGGACCCCTCTGACCTTAAAGATTATATGATTCTACTTGCATGTTATGTTTAGATGCAACCCTGAGGTCTAATAGGCGTATATGCATCTTAGCCTTGTGTGGGATTAGTTCAGTACTTACGGTTCCTATTAAAGGTTCTCTCGTTCATAAACTGATCTTTTGTGAAGGTGGAAGTAAAGAATATGCAACTTGAAGTTTTATGGCATCATTTGTACGTGTAGATTTACTTACAAAGTAACTTAAGAAAAAATGTGCTTATGCCTAGAGCCTTGCCAGTAATTGATTTTTCAGTTCAATGACTAAATAAATAAATGAAAAAATAGCTTGGCTGAACACAAAATTAGATTTTTTTTTTTTTTTTTTTTTTTTTTTTTTTGGCCAACTGTGAAACAGTTGGGATTAAATGAAAGATTTCAGTTCAACCCAAAGTAAATAATTTCAGATTGGGAAATTAATAACTAGAAGTCTTCACACAAATGGAAATTCAAGCATCATTCCTAAGAAGAAGGGAAGGGTGGTTGTGGTCACACTTACCCCTTGTAAGGAATGGAAAAGATGCTCTTGTGTGATATTGTGTTATAGCACCCTCCGTTCAAATATACTGTCTCACTGAAAATATGGACTTAAAAATGGGCCATTGACAAGAGAGAGCTCCTTGGAACCTGCACCATGAGTTACCCTGGGGCAGGACTTTTTGAAGCTGTTCTCTTGGGTTTTTTAAGTTACCTAAATGTTTTGTTCAGCTAGAGAGGAAGGAAGCAAGCAACTTCACAGTTCAATAGTTAAGATGGTTTTCTGCCGACAGTCTCTGTCTGGTGTGATTTTATAGAAGGTGAAAGGACTTCAGCAGAAAGGCTGGGTGAGTGAGACCCCGCTCGGTGAACTGGAGCATTGTGGTTTGGGTGGTGGGTACCTTGGTTCAGGCAGGGAAGTGCTTTTGAACGCGCATTTGACTCGTGTGGGTCACAGGGCCCCTTCTCCCTCTGCTCTGCCTTAGTGGAGGGCACTGGGAGAGCTCAGGAGAGCATCTTCTTGCCTTCCATTTTGGTGGCTCCAGTAGTTGGGAGGATCAGTTTTAGGAAAAGTCCTGTTTGATCTCCCGAGTCATGTTTGACTGCTTTGGGGGCTGCCAAACACACACTCAAGTTGCAGAGAAGAGATGCCTGGACATGGAGCACGCTTGATGTAGGCAGAACTGAGGTGCTTTTTTGAAGTTTCTCTTGAGCTTGTAAAAAATGGAACTTAACACTTTGAGGTCAATTTTCTCAAGGCCGGCAAACGGCACCCTCCCAAATTTCTGTTGCCTGCTTCAAAACACAGAGATGCTACAGTTTCTCAGTTGAACCATCTGCTGAGGGAGATTTCAAGCCAAATGGTTACATTTGACAAAATCGTAAGCCGTTGAAAACAAGGTTCTCGGTTGGAATGCGGTTGGTAACCATAAGTATCTTTACTTACACCTCCTACGGTAAAGGCATGTTTGGTGTAAATGTGTTATAATCCACACAAACAAACAGAAAGGCTTCTGTCATGCACATGCTATCTCATTATCTTCTCTTGACTCCATTAGATGTTTCCAGCTCTCTTTTCACGTTTCCCAACAGGTCAGCTCTTAATGCAGAACTATCTTTTGTATTAGAATTGAAATCTAGTGATTTGGGAATTTCCCAGATGAGTTTCAGTAGTAAAACAGACTTACAATTGAACCCCTTTGGGTTTTTTAGCTACACTTCCAACCTGATGCAAACCTGTCACCCCAGCAATGAAGTGCTCTTTGTTGGTGTGTACTAGTTACTGCAGAACAGTAGTCATCATTTGCTTTTTTTCTTCTTGTGTTTTTCAGGTGTGGTGATATGATTGTTGCTGTAAACGGACTGTCCACGGTTGGAATGAGCCATTCTGCACTCGTTCCTATGCTGAAGGAGCAGAGGAACAAAGTAACTTTAACCGTGATTTGCTGGCCTGGAAGCCTCATATAGATTTGCGAATCACTTCGGTTCAAGCAGCGTCTTTTTCTAGATAGCTGGCACAAAAATCTCCTCTATCTTTTTTTCCCCTATTGATACAGCTGGTTATAAGCAGGGCCAAAACTGCTGTATTTTCTTTTTTTACGGGCCTCTCAGGCTTACTCTATATATCTTTCCATCCTGAAATAGCCATTTCGGTTTGCTATATCCATTGCTGACGCAAATGCAAATATACAGGAGCTCACAGAGAAACTCCCACTCTGATATGGCTGTCATTGAGCTTTCCCCGTCAGGCTTGTAGAGTCAGCAGAAGAACTTAGTGGTTCTTTGGGTTTCTCTGCACATTCCTCAAGTTAGGTGTGATATATAAACATAATAGCCATGTGCCCATCCTTCCCGGTGAAGAGAACGTGTGTCAGTACAGCAATGACACATCTATCTGCTGCTATGAATCAAAATCCGTTTCCAAAGGTACGTCTCTTCATTTTGTAAGCCTTTCCATTTTTGATTCAGTATTTCGGACTAATTCAAGTAATCCATCTTATTCATCAGAAATTACTTGGTCCCCCAAATTTTTCTTGCAGGGCATTAGTGTTCATAGAAAAGTAGGACAAAAGCCTGATATTACTGGAATTTTTATAAAGTGCAATAATTGGACTCTTTGTTAGGAAACTTTAATATATTACAGAGTTTGTATCCTATAAAGACAAGTAATATGGAAGTAATTACTGTTGCAACGCTGGCAAGAATACACATGCCCGAGGTCGCCTTTGAGTGAATGGCTTGCAGTATTAGACTTTACTTTACAAATGAATGTTTTGCTATGTCAGAGAATTTTGATGAACATTTTTACAAAGATCATTTTTACCGTTTCTATTGTAGTTGTCAGCTCTCTTTATTCATGTGTGGAAACAATACTTTGACTTGTACTTTCTAAATGAGAGAATTATTTCCAGGAAAAAAGCAAGCTATTAAGAAACCATATGTTAGGGTTTACAGGTGGGCAGGCTAGAAGGAAGGCTCTTTGAATTCAAGTCCAACTACAAAGTAAGCTGCAAAGTTCGCTCTTATTCTGTCATCTCCTGACAAATGTGCAAATGCCTTGATATCAAATGCTGAAATGATCTCTCTTGCATTTCAGGATATTATTTTTTTTTCTCCTTTAGAGAGCACCTGTTATTAAGTTGTCAGTAAGAGTAATACTGTTTATCTTGGATTGTATTTAGTATTTTTACAAACCAACCTGTAACTTCTAGACTTTGCCTTTCCATGGTATTTGCAGGCTAAGCACCCATTTGTTTAAGAAAAGAGGGGTGGAGCGCAGAAAGAAATGTGCTGACCTGGAGCTAACCCTGTGTGTTGTCAGTGTTCTGCATATTTGAAAAAGCTTCATTTATAAACCAGGTTCCCAACCTGAACTGATTTTATGAATGACCTCTGTATTGTATTAATAATTACCAGAGAATGTATTTGAGAATCACAGCATATTTCAATTGTGAAGCATGAACTTTATTTTCAAACTTAGCCAGTATAATATCGGGGCATATTATCGCATGTCATTAATTCCAGTAGCTTTGTTTTCAAAAGAAATAAAGTTACTCTTTTGCAAAAAAAATTGTAAACATCTCACATGAATGAAGTGGTTTTATTCCTCTCTGTAACGTATGCTACCGGTTTAATTTCATAATATTAAAATACAAAAGAATGTTCTCTACAGTATATTACTGTACTGAGAATCTTTGTTTCTGAAGCAAACACTAAACTTATTTGATACTCTAACTGATTTGAGAACAAGTTTCCTTCCGTCCTCAGAAGCTGTTTAACGGTATGCTTTGCTCTTAATGCAGTTTTTTCTGTAAAGTACGTCTCAGTGTAGACTTTAGGGAAGATTTTGACATACATACTAGATTTAATGGGTTTTATTTTTAAAATTACACTTTTCATTCAAAACCCTGCAAAAAATCACATTTTTAGATTTTTTTTTTCTTTTATATGTATATGTAACAAAAGCATGGGTTAGCTTAAACTGTGCAGTTTTGTTTCTGTGTGCTGTAGCTTTTGATCAGAATGTCTAGCGATAAAACCTTTCTGAATTAATTCCTTTCCTGAATCATTTTCCCCCCTTCTCTTGTAGCTGCATAGTTGGGTTTGGTTTTCTGTGCCTTCTGTTTTAAATTATTTCAAGATTTTTTTTTTTTCCAGACATTGCTATCTAATTGTATGGTATTAATGAAGGATGAATGAAAATAAAAGTTCATTCTACTCATTGTAATAACTCAAAGTATTGTCTCACTCTTTGCAAAAGATATGGGTAGCTCAATGCAGACTCAGTTTAAAGATATTTTTTTCTGCTGTGATTTATCATAAATTACAGTTAGTGAGTGTACCAAAAGAGTCTGAGGGCATGCACATCCCGCCGGGGTAACATACCAGCTGTTTAACCCAAAATTCCAGCACTGAGAAGTGTTTCTAAAGTGGAGGTAAGATCTGTGCCTTATAGTACTTTGCTGCAAGCAGCATTTCCTCTCTCCCCTTGATGCCAGCTGGTACCGATCAGCCGGAGGATGTTTTCACAGCGTAGATTTGATGCAAGGAGGCAGCCTTGCTGGAAACATCGGTTTTACAGCTGAAACTTGAGCCTCCTGGTCATCAATTCCCATCTCCTGCAGGCAAGTATGCTCTGTCTTTAGACGTCTGCAAAGCTGGAATGAGTCTAAAAGCAATTTCTTAATGATTTGCAGTAAAGTTGCCCAGAACCTGGTTTCTTATTTCTTGCAGTTGTTAGTGGGTTACGACTGTCGTGGTTTAACCCCAGCCGGCAACCGAGCCCCACGCAGCCGCTCGCTTGCTCCCCTCGCAGTGGGATGGGGGAGAGAATCAGGAGGGTAAAAGTGAGAAAACTCGTGGGTTGAGATAAAGACAGTTTAACAGGTAAAGCAAAAGCCGTGCACGCAAGAAAAGCAAACCAAGGAATTTATTCCCCGCTTCCCAAGGGCAGGCAGGTGTTCAGCCATCTCCAGGACAGCAGGGCTCCATCACGCCTAACGGGGACTTGGGAAGACAAACGCCATCACTCCCAACATCCCCCTCTTCCTTCTTCTTCCCCCAGCTTTATATACTAGATATGACATCCTATGGTCTGGGATATCCCTTGGGTCAGTCGGGGTCAGCTGTCCCGGCTGTGTCCCCTCCCAATTTCTTGTGCCCCCCCAGCCTGCTCACTGGTGGGGGGAGAAGCAGAAAAGCCCTTGGCTCTGTGTAAGCCCTGCTCAGCAATAACCAAAACATCCCTGTGTTATCAACAGTTTCCAGCACAAATCCAAAACACAAATCCAAAACTAGCTACTGTGAATAAATGTAACTCTGTCCCAGCCAAAACCAGCACAGAATAGATGAGTTCCTTTAAAACAAAACCAAGCCTATGTACAGAAATGCAGAAGAAACCACGTCTGCCAGTAGGTTATTGGCTCTTGTGTTTCTTGTGAGGTAAGAGCCAGACCGTCAGAGTTTTGATTTACAGACAGATGAATGAATTCATTGCTGCAGCTGAAGGTGCACAGAGCTGTCATGTGAGGTGGTGGACCTAGTCGTGAACACCTTCCCCAAACAACCCGAGGGATCTCAGCGAAGAATGTAAAAGAGTTTATTCTGCTTCACAGCATGCCGATGAAGCAAAATCTGAAGATATTTGCTGCTCTAAACTTCCTATTTAGAGTCAGGAACAACTGAGGGGAAAATTCAACATCATAAAAGAATTAAGAATTCATTTATTTGCAGATTCCCTAATAGATCTGGGACCAGTATAATGAAAATCTAAGCCTGGGTCTCAGATGTAGTGTGACCCCCATAATATCAGAAGCAAGGCAAGTTCCTTTTAGTTAAGAAACTTAACCATTTACTTCTGAGGCGATTTTAATGGATCATAAAAATTTGTTAACGAACTAAGGTAGGAGATCCTGATGAGTTAAAAGAAAGAGTATGCCAGGCAGGGCAGCAACGATGGCAAACACTGGGTTAAGGCCACACGTGTCTGACGCCACATGGCCCAAGAAGATGTTTTAACACCGAGGAAGGTCAGTGAACACCCTCATCCCAGTTCTCTCAGGCAACTTCTGGGCAAGCTTACTTAGCTAAAAAGTGGATTTCCCCTGACACATAGAAAAAGGAGAAAATGATTGGCAGTGACCTCATCACACCTGACAAATGTATCCAGCTAGTGAAGAACAATTCTTAGATTCCTTGTTGCCCAGAGGTTGGAGAAGGCTTTAGACTTTATGCTTCTGGGACAATTCAGATAATATTATAAGGGTAAGAAAGCTTAATTCCAGCTAAATCTTGATGTTGTCCTTCTGTTTGTTGCCATATCATGTGGACGGGTCCCCTGAATATTAGCAGCGCGTTATGGATGCAATGCCCACGTCAAGGATGCACGGCAATTGATATGACGGTGATGAGCTCCTTTCTGCAGAGCGGTGCAGAAAACTTCAGACAAGTCAGAAATCAGAGAGGCCTGAGAGTCCAGTCAAAGGTGCGCAGCCCGCTCAGCATCAGCCGTGGCATTCACTGCGCCTGAAGCTGTTTTTGAAGGAGAAGGGAATGCGTTTGGGTTTGGGGGTTGTTTTTATTGTCAAACTATGCTGGTAAAGGCTGGCTGGGGGAATCTGCGGGTTGCAAGCACAGCCAAGCAGAAACAGCACGCTCCTCAGCAGGGAAACCCAAGTTTGTTTTGCCGAAGGAAGAATGAGAGCCAACCGCTCCCATCGATGCAACTGCGAGGGTTCATGTAAACACGTATCAGAAGCATTCTCTAACTCCGGTCTCGGAGTTAGGCTCACCTACCTCTACGGCCCCATCGCACACCCGATAACCTCTGCTGTGGAGGGGGTTCATCTAGCAGCTCCATTTTGCCCCCAAAGTATAGTGTGTGGTGGTGCAAAACCAGCACTATTTCAGCAGCTGTGGTCGGTCTTACACAGTTGGTAATCATTAGAGGACCAGTTGAAGGCGAGGAGGCAAGTTTTAGCAAAACAGAGCTCGCTCTTCGTGCTTTTACCTATTTATGGACTAATCATGTTCTCTGCAACGCATTTTCTGTACTGTGCCTTCAGATTTGTGATAAATTGTGGCATGTGAGCACTAAATGGCAATGGAAAGTAGAGGTGGATGCGTTCTGTTGCATTAACTAGTTTAGCACTAGGCTGGACAAGATACATCACGTAAGGGAGATGGTATCGTAAGCAGTGAGAGAATTTAATTACAATGATGAATGTAATGCTATGATGGGGTTTAGATGTAGCCACAACATTAGCCACTTGTAGTGACTTCATTGCTTAGCAACCTCGGCACCAGGCAGCAAGACCCAAAATGCCTTTTTCTGCCCCTAAAGCAGGTATTGAACCTTAACCAGCTGCAGGGTGAGCCCAGGCATCCGACCGGTTCCACAACCCTTTTCTCGGGGAGCAGCTCCACTAAAGCCAAACGAGCCGGGTTTGCGGTTTGGACCCAGCTTTGTATGGTAACGAATGAAGTACACAATTAAGGAACCCATTTGGTATTTCTTTCCTTCTGGGACAAACCAAAGCGCTGGTGGCTTTGCTCCCAGGTTTTGCTATAAAGCGATTGCAGAAAGCTACTGAAGAGAAGCATTTTAATCAGATTAGAATAGATAAAGAGTATAACCCCTTGGTTATACAATTGAGCTTTCTAATCATATTAGACTTTAATACTGGCATCAGTGCCATATTGGAACAACAATCGCAAAAAGCTACAAGCATAAAATATTACAGATCCTTAAACATATTAGAAAATGTCATCCACAGAAGTTAAAAAAATGTTACCGTGTTTGGGGAAATGTGCCAGCTAAAAAAAAAACCAAAACACTCAGGAGCCTGAAGTCCTGTGTACACGTGCAGATTAAATGCAGCACAGCAGAGGCAACTTGACCTTTTTGTTTCTTACTTTTTGATTAATTAAATTGCTTTCCGAACAGCTACTTCTGCCACCACTAATACCCACCGCAGTCCTCATCCACCGAGGTGCAAAGTGCACTTCTTAGCTCTTTTTGCAATCAATTAAAGGGTCCCTCGTTGTGGGACATGGCAAGAGGTGGCTCCTCTTTCTTTACAGCTCAGGCAGCCCTGGAAAGAAAGAGCTTCAGTCTGTCACACCTCTGCCATTGCAGCCACTGCTCAGCATCCATCGGTGCTTAAAGCGGGAGAGGACTGGAGCCAAGAGCTGAAGGAAAGGAAAGGGGCTGTGAATGCACATCAAACGCTTGATTTAAGTGGCTCTGTCTTCTGGCATCTATGTGTTTCCACCGATTTGAGTTTCCTCCGTGATTCAGGTTTGTAAGTACAAAGGACCCCGCTTGGGAACGGTGGACTTGCTCTGAAATTCTGCCCGCGGCTGCAAGTCCTGCCAGTACGCCTCCGGGCTGCAGCAGCCTTGAATCACAGCAGGCGATCACGCCTGTCCCTCCTTGAGCGAAACGGCCAAGCAATAATTCAAAACCAAAGGTTTTCCTTTCTTCTTCCCTCCAGCTGGAGTCTCCTCTTCCCACAGGCAGGCTGGAGGAGCTACGCAATTTGTTTCGATTGAATAGAGTCAAGGGAGCAAAGACCTCGAATTTAAACCGCACGGTCCTTTCTGGCTGTGGTGCGAGTGCGGCTGGCAGCTTGGCACGGGGTGATGTCCACCAGCCCAGCTGGGATGGGAGCCACCACACCGCTGCAGCCCTCATCCAGGGGGTCCGGGTCACCCGTCCAGCTGTGATGGGTTCTCCTGTGCCCCAGGGCTGAAATTTTATTCTACTGAATATTCTGCACCCCACAGGGTGTTTCTCATCCTTAGACTAAATAGCATTTACCCCCAGATTTTTCTTCTCAAGCTTTCCATCATTTTTTCCGACCTTTTTGCATGTTCCCTGTCCCCCTGCCACGATGCTCGGCTGCTCCCCTACGACCCTTTAAGTGCTGTTTTTTCCAAGGCATCTTCCAGCCCACTAATGCTTCCTCCGGGCTCAGGGTCTCTCTGCATCATCCTCTGACAGGTACCACATGGTCCGCAGGGAGGCCTAAGGGGTATTTTGGGCTCTCCATCGCTGCCGACACCATTGGCAGCGCTGGGGATACAGCCTGGCACCGGGACAGCTGCTGGGTTTGCTGCTCCCCACCGTGGGGGGAAAAATCACGGCTGGGTCCCGGTGAGGTCCCCCACCTCCAGCACCCACCCCAGCACCCCACAGACCGGCGGTCCCAGGGCGGTGGGAGGGGACCGGTCTCTAACAGCCCCGAAAGTTTGGCTCTTTGTGTTTCTTTGTGATTGACGTCCTGGTAATTATGCACCTTATGAAGATATGCGATGTAATCATACTCTTCTAAAAATGCCTTGGATTAAAAGCTTTTCCTGGGTCTTTAGGTGATGGGCCTGCAATTACAGAAAATGAACTGCATTTTAGCTTTCCATTGAAATTAATAACAGTGGTTCTCCAGTTGACTCTGTGAGTAGTTAATGGAACAAACTGGATGCTTCACTACGATATGGGTTTTAAAGCTATTTGAGAGAAATTCTGTGTTTCAAATAGGAAAATAATTCACACGATGCAAAACCATTTTGTTCGCCTCTTTGTGAAATAATGGCTCTGTGTAGCTTCAAGATGTAACTGTTTATCGATAATGATTTCAATGTGCTCTTCCATCCCTCGCTGCACTTGGGGGGAATGACCTGCAGAGAACTTTGGAAAAAGAAAAACAAGCCAAGGAATTAATGATGCAGAAAAGCGTTCCAGCCTGGCCTGCGCAGCACGACTGGGTTTTACCATAAACCTTGAAAAAATAGATTCGCGTGAGTTCACGCAGGAGCAGAAGAGCAAATATTTCAAGACTTGTTGAATTTCAGTTACCCCATCTCCAACTCGGCTCAGTTCAACTACGATAATCGGCAAATTTGGGAGTGCTGCTGGTGGGCTGCAACTGATCTCGGGGCGAGAGCAGCCAGCCCCTCTCCTCCATCCCAGTTAACCTGCCCCATAGGCAGGGACACAAATAGCAGACGTGTCTTCTGCTGCATCTGCCTCCTCTCATAGCTCCTCGCCCGCCGTGCAGAGGTGCGTCTAGGGCATCACCCTCCGGGGGAGCAAAAAGGCGAGTGGTCCCTCTTTCCCCAGTGCCTTTTGCACATGAACTGGGCTGAGACCGGACCAGGATCCAACTCTGCACCTCCCACGGTGAAACCAGTCCCTCTGCTCCCCTGCACCGGCCACGGTGGTTTTGGACCCTCTGCCTTATTCCTCTGCGGACACCATTTCGGCGCCCACATTTTAATCTACCATCCAGTGAAAACCTTTGCACTGTGAAGCTAAAGCAGAGCGGGCACCGAGTGCTGCCAGCAGCCTGGCACCAGGGCTGGCTCCCGGGTCCCAGTTCATTTAGCAAGGCAGAAAAGACCCCGAGAACACCCCCCTCCTGCCCAAAAAGTCCGCGCCCCGGGCCGTGCCCGTGGGGTGCAGGGTCAGTCCTCGCCCCCCCACGCTGCTCGTGTTCCAGCGGTGCCAGTTTTACTGCCTTTCCCCTGGACGATAGCATCATCTATGCCAGTTTCGGTACTTTCTCTGGCATCAAAAATAGTTGTCTTTTCAGAGTGTCTTTCTCAGCCGGCCAGAGCAACCTGAACTGCAATCTAAAGAAACTGTATTTCGCAGGAACTTATTGAACAAAACACTTGCTCCTTTTTTTTTTTTCCTCTCCGAAAGCATCTGCCAGAAATCTAGTGAGACCTCAACCATAGCAAAATATTTTTCATCAGCTGAGTCTCCTGGGACTCACCCACTCACAGGAAAATATTCCCTCAGTCAATAGCCCTGTACGTGAACCTGTACGGCAGCGACCACCCCAGGAACCCTCTCGGAGGTTGGGTGGGACCGATTTCCAAAAACACGCTCCGAAACCCTGGGCCTGGGCCCAGAGCCACTTGCGCCAGCAGCGCTTGCACAAGGACGGGTTTCATCCTGCTTCCCAGCCAGATTGGATGTGGTCAGGAATGAGGGTGCGTGATCAATCAGAACCTCGGGACAGGGAAATTGTAGGTAACTTTCTAGCATATTTTATAGATAATGTATTTTTATGACCTATCTATTATGTTTTACCCATATATTATAGTTATCCATCTAACTAACTGTAAACTACCTGTATGGTATAGGTAACAAATTATAGACAATTACCTCAAAGTTTGCAGCCTTTTGGGTGGCCCAGCATGGGCAAGACTGAATTTCACTTGTTTGTTCTTCTTCCAGACCCGCAGCTCCTCGAGGCACGGCTCTGCTTCCTTACACAGCTGTGAATCAGTCTTAGCTAGGTTAAAAAAAAAAAATGCTCATTTTTCCTTTGCTTCTTTCACTCCTAATTTGCCTTCCCCTCACTTTTTAAATAATCTATACCTTTCCCAAAGTACCAAGACCTGGGAAGGACTGATCTCGCCACCCTGGACCAGAATTGCTGCTGCAAGCTACAGCCAGGACCGGTGGTTCAACCCCAGGGCAGGCTTTGAGGGCACCCATCAGCTATGCTTCTGTCTACATGTATTTCATTTTATTTCTGTGGCTTGTTATTTTTCTTGGCAAGGAAGGTACAGGGAGGGATTTTTTTTTGATCAGGAGCGGAGTCAATTGAGAAGCATCACAGAAACGTCTTTCAGCAGATGGCTGCTGCTGCACACCCATATTTCACGAGGCAGAAGAAAACTAGCACCAATTTAACGAAGTCTAATGCATTTGTCTGCTTTGAGAAAACCCTTTGGTTATTGCTAGAATTAGTTCATTCTCTCAGCAAATAGATCAACATCAACTAAGATGTGAGGCTCGCGGCTCATTCTTCAGTTATTATTTAAAAAATGAACAGCCAGATGGACATCTTCCTTGGTTTAGGGTAAATATTTTATCAGCCGCATCCTTCAGACACTGCTCTCCCATTCACAGAAAAGAATAAGGAGCTGCTCACCTGGGCTTGCAAGTGTTTTTTTTATCAATTGTATGGGTTGCAATGCTGAAATGAAAAACCTGTCGACTTTGCACGAGGGTGGAAGGCTGAACACAGAGATGCATCTTTGCAATGCAAATTTCCCCTTCATTTAGCGTGATTTTTTGTTATCAAAGAGATAAAAGCTAAGCAGGGAGCAAGGAGCAAAGCTGGCATGTTGTGACAGACACTTGTGAACAACAGATAAAATGTGCTGTTTCCAGCCTCAGCCGGGTGTGTCTGACTGTCACTCGGTGAGTCTCTGGGAGCCTTGAGTATCAGATATTTTAATTATAAATGCTCAATCAAGTCAATATATTTCTCAGTACAGGAGCAGCAGCAGGTAAAAAGGATTTTCTTAAAATTCAGTATTGTGCAGTGACATCCCCAGAATTGAAAAATAAGACAAGCACAACTTTAAAGAAAAAAAAAGATTTAAAACTCATATGTACGAAACAGGAACAGCAAAATAGACCTCTGGGGAGACTGCAGGTAAGCTTCAGCCCAAACTTGGAAAGAAACATAAGCTTGGGAAGTCTGGAAAGACTCAGGTATGTGTAACTACGTTGTACTTTCATATCTTGAAGTAAAACACGGCTGTAGCTATGCGAACGTGGAGCTACCTGGGACCTTCACGAAGGAGGAGAATTTCACAGGACGGGCGTCTCTCCCACCGACGGTCTGGATGTGAGGCATGAGGATAGAGATGCTCTGCCCAGGCACAGATTATCTGTCATGTTGATACCTGATGTTTATACCAGAGAGCTTGGGCTCCCTTTCTCCTTAATGGAGAGAAATTGGCACTTTTAGGTGCTGTTCATCTCATCCTAATGTAGTTGTCTGAAATAAATCAGATGACTCACACTGTGGGCATAGCTTTTTTTTTTTCCCCTGTCTTGAAAGGGAGCTGGGATGAGCAGGCGAGGTACTGACTTTTGCACAATAGTGTCTGAAGGGAGGTGAGATGAATCCTACCATAGACAGGAGGAGGAGTTTTCCAGATAAATCAGATGTGAAGCCCCTGGGAGAGGCCGAGTCAAGAAAAATTAAGCAATGAAGATTTGAGCTCCGCTCCCGGGACGCAGGCGGCATCAGACAACGTTAAGCACATATGGTAAAACATAAAGATGGGGTGCCCAAGGGAGTCCCAAGGGTTGGGGTACTCGGGGAGGTCCACGCTGGGGGGGCCATCGCCTCAAGCCATCTCCTGTAAGGTGCTCCTGGGTCGGAAACGATGCATCTCAGACAAAACCCAGCTCAAAGCTTGAGGTCTGGGGGCTGTCAGGGAAACGCGACCTCTTTAGGGGTAACATTGGGTAACTCGGGAATGAGCCACCCCCCCCCAAAACCTGCGCCCTTGCTGGCTGTCGGCTGCAGGGAGCTGGGCAGCAATGCCAGCTGGTTTTAGGGCCCCCCCGCCTCGGGGTCCCCAATTTTGCAGAGGGAATATGTCCATCCAGCTCATTGTGGGGAGGGCCCATCTCAGCCAACTTCACCCACCCAGAGGCTGAGCATCTCCTCTTATCGTGCCTCCACGAGCAGCAGGGAGGTCGGGAAGGTGATTCCTCCGCATACTTAGACATTTGCCAGCCCTGGAGGCTTTCGTGCCCCCTAACCCATGAGGGGGTTAGCTGAGGGCCCCCCTGCGTGGCTAAACCTGAGTGAGGGGGTCCCACCATCACAACCGAGCGGCAGCGCCGGGACGTGGACTTAAAGGGTGGACGTTTACATCAGGCGTAAGCAGTGGCTGATTTTAATGACGAGTTTAAAATAATGCATTGTTTTGATGATCGTGTTAACTCGTGGTCTCTCAAAGGTGCGTGTTGCCTGATACACCTAAACTGAAGAAATATCAGCTCCTACCTTGGAGATATCCAAAACCCCTCTGGACACGGTCTTGGGCAACCAGCTAAAGGTGGCCCTGCTTACACAGGGGGTTGGACCAAATGACTTCCAGAGGTGCCTTCCCACCACAACCCCTTTGTGATTCGGTGAAATCTAGAACTAATGTAAAAATAATACAGAAATTAAGAATGTTCTCAGCGCTTTCCAGCAGAAAGGGGGTGCCCGCAGGGTCATCCCCCTCCTACCTGGCTGAACAGGAGCTCCTCACCTCCACCACTGTTCACCAGCAAGACCAGTACGAAGCCCCTCTCCCCTCCCAGTCTGCCCCTGCTCCCCCACCACACGATGGGGACGTGGCCACGGTGCCGGGCATCCCTCCATAGTCACCCCACGGCAGCCAGCCTCCCGTCTTACTGCTTCTGCTTGGGTTTTCTTATACGCTACGTACACACTGGAGAGATATGGACAGCGAAACCTCGTTCCCTTCCTTCCCTTCCATTGCTCCGCGTCTCCGCACCCGGAGGGGAAGAGTATGCCGATGTTGGTTAGATACAAAAGTAAAAAGAAAGAAAAGGAGAGGAAGGCAAAGTAATTCTTCCCTGATGGAAAGCTCTCCTGTTTGTTCAGATCATTACCGTATCAGCAAACCCACATAAAAGTACCGTTAATGTTAATACTTTCCCAAGACTAATTAGGTTTAAATTGGGTAGAAAATGTTGTGCAAATAACTAGTCCTGCATAAAATCCTCAGTGAAGTTTAAACAGAAGTGGCAGAAAACAGGGAAAATAGTTTTTATTAATGCATTTACACCTTCTTAGAATTTCCCTGAATTGTGTTTTACCTTGGCTATAAAAATGAAAACATTTAAATTTCTTTAAAATTACATTTGACTTAATTACAGCCAATCCCTAATACCAGCAAACAACCCATTTTGCCTACTTCCCAGCATAAATAGCCACCAGCCTCATCATTTCATAAAGAGTTGTTTTTCTACATGATGTTCTCTATGTGCAGAATGTTAATAGCTACTATAGCTGAATATGAATAGGCTTTGTAGCTCCACTTGAAATATAGAAAAATGGCCCAGACATTAAAAAAGATAAAAGGGAAAAGGGCAGTAATGAATTTAGAGGAAAATGAACATTAATGGTACTAGCATTACCTCATGTTCCACATAACAAATTATTGGAAATCTGTCAAGCACACCAAATTATCTACTCATCTGCTGTTGTGGGGCCCTTTGGAGCCATCCAAAACCAGCAAAAGCAAGACAATTTAAGCTAATTTTACTATTTATAACAATAGAACAGACCATTAAGATAAATTAATGTCATTATCAAGTTTCTATGAAAATGACAAATACCGCTATTTCAAGCAGCTTTAGAAGCTGTTGACTATAATGAAATCTGCTGTACAGGTACTAAAAAGAAACACTCCAAGTAATTATTTTCTAGTAGCTTGTTTGTTTCCTTCACATTCATTTACTTTCACCACAATTAGTTCTGTACACAATATATGGTAACTAAACAGTCAACACTACGCAGCATTAGGACTAATTGGGCAATTACGATGCAGTTTTCAGCCTTTTAGGTCCTAAAGAGAGCCAGGAGTAAACATTTTAGAGGCAACAATAGCAGCACCGCATCGATTTGCGGGGTTGGAGTTTGAAGGAATACAAAGCAATGCGGGAAATAAAGCCAGGTAAAATGCTTTACACAAAACAGCCCGAAATGAGATGGTTTATTAAATGATCTAATTGCTGAGACTGGACACAGCCGACAGAAGCCAGCCGGGGTTAGGATTTTGGAGCAGGCGGGCTCCCGGGTCGGCAGCGATGGGTGCATCCATCTAACCAACAGCCACTGTGACACCAAGCAGGGCTGGGAAAAAGTGCGTGCTGGAAAGATTTATGCATATTCTTTCATAACTTCCTCGGCGTCGTACTCCAGGGGTTTCACAGGTACCGTCCCATCCCTTCCTGACTCCCAGCACTGCTGTGTCAGACAACAAATTATGCAAAAAAAATCTTTTCTTACTGCCAGTCTTGACTTTTCGCTTTGGAGGATAAAGAAAATGGAAGCTCCTCATCCCTCCTTCTCTCTACCACTCATGATTTAGTAGACGAGGCCGGGAAAAATACACACGTACTGCAAACGCGGCAGGGATGTGGCTCGATATGTGAGTAAATTCCAGCCAGAGCGTCGATGTTCAGCTGCATTAACCAAGCATGATGGAGGTGGCCGTGGAAAGCTAGGTGGAGATGTCACGCTTCCCAAGGCCAGCCTGGAGGCTTTTTTCTCCCTGCAGCTCGCTCACTTGGAGGGCAAGAGGAGGACGAGGGAGCTTAGCATCACTCTTTGAACTCCTTTTTGCCTTCCCCATTTCTGTAGCTGCCAAGCTTTTATCCGCTCCATGTATGCCATTTCGTGCCAGCGACATAATGAAATAATTTGCATATTTGCACATAATTTCCACGCAACTGTCTCCAACTTTAAATCTGTACGGCTGGGGTGTGGGGGCGAGCGTGGGATGCAGGGGAAGCAGCAAAAGTCCTGCATCCCTGCCCGGGGACACACGAGTTGGGCTGGGAGCCTCCTCCTTGCCTGGAACACAGCTGAGGCTCCCCAAATTGCTGGGATGGAAGCCACAATCCTCCCACCCGGCTCCCTGCCGCAAGGGTAATGCTCTGCAGAGCGGAGGACGGACCGTGCGCGGGGACGACCCACGCTGGTGAAGTCCCAAGGACCTGGGGACGGGGCAAGGTGGTCTCCAGCCCAGGGACTGGTGAGGAAGGTACCAAACCCAGCCGCTGCCTCAAAGACCCCTCCTTCCTCCTCTTCCTCCTGGCCAGGCCCTGTCCTGCACCCGGTGATGCCACCATGGCACGGCGGTATCTTAGACTGGGTGCTGATCGGTTCTGTGCTAACGATAATGAAAGGCAGTTAGTCTCTAAAAGCATTATCACAACATTCATTGCATTTATGACATTTTATTAGTACTATCAGTCAGGGATTTTATGAAGCAGAGATTTGCTTTTTCCTTAATTAGACATTTATGAGAGAATATCAAACCTGACAATCCATTTAGGAATTTATTACAGAATAAAGAGACTCCAGCTGAAATTCAGCTTTGGTTTATACGCCTGGTTTCGCACTGAATTTAACAGGAGCTGCATCTATTTGCGCCAGCGCATATTTGGCTCAACGTCCTTGCGACAGACTATGCATCCATCAATTTAGGGAAGGCTGAACCATCCGCCCGGCTTCCAGCAGCTGGAGATGCTCAGGCTGCGTGGGGATGCACAGGCAAGAGCAAAGGTCCCGTAAGCTCTTGCACCAGAATGATTTTTAATGGGTTTTTACAGCAACCTCCTAAGTGAGTCATACACCGTAAGCTGGACTTCTCAGTCTGCCAAGCCCTACAAAGAAAAGGCTTTTGAATCTTGGAGCCAGATGCGGAGCGGTAGGGCAGCGGGCCTGTGTCCAAGGAGGGATGAGGAATTCAGGAGAAAAGTTGGGAAATATGTCCCTTCTGTGCCTAAAAGGTTCTTTTGGTCCCTGAATATCCAACCAGGGCTGAAAGGGCTATTTTAACTGTGCACATTGATGACCCTAACACTGTATCCACTTCTGGCCTCTGCAGTTTTGGAAGGTGCTCAGTATTTAAGAAGTTACCAAAAAAACGCCATATCAACACTTGGAGAAAACGCTGCTGTGCAAAACCTGAAGAGCTTATGAAGGATGTTTAGAGCTGACCTCGCTACAGTTTGTATGAATTTGTTCAGAGGCAAAACAAGGGTTGCAAAGGGACTGTGTGATATAGAGGAGAAAGTCACAGCAAGAACTAAGGAATGAAGCTGCAGCCACCCAAATTCAGCTTGGAAGCGGAGCAGACCTCCACCGGCTGCTTAACCATTAACTCTCAGTGCCAAAGGCAATAGCTATGGCCAGCTGAAGGCTGGATGCCTGTATTCCCACACAAGTAATTGGGCTCCAGACAGAGGTAAGCAAATTAAATGTAATAGCCTGTGATAGGCAGGCAGTCTGCCCAGGTGATTTGAGGTTCTCTTCTGACCTTAAATACTACGAATTTATGAGAAGGATCTGCAGGCTGAAGAGCTAGGTCAGCGGGGAGCTCACCTGGGCAGGCACGTAAGATACACGCCAAAAAGGACTGTGATGGAGAAAACGCTTAAAAAGCACAACTATGGTGGCTTTCCTGATTTTTCCAGACCTGTAGCTCTGTAAATAAAATATACCCTAGGAAACTTCTGAGAAACCGGGATTTTTTTGTGCGGTCCTCTGCCTGCACAGGAGTGTGGTGCGAGCAGGAAGGGAAAGATTTATCACGGGGAGCCAGTTACATCCTTAAATACCAACCCTTCTCATTCCACTATAAACAGATGAAACCCCGTGGATATCCATACTCGTCTTTGATAAAGACAGCTCAAGGTCAGCTCCAGCTTTGGCAGTCAGGGACGCTGCACCCACCCTGGGTGCAGAACAGCAGACTCAGCCAGAAAGCGTCAGCCGCTCGCTGGGCGTCCAGCCCCACGTCTAGCACCTCCGCTGTTCTGCCGCGGGCCTGGCTGCCGGTGTTTCCTCGATGGATGCTGTTCAGCATTTACTTTGTGTAATAGTGATAAAAATTAATGCTATTTTTGCAAGAAGAGAGCCAAGTAGGGAAAGAAATGCGCTTTTTACAACCTTCATCCTGCCTCTTGCTAAAACTGCTTTTTTCTGTGTATGTGTGTTAAGGAAAGAGATAAACACACACACAGACAGAGGAAAAGCTGCAGGCACGCTGGTGAGGGTACAGAGAAAGGGAGAACTGAGCTTTTTCCCATTTCATCATGGTTTAGGCAAGTCCTCCTGCCCCTGCCTGTGCAACCCCCAAAAAGCCCCAGTTCACCCAGCTGGTCCCTCTGGCATGGCATACAGCACAAAAAAATCACGATCAGATTTCCTGTCAATCAAGCTGATGCTTTACAACAGATCTCGGCCTGACTAACCCAGAAAACAACGTGGTCACTGGTTTAGGTTGTTCTGGACTTTTCAGAGTTTGGGTTTAAGTTTTCCTTCTACACCCCAGAAGCACAACCTGGGTAGTGATGAAGAAATCCCCTCCTCTCACCCCCGTGAGTATTTTTCCTTTCCCCCTGCTTACAGAGAGAGTGCAAAGCCCTGATGTAAGCATGCTAAGATCAGAGCAACGAGACTGTCTTAAAAGTCGGCGAGCAGCCTGGCACAAAGCACTCCGAGGCGTGGGCTAGCACAGTAATTTAAGCAGCAGCAAACCAGAATCCAAAGCGATCAACGTGCAGCTTACTGAAAATGGAAGTTTGTAAGCACAGAGACAATACGTTAGCGTACTAGCAAACCAAACGCCACCAAACCGATCCCATTACATAGTTATTGTCAGACGAATTTCATCAAATCTCTCCATTTTAAGAAACAGATGGATTTTCAAGGACTTTTCCACTCAAAGAGGGCAGACGGCAGGAACCTGGTTCAGAGCTGACAAGCAGCTCGCTGCAGTGCTCAGCAACCTGCAGACACGCTGCTAATAGCTGCTTATTACATCTTTCTCCAGGCTGGATGCAGACACAGCCTCTTTCCCAGGAAAACGATCCACAGCACAGGGTGTGCCAGGTTGTACTAATGGAAGAGCTGTAGCCTCCTTAATTCTCTCTGAGCTTCTCTCTTTCCCCCAGGAGAAATCCACCACCATTCCCTTCTGAAGACAGACAAAAGTGTGTTCCCTTCCATAGCATAGAGTCTATATGAGGGACACAACTACCTGTACGTGGGAGAGTCTCAGACATCAGGAGCGGCCGCTGACCCTTCTGTCCCCATCCACAGCCACCTGAAACATTTCTGCAATAGCTCAGTGACACCGCCGTGGTACTGAGGCACGTTTCTTGGTATTGCACCATTGCAACGTCAACGCCGACACCGAGAGTATTACCACCGGGCAGCAGATCATGAATACCTGCCAACGCATGGGCATCATCAGAGCGATGGTGGGGTAGTGCTGCGTGAGGGATCCTGGTGTCTGGATATGGGTTATGTGGTAGGACCATGGGGGACACGGAAGGCATAGAGTCTGGTTCTTGGGCTGTATGCATTTCAAATGTATTTGTATCGTATACATGTCTACATAGCCACTAACAAGACAGTCAATCCGTATTTCCTCCCAACTCCATCTTCAGCATTTGCTTCTGCTTCTAGTCTGTCCACCAGTTGTGCCAGCACAGTCATTTATGCAACACAGGGTGACCAGGACCACTGTACTTATTCGGATGAAAAATAACTCACCTTTTTGCCAAGTCATTTTTCAGCTGTTTGACTCGGCAGTCACAAAACTGCTCATGCCAGTCCAGCACAGGTGGTAGCATGGTGGGTGGGAATGAAAGGACAGGGAAAGGAGAGGAGAGCAGTGGCTGATGGAGAACTGTCTCCACATGAGGCTGTGGCTTTGTGGTGGGCAGCAGAGCATCTCTGCCCCTCGCTTCTGCAGTGCATTCCTTTGCCCACCTGGTACTGCGTTACATCTTGGCTCTGGAGCAACCGTTTTGCAGCCACATTGTGAAATGAGTCGAGGCTCTTGGCCTCACCTCTAAAAAAAACCTGCAGAATACTTATTTTTAAACCAGATCAGTTTTTCAGTCACAATTCACAGCACGGACGTAGTTCCTGCACATTTCAATGGGTGGTATGACACAGCATAGGCTGGAACAAGAGAAATGCAATTTACAGCAGCTGCTGAGTCTGCTTCATACAGTAACACCATTGAGCAGCGCAAGTCAGGACCAAAGTGGGATGTCTGTGTCCACAAAAGACTTAACAATTTTCAGCTCCTCCCTTTTAAGCTTAGCTAGAGCAATCTGTTGAACAGCTAATGACGCAAGACTTCTTAAAGGAGTATAGGTTTCTTTTAAGATTGATATGATAAAGACAAAGGAAGTATGCAACGTACATTGTCACACTTTCCTCTGTGATGAAAACTGAAGAGATGAACATGGAATATAAACTGTTTTGTGATGTTGTGGTCCATGACCTTTGTCTCCAAAATTATGCTCTATAAATAAATAATAAACCAAGTGCTGTCAATTAAATTCTGAGAATGAACACTTTATTTGAAGAACACAAGGAATACTTATATAGGTATTTTTAAGCCCTGAGACTACAGGTCTTTGAAGCCTAAGCAAAGCTTTGAGTTCCGAGGAAAGCGGTGGCCCCCCAGGGAAGAATAAGATGGGGGTGAACACAGCATACAGCTGCTCAAGTCTGGCTCAGGACCTTGCACTGAGCCCCACAGAGTTATTACCAAGGCGGGTGTACAGGGAGCAGTGAGAGAATCAGAGAACTGAAACTCTTTCCCCAGTGGGCCTATCTGCTCACACTGCTGTGCCCTTCCAGGTGAGAAATAAATCACTTTCTCTATTACCAGGTGTACCAGGGTGATGAACTGCACCCCGGAGCCCCAGTTCCACCTGGGGAGCTCACTGCACTCTCCAGCCAGAGCAGTTCATACATCACCTCTGCTGCTGGCCTGAAGGACACAGGCAAGTCATGACTAAATCATGAAATGGCAGCTTGAATTAAACAGTGATTCACTTTTTTACAGCCCATTAATAGCAAACCGTCTCTAATTACAATAATCTGTGGTAATAAATGCCAATTAATATCAGATTTGTCTGGGAGAAAGATAATTTGCTATCTAAAATGAGGGACAAGAAATGATTTTGTACGCAGGTGCTGCTCAAAGACATGATTTGGGTTGCACATGGGGATCACCGCAGAAGGTTAGACCAACTCTATCTTTGGCCAGCACAGTTACAGGAGAACATGACAAATAAAATATCCAGAGTTGCAGCTGCTGTGGATGGAGGTTTGGGACTTTGCACTGACTACTGGAAAACATGATTTAAAACCTGGGTCAGGTTTCTTAGGGCCTTCTCCAGTCAGGGGCTGAAGCTCTGCAAGGACTGAGATTCCCTGACTGCCTGGGGGAAAACCCTGGCTCTGTGGAGCATCTTTTCATCCAAAGAGTTGCCTCAGATATTTCATTTCCCACTTGTTTGCATCTTACCTCCAGGTACAATGAGGTCAGTAGGAGCTTTGTTTCACCCACTTTCATAAGTACTTTTTCCACTGTGCACAAGGAACTTTGTGCTGTTACTTTTTTTTTTTCCTTCCTCTTTTTTTCCAGAAAGCCCTCACTCGGATCCCTCATGAAGGCTTTTACAGAAATGGAGCTGTCACAAAAGATCTTCCTATGAGGATTAATAACTAATCTAAAGTGGTTAAAAGATGTGAAACAAAAGGTGGAAAAGATGAGGCAGTTTTTCACAATGAAGGAAATAACCACTGGGGAGCTGTGCTGGCCAACATTTTCATAAGTTATTTGGACAAGGGGTGAATAGCAAGGTGACAAAGTTTGCTGATGTTGCAAAATTGTCAGGGAGTAACGATGACAACTGGCTACGAAGAGCTGCAGATGGATTTTATGCTGTGGAGTGACTTTGAGGATAAAATGGAAGATGAAATCCAACATTGACAAATGCTAAGTAATGTGCATGGAGGGGAAAACAATCCTAAATATGTATGCTCAGTGAAGGGCTTTAAATTAGCTATTATCACCAGGGAAGAGATCTTTGAATAGCTCTCTGAAATGCCAGCTCATTACTCAGAGGTGGTCGAGAAGGTAAATATGATGTCAGGCATTATTAGGAAAAGAACAGAGAGCAAAACAGAAAACACTATTATGCCATCATATGGATGTTATGTATGCATACTGTATACAGTTCTGGTCTCCCTACCTTAAAAGCATGTGTTAGAGCTGACAGACAATGAGATAAGGATACTAATGGTGTGGAATGACTTCTGTGGGAAGTGACCGCAGATATGAGGACAATGAAGTTTACAAAAAGAATGAAGATGGTGATGTGTTATGAATGACATTGAGAAAACAAAAGAGAATGACTATTTTCTATTTCTCAAAGAATAGTAAGTTTTAAAAGAAACAGAAAAGCCCTATTTTACTTAAATTTTGAAAATTGTTGTCACAAGAGATGAGCTACATAAAGGCACAGATGAGTTATAAAAAGGATTAGACACAAATGGCATAAGAAAAAATCAAGTGCAATTACAAAGATGGCAATGCAACCTCTGTCTCAAGAAAATGGAAATATGTTTCCCCAAGTATCTAGGCAGGAATGGCTATATAAGTATAAACATGTACATGAATGCACACAAACACAACTACTCCTAAGCCAGAAGGGTACGCCACCATGGAAGAATCTCTACTTACTCTGCCTGTGCATCCTTCTGTAAGCATCCATCACCAGTCACTGTCAGGGGCCTGTCTCTCCCTTCCTTTTAAGATCACTGTCGCAGATGTCAAGCACTGTTCTCTGCCCTCAGGTCTCTGACTGGCATCAATTCTTCACATACAACTGGTACCTGGCACTGGGACACTGGCAGCTGGCTTGAGCATTCGGAAAGAGAAGGTGCATTTGTACGTGACCATCTCTGTTCACAGAACAGCATCTGCATGTAAATAAGAAAGGCACAGGAAAAAAGTAATCCACAGTTTACACTGCTGATTACTCTGCCAGAAGAAAACTAAATTGTAAAATCCTGAAATCTACTGGGACCTGACAGGTAAGAACACTGTTTTTCTGTCCTCATATTAAGATTGGGAATGTTGTGTGACAAAATTAAGTTAATAAATACCATGCTTATGGAGGAGCTTGGACCATAAGATCTAGCAAACATCAGGAAGGTCCAAGTTTCCTTGGACCTGCAAGGGCAGGATTGGTGCTTGGAATCAAATGTTTTAATGTATGTCACACTCCTTAGCCTGTGTTATAACTAAAGTGAGGGTCCTGTTGCTATCTTTTCCTTTTATGATGCAAAATAAACCTTGTGACTGACAGCAGGCGCAGGCTGGCAGGAAAAACACATAAGACTGCTCTAATGACACTGCACGTTCATTCCTTTCTCGTGATTTAATGGACAGGTCTGGAAAAGGTGAACATATAAAGGACACCACATTTCCAAATTGTGGAGAAACGAACAATACATTGGGAAGCAAACTTAAGCATTATTTCTCTTCTAATCAGTATCTTTGGCAGGTTGACCCTGGCTGGATGCCAGGCGTCCACCAAAGCTGCTCCATCACTCCCCTCCTCAGCTGGGCAGGGGAGAGAAAATACAACAAAAGGCTCGTGGATCAAGACAAAGACAGGGAGAGATCACTCAGCAATTACTGCCACAAGCAAAACAGACTCAACTTGGGGAAAAATTGATTTAATTTATTACCAGTCAAATTAGAGTAGGATAATGAGAAAATAAAACCAAATCTTAAGACACCTTCCCCCCCACCCCTCCCTCCTTCCTGGCTCAACTCCACTTCTAATTTTCTACACCTCCTCCCTCCGGCAGCACAGGGGGATGGGGAATGGGGGTTGGGGTCAGTTCATCACATGTTGCCTCTGCCGCTCCTTCCTCCTCAGGGGGAGGACTCATCACACACTTCTCCTGCTCCACCGTGGGGTCCCTCCCACGGGAGACAGTCCTCCATGAACTTCGCCAACGTGGGTCCTTCCCATGGGCTGCAGTTCTTCACGAACTGCTCCAGCATGGGTCCCCTCCCCGGGCTGCAGTCCTTCAGGCACAGACTGCTCCAGCGTGGGTCCCCCACGGGGTCACAAGTCCTGCCAGAAAACCTGCTCCAGCGTGGGCTCCTCTCTCCACAGATCCGCAGGTCCTGCCTGGAGCCTGCTCTAGTGCAGGGTTCCCATGGGGTCCCAGCCTCCTTCGGGCATCCCCCTGCTCCCCCGTGGACCTCCCTGGGCTGCAGGGGGACAGCCTGCCTCACCGTGGTCTTCCCCAGGGGCTGCAGGGGAACCTCTGCTCCGGTGCCTGGAGCATCTCCTCCCCTCCTTCTGCACTGACCTGGGGGTCTGCGGGGTTGGTTCTCTCACATCTCACTCCTCTCTCCGGCTGCAATTGCACATTTTTCTCCCCTTCTTAAACATGTTGTCCCAGAGGCACTACCACTCTTGCTGATGGACTCAGCCTTGACCAGCAGTGGGTCCGTCTTGGAGCTGCCTGGCATTGGCTCTGTCGGACACAGGGGAAGCTTCCAGCAGCTTCTCACAGAAGCCACCCCTGTAGCCCCCCCACTACCAAAACCTGGCCACACAAACCCAATACAGTATCATGAAGCATATTACAAATTAACCACTTTCCCCTGATATTTACTGTATTAAGTAGCTCTAGGCTGAGCCCCTATCAGGGTGGACAGTGCCATCTGCATTTAGAAAATTGCCTATACACTTATTAAAGTGAGATTCACCCATTAATTAATCCTGTCAGCATTTTCCCTAGAAACTCTCATTAGCACATTGAGCTAATTATGACAACTAGCAGGACCGGGGGCGGGGAGTGTATGTGCAGGGTGGGGAGGAGGGAAGGTTATTCTAATTTAATAATGGAAAGGATACCTCACTCTTACATTTATACCAAAATCAAATGGACAAAGTCAGAATAACTTTGGAATGAGATAAACCTACCATTTTATTTTCATTCCATATTGGAATCTTCACTGCAGGAAGAAAAATATATTCCAAACATGACAGAAATCTTCTGAGGCTAATAAACCAGAAGGAACAAGACATTCTTCTAGTTACCCATTCCTAGATAACTCTAATGTTAAGTGTATTTTGACCTAGGAAAAGGAAACTGCTACTACTCAGTTCCTTTTCTACAGCTCTCCTTGCTCAGGATATTTTCCTACTTGCTTGTATCACAGCACTACCTGGACACCCTGGCTGGACAGGAGGACTCGGATGCACCACAAAGTTATCTTAACCTGCCCAGTTTCTTCAGTGAGGTGAGCCAGAGGTCAGTGTGCTAAGCTCTTGGTGTGACAAACCCAATCAACTACATTAACTTGAATCTTTTTCATTGATGCTTACATTAAAAGATTTTCCCACAGGTGTGTAGTCAGGGACTATGACCCAGTTGACGGACACTCCTTTTTTATGCCATGATAGCCCTATCCCCATGATGAACCTCACTGTATGAGCATCAAGTGAAATGCAGTGAAAACTCCTCAGGGAGCCTGCTGGCTAACCTGACAAGATAACAGGTGGGAGGGGAAAATGGCAGCGTAGAGAAATGAAATGACTTTTAAAGGTCTTAGGGTAGAAGGAGGCAAATACTAAATCCCGAAGTCTTAACTCCTCATTGAGTCACCTTGCCAGCAGAGTTGCATACAGTAAGCATCTTACAAACTTTTCCTTTCTTTACAAGTTCACCATATGTTGCACATTGATACAAAGGAAAAAGTATTATTTTAACATCTCTCTTCCTTCATCACACACTTGTAGCATAACTGCAAATACAGCCGTTGCTGCCAACACTGCCCACTTTTCCACATGGGCAGTCCTCCACCCAAAAAATGGGAGCAGTCAGGGAGGGGAATGGCAATAGTCAGGTCACGCACAGTGACATACAGCTGGCAGATGAGCACATTATCCAGCTGACAACACCAGGACACACATGGCATGAATACCACAGCAACACCAACACACGTAGGCTTACCAGAGTCACATAGGAAAGAGGGTGGGATCTGAAGACACATGGTGAAAGTGAATATTGGGAACGTCTTAGAGACCCAACTGCAAGGATTGATGTGTGTGCTGAAAACTAGGTCAAGCTCCACAGGCCTGCATCCTCCAGGTAGGGGAATCAACTGCTGCTGGTCATACTGCTCCTACATATCTTACACAACTATCAAAATGGAGCATCTTCTCTTCTCGAGATACTGCAGAGCACAGGACACATTTGTAAGCGAGAGGCTCTACATAAGGTCATCATAAAAAATATTCCACCCCAATTAAATGTGATTTTACTGTAGTACAATTCTTGTAATTATAATTATCTAAAGCTCTAAGCAAAGATACGCAGAGGTACTTACCAATTAGCCCATCAGCAGTCCCAGTTCTAAAGCACTCTCCTGCATACATAACTTTTCTCAAACCTTTTATCCCTTCAAAGTCAGTAGAAGAGTCCCTAGGGGTAAAGCAGCTCTTACACATACCCCTTCAGAATCAGACCTTAAGTAATGCTTTATAACCCCCAAAGCATTTTCTGTTTAATAAAGAATAGCAAAAAGTGTTTCTTTTCCAAAAAGACAAAAACACTTCTAATGAAATTAGAACCCTGACCCCAAACAGAGAACTGAATTATTTCAATTTGATAGGGTTTTTACTCAGTCTTTTTATGATCTCCTTCCTTGCCTTCTAATTCTGATAGATTTCAGCTGTATTCCTCCAGCAACAAACGGATTCTCCTGTGGCTAAAATAATTGTATAAATAGGGATGCTAATGTACTCCCTTCAGCTGATTAGTATCAAGTTGTAGAGACAGTGAGTTCATGCTTGTACTATAATTTTTATTAACTTCTGCCCCCAACCTCTATGTAAAGATACTCTAGCAGAGAAGTAACGTGAAATAAGTATAAGGTGCAAAACAGTTCTGGTGTTGAAAAATGAAAAGAAGAAAAATTTAAGGAAGAACTTCATCTGTGTCATCATGCCAGATGGCTGCTTATTTAAGTAATCAAGTTAAGCAAGATGCATTTAGGACTATCTTGTTTAATTTGATTATTTAAATGAATAAACTGCCTGTATGGCAGTGGTTTTTTGCACGTATAATCAGGTCATATCCAACTCTGGTTCATATTTGCTGATTTTGATATGGTTAGATCCAAAATTAATTAGTTCATCATTTCTCTGTGTAGCTAAACTGTTTTGCTTACATGAGGGATGTTTTGGATCAGATGAAAATTACCCTGATGAACCAACTGATATTATGTTAATGCCTAGCAGATTAATGCTCTAGCAAATTTGCATATAATGAACATGGACCAAAACCCTTTGTTGAAGTGCACATCCCTGTGTGCCTGCCCCAGATAATGGGCCCTATCCCTGTTGACAGGGAATCGAGAAGGGAGCAGAAACAGGTTCTGTAATTTCTTATGCATTCAACAAAACCACCACTGTAACTGCGGAGGTATCGACTAGTTACCGGTATGGGAGTGATTATGCAAATGACATTTTGCAATTCTAGCGACTGAACTAACACCACCCTAAGACTCTACATTTGTTTGGTCTACGGTAGACATTTCCAACCCATTTAGCCTTCAACAATGGTAAGTGTTTACATGGTCAATAAACAATGTTGTTCTGCCCTTTTTCCTGGCAAACTTTGGGAATGGTTATTATTTGGGGCTTGTCCAAAATTTTTCCACTGAAACTGTTTTTATGGAAAACTTCAATTTAAAACAGAACAGCTTTTCATTTTTACTGAAAGGATGTCTTCTGGCTGTGGAATATGCTGCCCCTTCTGTCCCAGTGAGCTGTGTCCCAAACAAAGCACATTTTGATGGGGACATGCCATTCTGAACACTCAGAGGAACTCAAAGTGGGGATCCTTTGGGTTGGGTGCATTGACCCACCATAGGGTGGTCAAACATTGGAACAGGCTTCCTAGAGAGGTGGTCGATGCCCCAAACCTGTCAGTGTTTAAGAGGCATTTGGTCAGCCCTGAAGTGGTCAGGCAGTTGGACTAGAAGACCGTTGTAGGTCCCTTCCAACTGAAATTATGCTATTCTATTCTATTCTAGGCTCAGCTTAACTGCTGAGGCACAATTTAATAAAATCAGTAATTGGTGTACTTCGTGAAATTTAGTCCAGCTAGAAAACCCAGCCTAGAGAGGGCAATGAAGGTACGAAGCACCTCAGGGCATTTCCATATCAAAGTATTTGGGTCTATAATTTGACAAAATCTTTTTTAAAAGCCAAGCAAAAAATCAGTAGCTTTGTTCAATGTGCAAAAATATCGTGACTGCCAACCAAAAGCTAATAATTGAATTTCAGTGAAAATATCCAAGTTTGGAAATTTTGTATGCTTTTCCTGTTTGACCTGCAGACAGTTTGTAAATGGCTGGGGAGGACTGCATGGAATGTTGAAAACTAGGTTCACATATCTAGCCTGGAGTGACGGGAGATGATAAATTTTGCTATGAAGCTGATGCAGTGAAAACCTGAACCTGCCTTTCCCTCCTCTTGAGGCAGGATCCCAGAACAAAGCCTTTGGCTTCAATGAAATGCTACATTTTTTCCAAAATGTAATTTTATTGAAAACATTCCAAAGGATCTACGACTAATAGATTTTAAAATAACAGAAGGAAACAGAGGGATAGCCTCTATATATTTACTCAGACATTTGTTAGAGTTACTCTATATAAATCACATTGCTCAGCTCATGAATGGTTTTTAGATATAATTAGAAGAAACCATTTACCTTTTAGAGCATCAGTTAATTATATTTCAAGCTCACAAAGTACAGTTGTTTTTCATTACCCACATATGTAACTGTAAAAGCAAAGCAAATGTTACTGTTATAACACGGCATTCCTCTCCAAAGTTTACAAAAGCAGGGTGAGCTAATGGAAAAAGAACCACTAAACAAAGCACCAACTGGCTCGGTTTCTAGGCTTGCTTTTAACTTTTTCCCTTTTTTGGCCATTTAAGAAAAGATACTGTGAATTTTCCCACTTTATTTTTACCCAGACACAAAATAGCTAACAATAACTCTTATCTTTTTCAGCGGTATGCTGAAACACGTTGGTTCAGATGAATAAGTATGAGATTTGGGTGTTAAAAAAAATAATTCCATCTCTGTTGCGCTATTTCCTTGTAAACAAGCAGACAAACAAGAAACTTCAGTTTCTCTACGTATGCTAATTCCCTTACTTGTTAGGACCAGGCACAAATTTTATACTACCTTCAACATGGGGAAACACTATAAAGCTGCAGATTAGTAAACGAAGATTTTTTTTAAGATCTGGTTATGGTCAATAATACTTACAGAACTTCTCATTAGTACATTTTGCAGAATGATTTTCCTTTGACAAATTTAAATAGAATGCATGCATGTGGGCCTTTACAGCATGAATAAATTCTGCTCAGTCCTTCTAACACCATCCATGCTTGTGAGTTACTTGATCTTGGGTGAATATGGGAATAATTCATTTGATTTCTGAGTACAATTCTACATGTTAATGCAGAGCTGGCTTCTGAATTTCTTATTGAAACAATTACCTCCCACAGCTCTTTATAGAAAAAAATATGACTCATTCGTTGTGGCTCCATCATCCATATTTAATTTATGTAAATAACCTATGGTAAATATTATTTATGTAAATAACTTACCATGTAAGTATCACTGGTGTATGAATCCAAATAAATACATAAATTGCTTGGAATGTAAAGATGTCTCAGCACAATTAAAGTGCTTCAAAATTATTAACAAATAAATTCTCAACCTTCTACTCAAATACAGATTAGTTCCTCATATTTCAAATGGACTGAACTTGTAGGACTGTAATCACTTCTAAGAAAATGTATACGTAAGGGTCCCAATCCTTCATTAGAATGTAAAAGGGCAGAACCTGAAAATCACTTAGGTCCTGCTGATTCCCAAAGTGATTCACAGATAAATAAGGGTTATTTTCACCCAAGTTGAGCTCTTAGTCCAAAATTCTTGGTATGCCACTGGGCTAGATAAACACCCCCCCCCCCAAGTCCCTTCCAACCTGAATTATTCTTCAATTCTACACTTCTATCACAAAGTAGTAAATTGTCTTTGACAGCCATTCCTCCTGGAGCCCAAAACTTGTTCCTATAACCCTATAGCATGTGGAGGGAGGGCAGAAGAGAAAGAGGAGGGAGACTATTGGAATTAAACATGAGGTAGGTGACGCACTGTCGGGTCTGGAAGTCACCAACGTACAAAGTCTGGGATCAGACAATTTACATGGGACACTGAAAGCTGGCCTAGCTGTGAGAGGTTTGTTGTAGATGCTCTCTGAGAGCACATCTGATATAAAGAAAAAAGACAGAGCATTGTAGGAAAGGGTGAAATGCAAAATTCCAGATGATGAGTTTTCCATATGTATCTCCTGGAAGAATCCAGTCCAAATTCTAGCTGGAACAGAAGGAGCTGCCAGGGCAGGTATGGATTGGTGTGAATACTTTGTTGCTGAAGGATGTAGATTTTTTTTCCGAGGGTACAGTAATATTTTTTAAGATGTTGACATCTTGGACCAGGTAGAGGAGCACATACAGGGAAAGCTGATCTTAGAGAACATACCCAATTTTGCTGAGCTCATACTGCAGAGCCAGTAATCCTGACAGTCGTCCCCATCCTTATGGGGATAGAATAGAGTAGATTTCAGAGGTACAATGTAATGAATTCTGGAGAGGGCTTTGTCCCTAGTCTCAGACACATGAACTGCACCTACACAAAAGAGCAAAGTTAAGGAAACCCTATCAAAATGAATAAGCTGTATAGCAGCATCTTGTTTTATAATTCACTTTGACAAAAATTAGGCACAGTGAGGTACTGAGGCTACCGCTGAGATTTCAGGAAAAAAAAAAAATGTTACCAATAATTCAGGAAGGATGAAATACTATAAGTCATTATTTTCTGACAACCCAGGGATCATAACTGATGGTTTTTCATGTTCAAAATGCTACACAAAAAGCAAGCAATTGGGCAGTAGGCAGGAATGCTGTCTTTTGAAGGACTTTTTTTTAAATTAAGGTTATCGGTGAAGCCCTGAGATAACAGGAGAGTCCTAGTGAAGTGCTCAGTGCAGTATTTCTTTATTGTTCGTTCGGATTATAGCATTACCTAACCTGAGAGCACAGCTCCATAGTGCTAGGCACAGTCCAGACGTATAATTAGGGGAAGACCCTGCAAGGAAAAAGGGAGAGAGATTCTGTCTAAGCGGGCAAAAAAAGATGAGAGGAGAAGCACGGAGATGAAGTGACTTATCCAAGGTCACAGGGCACGTCAGTGGCAGCACTGCAGTCAAAACTCACATCTCCTGATTCCCATGCCAAGAATCACCCAGCCAACACAAGCACGAGGCAAAAGATGTAGCTGAAATTTAGGCTATGTGAATCCAGGCTCTTTGGGCTGCTCTAACTCTTCTCCTCTGCCGCTCCATCATTAAAAGCAAGCCATGATCACTGACTTGTAACAAACAAATAACCTTGCTTTGGTGTGTCTGCAGCCATCACTCACACAACTTACTTTGCAATTCTCCTCCCCAAGCTTCCACTCAGCCTGGACCGTTTGATGCCTGCTGCCTTTGTGAAGCTTTTGAAATTAATGCTTTAAAGCCTGTAAGAGCAGCTCAGAAGGAAAAAAAATGTCAGTTTTACATTTTTAAAAAGATGCTCTTATTCTCCTCACAGCTGAGTTTTGGCAGCAGCTTGTGAGCAGAATAGCAAGTGGGAGTTTTTGTTGTGTTTTTCCAGGCCAGTTTGTCTGGCCTGCAGACAGCCATACTTTTTCTCATTTGTTTTTCGCTGCAGTTAGGCCATGGGAAGTCACCTCCTCAGCAGAGGCTCCCCCTGTGCCTGTGCGGACCAAAGAGAGAGGATACACAGTGCTCAGCTATTCGAGCCGGATCATGCCATTTTCCCCATCTTTGGGGACAGAGAAGGCCCCGTATTTCTCCAGCTCCCTGCTCCCCTTCTCTTGCCCTTTGCCAGTCAAGTGTCTATATATATGTCTATACACCACACCAGTACAAATACTGCTATCTGTGAGCTGAACAGACTTTCTCTAGCTGTCCCTTAGAGAAGAATTTATTCTACACCAACAAAAAAGTTCATACTAACTCCACTTCAAACAAAACCCCCCCAGAAGTGTCAAAGTGATGACGTGCATCTCAAAGGGCTAATCCAGCCCTCTGGAGAGCAAAATCAGCTCTCAGTCATGCAGCCGGGAACCCAGCGCTAGTCTGAGTTAACACAACAGCAAATGAATTTGAAGTTTCAAGCTTTGGTCACGCAGACTGCAATGACACCACGAAACAGATGAAATTTCTCCTGTAAGCAAACAAAAGTTGTCCCACGAGCACCGAAATAACTGACACTTGAATTGTCAAGGTTTGTGTTGCCACCCAGTTCCCACTGTAATCATTCCAACTGTTCTCCTATCTTCTACAACAGACCTACAATATCAAATACCAAAATTAAAGATATCAATATCCCCCCAGCATGTCCTCTACGCCTCTCCGTTGCCCTCAAAATGTCCTAGCTCCTTCTCCCATCTCTAAATCCCCCACTGCAGCACTCCCTCAGCCTTCCCCATCACCTTTGCAGCCCCCCAGGCAGCTGGCGAGGCAAAGGATGCCAGGGACTGTAGTTGATCTGATAATTCCAGCATACGCTGTCTGGTCAACTGGATGAACTCTTTTGCCAGAACGAGATATTGATTTGAGGGGGTCTCCACTGTTTATGCCCTGATTTTCGCAAAACTTGTTAGAAATATATAAATATTTATAGTTATTATAAATGTACAATATCTTTGAGGCATGTATGTCTTTGCCAAACCGGGCTAAAGTGTCCAAGAGATTAAAACTGCCCCGAGAGAACCTGCAGAAAGACAGATGGATAGGAAGACAGGATGATCACATTAGCTTTTTTTTCCCCTTAGGAAAACATGTTAAAAAGAAAAAAACCCAAACCATCAAAAGGCTAGTTTGTACTTATGAATTCTTATCAGACTTAATTAAATTCTGATTTCAGTTCTTTACTTTGTACCAGGATAAAACAACAAAAAAAGTAGTAATTTTATGAATTAATTTTGAAGAAAAGATTGATTAGCAGAAGATGAGCTGTTGTGTATAAACATGTGAAAAATCCTACTGAACTTTTTTTTTTAAATTATTTTTCTTCAATAATTTTCAGAAAGATTTAAACTTTCCTCATCTTTGCATTCCAAGAAGCTGAATGAGAACTTCGTGGTGGAGCTACCCACCGAGTGCGTTTTGTAGTTTTTGCTTCTTTACTGAATTGTGAGAAAAAAACCTCAAAAAACTAGCATCATGCATCATACGCTAAAAAATCTTGAAGGGAGATGATGAAGACTGTTGTTAAGGGCATTTGACTTGGATCATCTTTAGAGGGAGATAAAAAAGAAAATAAGATTACCTTGGGAAAAAATACATACAAAACCAGTCAGATTGTAAAGCCTCCGATAAAACCCTACTCTCGGCAAGTTACGTTGCGGGGGCAGGGGGAAAGCAGCTTCTCTGTCCGTAATGTGTATTTTTTTTAACATTTACAAATTATTTTTGACTTAGCCACGCAGGGAGCCTACTTTCAACTCTCAATTTGAAAATCATGGAGGCTTTATAAAGTCTTCCACCTGCATCTCTTTTTTGCATCACAGTTCTTTATCCTCTAAAGGATGAAAACCCTGGCATATAAAAACTTTGTTAAGCTGTCACTATCAATAGAGTAAAAAAAAATAATGGTTGACAAAGAAGAAACAAATTGCATCTTCGAATAAGTTTCCTTCATGCTCTTGTTAAAAGCTATAACCTCTGATGTTAACTAAATTTAACCCATTCTGACCCTTGCAGTGGCCCTTAACCTTTTCTTTATTCTGCTTCCTGTGGTTGCTGAAGAAAACTGGCCCAGTCATTGGAAAAGCGCTCTCTGTTGCACACAAAGCCCCAGCCTCGCTGCTAGTCTGTCAGGAGGGAGAGAATAGACGGGGAGGTCAGCACCTGTGCTGAGAAGCAGGTGACAGGGAACTGCTTGGACCATTCTAGGGCAAGTTGTAATAGTTTCTACCCTTTAAATATCGCACTGTAGTTTCGGGTATTCAAGGCAGCGAAGTTCACGTTTTCTTTGTGAATGCAGACTTTAAACAAATTAATCTATTGCTGTTCAACTGACTGTAAAATTAGTAGATTTACTGTTGCAAAAAAAAAAAAAAAAAAAAGGGAGAGCTTTCACTTCCACTTTAATAAGGTCACGGATGTGTCCTAGGCTGCCAACAAAAGCAGCTTTTAAAATCTTCGCAGCTGAACCCAGCAACTTGCAAAGGCGGCAGAACAATGTCTTAGATGTACAGTGGAAACTCCTCTCCCTACAGTCAAGATGTAAAACTAGGCAGTTAAAACACTTTCTACACTGGGAAGTTTTAGCTTTAATTGTGTCTCGCCCCAGGGACCCACGGGCTTGCTTCTATGATTAACGATTTAATAAATTCAGTCAGCCTTGCTTTTCAGGGAGCAAAATCAGTTCTTTGGTGGATTCGGTAAATCAGCACAAGCAATTTAACGGCAGAGCATGCATCTTCAAAAGATTTGTTTGAATTCCTGTAACAGGGGCAGATCTCAGAAACCAAACAAAACTTTAGCTGTTTCAACTGTATTCGTATATTCTGTGCAGGGCATCAGTTAGCACTGACTGTTTACCACTCAACAGAATTTTGGGGTTTGCCTTAATTTTTTGCTGTCTCTTGCTAGAATAAAAATAGAGAAGTGTGTGTAGGAAGCAACTTTCAAAAGCTGGCAATGGAAAAGGAGTAAATGAGCTACTGCAGAATCCCGGAGTCTGGACCTACTACATCCCCAGCATTCCTCTGTCTTTTAAATACATGTTTACTCGGACGTGTTCTCTGCCATATGGCAATGCTCAGCTCAGCACAAGGGAGTTTTTCATCTGAGTTATGTGCAAAAGTCTTTTATAAACACGAAGGGGAAAAGGAATACTAAGGAGTGCACAGGGGAGGTTACGGCCCCTCTCCGAACCGGGGGACTGCAGAACCACACCGCCGTGTCTGTAACGAGCTGGAAGGTGGAGGCGAGCCACCCCAGCTGCTGCTAAAGAGCAGGGATGGGGAGGAGAGAGACTCTCTCCAACTCTTCCCCAAAGCTGCCCCGCCGAAACACCCTGTGAAGGACGGAATTATACAGAAAAACAGGAAAACGGAGGTGCACAGGGTAAGCAACCCTCCGGATGCTCAATACTTTTGCAAGCACAAGCGTGCAGGAGACTAATCACAGCTTTAGCAGTAAGACCGAAAACAACCGCTGTCCCACCCGCTGCTACTGGTTCACGACCAGGAGCCCCAGGCATTGCATAAACCCAACAATATCAGTATTAAATTCCTGATGATCTTGTTTGGCACTTGAAATTTTTCGGATCCGATATCGAGAACTACAGCTCCAGTTCAGAAAGCGGCAAAGATGTTCACCGTGGACCAAAGTACGAGCTGTCCTCCACCCCGAGCCAGCAGGTACGAGCTCCTTGCAGGCGCAGGGCACTTCAGCATCTTCCTTCCTCCTCCCACAAAATGAATGATGGAGCGTGAATGCAAGTAAACTATAGCCTTGGGTCTCCAGGTAAGCACTTTGTCATCCAGCTAAGGACACTCTCGCTCCTCTGCTGGGCATTACAAGCAGCCTACTGCACCCAGAGCGAATAGCTTCAGGGGGAGATAGACCCCAAACCACAGAAGGACTGGAACCAGTTTCCAATATCCGCAAGGGACAATCAAACTGTCCCCCACAGATCGGTTGTGAATGTGGAGGAAGCTTCCCAACAGCATCTTGAGTCTCGCATTAATTAATAACATCAGGAACATCCACACTGGCAGATCGCTACACTGTTCATGCATGAGAGCAGGAAATCTCTCCATCCACCATCCTTTCTCCTTCTCATATATTTGCATTTTAAATTACCTAAGGCATGAATTATCTACGGTTTGGCACGAGGTCTAGCAGAACAGGCCTTGATTTGGCACAAAAAATAATAAAGTGAAAACAACAACTTTGCCAACCAGCTTGGGAAACTAAATGTCAAACGGGAAAAAAGACAGATGCAGACTGAGGAATTAAAAAAAAAACCCCAAATAAATGACTGAGAGTATTGTCAGGCGTGGGCAGAGGATGATGTGCATCAGGCAAAATAGAAGGCAGAAAGTTATTATTAACTGCATTTATTACGACAGTGTCTTTCAAATAATTAAGACTGCAGTCCCACTGTGACAGGCACATATAAAAACACGGCCCCTGGACAATTACAGTGTAAACAGACATGAGAAAAAGGACAAGGAGAAAGAGTGCAACGAACGCCCAGAAAGATCAAGTTAATTGAGGACAAACAGCACGAGAAGGCTGCAGCATTTCTTGGCACGCTAATTAGAAAGGCATGAAGTAAAACAAACATCAGGTTTAAACTTAATGGAATTAAATAAAGGGAAGAGAGATGGAATGCAAGTTGTATGCTCCAGAGTACCTTGTTTTCATGCAGGTAGTTTTTATCACAGTGAAGAGGATTATTAGCTTTATTGCTCCTACTAACACTGCTGAAAATTATCTGTCTTGTGGGGATGGTTCTCAGGGAGGCAATAGTAGCTAACTGCAAGCTGGGCCATTGACAAGCTCTCCTCTAATGCATATTGCAGAGCTGAGGATGAAAAAAAAATAAAAAAAATCTCTCTCCAAGCTTCAGCTCTGCCAAAACTTCCCTTCACAGTTATTCAAATTCCACACTTGATTTCCAGACCATGAAAAGAGCAGCAAGAAACATTTTTGTCTCGCCTTTTCTCATTGTGGAGTATTTCACTCTCCACAACTGGATACTGTAGAATTTCAATAATTTATGTTTCAAGAGCATCAAAGTGAGATCCAGTTTTGTTAGGCACTCTACTGATGTAAGTGATGGCAATCCCTGTTCCCAAAGAACTTACAACTGTAAAGGCATAAAGCCCGAGCAAAATCAAGAAATGAACAAAAGAGCAGGATGGAAAAAACAGGCGCTATTTGCATAGCTACAGTTGTCAGCCAGGCTGTTAACACAACTCACCATCTACTTAGCTAATTCTGTTAATGGCACTTTTCCATATTCATTCCTGCAGGCAAGGAGAATGAGAATAGAGAATGAGAATACGGTGATGTGAATGAATTCCAGACTGTGAGCTGATTTAGTGAAGTTTTCTGGTTTTGCACACAATTACCATTCGATGTCTTCTGTGAAGATGGAGAGCACAAAGCAACGACAGACTCTTTTTTGCACGTGTGTACCAAAGTGACTGCACCAAAACAACGGCACGTGGAATTAAACTATTCTTAACTCTAAGTTAAGAATAGAAAGCTTTCAGACCAAACAGACGAAGCTCAGATTTTCACTGTGTTTCTTCTTCCCGGGCAGGAAGGGGGGAGAGGAAAGAAGGGTCGCTTAGTTGTGGCCCAAAGCAAATAAGCTAAAAAATCCGGATTTTTTTAAGCGGGAAGGACAGCAGGCAAGGACTCTCGCCCCGCTCGCCGTTTTCACTCGTTAAGCCTGTCGCCTGCAGCCGGGGGACCCAAGGCTTCGCGCGTGAGTGTCAGCTTCCATTTCAGACCCAACGTCTCCCACCTCCAAACTGGGAGACGGAGACCGCCAACCCGAGGCGGGGCGGAACACCGAAGGTCCCACCAAACCCACCGGTGGGCACCCGAGGGCGATGCACGGGGGGGAGGGGAAGGGGGGGAGGTCCCCCCCGACACGCAGGGCCGCCGCGGGGCGGGGAGGAGAGGAAGAGGAAGAGGAAGGAGAGGAAGAGGAAGAGGCAGGGCAGTCTCCGCCCTCCCCCGGTTGCTGCTGGGGGCCGGCGGCTCGGCTCGGCTCGGCCCGGCAGGTAAGAGCAGCCCGGCACGGGGAACCGGGGGGGACCGGGGACCGGTCCACGGGAGTCCCGGTGGGCTCCGGGTCCCGCCCGCAGCGGGGGACGGAGTGGCACGGACGGACGGACCGACCGACCGACCGACCGACCGACCTGGGCACGCAGGGTGAGGCGGCGGCGCCCGGCAGAAATCCACGCGTGGAATTCCGAGAGCGTCTCGCTAGTGCGCGGTCTAAGTGGGGGAAACGCACAAAGCAAAATACGCTTACGTGGGGCCGTAAAGGGGGACGGTTTCTCTCTGCGACAGTTAAGGCAGGATTTATTAGACTTAAAATAGCAACAGAAAATGAAGGCGGACAAAGGGCAACCCACGTATTTAGCACAGCAAGATGAACATCTCTGCAAAATAAGCTATTACCCCATTGCCGTGAGACCACTACTTAGCTTTATAAGTCAGTAACTGACAAAGGCAAGCCACGCTCCTCTGAATGCAAGATAAATTTAATTATAGTGTTTTATAACCCACCCGAGCGATTCCCAGATTACGGTCTGTAAGTCTGCAGTGCACGATCCACAGCTGGTGCATGAAACCGTTTTAAAAATAAGCACTTCTCGGCTTTTGCGCGGCCGCGCTGACGGCACGCAAAGATACGTGTGTATCCCAAGAAGAAGCTGTGTTTTCCAGGGGCTGTGGTCCTGGTGTGGACTCGGCAGAGGCAGAGCCCGGGGTAGGAAGGGACGGTAGCTCTACCAGCTGCTTTTGGACTCTGCTGTCAATATCCAGGTATTTATCTTCTGTGCCCTGAGCTCAGGGTCCTGCTGTAGCACACAGCCACATCAGGCTGCCCTGTTTATGAACTGATCCGGTACCGTCCCCGAGCCGTTTATATCGGCTTTGTCCCCACTGCAAAAACCTGAAGTCTGTCCCAGGCTCCAAACTGTCCCCATTTTCAGACAAAGTTTATTCGCAGGCAGGTCATTGTACTTGTTCCCAGGCCAACACTGCTTAGAGTTATAAATAGTTATATAGAGAGTTATAAATAATAACTATTTATATACATAAATAGTTATTATATATAATAGTTGCTGATTGCTTGCACCTTCTCCGTGTATATGTACGCACATGGATACATGTCTACACAGTGTCATACATATATACATGTATGCGTGTATATAATTACAGAGTAGAGTCACGTTCCTTCCTAGGCAAAAGAAGTCACACTCTTGCCAACACCTCTGGTATGACCCGACCTGTTTTTGGTTTCCTGTATCATCTTTGGCTTTTCCTGTACTTGCTGCCTTTTTAAACATGGAATACCAAAACTGCAGATAATACTGCACAGTTTGCTCTTTATTTCTAAAGTTTTTGCAGCTGTTAAAACCCAGCTGATTTCTGAAGCTTTGAACAAAATGCAAGTAATGGTCAGGTGCACCAAAACTGCTGGGGGGGGGTTTCCATGAACCAGGGAGAAATGGGGAAAAAAATATAATGGAAGAAACGTCTCAAAGATCAGTTCCACTAGTCTTCAAATTTCAAGCACTGGTGTATTTTGAGGCTTGTTTTGAAAGTTTATAGCTTCATGAGTACCATGCCAGGATAGAGGCCTGTAACAGTTTATTTAAATCACAATCTGTAAGTGGGGATCTTAGGTATATGAATCTGTTGCTTATTTTGCAGTCGAGGTATAGCAGGCAAGTCTTACCTGTATCTCTATTTTTCTCTTTTTTCATCATTGAAAAAGAAGAAGAATACCATTATCGGTGTTTTTATTAGATGGTTCTGGTGAAATGGTACTTAGATGCATGCTTTGTGTATGTATGAAATCTAAATAGTTTTGATAACTGGAAAAAATCAACTCACTATGAATAGGAACTTGCCACCCTAAATTTAATGTTTGTGAAAAACTGCAAAAGTCGATACTTTAAATGTCTGATAAAATAGGTTTAAAATTAAGGTACTGTTTTCACTTTGAAGCATGGCTGAATCAGTAGAACTTCAGCTTAAAAGACAGTGAAGACTTGTTTTTGTTTTTTTTTTAAGGTTACTGAAATAATATCGGTGCTTAATCCATATAAGACCAAGTAACTAGCTGGATTACTTCCACAAAATGACATTTGGAAAACTCAGAAAAATACACAATCTGGGGTCAGTGCTGTAAGAAGCAAGTTGCACGCTAGCTATGGAAGAGTTTTCAACCCTGTGACAAACCATATTTTCAAGTATAGTACGGGTTACTTCGTTGAGTTTTAATGCCAAGGTGAAGATTTTGCATGGCAGTTTACTCTGTATGGTCAAGGCTTTGAAATTCCAAAACCTTACAAAACACAGAAGAGTCAGACTGCAGATGTTGGGATGGCTGCTGACGGATGTTGCACAAATCGCCACTTCATTCACTGTGTGATTAGGGTGGTTCTGAATTAATGTGGCTTAAATGAAACACTTTCCAAAGAAGAGTATCACAACCAGGAAGAAAGTCCTAGTGTTAGATACTTCATGAAGAAAATGTGGACTGAAAATCTTAAAAGTGTGACATGCCTGTTTATTTGACAGCAAATTCTCCCTCTTAACCATTGGCTCATCTCTGTATACACAAAAAAGCTGTGTAAGAGTAGATACTCTGTGAGGAGAAATGAACTAGGAAATATTGGATTCTCTAAAGGAGTTCAGGCTCAAATTTTAAAATACTGAAGATAACTCTTAATAAATTTGTTCCTTTGTCGGATTTTCTCTCTGGGTTAAAGCCCTCTGTTATTGTAGAATTACTGTTGATTGCTCATTCTGTATAGCAACACCATGCATCTTTTTCAAAGAGTAGTTTTAAGGACTAGGGTTTACTGAACTGGAGTCACGTCTTTCTAATATAACTAGAAGAGTCTGACTGATGGGGGTAACTTGTTTTTTCCTCTTCCCTGCTTCCTCAGAATGACTGCCTTTTGTGTGATGAAACTTTTATGTCAAGCAACCAGAAATGAGAATAGATATGCAAAAAGATTCTTTGGTGCTCTTCTGACACAAACACCACAAAAGAGGGTCTTTTCTCCATTCTGGATGGTGGCACCTGACCCTGACCCTAGAAAGTCAACTGTGTTTGGACTTACTCAACCATTTTGTACAGCCGAAAAATCTCACACAGAACCAAAAAGGAAAGCAGCATTTGGAAGTGTTGGGCGAAGAATTCCCTATCGGATTTTGCACGTAATCAACCAGGATGGAGAGAGCTTAGGAAATATGCACCGAGCAGAGGCACTCAAACTTATGGATCAACATGACCTGAAACTAGTTCTCCTTCGTGAGAATGCAGAACCTCCTGTATATAGACTAATGACTGGGCAGCAGATTCACGAAGAACAGCTTAAACGTGCGGAGAAGAAAAAAGCAAGTCCAAAACCAGGTATGTACATTATTGACACTGCAACACTGAGCACTTTGAAAAATGCTGCATTAAAAGTGGTGTCAGCAGATGAAATCCTCTTACTTGCATCTGTGTAAATCCAAAGCAATGTCACTGCAGTCCACGCTATTAAGGCTTTGCAGTGGTGAAAATAAAATTTTGGATTAGTCTTCCACAGAGACGCCTTCTATTGCCTTCTCAGGATTTACTATTTTGGCATCTGCTGGCTTTTTTAAAAAATCTATTTTTATTTAAGTCAATATAACTAGAATGGTTCCACGAGACTCACTGAATTCCTGTTCTTTTACTAAGGCATAAGGTGACAGGCAGTTTTTACAAACTGAGCACCAGATACACCAATATAATTACATAATTTTGTCACCGGTAGTCATGAAACATTCTCTTCCTAGCTTGCTGCTAGGAAGACAAAGTCTGGAGCCTTTTCTTGTACAGAGTAAGAGAACAAATTGTTCAATACTGAACACTTTTCAGTGTTTTTTAAGTCAGCCTGCTCCAGCAGTTTAACAAACTGAGTTTGGCAAAGAGGTTTTAGAAAAGGTGTCTGACCTTGTATCCTCTTTTCTTATCCTCAGGCTAACGAAGGTATCTGTGCTTGGGGTAGAGGTCTGATTTTAGAGGAGAGCACTATTGTAGTAGTGAGTTTTTCTGTTCAAGAAACTACAAAAAGATTATTCAAATGGTAACTTCTTTAGAGAATCTTTAAGGAGGAAGAGACCACAAGTTGTTCACATACATTACAAGGCATCATACTTCCAGTTGAATATTGCACTTCACTATTGAAGAAAATGGGCTCGAGTTGAAGAGCTATCCAACTTCAAAGCTTTTACTTCAGCTATACTATGTGCAGGATGTAGGAATTTGCGCAGCAAGTCTTTAATTCCACATCCAGTGCTTACCTGTTTATCTTTGTTAGACCTGCATTGTGGGTAGTATGAACAAAACTAATTAAAATAAAAATACTTGAAGCCTTCTGACCCTGAAGAGGCTTCCCTGTGTGGGTCAAATATGCACTCAGTCTCCCAATTATGGCAGTGAGTGTGAGATACCAAATAGCCACCTTCTAAGGTGAGAGTGGTGCATGCTGAGACAATGAGACTGAGATGCTCTGTGTATGAGAAAGCAGCATGGGGGAAGGGAGCTGAGCAGACAAAGCACCATAAGCTGTTGAAAGACAGCAAGTAACACAGGTTTGTCAGATGTTAAGCCAACACAGTTTTAGTTCTGTTTTAAACAGGGGTGGTTCAGAAGGAGTTATCCTTTTCTTCAGCTATTGCCAAGAACGACTTAGAGACCAAGACTAAGCAGATAGCACAGTGGATTGAAAAGAAATACCATGTTAAGGTTACCATCCGGCAAGCAAAAGATAGCAATACAGACATGGTAAGTGGACTCCTGAAAGATGGACCAATCAATTTCATTAAATAGCTGTACTTGTATTAACTTTCCCTTATTCAGTACTGCCATGTTTTTTTCAATATATCATGTACTGCTAAAATAAGTGAAGGTCTAGGTCTAGGTCCCGTGAAAGTAACAGTTGCCCCACCTTAAGCTGCATCTCTTCAAACACTGCAGTTCTAGAAAAGTAGTCCCACAGAGACAATTCAAATACCATGCTTTCCTAAGAATGCAGTTATAATACTGGCTTTGACAGCAGGCTCTAAGCAGTTCCTACTCCTTTGCACCTTATTAACTGGGCTGGTGAAATTTTCCTGTCTGTGCCTTAAGCCAGCTCACTCACTGAAAAGTTTAACAGTAAATTAAAAAAATTAAAAATCTGCTTATTTCAGCTGGATTATTTCAATAACCTAACTGTTCTTCTGAAGATGCGTTTTTGCAACAGTGCTAAGGTTAATTGTCCACTGTTGTTGTGAAAAACTACTGGAATGGTGTTCCAAGACTGGCAAAGTAAACATCTATAAAAATGTTAGGGAGCTGGTGGCAACTCACTAGTATAATTGCAGGGCCTTGAGACTTGTCTTCGTTGTCATTTGCACAAATGGCTTTTTTATAAAGATTCCATATAAGATTTTTTTTTTCTCCTTTTAATGTGTATAGTGAATTAGGTTTCCTTCATGATTCTGTCTACTAAATTGCTGGAGAAAATTGTGATATCACTTCATCCAAAAGGAACAAAACTTTTTATAGGAAGTTGAATTCACAGCAAAAGGGCAGCAGGAGGAAGAACTGGATAGGGGCGGGAGCAGAACATTTCATGACACAGTCCAGATTTAGGTTGTCCTTAAATTTAAAAGCTTAATTATGAGCTTAAGAGTTCAGCTTGTTATATGAACACCACTGTATCATTCAGTTCAATACCACCACGTTCTGCTAACCTTAGAACAACACTGCCTCTTAAGAGGAAAGCCCCATTAATATGCCTGAATCTAGTGGAAGAGGAGGGTGGAGAGGAGTCAGATGCAGTCCACTTTCACAGACACCTTTAAACAGCAAAACGGGATGAATCAGGAATTCAGCCTAAGTGTTAGGAAATGGCTTAATCCCTCTGGTGACTTTCCTAAACCTGCTTGTGAGTAAAGAACAAATGGTTAGGAAAGAAGCAGCTGAAGTGCTCAAACCAGGACTAGCAACTAGCTCGTTTCAGCTAATAGCTAAACCACGAGCAGTAGATCATGTCATTACAGAACAGCCTGAAATATTCTTCTACATGTGTTTGTGTACTTAGTCCTATTTTTCTCCTTTTCAGTTCATGCTTTTTGATCAGATTTTGGATACTGTGTCTGAGAAAGCCACTTATCTTTCCAAGCCAAAAGTTACTAGAGAAGGGGTGAGTACCTGTATTTTGAGACACATGTCTGACAAAGAGTTGAAAGCATACCAGAAGATGGAAAAACAGAAAAACAGTACAGTAAAAAAAGATGAAAATGAAGATCTGAAGTCAAATGAGTTGCATCAGTGACTTTATGAAGACGTGTAAACAATATTGATTTTTTTATTTAAAAAAAAAACCACAAACTCTAAACTTTTAATAAAGTTATTGTTGAGCTTTGCACGGGTCATTCGATAAAGAATGTTGTCTCAGTTAATCTTTACTGCAGAGTCAGAATTTCAACAGTTGGTATTTCATTTTCGATGGGCTTATCCACTGCCTTGCTTTCTGTCAGAACAGCATCCTTTCCTGGCTGCGTTTTAGGAGGAATGTAGCCGCTCAGACGAGAGGCTAAGCTCCTCTTAGGACGAGAACGCTTTGCCTGGCAGAAATAAATCCAGAATTAGCAACTTAATAGATCTATGGAATAAACACTACTAATGTGGTGGTGAAACAAGAAATCAATGAATAGGCCATCACTGCATTATTTAAAGGAGCTTCAGAAATAAAGAATCTCCCAAATTAAGCAGATAGCTGGCCTGTTTTCCTGCTTGCAGTCACATTATAAAACATGTAATGTTTGTTTACCCTCCTCTGAAGTGACAGGGTATGGTTGAGAGGACTTTTTCAAGAGTATAACTTACTTTCAAGTTCATCTTCCTCTTTTCAGGATCATGTACAACTGCGTGCCTTGCTAGGCTCTGCTACAGTTACAAAGGGCAGAGGAAAAAACAAACAAACAAAAAAACCAAACAAAAGGACTTAGGTTTATAATTTCAGATTATGTGATTCAGATTAGAACAATGTAAAAAATACATACCTTCATTGCAAACACTCTTCCACAGCCTGGATAATCACAAGAGAATGGTTTTTTCTCCTCATGAAAAGAGAGGATATGGCTTTGAAGGTTAAATATGGTTGTGTAAGTTCTCCCACATCCTTCTCTCGGGCATTGGCAGACTTCCCTCTCCACAGCATGTGTTTTTTGATGCTGCTTGAGGTAGTCTTTCCGTTTAAAAGTTTTGTAACACTCACTGCAAACTATCGGCTCTGAGTGGGAGAGACAGGCAGAGTATAAATTAACAGCTTCTTACAGGTGCTCAGAATCAAACCCTAGCAGTCCACAAGAGATGCAAGGAACTCAGAGACTGGAAGAGAATAATACAGTATGAATTATCCAGATCTGAAATTGTACATTATACAATTTCTCATTAAATAGATCACAAAGCAAAGTTAGTATACTGGAGTAGCATTTTCATCAGTTTAAGGTCTAGCCAGAATGGCAACCATTTTACTGATAAAGTGTTAGTAAACAAGTTTGTCTAGACACAATGACAAGTTGATGAAATGAGTTCAGCAAGGACTCCCGGTCAAATTAGCGGTTTCTTTCCCATTTATATCAAAAGTTAAGTTCTATTTACTAAAGCATTTGGAGTTTACCTGTATGACTGACTTTATTATGTTTCAGAAGCTCTGTCCAAGTTTTTCCAGTATAGGAGCAGTTTTCTTTCTTGCATGCATAGCCTGTTGGACAGGACAGACGTTTACAATCACAAAGGTTCTGGCAAACACAGTCCAGTTTCACAAGGGGGAGTTCCACTTCTAGCACTTGAAAATTAAAAGGCCAGTATTCCTCCTCTCCTACCATACTGCACGGTGATGGGACAAGAGGCAACAAACACAAATTAGAACATGAGAAAATCCCAACAGGTTTAAGGAAGAAACCTTGTATCACTGACATGAATTGTCCAGAGAGGCTGTGGAATCCCTACACCTGGAAACCTTCAAAACTTGACTGGACGCAGTCCTCAGCAACCTGGTCTAACTGACCCTGTCTTGAGCAGGGAGTTGGACCAGATGACCTCCAGAGGTCCTTTCCAACCTAAATTATTTTATGAAACTCTCTCTCTCCTTGCTTCAGTAAAGCTACTTCCTCACCAGCCATGCACTTTCACTCAAATAGATGAAAATAACTGTAGTAATACATATTATTTCTATATAATTTTTTAAAAAAGAAGATCTTGACCATACAGTAATATTCCAGAGTCTAAGGGGACTACATCATTCTGTCAAGAAGACAGGCTGGTTTTTAAATGAACCACAAAAAGTCAACACCATTTAAATCCCAGGACTGGAAAGGTCAAACAACTATGAACAAGTCCCTGTCTTAAGAAAGGTATGCAGTACGAATCGCAGCTTTTTGGATACTCTTCCTAGTCTCTTGGGTGGGGTTTTTTTTTTTCTAGCACTGGAAAGTGGGTTAGCTGTCAGTAGTACTGAAAGAATGGGCAGGAGTGTAGCAGGATTAGCTCAAACATACATAACCGCCTCCTAACAATTCCACTTAAATACCTTTCACATAGGTACATTAACAACTTAAAAAATGCAAGCCTACATGGTTTTGCCAAGCTTCTGTTGGGAATTTGTGGCAGAACTGGCAACTGATCCTAACCTCTGGAGGTCTAGGCTAGTGCCTTAACCATTAGCCCATCTCCAGAAGATGGACTATTGACAAGGAAGCACATTAGGAGAAGAAATGGCTGAACGAATCCTGAGCTCTGTTCAGCCTACCACAAGTACATTGTAACTGAACACTGCAATGTCTTGCAATTGTATCCCATTTGACTACTCAAAACAGGTGTTTTGTTCGCCTGGATCACTAGGCCCAGAATGCTTTCATGTCTGTCACACATCCCTGCATACTCTCTACTGGAAGAAGTCCTTTTTCCTTTGATAAAACGTAACTGAAGCAAGAAGAAAAACTGTATTACCTTCATGTGTCTTCTCATGCCGCTTTAGTCGACTTGGAGTAGAAAAGTGCTTTCCACATCCTTCATTATTACATCTAGGTATAAAATAACACTGGTTTAATTTCTTTCACTGCATCCGCATATTTTTTGTTCTTTTAAGTCAAGAACAATTAAAGTGGACAAAATAATCCAAGTTTCCCGTCGCCTAGAGATCTGTTCTGTTGCCCCCCCCGTCTTGTAAAAGTAAATTCCATAATATGTTTCTAATAGAGGACTCTGATCCCCTCGGGAGTTAAAACTATAGTATGATTTCCACGTATACAGCAAGTTAAGCTTTAGCTAAAGAATCAAGCTTCATATCATCCCTACACAGTAGGCTCTTCAACCATAAAAGAGACAGAAAGTGGAGGGTTTAAGTGGCTTGTACAGATCTAGCAGTCAGAGCAGCAGCAGAGCACTGACAGTATTTTTGTGCCTGTCACCCAGACATACTAGCGCACTTTGCTTAAGCGGAACACTCCTATTAAGTGTGTTCCACCTTTAAGAAATACAAGACTAAACTTTGCTTTCATCAGATCTATACTGATGTGTCATGTAAACAGTGGAGTTGCAATGCACATCTTCTCAGATCGGTGTCCAAGCCTTTCACCGTTTTTAAGCTACTACTCACTTCAGTGTCAGCCAGCCAAGTCACTGCTTTTTACTGGAAAACAGAGGTAGCTGCATTTTTCATTACCATTCAAGCTTTCATGCTTGTATTTCAGACTGTGTGAAGTAAAAAAAGGGGGTTTTTTGTTTATTTTTCCTGTGAACCTGTAATAAACCCTAAGAACATGTCTGAAATGCTGAAGTTACAGAGCACCAAGATGTTGCTCAAAACAGACTACTGAGCAAAGGGCTAGTACGAGAAATGTACTTGCAGCCATAACTACAAATTCATTCCAGTTTTTTTTAAAATGCCATGTCAATGAAAAGGTTGAAAAAATGCACCTGTTTTAATCTACAGTGTTTAAATGGAATTGTTAAAAGTTCATTATTAAAATTATCCACTTACTTGAAGGGAGGTTCACTGGTGTGGTGACATTGATGAACTTTAAGTTGTTGATGTTTCCTGAAAGACTTGTTACAGCCTTCAAAGTCGCACTATTTAGGAAATTAAGTTATCATTAGAGGCCAAAATAATGACAGCCCAGCCCACATGTTTTTGCAGAAATCCCAATCCCAGTATTTGAAGTCACACAAGTACCGCATAATAACAAGTTGAAGTATTTCACCAGATACATAAAAAGGAGCTTGTTTAGCCTCCACTTTACAGCACCAAAGGTAATTACTCACCACATATTGCTTTTGCCGATTTTGATGCTTGCGCTCAACGTGCTTCTTTAAGTTTGATTTTGTTCCAAATTTCTGATTGCATCCATCAGCTGTGCACCTGCAAATGGACTGCATTTTTTAATTATCCCTCTCAAACAGCGCTTTGTTTCCTAGGCAGATACAGAAATCATTGGACAAGAGGAATACACGAAGAATAACCAAAACTCGCAACCCAAATATAAAAATTTCCTTTAAAGACACGAAAAGCCAGAAGCTAAGTTATAGTCGAAAGTCACAGGAGAACATATCAAAGATATTTCTAATAAAACACGTAGGAATTCCTAGCTCCTAATCCAAGACGTGCAGCTATTAAGGGCTTAGTAATAGGAGATAACTGCCCTTCCTTCTTTTAATTCTGTATTCTAGGGGGAGATCTGCCCACTCCTTTAAGTATCTATTATGGATCACTGCCAGATAGGAGGTTTTAGGCTAAGATTCCCCACCTCTCACCCTGCGTGCACGCTGTTAGGGCAGTGCTGATGATACCAAACCTAGCCACGCGTGCTCTGTAGCCCCCACCCCCGTTTTAGCTCCCCTTCGCTGCCCTAAGGACGAGCCTCATCCATCTGAAGAAGTAAAAAATTCGGGCCTTACTCGAACGGCTTTTCCCCGGTGTGGGTAAGGAGGTGACGAGCGCGGTGGAAATCTCTCGTGAAACCTTTACCGCAGCCCTCGTAATGGCAGACGTACGGCCTCTGGAAGAGAGAGGGGCATTTTGGGAGAGCACAGACCCACACCTCGGGGGTTGGGGGGGGGGCTCGGCCGTTTCCAGGAGGATTCCATCGGCGGGATTGCTGACACGGCCCACGCAGACCCCCGAGGTGGGGGGGACAAGGCCAGCAGGGGCGCGGGGCCCCTCACCTCAGTCACACGAACCGCCCCTCACCTCAGTCACACAACCGCCCCCCCCCCCCCCCCCCCCCCCCCGCCGCCGACGGGGAGGCCCGAACGGGAACCCCCCGCGTCGCTGTTCCCTCAGGTCTCGGCCCGGCTCGGCCCGGCTCACCTCACCCGTGTGCCGGCAGAGGTGGGCGTCCAGCCTCCAGGCCTTGTTGAAGGTGGCGTCGCAACCGGGGAAGGAGCAGATGAAAGGGCGGGGGGGGAGCGCGCTCCCGCCGCTCCCGCCACCACCGGGCGCGGCCCCCCCGCCCCCCTGCGCGCACCCCGCCGCCCGCTCCCCGGCCATGCGGGAGGGCACGTGACCACACCCCCCCCCCCCCCGCCCCGAGCGGGGAATGTCCCCTCCCGCCTCCCGTCCTCGCCAGGCGGGGCGCATGCGCAGTCCGGCGGGAGTCTGAGGCGATGGCGGCGGCCTGTGGGGGTTGAGGGTTTGGTTGCCCCCGGTGTGGCCGCGGCTGCGATCCCGCCTTGAGCCCGCCGTCCGCTGTCGGGGCTGTGAGAGGTCCCGCGTCCTCCTCACCGGAGAGCTTGATCCCGAAAGCAGCCCGGGTCCGCCGTCCCTTCTCCATCGCCTCATGCGCCAGACGCTGACCCCCTTGTGCTGTCTGGTATGGAGCCATCTCACACGCCGGAGGAGATCCGATTATGAAGAGATGAAAAAACCCTAATTCTGGGTCCTTCCACAGAGCAGCCCTTCAGGGGTTTTAGGGACATACGAGCTCTGCTGCCTCCCTCAGAAGCACTGCATGGAGCCCTGGGCCAAGGTCTTCCCAAGCTGGCTTGGTTTGAGTCCCTGCCTTGCCAGGGGAGAGGATGGGACTGCATGATGCTGGTTAGACCCAGACATCAGCCTCCGCTGCACACTCCCTACCGCCTGCCCTGCGGTTCAGGCATTTGCAGCCCAGGCTGAGGAGTCTGCTGTCTGGGATCCCATGGCAGAGGGTGTCTGCCACCCTGGCCTGTGGTCATGCTGTGTCCCCAAGCTGCTTGAGGTCTCAGCTAGGGGAAGAGGACATGGGACTGCACTGAGCTGAGGCGCTCCAATACCTCCTTGGTACCTGACTTGCCATGCCAAGGTATCACATCATCTGCCCTGCTTTGCACTGTTTGAGTTGTCACCAGACCCTATCTGCTGTAATTCTTCCCACAGACTGAGGGACAGGGGGAGAAAGCTGGAACAGGACTGTGACAAGGGAAATACCCCCGGGTGAAGAACTCCTATTCCTCCTTCTCCGTATGTGTCCTGAGAGCTGGGAAAGGCTGGGGAAATGGGGGAGGAAAGTGGGAGGATAAGGAGCAGTAATCAAGCCTATGAGGGCTGGAGAAGAGAGGAGGGGACATGTGAAGTGAGATGACAGGAGTGCTGGATGAGGTACCCCCGCTGGGCAGAGTGAGGAGTTCATGCCGGGCCAGAAGCAGATCCTCGTGGCCCTGGGGAATGTCTTTTATCTCACTCAACTGTAGCAGGAGTAAGGGGAGGGCTGAATCAATCAGTCAGACCCTCACAGAGCAATGGCAGGATACCACCTTATTTTTGGAAGGGAAGTCAGTCTGAAACTCAGCTTTTAACAAATACTAACCAAAACAGTTAGAAGAAAAAATCACTGGGTTTTTTTTGTCTCAGAACTGCAATAAAAAACAAACCTGAAATTTTAAAAAGTTATAAATCTTCCTTTTTGAGACTTTGCCTGTGAAAACTTGGTATTGCCTCAGGCCTCTCTAACATGGGTGAGGAAATAGCATGTGACGGAGAAAACTACTGGCTACGTAGAGAGCAAATACTCATCACATAGGGGTTTGCTTTATGCAATGCCGGGTAGAGATTTCAGCAGAGTCCTCTGGGAATTTGAATCCAATATATAAATAGAGGAAGACTCTCACTGTGTTGTGCTGTTGATGTCTTCTGAGGTGACTACTGAGGGAGGATTTCGAAGAGTCCTCTAGTAGAGCTGGAAAGAGCAGTGGGTTCCCTTTCAGATTTGATCTTACCATTTTCCACTGTGGGAGGTGGAAGGTAAACCTTTTGAGAGGTAAACATATGCAGTGGAGAAGAATAAGTCTGAAGATGTACATTTCCAACACAAGGTCCACACTTCTACTCATAAATTTTAATACTCCGTAAGCTGAAAGGAAACAAAAAAACAGAAAACTGAGGTAGTTCATTCCCTCAAGAAAAAAATAACAGCACGCAACTACACACACACACGCATGCACACACACACAAAAACCCACAGGGTAGTAAATCCCTCAGATTCTGATTAAAACTATTCCTTTAAGCTGGCAGGATCTACCCAGAATTAAGTATCAATTCAGGAAAGACTGCACATAGTGCCGTGAATACTCATTTCCCTCTGAAGAACTGCTGAGTGAATGGGCCATGCATCTTTGTCTACCAAAGGCTGTTTCATTCTCCCATCCCATGGTTCTGCTGTAGGCACAGCTGTATTTACTTTCTCTCCAAGAAAAGTAGTCCCTCTTTATGCAGCACAGTTGAACTCCAAAGATCTCATGTTTATGAACATTACACAGAAATTATTTCAATGTGTACTAAAATGCAGATATATACATTTAAATGTGCTTACAGAGTAGCTGTGGAGTTGCAGAAGTTATTCCCCCACATGAGATGATAGTTATCAAAATGAAAGATTACTTTTTCCCATAGACTTGTTGCAAGCTAAATACTGGCTGTTTCAGGCACCATATCTAAGGTCTCTTGGCCTGGACCAGTGGAAATGGGATGCAGGGACTCTGACTTAAGAATGACACTAATTACTATTTATGTAGTTTTAGCTGGTCCGTGCAAGTTTTGTGACTGTAACTGCAATTGCATTGTCAACAATCCTGCAACAAGTCCAGACGTGTATCTAAAAAAAAAAAAAAAAAAGGCTTTCTGCTTTCCAGAGTGAGTGGAGAAATGGTGTTGATTAGCTCCATAAAGTTGGCAATAGTTGTCAGGAAACTTCCTGAAGTTTGTGGAGAAGTTCCTTGGTTAGGCATGGTGAACTGTCACATCACGTAGGATGGAAGTGGAAAAAAAGCAAAGAAGTAATTCTAGCATTTCTTATAAAGGTGAAACTTTGAGCTTTTTATTAGTAGAAATGTGAAAATACCGCTGTGGCAGATGTGCTGGAAACCTATGGTAGTATGATGCATAATCACTCCTATGGATCACTTGATTGTGAAAGCAATAGTGTAGTTTTCTAACTACAGGTAAGAAAATTCATCTTTCTAGGAAGAGAGCTTTGTGTTGCCAGCAATATTTTAGATCCTCTCTCACAAAGAAAGCAAACATTTAGCTGAAAAGGGCATTTCTCTCCTCTGGGCCATAGATACCTCAAAGCATAAAAACAGCAAAGGTTTTTTGGTAGTTGTTAATTTTTACACAGTTGGAAAGGGAGTAGACTATTGTCTGATTATTTCCAAGATCATAAGGAAGCTGCAGTAGCAATATTTGAAAAAGTAAAAATAATGTACTGCAGTCAAATGTTTTGACCTTGACTATCAATATTTGCAGTGGGTGATGCTTAATGTTAACTTGAGACATCAGTCTGTCTAGAAGTTCATGAGAAATCAGAACAAGTATTCCTCCTAGGTGTTTGCTCAGCCCATGTACAGCATGCTGCAGGAAACGGCATTGCAGGTAATTCGTTATTTGGCTGTAAAAGCAGTGAAAGAAGTTCTCAATCATACTTCCTCATCAGCTACAAGGTTTCAGGATCGCAGATGATAGTCCATTTTGGCAATACTGAATATGTAGGAATGTTGAGGCATGTCCCCATGGGGTGATTATTTCCATAGTTTTCAGTTGTAAGGATGTCAAAATACTACCCAGGTGCTGGCACTTGTGGAAGACATTTAGCATGAATGCCTTCTTGGAACTGCTATGTCCTTCAAGGCTGACAAAGGGGGAGATGACAGACACATCCAAATGAATGAATTCTTACATCTTTCAGCCTGCTGACAATGTCTGAACACAAGAGCAATCTGATTTTGCATCTCCTCAATTTTATGTCAGTGCAGTAGTTGAAAGGTAGCTTACAGTGTATGTAGTCGTTCTTGAAGGTTTCAGACTTGATGAAAGGCAGCATATGGATTATTAGAAGGAAGAATACTGTATGGTGAGTGATCAGTAAAGCTGATGCTTCAGGAGCCTGGCATTAGGAAATTTATCTACATCACAACTTAAATTCTAGTTCTTGAAATTTCTTAAAAATTCTGGAATTAACTACTTGTATCTGTCCAAAATGCATCAGTGAAAATAAAGTTTCTTTGGGTAAACAGGTATGGAAAGACTGAAGAAACACATTATATGCTATGTTAACCTGAACTCTCAATTGAAGTTATTTTCAATTGTACAAATTTTTAAAAAATTATTTTATTAAAAGGCATTGAAAGGCATCCAGGTTGCTTAGTAACTTTTAAATTGTTCTGAGTTATATATTTGTGTACTGCAGAAATGTACCAGTGAGGGGGAAAAAAAGAATGCTACATGATGGGAAATGCGTATTTTCCTAACACAATTCTTAAAATGACATGTTTGCCAAGTAGTCATCCCTTATTCCTACTAAGAAGACAGTCTCCCTCACACTGTCCATCATGTCAGAGACAAAGTTGTCACTTGATACCAGACTTGAAGTCCTAGAACATGGAACAGCTCAGGTTGGAAGGGACCTCAGAAGATCATCTGGTCCAAACTTTCGTGGAAAAGGGAGCCTAGATGAGATTATCTACCACCTTGTCCTGTTGCGTCTTTACAAAAGTCGATGCAGAGGAGGGGTTAGAAAAGGCTATTCCTCTTAAGCATTTTCATCCCATGGGATTACTATAAGCAGAAATGAAAGAAGACCAAAATGTGAAACGCAATCAAGAGGAAGCCCCAGAAAGCCGGCCTCTTTCCTTGTTAGGACAAATGTGGATGGGAAAAGCGAGGGGTGGGAGAAGGGCTCTGATATCGAGGAGGTTCAGCCCAGCCACACTGGAAGTGCTTCCTGCATCGACTCTATTACTGCTGTAATCTTCCCTACCATTTTCCCCAGCTCCAGCCTACTGGCAAGATTATATGGACCCCAACCCCCCCAATCCTGCTCACAACAATGGCTTTATTCTCTCCTTCATCAGAGCATGGGCTCTTCCTCCTTCCCTAAATCACAAGCTGGTCCCATGGCTAAGGGAGAGCAGGTGAAGCACATGTGAATTATGCAAACTGGATGCCAGAGGTGAACTGCAGTTATGATAATCATTCCTTGATCTCCCTGTTTACAGAATTACAGCTGGCTTGTAATGGTGCCAGTGTCCTCAGGAGCCCTTTCTAGGGATTTCTGGGAACCACAAAAAACATGTTAGGAAGAGGATGGAGTTAATCAGTTGGGCTTTCCTGCTGCTATATTCAGCCTAGCAAGCTGCCTCCGACAGATGTTTCTGCTTTTAGGCCACAAGGAACTTTATTGACTGGCTTTCCCTGTGTTCAAGAAGCATGTAAAGCTACCAAAGACTTGTTTTCCATAAGAGCATTTTCTTGTCAGGTGATATTTTTCTATCTCTGGCGTAGTGGTTTTTAATAAATCTCTCAATAGACTGATCCCCCAAGAAAAGAAATAGAGGAAATCCGTGTTACCTGATTTTCTCTCCTGTCTGCAGGAGTCACGGGCTCTAAGTGGCAGCAAAGTTGCAGAGCAGAGCTGTACAGAGCAGTGCCGAGAACCCTCTGCACCCCATCAACCCGCCCGTCTGCTATCCTGACCTGCCTATCTTGTAGTGAGGAGTCAGACCTTGAATAAAATCCCCTCCATGTCATACAGACCAAATTAGGGCCAGGTCCTGGGTGTTCCTTGCACGGTTTGAGGCCAGTCAGTTAATATCGCTGCCTGGGTCTTCTATCTACCTATCTCCTGTGGCTTGTGTGACAAGAAGGTAAACCTGACTGTGTGGTCACCCGTGTGAGCTGGCTCCCTGCAAGCCCTCTCCAGATGGGATGGGGGAAGGGAGGCCCTGAGTGCAGCTCCTGCGTGGGCTGTGGGGTGATGGAGGACCCCCCTCCTGGAAAACACCTCCTCCCCCCATTCCTGCCCCTGCCTTGCTGTGTTAGCCCTGAAGGATTTACCTACTCGAGCATTCGGCTCACCCAGCTGTTAGACAGGATCAGACAAGACCAGGTGAAAGCAAAATGTCTCCAATTCTCCATTTCACCATCGTAGTCCCTTGAAGTGACCAAAGTTACACTTCAGACCCCGGCACAACTCCAGGAAGGAGCTGCCTGCCCAAAGGACGTTGACGGGGTTATCGGTCCTCCCTGGCTCATGGCACAGCCGATTTTCAGAAGGGACATAACACCCAGCATTATGTCTGCCCTGCAAATGGTGCCTTTCCTAATCAGTCACAACTGTTTGTGCTCGCAGCACTGGTCTCTCAAGGCATCACATTACATGGGTCAATAAGGACGGCAGTTCTCTATCTGACCAAAATTGCAGGTGCAAAATTATGCCTGCAGCTATCTGGGGCCATAAAAACAAGGCATCCTCTGAAGGCTGGTTGCAACAGAAGCTGCTGCACAGTGGCTGTACGAGTCCTTCCTCTCCCAGTTGAGCCCTGCGGGATGCTTCTCCGGCACGTAGTCTGTTCACTTGGAAGAAGGAGAAATGCAATTTCACCCATCCTCTCCTGGCAGTGGTAGCTAGGAGAGACGGTTATTTTAGTGGACCATAACATTACTGTAATAATTGCTGCTTCGTCAAACAGAATTATTAGTCTGTCAGAAATGCATTAGACAGCAATAGTTGTCTCAAATGCCTGTTAATTACCTAAATAAGCAAATTTGCTTCCTTTCCCACCGTGGTCACTAGTGTCTTGTATCATTTGTGCAGACAAAGGTGTGATCTTGCAAATACCCGTGGAAGTAGTTGCTATTACAAGGCTTGTCTCCTCGAAGCGCAGAGGCTGCCTATGTGAGGAAGAGATGCCAGACTAGTTCCCCAGGGCCTGATTCAAATCCGTTTGAAATCAGTAGACATAATCCTAGTCTTTCATGGCTTTGGATTACATTCTCAGATAGTAACTTTTTCCAGGCAGGAATTTTGCTTCAAACATCTCTTGAATACACCTGGGAGATCTGGCACCCGATAAAATACTCAGCCTTAAGCCAATATAGCCAGTGGAGCCCCTGGATATATTGTATTTTTTTTCAACATACAGTGTTTCTCCTGGGGAAAGCAACAACCTGATATGCTTTCTTGTCCACAGTCAGACCTGCAGTAGCTTTTTAGTTACTCAAGAGACATCCAAAACCTGAAAATGTCGCTTTCAGTGTAAGGGTTTGAGGCTGCAGACATCTGCAGGGCTTCAGTGCATGGTTTCAAGGGTTTGTCCTCCTGCCCACCTCCCCTGCGCTCCCCCTGTGCCTGCTTATGTACCAGCATCCCCTCCTTTAAACCCCAATGCTCGCAGAGCCACGAATTCTGCTCCACCAGGCAGGGCTGCCTGCCTGCTCCACCTCCCAGAAGCCAAAATCCCAGGAGAGTGTCCCCACTGCCATCATGAGCCAAACCATGGGATGTTTCCCTGCAAATCCCCTGTCCCCCACCGTCCCCATCGCCCCAGACCTTCCCCCGGGGCTGCTGTGCACAGGCTGTGGCAGTGAGCTCCCTGTCCCTGAAGAAAAGCATCTCCAGAAGGTAAATTTGTGCCTCGAAGCTGCAGCACAGAAGGAGGTCCCACGGGGCGAGCGTAGGACGGGATGGCAGCTGCTGGCGTGGGTGCAGCGACCCTTGAGCAGGGGCCAGGTGACCCCAGGGGTGGCTGGTGGTGCACCCACCAATTTGAGTCATCTCAGGGGTGTGCTGTGCTGGGAGCCAGCCCCTCCTTGCCTCCCACCTAATGAAGGACAAAGAAAAGGAAGTTCCTGGCTCTCCACCAGCCTGAACCTGAGTTAAATGCCCAGCAGCCACCCAAATTTCTCCCTTTTTGGTTCCAATCTGCATAGAGGCTGGAGTGCAATGGCTGCTGGAGGAGTCTGAGATGAGCAAACCCCAGAACTTGTACCAGAGGGGACCATTTCACCCAAATCTCAAACTGTGAGGGTTCTCACAACAGTGTTTATTTTATTCAGGGATGTTAGCAAGAATATAATGAAAACCATCAGCAAAACCCGGGTGGATTTTTCCATCTCCTGGAGATTTACCTTTCTGGCTGTGGCTGGTGACCCTACAAGCATACAGCTGTAGGGCTGCTGCTCATTTGGGGCCATAAAAAGAAAACCGTGTGCGTTTAGTGAAAGCAGATAGAGCCATCTAGTGACAAGAGAAATGCATTCTTCATTTCGTGCTGTGAAAGACCTTCACAAGCCCCCAAAAGCCTGTGTTGGCCACCAGCACAGGTGGGTCTGCAAGGCATGGGCAGCCCCTCTCCCAGGGGTGCACATGGCTGAGCTTCATGAGGTTCACATCGCCAGAGCTTCGTGTGGTCCTCAGCAAAGCTTTTAGGAGCAAGGATGGCAGTGCCAAGCACAAAGGCTGCTTGGGTCATCGACAAAGTTTGGGTTTGGGAAGAGCTCGTGGTGACTTGCAGGCAGTGGGGGGGGGGGCAGGCGCAGGCAGAGCTTGGCCCCATCTGCACAGCAGGCAGATGGTGCTCTCATGTTTGCTGGGAGAAGGAGTTTCCCCAAGCTGTTTTTGAGCTGCTTTAGCCAAACGAGGAGAAAATCAGGACAGGCAAGATGCTTCTTAGAAAAGAAAAAAAAAATCAAAATACTTTTTTTCACAACATGCATTAATTTTATTTAAAAAAGAAATAATTAAAGGATTCTAGAAATTGTGTCTTTTTTAAACAGGGAAATATTTGAGAATGGCATTGCCTCTGACCAAAACAAAACTCTTCCATAATTTTATATCACTAACATTTTGAAAAAAAAAAAGATTTCTTGGCAGGGGAAGCATTATTTTTTTCTTCTTCCTTTCCCTTGTCTCTTTGTCTAGCACATTCCTCCTCCCCTCTGAAGAATTCACACAGCTCAGCTCCTTATCAGTGTAGCTAATTACATTACTGCACTTCCCAGCAAATTAAGATCCAAAGCCTGCTGTTTTACAGTAAACTCCCCAAAGAAAGGGATAATGAGGTTACTTAGCAGGTTTTGTTCCTCGGGTAATTTCCATACACTTCTTAGTTTATAAAGTGGGAGATAAGGTAGCCACCGTAGCTTTTACGGTAGCCTTCCCAAGCATTGTCCAGGTCTCCTAGCACTTCTGGGAAGGAAGGGATTCTCCTGATGGAGGCCCAGAGGTGAGACCATTTGCCCCAGGTTAGAGAGAGACCAAAGCCAGCTCTGGCCCTATCTGTGCTGGGAGCAAAGCGGAGGCACGGACCATTTGGGTGCCTTAGGCTGCATCCACACAGCTCAGTGATGGACCTCCAGGGCAAAGTGGTTGTGTCCCAACCACAGAACCCTCAAGCCTAGGTCTTCTCCTTACCCTGCGAGGTTTCCCCATGGCCAAAAGACAGGATTTTCACCATGTGCCAGGAGCAGGAACCACTTCAAAGCACCTGAAATGGGTGTTGGGCTGCACAGCAGCCCATCGGAGCGGTGCTTTCATGGCATGAGGGTGGAGATACCTGCGGGAGTGTGGCATGAGGCTGTCTGAAGATGCGGGGCTGGGACCACCACGTCAGCTCTGCAACGAGTGGGCTGATCACTGCCAGCATCACCCTAGCTCAGGGCAGGTGGAGGCAGACTGAACCATACCAAGCTGTGCTGGGAAAGGGAAGGACTTGAATTCCAGTTTTGCAGAGAAATTCCAGCTGCAAAGTTTGCTTTGGCTCGGAATGGAAACAAACCCAGCACTGTCTGCACCACAAAACATCCCAAAGCAAAACAATTTGTTTGAGGTCAACCTACATGTTTGGACTAGCCTCCAATTTCTGCTTTTCTTTTGCAAATAAGAGGCCAAAATTTTCCTTCCATTATTCCCACAGAAAGGTTTTCTTTCTATCAGATGACAGAGGTCTTTAGACATTTTCTACTTAATGATTTGTTCGTACCTGCAGTCCCAACCAGGAACCCAGTGCTAGCATGCTGGTTGTTTTGCACATCCCTAATTAAGCTAAGGTGAAATGAGTGGATGTACCGAGCTACCACAATGAAGGGCGTGGAAAGAGAACAAGGACAATGCAGTCATCAAAGGAACAAAATTGCTTTTGTCTAGGCTTATAATTTAAAACAAGTATTCCCTGCAACTATTACCTGATCACAGTCGATCTCTACGACACTTAAATTTGTTCATTTTGTTATGCGTTCCTCTTCCCAGATCCTCTCAGCTCCCCTTGGCCATTTGTGGGTGACAAATTCATCCACATTTTGTGCCTATTCATAAATCTGCGTACTAAAATCTGGGGCTCTGCTACATGCTTGTCCAGCAATTGGCACAGTAGGGTTTCCAGTCTTTCACTGGGCTGTTATAAATACAGTGCAAGTGCCTTAAAGGTGGATGGTTCTCCCTTACCCTCTCTCATGGTCATGGTTAATCAAGTATGAGTCTGGGAGCAATGAGTTAGTTCACTCAAGTCACTTTAATCACTTTAGAGTCGGGTCCAAAGCCTGTAACTGGCTCACAGTGCTGGCTGTGACACATAGCGAGGGTCAGCCTTTAATTTAAAGGCCTAATTCTGAATGTATTTAAACAGAAGGCTTTCTGTGAAGACCTATTCCACCAGACCCTCCAAGTGCTGGCAGCTGGACAAACATACGCTGTGCTTTCTGCAGAGGACTCCAAGCAAAACAGCTTTCTGTTTTATTTGAAAAGTTTCCATCTCTCCAGCACAGTAAAGAGAAAAAATTAAGCCCTTCCTCAACTCTGCATCAAGCCAACAAAACCAACTGTTTTTCACAATTCTACCTCATATCTATTAATAAGTCCGTGACTACAACCGACTTGGATGATAAGTCATCAGCCAGATTTACTCATCGGGCTCTCTGGCTCTCTCCTCTCTGCTCCATCTTCCCTGCCCACCTGCAAGCTGTTGCTCTGCCCTGCGGGGAGCAATTGCCACCCCTCCGATGGGTGTCGTGCCAGCGCGCTCTTAAATACACCCTCAGCGGGACATGGCTTTTCCCTGCTGTAACAGATTTTGGGAGCCTATAGGGCTGAGTCATTCAACTCAGGCTTGTAGGAGAAGTCTCCTTTCCTCCTTAAGAGAACCAACTCTCTTTATAGCTTTTAAATTGTCATTAGCGCATCGGGACCACATCCTTTCTCTCTTGCATCTCTTCTTTTGGCCGTGCTGCCCCTCGGTCCTGCCTACTGCCATTGCTTGTGCCATCCGAAAACGCACATCTCTGTGCCGCTTGGGTGCCCATCAGAACGGACCAACGCTCTCTGCAGCTCCGATGTAAAATGTCAAACACCCGTCGAGCCACGTGCTGCCCGGGAGCGGCAGGGAGGGATGGCGTTCGGACAGGGATGTTAGCGTGGGGCTTGGGGGTGGTTTGCAGGAGAGATTGCATCAGTTAGCTAATGATACGCAGGGGGGTCAGGTGAATCATTAAGCATTCATTTAGAGGCACATTTACATATTTGCCGTACTCTGAAAGCGCCGTGCCGCTGTACGTGTGCGCAGAGATGTGTTGCAACTGTTTGCAATCACCCTTGTAAAACTGCCTGTCAGCTGAGTTCATGGGGGGTTTTTTTCTGTATTTTGGTATGTTGGCTGGCCAGCACCTCACAGCTCTACCTTGCACTGGGAACAGTCCTGCTAAATAGTCGCCTGGTCCCTAATTAGAGGGATGAAAGAGCAAGGTTTCAGAGCTCAGCACAAACACTTTTATTCAAAATTCTCTTAGTTGAGTCATCTGTTTTCAAGGAAGAAAATGATGATTAATTGATTCCTGGGATCTGACCTGCTGACTGTCCCACTGAGCCCAGCAAAGTCGTACCAGTACAAGCCAGTTTAAGCAGAAAAGGCTCTATAGGCTCTAACAATGGACTCTCAACGTATACCCCCTCCCCCACGCAACTTCTGAAGCTTGTAGGTGGTTTCACTGAAGTTTTATGACAACAACTAGGGAAAACAACTTTGGGAACTAACATTGCCCAGCAAGACACAGCCTGCAGCGTGTTTTTTATGGCCAAGAACTCACGGCGTTCCTGGCTTCATTTCCTCAGCGCTCGCAGCAGTCCTCTTTTATGGCAGGGCTGTGCCCCCCCCGGCCCCCGCAACGTGCAGGGCGGCATCATGGGGCTCAGATGTGGCAAAGTGAATGACTTCTCTAGCGGAGAGATGAAATTTGAAAACCTACACGAATTAAAACAAGGATAAGCTGGGCTAGGTAACTCTTACAGCCAGCATCGTTGAGGCCCGTCCCCATTGCCTGGGCAGGGCACCAGTGACTTTGGGTGGTGGGAAGTGCTCCAACAGTGTGGGGCTGGGACCATGGACAAACACAGAGAAATACCCCAGTCTTACGGCTTCCAGTGCTTGAGCTAACGTGCTCAGGACCAGCTTGGTTATGTCTGCCCAGCACTGCCCTGTGTGGTCGTCTCCTTGGGGCCATTGCAAAAGTCACAGTCTGCAGATGCATGAGAAGCTGCTGTCACTGATGTCACTAATGTGAGGTTTCCTGGGCTGGCAGCCAGGGGTTTTTCCTTATCAGCAGGTAATTTATAATGTAACACTCCTGCTCACATCAAAAGGAAGGAAATATATGAATACATTCTCAGAGAAAGCCATTTGTTCCTAAAAAGTCAGTGAGACTGGTATAGGACCTAATGGCAGGATCTGGCCTGCAAAGCACGCAGTGAGAGCGACTGGGAATGAAAATGCAGCATTTTGGAGGACAAGGTAGGACTCTACAGTTCTGGAAACAATGCAGGAACCTCGGAAAACAGAAACACACGTCAGAGCTTATTTTCTCCCAAGGTGGTTGAACATTAACAAAGCCTACATTAGTGGCAATGCTGTGTCGCTGGCAGGGGGGGTCTGACACTCGCTGCAGTGGTCCTTCCCCTTCTTCCAGGCTTCACTGGTGTCTCACTTCAGCTCGACACGGCAGATGGGCTGCAAACCTCTGCTCTTGCCCTCAGTACTCGGCATGGTTAGGTAAATCCCAGGCCAGCATGGATGCCCACCGTCCATGTCAGAAGAAATCTGGATGGAGCACACCTGAGCTCTCCTGAGAGAGGAGATTGCTGTGGCTGAGCTCAGCTTCCCCCGAGCAGGGATTTCTGCGAGTTATAACATTTTTTTGACTCCAGCCTTTACTAAACTTGGCTGTTCCCCAGTCATTTTAGCCAAGATTTTTCTAGCGCGTGAGGTTTGGCTTTTGCAGACATGCTGTCTATCCCATGAGGTTTTTACCTTGCTCATTCGCAGGCAAAGAAAGTACCATTTGTTGTATGACTGTACAAGACAAGCAGCAGCTTGTAGTTTCATTATTAATTATTTACCAGAGAAAGAAAACTTCCCCATCTGGGAACATTTTATTTTCTTTGTGGACAGGAGATGATAGGGTAATGAATGGCCACTCATGACATGAGAATGCAGGAGTGACACTGGTATCCCTGATGGTTAGACAAAGGTGCATCCATTGATATAAAATCATTAAAAATCACTTGTCCGTGCAGGGAACCCAGCCACAACCCTTTTTGTGATGTTCCCATGCAGAATCACACACTGCAGGAAGGCAGCCTGGCAGCTACAGCCACCCTGATGGCACTGCCCAAGTAATGGCAGTTCAGCTCTTAATTATAACAAGCTTGGCTCAGTCTGGCATTTGAAAATTACCCATTCACTCCCAACTTGAGCCTGCCATGCCTGGGTTTTAAGTTCATAGATAACTTGGTAAAAGCATGAGCCAGTCCCGATGAAACCCTCCTTAGCTCTGTTATGCTGCAAAACCCCAGGCCAAGCTGGAAATACTTGTGTTTGAGCACAAAGGGAGGTGCACAAACTCCTTGATGATCTCATGCTGCCCATCTATCCCCTTTCTTCTGTGTGTGTCAAGACAGGAGGACTTTGTCCTCAGTCAGTGTTAGTTTTGATCCCTTGGATGACAGAGGGAGGATGGTGGGTGCAGCTGGAACGAGCTGCATTTCTCTGCAGGCATCTCAGCACACAGCCACTTTTTGCACAACATTTTTTGGCATAAGAACTCTTGGGACGTGGCTTTGCTTCTGTCACAGAAGCATGGAGGAAACACAGTCGGTGGCTTCAGCCAGATCTTCCACTGCTGTAAATAGTCATAAACTCATTTCACCACCTGAGATATATATTTCCTTCTGTACACTCACCTTAAACCTCTCATCACACTGTGGGAGCTCACATCAGAGAGTAAAATCAGCCAGCCCCGGGCAGAAGCATCATGTAGCCAAACATCCTCTGGCTGCTGTTAGGATAACATAGCAATTTGCCACCTTCCTTCTCTTCTCTCACCTGTAATTATGCTTTAGTCACTGGTCATCTGTTTTCTTCAGACCTATAATCCAGCAACCTTTCCGGTCCTGTCACCTACAAGTACTTATTTGTTTGCACACTTTGGAAGGTTTAAACATCTTTTTCTGTTCTTTTGGGAAGACACAAACTGCAGGCACTCGAGCTGGTGACGTAACACTGATAATGTGCCTCGCTTGGAAAAAAAATCCATGGGTGCTTTAAGTGTTAACCATATGGGCATGACAGTAAACATGCTCTGAAAGCCTCAGGAAATGTTAAATGAATACAGAGCTGGAGTGGGGAAGGCAGCAAGGCAGCCATGAGTCGGTGCAGGCAGAGATTCCGCTTCATGTTGTACATGTAGCGATGTCCATCTCCGACATATTTAACAAGATATAAAGTTGTAGTGTCCTGTATGGTCACTAAATTGTCTTCTGTAAGCAACTATGCGTATTTGACTTTGGCACCTTTCTAGCAGTGTGGAAAGCGTTTGTAAGGAACCATAAAAAGTCATTACATATGCAGAACAATTGAACCTCCTCAGCATCTGTGGTAGGAAACACATCTGTCTTCTGTCCCTTTCTTTCCTAAATGTCTCCCTGAATCAACTTTTATGGGAGGGTCGTAAATATCCCTTTCTATTCGAATCCAGGAGTTAACAATACCCCCTGTGACCATAAACACAAGATGTTTCATTGAGGAAAGAGGTGCACTCAAGTAAGCAGAGATCTTTGTGACAGTTGCTGCCAGTATGGTCCCCATGCACCGCTAATCACATTAGTGGGAGAGCACGGAGGTGGCCGGCAGACAGCAAAAGAAAGAGGGAGAGAAAAGCAAGACTAATCTTGTTAAAAGGGAAGCAAAGATAGACGCTACTTTTACACAGAAGCTTATAACGTCCCCATTTTCCCAGGGCTGGAATCACCTGGATGCTCTCTGAGCAGCGCAGTTGCTGCCGTCATGCAAGCAAGCAGCCCTGCGCCTCCCTTGTGTTTACCAAGGGCTGGTTTTTCTTACGGCTCTTTGCCATCCATGTTCTCCCGGTTTCTGCACAGGCAACCTCAAATCCTTCCTGAAGTAGAGGTTTACTTGCCTCCAGATGACTTTAAAAGCAGTAGGACTGTTTTCAATCCCCTGCATGTAATCCTCTTCCAACAGAGGAAGACCCACAAATTTTAACAGACGAAACAAGCGCCTGATCTAAAATAGCCTTGTGTTTCATGATTCTCGCCTGGGGAGGCAATGTCAGATGTTTGAAGGCACCTCCTCCCCAAATGAAGTCTTTCGCTCTCCGGCTGCACAAGGACGATGCGCAGATCCCAGCTGTGTGGCTGCGCCACGCTTCTCTTTCTCGGGGAGTCCCAAAGCACCCCCCGAGCTGGCAGCTAAGGATCAGCCAAGCAGTCGCTACGTGGCCTCTGACAGTCCCCACGGAAGGGTTTCATCCCCTGGTCAGGGTGCACAACCTCGCCACGCTGCGAGCCACGATGCAGAGGCGGTGCCCCAGGGCTGAGGTTCCCTCTGCCCACTCCCTCCTCCCACATTTGGTGGAGATGGGGCGAGGGAAGGGGGTGCAGGAGGAGAGGGGCTCCTCACCAGATGCTCGCTGAAGCGTGGGCACCAGCACGTGCACTAACCCCCACCCGCAGTTCTGCTGCGGGATGCTGTGACGCAGCGCTGAGGTTCTCCAGCCAGCTGGAAGCCTGGCGCAAGCGGTACCCAAACCAGTGAGCTTCCAGTTCAACTAGGCAAGATGTGCTTTTGGGGAAAATCTTTCCCCTTTGGGGAACCAGAGCCTGGAGAGGCAGCACCACGTGCTGACCCTCCAAGCCAGCACTGGAGAGCTGGTGGACACAACCTTTCCAAGTACTTCTCCAGCACCTTGAGGGCAAGACGGTCCCTCCTCCCACCACCCATCGCCGTGAACCTCCCAGAGCTGTGTTAGTGGGCCCCCTCCCATGGGGTTTAATCTTGGAAGGGAAAACAGTGTCTTGTTATCTGAAAGGAGCCTTAACCTGGTTTTATACCCATGACTGTTTAATCAGTATCATGCTACAGCGCTGAGGATGGAAAAACAAAGCGTTTGCGTCAGTAGCTGGGGTGTCTGCCCCTGCATGCACCAGTGCCTCGCCAATTAATCAAACAGGGCAGGGAGGACCTGACGGATGGGCAGGAGAAATCCCTGATGGAAAATCTCACTTCTTGTCGCATGGGGTGGCGGGGCCAGGAGGGGCAGAAAATGAAGAAGCAGCTGGAAATCTGGGAGCAAGGACAGTGGTGATGGTTTCATAGCTCAGAGTCTGTGCCCGGCCAGAGGGGGAGGGGATCAGCCGTTTTTTGCCTTGACATTTCATCAAGTTCTTAAATACAGAATGCAAAACCCAGACCCTCTTGGCATTAAAACGATGATTTCGGTAGGGATTGGTGGTGGCTAAATGAGCTGGAAAGTGGCCGCTGTCAGTGTGCCGGGGCACTCGTGCCTCCCTTGCCGTCAGGGCTGGGGAAGGGGTGGCAGCGCCGGGCAGGAGCAGAGCCCCTGGGGAGCGAAGGGACTGGCTGCAGAAAGAGGAGAGGCTATGACAGAAAAGCTCTAGGGATGCTTTCAATGATGTTTGGGAAAGGCCGTTGGGCTGAGGACACCACCTGGGGAGCAGACCCTGTGCAAGGCAGAGACCCCCGCGATGATGAGTAGCCCAGGTAGAGGCAACATTTCCGAGCACCGGAGAGCAGAGCTGCTTGGTGGCCGGCTAACTGAGAGCAGAACCTGAAATTCATGTCATGCTCTCCCAAGTGATGGATGTTTTGTCTTCTAGTCCCAGGAGTTGATCAGTGAGACCAGGATCCTCCAACCCTGCTGCTCCATTCTTCTTTCTACCCGCTTCCCTCCCTGCAGGGACAACCCTCCACTCCAAACTGGGTGGCATCAGGGGTACCTTCCCTGGCCCCTGCAGCCTCTCCCACCTCAGATGATATTGGCATTGACCGTTCAATCAAGGATGAGTTTAGTGAATGTTGGGGGAGGGCCTGGGAGCTGGGAGCTGCAAGGAGAAGGAAAGGCAGCAAAGGGAATAAGAGGGAGGGAGCTACTGATGCTGGGGAACAGGGCAAAGGGGGGGTCTGAAAGTAGGAGGAAGAAAAGCCAGAAACAGCTGATGGTGGAGCCTCTTTTCTCACCGACGATGCCTCTGAGGAGAAGGAAACAGACGAAGGAATGAGGAAATTGGGTACTGCAGAAAGTCAGTATTTGTGTCTGTGCAAGCCCTTTGCAGGCTGTAGGGGACATCCCCAGCGCGCGGGTCCCCGTCCGCATGCTGCATTTCAACTCCAGAGGCAACAGGCAGCCTGAGTCTTCACCTCGCTTGCCTCTTCTCTAGGTGCACAGTCTGGATTACTGTTATTACCATTATTGCTATTATTACCACCATTATTGCTAGTTGTAGTAGTAGTACTGCTACTAATATTATTATTATTTCCTGATTTTCCCAGGAATCTGGACTTTTGTCTCATACAGGCAAAAAAATTCTGTGATTTCTCTTAAAGACAGAAAACACCTTGCTTTTCCTCTTGAGGATGTCTATGTGGCCTTCAGATATAATTCATTCATCTCCTCAGCTAAGCCAACGTATTGATCCTTCCCTGGGGCTCTGACCCTTCCATGCCTTCTCTGTTTACAAAGTTATCTTTAGCATTCCTGCCTCCTCACCACTGCTCAGGGGCAGCAAACAGTTCAGATAAAATTGATCCGGCGGATATAAGGAAAGACGTCATGAAGAAACCGAGGGCACGAGGCCATTCGCAGTTTCTCTGCCATCACGTAAGCTGGCTGAGCATCGGTTTGGCATTACCTGGCTCCTGAGGTGGGTTCTCATAATGAGCAATGGTGAGTGGCTCTGAGCATTACTCACTGAGTGCAAACTGGGGTGTTATTATAGTTATCACTGTCATTGATTTTATGCAATGAATTGGCCAAACCCTAATTCCACCTTTCTCCTTAGACACGCTCACAGAGTTTGAAGGCCAGACAAATGATGCAGACCACCCCAGGTACAGCCCGAGCCCCTTAATCTTAGTTTCAGCTTCAGTCCCATGGTTTTGCACAAGTGCACAAGTGTCTGAAAGTGGAACAGGAGTCTTCACAGTGTTTGTCAAGTCCTCCGTCAAGGCTGCCTCCAGCTTTGCAAGGGCTACTCAGAACAAATGACCTCTTTTTGGGAACATGCTGTATCCTCTCTATTTTTTAACCATAGACAGGGTACACAAAGGTTATATTAAAGTAACTGCTTGCAGGCCCAGTCCCTTTTCCTTGTTCCCCAATCCTACAGACCATGTTCACAGGATTACGGATCCACACAAGTCATACCAGAAACCCTCCACGTGTCTCAGAGAAATGACTTCTGGGCTACAATGTCAGGCTCCTACACAGGCACTCTGCTTGTCCTCCTGAAATGTCACTTTTTCTTCTGCAGAGTGGCCTAAACTCAACCACAGGGGTGAGGTGGTGGTGCATGACTTCCCTCTGCAAAGGAAGGGGAACATTTAAACTTCAGGCACCGCCGTGCTTAGCACGGCAGTGCCTGATTCCGGGTATGACTCCTTTGCCTGCCCTTCCCCAGGGTGTGTGGGATCATAACCCCAGCCGTGCTGTGCTCAGAGGAGGCAGTGGGGAGCGTGGAAGGGAGAAGGACCCACAGAGCACCCCACAGATCACAGGCAATGACCTCGATCCCCTTGCAGACAGCTGAACCTGCCAGAACAGTATAAACCTGTAAGCTGGCAAACACTAAGTAAAAAAAAAACCAACCCCTCCAAAACTCATTTTTTGGCCACTCTAGGTGAGGGTAGCTTCAAGCATCATTGAGGACTCCATTTCCAGCAGGTGTGGACAACTATTTACTCTCCAGGTCTTAATCAGCGCAGGCACTCAGGCGGCGTGCAGCTGGCACATTTAGGCTGGCAGGGCTGAGAGCGAAGCTGCTGACCACAACGAGGTCTGCTGGAGCCACTCAAGGGCTGTTTGCTCGCTGGTTGCTCTGGGCAAGCTCATCCGACTGACTTTCTCCTCTGCAAAGAATTAAATTCATCTAAAGAAGTTGGATGTATAGGAGTCTTTCCTTCATGCTAGTTCTATGTGGTTTATTTACGTCTCTTTTTATGTACAGTAATGACTGTATTTTCTATTTTCTCTTTTCTAAGGTGTAGCCCTGAGTGGGAAAGTCTGCAAACAGTGGTTATGACTTCTCTCAAGGAAAGGCCAGAGCAGCCTAAAAAGTGGCTTAGTGGGGCCAAGCTGACTTGACGTACTCCACAGCAACCTCCAGCCTTTGAGTATCTTTGGAGCTTTGATATTGAAAAGTACAGGAGCATCGTTACTGGAGGGAGTGGGGACCGGTAAGGGTGACGGTCTGGCTGATATGGGGACCCATTCAGATCAGTATGTGTGGAAATATAAGTGATTGGATATTATTTAATCAACATATCAGACCAAGGTACACTGTATCATGGGTTGGCTCAAAAGCTTGATGTTCCCTAGCGATGTGATGTCCCTGAGCATACGGTTAGCTTGTCCATGACCCCTCAGGTAAGCACATCAAATGCAGCCTGAAACAGGCTGCCACTTCTGGCCCGAGCAGCTGGTGCTCATGCTGCCACATCGACCAGCTTCAACAAGTCTCCATTTTATCCTGCCTTACTGGGCAGACCAGTATGCTCCAAGTGTCCCACAATAAACTCTAAGTGTCCCATTCTGGTCTGAAGCACTGCTGCTGGCCTTTTGACTTGAACAGCTCTGCAAGGTTTGGGACTAATATGAAAACAAATTGAGAAGGGCTGGGTGCTTCTTTGAGGCCACTGTATTTACTCCTGTGCTGCTGTAACCTGTTCTAGGATAATGATGTGTGTCTGCATGGTCTGCTGCACGGCTAGAGAGGGTGGTGGCATTGGCCTGCGATGTGCTGGATTCAGTAAGAGCTCTCCTGGGCTCTGCTGAGGTCCCCAGAAGTCTGACATTGCAGAAGTTTGCTGAATTTACTGCTAAATTGTTCCAGTTACTGAACTGCAAGGAAATAGCTTTATGTTTACAGAGTCCTTAAAGCCAAGACCGGTGAGAGCTAGGGCAGTTTGGCTGGGCCAGCGGGGCTGGTGGGTTGGACACCATGAGACACCAGAGGTGCCCAGCTGTATCCCAGCACAGATAACAGGCTTGACCCTTCACCTCTTGCAGTCAGTGGGAGAGGACAGGATACAGTAAATGTCTTGAACCTCCAGGCCTGTGAGTGCAATCGCCTTGCAATATAAAGGCTTCACCCTGTGTTGCTGCAGCCCAGGAAACTTTTGGGAACTAACTCCCAGGGCTGCGGGCTAGGACCCAGGTTCCTGCAGCGGTAGAGCCTCTGCTCGCAGCCAGGAGGTGGGTGCGCGGGAACAACAGAACAAACCACAAAGCTGTTTGCTGTGTTATTTTCCACCGGGAGACTCAGCACGCACCAAAGAGCAGAGCTCATGTAACTTACCACTGTAGTCTTCAGATGAAGCGTATCTATATTATCCCCATGGGTCACTCACTACATTACCCCAGAGTGATGCTGGCATTACTCAGCGAAAGCAATACTGCAGTGAAAAGGAGCAGTGAACCAGGCAGGCTGTGCTTATTTTCTTCTTTGCATGATACATGATGAGCTGCTTTTGGAGTTGCTACAACAATGCATTTGAGAGGAAGAAAAAGGAAGGATCAATACATTTCAAGAAACCGTTCCACACTGAATCATATGGCACTTCCTAAATTGTCCATGGCACATTAGCTGGTGAACGATTCAGACTGTGATCTTCCTGCAGTCTTACAGTAGTTGAACATTTAAAGTTTAATTCATGATATTTAGTTTATTGCTCTCTTTGAGCCAATATTTACCAATGTTTATTAGTTGTCTGAAATAAAATTAATTGCATGAAAGTCATGCTACATTTCAGACCCTAATGTGCCTTGGGAAAGTGAATTACCTCTTTTATCATCCCCCAATAGATCAAGCATCTGACACAGTCAGCTGGGAAGAAAGACATCACATTTCAGAGGCAAAGCTCACCATGGACCCAGCTGCTTGGGCTGCCACGTGCCTTCACTTCCCAGAGAAGATGTTTGATGCTCTGTGAAAGAAACTCAAACCATGTCTGGAGGTCCCATTTCTGCAGTATCTAGAATTAAGAGCCTAATTTCAAACTTAAATGTAAATCCGTGGGCTGATATGTACTTAACTAGCTGGGAAAGATTTGAAAAACCTGAGCACATCACTTCCAGGGCTCAAGTAAAAATGAGAAAAACTAGAATAAGAAAAATAGGAGAAAACTAAAGAGATATGTGAAGTGTTTTGAATCACAAGAAAAGGCACAATGAGGAAAAAGGAATCTTTTCTATCTTTCCAGCCCCAGTTAACTCAGTGATCTGTGTGTGTCATTATACAGTGTGCACATAAGACCGTAACAGTCCTCAGTCCAGGAGAGGAGCGTTGTTCTCTCCAGCACCTCCTGTGCAGCGTAGTCCTTTCTCTGCATTGCCCCTGGTTGTCATCTGTACCTATACCAGGGAAAAACCAACAGCCCTGGAACTGTTCGTGGTGACTAAGGCGTGGATATGTGGAAGGATGCCATACCTGAGACATCAGCCGTGTGGAGACCTACTCCTATGCTTTCTGCGGATGGTGGAAGAAGCATCTGAGTTACCTTTCATGCATGTGATGGAGACCAGCAGCCCTGTTGTAGTGTTCCATTCTTTCTGTGTCACCTGTGGACTGTCAAAGGAGCTCAGATGAGCTGAGGTGCCCATGCTGTAATGTTCAATGTCAGTCCTTGGCACTGTGGTCAGCTTCACCCTGGTCTCCTCTCATACCTCGTGCATGCAGCGATTGCCCCTGGAGAAGGATGCCTGTGCAAGCTCTTCTGGTGCTGGGTCTTCCCAGGGTGGCAGCCTGCCTTTATCATCCTTCTAGCTAGTGCGATAGATATATATTTGAATGAAAAGAGTTGTCCCTTCCCTCCTCCTGCCTCCCACCGCAGTCACCCAAGGTCCTTCCTGGTGAGTTTGGGGGTTATTCCTTGACCTGAAGCTGAGGGTGTCTCCTGTGAAAATCAGAGCGTACAACCTCTTCTTTGTGCTTTGGGGCAGGCTTCGACTGCCACCCACCGTGTGTCAAAGCCCCCTTTCCCGTGTGGTGGGGTTGGTTTTACACAGGGGACATCCCGACCGTCAGGACCAAAGGTGGGTTCCCAGCGCACCCCGACATGCTCTCGAAGGAAACCCAGGCATGCAAGCAGGGAGGAAAGTCACATCGGTGGCTGTCCCCTGTGCATCTCATGGCTTGGGTGAAGCAGCTCTGCTTGTGCCACCAGATGAACCCTCCTCTGCTCCGTGGGGGACATGGGACCAGAGAGAGGGCTTTCCCTGCAGCTCCCTTGTGCAGACAGATTGCCTGGGAACAGGTACACAGACACTGCTAAATGCCTAGCGTATCATCTGAGCTGGATCTTTAAATGGTACAGGAAGGCGCTGTGTTTGATTCCAGGGTGTCTAATGGATCTCCGTGGAGGGAAATCAATGCCATTAATATGGGAGCACTGGTCTGCTTTCTCGCTGCCTCTCAGCACCGATCAATCGCTGCAGGCTGCCACCATCTCATTCACTGTCCAGATGGCAATATCCAGCGCCTACATTTTTTAAGCTTTTGTATAAAAGAGAGAAAGCAGGCTCTTCCCAGCTGTAAACAGCATATCTATATCTGCTTCGTAGCAACCACACGCAAACAGCCTGGTCTTCCATCATCTAACTCACTCTCTTACGAGGCATCTTCCTAGACTGTCTTCAGAGGATCGCCCAAGCACCACTTTATTTCTTCTGTTATGCAGGAAAATGAAAAGACGCAGTCCTGTATTCAGAAGGGCTTTTACGCCCCTTCTTGCATTCAGATTGGTGTTTTTCTCTTTAAAGCAGCAGATCTGAGAATGATGCCATTTGTTATGCAGATACGTCAGATTTTGGAAGGAGGGGGGTGTTAAATATTAAGTTCCTTGATTTTTAACCTTGGTTAGTCCTAAAGACTCAAAGCTCTTGGTTGTGTCTTTGCCTCATTTTGGTACCAGCCATAAGTTTTCAGGTGAAGATGCTCGAAAACTCAGTCACAAACAGTGAGATTGGACAAATCGATGCATAGCAACTACAATTCTTCACCTACTGAAAACCCAGGAAAGCTTTTCACTGTTTCAGAAAGCTACATAATAAAAATGTAACCACACTTGTTCACTGCTACAGATCAACAGATGAGCTTATGTATTGTCCTTGTGATGTTTCTGAAACATCCTTTGATAGCCATTGTCTTTAAATGACATTACTTGTACAAAACCAAAAAGTAATCAAAAATAGTAATATTTCTGATACTTTCTGTCTTTACACTAATGTGATAAAGATTAGCTGGCATTTCTGTAGTCATCAAAGTGCTTTACTGGGTTTAAATTATTCTGTGTTAACTTTCACAATCCAGAACTACCAAACTTCCATTTATTAGAAAAGAAGAAATCTTCCTTTCTTTCTCAAAAATCAGTGAAAAAGATTACTTTCCCTTTTAGAGGTGGGTCCTACTATTTTTTAAACTGAAAGCCTCTGGTACATGTTTTAAGTTTTTTGCAGTTATGCTGTAAGTTAACACCAATGTTGTACAGCTTCCATATATTCTTTTGAACGCTGTCTACATCCTTGTGGACAACAAGCTTAAAACTTTGCCAGTTGCTGTTGTGAAGGCATGAAGACATCCTCTTCCATTGCTTTTATGCTTGTGGTTATTAATATAAAATTATCACCAGTGATATTTCTGTGTCATTTTGCCAGCTGCTGTTCAGACAAGTAATAAGATACGTGCCCTGCTCATGTACATTAGATAACCAAGATTACTCAGTAAATATAATTCTCCTAAAGACTATGCAAACAGTTCATATTCCACGCTGCACTTCACTAATTCTTCATTCTCCTTTTCTGGATTCATTGGTTCATTTTAACGCCTTTCTAGGCTAATGTGACTGTCCCCACGTTCTCCCACCTTTCTTCACCATTGACTATTGTGATGAACTGAGTTGTTCCAAATCCCAGTCTGATAAGAAGCGATAACATGCTGAGCACGTTCTGTGCCTCTTTCATAAATTGCTTGATTCAGCTGATATAGCCTTAAATTATGATTGGCTTAGTTTCCCTGGCATGGTCATTTGGGCATAATGTCTCTTTGGTGCTCTCTCAGTTTAACAGGCCTGAATAGTCAGAAGGCAGTGATAACAAAGAGGGACAGCGATCTCTCTTAGCACCACATACAAACTTCCTTAAAAAGGCACCAACGTGTGTAGAAAATAAGCCTACATCTAGTGGAATGTTATATCCATTGCACAAAAGTGTATCTATTGGAAATGCACCAAGTCAGAGCTTTCCAGCTGAGATAACCTTTCAGCAGAGCAAGAGATGCCACATGACCTTTATGCAATCTCACTGTGCTGCTTCTAAAACATCCTTTGTTGACAGATTTAGATATGTGAACCAGAATAAGTCCTTGCTAAAAAGCTCCAGCCCTGAGGGGGTCCCAGGTAAGCTTGAGCTACAAGCTGCATGCCTCTACAAGTAATTGACCTGTGCTGAGAGCCAGCTGGATCACCTGCAGATGTTAGCTGCGGTGGTAGACACTTGCCCAAAGGGAACTGGATTGAAGTTACTCAGCTTTCATCAGATAGCAAAAATTATCCCTCTCTATTGACCCCAGTTGCTTTGAACTGTGAGGATCCAGTGAGAAATGGCTCTGGATTCCAGCTCCAGCTCCATCTGACCCACCTAGCTCAACCACTCCATTTAACAGGGGCAAAATCACTGAGGTTTCTTCCTGGCATTGGGCGATCGGTGCAGAAAACAGCCTTTATCTTTCTGTCCTCAGCGCTCATATTCTTGGGCTCAGCCCGACGCTTAACGTAGCACCACAGCCCTTACCTGAGAACCACCTGCATCCAGGTCTGTAATAAATGCCATGTCCTCATCTCTCAATAGATCATGGTCAGAGGAGGCCTCTGAGATAACCTTGGCCAGTTCAAAACAGTCCGGATTAATAAATACTCTTGGACCTGGAAATGACTGTGGAATTAGCTGAGGGTATGAATCACTAATGTAACCGTTTTGTGCCTGACTGCTATCAAGGAGATGGGAATGCGTCTCCTGACCAGGCTAAGACAGGGACAACAGCTCAAGCCGTTGGAGAGGAAGTCAAATACCATTACTGCACTGTCTTTCAGTGTGTGGTTGATGTATAACATTCTTTACTCATGCAATGTCTGCTTAAATGACTTCAGATAGTATCAAGCCAACTCACGGGGTGGGGTTGCTGCAGGCACTTTCCGGGAAGAGAACCATATCTTGCCTTCATCCCCTCTGAAGTTTAAAGGCAGCTATGGCCAGCCCTCTCCAGCTAAAAGGCAGTGGAGATCTCCCGTGACATGGAGCTCGGAGCAAGGAAAATAATGTCTTCTGGGAAGGTTCACTGGTTACTGACTGTACAGGATGACGGACCTCCTACATCTCCCTGGAAGCTGGACCTGCCCTTGAAGATCTCCCCAGAGCACACATCTGCCAGGACATCTGCTTTTGCCTCTGAGGAACCTGGGGCCAGCTGAATTAGTTGCAATAGGCATGAAACTGTGGATGCTGTAATAAACTGCATTCTTATTTTAGGCAACAACCTGACTTTGATGAAGAGTAGGTTTTTAAATACATTTCAAAGAAACATTGCGAGCTGGCCTGAGCATCTGACAGCTCTGGTTGGGGTCAGAAGAGCACAGGTGTGTGTGTTTGTAGGTGTATCTGCCCCTGAGAGCAGAAGAAGCAGTAAGTGTGGACCTCCTCAGGATGAGGAAGATGAGACCCAGCTCCCCAGCTGTGGCCAGGTGTCCCTCCTCAGTACTGTCAAACCAGGGTCCGTCATGAGCAGCACGCTGTGATGGGACCTCCAGTTAAACCAGGCAGGCAGTCCCAGAACACACACCTCAGGCACCTGAGTCCCTCAGCCCCCAGTGCAGCGCTGCAGGGAAACTGTGGAACGGGGCTGTGTTAGTCCGGTGTCAGTCAGTGTCTCATCGCTAAGTCATCAGACACAACTATTTGTGAGGAATGACGGTCTTCAGGTTAAGGCATGGAGGGGGGGACTTAAGAGATCAAAGTGCAGTCACTGGCTCTACTCCAGATTCTCTCTGACACTTTGGGCAGGTCCTTTACAGCTGCGTTTGCCACTTACTCTCACGTGCGAATGCACAAGAGTGGTAGGTGAGCCACACCACCCACTCTGCAGAGCTTCAAGGCTCCGTGCAATGAGAAAGATGTCATGGCACCTTTAGTAAGCAGTCTGAAGAAACCTTAACTTCTTTCCATGGATGGTGATTAATGCTCTGATTAACCTCTCTGAAAGCCACCTATTCCCCAGGCTTTGTAGGAAAGAGGTTCCAACAGATGCTCTGAACCTCAGCTTAACAGGATGCTCACAGTAGATGGCATGAAGTCCCATTTGGTGTTCCCTCTTTGTTCACCTCAAAACCAAAATATTCTGTGGCAGAATTGAGAGGCAGATTGAGAAATGGAGGAAACCAGTGGCTGGAGTCTCTACTTGTATCCAAACTCAGAGTGGCTCTTCCCACAGGTCTCTAGAACAACGTGAGGTTGGAGGGAGAAGAAGGCCTTCTCTAGAGCCACACCTTGTATCTTCAGGGACATATGTCAGGTGCTAAAAGATGGAGGTGGAAAGCCCCTGGTGGTTATCTTTGCCCTCTTGACTCTTCTGTATCTTCCTCCCCACACACATATACCCATGAAATGTTCTTCTCTTCAGGATCTGTGTGAAGACAACGCTTCTTTGGAGCCAGTGACACCCTTTGGCAGCTCATTACTTCTCTTGCCACCAGATCCAAGTGATCAATACATTCCTCAAAGGTTGAATCTCAGGCTGAAGTCCTGGCAGACATGAATGAGCCTGGAAAGGCAGAGTTTTGGAGCCCGGAGTGCAGGCTCCTGAGTGCGCAGCAAGAAGCGTGTGGGCACTGAGGCGCCCGGCACACACCACCATGTCAGCATCTCCATAGCTCCCACGGTGACACTGATACCTCCGCATGGAGGATCCATGCTTAAGGTGGTTTTTCTGACTCCCCCAGAGCCTGGGCTCCGTCTTGCAGCTCTGCAACAGGCGTCTACAAACCCTGAGAGCCACCAAGTCCTGAGAGCCACCAAGTCCTGAGAACCACCAAGTCCCAGGAGCCACCAAGTCCCCATTCTGCCGCGGCCAGCCTTGGCTCAGCAGAGCCCTGGAGTCCAGACTGCCTCACTGCCTGCAAGACAAGCTGGCAGCATCTCACGGTCACGTCTGATGGACACGTGCCCATTGAAATGAGTGTATTTTTCAGAATATTCTGAGTCCTGCAGATTGATGTTCAAACCTGGAAAGCTCTATCATTACAAGGTTCGCAGCCAGCCCTTGCTCTGCCCTCAGCCCAGCTTGCTGGGGATCAGGGCAGCCCCCGGCACAGCTCCCTCTGCCTCCACCATCCCAGCGGACACCACTGCCTTGGCGTTTTCCACAGGCCAGGATTGCACCTGAGAGGCAGTAAATGCTGTCATCCATGTGGGAAGGCGTGGGGGAGACATCTTCTGTTGGGAGCTTATCTACTGACTTGGGAGCTGGCGACCTTTGTGTTTGTGCTGGTGGGGAGACATAGCAAGTGTCAGCACGGTGTGATCGAAGAGCTTTCACCAAAGGAAGAATTAATAACCTCTGCTTCTTCCTTTCACACTTCTGCAAGACTCGATCAACCCTAGTGTCGTGATTGATGGCATGAGCAAAGCCTTGTTGGCGCCGTCTCGAAGGCAGGTGCCTATTAATGAAACAAAAAGACAAGGATGAAGGTGTCTTGCAGGGCTCACAACTCCCCTATCAGTGCTGGAAAGTCCAAGTGAGTGGCTTGTTCGGCGGGGGTGTATTTGCTGACAAAAGTCTGTGCAAACAAGGACCTTGCGAGAACGTACAGCGAACAGCTGCTCTGTATCTGGGAAAGGTAAATGCAGTTTGCAGAGCAAACTCACTCTAATTCAGGCAAATACTGTCACAAGCAGTGTAGCTGAAAAGAAAACACGTTTACTGGGATGTTAACACGAGTTGTATCAAGTGCAGGGAAATGGGGAAAATGCCCATATCTGTGAGCCTGCCGCCTGAAGCAAATCATTCCTGCTAAGAAAACCCCTTTGCGTGAAGCATCTCGCCTTGACCAAACATCCTCGGTACCTGGGGTGGAAAAGTGCTCAGTACATGGCAGGATTTGGCCTCCACAGGCCCAGCCCAAGCACCAGCTCAGTGCTTTTATTTGCAAAAAGTGCTTTGGACTTTGGGTGCTGATTTGAGCTGCCCCCCAGGGCTGTGCTGCGGAGATGGGGGGTGCTGAGCACTTGCAGGGAATCAGCGCCTTTCAGGAGGCTGACACTGAGCATCCTCACACTGAGCATCCCGAATCACCGCATGTCAAAATTTCATCCCATGTTTGTCCCTTCCCACCTCCAGCACCACTGCCATCCGCCCCCCTCAGCACCCAAGAGGGAGAAGCTGGAGATGCCTTCCGGAGAGCTGCAAAATTTGGGGACAGAGCTCCACCTCGTGGAAGCGACCTCAGGCCCTGCTGTGGGGTGGCTTGGGAGCCCCAGCACGATCTTGTGCCCCACATCGGACCTGCTGCCACGCCAATTAGTCTAATAAAAGGTTTTATCTCAGTGTCAGTCACAGCACAACCAGCACAGGCGGGGGGGGGGGGGTGCCTGGGTCTTCCTCTCCCGTAGCTCAAAATAATCTGTGCAGCACATGTGAATGGTAGTAATATTTGGGTCACTACTGAAAAGAAAAAAGGTTACAGCAGGTTTCTGCTTTACAGTCGGAGAGCTGGTTGAAGGCTAGGCCAAGCATCTTTCCTTGAAGCAAAGAGGAATTAAATGGCCTTTGATGTGATCAGACCGGGCGGCGATAGGAAGGCGTCAGGCAGAGCAGACCTGAGGACCAAGGGATTCCCCACACAGCTGGGTCAGCCGTCACCGGAGAGCTGTTCAACAAGCAAGAAGGATATGGCCCAGGAGAGGCTGCAAGTCAGCAGCTCTTTGAACACAGGTATTTGCTGGGTTTCTGTATGTAGAAATGGCCCTCTCCTCTTTTCCCCACATGTACTAAGGGAAGGTGGTTTCTACCCACTTAGTTCAAACATAAAGCAGGACAGTAGCGACAGACCATTCTCCTCCTGGAAACCCCCAGGGAAGGTCCTGTGGCACCGCTTGGCACCGAACCAAGCCAGGCAACACCTGGGCAGAAGGATAAGCAGCTCTGAAATCATTATCCAGTGGCTCCCACAGAAAGCATCACCAGTCAGGAGCTCCTGTGCCCATGCAAGGAGCTAGAGGACTGAATCTGCTCTGTCGGGTTCATTTGATTTCTGTTGACAGTTTCTTGTTCCTGTCAGGAAAACAAAGTGAACTCCTATCCTTCCAAAGCTTCTGATTTGGGAAATGAAGTCTAGGTCTGCCGTATGGGTCAGAAAAGCAATGCTTCATTTTTTCCAAACCCTGTTATTCTGTCTAGAAAAAATTCTATTTAGCAATCTGTTGCAGCCAACATGTAACTGTGGCTGCTACCCTTGATATGTGTGATCAGGGATCCTGGTGGGATTATTTAGCTGGAGTCAACGTGGTAGAAAATCTTTTTTCCCATTTGGTTGATATGCAAAAAAACCCTAAAAACATCAGTGATGTTCTTTGATCCATTTGGTATACTCAGGGACGACCACATCTCACACTGCTTGGCTAATTTGTTGTTTTTAAATTCAGATTTGTCCATCCTATATTTCAATGCCTAAATTCCTGTAAACCACAGAGGTAGCTTGAAAAGCCTATGATTTTGCACACCAGAGCACAGAGCTCCACAGGGACTGCAGGGAGCTCCTGCTCCCCAGGCTCCCGCTCAACACTCAAGAGCTCTCAGTAGCAAACCCAAAGCAACAGCCAAAGCTACCAGTACATCCAACTGACATTGTTTCCATTTCTTCAGGCTGGAAGTTCCCAACATTTTGCTCAGGAATCACCATTAGTCTGTAAAACGTGAGGGTTGGTTAGACGGCAAAGTTCATCTCTGGCACTGGTGAGAGGCAGGAGGTGCTCAGCCAAAGCAGTTGCCTTCTGCCAGACCAGAACAGCAGCAAAACCCTGGGCCAAGCCCAAATGACCTTGTGATAAGCAGAACATGGCATAAGCTTTTCTATTTCTAAATCTCTTGCAGTAAAAATGCAGGGGCTGAGCAGTGTGTTTATGTCTGGGATTAATGAGACTCTTGGGGACAGGCTTTGGGGGGGATTGCGGGGTTTTGGTTTTAAATGTTTTATGGAAACACTGAACAAACACCATTAGCCAGCTCAGCACTTATTAATAATTAAGCTGGATAGCCCTGAGCTGCTTTCTATCGATTTTTAGAGGGGAAAAAACAAGCTGGAAGTTTCATTTCCATGAAACACGTGTGCAAAGAGTGACAGGGCTAGCAGTCTCGAGCAGGGCTCAGGGCTGCAGAGGGTGATGCTCTGCCGGGAACATCCCCAGCCCCGTCCGTGCCACCTCCATCGGTGGCAGGGACAGAAGATGGGGTGATGGTGGAGACCAGCTCCCCTGGGTGCCGGCACCCTGCCTGGGGCTGGTCTCCCTGGGCTCAGTGGAGCTGACAGCAACACTTCTCCCTTTTGGGCTCAGCCCTTGCACAGGTACTGGCAGTGGAGGCAGAAGTTTGGGTGCTGTCCCCACGTCCAACATGGGTCATGGGGGTTTTCCCCTCAGGATGCCCATGGCTCGCCCCGTCAGAGGATGCACAGAAGCTGCCAGGGCCACCGTGCATGGAAAGCCACCACAGCTGGTTGCCCTCTGAACGTCCCCGGACCCTCCATGGGCTGGTTTTTGAAATAAACCTTCCTCTCAAGCCTCCCTGCCTGGCCTTGGCTCCTGCCTGCAGCAGGAAAGTGGTATTTTGGGTGGCTGTGGGCTGAGGTTTGCGCGGTTGGTGCTTGATGCATGGGTGACATCTACCGACCGTCTCTTCAGTTTCATTTTACGCTTTTAGAACTCTAAATTAAACCGTGCCAATAAAGTGATCCTTGAGGTCGTGTGCTGTGGTAACTGCTCGTTTACCTGTCCCAGGGTAAAAGCCAATAAATGATTTTTATAACTGCATGAAGGCTGTGTGCCCCACATCAGGGCCCTTCTCTAGGTTTTGACCAAAGGCCGAGACTTGATTTTTCAAGTGGAGCCGTGCAAAGCTGTGGGAAATCTTTAAACATGAATGGAGGTTATACGCCTGTAATTTATTCCCCTGAGATTTATTCCCCTGTAATTAAGATTAGATTTTTGGATCTTTAATTTCTTTCTTTACGTGAAAATTCACAACCAGTCCAGAGCAAAACTAAACATGGGCAGTAAAAACCAGTGAAGTTTTCTTTACAGAAAAATGCTGCGTCTAGTCCTAGGATTTGTTTAAAAATGGCAAACTAATGGTCATTTCTCTAATGTTTTTTACCCTTTGAAGAGTAGAAGGTAATATTAACAAAAAGCAAATGCCTAACTTCCTCCCAAACCTAGAATAATAATTAATCCAACAGGTAGTTGCAAAAAGGAAATACAGGGGTCCTTTTTAAAAAAGTAGTTCCGAGCTGGTGGCTTCTGGTGTGATGCAATATTATAGTCAAGCTTCAGGTAATAACTCTTGGAGCCATCCTCAAGAAATTGCCCTGGCTGGACACAACTTGCCAAGTGCCTGGCTGCAGGCATAGACCAGCCAGAAGGCTGTATCTGGAGCAGTATTTCTTCATGTCTTGGTTCTTGCATGAGATTCTGAAGCTTGCTTTGCTTACTTGCAAGTTCTTAACCCATGCAACTGCAAAGAAAAAAATTGTAAATACAGTACTTAAAGGCTCAAATTCAAAGGCGGATAGAAAATAAACACTTGTTCTTTCAAATATTGTGATTTTTAAGTCCTTTATTATTTTGGCACCTGGCATATAATTTGTGTTTAGGCAAGGTGAGGCTGCTGTAGAGACTGTACAAGCAGTACTTTGGCATTCACACAGTATAATACCACTTGCAGCCACTGCAATATCTGCAATACCATAAATGTTAATCCACCTCGTCCTCTTTTCCTATGTTACCTCTTCACACTTATTTTCAGCTCCTAAAGTCTAAGACTGGGACAGGAGGAGTTCTACTGGAGGACCAGCAAGAGTAAAGTGCCAAGCTGTGATATGGGTTAAAAAGTGAGCTGAGGATGGGAGAGCTGGTTCAGGCTGGGGGTAGGCAGCTTTGAGAGCAGTCCTAAACATGGGTGTAGACAGATTCTGTGATACCACCTCTTTTTCACTGTTGGCCATTCCTGAAAGATGAGCACTCATCAATTACTCTGAATTTCTTAGCATCTCTTCCCAACAGTGTGACTTTCCATTTGATACAGTTGAACCCCATCTCACCGCTGCTGTTCCAGTCTCCAAGGCCACCAGTTCTTCCCCGACAATGCCCCAGTCCTCCTATGTCCTGACCAAGCATCTCCAGATACCATCCCAGGGTCCTGTTATCCGCCTGGACCACCAAGGAAATTCTGTCCAAGACCAGTTCTTGAAGAATGCTGCAAGTTTGCTGCTGCCCCAAAGCCTGGCCTTATTTATGTGCTGTGCTGGATCCCATTCTCTATAAGCTGCCTAATAATTTCTCCTAGGGCATTGGGTAAGACATTTTTCAGGTACCTACAGAGATCAAATACTGCTTTTTCCCTACCAAAAAAGATGGCAGGTTGATCTGCTGTGACCCATCTTTTGTAGATCCATGTGCTTTTTAATTCTTGTTTTACATCCACTTCCTTGGCTTTTGTTATCCACCCTGTCATAATTTCTGCTGTGGTTTTGCATGCTGGTGAGTCCAACCTAATGGGCTCATAGTTTCTTCAGTCCACCATGCTCCTTCTGAGTATCCTCAGCTCAAGCCTCCTTGATTATATCTTCTGCAGATTTATAAGTCTCAACTACTGTTGCTAAGCCCAGTTAAACTGCCTTTACTACTTCTTTTATATTTTTTCTAATCTAAATATCTCCAGATTACTTCCATTTGATCTCCAAGAAAGCTTCCCTATGCTCCAAAGCAGAGTGTTAGTTCATCTGTTAATCACTACTCCCCCATAGTTAACAGTCAGTCCTAAAAATCGGGACACTATAAGCAAGCACAGTGTATTTTACATGCAAGACAAATAAGTAATGTTAAGCTTCATCTTGTGAATTATAAAATAAACTCCTTCTGGAGATATAAGAATGGAAATCATGCAGAAAATTATTTGTTCACATTGTCAACCATGTGGAAGAAGAGTGTTTAGTGGCTTTAATGTCTGATTTCAAATGCTAGACTGGCTGAAATTTAATGCAGCTTGTTTTGTGGTGCTCTTTTGGATAAGATCTTGTAAAGAAAGCTCCTATATGGAAAGCTCCTGCATTTTAAGGTCCTGTACTGGGTTTTCTTGGTTTGGGGTGGTGGTGGGTTTTTTTACAATGTGATTTAGTTCAGCTATCCTTTGGCAAAATTCTCACTTTTCCCATTAGATGTACTGCTCACCTACCCCCAGCTGACATCTTCCAGCCCAGAGAGAATTTAATGGTGCCTTATAATTATTGCTTTTAAAGTCTTTTGGAATTTACAGCTGTATAAATGTCAGTGGTATTCTGTAAAATACCACTTATGTGAAAATCTTGGAAATCTGCCCAGCTATGATATTGCCAAGAATTTGGATATAAGTGCAACGTGACTGTTTTGGATAAGAAAGCGATTAGGGCATGTTGCTTTGATTGATAGTTCCTAATAATCATGCTCTGAGAGCTGGAACACAGTTTGCTCTGCTTTTGATTCATCCATTCCCTTGAAGCATTTTCCATTCCTGCAGAGGAAGGAATTGCTGGGCTCTGGCAGCCCTCTGCTCCGCCTGCAGCCCTCCCTGCTTCTCAATAAACAGTATTATTTTGAGTGCCACGAGATGGTGCCAGCAGGCAGGGGAAACAAGGGCAGGAGGGAGCCAGGGAAATCAGCCTGCTCTGAGGTTGTCAGGATCAGTTAAACACGGCTCCCGGGACCTCTTCTCTCTGTTTCTAGTCGAGGACTTCAGTTCCCATCTCTTCCAAAGGCTCTTAAGATATTTTTCATGTTTCTGCACTGCACTTCAATAGCCTATTTTAGGTTTCAGCTGTAGGGCAGTTGGCATTCCCTCAAAAATTTTGTTTTTATAGAAACACGAGTGCTTCTGTTGTTTCTCCTTGTTCCTTACAACTGTTTAAAATCAAGTGACATGGAAAATCTAGTGATCTCTATGTCTTGATCCTTCATGTCTCATTTCTTTTGGATTAATGTTTGGCTGTGACTATTTTTGTTACCTAGCCATTGCAAAATCAAACCAAATTCCAGTGTTCCTTTTAAGAAAGCAGTTATTCATTATCACAATGGGGTTCTTGAGGGAAAATGTTAGGACCCTGATGACAATGTGGGCCAGGATCTTTCTGCTGAGCAGGTATTGCTCACATCCTAGTAAACTGCTGTCCAGGTATTTCCCATCTTTGAGACTGGATGTAAAATTAAGTCCTGCTTGAACTTAAACATTAAAACTCATCTGCACTTTTGTGGGGAAGCCTGGAGGTCCATGTAGAGCAGAGCTGTAGTGTTGCTTTTGCCATGGGGTGGAAACAGGGCCAGGGAAATACTTTATAGCCCCATCACTTCATACGAGCTGGGGAAAAGGATGAGGCACACAGACCGTTCCTCAGCCTTTGCTCATATGGGCTGAAATAACGGGAGCACTGCAGTGGATCAAGGGAAGGCATTATCCCCTCTAATCAGCACTTGCTAGACCAAATCTACATACTGCATCCAGTTTTGGATTCCCCAGCACAGGAAAAACATCAGCCAGCCAGGGTGACTTCAGCAGAGGCCACCAAGATGTATGTGTTCCTGGAGGTGAGGCGGATGAATTATCTCTGAAGTGCCTTTCTCTCTCCACTGACTACAGAGGGAGCCTAAATACATAAAGTTAGGTGATACGAAACTAGTATGAGGTGAATCGCTGAAGCTCATAGGGGGATCTGGAAAACCAGAACTGAAAGTCTAGTGTTTAGCAGCTACGCTAACAAATAACTTGGAATTGGTTTTAAGCTTGCCCCTGCGAGTGACCAGTTTGCCAGGCCTTTTTCATTGGTTTCCACACATGCAAAAGTTAATCTTTACCCGAGCTTTCACCATAGGTTATTCACTCAAAGCATGTAACACCCCCGTATCTACACCACCTTCTTTCCAGTGATCCAGTCATCATTTCAACAGTAACTTTTGCATTGACCCTAGAAGAATAAGTTAATGTCCTCAGCTGGGTCAGCTTTTACTGGAACAGACTCCATAGACCAGTAGCATCCTATAGACTTATGTGTAGCACTGAAAAAGAAACGGGTGTGATTGGCAGTTCCTGCTCTGATTTGCATTTGAGTGTCTTGCCGATTGATGCCATGATGCTGAGGCAGCCGTGGAAGTCTGTATTTTCTGCTTCCAGTGTTCAGCCCCCTAATCCACACTCATTTTCAAAGGTGGGAGCTGAAGATGCTTGGCAGTGCAGGAAATTAGGCCTCTTGTGCAAGTCTATAAAAAAAGCTATAGATGCCAAGCTGAAATAAAGAAGAAAACAGATACAGGTGTCTCTAACGTAGCTGCTGTCTTATAGACTCCTGAAAGTACCATTACACACAGGTCTTGTCAGCCACAACTTACATGGTAACAATTGTAGAAGCAAATAACCACCCTAGCATCTTCCTCACTGTATCTGCAAGCCACAGGAAGAGAGAATAAAGACTTAAAGTATTATTTTTATCTCAAAGACACAAAATATGCAGTGAGACTTTTGTTTTCCTCTAAGAAGCCAGGATTCTTGGAATTTCAAATGGTTAAAAAGCTGTTTGCATTATACAGTCACCTCAAGATGATTTCAAAAATTTTAAATAATATAAAGAAATTATACTTTTTTTCTTTTCTTCTGCTTAGTTTACTGTCCCCGCAGTAGCTCTGTACTAACAGAGCACGCAGTCTCCGAGCACGCAGTCTCCTCCCAGAACAGTGACATTTAGGCACAGCTATTTAAGAACTCAGTGTATGATGCTCTGCTACAGGTTATATTTGATAACAGAAGAGGTGCCTGGGAGTCTGTGACCTTTAGTGCAATAAGACAGTGGGATAACAAGGATCAGAATTTAAATCCTGAGGACCCACAACCAGGATGGCTTGTACTGGGCCCTCGGAGGAAAGGCATCTCTGGAGCTGTCTGTCATAGCTTGCTTGATATGCCGCATTAACATCTTTTCCACGGTGACCCCACTGAAATGTCACAGCCCATTTCTTTCAGTCCAAGCAGCCAGTGCCAGTGGCACACGGTTGCATTAGCTCTGAAAGATTTCCCATGCGTTGGCCTGAAGGCACAAGACAAATAGGGTTGCTCTCTGCTCCAGCTCAGGCAGATTGCCCTTCTGGAGCAGCCTCACATGGATTTAGACTAGATTTTCAACACCATAATCCAGGGGAAGTTTTGCCCTTGTGTTACAGAGAAGCAGGGTTTCCTCCTAGATGGCTGGTAGCAACGTGTGTGTGAAGCAACCCCGGCTCATCCCTGCAGGAGTGCTTTTCCTTAGGGACAAGGAGAACAGGGATGCTTGTAGCTGTGAAGGGAGCTCCGGGAAATACCATCACCTTCTTCACGGCGTGTAGGACTTGTTTCTTACATCTTGCCTCTAGCATAAACATTTGTGTGCGTACTTGCATGTGTGTTTATCTGAAACAGGGCTTCCCAACACGCTCACCTCCAGAGGAGATGAGAGAAGAGACGTGCCCCAGAAGACAGATACACGGCTGAACACACTCCTCACTGGTGGTCAACGCTACTGCGTGAGTGTGGAGTAAGAACCTACATAGAACAAAGTAAAACTTTTCCAACTCTTACATTAACCTCATTTTTCTGGAGAAAAAAAAGAATAATAATTTTTAAAAGGGTGCTTTAGAAGCAGTTAAGATGTGCATAAACCAATGGCCAGATTATCTCTGTAAACCTTGGTCTACAGTTTTCAATACAGGGCAATAAAACCTCCTGGGAAACGGGAGCTCAGTGTCCTTCAGCAAAAACCAAACAAAACCTCCCTGACTTATTTTAGAAACCTGAATAGCACTGCATAAATATATTTTCCTCCTCCAAAAGGCAGGTCACAGCAGCCTTAATTATCAGAGGCCAGAATGGAAACAACATAAAAATAAATCCTTTCAAAGTTTGCTCTCACTACCACATTTGGCATATTTAAACATAAACACCATCTGTGTTTATCATGAAATGCAGTGATAACTGCCGTCCGATCTCGCACTGACACCAGTGTTTATGGAGTGTTACAGTAAGGGGCACATGCAATGCTTCCTCGGAGACTGAGCTCCCCTGAAATTATTTGCTCAGCCACCAGCTGCTTATGTAGACAGGAGGTCCTTTTGCCAAGAAGAGGATTACCATGGAAGAAAAACAAAGCCGCAAACCTTGCTCTCACTGCAACTTCTTCTAGCAACCCCAGGAGGCAAATAGCAGAGAAAGGTACTCGCAGCAACGAATCAAGCCATAAAACACACTTTGTGCTTGTAATGTTTTAACTCCCACTGGGGGAGGAGGAGCGGCTGCAGGCTCTGGGGTATCCTGGCTGGGGATACTGGGGGGGAACCGCACGCGTGGGCTGAGCTGGGCTCTCTCCTCGTCCTGGCACACCGGTTCCCAGGTAAGGACAGCGTGGGCTGTGACCGGACCGGGCACCTTGTCCTTGCAGCAGTCCCTCTCACCCAGCTCTGGTGCAACATCCCCAAGAGATCCTGGGGGGGGGTTGTAGGCAAAGAGGAGCTGATGGTGCCAGTGGGAACCATTCCTCTGGGAGCTTGCTTTGCTGGCCGCGTATGCCCACGGGTCTGGGCCCTGGATGATGTTTATTTGGGCTCCCCGTGAGCCTAAGGCACGGGATACTTCTGTGCAGAAACAAAAGCAGAATTAAAGGGCAAGGGTGGGAGCAGAAGCAGGGTATGCCCTGCCTAAAGCTGGGACGCAACACTGCCAAGGGGTGATGGCTTCATCACAAATTCTTTTAGACACCACCCTCTAGCTCAACACAGGCATTTGGAGTCCTCCAGTCCTCCCACCGGGACCAAATTGTCCCATGGATCTGGATCCAGGGACCTATCAACCAGCAACACGTCCTCTGTGAAAGCAAAGCCGTCAGCTGTCTGAAAGACAAAGCCACAGGTAATGGCAGACCTGCCTTCGCTGCAGGCTGTGGCATCGGGACCAGTCTTTGGTTCTCCTTTGATAACACATAAGATTTAGGCAGACGGCTCACATTAAAATCCCAGTGTGTGGTTTGCTTCACCATGCGAAACAGCTGCGTGAATGATTTTGTAAAACTTGGCTATTTTTAGATGATAGAAGTAATTATGTGAAGGTACAACAAGCTTTGACACTGAAAGATTATTTTTTTTTAAATAGACACCCAAAATGTGTTACATCACCTAAACCTGAACAGCCTGGAACAGCATCTGATCTCCACTGCTCTAACATCACTTGCCCAAAACCAGTGAAGGTGAAGAAGAATTATACTGGTATCATTCACAACATAATTTGGCTCATTATCTCCCTTCTTGTAAAGGCGGTATCAAGTGGTCTGATGTGTAACAGAAATACATTGAACCATGTAAGGAAATTTCAATTAAAACTAAACCAAATTAAAAATCCACCGTATTAATGTTAATTTGTTCAATTCCAGCCTGATGACTTTATGAGAAGCAGAACTGCAGAATTTAGCAAAACTGTAGACAGCAGTATAAACTCTCTCATCAGTAATGTTCATAGTGTTTAATCTGAGTTTTCCTCTTCTTAATTTCCTCTCATTTACCCTAATTACACTGCCAGTGTGTTTGCCTAAGCAATTTTTCTCTATCAACGGTGTTTACTCTCCTCAGATATCTACAGACTATTTTCACATCTGCCCACACACAGTGTTATGTTTTAGACAAACCCTATTTAGCTTTATGAATTTTCCCTTAGAAGTTGATCACTCTGCTCTTCTCCTGAGATTGTGGCTTTACTCCAGACTCTGTCATCCCACCGAGATGGTGGTCTCGGGACCCCTAGAAGCTGTGAAGGCAGCAAGATGACCCGCATGGTAAGCACCCTGGCCCACAGCCAGAGAAGCAGTTTTCAACCTGTGCTTAACTTTAAGCACACGAGTAATCCTACTTGCTTTACCGAGATTACACATGCCCTTAAAATAAAACCTTGCTCAGCTGCTGTGCTGGAGTGGGACCAGAGGGTTCTGTTTATTCTGCATCCTGCCCATTAAAAAAAAGGGCTTTTCACCCATTTTTCCATAACAAAATGCATGTGTGTGAATAGAGTTCGGGGTGTGTTCTCTTGCACGTATTTGTCTGATTTGCTGCCCACTATCACTTCAGTGTCTCCAGACGGACTCTTGTGTCTGCGCTTCTCCTCCCTCTAAACATTTGGGGCTTATGTAACTTTCCAGAACAAACTCATGCTCCTCCAAGCCAAGTCACATTCCTGTTATCTTCTGTCCAGCTTAAAAAGAGCACTAATTCTGAGAAAATATGACTTACATGTTCCATGACAGTGGGAACATAGGTGAAGTGGCTAGCAGGCAGCGTAGGACTGGTTTCCTGGGGGGTTTCTGCTGGGTCGCTGGATTATTTTGTGCCAACTTCAAGACTTTTTCAGGTGGCTGAGGTAGCCCTAATGTACATCTCCTATAGAGCTTCCCTGCTATCTGCGAAGACATTGGTCCTTCTCTTCTGCTTCCCCACAGAGACACTCACAGGGTCTCTTTTTCTCCTGGACTTAGCCATTTATTTTTGTGAAACTTGTAAAAACTGAGCTCTGGGACACATTGGCTCATGTCAATCACAGTTTGATAGCGCGGTAATAAAGAGGAACACTTGCACACATGCTCTTCTGCCTAAACCATGGTATTGCAGAGCTTTACTAGCAAACTAGGCTAAAAGGAGACTTGCTTGAGGAAACAAGGAGTTATCCCAGATGAGTTACGAGGAGTTGTACTGTGCTAATTACATTCTCACTCCTTTTAAGTGAACAACTGACAAAATCAGGGAGATCTGCAACGCTGAGTGCCTTTGAAGACTGATCTACTTTATTTAGATGTCCAAGTATGGACTGAGGAGTGTAACACTAGTTCTACAGATCTGTAGCTTGGGCCGTGTTTTCTGATGACACGTGGCCTACAAGAAAGAGCTGAGGCTCTTCACGTCTGCCTGTACAGCACTGGTAAGGCAGACAGATGTTGGTGACTGCTTCAAATAGCACAAGCTTGAAGATGCAACATCTGTGGTGTGAGGGAAAAAAAGAGATCAGTACGTTTGAACTCCAGGAGACCACGCGAGCAGTTGCAACACTCACCAGAGGCTTCATCTGCACTAGTCAGATAGTAAAGTGGCCACAAGCACAGCTCAGAGAGCAGGAAGATGCATGGGGGAAAGTGAAGGACACCCAGCGGTCCCGTAGTGAAAAATGGTGTATGCCAATGGAGCTGCCGTCCTGCCCCAGCTGCAGATAGCATGTGGACTCACTGAACCAGAGCAGCCGTGGCTCTGCTCACGGTGAGGAGACCCAGGCTTGCTGCTGGCAGCACTGGTGGAGGAATTTACTGGGATCCTTGAAACACCCACACACAGCACAAGGGCAGCCTCACCACCAAGGTGATGGTAGATCTGGTCTCTTCCGTCTGTCAGGCTTATTTTGCCATGAGTTCAGATTTCACAACTCTTGTGTTACTGAGCCCAAGAGGCCAAAGGAGTTTTCTTCTGGGATGCCTGTTTGCTCCTTTTGACTCTGTTGTACCAGAACAGATTGTCTCTGCTTGTCTTAAGAGCAACCAAGTGTGAAGGGAGTGCAGAAGGATAGACTCCGTTGACTGCAACTGTACGTGTGAAGTGAACATGTCCACAGCCTCTTCTCCAGCCTGCAAGGGCAAGTGGCACAGCACAGCTTGCATTTTCTTGGCTAACCTGACTTCACCTACAGCTAAGGTGTAGATCCGTACAGTCCATTGGGTCTATCTGTACATTGGGTCTACTGGGAGCTGAGCTGTGTCCAGGCATTTGCTGCATAGAGTGGTAGCTGCCAGGGCCCAAAACCATGTCAGGGAGTGTGCTGCTAAGTATGCCACCAGGACAGCTGCAAGCCAGCGGTGAAAGCCCATGTCCTGTCCCTTTCTAGTTTGCTTGCATAAGTGTAGCCAGAGATCAAAAGGAGGTCCAGGAGAAGATGGGCCGTGCTGGAAAGTGGCTGATGAAGAGCAGGGCGAGGACAGTCTCAGGTGGAGGTGATAACATTAGAGCTAAGCCGTAGCTGGAGTAACAAGCCAAGACACTGTCCCATCCATTTCAGTTGAGCTGCCAAGAGATGTGAGCCTGGCCCCTTGCAGAGCGAGCAGGAGGTGTCAGGGTGGAAGGAGCAGGCAGGGCAGAGGGGCAACGACCATGCACACCAGGCTGGATGGACCCACCATGCACATTGGGGCTGGATGGCCATTTCGTTAAGAAAAATCATCCTCTGGCTCAGAGCCCAGATCAAATCTGCTGAAATCTGCTGTGAAGCAAGCCGCCCTCTTTCAGCACTGCACATACCTTTCATACTCCTTTCCCTCAAGGAAGTGTTTTGTGATGATTAATGAATTACGAAGGTCACCTTTTGGGTCTTCAGCTCTCACTGAATTCCAAAGAAAACAAAATCCGGAAAAGTTCCAGCTAACAATGTCATAGCAAATGCATCCAGTTTATTTATGATTATGTTCACAATGGACTTACTAAGTACATTTTTTAAATAAACAGAACTTAAGACTGTTTGTGAAATACTGGGGTTTTCTGTCTTAAAACATCTGCTGCCTATTTCTTAAGGACCATTTAGGTAATGCTAGAGCACGTCCAGATATGCATCTATTTCCTGGAAATTGCTTAAACATTCTTCAAAAATGTAGAAATATGCGCCTTTACCACTCAAGGAAAACCTAAGACTAAAACAAATGAGGCTGGGTAGCCGATAGCTGAGAGAAATTCAATAAATTTACCCTGCACATGAACTGTGTTGGTATGTGAGACTGGAGAGCTTGCTGGCAGGAGACAGAGAAGTTGACTGTAAGTCCGTATAACTCAGACTAATAATGCATGATGTGGCATAAAGCAACCTGGCTATTTCAGCAGTTTGCTTTTTCTAATGTCATGCCTATTGAATAAACAACTGGACTCACATCTTCCTCCACAACTGAAGATGCTCTGGATGGGAATTTCCTTTTGAGTGTCTGTCCCACTGGATGGTTAATAATTGATATCCTTGGGGAATCTTCTTCTACATGCCAAGTGTGAACATCTGCAGGTTAACTTTTCCATGAGATGTGATCCTTGTCAAATATCTCCATGATGTTTGATGTCTCATCCCCTCTCTGGCAAGAAGAGTCCAACTGCACTCTGACATCCAGTGGTCCTATGGACAGTGTGTCGTGGTTTAACCCCAGCCAGCAACTAAGCACCACACAGCTGCTCACTCACTCCCCCCCACCCAGTGGGATAGGGGAGAGAATTGGGAAAAGATGTAAAACTCGTGGGTTAAGATAAGAACAGTTTAATAGAACAGAAAAGAAGAAATAATAATGATAATGATAACACTAATAAAATGGCAATAGTAACAATAAAAGGATTGGAATATACAAGTGATGCACAACGCAACTGCTCACCACCCACTGATCAACGCCCAGTTAGTCCCTGAGCGGCTATCCCCCAGCCCCCACTCCCCCAGTTTATATACTGGGCATGACATCACATGGCATGGAATACCCCTTTGGCCAGTTTGGGTCAGCTGTCCTGGCTGTGTCCTGTGCCAACTTCTTGTGCCCCTCCAGCCTTCTTGCTGGCTGGGCATGAGAAGCTGGAAAATTCTTGACTTTAGACTAAACACTACTTAGCAACAACTGGAAACACCAGTGTGTTATCAGCATGCTTCTCATACCAAACTCAAAACATGGCACTGTACCAGCTACTAGGAAGACAATTAACTCTATCCCAGCTGAAACCAAGACAAAGTGTTAGACCTCTTCCAGTCTGGCTTCTTTTTGGCTTTCATTTTCATAGTCATCTTCTCCCCACTTGAAAGGAAGTCAAGGAATAAAGTCACATTCAGTCTTCAAGGTTCAGCTGTTGAAGAGTGCTTCTGAAGAGTGCTCCATACCATTTATCACTGCTTCCTTCCTTCCCTCTTCCTCAGCCCATCACAGCCTTGATGTCCCTCGGAATAATGGCATACCCTGCCTCAGGTTGCTTGAGCCACACTGAACTGACTTGAAGGATCCAGCTGAGATTGTAAGAAGCCCCTTTGAACCTTTGCTAAGCTGCTGTCATGTGGGATGTAGATATCTCATCCCATTCATTTATAGTGCCTATTATTGTTCTTTTCTAGAAGGAAACAGAAGTCCAGTGGCTCCAAGTGCACGCTGGAAACATGGCTAGGCTTCACAAGTACTTGCCTATTATAGACAGCCTGATAAAACTTATTGCCTTTGTCTGTTTTGCTGATTTTCGGTCTCTCCAACAGATGAACAGAGACCACGTAAGCTTGTGAGTTTTGGATTAAAGCTGTCCTAGACTACTATTTTCCTCCTGCAGAACTACCACACCTCATCAGAGACTAATCTTGTTCTAGACCTGGGGAAAAGAAGAGAAGAAACAAGCACAAATGCTGTAACATAAGATGATGCATCAAGTCTGGCTTGCAAGAGAGGCTTGAGAAACACACATAAGAGGAAATAAAAATCACTATCACAACCCCTCACACATCATCTTAATTATTTACAGATCCACAAATTCAAAGCACCTGGAATCTAAACTGTCTCTTTGTACTTAGTGGTTTTGATCTCAGGTCCATTGCTGCCGTCGCCTTATCCTGCACTTAACCAATTAATTGAGACACATCAGACTTCTTCCTTGCCATGTCAAAAGAAAGAGCTGTATGCCAAACTCTCCTATTCTTGCAGATGAAGGATTTGTCACTTGATCAGCCAGCTAGCCACAAATGTAAGCTCATAACATCTGGTTTTACACTGGTGATTGACAGCACATCTATTTCTTCCTAACTAGCATTGTCTCCATAGTCATCATACCAGCTGTATCTGCCAAGATGGTGCACATTGCACGGCCTCACTGCTGCTGAGCTGCGTCAGACCGTAGGCACCTTGATCTTCTGGGCATCACTCCAAACACTTCATATCCTGGGAACAGCTGCAGTGACTTGCATGTGCCTCTTGAAAGAGCATCAGTCTGGGTCCTGCGTCGTCTGTATTTGTTGTCAATGAAAATGCACTGATCCTACTGAAGTTTCTTTTCTCTAGTTCTTGTGTGGCTGACAGGGAGGCTAAATCTGGGCATGACAGCATGCTTGATTGTTAGTACTAAATATGATGCCTCCAGGCCCTGGAGTTCCTTGTGCTATTCAGGAAGGGTATTAAATTCTCCACCAAAACATCTGAGGAGTATTCTTAATTCTAGGAAAAGAAGGGGATCAGCCTCATGCAGGCAAGAATTAGCCATTCCTGTTTCCTTACTACAGAAGGCATGGTAGAAGGAAGGAGAAACCTGGCAGGAGAATTGCCTGCCTTGGCTCACTGAGACCAAAAAGATGGTGTGATCCAGAATATGTCACCTGGAGAAAGTCCTCCTGGTCAGAGCCTCGGAAAGAGAAGCAAGGGTCCTTCCTCAGATTAATCTTGTTTTAGCACACATTAGAGGGCCCCTAAAGCAATTATCATATAAACTGCAGGCTAGCAGGTAAGAGGGGTTGCTGTGTCATCCAGGAGTCATTAGAAGAGAGAAAATTTCGTTGTTTGAGGAACTCCAGCAGCCTCCCAGACTCATGTTTTCCTGGCAGCAGCAACTGCCTGCTAATATGCCTTCTGTCTCATCTGTGAAGAGAAAATATTAGCCCTCTCTTGGGCGTGTGTTTGTGATGGAAGTTGTGGTTAAGAACAGAACCAAAGCTGGGATGTCTGAGTTTTGGCATCTCTCGGCTGCAGAGCAATGGGTCTTCCACTGCTGCACGCACCAGCAGTGGGGTGGGCAATGGTCCCCTTTCCCTGGGCTGACATTGCCAAAACGGCAGCTCTGTGGCACGTCTCCATGACAAAGTGCACAGTGTTGGGGATAGCTCGACAGGCGAGAAAGCAGGCTCGGCACAACAGCTGGCCTTGCCAAAAAAGACCCTCAAACAAATCCTCAAATGAAGGGTAAATATAATCTCTTGATAATAAAATCTCCCAAGAATTAATCAGGTTCATCTGGATTTATGGGGCAGGAAACATTTGCTCTGCTCTGATTCAGTTAAATAATGATCTGTACCAGCTGCTGTAAACTGGGTGAGTTCACTTCTTCCAGTTATGCCTACGCACTTTGGAATCAGCATCCTTGTCCTGCGCAGAGCTATCTTCAGAAAGTTTCTCACTCTCATGGGGCTGGGGGAGCTTGCCCACCGTTCACATGGATAAAGCACAAATACCCAGACGCAACAGCCATCGCTTGCAATGAAGGCGCCCTTAAAACCTTGTCTTTGCTCTGATGGCTTCAAAACTCTGGGCAATATTTCAGCTGCTGATGTGCTGCATCACCGCCTCGCATGTGTTCGAAGTTGTCCCACTGCCTCCCTTAGCTCCTCACCTTGCCAAGAGATCTGCCATCACCCACCGTGTCCTGGGGCATTGAGCACCTTGAGGAAAGGGACTGTGTCTCTGTACCACCAGTGAGACGGGGGCCATGGCAAGAGCTCACAGCTGGGCGGCTGGGGCTTGTGTAGGCTGAGTTCATTCTTGTATCACCACTGCATCAACCCATTGACTAGTAATCGATCGCTGTCTGCACTGTCAGGCTGGGGGCAGGGGGGTTCGTTGGTTTTAGCCTCTATCACCAAAACATCTCTTTTCAAGATTTCATTCTGTTCCATTTTTTCTAGTCACTTAGCTGCGGTCTCAGTCCTCCTCTAGTCTGTGGGGCTGATTGATAGTCACCTCTTTCAAGAGTGACATGTACTTTCCCGAGGCATCTTTCACCTTTGGAGATATTCCCTTTACAGGCAGACAACTCTCCTTCTTGCTTCTAGAGAAAGAACCCCTTAGAGGAAGGTCTGTATTAATAGAAATTGCACACCCCGGACGCAGAGGAGACAGAACAGCCATAGACAGAGGTCATGTCAATTCGCTAGGTAGGCTCGACCATCAAGGCAGGACAATGAAGTTATTGCTGTCAAGACCTGTCTATTTTGGGTCTTTAGGCCTAGGTCCCTGTGACATGTACCACAAGTAAATGTTGCACTTCACAGACATTTCTGCCAAGTTTACTGACATCGCAGCAGTTGGAAGGGGCACTGATGATTTTTAGTGTGCTTTCCAGTTAGGACGTCTTTCATAAACCTTCAAGAAGGAGAAACATAGCAGTAAATAGCTTCAGGTTCTGGCCTTCTTTTGTTCTTGACTTTACCAGCTCCTGGCCTAATAATAATCACTTGTCATGTGATTTTAAAGCAATTATGAATTGACTGTAATACATGCAGACTACTGATCTCTTTGTTATGCACAAAATTCATTCACCCTGCCAGCAATTTCAGACACTGAACTTCAGCTTGTGACTCACAGCTTTGCGTAAATGATTCTACAGTAAAACCTGTGAAATAGTAAACCTTCAATAAACATTTTTCTTTAACAGATTCTTCAGTGTTATTACTCCTTATATGGACTCTTTGCCAGCGGAAAAGAAAATACTCCCACACAAACATGGGCAATCTAACCAGAGACCTTTTATGAGGTAGGTGATTGTTTTATACCTGAGCAGATATTTATTGCAATTACACTTAGGTACAGCAAAAAAAAATCATGTGAGCAGAGATGCACCAGGGAAGCTGAGAACAAAACCTTGCCAGATTCCTTGTCCAAAAGTCACTGGGTCATTTCCTTAGTGCGAACTGGTGTGGGTCTAGTAACAGTGGCTGGAGGAGGCAGCTCAGGCAGAGAAGCTGTGAAACACGGAGCATTCCTTAAAACCTAGAGGCCTCTCCAAAACCACATGCTGTTCATGAACGAGACAAAATCAGTCAAAACAATGAACAGGCTTGCTTTGCAATCAGTAAAGTAAACTTAAGTCTGATGAAATAATTGCAAACTTCGTGGAAATCCAGATATCCTTCCCAAACTTTGTCAGCTTTACTAAATTATTCAAAATAATTGCAGTCAAGACTGACAGGGTCTGCTCTCAGATCATTCAATGTACCAACACAGGCACAATTGCTCTCCAATGCCAAAGAAGCAGCAGATCCACTATATATCCGCAAAGGCCGTTCATCTGGAATTTATGGACATTGAGGAGCCTGGGAAGCCAGCCTGGAAACTTAGGAGATCACCGCACAAAGCAGTGGCCAACCATCCGAATCAACAGGGATTGATAGTTTGGCATAGGAACATTACAGCTGGTGACGCTGTCAGAAGAGGGAACCCAACCCAAAACCATCAGTTGCAGTGAAAGTTATGCCATGCACTTCGGGTTGCGGAATTAGACCAGACAACTCCTCTGGCTTTGTCATTGCCTGCCCGATACTCCTTTCAGCAGAGTTGTGATGATAAATTTACTAGTTTCATAAAACATCAGGTACAATTGCTTGCCCGTGAACTGCATTATGGCTCTTCTACAGCAGAGACTGGCTTCTGGCAGGCAAAACATGTGCTAATTAACAGCATCACTTCTGGGAGAGCAGCCCATGGCTGTGAACATCAAGATCAGCCCCACTGACCAGAATGCCCAATATACAGCTCTGAAGCAACTGTGCTTCTGTCTATCCTATACAATACTTCTGAAAGCTGGGCTTGTTCTTTTTGTACTTACTGATATCAGTCTCAGCATCTGAGGCTTAATTCATATCAAAACAAAATCCTACTGGCTCCAGAGAGGGCCAAGCCAGGCCCACAATGATGGGAATTCTTTATTTTATGGAGAGTAAGTATGCAGCTGCCTCGCAAACACTGGAGTTGTTAGCAAATAATGAATTAGTTCTATTTTAGCTCCTCATAATAAAGATCTTGCAGCAGTGCAATAAGGGAGAGGAAACATAAGAGCCACTTGGAAGCGAACAACAGCACTACAGAGTGAATGAAGCCTTTATCACACAGCGGTCCAACAAAACAGGATTCCACGACTGTGGCAGAGGAGCAGCAGCTCGGTAGCGTGCAGCCCTACGGCTACACCTATACAGCTATAAGCTAAGATGTCACAGGATCCAGTGTGGTTAATTGAAGGGGACAAAGCGTAGGACGACTCTCTGTTCCACAGATTTGCAAATACTTCACATCAGCAAACAGGTCAAAAGATCCTGGCCTCTTCTTATTTTTGTGTCCCGAGTGTGTGCCCTCGCTGTCAGGGAGCAGCAAAAGAAAAGGCTCAGCAGGGGACATGGCCAGGCACAGGCATGCCTGCAGCGGGGCTCGGGCAGGGACCACGGGCAAGGGCCTCAACTTAAATACAGTCCTTCAGCAAAGGTGAGGTGATACCCAAGGTCTTGATGCTTACCCCGCAAATGTCCCCAGAACGAAGCAGGTACTGTTTTAGCAAAGGTACAGTCCTCATGCCTTGCTTATGGAGAGAGGGTGTCAGGGAAAGAGAGAGGGGCAAGTGTGCAATGCAGGTGTATTACAGGGAAATACCTGCGGAAGTACTGCTAGCCAAACAGTGGATGCATGAGGTACTGCCCTGGACAGTGCTGTGGACAGGAATTATGGATTTTATTGAGTCAAATGGACTTTGGTGGGTCTTGCCCACAAGACAGAAAGTCCTGGAGACTAGATCCAGGCATTCCTGTACTCATACCATGTATTTGGCGGTATCCCTTTCAACCTCAAAGGCAACGGTGACCAACGTGAGCATGACTTGACATTATCTTAGCCCTTCCCATTTTCTGCCATGTTTCTGATAGTTCTAGCTCAGTTTTTCCGCTGCTCTGTTCTAAAGATTTGCTAAGGACAAAAAGCAACCCAGGGAACAGAGCAGTTCAGGCAATTAACACATCAAACAGATTGTCTGTCTGTCTATCTATCCGTCCATCCATCCACCCATCCACCCATCCATCCATCCATCCATCTATCCTTTCCTTCTTAAGTATAGCCTACAGAGAAGGGGCACGGTTGAATAGGGTCAATCAGGAGATGGAACAGGTGATCATCTGGGACTTCCCTTGTCCTCTGACTTCCATCCCTTTCCTTTGCATACCACACAGAACTTGAACCCCAGTGGTACTTTCTCTCAAGCACAAGTGACTCTTACGAGGCTACACTTAGCACAAGGTGTCTACATCCATCACCCTGTACAAGGGAGCTTACAAGAGTAAGAACTTGCTACCTTTGTCGAAGAAACAGGTGTCTTTGCTGGCCAAGGCCCACCCTTGTTTTTGTGAAAAACCCGTAAACAAGTGGACTAAAAGTGTAAGAACTTAAAGGTTAAAGTGTAAAGTCTTAAAGGTTGCACGTACACTACTGAGTAAAAGAGAGCCAGGGAGAGAGCTCAAGCGCTGGATCACCCGCACAGTTGTCCATGCTCTGAGCTCACTCCCTGGCTCCATTTGGATCTCTTCACATGCTCTTTCCAAGAGAAATCTCCCACAGAAGGACTAGCCCTGAGCAGGGTGAACACCCAGGGCAGCATGGCTGGGGGTCTGTCTCCGGGAGTATTTAGTCTCCAGAAATACTAGTCTAGTCTCCACTGTACTTAGCAGTACAGACAAAGCCATGCAGACTTTGGGTATTCAGTACATGGACATATCCTTAGACTTCCAGATCCAAAAAGGGGTTCGTGATCATGTGAAGTAGGATGTGAAGCTGCTCATGATCCTGGAACTAGAATAGGGTTGAAAGCCCGCAAATGAATCAAGAAGTACAAGTAGAGGTGAGGTTATGTGCATAAAAGTTTGAGAAGCAGTGATTCAGTCCTAAATAGGACTTACCAGGTTTTCTGGGCTGAAAGCAAATGTATTGCTCTTTAAGGAGGTGTGTGCAGTGTTTCCCATCCCTGACCCCGCATATATTTTTATCCAGTCAAAGGCAACTTGAGTTCGTCCCTTCTCCATTGGGAACAAAAAGGGAGATGAGAATCTGTTGGTGGCAACTCTTTCTCTAAAATCACTGGATGGATTTTAAGTAGTCCTCATATAACATTTCCTTCTGTTTAGGAGAGTTTTTTCAGCAGCTGGCTGATTTGGTCATTCTTTACCGCCCAAAATGTGAAGCTGGAAATAGCAAACCCCAATTCAAACCCTGATTTCCTCTTTGGTGTCTCAGGCAGTAACTTGAGTGTGTTCCCCAGGAACTGGGAGCTAGAGGATTTTGGAAAGTTCAGCTGCCCGCAGCCAGTAAAACGCAGAGGAGCATCTCTTCTGCATAGAAAAGCCTTCCTCCTTCTTCTTTGTATCTGCTTAGGGTTTTTTCTCTCCACCCTTTTAGTACTTCCCCTGTAAAAAGGAACATAGGATGCTTTGCCCACCTCTGTGACATCCTTTGGATGACTAAGCAGCACTGTGTGTAATTCTATGACTTAAAAGGTAAAGAGGGAAAGGCAAAGCTCTACCACTTGCTACTCTACTTAAAGCTGTAATTGTGTTTAAGTACTTGCAAATATCAAGGCCACCTTTGGGAACAACGATGTGTAATGGCTCTTCTTGCTATATTCCATTTGTCCAGTAGAACATAATGGCTAAATCAATGTAAAGTGTCATGCATTTCTTTTTTCTGCTCTCCCTGGGGCTATTCTTTCCAGTTACATATGCTCAGCTTTGATCTACAGAAAAAATCAATGAAGATTTAGTTGTTCTCAAAAAAAAACCCAAACAAACCAACCAACAAACAAAAACCAAGCTAAACATTTAAAGCATTTTCTGTCATTTTGGTGTGGAATATGTAATCCCTCTCCCCCTCAGGTTGCCAGAAAGAGCACCTGACTCAGCAAGCTTTTGTGAAATGAGCAGTAACACAAAAACAGGTTTATACTTAAAGGTTGTTTTTCTCAGGTCTCATTCTTAACCATAATCAGTGAAATTGTTTTTACTTGTACTCTTATAAAAGAAACAGTACCACTTTGCTGTTCCTGAAAAATAAGGGCAGTTTTCACAAAAAAAAAAAAAAAAGAAAAAGAAAGAGTTGACCTATGTATCCATCCTCTGACATTCTCTTTGTGTCAAACTCTGACTTTTCAGTTCCTTTCTACGCATGGCTGTGAACACAACAGAGATGCTCATGATGCAGTCAGCCAGTGACTGCAAGAAGACACGGCATAGCTATCAGACTGTATGTGGGAGTAATCTGAAAATAATAAAAAATGAGAAAGCACATTGAGTGCAAGCTGAAATTTATCTATGTCTATACAAAAATAAATCTTTACAGAAGATGTAGGTACACATTTGTAATAAAACCTTCATTTTGGCACATAGGTCTTCACGGTGGCTTTTGCCTCCGGTACAACCTTGTGTGCTTTCTGAAGGTCAGATACCACAGTCAGTAAAATAATGCCTTACCTTTCAAGCTGTCTTGAGGAGTGGTAAGATTTCATGCTCTAAGATATAATTCTGCCCTTATTACAGAGGACAATTTTCAGGAATGATGCAACACCATCAGAACATCTCTCTGCAAAGTGTAGTGGGGGCCTTGGGGATTAAAGGCATTGCACCCAGAAAGGTTTGGCATCCCAGCTCATGGGCTGGCTGCTCAGCGAAGCAGGCGGGGAAGCTGAGCAATCCAGGGCAACCAAAGCAGTTCACTACCATTTTGGAAAGTCCTTGGCTCTGATTTTAGCAGCTCAAATACCAAAACTGCCTGGGTGTTGGAAAGGCAAAACATCCGCTTAGGAGCATCGGAGTTTCAACGGGTGGAAGGTAAAAGCTGTGAAAAGTACCTTCCCAGGGCCCCTTGACCCATTCCTCTCACTTAATTGTTCTTCCCGTGGGTTGTGTGGGGGTTTGGGAGGTTTTGCTTTGCAAACAGAAGCAGACTGAAGCAGGTTTGACCGTCCAGTTCGACCAGTTGCTTGCACTTCTTACAAGGAGGAAGGAAAGCCGAACCCTCCTGCAACGTGTGGGTGTATCGGCATACCAGCCGTGTTATTACCAATATTACCAACCAGGTGAGATGCACGGCATAGCCATTACCGCGCTGATCACACCCTCTGTGCCCCAAGCACCCTTGGTTCCCCCGGCACTGAGCATGGTGTCAGCGTGCGGTATGCTTGGGTAGGAGGAAAACAACCTGTAGCCCCATTCTGGAAAAAAAAAAAAAGAAAAAAAAAAGAAAAAAAAAAGAAAAAAAGAAAAAAAAGAAAAAAAAAGCAAAAAGAAAAAAAAGCTGTTTATCTGCAGCTGCTTGGCAAATGATGTCATCAAGACTCTGTTTCATTGCTTTAAGTGGAAAATGTTTGTGTCAAACATCTTCCCCAATGCTTGTGTAAGGACAGAGGGTGGAGAGCGCCGGGAACCAACACACACATACCCCCTACATCTGTGGTCGCCGGTCCCATCATCACCGCTTGCTCTTGGCATCAGCTCAGTCAGCAGAGGATGGCAGAGGGGAGCATGACAACTGAAAAAGTTTCTCCCAGTGCCACTCATCAAACGTGATGTCCTCGCAGGGCATTTGCAGCGGGCAGACGAGCTAGGAAATGAGGTCGGAGGGTGTGTGGTGTTTGCATCTGCAAGGCAGCGATGGTGAAATACCACAGCAGCATTTCCCAGTTTATCTCACCCTCTTTCCCAGCTTCCCCAGCTCAGCTGAGCATCAGCAGCCATGCAGCAGAAATGTCCTAGCACTTTTCTTAAAAGCTGCAAGCCGGCTGCAACTTGACTGGTGTCTTCAGAGTAATCTGTGGGAAATTAAATCAGCAAATTACATTCTCTCCTCATCTGACCGGCGGAAGTTTCTGGAGGGCAAACTGAAGCAGCCCAGACGTATGGGCCACCGTGTCCTACTGACAGAAGGAGGCAAGTCTGGGCTCCACAGGCATTAAGCCCAGCCCTGCCAAAACCAGGCAGCAGCTACGTATCAGCGGTGGCTCTGGAGGAGGACTCAAGCACACAGGAGTTGGAAACATGGCGTTTGAGATTGCCTAATGCAACTGGGGCTTCTGAAGAAAAAAATAAATGTCAGCCAGCACTTTGAGGCTGGTCTGGGAGGCACGCAGGGCCAGAGCACGAAGGTCCAGGTAAACCTGGAACTTCCCAATCCTTCGTGTCCGGACTTGAGCAGGTGTGGAGGATGTCCCCATGGATGTGTGCAAACAATTCTCCCTTCCAGAAGGTTCCCAGAGGCTGCCCTCTTGAGAGCCCTTCCCTCAGAGGGAGCGCGGGATGAGAGCACATCCTTCCTGCCTGGCTGGACCATCCATCACCCGTTTAGGCTACTGCAGCAGAAACAAAACCCAATTAACCGCTGACCCATCAGCTCCTCCATTCACCTCCTTCTCCAGGAAGAAAAAAACCCCCACACCAACCTACGCAGCCAACACCACCCCCCCGATAGCTCACGTTTGGGGATGACGGGAGGATGGGGCACCTAATCCTGCCCGGGCTGGAGGGGTGCTGCCCCCCTTCCCAGCACAAAGAGGGGACCCAGCACCCCGGTGAGGGGTGCAGCAACAGGGACGAGGACAGGGACGGGCAGGGACGGCTGTCTGCTTTGGCTTTCCCTCTGCCCGGTGTTGATTGACAGCAACAAGAGCCTGGTTCAAATTAGAGCTGTTGCTAATAACAACTTGCTCAAGCCTCCAAGCACAGCCCCAGGAAGATTAAACAAAGCTGTCCGAGTCCTCAATGAGCAATATTTTCTCTGAGCATAAGGGATGAATCAAGGGGCTCGACAAACCTGGAGGAAGAAAAGGGTAACAGGAAAGCAAGCGGATGAAGTACAGTAACCAGCTCTTCCTTTCCAAAATCACAGCCGGCCCCTGTCTGAAGCTCCCAGGAGGGTCCTCTCAAGAGCTCCCAGGTTTCCATGAGCCATTGAATTCTGCTGACACCGTTTTCCCCAGCTCACTCCCATGGCCATTCTCTTAAAGTACAGAGAAGCTGGAGAAGGGAGAAAAATCACCGCAAGCCATCCTCCCTCCTTCCTCCTTCTGTCTCTGCATCAGTAGATTGATTTAAAAATCATACAATTTGAAAAACAAGCTTTGGAGCTGAGAATGCCCTCTCATTTTCTGAGCCTTTGGGTCACATTAGATCATAGCCCATCACTTTTCTTTTCACATGTGAAGGCTAGAAATTTGTCTTGAATGACAGGAGAGATTCATCTCCATGAGCCAAGGGTTTTTAAGTAAAAGCCACACCATGGGACTTGTACTCTGAACACAAAAGTATACGACATTAGAAATAATTTAGAAAAATTAATAAGAAAAGAAGTTTGGCTTGCTTTTCATTTCTGGTGAGGAACGCTGCATTTTCTTGAGAGCAGCAGCAATGGCTATGCCAATCTGTCTTTATTATTCAGGCAGGAGAAACACTGTCAGTGTTTGTCAGTAATAAAAATCTTCTCTTAGTCTACCTGCTTGTGGATATGTTATACAGAGTTTACGATCAGGAGCAGAAAGGAAATACAAGAAACATAAATTTTCAGAGTTTCCATTTGCTTTGGGAAACCTTTCGTTAAGAAGTTTGCTGCTCTAAAGTGTCCTTAGGACAAAAATTGGTATTGACAAACTGCAGGAGGCCTCTGGAGGTTTCCCCATTTTAAATGTTGTTTAAATGCTATAAACTATTAGCGCGGTTGTGTTGTAGTGTCCATAATTTCCTTTCTTGAGTGCATGCTGTTATATGTACAATATTTGGCCCACAAAAAAAAAATCATCTTCTTTTCCCTCACCCTTTGCAATGTGCAAAATACCATCCCAAAACTAGATCCCACCTTGCTTACAGTTTTGCAGCAAATCCTGAGCATTCACTGGGAACTAAAGCAAAGCAGTGAACATCCGTGAGTTAATATTTTTATAAACCACTTTTGAAGACCTGTGAAACTGCAGATTGCACAAGCTCACCAAGGAATAAGTTGATTTCATTAGGAAATGTGGAGATTTGGGGTTGGTTTTGCTTTTATCACATCTGGCTTTAGCTAACTGGGGCAGAGAGAACGATTTGTGACTTGGGATGGCAGCGAGTCTCCTCAACTGTGGCCCCCGTGGGGTAAACCTGACCTGTGGGAGGGCTGGGGAAGGGTCAACGTGATTAGATGCCACTTTTTGCCGGAGATGCACACGCTGAAGCGAAGAGCTTCAGCCCAGGCTCGGCTGAAGATTTTGGGGAAGAGGAGGGTGGGCAGCGCAGGTGGGGGCAGCCCTTGGAGCCTTCCCTGGGGAGCTGAGCTGCACCCTGAGCCCCAGGGCTTTCCTCTCCAGCGAGCACAGAGCCCCGCACCCCTCATTTGGTAACGATTGATGAGGTGGTTCAATGTTTCCATGGTACGCTGCTGAAGTGGAGATGGAGAAAGCGTCCCGACTGCAGGACCACAGACCACAGCTCTGTTGTTTTTAGACATGGGGGGACCAAAAAGGAGTTACTATCGAGAGTGGAAATTATGACAATTATACCAGATTTCTGCTGGGATTTGCTGAGTGATTCTCTAAATTAAGTCATTTAAAAATGCCCCTCGGCAGTGTCCAAGTCACAGCTGATGGTCATACACGAGGGTTTGGGTTCCCCCCTAGATGGGAGCAGCTCCAGCTGCCAGAAGGAGGGTGCCACATCCATCCCCCCCCAGAGATAATGCCAACGCCAGGGTGGAGCAGCCATGCTGGGAGGAGACTTTTTGTGGTTTATTTTTCCAGATCCCTTTCACACTCAGCAGCACACCCTCCCTGTGTCTCGCTGGGTGCTCCGGGAAGGCCAGCTGATGGGTCAGCGGGCAACCTTCAGCCCCCCGGGGAGGATAACAGGCCATTTCTCCAAGGAACTCGTGTTCTCACAGGCACACACTAGCGTGGGTCCAGCGTGTTTCAAGCCATGAAGAGATGGAGCTCCTGATAGTGAAGGAATGAAATGCATTTCTCTAGCCCAGAAAATGTGAGGGTCGGGGGGGGGAGGCCCTTGAGGACGAGGTGATGTGGAGGAAGGAGCTGAAATGGGCAGAGACTCGCAGCTGAACAAAGCAGATGGTACATCAAAGAGATGACAGAAAGCTGGGGCTGAGCAGGGCTCAGAAATGCATCCAGCTTTGCCAGCCCCACAGCAGGAACACCTAGCCCCACTGCCCTCTTCTTTCTTCTTTTTTTATATATATCTTTAGACTGTTCTTAAAAATTCTGAAGGGTGAGATTTTATGGGATTGTTGTGCTCCTTTTCCAGAGTTAACTGTCCAGGCCCTTAGAAATGATTTCCAAATTTCTGGCCTAAATCCCCGTGCTGAAGCTTAAATGCATTATTTGCTGTCTTCTTTACAGCTGACCCAGAGGAGAGAAGACAAGCCCTGCAGAGAGGGACCTGAGCTGTGGAAATACCTGAGGGCAGGAGGGCTCCTCACCACTAAGCCCGCATTCTCAGAAATGAGGTGAGATCTGAGCTGGTGCCATGGGCCCAAAGCGCAAACGGCTGGGGAATTGCAGTCTGGAGGTGGGATCCCAAAGAGGAATGCTTTTGACCTGCTGCCCTAAGCCCAGCTGAAGGCCTGGGAGGTCAGAGAAGAGTAACTGTGGCCCAAGGGGTATGAAAAGGACAGCTCAGGAGCAAACCATCCCCTTGTGCAGAAAGACCAGGAGTTTGTCTAAGCAAGTATCTTCTCAATTAACTGACATGCAGAATAAGAGATAACGACAATTGGGAGCGTGGGCAAGCAACCAAAAGGAGCATGCAAGCATTGTTCATTCACTCTGGGATGAAATCAGAAAGGACAAAGCCCAGCTGGAGCTTAGACTGGCTAGGGGCAAAGAGAAACATGAAGGGATGCTACACATACGTTAGCAGCAAAAGGAAATGTGGAGAAATTGTGGGTCCACCAGTGAATGGGGCAGACAACCCACTGACAGATAATAGGCAAAACCCCAAAGCATTTAATGCCTTGTTTGCATATGTTTTCACTGGCAAAGCTTACTCCCACACCTTCACATGTCCAGCATGATTTCGGAAGGAAAGGAACAACCAATGGGAGGAGCAAGAAATGAAGGTCTACCTAGAGAAACTGTGAGTATTCAGATCCAGGTGAGCAGATGGGATTCACCTGAGGGTGCCAATGTGACTTCATGGCTGCTGTCCATCATCAGAAATTCATGGTGATCAGGGACAGCTCTGACAACTGGAAAGTCTGCTGCAGCATTTTCATGCAAAACCTGAGCAAACATGAGTTGGACGAACAAACTGTTAGATGGACTGAAAATTAGCTGGACCATTAGGTCAAAGAATAGTAATCAATGTTGTGATGGGCCATCTGGCAACCAGTAATGAACAGAGGACCCCAGGGAATGACACGGGAGCTGATATTGTTCAATATTTTCATCAGTCACCAGGCTGATGACACAGAGGGCACTTTCAGCACATTTACAGATGGTAATAGATTAGAAGCAATGACATCCAGCTCCATTTGGCAGAGCTGGTAGAGCTTCAATCCAGAGGGACCCTGAGAAACTTGGGACTTGTGTCAATAGAAACTCCTCAGAGTTCAACAGGAGCAGTGCAAAGCCGATGTGCTGGTGTAGGATGGCATCCTACTGCCTACATAACAGCCATGCAGGAAAGGATCTGGGCTTTACTATGAGACTTCAGTGAGAATTTAATGCGAGTCAGGCAAACCATATACTGGAGATGTGTTAGGAGCAATGTGACTGGTAGTCGGAGGGTAGTTATTATTCCCTTTCTACTCAGTGTTGGTGAGGCTGCCCCAGAAATGTTGTCCCACGTTGGGACCCCCAGTTCAAGAGGTCATTGAGAAACTGGAGCAAGTCCCCTGGAGTGCTGCCAAGATGGTCGGTGGCCTAGAGCGTATGATCTGCAAGGAGATGCTGAGGGACATGGGTTTGGGTAGTCTGGCAAAGAGGTGGCTTAGGAGAGTTCTAAAACCAGCCTGCACTTACATGAAGGGGAACGGCAAAGAAATGGAGCCAAACTCTCCATGTTAGTGGCAAGCTATACAGAAAAAGCCTGGTCTTCACTGGAGTGAACAGGTTTGTCTCTTCGGGGGCCTGAAGGAGGGTCATGGAGTGGACCTCTGTGGTGGAGCTCTGACCACCCACTCCAGCCGACAGCTCACTGCCTTGCTCTGCCTTGGCTGGCCCCAGCCAGCTCCCTCCGAGCCAGTGCCCAGGCACTGCTCTGGGAACAACTCATTCCCCAAGTTGTGCCCAAAAGACAGCATGGACAGGGTGGTGCGAGGGTCCTCCCCCACGACCTTTAATAGGACCCTGTCACGCATTGCACCCCAAAGTGCCTCCACAAGCCCCGTGCGAGACAACACAAAGCCTGGTTTGCATTATAAAAATACCACTCGTGGGCTCAAACACAGCTTTCAAACAATTTTGGATGTTTTGAACTGCAGGGGGGAAAAAAGGGAAAATATTGTCATTAGGGACCTGAGTATCCCAGAGGTCCCAGAAGAGACCCAAGACTGAATGCTATTTTATGTAGACCTACATAATCTAGGGACAATTAGCTTTAAGCAGAGTGGATATGGACCAGTCCACTGGGCCCTGAAACTGGGATTTAGTCACCAGCCCTCTTTCAGCTGGCAGCATAGGCACAGGCGAGGAGACTTACAGTCGATTGCCAGGGGAAGCCTCCCCCATGGCTGTAAGTCACGTCCCCCAACTCAGCTCCCTTCTAGGAGGACATTGAAGACCAAGGAGGGCAGAAGCAGTGAAGGGTGGAGCCCACCGTGTTACCTCCACGTAAGTAAGAAACTTTTACAATTACCAGCTCCCTTTGTACAGCTCGGAAGCACGTGTCTGTGCAGTGTGGTGGGGAGGAGAAGCGACCTCTCCTTACCTCTCCTTCTCTGCTGTGTCCACGTGAAGGTGGACCCACGAAACTGCCAGATTCCTCCTGTATTTTCCCCTTACTGTGCAAGAGGATGATGCAGGCAGCAAGACAGCTCATTGCCCAGATTAAAATAACTCGGTTCTGCTTCAGATCTTGCTTGTATTTTATCAGCTTCGTATCTGAACATCTGATTAACAAAGGCAAATGGACTATAACATCTTCTAAGCAATCTTGCTCAGAAATCCCTGAAACAATCCAAAGCCAGGGAAAACAATTCATTGCATCTGATGCATCAGTTCTTGGAATTTTAGCTATATTAGGCAATACCTCTTTGTGCACTCAAATTAGCCTAATTGCATGCATATTTATTGTGTTCTGTTCTTTAGTATCTAGGCAAAATCAAAGTAGGCTGTTTCACTACTGAGATGGCAATTTTGCATAAGAAATATGCACAGTTTTACATCAGACCAATAACGCTATTCCATTATTCAAAACCAGAGCTAAAATTAGCAGTCACCTCAACAATCAAACGCATATTTTATCTTCAAGGTATGAGCCCGAATTAGCACAGACCTCTGCCTCCTATCAATAGCCCTTAATTCTAGATAGGCTCTTCTACGCCAAGATCATTGGCATGAGATAGGCACGTGAGATTCAGATTACCTCTTACATTTGCATCTTCCTATTTAAATACTAAAGGGACTCCAGAAGTCACATTCCATCTGCATTCATTTGCTATGTGCTGGAAAACTACATAAAACTCCAGATCTGACATTTTATATATCTTTTTCATAGCAAATCACTTGCTGGTACCTGTTTAAAGGAAAATGGAGTCAAACCCACCTTCAGAACTGCACCTGCTTGTGCTCACTCCAGAAGCACCAGTGCTTTCTTGAGGCCCTCCTTAATATTATACGGCATCTTTCCCCACATTGGGTGACCAAGGGATGGGGAGCCCCCAGCACAGAGCAGGTGGTGTAGCTCATCTGCACATTCTAAATAACAGCCAAAGCCTTGTTGTGCAACAGCCACAAAATGGTCCATTAGGAGGTCTTTTAATAGGCCATGCATGAGCAGCACTTGGACAGATGGAAAAATTCCCTCTTGACCAATGCTGTGTTTTAAGCACCCTTAATCTGCAGGGACATTGCCACTTGAATGGGATACTGGGCACCTTGAAGAATGCAATAAACCCAAACAAAGCTCTCTGGTTTAGCCTCTATATGCTGTCTGAGACCTGAAGGGGTGAGAGAAAGGGTAATAAAAATCATAGTTCTGATATAAAATCCTCAAATGTCCCTCCTGCCTGTGCTGACAGAGTGGTTACTTCGTGTCTAAAGCCCAGGCCAGCTTTTTCCCAACTCAGTTCAGAGGTGGGTGGAGGAAATGTGGCTGCTCAGAGATGGTGAAGAATGACAAAATACTGTAAATCTGGACCATGGACTTGTCTCCTTATTGCTGGGGTGCACAGACTAAGGGGGGGCTGCCCAAGATGGGGGCTTCACGCAGGGTGATTCCTCCCTGTGAAGGAGCAAAATGGTCAGATGTGCCTCCTTCTCTTCATGGGCCGTAGAGGATGCTTTGCTCAGAAGCTGCTGAGATGTCTCAGTTCAGGTGAGGGCAGGACCCAGGGCTAATTCCTGGGGGCTGGGGGGGCAGCTGCCCCCATCACTGGCGCTAGGCACGATGGGGTGACAGCCAGGCTTTTTCCTTCCCAGCCGCTGAATGCAACTCACCTATTTTCACCCAAATCAGCCTAATCGCATCCATATTTATCGCCTGCTGTTGCATTACTGGTAGGCAACACCTCCTTAGCTGCTTTAGATCCTATGGGGCTGCCAACAGCACGCTGCTGTCGCTGTGGTTTCTCCGTGATCTCTGCACTCCTCGGGCTTCTGCCAGTTCTGTCTCCTAGGGCTAAAGAGACCTTCGACTTTTTAATATCGAAAGAAATGGTATCAGTGGGAAGTCTGCTTGCTGAGCATGGTTCGGATCAAACCATGTTCTTGAAGGCTCCTGGAGGGTATCAGGGCTGTGAGCCCCAGACAAGCAGCACATCGCTTTGCCTGCGCTGGGATTTGTTTGCAGGAGGGGAAGGAAGTATCAGCTGCAGGACCGGAGTTTGTAATTCACCTCACTGCCCCAGCCGGGGGAGAGTTTAGTCCCCTCTTCTCAGAGCTGCTCCCAGAAACAATATTTGCTGATATTGGATTACCATCCCAACAGGGTGGGGGGGGAATTACTATGAAATGTTTACAACGACCATTTGAAACCTGAGAAGAGGATGTTTTTAGTAACGGGGAAAGAGCCAAATACCTTAGAAGAGAAATATTCCAGCTTCAAGAATTAATTACCGCTTCCCAGTAATGCAGGTTGACAAATAACCTTGCGCAATTTCCTGGACAGATACATTTTAATGGCAATATTCTGCACAGACCAAGAGCAAAATAGAGTTTGCTGAACCATGACCCCACAAGCCTGGGCAGATGCCTTTGCCCAAGCACTTACCCAGCAGAGCCCAAAGGATGAGGTGTGGGGCTAAAGCAGCCACCTATACACAGCACCTTACACCATGAGGGCCTCTGGGTGAGGACTTCTCCTATGGATGGTTATGTTCAGTCAGGAAAGGAAAACATGGCTAGCAACCAACCAAGTGCATTTTTAAAAATGGCAGCTATAACTTCTGTGGAGCTCTAGAATCATTATGCAAACTTTACTACATAGTTTTTGAATTGTAAATCAAGTATCATAGGCCAGCGAAATGGATGCTTAGTTTCTGTATCCTAATTTTTCTTTCGGTACTGTGGGAAGATAGTACATAACTGGTTATGCTCCACAATATACACTGGCATAATAAGTCACAATATGTATTTATACTTCTTTCAGTCAAAAGCATCAAGCAATGAATGTAGTAAGAAAACTTCATAAACCAATTATCTCAAAACCATTTTCAATAAAAAGGCATTGCTTTCTCCTTTTTTTAGATAAGTGGAAAGAGGAGAGCGGTGGAAGAGCGAGTGTGAGAATCAACAGGGTTTTCTGGAAGTCTGAATTGTCAATAATTACCCCAAATCCAAGCTGAGCTGCTGTTTTGTGAGCCATGTTCTAACTCATAATAAGCTTTTCAGGGATGTCACTCTGAAGGTACCTCGGGAAGACAGCTCTTTGTAGGATTGCATGTACCTCAGTGAAGTGACGCAGCGACAGCATCATCCCAGGAGATATTGCTCCTAGAAGGACAACTGGCTTTGGATCCTGGCTTTAGGAGCAACTGAAGAGTCCGTGCTGTCTTACCAGTGTGAATCACCAGCAGTGACATGCCAAGTGCAACAATTGCCGCAAAAGGTCAACTTTCCCTAAAGGACTTTATCCTGAACCTATTCAGACCTTCCTAAATAAACAGCAGCTTCACCAAAAGCTATGAAAGTCCCCCAGGACTAAAATTGTTTTCTAGGAGACCCAAGCATGGGATGCAGATTTATTTCCAGTCGTCCGTCCATCCAAACCTCGACCGCTTTTGCTCCCTGTCTGAAGCTGGAACCCAGCTCTTGCCCATGATGTGAACGTGGTCCTTCTTGTCCATGGTCCGTCTCGCCCATGGTCCTTCATCCGAACAAAGCACAGAAATACAGCATGGACCTGCGGCACTGACCATCCCGTGTGCTGATAGCCAAGGCCCTGGCAAGAGGCAGCGAGGAAGCAGCCCGGGTCCCAGCTGCTTGAGCAGGGCAGAAAACAAGGGGACATCCATAAAGCCTTTTGAAGAAAACATCCCTATCTCTGTCTAGGGATCTGCGGCTCCTGAACTGAAGCACATGGAACAAACAGGTTGATGGCAGCAGCTATTTTAAAATTCATGAAGTCTTAAAGCATTACTGGATGATTTCAGTGCTGGGAGATAACTAGACAAAATAGCCCAACAGGGGGGAGATGCTGATGTAGTAGCAGCCATAATAGGGCGTGATGGCGCACACATCCCTGCTTCTGAAAACCCACTCATCCGTCTTGTCAGGGGAAATTGCTGTGATTCTGTTTGATAGTGGAGGTGGTGGGAGGAAGGAGGCAGATGCATATTTTCTTCTGATCAAGGAGAAAGGCCAGGCTACACCCCACTTACCCTCCTGAAGCTGCCCTGGCCTCTGGGTGAAGGGCTTAGAGACTGGTGATGGCAAATATTCTGTAGGAAGGGCATGAGTGGCCATGGCCCAAGAGAAACAAGGCTTTGGAGCTCCTCTGCTAGCACTTGAGAGATGCTTTTCCCTCCCTGCTCCGCTGTGGCCCTCTTTGCCTGCTCGCCTAGGACTGAAGAAAACGCCGGGGCAAAACGAGCTGGGAACCAGTGGGCTCCTCCTGCACCTCGCCTGTCAGCTCAGGGTTGCCCAGGCTGAGAACTTCTGGGGGAAAGTAAATCTGTGCCAGCCAGGGCAAATCCTGACAAACAGCTTAAATGCCTAATTTATGTACTTGTACCCAAAAGCGTTATCCAGAATGTCCCAGCTCAGCTGCTGCCTTAGACTGGAGGCAGGTCAGAGCAGCCCTCCCTCCCTGCCATGGGCATGCTTTAGCCAGCGAGATTCCCCATTACATCCCCGAGGGGCCTCATCCTGCTCCCAACACAGGGCCGAACCAGCCCAACAGCATGGGAAGCGTGGGGAGGGGACGGGAGGTCTCCACCTGAACGTGGGTGCCTACGTAACGAGGGGCATCTCTTTAGGTTCTCCCCATCGCAGAGACGGGGCAAATGACTGTATTTACCCTCCTGCTCCTGCCCAAATTCTCCCCCTGTCCCACAGCAGGGCCCCGAGCTCCTGCTTTGCCAGGGGCAGCGAGAGGCACTGGAGGTTGGTGCCTAATGCTCTTCTTCACCTCGTCTTGGAGGACCATGGTGAGACGCAGACAGGTCCAGTACATGTTACCTGCCCTCTTAGCATATTTTGTGCTCATGTATAAGCTGGATACCTTTAGCAACTTGCTTGGTGAAACTCTGTACTGGATACGCGAGTAGGAAATCAAGCTTCGTCATTTCCAAAACCAAAAACCCACCCAAACTGTATCACAGCGGTAATTTCTCTTGGAAACAATGTTATCCCTGATTTCAAGATGGTGAAATGCTGCATAAATACCCCACTTGTGATTTTTCAACTGCCCTTCAAATTTCCCCATGAATGTGTGGCCCATGTGGTGAGTTTGAGTCTGCCAGGGATGTGATCGTTCTCATCCACCCCGTCCCCCTGCTCCCCTCGAGCCCCCAGCCCAGAGTCCTGGGCCTGGCAGAGCAACTCTCAGAGCAAAGAAATATTTAAAATGTGTTCTAAACAGTACTTTGATTTGCCCAGGCTGGCACCATGCTTTTGCACTTCCATGAATTCACTCAAGAGTTTCGGACCCAGTTTGCAGTCCCAGTTTCAGTCCGTTCCTGCAGGTCTGGAGCTGGCTCCCTTCAGTTCTCCCATTCCCTTTGCCAGGGCCTTCAGAAAGGAGATCTACAGATAATGTGCCTGGATGGGGAATACTGCTGCTGGCATCCCACACCCCTACCCAGTGCTAACACGGGGCTCTGATGCTTAAGCATCATCCTTAACTTGCTCAGTCACCCCTCCCTCGATTACCACCTTCAGCAAGACTTTCATCTGCAGATCAAGAGTGGAGGTGTCCCAGAAAGCTTCACGTCCCAGGGGTCAGAAACAACCGAGACTGCCCGCTAACTGCAAGGCACAGCAGCGTCCCTGCAGCACAGGGACTTACACAGCAGCTACCCACTTTTCCTAACAAAAGGAAGGAAGAAAACGGTCTTTGGAGTTAATCTATGAGATTGAAAAAAACAAAACAAAACAAAACAAAAAAACAAAACAACAAGAAAATCTTACTGGAGTTGTGCTTAAGTGGGGACACCAAGTTTCCCCCTGTACGGGTTACTCCACTTCCACACCTTCTACTCAGCATGGAGCAGAGCTTTATTTTTTACCAATACCATGCACATACTTCAGAGGCATATTTGAAGTGCAAACCCCACATTCCATGTTCAGACATCCAGTAAGCAGTTAATAAAAACCATTCTAGTATGGTACAGAGCTTATGTGAAATAAGAGTAAGAAGTCTGACCTGTTTCCAATGACTACAAAATTGCCCTGGGAAAGATAAAGATGTGATTCCTTTTAAATGTAGCTATTTTATTAAGGGAACCTACGCATCAGTCCTTCCTATCACACATCTCCAGAGAAAGCAACAGCCATCCTACACACTCCCCTGCTGCGGATTGCTCAGCATTACAGTAATCTGTAGGAGAAACTCAACCCTCCTGTCAAATGCTTTCGGCTCAAAAGATTAATTCTGTGGGATAGATCTCTACAGCACATCAGAAATTGGAACTCATTCCTAACAGCTTATCATCATTCAGGTGATTACAGGTGCAAGTAAAACAGCAGTTGTTGAGGGAAAACAGAGATCCTGTTACAATCAGAATTCTTACAGGCTAATAAAGCTTTTTTCTTTTTTTTCTCTCCATATAAAGCTTTCCATCAAAGGCTTTCCAAGCATTTTATAATGTTACATCATCATCATTCCCATTTTACAAGCAGGAAACTGAGGCCCAAGAAAGTCATCTGAGCAGAGTAAACCAGCAAATCCCAGCCCAAAACAGAAATGGAATCAAAACCTCCTGGCAAAAACCCCCTTCTCCAACTACCTCTATTTAGTTGCTATGCAGCATTTTTTTTTTTTTGTAAAAATAACCCAAGCAGTCAAACAAGAGGGAGTGGCAAGGAAATTGCAAGCTTCAACATACTTCCATACTGCTGGCATTAGTACAAAAATAAAGATTTTCATTAACTAGTTTACAAAAATAAAGTCTATGGAGTCACACAGGATCTCATCGGGGGGGTTTATTTGACTTTCGAAGATAAAGCCTGTTTGAAACGTCTCTTTAGATCTTGCATGTTGGGAGACTTGGGCCGAGGGATGATGGACGACCGCCTCCTGTCCGTGCTGCCGGCGTGCTGTAGTTTGCTGACCTCCTTGCAAAGATACTGGAAAACATCGCAGACGCCTTGGGAGTCATCGCTCGTGGAGATTTCCAAGAACAGGCTGCCCAGTTCGTTTGCCAGCTGTAGTCCCTCTTTCGCCTGTACTTGCCTGGCGTGGAGGAGGTCCGCTTTGTTCCCCACGATAATGACGGGAGTCCTGGCATCTGGGTGGACCTTGCGTACGTGCTGGTAGAGAGGTCGGACTGACTGGTAGCTGCTGTAGTCCGTGATGGAGTAGACCAGGAGGAAGCCCTCTGCCCACTTCACGCAGCGGGACAGGGAGTCCAGCACCTGCACGCAGTCCTCCTGCACCTGCGGGACGACAGGGAGCACAAATTGGGCATCGGGTAATGAAAGTACGAAGCCTGTATCACAGACAGCACCGTTAAACAGGTCCAAAGGGAAGCCCGAGCACCGTCTTGGGAGACTAAGCCCAGACTTGGAGGAGCCTGGGGCTCAAAACCTGGGAAGAACCGAAGTGTCTCCGTACCTGGACGCTCCCTGGCGTGTCTTGGATCTGCACGGCAACGTGGTCCCCCTCCAGACAGACCAGCCGGGAGTAGAGGTTACCTGGGGAGGCAGAGAGCCGTCAGGCACCAAGCGGCGGCCCCGGGGGGGGGTTCCCCGCCGCTCCCCGCCGCCTCACCTGTGTTGGGCTCGTAGTCCCCAATGAACCGCTTCGTCAAGAACCGCACGATCATCGCTGAAAACACAGAGGGGCCGCGTTAGGGCGGGACGGACAGGGGCAAAGGGGGACGGACAGGGGCAAGGAGGGACAGACAGACACCCCCGCGCCCCCCCAAGCCCCACTCACCGCTCTTGCCGACGCCGCGGGCGCCCATCACCGCCAGTCGGACCTGGGCGCCCGGCGGCCCCGGGGCGCACTCGGCGATGGGGGCCAGCAGGAAGGGCTGCGACATGCTCGGCAGGCGCATGGGAGGGGAGGCTCGGCTCGGCTCGGCTCGGCTCGGGCTCGGCTCGGTTCCGCTCGGCAGCGGCCGGCCGCCAGCGGCTTTTAAAGGCTCCGGCAGCAGCGCGGTGCCGCCCCCCCCCCCCCCCCCGCCTCCGCTGTACCGCCCCCAGCCCGGCCGCTCCGCCCAGCAGTTCCCCCCCGCAAAAATCTCTTCCCCCCCACTCGGCCCTCAGTTGGACCCCTGCCCCTTCTTCTCCACCACCTTGCCCGTTCCCGGAGGGTAGCCCCCCCCCCTCCGCGGGTGCAGGCACCGGGGAAAGGGACACAACAGCCCGGGGAAGGCCATGCAAACCGCTGCCCAGGTTTGGGAGCGGGCACGGCAGCACCCTGCCCTGCATCCCCCTCGGACGGCGGCACAAGCCTCGCTGGGTTTGGGAGGGTGCACCTCCACACCCCACGCCAGCCCCCACCACCGGCAACAGGCTCCTGCTGTACGCACCCCGGGACTCAAGTCGTGAACGCAGGGAAATGATTTATTCTTTTACTTCAAGCTGTTTTGTTCCCCACACCCGAACGCATCCCTCCACAGTCAGCGTGGAAATCCCAGCTTGTGGATCAAGCAACGGCCAGCCCTGAAACCAAAGCAGTCCACGGGGCCTTGAGGTCTGGATGAGGCCCTTTGGGTTTTTAAAGCGGAGGAAAGTTTCAAAGAACGGCGCTCCACCACCGGCTGCTGCTAAACGAGCCTCAAACCTGCAAACAGCTGTGTGGATATTTCAGTCTCTCTGCAAACCGTTTCCCTGGCTCCTGCGAAACCGCTTCCGCAGCGCGCAGCTTTGCAAGCATGTAAGTGTTTACAAGATAAATAAACCACTCAGGGGCTGCTTTATTTTTATCAGGGAGATAACACAAGCCAGCAGGAAACAACGTGGAAGCAGCCAGCAGGTTGGTACTCGAAAGGAGCAGGATGGGTCTGTGGTCTCGCAGCCCGGTGCTGTGGGGGGACGGAGCCGCCATGGGAGCTGCTGGGCCCCAGCTGAGGGGCTGATGCCCTGGACACCCCCAGGCAGGCAGCCGAGCCGAACCTTGGCAGCGCACTGGTGCTACACTCCGTCACCTTCCCCATCCATACAGCTCTCAGAAGATGCACGCAATGACAACAGGTCATGTTTTTCCTTGTTTTCCTCTTGTCCTCCCCCTTACTTTCGCCCTACATCCACGCAACAGCCCAGGTACCCGATCTGCTGTGCACCTCTTCGGACTTCCACAGCCCCAGTCCCTCCAGCGATGAAAACTCAGAACAAGGGCACCAGCATAATGTCGCCAGCTCTGTTCTACCAGAGCCCAGGTGTTCCTGAGGACAGTGAACCCTTGGCACCATGGAGACAAGGATGGGGAGGAACTGCTCCCCCCTTCCCATGGGTGCAGAGTTCATGCAGGGAGTGGAGGCACAGCTCAGGCTCTGCACCCCACCAGTGGTCAGAGGACCGGCCATCCCCCAGAGCAATGTTCTGCCCTGTTTAAAGATTCTCCCCTGGTGCCCCAGAAATGTTCTACCTAATGACAATTACACACTGCTCTTTGCTGAAGGGTTACACACACTTCACAGTAAAGACCACATTAATTAATATCAGTTAAAGTAGTGCCTGCAGAAAAGCACAGTGGAGGAAGTGCCGTTGATCATTTGTGTTACTCTAATGCCTAAGAACCCTTACGGTAACATCAAGGCCACTTTTAACCTCAAAACCTGATTCGTCTTTAAAATTTCTAGTTCACTTCCCATCATGCCAGTGAGCCCTTTTCTTTTTGTAACAAGATTTCTCTTGTACCACTAAAAGCTTTTGGTTTCCAGAGGTTCATGCTATTGTCATCTGCTCCCATTGTCATGCAGCACCACTTGTCTTTGGCCTTGCTCACAGTGCCAACACAGGCTATTTTTATGCATTTCTTTACAAAAGAGCTATCAGAGTACATTCAGCATGCCCTTGGAAGAACGCTACCGAAATGAGTCCGTTCCAGGCAGATGATTCCCAGGCGCTGAGCTGTGAAAGCAGTAGTATTAAACAACCACTGCTCCCAAAACTCGAGGAGCTCCCCCTTTCTGGGCAGCTGTGGAGCTCATGCTGCCTCACCTGCTGCTGAGAGCACCCCCAAAGGGCAAACAGTGATGGTTGAGCACAGAGATGACAGTGCACAAACCCAGGTAGGAAACCCTGTGAAGGAATTGATTTCCAGGGAGCGACACGCTGCCTCTCCATCAACACCTACTCTGGCGCAACAGGAGCAGCTCAGTAGGTTGAAGCAGTTGGGGCTCAAATTCCTCACACGTTGGGACTCAGATTAGCTGTCCCCATTCTGCAGACTAAGCGATCCCTGGGATGTACGGGCCTCAAAGCTATCCCAAGGAGCCTTTCCCTTCTCGGCTGGAGGTCCTACTTGGAAGCACCAGGCTGTACTTTCACCCACCCTGTGCAGATGGACCATGCCACCATCCCTGTGGCCTATCACTATCCCCTTTCCCACAGCACCACCACTCAGTCCCGCTCACATGGAGTCCCAGGGATACCACAGGGCTGCCTGACTCACCTCCCAATTCCAAGTTCTGGTAACATTCAACAGCAGGTACTCTTGGGGGAGGTGGCTTACTCCTGTGGCTGCAGCAAGGAGGACATCCTGAGAGCCTCTGGAGCAACCTTCTCCTCTAAGAAACAAAATGCCCAGTGTCTTCCTGGGAGTTTTTGATGATGTCGTGGAGTCAGCTAGAAGTTCCAGGCTTAAGATTGGCAGAACCATGTGAGGTAATGAGCAGCAGGCACAAAGCTTTTCCATGTGGAGAAGCAGTGGTGAGAACCTTTGCTGTGAGCTGGCATGGCTTTGCCACTCTCCTATGAACTTTCAGGAGCACAAACCCAAGTTCAAGTCTGCAGTATTCCTTAGACTCCACAATTCCTGCTGATCAATGGCTAAAGAGTTTGAAGTGGGCATGGACAAAAAGGTGATTGAGGGCCCAGGGGCCATCACCCAAAGCCTCTTCCTCCAAATAGTGGAAAATGAAATCAGCAACCTCAACCAGACCTTTGCATTTTTTTGGGTTCCTGAGCTATAGGGGTGCTGCTGATGGGAGCAATGTCCCTACCCAACACTTGAGCAAGGATGGTTACAACTATGCAAATCCCAGCAGCTACAACTTGATTCTTATGCAGACCTTGGTAGCACATCCACTGAGGTAGGTGCATGGACATGAAATGCTCAAGATCCGCGTCTTCCCTACCACCACCCTCAGAATCACAGGGGTTGCCGGTACCTTGATCCCATGCAAGGAAGCCGTTTGCAGCAGTAGGGTGCCCTCTGCACTGTGGGAGACTCTACCCACACCCCTGAGTCATGAGGTACTACCCAGACAACGATAAGCCCAGTTTAACCATATCCTTTCACCACACACCCTGAATTATGGAAGCCACTGCACCTCACAAGGACAGCGGGAACCTGTCTGTCTGAGCTGGGATAGGGAGGATCACTTTCTCTAGCAGGTGTATGCACAGCTCTTGGCATCCTCTGGACCAGTCAGGACACCCCAGCACAGCATCGGCGTCTGGGATGCCAGCTGTCCTTTTGATCACAAGGACCATGAACATGCTGAGTCCAGGACTGCACTGAGAAGGACAAGGGAGTGAACATCAGGACTGTTTCCCCCATCTGATACATACAACGGGAAGATTACAAAAGGATGAATTGTTTGTACGTCCTCATGGCAGCTGCTCACCTGCCTCTCCCCCAGGAATGGGGCTGGAGGTGTCTGCATATCCCTCACCCCCCTTAGGCATGCATGCTTCACCTTCTCCATCCTGGGGTCCTCAGCCTGCAGCCCCTTTGCACAGGCATGATTCCTCCTCCCCCGTCCTTTCTGCCTTTTCAGTGACCTTCCTGGCCACACACAGTATTAGCACTAACACTTGCCTACACAGCCCTAGGGAAATCTCAGGCCTCGGTGCCACTGATACGCTAAAAGAGGCAAAAGCCGACAGCTCGGGAGGCTTCCTTGCTTCTTCTCCAAGAGAAGACAGGAAGATTTTGGTAGGGCCTTCAGCAGGGAACCAGCTGCAATGGTCTGAGGCAGTAAAACCTGGAATGGAGGAGGCAGCTCAACCCCCACCTCCCAATTAGGCTGAGTGGAACTGAGACAAAGCACTACACTGAAGTGTAACGGCTTGTGCTAATGGATTAGCACTTCACTCTCCACATGTTGTACAGGGACAGCCTGTCCACCAGCTCTGGGATAACAAAGTCTCTATGCTAGAAGGGGACTGGAAGACAGGCAACACATAATACTGAACTTCTGTGAAACTGGCTTTTAAACGAGGGATTCCTGAATTCTGCTAGCTCAAGGTGTGTCCAATTATGTGGGAAACCGATAGCTTTGCAGATTTCACAAGGGTTCTCCACAATTCAAAGTATCATGGAATGAAACAAAATTCAACTGCCACAGTGTGGAGCTGACACACCTAACCTGTAGCTGGCACGCACGCTGCAAGCTTTTGCTCACTAGGCACAGCCTCAGAACAGGAGCGCAGAGAAGCAGTTACAGCTTATGGGTCTAGTGTGTAAAACCCCTTCCAGGGAGAGCTGAAGGGGAGAGTAACTTGCAACTCCGAACACCATAGGAAACATGTATCCTCCACCCAGAGGGGCAGAAAGGCTGAACTGCCCAAAATCACTCTCCTTCCCTCCCAAATCTTCTGCAAGTTCTGCATACACCTAGAACTACTCTCTTCTATAAAGAAGGATGCATTTCAATTTAGACAGTAGTTTCATGACTGAAGATGTCCTGACAGGCAGCTTCTTAAGCAACTTTTCTCAATTCACAGATCTCCCTCTTTTGTCAGGACTGTGCAAAAACAGGGCAGCTGAACACATGGGAAGCGAACTTCAACAACAGATACAGAGATCTGCAAATATCTGGGCCGTGCTTCTGCAAACCTGAGATTACCAGGAAAACCACCACTGCACTGAAAGCAACTAATAGGTAGTGTCTATAAACACAAGGCACATTAAACCTTAGTTAATTTGTCCTGTTTTCAAAAAAGAAAAACCAACCCCAAAAGGCTGTTCTCTTCCTGTACAAACCCAGTTCAGTCATTTCTGGGAATCCCAACCAAGGAAAGCATTCCCTCCTTCTCCTCCCAGCCCACACACAGCTTCCAAATATGCATTTAAGAGCATTTACTGTCGGCATAGTGACCTTAAAAACACCAAACTAAATAAACTGAAAATTGTTGCAATGCACAGCACCTCTGGAAGCACAGCTCTTAAATGAGACCCACTGTGTGCTGTTTAGTCTTATTATTCCAAATTGTTGAAAATAAATTCAAAAGTTTAGAACTACCCACCACTTATAGTTACTGTTAACCATTTCATCACGATGCTACAGCTAATCCACTTGAATCTTGGCAGATAAGTACAAGACATAGAACCAAAATAACTTACACAAGCATGCCTACGAAAATTTAAAATACCATCACCAAAGATTGTACCCAGTAAAACCTCCCATGTAACTCCTTCAGATGCAAAGCCCAATGTAAAACAAGACTTATCTCATGAGTCAAATACCCATTTATCCTTTAATTTATAAGCAATCTGTACACAGTTTTGACGCTTCTGCTTAAGGCACTTCAGAATTAAGGGAAAAAGCAAACATCATCTCTCCATTTCTTACTCCCAAGCCTACTAGCTGTCCTACAACTGACTACACAATAATTTTCAACAGTCAATACCTACAAATTGCTTGAGATCACTGCCTTCCCTAGTATTTTACTCTCTCTAAACACAGACATTATGTTTAGACACTATTAGTTTTACATCACTTACTTGAGGTAGCTAAGCAATGCCTTACATCACACTTAGAAAGGTAGATTATTTATCCGTATCTACAACACAGTTAAGCTTAAGTTTATGCATGTTCAAAGCTAACTAAGCAGGTTACCTTCAGCAGTTTCTTTAGCAAGCTTCACACCATTTCAAACAAAGCTCACAAAACCAGCACTGGTTAGTAAGTAGTCAGCTAAAGATGTTCTTCCATTCAAGAAACCCTGGGCAGGTAGCAGTGGGCTTTTGTGAAGTATCAATAAAATCAATGGGATGAGAGGAATGCATTACAACATTCAGGTAGATGCTTAGATTCAACAGACACACAACAAACATACAAAATGCAAGTGTTCAGCTATGCCAGCCAATTCAAATGATAAAAATCAAATTACAAAGGCTGGCAGTTTTGTGTTTCTAAACTACTACTACTTCCTAAAAATGGTTATTGGCCTGGGGATGTTCCAAAAATCCTTTTGCAGTTTACAATGACGAAAGACCAAAATCTGCCCACAGCCATTTCTCAAGAGGTTGCTTTCGAAAACTGTTTCCACAATTCTTTGTTATTAATCTGAGGCCCCTTAGCCAAAAGCTTGTATCAATGAGATCTGAACCCCATTATCTCTTTTCCCACACGAAAATTAAACCTGCAAGTGACACTGTACAATTCTTGGTACATGCTCTTAGTTTGCTGGTGAAATATTCCATGTCCTCTCATATTACCTCATGATCATCACTAAGCATTAGCAAATTTCAGTGTTCCCAGGATTTATGGTCTATATAAAATGACTAAACTGATCAACAAAAGCTGCAGATTATTTAAATGACCAAACACCATGCAAGGCAAGTTAAATAAACAAATTTCAATAAAATAAAAGTTTTCTAAAGCATCTGTTCCAAAAAACCAAAGGAATCGGCCACAATCACATACACTTGTCCAAAACCAGATCTTTAATTTATTTTTTTTAAACATGCATTATGCCATGAATTCATAGGGAATTGGCTCCAGCAGCTCTGGATCCTTTCCATTAGTTCTCACAAAGTGTGCTTCTCTGGGTGGAGCAGGCTGTGAACAGGAAAAAAAGAAAAAAAAAAAGAAAACTCATGGCACTAAAACTCAAAAGCAACCTTACAGAAAATTCATTTTGGCAACCATTTTTAACACATTATTATATAAACATTACAGTAATTTTACCATTCCTACTCTCTTCAAAATTTGATTCAAAGAATAGCAGTAAGAAAACGATCTGCTAGAAAGGGTGCTTGACTTTCATTGCTTAATGAAAAAAACAACACTTTACCCTCTGCAATTTACTAATCCAAATTATCATGAAGTGACATACCCTAGGGTTCCAGAAGCAGCAGCCATTATCTCCTCTCTAAAGTCTATTTATCAATTCTTTTCTTAAAGGGTTACAACAGAAACTGTCACAGCTAAATTCAACTAAACCAAAGACAACACTGATCCTAGAAATCAGCCAGAGCTTCTGCTGCAGATCAGCAACAGAACAGGAAGCATCTGTCCCTTTGTTCACAGCCAAGGTGACAACTTCCATTCAGGAACAGTGCAGTTCTGTTCAAGCACCAAATGTATCAGACAGCTCAGGTGCAGGCACACTGATGCTGCCACTCTACTCAAAAAAAAAAAAAAAAAAAAAAAAAAAAAGCAACCTGCCACAAAAGGATTGCGAACCCAAGTGAGGGTGGTGGCATCAGACACCTCCAACACAATCTGGCAAAGACCTGGATTTTTCAGAATGCTGTAAACGGCTTCATTCATGTGGGGTGGGATTTTTTGGTTTTGTTTTTCAAAGACAGACACAAAGAGCTCAGTTTACAGCATAACACTGGTGTTTTGGAAGAAAACTGAACTGGTTTGGTTCTAGCTGATTTTTTTGGTGAACTGAATCAACAATGTGTCAACTACAATAAAAATATTACCTGACGTTTCAGTTGAACCCAAATGCCTTTTTCTTTTGCTTCCTTTTTCTTCTTTTCATTCTCCTTCACACGCTGCAGAAAGCTGTCTCTGCTCTTGGAATGTTTAATATGCTCAATACGCACATTAATTCTCTTGGCAAGAATCTTGCCCCTAAGAAAGAAAATCAGTTTTTAATCTACTGCCCTTGAAAAAAAAGGCTACTTCAAAGCTAGTTTTATAGCCCTTACACGAGTAACTCCATAAGCTCAATCACAGATAAGTTTTCTTTAAGGGGCAGTCAGTCAAAATACACTGCTGCAGATGCAAATCAGATATAACTTATATAACTGAAATCTTATTAATATATAACAATGTGCTGACAATTTCAGATTAAGATTGTGGAGAACACATAATTTTAACCTTGTAACATACAAGCAAAGAATTGTATTACCACTGTACTCCAGTCCAGTTCCTGGAAAAAAGCCCAACTTGTCCTTTTCTGATTGAACTGTATAAAATCCAGCTGGGTACAGCTACAAATTAATATTTAAAAAGGGCTTCAGTACCAATGTAAAAGTTGGCTGAAAATCCCCATTAGGTAATGTCACTTTAAGTGCTGCTCAGGAAAATAAAAGCTGTTTCCTCTGACAGGATCCAAGTCAAACGACCATCATTTGCTTGGGTTATAAAAAGGATATATACTTTGCCCACCTTGAATGACCAATCAAGACAATAACTGTCTAACTGGCAAAGTGAAAGGAGGGTGCAATTACACAGATCAACTTTCCCAAATACAAAGTTTCAATACATGGAATTTCATTACTTACTTAACCTGCTTGTTAACAATAATGCCCACGGCGTGCTGAGTAACATTATATACCCTTCCAGTCTTGCCATGGTAACACTTGTGGGGCATACCTTTTTGAACAGTACCCATACCCTGTTAAGAGGTAAAACAAGAATAAAGTGTAAACTTTAACTTGGAGGAAGGGGAAGCAACATCAAGGTCTTCTCTTTCAGAAGCTGTTTAAAGTACACATTTCAAATTACTTGAGATTGATTTAAAAATACTCCTATTTTATTCATACATTAGAATTTATAACCACGCATTTTGTATCTGGATACTACCAAATTTGCTATGACAATTCTGGTTGCTTTCAGTGTCGGTGAAATGATCGATCACTTTGCTTTCAGCAAGCAATCACAGGAGACAATCATCATCAAGCTCCAGTGTGTCAAGAAGTGTTAATTCTGAACAGTGCAGTTCTCAGAGTCAAACAACAAACAAGCAAATTACACACCATCTACTGTGTGATTGTTACAAAACCCCTGCATTTCAAGTGAAACTAAAGGATTCAATGAAGTAGGAACTTAATTTTGAAAGTAGTTGATTTTAAAGGACAAGTTGTAGAAAATACCAAGTGATGGGAAATGCTGCTTCACTTTTTCCCCCCCATACAATATATATAATGTATCCTTACATTTAATTCTTGGTTTTAATGTGGCTTCGCAATCACCATCCCTGTACACATTTACTTTAAGTATAGTCCTACCATGATACAGAGACAGAGACGTAACTATCAGCTACACCACCATAAACTACCGCTCTTCTGAATAGCAGGTGCAAGTCAGGCAAAACAGAACATCTACTAAAATGACAGCTGGGATTCCTATAAAAGTAGTGCTAGCAGGCACCATACAGCAACCCGAGTATTAGATCTGGCATCTTTCACTCACTTTTTTCAGCTGAACACACAGGAACAAAGCACAGTTAAATATATTATTTTTGTACATATATGTAAAAACCCACATAAAACAGCATGTGACACTGAAGCATTACTATTGGCTCAGTAGCATCGCCATTCCGGTATTGCTTCAAAAGTGAGCAGTGGGTATTTGCGCTGACACACACAACCCAAGTAACAAAAAAGACTACCTCAAGAAACTGGATACCAAAAAGGATTACACTGCTTTAGCTTTTAATTATGTAGCATCATAGAAAGTACCTTGATATCAACTATATCACCCTTCTTGTAGATGCGCATATAGGTAGCCAGAGGGACAACTCCTGTTAAGAAATACAAATTTGGATATTTATGAAGCCCACAATTTCACACACAAAATGGGGTGGGGACACAGATTATGCATTTGATAAAGTTTTTTTTAAATACCTCAAATTTAAATTCAATTTCAAAAACATAAAACTGAGAATCAAACTATCTTTTTTTTAAAGCTGTAATTACCTCTTTACACACTCCCAGTTTTAAGAAAATCCAGCTAACTCAGGAAAAATTACAGCTTTAATCTCATTCCTAATACAGAAGTTGAAAAGGCATTAAACTATTTACTACTTCATCATGAACACAGCTGTTACCACTGCTTGTTGCCAAGAGGCAAACAACTACATTTTAAGCGAGTGTAACTGTTGAAATGTTTTCTTCACCTTCAAATTAATTTTCAAGCACTAACAAAATTAGCATTGTTACTACTGTCAAGCAATCAGAATACCAGTGCATAAGCCGTAAGAACTGAGAGTTTACCTGCACATCATTCTACAGTTTTTAGCCTAAGTTGTCAGATATCCTTTGACACAAACCATTGTCTTACAGATGATACTTAGGGACTGTTGACATCCAACAGCTCTGTAACTTAACAAAGTGTTCTTACTGTAAGGTACACTCACCATGCTTGCGGAACGGCCTTGAGAACATATAACGTGTCCCCCTCCTCTTTCCCTTTGTGTTCGTCATTTTGGCGGATTACTGTAAAAATGAATGCAAATTATTCAGAGCTACTAGTGCATTCACTAGAAGTTTGACTGATGGCATTTTCAGACATTTCAGAAAAATCAAGTCTTTGAGCCTATTTAGAATGACACCGCTTCCAAATTGCTGGGTCAATTCGAGCACGTTATTAGCTTAGACATTCATAGAAAGCAGTATTTATAGGACCACAGGGTAACTGAGATTAGAATGGATGCTATCAAGTCACCTAGCTCAAACTCCTGCTTAAAACAAGGTCTACTATGAGATCAGACCAGGTTGCTCAGGGCTTTCTCCAGTCAGGTCTTGAAACCCTTCAAGGATGGAGACAGACTACTGCACAGCCTCCCTGGGCAGCCTGTTTGGAGGCCTAGCTGTTCCCAGGACAAAAACCTGGGATTTTTCCCTGCCCCTTACGTGCAGTCTGAGCTTCTCATTTTTACTTAAGTAGCTGTTTCGTGCTCCTGCCACGTGTCCCTGTCAAGCACCAAAATCCGTCTTCTTGATCATGGCGCTGTTAGATGCCCCCCAAAAACACCTCTGCTCCAGGTCGACTATGCCCAGTTCCGCCAACCTCTCCTCACAAGGCACCCAAAAGACAAGACCTCCACTACCAGATTTATCACCCGCTACCGCACCTTACACAAGGCGCACAGGCCCCGCAGGCCGACGGGAGACGCCAGCCACCGGGCCCGTTAGCGAAGCCGGAGTCCCCGCCGTACCCGGCGGTCCCCGTCCCTGGGCCTACCCCGGGGAGCTGCCCCAGCCGCCCGGCCTGCGCGGGGCCGCTCCCCAACCCCCGACATCCCGCCGGCGGCCGCGGGGCTGACCGGGCCCGCCGACTCGGCGGAGACCCACTCCTCCGCACCTGCACCCGCCGCTGGCCTCGACGGCCCCCCATCCTTCCTCCCCCTCCATCCCTCAGCAGCCTCCCGGCCCGGCGCCACGCACCGCGGCCTGCAGGCCGCGGCCTCCTCGCTCCCTCAGTCTCCCGCCCCAGCAAGGCCCTGCCGCCCCTAGCCGGAGCCGGCGGCCACCCGCCGCCCCCGCCCGCCTTCCCGCCGCCACCCGGAGCCGTGGAAGCACCTGAGGCCGGCGAGCGGGGCTGGGCGAGCCTCCCCGTGCGTGCCTACAAAATGGCGGCCGGGGACGAAAAGAGAGAGGCGGGGCCGCGGCCGCACTTAACAGCGGGGCCTTGGCAGGGCTGCCCGCGCCGCGCCTGAGAGAAAGTCCCGGGGAGGCGCCCGCCCGCCTGCGTGAGGTAAATCTCCGGAAGGAAGCCATTGTACGCCGATTCTGATAAAAAACGACGGAACTACGCCGGCAGAAGTTTGAGCTTTTCGCTACAGGAGGGATAAATGCCGGGTTTTTTTCATGGCTGTGCCGTGAGAGGGGGTTAGGAGAGGTTTGACAGCGGGGGTGGCGGGGAAGCGGGAAAACGAGGCAGGTGTCCGTCAGGGATCCTGAGGAGGGAGTTCTGTGGTGGAGCGGCTGGCCCGCCGTCCGTAAGGAATTATGTTTGCTGATGTAAAATATAAGCAGCCAAGAAGTTGTTTTACGACATTAAGGAAGTGCACCGAAATTTAAATTTGCGGTAATGTGAGCCTTCCGATACTGTGTGTCAGTCACGGCTGCCTGACTGGAGATCCAGGTAATCCTAGGCAGGAAGGCATGGTGGGAGAAGCAAACCAACAGCAGACGCAAAGAGGCTGCTCAGGTTTGGGGTTTCTTAGTATTGTAATGGGGTTTCTTCTTATTGTAATGCCATAGTTTCCAATTTCTGTGGCAGATGTTTCCACAAAGATAAATAACGTACGGATTCTCAACAAAGAGCCTTTATGTGGCCACAGGTTGCATCAGCTGTGTGGTGCCTGAAAATGAAGCGGACTGGTGAGCCGCTTCCAGAGCTGACGGCGTGACTCATTGTGTTTGTGCACCGTCAGTATTGGAGCAGACAGGAATCATCATGGGAAGCTGATTGCAGGCAGGAGTGAGTCAAAAGAGGGCCTCCTTCCCCTGAGCTAAACGTGCAGGGACAGTTCAAAACTTGTCTCAGCGAGAAGTTGCCCTACTGCAGGAATTTTTGTTTTGAATGAAAGAAGCACTTATTTAATTTAGGGGAGGCATGATTACTTAAAGCGGCATATAAAAACATATTTGATCCTCTGACTAACTTCACAGTTATTCTAATGTTGTCTTGCAAAACTTAAGCCCTTTCTGTCATCATTTTAAAGCTAGTTTAATATTTGTGGATCACAAGAATGGATATGGAGGATTAAATACACTATCAGGTTCTGCCTGCGAAGCTAGCTGACGGGGCATGTTATGACAGACAGAGGCCCTGTCTCCACACGAAATCTCTTGGAGTAAAGTGTTATATTTAGAAAAAACGTGTCTGTATTCCAGCTCTGCACCCTGAAAAATCTAGAGCTTAGAGCACCCGATATCTACACAGAGAAAATCTGTATATTTTAATATGCATTCAGCCTAGCTACCATGAAACTTTTCCAAGCGTAAAGATAGTTATGAGCCTGAACAGCTCTTAGGTGAGGAAGCATATTGGCAACAGATAGATTTCAGGGAGGGTATCAAGCAAAGTAAAGATGGGCAGCCAAATCCTAAAAGGCATTATTGAATAAAGGAAGATAGGCATTTTCAGTGAGCTGAACACCTTACTCTTGCCAGTGATTTACATAGAGGGCAAATCTCAACATTGAGCAGGAAGGAATGGGGAAGAAACTCCACATGTTGAAACTCATGTCCACATACAGAGCATGTAAGTGTAATCCATAAGGGAGCAGTAACTGTGAACTTAATTGAACTCTGCTTTATTTGGAGCCAAGTAAGACATCAGGATTTGCTACATTTTTTTCCTGAATAAATTGCATGAGAGGTTTATTTGAAATTTCAGTAATGTTTTTATTCATAAAATTTACCTTGATTAGCACATTCCCAGGATCCTTCTTTAGCTCCACATTTCAAAGAAACAATCATGTTTCACAGCTTGTCTCCATTGAATCATTCACTGAGCATGCTGTCTGGGTCTGATCCAGAAGTCCATCAGCCCATCCTATCTACCAACATTGATACACAGTTTCCCCAAACTGTGGCCTACCAAGCACTTACAAGACTGCAGAGCCTTTGTATGTTGCTCACAGAAGGATTTCTTAATAATGGCTGTCTCCAGCAGACACAGGTGCACAGGTTGTGGGGTGAGTTCTGGCCTGGAAATGAGCTAGCAGCCAAGCAGATGTGGGGGAGACCTGCAGCCTTACATTTCAGACTGTAGGTGCTCCCCTTACTGCCCTGCCTCCTGCCCTCAGAAACCCAGCCTAAACTGCTCTTCCTTGATCAAACTGCAGTTGTAGGATCCAGATTCCAACTTCTCCTAGGCTATAGAGCAAACGCCACATATGGTTCTGCTTCAGAAACAGTACATCCCCAAGAGTGGGGTGAGCGCAAGTGGCAACACCCAGCTTAACGTGAAGATCTAAAACCCTATGAAGGTCCCAGGCTGGTGCTCCACCCATTAATGTACTCTGGAAATCTCACTACACCATGGTAGACTGTGTTTCCCTCCTACTCTCCCTGCTTGGAGGTAGAGCAAGACAGGGAAAGCAGCTTCAATGGGAACCAATTCAAAAGTTGCTTGGGAAAGGAGCTTGAAAGGGAGGGCTCATTAGAAGTCAAAGGAGTGGGGACTAGATAAACATCACTTTGTTTTCCAGAGTGGAATCTAACCTGCCAAAAAACCCCAATTTCCAGTCCCCAAGCTCCCATTGTCAGGATTCTGATATCTTCTCTGGGAGAGCCCCATTTTGTTTCTGACACTTCTCTGCAGCATCTGTCTGGATAACAGCTCTCTCTAAAGAATAAATGTGCTATGACGATTCTGCACATGGGGTTGTCAGGAATCCTTCACTGAAATTTTAATGCACAGTGGGATCTGGCTCACTCCTATGCTCAGAGGACCAAGTGATACACACAGAGATCTCAAGTGTGACATTCCATTTGTGTTAGGTTATTCAGCAGGGCTGTGGAAGGAATTTAAATTAATGAGAGTCTGTAAAGGGCTTTGAGGTGAAAAATGAAAAATATTCCCCTTCAATAGGGTCTAGGTCTCCTGTGTCTCACATAATGCATTCATTACTTGAAAAAAAAGATAGCTGATTATGGCTGGAGCAAGATTTTAACAGAAATAACTGAGAATAGGTGTTAAACAAAGAGGACTGAAACCTGCAGTTCCTCTTGTGATGATGCTGCAAAACCAAGAGTCTAAACTGAAAATTAAAATGGTGAAGTTAATTGGTTACCCCATGGCAGGCTCCCATCCATAGAAATGCAGGATCTACCCTGCACTTCTGATCAAAAAGTTACTGACCAGTCATCTGTGTCACCTCTTAAGTTTACCCTGTTGTTCCATTGTTCACTCTTTCCAAAAGGATCATGTTATGTGGCATCTCAGAATCATGCTTCTGGCCCCTTTCATGGTCTCTTTAGCTCCCCAATGATTCTAGCTCTAACAACCTTTTTATTTCTGGTATTCAGTTCAACTCCTCATCGACAAAACCCATGCTGTAAATCTAAGCCTGAACCTAGTTTCATGGGAGTTAAAATCAATAAAATTTGGGTCTGAGCAACCAATCGCCTTCCAAAAATGACCGTACAAACTCCTTGGATGGGCTCACTGTGGAATCACAAAAGTGCCAGTACAGGTGGCTGTACTGAGCTGCATTGCCAGTGAGGCGTTCTGTGGAGGAAGGAGTGGAAAATAATGACGGCGTGCCCTTGAGAGAAATGAAAAGGCAAAAACTGTACAGACCAAGAATTGTGATGGGGCCCAGCATGTCACACACATGGGTGAAAGTTTTTATTACGCTAATGTTACTTACACATTAATTGCTAAACTAGATGCAGATAGATTGATACTGAACCTAAACAAATGGCTTTTTTCCCATCATTATCTTGACTGCCACATAAAATCTGAAATACTGAACAAGTTCTGTCATTCAACTGCTTATTTGAGTAACATGGCATTCTACTTATATATGTGCATCAGTGAATACTGCATTACTGAGCATACAGAAATCATCAGGAACTTCCAAGGAAGCTGTTGTGTAACTGTGACCAGCTTCTCACCAGTACCAAATAATATAATCCATTTATCAAACTTCATTTCAAAGGCAATTAATGTCCTTTTCCTCCTTTACTAATGGAGTGGCTTCTCAGGAAACTGGTTTCATTAATGCAGCATTTTCTCAAACTCCTTGTGTTACTACTTTTTTGAGGTCACCTGTCTGTACATAACCTCCCCTGAGTCCAACCCATCTAGCCAGGAACAAGCAACTCCTCATATTGTCAGCATCAGCCTCACTGTATATTTAGTTGTTTTGACTAAAGGTGATTAGCCACTCGTTGGCTGACACAGCTGGTAATTACAGATACTTTTTTCTCCTCTGTCATGAGGGAACTGAGCTGCTGCCAGCAGTAAATCTGCATAATGTGGAGATTTTTGTGGGGCTTTTCTTTTGATAACGTATTGAATATAAGTGTAGAATTAATATTAAAATATATTAAAAAAAATCTGATCTTTCACAATCTCCCTTAAGCCCTTTGCTAACTCTCTTGGGAGCTATTAACTACAGTTTAAGAAATAACTGGCTTAATGATTACGAACATACTATTTTCTCTTCATTTGTTTATGTCTGATCTTATGTGTACTTCTAGCTGGAAGAACAACAATGCTTGCCCTTTTTCTGTAATTATTTACACAGAAGAAGATCCCCTCTACACCTTCATTTTACTAAGCTAAATAATCCAGGCTGTTGGAGCCTCCAGGCACATAGCATGCTCCATGCATTTGCTCCCATTCCCGCACATGTCTCTTGAGTATCAGTGATCAGATTTGTACACAACAGTCCCAGTTAGCTTACTTACCATGCACCAATTACTTCTGAGATACTTCTGTTATTACTGAAGATGATCACGAAACATGAAGCTGAATTTTTTGCTGGCTGTAAATGTTTCAGTGCTTGTCCTTAACCTGCTAGCTGGGAACTAGGAGACAATTTTTTAATCTAACACTCATGCAACAGCCTCTCAGTGATTTCAGTGGCACAAAGTCAGTTCGTATATATTGATGATTTTGCTCAGGCAAAACTTTCAGGGTCTTCAAAGAATCTTTGTCTGTAAGGAATAAACAGGACAGAATTGGCCTTTAATCACCTTAAAATAGACTGGCCAAAACAAAACAAATATACTGTAGGAAAAACTGCAGACGGGTGGGGGCCAGACTTAGTTGACCTTTTCCTTATCTGATTTCTAGCATGTGACCATTTTATTCACTATAAAGTATAATTTTAACAGAAGCTCAACCTATGCCAATTGGTTTTTCAAGACAGGCTTAACTTTGGAGGGCAAAGAGATTTAGCTTTAAGTAGATCTGAATATGAGCTTTGCTGCTGAAATGTAATACCTGATGTAAAGCATATATAAGAACAGTTTATCGTAATGGCACACTGAGTTTGAACTGATGAAATCTCACTGAAACTATACTACAAAACAATTTTTTTGGTGCTAATTCTCAGGTGAGTTTGAGCCTAATTGTTGGGAGCGGTCAAATCACTGGAGGGCAGGGCTGCTATTGAGAGGGACTGAGACAGGCTAGAGAAATGGGTTGGCAGGAACCTTGAAGTTCAGGACAGGCAAACACAGTCCTGCACTTGGGTTGGAATAACTCCATGCAACAGGACAGGCTGAGGGCTGGCTGTAATGAAAGGGGCTTTGCTGAAAAGGACCTGAGGGTCCTGGTGGACGACAGCAATATGCCCTTGCCACAAAGTCAGCTACATCCAGGACTGTATTAGGAAGAGGTTAGCCAGCAGGACAAGGGATTCTTCCTCTCCATTTGGCACTTGCGAGACCAAATCTGGAGTATGCATCCTGTTCTGGGCTCCCCAGGACACAAAAGACATGGACATACTGAAGCAAGCCCAGTGGAGGGCCACCAAGACGGTCATGGGGCTGAAGCCCAGTGGAGGGCCACCAAGACCGTCATGGGGCTGAAGCCCAGGGACTTCTTCTAGGAGAAGCAGCTGAAAGAGCTGGGTTTGCTCAACTGGCAGAGGAGAAGGAAATCATATCTTTCTTCTGCTCTCTCATGGGAGCGTGCAGAGAAGATGGAGACGGACACCTCTAAAGGGTGCACAGTAGAAGGACAAGAGGCAATGGACAGAAGTTAGAACATGGGAAATTTCTGACTCAAGATAATGAAAACATTTTTAATGTAAAGGTGGTCAAAAACTCAACCAGGTTGCTCAGAGAGATGGTGGAGTTCACATCCTTGGAGCTATTTAGAACTCAACATGGCACTGAGCAACCTGATCTAGCTGGACCTGCTTTGAGCAGGGGATTGGACCAAAGACCTCCATAGGTGCCAGAGATTGTTTTGAGTCTATGGTGATTCAAACTTATCAACATCAGGTGCTGTAGTTTAAGAAGGCAGCATGCCTGATGGATACAACAGCATAAAGTAAAAATGTGGGTGGAATCATTCCCTATTCTATAAATAGTTTATGGCATTGTATTAGCATATTGGCATCTGAGGTAGCCATTTGCATTTCTCGTTAAGTGTTCTAATCAGAGCCATTAACATAATTGTTTTTAATTGCTTATGAAATAGCAAAGAACCTTGCTGGAAGGAAAGGGCTACATAAAATATTGCTAGTTTTATTTCAAGTAAAGGAATGTTTTCCACTTAGTGTTAGCTGAATTCCAGTAAGCACAAATTTAAATTTATCTTCAAACTATGCCAAATTAAATTTGTTTTTCTGTATAAATACATAAAGACAAAGTAGAATGTTTATGATTTTAATAGTGCTACAAAATGCTCTTTTTAATAATGCATGAAGTAACCAGAGTTATTGCAACCTCAAGCACTGAGCAGATTGTAACAATCTTTCAGTGAACATTATTGTCTTACTCTAGTTCTGCATATCTTCTGGATGCTAAAAGAAAATCCTATCCTGCCTTCATAGCTTCCTCTTGAAGGAAAAAGCAGGCAGAATCAAATACAGAAACTACAGGAGTAAAAAGCACACTGTTCTCTGCATTAAAGCACTTCTCATGTGATTATAATTCCAATTATATATTCTCTCCTAGGTGCTTTAGCAGAGTTTGAATTTGTGGTCAGAAAATGTCAGCCTTCACTGAGTGATTTGCTTTTTGCAGGCCAGCCTCCTTTCCAGCTTCTGCAGTCTTACACATGCCAGTATCTTAAATGATGAACCTGAGACAGAACCCATGACATCACAAGGTACAGATGCATTAAAATAGTTGTATTTTTAAAAAATACATGTGCTTTTATTTTCACCCTGTTTTGAACATTTTCAGTCCTGCCATCACATTTTTCAGTTTTCTAGCCTATTGAGCCGTAAACTTGTTATAATAAACAAAAGGTGAATTTCTGAAGTAATCCTCATCACCTGAACCCAGGAACTGTGGTTACAAGGGAACTATCATATATCACAAGGCTTGCGATAAAATAATGAGAGTTGGCTACGCTCTGACAACCCCGTCAATGAGACAACAACAGCTGCTCTGAACAAACACTACAGCCAGAAAAGAACAAATTAATGGTCAGTCAAGGAGAAGTGAAACGGCGAATTAACAAAAGATAAAACTTGACCGAGCTACAACCAACCAAGGATAAACTAGACCAACTTTCCATACGTATAGTAGGAATAATAGTGCATATTTATGGAGCAGGGTCATTGTTAAGGATCAATTCATTAATATTTTTTAAATGCTGTGGAGTCCTTCATGGAATATGCAAAATAGTAATGTGAGCTAATTAGCATATGTGCTGCTCCATGGCAGCCGCAGCTTGTCCAAGGGAGAGAGGCAGTGCAGGTGAAGGGGCAAAACAGGGCAAAACAAACACAGGGCAAATGGCAAGAAGAAGTGCTGCAGGAGGAGAAGAGGAAATTAAATCACAGGGGAAATGAAAGGAGGAAATGAGGCTGTACGGGACAAAGAGGTGATGCCTGGGTTACTGCTGTATAAAGACACAGGGCACAAATCCATATGAAATGGAGCTTTATTAGTTCTGCTGCTCATGCAATAACTTGTGGTTGGTTGGTTGTTTTCAGTTGTTGGGTTTGGGGTTTTTTTTGGTTTGGGTTTTTTGTTTGTTTGGGTTTTTTTTTTCCAGAAAAAACTAAGTATAACCAGAGAAAAACAAGTATAATCAGATGGAAGTATTTAACTGACCATCTGCAAGTACAGAGGTGAACTGTGGGTCTTCCAGAGTATAAATCTTCCAAGAGAAGAAATAAAAATCATTCTAGTTCTGTATTACTGACAGAGAGCATTGTTTGAGAACTGATTGCAACATGCATTTGAACAATAGCTTTAGATCAGCAGAAGCACAAAATATTGCTCACTGTGACATATGTTTCAATTAAAACAAAAATAATTAACCACCCATTAGTGTCATGAAAAACACAGGCTATTAACAGTAAATGCTCTTTAGCAATTTTATTATCTCCACAAAGCTCTTGCCAGTATTTTTTCTACCCCTTATTGATAATTTTTTCCACTGCATAGCTATCTGCATGGCATTTTACATATTCCTCCTCAGCTTCCTTTATATCTTGGTACTGTAGAGAACTGATTAGTGGGGGGGGACTGTAATGATACAAAGACTCTTTACCTGGAGGCTGCCTGTTGTCATATTGTACATCACTGTTGTTATTACATGACAGCTAATCCTGCTTTTGGAGAACTGCTGCGAAGATCACAAAAATACTATCTTGCTGACTGCAGCAGGAAGCTTTGCTTGGTATTCTGGTAGAGAACACTGAGAATGAAGAAGCGTCTTGCACTTCTCACCTCTAGTAATGGATTTTCCATTTTTCCAGTGTTAGAGCACTGTCACTGACTCCTGAGGTTTTCATCTAAGGAGAAACTGGAGTTACTGAGACACTGGTTTCCCTAGTGCCTGTGTCAAAGATCAAAGCCATTAATTTTTAAGAAAAGTTTCTATTATTGGAAGTATTTCATTACAATATTAAACCCCCCTATTTCTCCAAAAGATTCTGTTCAGAACAACATCAAAAAGCAGTTATTGTTTTTGTGCCTGGTTCACGTCCTTTCATATCGAGATCACCAAGACCCAAACCATACACATTTTTCTTGCAGAATACAATGACATCTTTCAAAAGAGTTACCATTTTATAAACGGACTCTTTTTCTAAGAACTGTAACTGTATTTTCAGTTAGAATTCCACCTGCTTTTAGGAGTCTAAAGACTTAAACAGTGGTAACAGTTTAGAAATGTCCTGTTATTTTCAACACAACTAAATTCTTATATTTTACAGTCTTATTGGACCTTTCTTTTAACCAATGTATATTTTAAGTGCTGTTGGTAGAAATTTGTATTCAGTTTAGTAGCATAAATTTTTTTATTTTCTCTTTTAACTTTTCAGATGTTGGTAATCCTTTGTGTAATAACAGGTTAATTGTTTGCCAGCTATATATATATGGCAAGATGCCCAGTATCAGCTGAGCTGTGAAAATGGAAGTATCAAAATATCCCCATGTGTGAACACTGCAAGAAACAAATATTACTCTCTGCTTAAAACAAAAACAAAAACCACAAACCAACAAAACCCAACACCCTTACTGAGGAAAGCTTTGGTCTTCCAAAATGAGTGCACAGGAAAAATCATAATCAGCAAATTTTACCCTGTCAGAGAACTCTCACCTAATTTATTGTTTACAGATTTGGTCTAATAATATTATTTCTCACACCTCTTTGTAAAATATTCTGAGATTTACTGATGAAAAGTGCTAAGGAATAAAATAATATTTCTCTATTGTACAATTGTAATATCATGATTTTTATAATTTGTATAGTTTTCTGTGATAATAATCGATTAATGTCTTGCTTATGATTACAACTAAGACTGAATTTTTTTCTTTGGAACCTACGAATAAAATGTATCACTTGTTTAACAACTTGCTCAGATCCTCCTATATCCAGTTAGTCTACCACCACCCCCCGTCATGGCTCCCAGAGAGCATGTACAACTGTTATGAAAATAGTTGTATTTTCTGGAAATGTATCCTCAACATAATTTACAAAGATTAATCTACTAATATAGATGTTTAACTACCTGTCAGTCAGTACAAGATGGTTTGATATAACATGACTTTCCAAATATATTTCCTGTTTGTCTCTTCTGTTCCCAAGAAGGATCCAATTTCACTCACATAGTGCGTTAAGATTCCACTTCTATATAATCTGATGCAGCTTCAGGTTTTCTTGGAATTATGAAATACAAGTTGGGGAAAATTTCTTTTGTGTCTTACTCTCTATTACCTCATAGCATGAATCCTGCAACACCCACTGCCCACAAAAGTGCATTTCCATAGCAAGGCTGGTTAATATATCATGAGAATGGTGGATGACCTTCACTGGGCTATGTGTCAATAAAAATACAGATGGTGAATTCAGATGGTTTTCTTGCAAGTAACAACAACACCGCCCCCCCCGCCCCCCCGCTATTATGTCTGGATCCAAATTTAAGAGTTTCCAGAACAAGTAAAGAGGTATATATGCGCAAAGCAACCTGTTCTGACCTCAGATCTGACTCTGCTATGAGCAGAAGGTTGGACTAGAGATCACCAGAGGTCCCGTCCAACCTGAATTATCCTATGGTCCTATTATGCTATGATCTTGTAGCCGTACTGTATACTAGTCCAACAACAGATGTGATATGTCTGCATTCAGATACTGCAGCAATAGTCTGACTAGTTGGTGGTTTGACTGGTTAGTGGAGGGGTAAATAGATTCATGGGACCAATTCTCTTGTCAAGCAACATTAATAAAAACCTGACATGCCCCAGACTCAGCAAACCCATCTGTAGTCACAGATAGATGATACAGGCACAAACATACCTGTACCATGCCTACTCTTCAATTTCTAAAGCCAACCTACCCACACACCCCAGAGTAAGCTGGGTGCCTGCCAAACCACAAGATTATGAAACAAGGAGAGGCACAAGATCAGCAGCAGTTCACACTTGTTATATTTTCTCTTTGCTCCTCTGTGTCTCTTGGTGCCTCTGCACATTTGGAGTGTAAGTTCTTCAGAAGATAGAATGGGGTTTTCTCTTAATGTTTTACATAGTGACTAAGGAGGCAAAGTGCTCTGGTCTCTGACTTGTGTTTCTAGGTGTTATGGTAATTCAAATACTATGTAATAACAACAACTACATGCTCTGAGGGACTTTCAGGGCAGGGAATTAATTCTATCTGTTCAACTACTGTACTTCTGTAAGAAAAGCACCTACTCTTTATCCGAAGCCCTTAGGAGATACTGGATATGCCATGTCTCTTGGCAGCATATTACAACCATTAATGTCCTCCACTGTTAAAAAATGTGCATAATTTCTAATTTCAATTTGTTTGATTTCAGTTTCTAGGTATTTTTCTTGTTATGCCTCTCACTGTGCAAGATTAAAGATCACTGTAGCCACCTTCCAGTCTTTTTTTTTGATAAGCCAAACAGACTGTGCTCTTTAAGTCTCTCCATGCAAAGAATTTCCTCCAGCCTCAAATAATTCCTCAGAATTCTTTTGACAACAAGGACACTAGAGGCTAACACAATATTACCAAAAAAATCTCACCTAATGCCATCTGTGGAAGGAAAACAATGTCTCTTCCTACTTGCCACAGCCCTGGTTATATAGTCAAGGATTCCATTATTTGCTTCTACCATAGCATTAGACTGGAAATTAATTTTTGCTGTCCTGGCCACTGTCAACTCTTAATTTCTTTTCAGTCACTGCTCTCCACATCACAGTCCCTCATCTCTGCAGACGTAACCTGCTCACTGTATTTTCAAGTAACTCTACTTAATGCCTATACTGAAACACAATGTATCTGAATGGGATGAATTTACCAAACAATACAGATTTTATGATAACCCCAGCCCGAATTTAATTTCCCATTTAGCCACTCTTTTTGATTTCACAGCACATCAGTTTTGCTTTCTCACTGCTGAAAATACTAATACATCTATTCGTTTTTCTCCATAGCAGGATCCTTGTGCTCTCCTGCCAGCTTTCCCGAGCAACTTTACCCTTTGGAGCCGCTGTTCAGTGGATCCCACCTACCAGTTTCCTGAATAAACTGGTCTGTTCCCCTAAAGCCAGGGGCTGTAGTCTGCTGCTCTCCTTCCTCAGGCCCCACAGGATCACGAACTCCTTAGTCACTACAGCCCAGGCTTTGATAACCAAGCCACTGACTACCAGATCCCCCAGTTCTTCCCTGTTAGTGAAGAGCAGATCCAGCTGCAAATCACCCCTGGTTGGCCCAGCCAGTATCAAGAAGTTATCCTCGATGACCTTCAGAACTCTCCTCAACTGCTTGCATTCTGAGGTGGTGTGCTTGTAGCAGATGTCAGGCAGGCTGAAATTCCCCCCAAACCCAGGGTCTGTGATCAAGAGACTTCCTTGTTCCTAGTTAAAGTTCTCCTCAGCAGGTTGGCTGGCCAGTTGGCAAAGATGCCCTTGTCGCATTTTGTCAGGTGGATCTTGTCTCTCCCCAGTGATACAAGATATGACTGATATCTTTTCCTAGGCAGGGTTAGTTACCATACTGATCTATATGCATTGCAGTGACTCTAACTGCTTTCAAAGCTCTGTCTCTTCAAGCGTACACAAACACATGCACAATCCTGGTCTACCCACTCTGTTTTTCCTTAGCTGGTCAAATATCTGGCATACTTAATTTTTGAATAATTCCCATCACCTCAAGGGGCTTACTTGTGATAATTTCCAATTCTCTTACTCGTTTCCTCATATTTTACCTCATTTTAATGGTCAATAGCACAGAAAGTCTTTCTGTATTTCCCCTCATTCTATGCGGCATGAGTTCAGTTTGCTCATACCACAGCACCTCAGTTAACATGGCATTTTAGAAAAAAATCAGTCTCTCTGTATGTTACTAACTTAGCATCTTCCCAGCTCCCGTGCTTAGTCTCCAGCCACGATTAGCCCACACCTGTCAGATGCAGGCCAGCATAGCCATACATCCCCCACTCTTTCTGAAACGTGGTCCAATACTCCACAGTATCTAAATTTTCCCTTGGAACTACAGACAGAAAGAGCACTTCACGCCAAGTATATTTTGCCTGCTTTCTCTAATTTATGGGTAGGAAGAAACTTCAAGGCAATCTCTGACTTCCCATTTGAGTGCCTTTCAAGATTCCTGCAGTTTTCTATGGCCTGTATGGTTCCACTTGATGCCACATAACTGGTTCCAAACTGAGTTATCTCCCAGATAACCTTATAAGCTTCAGCAGTAGTGCAATTGCCTTTTGTGTTTTTGCTTCAGGGAGACAGCACCCTGTCATATTTTCCTCATGTCATTTTTTGAACACTGTCCACTCTGGATTATACAGGGGTATCTCTCATAGCAGACTGATACTGTAAGGAATCGTATTGCAGATGTATCTCGCAGCTTTGCATTTCAGTAGATGAACTGCTGGATATCTGAAGGTTTGACACTTCTAGCTGGCCAAATACCCGTTCTTGCTTTTCTGCACATAAATGGCCAATCCACTTCTTTTGTTTCTATTCTTTCTCATTCCCCTGATGCTGTCCTCCCCCATGGTTTCTGTGGCAACAGTTTCTGAATGTAGTCATCCAAGAGGCATTCATTTTCTCAAATACTATACTTTTGAAATACACACTTCCAGACCACAGATATTATATAAAAGATTTGCTTGAGGATATTTCACATTGCGATAAAGAGTTTGGTTATAAAACTTTCTAAAGTTGTATTCTTTATGTTTTAGCTAAAGGAAAACTTACTATTGCCATTAATTTAACTGCTAAAGAGTGGTTACTTCTGAAGATCATAGAAAGTATCATGATTTAATGTTATAGATACTACAGTATCTTTTTTACAGTGAAAGGATGCATTTAGGATCTAGGCCTTACTTGTGTAGATGTTATTCTTAATAATAATGCATCTCAATCTGCTAGATGTTTCCCATATTTGAAAAAAAAAAAAAAGAAAGGGCGGGTCATATCTTAGCTAGCTTTAGGCTTCTTTAATGCAGACAACATCTTGAACGAGTCACCCAGATTTCTGTTATAGTCTGCAGACGAACAGGCATATCGAGGTGATTCATCTCATTCCCAAGCAGACATCTCAAGCAGTTGATATACATGGCTACTCTACAGATTAGCTTTATTTTCCAAGATGTCTGAGGCTGGGGCACACAAATCCCGGACTCACAGAAACCAAAGCGCCGGTCATCTAGACACGAAGCGAGAAAAAGAAGAGAGGAACTCATAGGTGCGTGCCTCTCCGCGTCCCCCTCTTCCTGGGAGCGACCCTAGAGGAAAGGACTTTGACAAGGCACTGCTGTTCAGATGTGTGCAGTCGCTTGGAAGTTAGCTTGGCGTTAGAGCAATTAAGTTGATAGGAGGTACAAGTTGTCCTAGTTCTATTTTTCAATTTGCTTTTCCCGTTCGGCTTGGAGATATGCCTATCCACTCTCCCCACCTCTCCAGGCTGCAAGGCAACTCCTTCCCTGAAAGGGCCTCAGCGCTGCCATTAAGGAAACATCCACCAACTCCCCCCCCCGCCCCCAACTCTTCCACTGCCAGCGCCCGTTAAGATTTCACCTCTGGGGCCACAGAAGGAAGAAAAAAGAAAAGCCGAGCCCGAGAGCAGCCACCAGGATCGCGCCCTGCCGCCATGCTGGGGCACGAAGGGCCGGCTGAGGAGAGCCGAGGCACCGCCCCCGTCCCGCCCCCTCCCTGCCGCGCATGCGTGTTCGGCGGCGGCGGCGGGGAGGGGGCGGAGCCAGGCGCAGAGAGGGCGGGTCGCGGGAGCGGGACGCGAGGCGGTGCCGAGACTGAGCGGCGGGAGGGGAGCCGGCCGGCTTGACCCGGCGGCGCTAGGGCCCGGCGAGAGGCGGGGTCGGGTTGGGGCGGGGCTGGGTGGGGCGGGGCGGGCGGGCTGGCGTGGTGCTGGCCGCGCGCGCGGGGGAAGCGAGCCCGGGTGGCGCCGAGCTGGTGAGCCGCGCGCCCGGCCGTTGGGGGCCGTTGAGGGCCGCGCGCGGCCCGCGGCGGGCTCTGGCGGCGGGGGCCGCTCCCGCTCCCGGTCCCGTCGCCTGCTTTCCCTTCTTCCCTTCCCTTCCCCTCCTACTCCCGCCCGGCCCGGCCCGGCTCCGCTCGGCTCGGCGCTGTGATTGGGCGGAAGATGGCGCTGGGCGGATGGAAATCCTAATGACAGTCTCCAAAATCGCCTCCATCTGTACCATGGTGAGTGAGGGGAGAGAGGGAGGCAGCGAGGGGCCGGGGTCGGGGGTGGCCCTCTCCTGCCCTGCCGGCTCCCCGGGCACGGTGGCTGTGGGGAAGGGGCTGTGGGGAAGGGGCTGTGGGGAAGGGTCCGTAGGGAAGGGTCCGCGGGGGAGGGCCGCAGGGTTTTTTTTGCGCAGCGCCCCGGCGGCGGGTGATGTGGCGGGGAAGCGTCCCCGGCCCCGGGGGAGCTGCCGTGGGCGGGGGATCGGAAGCGGAGCCGGGGGTTAATCGGCTTTGGAGAGACTCAACTTGGATGCAGGCGCTGAGGGGATTGGGTCGGGTCGGGCTGGGGGGCGAGCCCTGAGCGTGAAGCGGGTGGAAGCGCGGGGTCGTACCGAGCACAGCTTTTCCCCGAAGCGTGCCGGGCGGGAGAGCTTTAGGACGTTTGCCTCGAGTTCGGGGCTGCTTACTGCGGCCGATGTCGGTTTTAGGGCAGGGTTTCTAGAAACTATACGTTTACTACAATTACACCTCGGAACTGCCCCCAGCTCTCCGAGTACTCTCCCCGTGTGGTGGGGCCGTGGCCGCCTCGGCTGTTAGCAGAGGGGGTGCTGTTAGCAGAGGGGGTGCTCCTCCGGTTACCCGGAAAAGTGTTCGCGTCCCGCGTGATCTGCTCAGCCAAGCACGCTCCACGCGTTGGCATGTAATTTGACTTGTTTGCATCGATCCAGGTCCCGATAGGAGGCTTCTTCCCAAGGTTTGCTTTTTCATTACTCTCTTGCTTGATAAATTAGAGCTACGAGCAGTTACACAGATGTGATGAGGCTCTCGGGGTTTTCTTTAAAGAGGGGCGGGGAGCTCCGTAGATCCACTGGTGCAGGAGTGCTGGGTTTAAGGGAGGAAATATCCCTTAGTCAGCAGAAGCTACTACTTGCCGTGGAAGAGATGTGTTGATGGTTCAGGGCTGAAGATCTTGCATTTGTGCTCTTTTCTACCTGTTCCACGGCCAAATGAAAGTTCTTGTTCCCAAATGTGTTTCTGGGGGGGAAGGGAAGAGATGGTTAAGTGGAAAAACACTCTGTCATCTAGTTTGTTAATTTGCTGATTGAGGGTTATAATGTCTCATAACATCAAACAGTGGGAAATGCTTACATTTTATATTATTGGAAACTGATTTATGGTTTTCATAAATCTTGCTGCAAAGAGGCTTTACATCTCAAACAGACATTTTAGATGTGGCCCGTGAGAATTTTGAATAGATATCTGTAAGCCCATGGGGTGAGATTGCTCAGGTGGTTGTTGATCAGCTGGAGTGATGTTTTTTGTGATATGGGAGGTCACATCTTTTTCATTGGGACTTGGAGAGTCTGAGTTATTGAATTCATGAGCTGTATACCAACATCTTTATATGGCCAAATATTGTAGGATGTATACCATGTACTTCAGGAGTTTTCATTCTCTAAAAGTTAGATTTTAGGTGAGACCGTTGAGGAGACGGTGTGATTGATCCTTGAGCTACGATAGTGTCGTTTTACTGCAATTCTAGCTAACATCTTTTCACCCACACTTGACCACAAGCCTTTGTGTCAACATAAATTCAGTGCTGGCCTCTTGATTTAGGTCCAGTATGGGACCTCACTTTTATGTTTCTAGACACCATAGAAGTTGTAGGTCTGGACTGGCCAAGCAGCTAGTTTAAGATTATTCTGTATGTATGTGTATTAGAAATGACATTATGTCATTGACGTTATGTCATTGACATTTAGGTCAATCCCAAAACAATTTTTTCAACTAAAAATCTTCTTATGATTAACTAAAGTGTCTATATCCATGAAGCTGAAATTCTGACGGCAGTTAGGTATTATCTGTCCAATCATAATCATGTGCACTGAGGTGGATAAACTCCATGCACAAGATTTTTCCTGTGCCTTTCTGATGCATGAGCTTTAATAGTGCTGTGAGATGGGACAGCTAGCGTAGGATACCTGCTGTAAAAGTTTTTTTAACACTTAATAGATAATATAAGATTGTGCTTAAGAATATTCCAGTAAAGGTAGAAACGCTTTGTATTTACTGTGGAGTTGTTTAGAACAATGTGGTTATGGTCAGGCAGATCTTTTTAATTATAGCAAAAGTCATATACTCATGTTTAAGCATACATTTTGCAAAAACAAAAAGGAATATAATTGCTGAGTATACTGGGTTTTTTTCTGGCAATTCTTCTTCGTGTCAACCCACTGTTGGATAAACTGCCAGACAACTTCCTAAAAATTCTTACAAGTTTTTCTTGCCTTTCCCCTTGCTTCTTACAAGAACTCTCAGGCTGTTGCTTCTCTTCTTGTGTTTGGTTAGTACAAAACCAGTAACAGGCAATTTTTGTCACGAGACAGTTTGTGTCTACACAAACCTATATTCTGTAACAGAGCAGTCTGTAAGTATGTTGAAGAAGCTCTTCCATCCCAGTCCTGCATTTCATGACTTCCTTTTTTTATCCAAATACAAGTTTCACTTCTGCTGACTCCCTTATATTTTATGCTTATGCATCTTATACTTGTTGTTCAAGCTCTGAATGTTAGAATGCAATATATTACATTTTACAGTACTGGCAGGTTGTGTGGGTACAGTGAAGAGTGATATCCAGTATTTTTAGTTTGTTAGGCACGGTGCTTTTTGAGATGATCTTACAAGAGCACATTCTGTCTACAAAGGGTTGGTTCCTTTGTATGCTTCCTTAGTTCATTGATCTATACTCCAGTGTTCATACCAGTGATGACAGAGCTCTTCCTGTAGTACTGTCTTCTAGTGTTGTATCCCCTTTGAGCTTCCTTGGACTCCTTTGCTCTACATCACCACTCCTGTGGTTCCTTGTGCTGTAGTAAGTCTTAATTACAAGGCTGGAGATTGTGGAAAAGCACTGGAAAATACCTTTGTGCTGCAGCGGTTTAGCCACTGTTCTTGTTGCAAAATGGATGAGGTTAAAAGTGTGTGTTGGGGGTGGTGGTGGGGTGTGGTGTTTTTTTTAATGTCTTTGCAGTAAAAGTAGAACTTGGTCTTTTACCCTCATCCATGCATTAAACTGCAGTCAAAGTCTTACCTGACTGAATTATATGGGGTTTTTATGCACGGCTGAGAAGTGGTAGAGTAACCCATGCTAACCGCAATGAAGATGTGCCCCAAGCTATACTCACCATAAAATAGAGGTTGAATCTAGTACTTCTGACTTTTGCTTCTGTTGTCTAGAATCCAGCAAACGCTTGCCAGCAGTTGAAAGGTATGAAGTCCTATAGTAGCTGAGGCAAAGAGAAGATAGAAATTATCTTTGTAGCTTAGAAGCTACAAAGCTGTCAGTCTCAGACATACAGAAGGAAGTTGTAATGGTAGTGGTACATGTTTTTCAGTGTTTCTTCTAGAAACTGGTTGATTATGTTAGCACAACCTGAAAAAGTTTAATGAAGTTTAAAAATGATGCTAATCTACAAGCAGTAGCATTAGACATGAAAATCTTTTCTTCATGTTTCAGGTATTTGTCTACATGTTCCCTTCTCTATCTGCCAGTTTAGCATCTTATATACAGCGTCAGTGTCACTGAATGTCTTTCCTGATCAATTCAGTCCCCCAACAAATCAAATACATCAAATACAAAGTTTGTAGCTAGATGTCGATTGTATGATGTAACTGTGTTCTGCACGAGAAGTCTGTGCATATCTTACAATCCAAATTTTTGTTTTGTTTTTGAAATGAGTAAGACTTGTGGAGTCATGCTGAATGGCTGGCTATTGTCCTTTTCCTGCCTGTCTCCTGTATAAGGGTACTGACATCAGTACCCTTTTGCCCATTTCAGTCAAATTTGACAACGATGAAGAGGTCTGGGAGGTACTTAAGTTCAAACAAGCATGTGGGGAAAAAAAGGCAGCTTAGAAGAAACAGACCCTGAAGTGCCCAGCTGAGGGTAGGTTGCCGTGCACCTACCTCCGATGTCATAGCAGAGAGGCTTTATAAAAACACTTAATTGCAGGAAAATTTAATAAACAACAGTGAGATAGGCATACATATATGGACTTCATTACTGCTTAAGGAGTTATTTGTTTACAATAGGGTTTTCAAACCTGATTGTGAAATCTGCGCTTAATGTAAATTGATGTTTGCCAGAGTTTGCAGTCAGCCAGAAATGGCGATGATGTACTCACTCCTGTTCCTTCTAATTGCACTGTCTCTGAAGCACAAATTATAATACTTAAACATTAATTGATGATTGGGTTAACAGATTCCACAGAAGACTCATGCTGGAAGAAGTGAGAATTGAGAGTTACAGCAAGGAAAGAAAAGTTGTGGAAAAATATAGCTTCAAAGTGAGGAGGTGATAGAAAAGAAAGCAGAGGAGGCGAGGACTAAAGTAACGTAGAGAAAATAGCAGTGTTATGCTATTCCTTTATCCAGCTGTCTGACTTGCTGACTGGGTTGGCAAGAAGGAACATGTGCTGTGTCTCAGCCACTGCGTTTCACTCTGGATCATGACCTGAGTCCACCTTTATCAGTGGACTGGAAGTGTTCAGGCACATGTTCTGTTGTGGTGATTCTGTTGCAACCACATTAAATTTTGGAGAAGTATTTGTTAGGCAGTTGGGGCAAGAGCTTAAACCACAGCAGGGAGGTTCACTCATCTGTTGGAGTTCTTATCAGGAGAATATTTCACGATAAATATGACACTAAGATTCAAGCATGATTGCGGCATTTGTCATCATCATTTTTGTAGATGTAACATGCTACAGTATGGTAATAAAAGATGAGTCTGTACATTTGCTCTTTAAATTACTGGGTTTGTGACACTGCTTAGTATACTAATTAATTTAGACAAATTTGTTTTAAATTTACATCAAAATATGAATTTGACTCTAATATAAAACAAGTGTCAAATATGAGACAGGAAGGAAAAAGTTCCTGAAGTTCTGTAACTGTAAAGCAATATTTATACCAGCACAGAGAATTATTCAGTTGGCTTATTACTTAGTTGGGTAACTTCAATTATGTAAATGTTCCTTTTTCTTTTTACCTGTATGTATACATATATTCATCTTGCAAGTTCTAAGCACAAAGAAACAAGGAAATACCAACTTGGACTCTCGTCTTGCCAACAGAATTTTTAGCTGTGTCAGTGAGAATAAGTGATCCTATTACTACACAAACCTTGAATATTTAGATTGGTCATTTATATGTCTTTGTATTTCCTTTTTAAAGTCTTGAAGCAAATAATTTGTATTAAAACTTCTAGGAATCATTCTGTAAAAATGTAGTAAAAGGATATCTGTCCATTAATTTAAATTGTCTACTTTTCTCTTTCAAGTTTGTTGAAGAAAAGAGGTATATAAAAGCGCTGTGCAGGGAGTAACTTTTGTTTTCCTAGCTTAGGAAGTTTGCTAAAGTTAAATGCTTTTAACAAATTATTTATTTCAATAAGGTCTATCTGATCTTTCAGTTGAGGGCAAAAACATCTAGATCTTTTTGAGCATACAGCCAGAATGCTTTATTAACATAAGTAGGCCAGAACTGGAAAAAATTTTTACAATTTTTCATAACTCAAATTCTTTTTATAATTCCATGAAAATGGGAAATTATAAAAGCAACATACTTGTTTTTATGAGCGGGAATTACGTGGGTTAAAAAAAGCATGTGAAAGACACCACAGTGGGCAGTTTATTGGCAAAAGTGGTTGAGTAAATGTGTTCTTCCCGCCTCGCTGCATTTTGGGTGATTAGGTAAGTCTGATTTTTCTAAAAGAATTAATGCAATGCTTATAACTGTCTGTACTTTTTAGGCAGTGAAAGATTTCTAAGCTTACCATCAGTTCTTCTTTTAAATACATCTCTCAGACTTCCTATCTTGTCTGCTAGTGTAGTTCAACATTTAACTAAAAGTCTTTTGAAGGTAATAGTTTTGATCTTTTGGGACCCCACTTAAAAAGTGTCGTTATGAGATGTGTTGCATCAATGCTATTGAAAATCCATCTGATTGGAGGAAACTGAAGCAAAGGCACCTGATATCATAAACAGTGTTACCCCAGGAATCTTCTGGAATTATACAGTATAAATATGACTTGTTGGCAGTGTTTTAGTTCATAGCAATATGACTTCATTCTGTATTGAGGGTAGTAGATGAAGTCCATTTCAAGTCTGGCAGCAATTGGGGAAGAATTGTAGAAGCATCGTTACACCTTTTCATGTTTTGAAGATCCATTCTACGAAAGAGCCAAGCTCAGAGCCCTAATTCTCCCGAGTCACAGCTTCATATGTGAGAGTAATTTATCTTTGACTTCAGTATTCAAAACAGAAGGATGTATGACTATATCTAGTTGCTGTGAAGGAAAATACATCACGTATACTCAGTGGAGTCTCAGAAAGATGGGTTTGGTAGACATACCAAATGTGAAAAGAAGGTAATTTTGTGCTGTGCTATCATTTTCCTTGCCCAGGCAGAGAATTTTTCACCTTGTACTCAATGAAAAACCTTTTGTCTTAGCTGCATGTGATTAGAATATACAGGACTATTAGTCTTAAACTAATTAATTAATAAAATAACACAAATTTGTAAGTATTTTAAAAATATGAACTCAAACTATCCAAATATTTCATAGCTGGATTATCAAGTTGTGTATTACTGACGCATGTTCTTTTGCAAATAAATGAACAAGGAGGATTATTGAATCCCACTCAGCATATTTCACTTCTGCTTCCTGGGCTAGAAACAGTGTCAAAAGAGATGCGTTTCCATTTTGGTTGCACTCAGAACAACAGATATAAACTGATCTAATATAGCTATTCTGTTTGCTCTTAATCCTGATTCATATAAACAGTTGGAAAAGTATGATTTCACATATTCTGATAAAACATAAGAAGAGTAGAATTATGTATTTCTTCTTTAACAGAAGATTCCATCAGTCACAGTGCATTAATTAGTGTAGGCTATGAAATTCTGTACACCTTCAGTAGTGCCACAGACAAGGAAGAGTCTTCTAACACATGGCAAAAAAAGGTGAAAGCACTAGTAAATGAGTGCTTCTATACTGAGATTTATTTTTGTGAATTATAAATAAATTAATTTTACACTTATAATGTTTCATTCTTGTTCAGGAAAACATTGCTATTCCTGGTTACTGAGTTTCCCTTTTACTTGTAATGCCTTTCTGTCACTAGGAAGAATGAAAGTTCTGTTTTTGGGGTGGGGGGTGTTATTGTTCACTTACCTATAGCTAAGGTCATGTTTAAAAAATTGTGCTTACCTATACCTATGCAACGTGGTTTAGTTATGTGAGTCACCTTTTATCTTTATTGTTACTTGCTTCTTGAGGGAGGTGAAGAGCATTGGAGGGAAGGATCTAGCATAGTGCATGTATGAAGGGAGAAATGGATCTTCAGAATTTTGACAACAAATGTAAGTTTTGACATAAGAAATGTCTTTTAAAGGTGAAATTTTTGGTTTTACTTGGGAAAATTACAACTCAATAAAGCTAGAGAATAAAGCTGTTACAGCAAACTAGTGAAAGATGACCCACCAAGTTATCAACTGATACTTATTATAGAAAGGAATAGATCAACCCCCCCCCATACAACCACTATAACACTAAGACCAGTGTAATCTTCAAAGCACATTAGGCTGGTTATGAATCAAGACTTTGTAAAGAGAAATGCTGCCTGTTACGTTGGATAATAACAACACGGTTAAAACTGCAATTGTTTGCCTGCCTGCTGACATGGTTTTAGACAGTATTTTTAATATAGGGTGCCTTTTTTTTCTTTCTTTAGACAAGTGCTGGGTGCATTTTCATTAGTGTTTTGTTTCAGGTAAGGTGTGTGTGTAGTTCTGAAGTGATTCTCCCAGGTATCCCAATTTACCATAATTTGGTTTGCATCTGGGAGTGGTCTTAGAGTGCATAAATTAGATTCCTTTTGGAGGAAACTAAATGAAGCAACATAGTTCAGCTGCAGCTGGGTGGTCAGTCACAGAGCCAGCCTAGAACTAATCTGGCAAAAACCCTCTGAAACCCAAAGTGTGTATGTCAGATCATAAACACCAACTGATTTGCTTTACAGATTGGCTCCAGTTAGCTTAGCCATATGTTAGCTGTTAGTGTATCTCAGGAGTACTAGTTCAACATGTAGCACCACAACAGTGTGACCTCTGAAGGAGTGAGAAAAGGCAATAATGAAAGCAGAAATGGCATTTAAGGGTGTTGCTGCTTCAGCAAGTGAAAAACTAAACAAATGAAAAACCCCATCATATGTATGCACTTTATATTTTTCCCCCTTTTCCACTGAAATGTACAATATCAAGGCTTTTTTAGTTTATTTTAGAACTTTGGGAGAACGTATATCTGTAAAACTTGAAAATCAGGAAAATTCAACTTAATTAAAAGATACTACACTTTCCTCTCCCACTGTGTTTTCCGGGCTTTGTTTCCACTAAACTGAAATAAAACACTCATTTGGTTAATGTTAAATGTGTTAATTTATAGAAACCTTGAGCTCTTTTGAAAATAAAAGTTGAGAAACTTGATTAAGGGCCTTCCATGGTAAATGTGGGGAGGGAGTCTTAATCCCTTCATTAAGAAATTAGCATTTAAGGGGATCTTTGATAAATGCAATAGTATAGCCTTTTTCTTTAACTTGGTGGGGGATTTAAGCAGTAAGTGTTCAACTGATTTGAACATGGTTAAACTAAGATTACTCAACACAGGACAAAGTGTACAGTAGTTCAGCTTTATACCTAACTTTCATTATGTGTGAGAACACTCTTTTATGATTATTGATGCTTTAACATTGTTTTCAGGATCATTTTCAATAACAAATAGAAGTTAAGCAAATCTTGATTTCATATTGTTCTCTTGTATACACACAGTAGTTGCTGAACTTCCCACTTTGTAAAGCTATATTGCATTAACTATGACAAATACATGTTCTGTATGCCTGTATAATTATCTCTGTGCTGGAAGCAGGGTAATGTAAGGCAGTGTTTGGTGATGTATAGGTTTTGTACTAGTATGATGCAAAAACTGTTGCAAATGCCAGTACTATTGCAGTATTACCTTTTTTTGACATCTGTTGTGCCTCTCTTCCTTCCCACTTCTGGGTAATGACCTTGTGTGCTTCCGCTCAGAAGGGTAGGGGAAACTGTGGGTGGGTATACTAACGAAAGATGATGATGTGCCTTTCTGTCCCCTGCACAATGTCAAAGCCAAGTTGCTGTGTGGGGACTGAGAGCACCTATTGTAAGGGTTGTTCAGTGAGCCCCCCAAAAAGAGGTTCATTTTGGGATCTTCCTGCATCCCAGTTAAGTGGTAGAGGAAGAAATTCTACACTATGCAGCATACTTCACAGGCTGAAATCTCCCAAGTCTAGATCCCAAGCCCAGTAGGTCCATCTTGGCTGATGAAAAGAGATAGACTCCACTTCTGCCTTAAACCTTAAAGATGATATGGTACCATAATAGTTGGTGGTGTTGCAGTGCTTCCCCTCTGCATCTGTATTTGCATAATGGAAGAGTCAACTGGGATTGATAATGTGTACTGTAATAATGAGCGGGAAACGTTTTGCAGCCAGGGATAGTTAGCTTTTAAAATAGCTTTTATGGGTCAAATGTGAACATGGATTTTAGTGTACTCTTTGAAGCCCCTGCTGCATGCTATGTTTTCGCGCTCTGCAACCAACACACAGTGCACAGTATAAATGATTACTTTGGGGGGACGAATAACATACTTTATGACAGTAAAAAAGAGAGCTGTAGAGGGAAGTCTTAAGTAGCTTGAGGGGTTTTATATTCGTGTAAATCATCCATGCTGGTTTGTAGTAATAAAACATTCATAAACAACTGCATTCAAACATAGGTAATGAAATCATGTGAAAGTCTAAGCCTTGAATGAAACAGCCTTGAATAATCAGAAAACCATAACAATATTGGAGTATCTTAGCATGTCTTTCTTATTGCCAAGTCAGGATTTTTATTGTGCTAGAAAACTAAATACAGTGTTCAGGTCTGTACAAAACAGAAACATCAAAGTTTATACCATAATATTCTTCCTTCCAAAGATAGAATAAAGCAGCTACTCCACCCTGGCTTTGAAAAGAGAAAGAATTTCCTAAAGGTCTGCTCTTGAATTTATTTATTTTTAAAGAAGTAGAGATTTTAACAATAGGATAAAAAGGCCTCCACGGTTCCTTTTTTTTTTTTTTCTAGTTTATTTGTAAATAATATCCATCTTGCCAGAGCTCGTGGGTGTATTTCAATAAGTTTGCAAACCTAAATATTCAGAAGTCATGGAGTGCTTTACTCTTAAATGAGGGTTTATACCCCTTTTCCTTACCACCAACATCACCATTTGAGAACAGCTTCTAAAGTAGTAAATCCTGCAGCAAAATCGCCAGTAAAGAAGAGACTTTATCATGCTGGATAATTGCAGGGGATATGACTGATGAAAAAGCAGCTGGGGCTGTGTTGTAAATGGAGAAGAGCTGTACTGTCTCAAGTGTGGAGTTATGCTGTCTTCTGCTCTATTCTAGTTAAAGTTGTTACCTCCTAATGGGCCTTTGACCATGTGTTTCCAGTTTCAGAACTACTAAGCTGGATTGTGTAACCACTCTTAAGTTCTGCAGTACCACAATCATGTCACAGCAGAGAGCACATGTCAGAATTTCATTTTCATTTTATACATTATGATACAGTCCTAATTAGAATTCTATCCCCCTTCCCCCTATCTGTAATTAATCTGTGAAATCCTGCATGCTGTTTTTAATGCAGGTTGTAATTTTGATTTAATTTTATTGTAATGTCCAGGGCTACTTGCTACATCTTTGGTGCAAAGAAGGAACATGTTGGGAAGGAGTTGCATCTGGTTTTAAGATTCTTTGCTGCATACTCTGCTATTTTAGCTTCACTTAGGCCTGACTTTAGACTGGAATATTCATGCTCATGTATTAGTTTGATAGAGGATATATATGTATCAGTATTTTTGTGTGCAACAAAAGGGATTTAGAGTAGGATACATTTGCTTTTCTCTAAAAGCAATCAGTGTAAGACCTCATAGAAAGCTAGTTTTTTGTGTTCTCTGAATTTTCCAGAGTAGAGGTTTTTCTGTCTCTAAATAAAAAAACCCTTCTCTTTCCTTTGAAACCCAATGTTTATTGCACCAGTTCAGTGAACAGCCATCAGTTGGAACCACAGACTAACCAAAGTTACCTTGTCTGACTTTTTGAGGCTCAGACCCAACAGATTTGTTGGGCAAAGGCTGCAGCATTTGTAATGCACACCAACACTAGATGTACTATGTTGTCTTTTAATTTTACAAAGCTTAAGGTATTTAGCAAAGCACTTTGAACATTTTATATTTTCAGTGTAAGTGGAATAGACCAGTCTCTCTGCTTCCTATGAACAGTCTGCATTTCTTAACTTTTTCTGAAATGTGCTATAATGTACATATATACAGTATGAAAATTACACTTGTTAAGAGGAGCATACCATTTGGACTTGTATCACCTGCTTTACAATACCATATTAATGCAACTGTTATTAAAGAAGCTCCAGTGAAAGTAATAAATACAGAACATCAAAACAGTGTAATTGCATGAAAATACATGAAAATGATATAACTTACTTTGAGATGTTTTTAAACAGAACATATCTGGAAACATATCTCTAAGGTATTTTGGATTATATTGAAATAATTTTCTTGTGGTGAAAGAGTGTTAGGTTCTTTATAATAAGTGTGTAAGCATTAAGTTATGGCACAGAAGACTTCCTGTCTGCTTTAAGACCTGCGTGAAATAGTTTTGTGGACAATCTAAACACCCTGAGAGTACAAATCAACAGAGAACTCAAAGGACTGATTTTTCTGCATTCATGGCTAATATTATCCTGCCTCCAAGCTTGTCTTTGCATTCAGCAATAGACTAACTAAACAAGTTTGGTTAACTTGCCATGTATGATTGTTGAGCTGGGTCACAAACTCCACTTTCTCCCTCCCTCCAGGGTACAGACAGGAAGGTGTTTCATCCGTTTTCTATATTTAGTCTCTCATTTATTTTTGTTTTTCTCCCTTCTGACTAGAGAGAACTTCACTGTAAGTAAGCTTAGTAAACCCAAAGTCTGTGGTCTGAGATATGAAGATGCTGGTTTGGTGTTAACAAGGTCTATAGTTGTGACCAGGTTTTTTTTCAGGATTTTTTTGGTTGGTTCGTTGGTTTTGGTCATTTATTCTTGCCAAAAAATCTTCACTTTTTTTTCTCAGCTAGTTAAATTCAATGTGTACATAGTTGCAACACTAACATTTTGCTGCTTTTGTTTTTTCTAGGGCGCCAATGCCTCAGCTTTGGAGAAAGAGATTGGTCCGGAACAATTTCCAGTCAATGAGCACTATTTTGGTTTGGTTAATGTAAGTTTCAGTCCATAACTTCATTGCTTTGACATGTCATGAGCGGATTTGTTAAATTACAAGACTGCAACTGAGTGAATAATTAAACCACCAAAAGATATAGTCATTGAATATACATACTTATTGAAATGTGTTTCAGTTTTCAGTGTATTTGTTGAAATAGGCTACTGAAATAATTGTTGAAATTAGACTGTGTATTTAATGCTTTATTTCATTTTATGAATTGTAGGGTATTTTTTAAATCACTTTCTTGCTATTAAAATATATGTCTTAAAAAAAAATGCTGTTTAAAATATGTAACTTGCAGTTCATAATATGCCAATCTAAGTGAATAAATACAGTAAAAAAAAAATCTGTGGAAGACTGTTGATGATATGAAGTGTTCGCATCCGCCATTTTTATTAAGATTTTAAAAAAATACTGAGCCCAAAGGGGAAAGCAGTGGTGGAAAAAACATACTGAATTGTTCGATTCAGTCATTAGTTTTAAGGAATAATTTAAATTTTAATTTCTGGTATTACCTATGAAAAGTATATCTTGTTAGAAATTGCATTATTCTGAAATGAAATATTAAATGATTTTCTTTATTGGGGCTTCAGGAAGTACATATTTAAACCAAGTTGATTTAGCAAGAGCTGTCATACTGCTTTTCTTAATGAAACTAATTACTTCTAATGCTGTCTTGCTACTATAACGTATGCCTCTACCTCTAGCTTCTTAGCACTGACGTGGTTCAAGAGTCTGCAATCCAAGTAGACACTGTGCAGTCAGTAAACACTCTTACTGATAAGCTGACTTACATGCATCTCAAATGCCATGACTTAAATTAGTAATTTTTTTCCTTTCTCATGAAAGTTGAAATACCTTCAAAATTATGCGTTGTTTCTCTGAAAAGAGGAAATATGGTAGTTTAACTGTTAACATTTGTTGTTGTTTGTTCTGTAGCAGAGTTTAGGCTTTCTGTCAAAGCTGTTCTTACCTTTTCTCAAATCTGTTATTCTGTTGACAGATAACCTGTTTTCCTAATCTCTTGTCCAAGTCCAGAGGGGATTTAAGACTTAACAGTAAAATTGTATTACATATCTGGTACCCTTAAGAAAAGTTTCAATAAAGGGCAATCTTCCTAATATATAATGAATCAACAAATTCTGGCTTTCTGTAGGCCAGAGGGAGTAAATTTGAGGGGAGATTGGTCTTTTAAGTCATTGCCCTCAGCCATACACATAAGAGGCAGGCAGCTATACTCTTAACTTTCTGTGTAGTACAGAAATGTTGCTTATTTTAGCTTCAAACAATAAAGTTTTATGGACCAAAATTATTTGAATTGTAACAAATAGTAAAATGGGATTCCGTTACATCTATGGCACATTGGTGCTGTGTTTTTCAGGTACAGTGGTTGGCTAAGGAAATTCAGTCATATTGTTGCTTGGATGGTTTTCAGATCCATTCTACAGATTGTGTTTACTAACACAGTATGTATATCCCATAAATGTGTGAAAAGCTTGCAGAATTTAAGTCTATCGGGAAAAGGAAAGGTAGTGACCTCTTCATTAGCAAACTATGGCCAATGGCCATTCAGAAAGAATGACAGAGCTAATGATAATTAAAAGAAATATTAGATAATTAGATATTAAATTAAGAGTACTATTAGATTAAGAAGTGATAGAAATCACAATTTTTGCCTTCATTGATTTCTCTAATTGTTTATAACAATTACAGGAAGTGAAACTCTTAGAGGTTCATTAACATTTACTGCTAAATTTTTCTAATGTGTTTATTGATTTGGTTTGTCCTAACTTTGTCCAGAGTAATGGAAAAATGGAGGTAGTGTGGAAATCAGTAGCTCCCTTCTAACTGTGCGATAGCTAGCCGTTTGAGATGTCTGGAATGCAGGACAGGATTTTAGATAAAGATGGCAATTCTGAAATAGAGATCTGTCAATGGTAAATGTAGCATTTATCCAGAGGTAGTGTAAAAGAAGAGAAGGTAGAAGCACTATCTTATCTTCTCTCCAGCTTTGTGGTGGAATATAAGGATTATTCAGAGGATATGCTGAAAGAACAATTTGAGAGGTAAAAGAAGAATTAAGAAAGGGCAATTATGGGAAGCATATGGAAGACCAGATGGTTGATGGGATGTTTGATTCTGTCAATGAAAGCTCTAAATGGAAAATTCAGCTTGAGCTTGAAAGGACAGTACCATTCACTAAATCAGCAGGAAATATTTAAGATACGTGGTAAGATGAAAATGTTACTAGTATGATATCCCATGGACAACAAAGAACATCAAGTCTGCATATCATTCTTCCCTCTTAAGTGCAGTAATGCAAGCTATTCAAATCTGTGTGCTTCACAAATTAAATCAATTATTTTATCCAGTGAGTATGAAATAATGAACATTTTTAATATCATAAGAGCTACTCTGGCAGCTCTTCAGCAGTTTACCAGACTTCTAGAGGAGAAAGTTTGGTTATTCAGTCTCTTGCAATGGATCTGTGTGTTTTGGAAAAATCCTATTTACTGGCGTGGCCCACTGCAACAAATAAAATTTGTCAGAGCTGCCAATGCATCAGAGCTGGGAGGGACCCTAGTACTGCAAAGACAGTGTTCTAAACAGATCTAAGTTCTTGTAGATCTCTTGTTCATTTTTGTAGATCTGTGGGGCTCAACAACCAAGTTTCCTCCCAGTTGTATGTTGCATCAGAAGAGTAAACTATAAGGCTATAAGCCTTAGTGAGTGTGTGGTGGTTTTGTTGCAGCTTTCCTGATTGCCTCTTTTTTTTCAGTTTCCGCACAGGTTTGTGTGTGGTAGCTTTGATTTCGGAATTTAAAAAAAAAAAAAAGGGTGTGTGTGTGGGAAACATACAGAGTGCAGTATTTTTGTGAAAGGAAATAATCTGACTTCTCAGAATTTAGAACAGAAGAACAATATGAACTGAAAAAAAGAGAAAATGTGGTTTTTTACTTTTCTTAGATACGCGCATCTTAAGATGGTCCTCACAGAAACAAGGAGGCAAGCCAGGAACCAGTTGAGAACATGGGTTAAAATAGCTCTGATGTATATAGTCTTCATTACCTTCCACTGAATGAGAGAGAGGAGTTTCAGTATCCCCTACAGGCTGACAGTTTAAGATACAAAATTACAATTATGGTCTTTCTTACAGTTTTCTACTGTTATTCTGAGGCAGGCTTCACAAGCGTTTCATTATACAGTGCAGCGCTTGCACTTCGTACAAGTGTTGTGCTTCTGAGGCAGTGCTAACTGTAAAGTGACGGGAGAAGGAAGGGCTCTGTTGGCCAGGTTAGCAGGAGAGCTGAGTGTTGAAAAAGCAGAATTAGAAAGTGAAGTATAGGTGTTCAGTAGGTGGTGGGAGGATGGAGAGACTGGGGCAAGGTGTTTTCTAAATGAGGGGCGTGCTTTTGTATTGGAGTCAAAGATGGGAAGTAAAGTAATAATTGTGGTAAGACCAGCATTTATTCATGTAACAAATTCCCTATTTGCTTAGTCTAGAAACCTCCCCACCTTTCCCCCCTTGTTATTTAGTACAGGTACCATTATAAGTTTTTAATGTTTGGAAGCTTTTATTTTAAAAAGATTTTAGGTTTTGAAGCGATGAAGATTGATGCTTTAGATATAAAACAAATGTGAACTAATTAAATGTTCTTCAGCAGTTTATTTTCAAACAATCTTCTGTTGCCTACTGTCTTTCTGAATTTGAAGAAAACCTTTTATGAACTTAATCTACTTGCTTTTTTTTCCTACCCACAGGCATGTAGGTTAACATACATTTATATTAAATTAATCTGAATTTTGTTCAGTGTTCTGAGTTCTCTGTCATTTCATATGTTGATGACCATGTTTTGGTCATCTCTCACTGCATGTTTGCCATTCTAATTAATTTATCATCAGGCTGTTCCTTTTTAAAATTGGGATGTTATGCAATTTCTAATTTGCTGCCTTTTCATCTTTTGATACTTGCTGTAGAAGTTTTAGCACTTTTCCCATTTGATTTAAGAACTTTCTTAACATTTTAATGTAGTTATTAGAAATAGTCATAAAAAGATTATAAACTCATAAATAGTTAGCTTACAATATTAGATGTTTTGACATAAACTACTGTGTGATTTCATCTGCTTCCTTTAAGGAAAAAAAGCCCTGGTTTTCCTCTTCAGAGGAAGTTCACTGACCTACTTGAGTGCAGATCTGCACCACAAAGAAGCCAATATAAGCATTTTCCCTAGCTTAAATAAAAATGGGCATTTATTTTCTCACTTTTTATGGAGATCTTAAGACTTCTTAATATGCTTTTGTAAAATACACTTATTACTCATTCTTTGAGTATATCTTGGGTATTTAGAAAGTAGTTCTTCATATTTCATTTATTTAAAATAAAAAAAAACAATTTACTTTCCAGTTTTGTGATTAAATTGCACAGTGCTCTTCTTTGTCATTGTCTCAATTGGGAGAGAGCAAAACCCAGTTACTTCCCTGTTATTCCTAAGATGTAAAAGCTTTTAGTTCTTTTTCTCTGTTGAAAGAACCTGCTCTTAAAATATCTCTAAATGTACTTTTTGCTGCATAACAGTCTCCCCATCACAATATAGTCTTAGAATTTGCTACCCGTATATGCTACTATCTTTATATAAAACATAAATATGAACGTTATTTCCATATTTTACAGAATGTGTGTATGTGCTTCAAATTTGCAGGTTGAGTGACGGCAGATGAAAGGTTGGATTACTCGCTAAGGGCCTTATAAAGATTTTTCTCACACTTTCAGTGTTAGTTAATAGGTTTCACTGGAGAAGGGCAGCATAAAAAGAGAGTGGCTCAATCCACTGACAGCTCATGATGCCTTCACAGAGGTGATGGGGAGGTTTGCAGTGTTGGGGTGAGCTGGAGACAGTGTCAGTGATCACAAGACTCAAGAACCTAAGATCTGGAATGAGTCTGGGCAAGAGGGACATCTGGAGCGTCCTGGTACAAAGTGGGTTACGGATGCTTTTCTTGCTAATTCTGCTTGCCCCCTTTCAATTCCATGGCTTGCCTCCTTCAAAATGCGCATGTTCAAATTGTGCATTCTTTTCCTTTCAGTCTTGATTTGAAACTACCAACTGTGCCACTGGTTTAAGCCTAACCAAGCCATGTTGCATTGTTTTAAGAAAACTCCTGAATGCCAATCCTGTCACCCTAAAATGAGAACTGAAAGCATAGGAACAGGTTAAAGCAGTTATTTCTGACTTTGATCACAACTAATATGATTTGGAGAATCCAATTTCTGAAGTGTCTGAGAAGCTCTCAATTTACAGCTGAATTTCTTCAGAGTACAAGGTCATGCTGTGCCTGTTCTTTACTGTTGTGGCTGACTTGTGGTAGATGGATAGATATTTTTACCTGGGCATATTTTGGGAGCTGTGAAATTGGTGGTATTTGTTGAACACTTTGACCCAAGTAAATGGAAAACATTACTAATATATTAAATTTACAAGTGAGACAAAATTATATAGTGTTGTTCAAATTTACCTAGGTTTTTCTTGCATTTACAGACAGTGTACTTATTAATCCTTTGCAAAACATAAATATGCTTTACTATCTTAAAGTCAAGAAGAAATGACTTGCAGAAAATTTGCCCCTGTTTATGCATTCTTTTATATTTTGGATTTAATTTACCTCTCTACAGTAATACAATGCAACCTAACAATTCTCTCTCTTATTTTATAGTTTGGGAATACATGCTACTGCAATTCAGTTCTTCAGGCACTTTATTTTTGTCGACCATTTCGAGACAAAGTCTTAGCATACAAGAGTCAACCAAGAAAAAAAGAGAATCTCCTTACATGCTTAGCTGATCTCTTCCACAGTATAGCCACCCAGAAGAAAAAAGTTGGAGTAATACCTCCCAAGAAATTTATAACAAGATTACGAAAAGAAAATGGTAACCTTTTTTTCTTGTGTAATAATTATAGCAACTGTGATTTAATTCTGAAGTTGACATAGTGGAATAACTACATACTTGTTACTCATGGAAAGTGTTCTTGGTCCTGCAGTGTAAAGAAGAGGTGACCCTAGAATAAGGGTGTAACCCTGGAGCTGTTTTGAGATAGAATCTTTGTCTCTCTGTCTTCATGTAGAACTAAGTGTATTGTCAGTGGCTGCTTGTGAAATTGCTTGCTAATTTTTCCTCTCTATGAATTGTATTTTTATAATCTAAATTCACTGTAAAGCTTTTGTTCTGTTTAAAAAAAGCATTATTCCTTGAATGCAGGAATCAGTCTCCCCAGCTGAGTATGTGGAAAGGACATTAACACTTCCCTGCAAGAATCTAGCTTAAAAACCCACAAAATTTTAAATTAATTTAGAATGTATGCAATAATTAGCTTGACTTACTTTTTAAAGGATTAATGAGTTTTAAAATCACTAAGTAGTTTTGGCTAAATTTTTTTAGTGTAATTGTTATCTTAAATTTCAAGAGATTTCTAGAGATTTTTAACATTTCTTGTTTCTTTTCTGCAGGACTAATGAGTCAAAATGTTTTAGAAAATAATTCAATGTCAAAATATAAATGAAACCTTGTAATCTACTACTCAATTTGGATACACTTTTATAAAAACATATCATGAAACTTCTCTAAAAAATAACTGCTAAATTTAAATAAATTTTATGAGGTACCATATTTAACACTGCTGCAATAGACATGTTCATACTGTTGTAATCTCTCCAAGAGTATATATGCAGACTAAAAAAGTGTTTAAATGTTATGATGACTATCTCTGTAGTACAAACAAGAAATAAAATATTATAATGAAATTCCTAATTTGAAGTGACCCCTCCAGCAAATGCACACCATGAGTTGTAATAATATTGTTAAACAAAGCTCTGAGGTAATGTACAATCTCTTACCTATGCAGAATAGAAAACTGGCATTCAGTTCTTTGATAAGTATACTTGAGCATGTATGCTGTATGTTGATGCATTTACAGAAATAGTTCATTGTGTCAATGGATGTTGACTAATTATGGCAAACATGGAGAATGGTTCAAATGGAAAGCAGAAAGTAAACCACAGGAGCCATTAAGGTCTTTTTAGAAAGTGTTCTTTTTAATGCTTAATTATGTCATGACTCTCAAATTCTAAGCAGGAGGAGGCCATTGGAAAATCTTCATTAGAGAAATCAGATGTGAAAGTTAAGTTCTTGTTGGATTTTGGGGTCTCTTTTAATGATGATACTCTCACCTTTTCTACAAATAAATGGCTAAATTGTCAGACAGCAATTACTTGGATATCCTATGTGCTATTAAGTGCTTATTGTGAAGGTATGTAATTTTGAGCTTTAAAGAAGAGTTAGTTAAAGAATCAGGTAGGTATGCAACACTGATCTAGATGCTGTTCCAGTCAGTACCCAGCTATACCAGGATTATGACTGAGAACATAATCTTAATGTATTCCAGACTACAATACTGCTATTCCATCTTTATTTTCAAAGTCTGAATACAACACACATATATTAATGACCTTAAAGCTTAACTGGCTGGGAAGCAGCTGCTAGCTTGAAGTCAGCCAAAGGTATACTGTTATGATTGCTTAAATTTCTTCTAATCATAAAATGAACAGTGTGTAGCTTTCATTCTGTTGTACATAATGCTAATTTACTGACTGGGCACCTAGCCCTGAGAGGTCCATAATGTACTGCTGTGAAGAACCTCTGAAGTGTTTTACCTCAAGAGACTTGTAGGTCTTGTTCTGCCTTGACTTACTTGATTAAATAAAGACCTTACAGTTGGCTAGATTCAGAGTTGAACTTACTGTTACTTCTCAAAAATAGTGTAGTAGTTCATTAAATAAAGTTGGTTCATATGCTTGGCTGACCTAATGCACTACTTAACCTCTACAAGTGATCTAGATTAGCATCAGATTCTCCCTACTTTGCTAATAACTCAGGGGTTGGTTTTTTTCTATTTGAAGTTTACTCCTGGATGCTATCACGTGAATGATAGTAAAGCTTCCATGTAGTCCCTGTATGCACTTCAAAACTTAAGCTTCACTGTGTATCTTTTTCATTCATCTCTCCAGTCCTGGGAACTATCCCTCCGCTGAAGGCCAGTCTCTTAGTGTATTCTTGGACTACACTCAAATTACAAGTTACAATTAAGTGAAGTAACTGCACATTAAAAGACTTGTATGGTATTAGGCAGTGATATAGAATGCTTTTTAAATAGGCAGGTAAATTTCCTTGTAACAATTCCTAGTCAGAGAGAGAAGTAGTAACTATTACTAAACCTGATTCAATGCCTTTATGGTTTTCTTAGTCCCATTCCTAATGTGAGGATTTGTAGCAGCAGAGGATTTCTGGGCTTGATATCCCAGGGAACTACAATAAACAATGTTTTCCAGGTGGTACTAATTTGAACATAAACAAGAGAGTAGACTTGCAGGAAAGAGATTTCAACTTCATGCTTTAATCTGTATCATTGCTATACATCGCAAGTATGTGCCAGTGAAACTCTTCCCCTTCCACTGAATTAATCCTAAAGCTATTATGCTTAGAAATATTGACAAACTGAGGACGTGAAGCAGGAACCATAGTGAATCCATCATTATCTATCCAACAAGCCCACCAGTAATAAAGGTGCCATATATACAAATGTCCAGAAACAGTATTTCAGGTCTTGAAAGACAGTCCTAATTTGAAACCCATTTGCTCTTGCTGTGGCTAGAACTTTAGGCTGATTTGACATGGCTTCTACAAATGCTGCCTTATTTAAAGAGATTTGAGAAAGAAAATAGTTGTTTAAAAATATCAGTATCTTTAAGTCTTTAGTCTTAATGTTATTTTCATTCCTGGTATTGATGACACTGTGCTTATGACAGAGCAGCAGTGGACTTAAAACCCTAAAAGTGAAAATAAATAAAGCAATGTTTTGAGCATTTATTGTTCATGTTCTTCCTGTGATAGAACATAAAGATGATGAAACATTTCCTGTCATAGGTTCTCAGTTAATTTCTGGAAAATATCAACATCTAATGCCATTTGAGATGTCCTGTGTTATCGAAGACATTGACCTAAGCTTGGCAGAGATAGCATAGCCCTTGTAGGAGATCCAAATCATCATGGACTGGCATTTGGAGGCTGGATGGGATAAGCTATAACATTTCAGGTGGCACTATATGTACACCTATGTTTAGGTAGTTGAATCATGCCCTAGTTTTCTTGCAGAATGGTTCACTCCTCTGTTAATTCTGATCAGCTGAGAGATCTCTGTGAATATAAGCTGACCTGCCCTCCCCTTTTCCCACCCCCTATATTTTTGCCTTGGTTTAGGAAGTATGCATTTTGGATTGGTTTTGTATTGTCATGAATGATTCAAGACATGAAATAAAGACTGGTTTTGAAATTTTACTTCTTTTAAAAACTTTTTTGCAGTATAGCACCAACCGATTAATTTTAAAATCTTCTGTTGTTTTATCTTGTAGAGCTTTTTGATAACTACATGCAGCAGGATGCACATGAGTTCTTAAACTATCTATTAAATACAATTGCGGATATCTTGCAAGAGGAAAGAAAACAAGAGAAACAAAATGGTCGCCTACCTAATGGCAACATCGACAATGAAAATAACAGCCCACCAGACCCAACCTGGGTTCATGAAATCTTTCAGGGAACATTGACTAATGAAACCAGATGTCTTACGTGTGAAACTGTAAGTCTGTTATCTACTTTGTATACTTCGTGTTTCAGAACTTCATGTTTCATGATTCATTTATTTCAACAGACTAACATACTAGATTAGTTTCTTTCTTTAGAAATCTTACATTTGTATGAATGTTTGGATTTTTTCTTTGTTTGAGTTGTAGGGAAAAGGCTTTTGGTCAATATTAGGAAAATGCCTAATTGAATTTTTGTCAGTGTGATCATAATCAACTTCAAAATTTAGATTCAGATATTCTAAATTGATGTATTTCTAAGAGCAAAGAAGCCTGCTACTTGGGGATGTGGAGTTCTCATATAATGTCTTAATAACTTGATGTCATGCTTAGTGATACATTCCATAAATACGTATTCTCAATCAGTTTCCACCAATTTCTAGTTTTTAAATTTCAAGCCATTGAAATCAAGATACTATGCTTGGGGTTTGGCATTGAGACAGTAGACTGGGATTCTCAAAGAACATAACTTAATGTGCAGGAAAAGTAATCATTTCCTAAATGTCTGTCCACAGGAATTCTTCTAATAGTAGACCCTGAGAAATAAACTCCTTCTTTGAGTAAGCTGTACTAAAATTTCCTTTTAAGAGTAGTTCTACAATAAAAGCAAGCATATATTTCAGAAAAATTTACAATTGAGTTTTACCTGCTTGAGAAAGAGAAAAAGCAGCACATTTGTGAAAATTACAGCAATTCTGTTACGGTCTATGCCTTAGGTATTGTAAAATGCTAAATGACTGTATTTTTTGTATGACTTCATACCTATTTTCCTTAACTTTAATTAGAAATGCACATATTTCAGCATGACATTGGAAAGGAGGAATTAATCAGATTAAATCTGTATATTTCACATGTAATTTTCTCAGTCTTCTAGAAATACCCACCTCTCTTATTTCAAAGAAAATAGCTTCCTAATGTCATATGTAATGTAACTGCAGACTTCAGTAGATCATGATACTTCAAGTAATTTAGGTGCTGATTTCTAGCTACCATATTTTCTTTTCTTGTAGATTTCCCCTCCCTAATAACTATTTCATGGCAACTGTCAATTGCTTCTCTTTTAGCTCTGGAACTGTTTTTTTTTTTCTTCTTGAAACATGAGTTTAGCTTAGTCTCTTAACACGACTGACATCATTACCTTTCCTCACTATGGCATAGTGAATTACCACTGTCAGGATTTTGATCTAGCTACAGTCCTTAATACAATTTTAAAATGCTGATATGCTCTTTGCCAGCATATTTTATTAGTTATCAGGCCTATCACAATTTTGAGAGTTTTGCTAATATTGCACAGTTCTATTTTTCTGCTAGCTGTTGCTGAACAGGATATGCCATGTCTGTTTGCCACTGTGCCTCCTTGGCCAGTTGAATTTTAAATTCAGTGTTCTAATACACTTGTTTTAGTATAGTAGGGCCTTTGTTGTCCAAACGCTAATAATCTGGAAACTATTTTATCAGCTTCTGTCTATTCAATGTATCAGCTTGTGCCTAATTGAAACACAGTGACCTGAAAATGGCACTTAGAAACACATTTAGACACGTTAAGTAAGTAATATTACTGCGAATAGAGCCTTATTTTCAAATATAGTGAGCATATATGATTGTTTTAATGTTTATTGGAAGTTGTTGTCATTTAGAGTCTGTCCGTGTTTAGAAATACAATGTAAAATGTCAGGAATACTTCAATATAGCTCATGTAGAAGATTACACAGCAACAGAGGATGAATTAGTGCTTCTTAATGATAAGACAATAACCTTAGTATATTTTTTTAATTTAAATTTGGAATTTAATGGATACTTAAATATAAAGCATAATATATCTTTGCTCTAAGTGAGAATTATCATCTTTGAACTGGCCAAACCTACTCAAAATTCCTAAAATCAGCATGGCAAGATTTTATTCTAATTTCAATTGTCCTGATTATAGAAAAGAGCTTCTTTCCAGGACACACTATCTCATTAGCCCATCTTTAACATAAAAAATGAACTGACTAAAGATTTATCCTCAGTTTAAGTATGGACAGTGGAATATAAGGAACACAGATATGATTCTTTAACAAAGATTTGTGTCATGGGTCAAGACACATGATAAAATAAATAAGTTACAAAATGGATTGTAAGTCATCTTTCCATGCTTTTAATGTGATTTCTTGTTACCATGCTTTCCCCCTTCCTTGATAGAGGCAGTATGATGAAAGTAAATATTACAGATTTTTGTGGCTAATTGATAAAAATGATCTAGAAGTTAATTGGTTTTACAGATATCTCTCACAATTTAAGGAAAGAATACCAGTAAACCAGAAAGTAATGTAATTGACTTCATTAAGATAAAATTTGAAACGGCTAACTGTGGGCAGTACTTCTACAGGGAAAAAGAGGAAATTGTCTTGGGTCAAAAGCACCAAACATATAGATAATGTTTTCCTCCAGCTGATAGTCTTGCTCTTGTGTTCAAGTGACTACAAGGCATAAAATTCTTTGACTCAATTCTACTTTGGACTGAGAGAAGGCAATAAGGAAAATCTCAGTTGTCTCTCTTACAGGAGTACTATAGAAGCCTTAACTATCCCCTACTTTTTTTTTTCTGTCTTTTTTTTCTCTTTTCTTAAACCAAGATAAATCATACCCTTTGTTTCAGCTTCATTTAAAAATAGTTTCTGTCTTAGCACACATGGGAGCCTACAGTTGCAAAAGTTCTTTTGTCAGTAAGCTGATTCACATTGCTAGTGAAATTCCAAACTGAAAGAAATACAGATTCCATGAGTGTTAGCCTTCTGAGTTTTCTGTTCTGTGTGGCATTGGTTGTCAGAGTACAGCTGAGCTGTTGGAGTGCAGATTGCCCTTGATGTGAGAACAACATACCTTTAGCCAAAATACTGGAACACTCAAATTCTTCACTGTTACTCAGATGCTCGTATGAGGAGCACTCAGATGGCTTTTTGAACACATCAGGGCTTGATTCTTCAAGTGATGAGGTTTTCTGACTGTGTCAATCTTTTTTTCATTCTATAGATGATTGAAATATATAGCATTGGCAACTTCAGTCTAAGGAATTTAGTGATGTTTATTTGAAACAGAACCTCTACAGAAGAAGGGGGGGCCTGGCTGGAGTAGAGGGTGACTTTAATAATTTTTCTTTTTTAATTAAAAATGTATGAGTTAATGTTGGAAGAAAAGGTACTGTTCAAATACTAATGTTCAAAAAATCTTAAAAATTAAGAGTAGCAATTTCTAAATTATCAACACAGATGGAAAAAATCCACTTGACTGTTCTTTCAGTACAGCATTTAATGGTTCCTCGTGATCCTAAGTGCTAACCTGAGAGCAGTTGTTTAAGGTGCTATTATCAGTATTATCACTAAGGATGGAAGAATTCCTTTTGCGAACTTCTGGTTTCGGTACCAATCTCCTTTTTAACCAAGTACAACACATGCCTTTCCTCTTCTCCATCTCCTCCCTGCCCGTACAGCTTCTGTGTGGAATAAAGCTGCCTATGAAATCTATATTGTTTCATGGAATTTTCTCTGAATCAGACCAATACAGGAAGAATTACCTAATTGCATGTCTGAATAACACTGATCGCATGACTCCTTAAATCCAGCTGTCCTAGCTGAAGAGTGCAGCAGAGTATTTTCTAGAACTCATTTTTTTTTTTCTGAGCCGTTCTTAATCCCTAGGCTAAGATGTTTTCCACCAGAGTTCTTAGCATTACAAACTCAAGTTCAATAATTCCAAAAGTGTTACAATGGGATATTTTGAAGAATTGTTCACACACTTAAACATCCCTGAAGACAGGAAGGGTGCAGCACACTGAAGATGCAGGTGGCGCTTTTTTTGCCCCCCACTCTAGAAACATCTTGGAAGTTTTCCATATATGTACTGTGATCCCTTTAAAAGTATAAACATTACACTTCAGCATCTAAGTGATGTAGCAGATGTGACATATTTTTTGTACATGTGCACTTACTCCCAGCTACAGAAGACTGGGAGTAATCCTTGCCCAGCCCTCTCACAGATATTAACAGAAGCTTTTAACTTAATTTCAGAAATTTGGGGATTTGCCTAATGTATTAATCCTCAAAAATAGTTGTCTTGACCACCTGTATTTTTCTTTTTGTTCTCCATGTATGCTGCCCTGAGGGCCGGTCTGTTTCTCATCTCTCGATAATCAGAGAACAACTTTCCAAATCTATTTTTATTCTGAGTTGAAAAGGGAACATAATTCTCGTATCTTTTAAAGACCAACTTACATTAGTTCTCTGGTAGCTGTTTAACTTTTCCTGCTTTCAATCAAGAAACTGCAGCCAGGCAAATTTTCTAAAACCATTTACCTTTGTACCTAGGAGTACAGGCAGAGGACATTCTCATCAGTGGCATTGAGTGTCTCTAGATACAGAGAGGAAACACTAGCAGACAAAAGTTAAGGTTGCAGATTGCTCTTTCCTAAACCTTTTAATAACATAGCTGATTTTCAAGGCAGCTGTGGATTTTGTCCATCACCATTTTTCAGGATTTGTGGTGGAATTTATTCTCTGCTGCTAGGAATTTCTTTTTTACTGTAATTGTTATTCTTGCATTTTTGTAAGAAATGGCTATGCACTATCAGACCCAGTCCCAAGCTCTCATTTACCACCAAATTTGTTATCTGCTGCTCATTTAAGAGTATGAATCTAGCCAGGAAGAGGCTTCAAAATATTTGTGCTGTTTATTAGGGACACTATGGTAGGCAAATACGTAATTTTCTGTTGGAGGGAATCATAGGGGAAGACAGATGTGAGAGCACCAAATAGAATCCCAGTGATTATATTCTTTTGAAAAGAGTGAGGTGTAGAAGGAACTTGGCGTTAATATTGTTGAGCTGAAATCACAGCATAATGACAACTGGCATTATATTACCCCCACAGGCACATATACACTTCCCTCTTCCTGAACAAAATCAGAAACAGAGTTCTAGCAAATCTCTGATATAGAAAGGCCACTTGTAACAATTTTAAAAGGCTGTTAGAAGGTAAAAGATGCATTCTGTCAATAGAAAATGGTACAGAAAACCAGAAGTAAATTAGTATAACTTGTTTTAAATATAATCTATTGGTTCTTTTTTCATGCAGATAAGCAGCAAAGATGAAGACTTCTTAGACCTTTCAGTTGACGTGGAGCAGAATACTTCAATCACTCATTGTTTAAGGTAGACACAAAGATATGAATTTTCGTAATTTGCCTTATGTTTGTTACCTAGAATGCAAGAAGTAAAATTAAAAGCTCACAAGCTTAGCAAATTCTAGCTTATGTAGACTTAAGAGTATAAAATTATGTTTATATTGTAATGTTTATAAGTGTATTTCAGATAAGACACTAGTATCTACAGCATTTCTTTTTTTTTTTTTTTTTTATTCAGGGGTTTCAGCAATACAGAAACTCTGTGCAGTGAATACAAATATTACTGTGAAGAATGTCGCAGTAAGCAAGAAGCACATAAAAGGTACATCAGACATAGGGAGGGAAAAAAATAACCCATGCATTTCATGAAAATACTTTTATTTCCTTGTGTGTATATTTGAGGCAAGGGGAGGACATTCTTTTTCCCTTAATTTTTCTCACTCTTCTTCCATTTAAGAGTAATTTGGTTGCATTCTTCTTGCTTGAATTCAATGAGCCTACTTCCATGAGTAATAAGAATCCATGTAAAGCATTTTGGGACTCCTTTGATCAGTATTTGTTTTACAAATGAGAAAAAGAATGGTCTTAAGACCAAGAATAAGTTAAAAAGACAAGTTAAAACAAACTGCCAGTGACGAATCAAAGATTGTGGGTAATGATGAAAAGTCACTGATTTCATGTGACTTTTTAAACTTTGTTTTGTCTTGGTAATAAGATAATTTTTCCAACTGCTGTAAGAATCAGTTTGATAGCACTTTTTTTCCTGATTCAGTTGGAATGAGGCTTATAACTTTGTTAACTGAGTTTCTGGTTTCTTAAAAGTGCTTAGTAAGTTATGCTAAACTTCTGCTTGATGGTGCTCCTGAAAAGCATCAGAAGCTCTGTGGAAGCCTGAAATTCATTATGTTTAAAAACAATTCTTGTCTGCCTAATAATTCTTCTAGTCTTGTTTACACCTTTGAAAAACCTCTGATTTTGTGTACTCTGTGGTATTTATGATCTGAGAAAGTATTTGGTTGAAGTGGTGGGAACACTGACATGCTCTGCTCTGCTGGTTATACCACTGATTCTGGTTATTTGGTTTACCATAGATTCAGCACATGGCTTTTGGCATATCTCATCTGCAAAGTCTGCCTTCACACATTGCCTAAGCTTACTAATTGGTGTGTATTAGAAGTTTGTGAAGTCAGGTCTGTCCTGTTGTTTTCTGTTGCCTTAGCTCTTTTTCTGTGTGGGAGGTAATGTGATCCCTGACCAACATAAGTTGTGCTGACATAAACCTGTACTGTAGGCACTGCCATATTGGCAAAACACAGCTTTTATTGTTTATATTTTGCTTTTCATGTGGGGCTTAAGTTCAGTTTCACTACAGTCATAATTCTCTTCTATTTCTGTAACACGGAGCTTATCTGTGATAGTGTCTACTCAACTAGCAAAGGTGGTGTACTGAATTTCTTCACCACTGAAAGAGCTCCATTTATCAAACAGTTGCATTATAAGAAGAGGACGTCATTTTGAAAAAAGAAAGAGGGTAGAAATTATGTCCATATCTCAGTAATATAATAAAAATGTAAGTGTCCCTAAAAATAGTTGCTTCTGTCATCTTTCTGCCCTTCTCCTGCTTTTTTCATTTCCCAGTTCCCTTGCGGGCCATGGAGAAAATTTGAGTCTAGCAGGGTTACCTACAGGTTACTATCAGTCTAAGTTTAATGAGAAAAAGGGAAGGAAGGTGAGTTTTCAAGGATTTTGCCCCCAGCCCCCTACCTTTTGAAAAAGGATTGTCTTTTACAAACATATTTCCTGACATTCTGAAAATACAGTCTTAGTATACATGTCTGAAACCTGGGCTATACGAGTTACCTTTTGGGGCTGAAGGCAGTTTGAAAAATTCAGCACAGTGGTGATTTAAGGCAATTAGCTGTGCCATGAAGCAGAGCGCTCTGGCTTGGTTGCTCTGTTAGTGTGGGCAAATTTATTGCCCAGAGAGTGGAAGTCTGCTGCTGGGTCGGCTGCGGTTGGCTGATGAGGGCTTGTAGGCACTGATGCGAGATCTCAATACCTCAAACTAGCAAAAGGGCCCAGTGAGCCCTCAGTAAAACTAGATTATCACTTTCTGGCTTTGACTGCCATAAAATAATGCTGCAACATCTATACAAAATTAACGTGCTAAAGCACAGCATTATCTTGTTTGGGTAGCATGAGGTAAGGTGAGTAAGAGTGGGCTGTTTGTATCCCTTGGCAATGTTAAATTAATGGCTTGATACAAAAACTTGGAGTAATACATAGGTAACAAAGTGATGTAACAAAGCTTATTTTAAAAAGCTTGTTTAACTTGGCTGGTTTACTGAGAACATCAACTGGAACAGGATCTCTGGAACAACTTTGTTGCAATACCTCCACTGTATACCAAGTGGGATCTAGGTTTTGCTTTTGAGAACTTGGGAAAGCTGTGGGTAGGTATGTTGAAAAATTGAATTCTGTGCCAAGCGGTCATTATGTCCAGATTATTATGTGGGTTCATCATGGCTGTTGTTGTTGTTGTTATTATTATTATAGCTTATTATTTTAAATACGCTTGCAATTCTCTCAATTGTTAAAATCCACCTTTAGTTTAGCAACACAGGACATACTTGTTAAACAGCTGATTAATTGAGCTTCTTTTAATGCTTGCAAAATTTTTTAAAGATTTCAGTAAGACAGGTTACCTGTTTGTTGATATCAACTGAATGTTTTGGATGGATATTGGGAATACTGTTGGGTATTTTTGTTTGTTTGTTTTTTTCAGGATGAAAGTAAAAAAGCTGCCTATGATTCTAGCTCTCCATTTGAAGAGATTTAAATACATGGATCAGCTGCATCGATACACAAAACTCTCTTATAGAGTAGTTTTTCCTTTAGAGCTTCGTTTATTTAACACCTCAGGAGATGCCACCAATCCTGACAGGATGTATGACCTTGTTGCTGTGGTAGTTCATTGTGGAAGGTAATTATTTTACATAAGGGATTTTTGTATAAGCATAACTATGTTTAAAAAAGAAAACAAAGCACCTGGTATCACATAATTTAATAGTATTTAAAGACCTCTTAAAAAAAATGTTTCTTAGAAAAGAAAGCATTGTGGGGAGATGCTACCAATGACAGAACATACGGCTTTGTTGTTGTGATAGTTTGTTGTGAAAAGTGGTAACAGTGTATTTCACATCACAAATCATTGTATGAACTTAACTATGTTTAAAAAAAAACATAAAACATGCAATATCATATAACTCTAATAACATTTAAAGATCATTTTTAAAAAAACAGTTTATTGGGAAGGAAAGCATTATAGAACAGATTCCTTTATAAAGCATTGTTGGTTTTTTTTTTTAAGGCTTGAGCAACATTTTCTGAAATATATCCATATATTATGAGTTTTGTTGATTACTTTGTTTCCTTGCTTTCAAAATATGACTGTTAGATTTGTATGATTTTGCTATACTCAACAAATGTTCTTGTGGCTTCAAAATCAGGGCTGCTCTACAAACTGCTTATTGAGTAGAGAAAAGCCCCAAAGTTGAAAATGGTGATTTAACATCTAGAATCAGAGAAAAATTTACATTGTGAGGTCAACTACTTAAAGCTCAAAGCAGGGCTAACTTTGACATTAGGTTACCCTGGGCTCAGTTTCATGACTAGGAATGCTGATTTCACTGCCTTTTTGGGCAATTTGTTCCAATCCATGAATGTTCTCACAGTGATTTTCCCCCTGCCATATCCGGTCAGAATTTCTCTTGCTTCAGTTTGCGACCACTGCCTCTTGTCCTTTCACTGCACATTTCTGAGGAGAGCCCAGCTCCTATTTCTTTATAACTCTTCCTTTTTGGGTAGCGGAAGACAGCAGTTGGATTCCTCATTTAGTCTTCTCCAGGCTGAATAAAGCCAGCTCCCTCAGCCTCTCTTCACCCATCTGGTCCTGTAGCCCTCTGACAAATGTAGTGGCCTGCCACTGGACTTCCTCCAGTTTATCAGTCTCTCACTTAAATCGACATGGTCATGTCTGGAATCCTGTGTCCAGTTCTGGGTCCCAGAATGCAGAATGGCGGGGATTATCGCGTCACTGCTGGCTCTACTCTTACAGTACAGCCCTGCGTACTCTCAGCCCTATCACCAGAATGACACGCTGCTGGCTAACAGCTCATCTTGTTGACCTCCTGGGCCCACCTATACAGCTGATTTGTAGCTGGTGCTGTTGGATGGAGTTAATCTGGCACAAGAATTTTCATCTGTACTTGTTAAACTTTATGAGGTTCTTACCAGCCCATTCTTCCAACTTTTTGATGTTCCTCAAAATGGCAGACCTGCCCGCTACTTGCCAGTTACTGTCCTTTGTTCCACCCATGCCCCCATTCCTCCCAGGGTAGACCTAGGATTACAGTAGAGTTAAGGTGACTAGATCTTAAGTTGGCCAGGACAGTTTTGGAAAATAACCCATTGTGTCATAGTTTTCTGGGACACTCTTGTTCTGAGTTTTAAGCAAAATCCATTCTGTCCGTTTCTGACCATTCTGACCATTTCTGTCTCCCTTATTCAAGCTGCAGTCTTAGGAAGTTGCCCATTCTCAGAGCCATAGCAGGAGGTGAACCCTGTTTTCACTGAGTTACATGATTTGGTACACAGACATGTCCCTCATAGATGGCAGCCTTCCCTCCCTGATGTAGACATAAAAATTGTATGAGTGCTGTTAGCCAGTTAAGGCGGTTCCAGAACTGCTTTAACTAGTTGCCCACTTTCAGTTGTAAGGTTCATCTATTTCAGAAAGTATATTATTTCCTTACTTGAAATCTGATTAGAAATAGGACACTTTTAAAGTTTTGGAGTTTTCTCTGTCGTAGTTGTGGAGAAATTTCTTGTCTGCCATAAACTGAAGAGCTGTGCATTATAACAGTTTTAGTTTAATTCGGAGCCCTTCTCATTGCTGTGAGGACTCTTGAGACTTCTAAACTGTCAGTTTAATTCAGTTTTTGTTTACAGTGGACCAGATAAAGAGATTCCTGACTGAGACTGTAGATGAACAGCAGCTCTATGGCTTTTTCTTTCTGAACATCAGAAATAGTTTGGGATCTGTTTTGTCCCTATGAAACATCAGAATGTTTTCTTGATTTCACTTCTCTGTGTCTCTTTTTTTTTTTTTTTTTTTTTTAAATTTCATTTATATTTTCTATGCCTGTTCTGCTTATTCCTTATTTGAAATTATAATCCTTTTTTTAGCACAATATTAAATGTAGAGATAAGTAAGACCTTATTATGAATATGGTATAAGTGGAGGAGAAAAAAGAAAAGAAACATCCCAACAGAAATTGTAGTGGTAGCCATTTTAATTACCATTAAGTATTGCCTTTCTACAAGAAAAAAAACATTTAATGAAATACATTTGTACATACATGTGTGTTATTTTCTGTGTTCTTTTCTAATTTTATTTTACAGTGGCCCTAACAGAGGACATTATATTGCAATAGTGAAGAGTCATGATTTTTGGTTGCTTTTTGATGATGATATTGTTGAGGTAAGTTTTGTGTAACCCTGGACTTTTTTCTCATACTAACCAGAGTGCAGGCACCCCCCTTGTGTATAAGATTACCTAAGTAAAGTAAAGTAAAAGGACTGCTATGCTAATGAAAAGAGGGTTCAACCCCAGTCTAAATGAACAATAACTATGAGTGCACAGCTGTGCCTTACAATTTGATTGTACAATACTTTGAGCTGCATTTTGGTTTTTATACTTATTAAAAGAAGCTTCTTTGTTTATGATCACTGTCTTTCACCTTTGTTTAATAAGCTATTCCTGTGGCCAGAAGACAGGGGAAATAAAGATACAGATAAATTGGTTTTACTGCAATTCTTTTCTGAGGGCAATTTTTTGGAGCAAGCCATTTGTTCATATTTTCTAGGAGCTTATGATTTGATGGAATGGATCAGTCTGGTAGCCTGTTTTATTGAGTATCCTGGATTGTTTCAGGCAAAGGTGTAACAAATATAAAAATAGGCAAAAACTTAAGGTTTTTGAGATTTCACCCTAAAATTTAAAAGTTAATCCCTGAAATGGGAGCCTTTTGTTTCTGGTGGTGTTCTTGCCAATATTAGCCATGCTTCCAGGAATTATTTAAAAAAAAAAAAAAAAAGATTTCTAACTAATTTCTTGGAACAGCAGTATTCCCTTTACCAGTTTTGACTTTGTCATCTTTCTGTTTCATTAGTTATCTTTTATTCTTTATTGAGAGAAAAAGCAGAAACTGCTGGTGTCCCTATATTGTATCATCTCAGGTTTTTTGCTTGTTCTGTCATCTTCCTTTTTGCCCCTTGTCTATGCTTATGCATGAACAGAAGTATGATTGTGCTGTTCAAGTCCTTTTTGTGACTTTATTTGAATTAATTAAATCTATAAAATGAGTAGTTTACATTTTCCTTATAATACACAAGAACTGCATAATTAAAAAGAAGAAAAAAGAGTGAGAGAGGTATTGGACTTACATTGTTAATAGGCAGGATGAGTCAAGGGTATTGAAGAGTTCTCTCCAAGCCACAGCATGGATGGGTTTTCACACAGGAAATCACAAACATGGAAATATACAGAGCTATTGGGAAAGTAAAAGGATTGCCTCTGTGTCTTATCAAGATATACAGTAAATTGAAATGTCTTGATAGGGTCAAAGTTCACTTTCCTCCAGGGAAAACAGAGAGAGCTGTAGTAGATCTCACATAATTTCACAAACATCAGGAACAATCTCTCCAGTTCCAAAGCAGTAACACCTGGCAGTAATGTATTTGTTTTTCTCTTAGCCCTTCTAAAGAGGAAGGAAAGAATCTTTTTGTTCGTAAGTCTAAAACATTGACATTTAGGCCCATGGTTCATCAAGTTGGAATGGCTCACTCTTTTCTGAGAGAAGTTTTATTCCAAGTGATGGGAATGAGATTAAATAAAATCTGCCTAAGTGAAGGAAAATTTATCTTTCCACCTTTTTGTTGTTTGTAGCCTAATAGCCTTTGATTTAAAATGTGGCAAGAGAGCTTGCTTTCAGTTTCACTTTCTTTTGTAGCCAAAGAGGATGACAATGAAAACCAGACAATACTCTTTTCACCTTCTCAACAGAAGTTTTGTATCTTTCCCCCAAAATCTTGGTTATAGGAGGCTTTCTAAGCTAACAGGATCACAAGCAAACATTCTGTGTGAAAAACATATAAAAAGTTAACCTTCATTCTCTGCCTTCTCCTTATTCTCCTCTGCACTTGATTGACTTAACACTGCTTAGAGTTAGACATGGTAATTTGTACTTACATTCTTCATATTGATATAAAGTCTCAATGGGATATCGTTGTCTTTAAAACTTTCCTGTGTGGAACCTGCACAAGCAATGCTCGTAGGGTTGCACTCGTAGTAGATTTGCTTAGTACTTAAAAATTTTTATATAAAATATATATAGCCACTACCCTCTGTGCAGTTGATGGCAGAGGGGAAACCAAAACATAACAAGTTTAGGAATTATTTGGATTTTATTACTTTATACAATTATGTTAAAGTTATTTTTGTTTGACAGTAGTTTTAGAGTGGAACTTAATGTCATGTATATGTTATGCAAGATATTCTTACTTTAAATTTTTTGGTTTTTACATGCAGAAAATTGATGCACAAGCTATTGAAGAATTCTACGGGTTGACATCAGACATCTCAAAGAACTCTGAGTCTGGTTACATCCTCTTCTATCAGTCTCGGGATTGAGGGGGAACTGTAGTGAAGAGAGATTTTTATGTCTCACATCTTCCCTATCTTGGAATGGAGCAAGCACTGAAAAAAAAAGAAAGCAGGGAGCTCCAGGGGCAGTAGCACAGTTTGCACACAACTAAGCAAAGAGTTTGGGATTCTTAAAACCTTTGTGTAATTTTCATTTTATTTGCTCAGGTATCGTGCTGACTACACATCTCCACTGCATCCCATAAGCAAAAAGAGATACCAGCCACTCTTGCAGGAGCTTTCCGTTAGGTAATACTATCTCTGTGGTCCTAATTCAAAGCCCATTAAGGTCACTGGAGAACCTTTCATGGACTTCAGTGGAATTTGAATCACATTCTAACTGCACTGCCAGATTGGTGCAATAGGAGCATTAGAAATCTGTATTTTTTACAGACTTTGTGTATAAAAGATAAAGGACTCTTTGTGAACTTAGATTCCTGTGCTTAAGTTTAGAAGAATGAGGTTGGGAGGGTTAAGATGTAAGCAAGAAGATATAACTGGGCCCAACACAATTGCCTTCTTGATGGTAGTAGTTTAACTGAAGATATGAACTGGTGTCAGGGAGGCAAGTATGTTTTGCTTCTCTGAAGAAGCTTACGTTATTTATAATGTATGATCGGGAACAATCAGTCAAGATTATGGCTTTTAATCTCCGTATGGGGAAAGATTTGGTTTGTAATAGTTTATTTTTATTTATAAATTATTGTAACTTAGGATCTTGTGTATTGTCCTTTATTCTAACAAGTATTGGAAATTTTATATATCAATTTGAATTAAAACTAATTATGTTTAAATGTTAAAGAAGACCCAGTATAAATTCTAAAACCAATGACTACAATATCTGTAAAAAATTAATAACACAGAAGCGAGATTTCCTTCTGGAGGAACTGGTATCTAAGTGAGGTACTTTAATTAAATTAGAATGTCCTCTTTCCATTAATGGGTGAAAAAAAGTGATCAAATGATTACATAGAAGACTTTAAGAACACATATCGTAAGAAAATGATGGTGCAGTGGTGGTATACTGGTCTTTATAGTTCTTTAATAATTTGTTAATGGTTCATATTCTAGGAAAATTAGAATGATTTGGATCAAAGTACACCATTTAAAGAATATTATTCCCTCTCCTAAAAATGGATCCACTTCTGTTCCCAATGACGTGGGTGACTATCTCAAAACCCACTTGATGTCTCAAGTATAAATTACACCTGAATAATAAGAAGAAATAGGCTTGGAATTTCATGAGACTGAAGATACCACATTCCTGTAAAAGTAATAATACTTAAGTCCTGCAGAGTGAAAATTTCTGAAACTAGGCAGTTTACCTTGCTGTAGGTTTATGAAACAGCATTAAGAATTAAATCTTGACAAAACACCTGATCTGTAAGAAATGTGAACTATTGTAATTTGACATTCTTCCACTAACCAGTACGTTGTCTGACAGTAGCTGAATGTAATTTCTGGAAAGTCATGGGATGTGCATTCCAGATTATGGCAATCAGGTCTTGGATGTCCTTGTCACTCCCTCTTCAGCTAGTGATTTTTACATTGTTGTAATTTTCTAAGGTTATTTTATTGATACTGTTACAACTTTTAAAAAGAATGTCTACTGTCTGCTGCTATAACTGACTATTTACTTACCTGTATCTTTTAGCTCAGGAAATGACTTCACCTATTCACTCAGTTGAACAAATCTTTAACAGGGTCACTAAATAAATTGGGCTGTCATACTGTAACAAATTGCTTTTGTAAAATGCAAAGTTTCTAAAACCTTGGTTTGGCCAGAATTCTTTTATAGAAAATTATGTATCATGATTAAACTACCAGCATTGTTAAGTAAAGCTTAAATATTGTGTGAGATGCAGAAAATATGATTGGATTTTTCTTAAAGGATTCAAATAATTTAAAAACTTTTCAGCTTTCAGTGGGAAAAAGGTTAAGGGTTGAATCAGTTGGATAATTGTGCATGTTAGAAGGATGAAGTCCTTTGCATACTAAAGGTACAGTATTGTAAAAGAACTGTCGCATTACTTTTTGCTAATTGAAAATGTTCGGGGTTTTTTTTTTCTTTTTTTTTTCTTTGTGTGTGTGTGTGTGTAATTAAAAGCTGGGTCTAGTTACTAAATATTTTATACCCTAACAAAATTTAAAACATTTTTGTTGTTTCACTGGTTTTACTCCTGCTATGTATTTTTATAAGATACTGACTTTTATTTTGTATAGGGTTTTTGAGATAGTATTCCAAATTATATATTTCATTTTTCTTTTAGTGCAGCTGAAATAATTGTAAGTTCCTAATTAAACTAATATCAGAAACTGCAACTTAAAAAAAAAATGAAAAGAGGCAGGGAAGTACAAAATATAACTGATCAGTATGTAAAACATTATAGGATTTTTTTCTTGGCTGTAATACAGTGGGGAGTGTGGGAAAGTCGTCAGTTGTTGTAAATGGTGGAAATTATTTGCTGTGTAACTATGTAAATGTCCTTTATTTTGTATATTGGAGCAAAAAACTTCTATTAAATAAAGTATGTTCTTTAAAGGTAAGTACTGTATCTTTTGTAAAGCCCGAATGGTCAGTCAACTGCCTTTTGTGCTTTTCAGTGTTTTCAAACCTAAAAAGTATCTGGAATTTCCTGTATTCAGCTAAGTGCCCTGAGCCGTGGAGGGAGAAGTGTGTTCAAATACACTGCATTATATATCTTTCTAGATGTGTTGTTATGAAAATAGTTTGGTGGCAGCCATGTTTTTGGTGGTCTACTTCTCTAGAATTAGTTTTTAAGTAAGTTGTTGGTTTCTGAGGTAGAGGAGAAGGGAGTGTTTTGAAATACTGTTTTTTCTTGACTAACATTTCCTCAAAAAAATCTGTACCTTGCTATAAAATATGCATCCGAGTTACCTAAGGGATTTCTTGGATCACCATCTTGTGGGAGGGAAAACAGAAGAAAAATAGGAGTGTTTACAGGACTAACAAACGAGAGAGACTGAAGAACGAGAGTCCAGCATCAGAAAGAAAAGATACAGCTGGTTACAATTTCCATGTATGATTTGGTATGAAGTCACTCTTCACTTGGAGCATATGCTACTGTTTGTAATGAATATATGTACTTAAGGTTTTACAAACGGCTTATACCCTGCCATGTTTGTGATTGTGATGACCACATGCATAGCCTTTCATTGCATGGGAATGGTGGGTTTTAGGTCTTCAGGTACTTGTATGAATGGTTAAATTGAATTGTGTTTTCAGAAGTTAGTCATAAATCAGATTGCATATCTTTAGGTGACATTCAGGTGTTAGCACATAGGGATTTGATGCTGCTTCAGATCTTCTGCCATACCCTTCGATGTCTGCGTAGGACTGGCAGGTATAACACAAGATCCACAGAAGATCTACGTCCTTCTGGAGCAGCAGCTTGAAGCCAGACAGGACATCCTGGCTTGTTCCCCGTGTCTCTGTCTCGGTGTTTCCACAAGCATTATTGCATATGCACTGTTTGGATCACATACAGATGAAAGTCTGTATTGCTTAGTTACTTTTTTTGTAGTGATGTTTGTAAAGTTTAAAACCTGAATTATCTGAGGCCTCTAGTTACTTTCATAATTCCCGTATTAAAATTAAAGGAACCTTATCTTGTGCTATTTGGTCCAGTCTCTCAGCTGTAGGTTTAAGATGATCATGTATAGTCTTATTATTAAGCTCATCATTGTAACTAACACAAATTTTGCTAATCGAAATCTTCAGTCTTCGTTTACCAGAACTTACTTAGTTTTGTTTCTTCTTGCCTTTTTCTACAGAGATTTCCAATTGCCGTTACCAGAAAGATCTTAACTGTGTACAGTTAATGTCGGAAACAGATCCTCATAACTTTCCTCATAACTTTTTTCAGAACTGTTCATTTAAAATTAGTAGTTGTCCCTTAGCATACTATACCTCCACAACATGGATTACAAAAAAAAAACAGGGATGAATTCTCTTACACATAAAGCTTTGTCTGCTTACACACATGAAGAGGTGATGTCTTTTTTTCTGTTTAACTGCTGACTTTGTTCAATGACAGAATTGAGCTTGGGCAGAAAGACTGAGAATGGGGACTTTTAGAAAGCGTTGAAAATGCATCAACAACTAAGGGGCCAAAAAGGTTGGGTGGTGGTTTGTTTGTTTGGGGTTGGTTTGTTGGTTTGGGTTGGGTTTTTTTTTCCCCTTATTTAAGTTGCCTGAGAGCAGTTATTTGAAACTGTATTCATAGATTAAACCAGCAGTACATGTATCTCTTCAGTTACCTTTATCTGTAAGAGGAGAAAACTTCGTTTCAGTACACGTTAATAATCTGTGACCTGCAGTGTTATATTGCAGATGCTTTTGTGACTTTTTTTCTAAAAGTTTAAATAATCCAGATATGGTTTCTTTGCTTTCAGAGAGTGGCTTTACAGTGTAAGCTGTCTGCTTCCCCCCCCCACATTTGTCTGGATTGATCTTAAGTTTGTGTGTCTTAGAAACTCAGTCTTTGTTTTCCCTCATGATAATGCAATATGCACATTTTGTTTTCTGTCTTGTAAGGCTTCAGAGTCCTCTGACCTCTCACAGCATAACGTGAGATATAGAATACATTAGTCTCTTAACATGCAAGCCTCCAAGTACTCAATTATTACTGAAATTAATATTCTACATAATCTGTATTCAAGGGTTGTTCATCACTTTGCAGCAGCTTTGCTACTGATTGATTGTCGTGAATGAACTATGCAAGTCAACTACTGTGCAAAGAAACACAGGTCTCATCTTTTAAATACAGAGATCTCTGGAATCTATTGTTTCCAGTTTTAATGATAGAGTGTAGTGAGCCAGAAGTAAACTTTCTTTGCTCTGTATTCAAAAATGTCTGCAAAATTGTCTGCCTCTTACTTTTTTTTTTTTGTGTGTGTGTGAGTGAGTTAATTTTTAGGCTAAACCTAAGAATCTGCTATTATAGTTGATGAATCCCTTTGGGGGAACTTGTGCAAGAATGGGTATATAAGGAGGATTGTTTGCAGACATCACCAGTTTTACTATGACCTGAGTAATATCTTCCAGTTTTCTTCCCCAAAGTACAAATAAATTATATTTTCTCTTTCCCTCTAATGGCTTGTGATTGCTGCCTGCATAAGAGATTGTAAGGGCTCAGAAAAGGGCAAGGTACTTTCTACATAGCTCTTTGTACAGAACTCTTTGGCAGCATTAGGGAGCTTTAATTACAGAAGAATCATCAGTCGTGTCCTTGATCTGCATTCTGCAGGTTATGTAATCCAGGAGAGAAAACACATAGCAGGATCTGTTAGAGAATAGAGAGAAGTAGCTTTACAGTTATTTACTAACATACTAGATATAAAAGCAGCATTTCCTAAAAGATAAAATGTTACATTTAATAAAGATTTCTGGTGTTTGGAGAATTTAGGGGGTGCTCAAAACATCCTGCTGTTCTAGGCTTTTGTTGCTTATTAAAGAGTCATGCCTCTGTGTTTGTGTATGATTTGCTATTTAAGCCTATATTTGAATTTTCCATCTGTACACAAATTTGTTAGGTTGATATGATTGTATTAGTGAGTGCTCCTCCAGAAACAATTTATGCATATGTCAATCAAATGGAATATAATCTTTTAACAGTCTCATTTACAAAGCATCTTCAGCTGTTCACTAGGATTCGTTTTTGTATTTTCTGTTACTGATTGTAAGTTAGAAGAAATTTAAGATCTCCAAGTGTTTTATTAGCATGCTATATCATTAAGTGATTCAATATCCATGGATGCCTAAAATTTTACTGCTGTCCGGTATCAGCTGTTCAGAATTTGAATGTCATCACATTGTAACACAAGTTGCTAGGGATCAACTGCTCTGAGCTGTGATCATTACATTATTTCAACTCTGTTTCGCTAAATGTTGCTTTATGGTAACGGCTGCTTTAATCAGCTCTGATGAGATGTGCTAACGACATTCAGCTCGAGTTGCATATTTTCATGCGTGCACATTTATTTGTGTTTCTAGAAGCTGATTATCCTAATGTTATGTCACGTCAGTCTTCTCCCTGCATCTTTCATGTCAAGGAAGACTGCTATACGCAGCTACAGGCAATGCTTGCTAAATTACTGAGTTGTATTTCAGAGATGAGATCAACGTTTAAGATTTTTGCACTGAAAATATCTAGAGCTTTTTGTCTTCTAATTGTCATGCCTCTCTGGTGAAAGTACTTTTCAATATCAAAAACACCTTTTTAGAGTCACGGCACTGAACAAATACAATGTTGGTATACCCCTTTCTTCCTCTTTTTAAGGAGACTCTGAAAGGCATTCAGTGTTTCTTCCTAAGATTGTTACAGAACCAGAAGCATATTTGAAAAAGGAAACATTTGTTTTATACAAGATACCCTTTGAATTATTTTTTAGTTTGCTTAGAGTCCAGTGTGGAGGCATGGCGATATTACAGAGAGCGCTATCAGAATGAGTAGCAGGTTATGTCAAGACCCATTAAGAGCTAGATACCAAAGAGGTGTCACTGTTTGCTCATCCCAGTGGATTCTAGCAGGACCCAGATTTTGCAGAGCAGCTACCACAAACCTTCAGTGAATATCTAGAGAAAATTGCATTCAGCAGGACTATACTTGGAGCCTTGCGTATGCTTAGTGAGATTGGCCACTCTCCTTTTCATTCCATTTTTTCAGATAAAAGGGAGACCATTTTGAAGATACAGGTTTGATATGTATAGGCTGTAGGGTTTTTTGCAACAAAATTGTTAGCTTTTTCTGAATTGCAGAGTGTTAGGGGGAGGGTCTACAGGTTGAGATCAAGAAGTGTGTTCCACACATATATGACAATACCAGTTGGCCTCTTTTTTTCTATACATATTGCATATAGAAAAAATCATAATTCAGCAGAGGAGAAATGAGACAAAAGTGACCATAGTTCCTAAGCTGTCTTTTGTCTTTCTTCATTAGTGGGATTGTGTGTGAGATAATATATATTTGGGGGGGAAAAGGTTAAATAAGAACTTGGGCATTTAAAAAAAATACAGTGCATGATAATTTTGTGCTTCAGTGAGTAATAGTAATTGTTAAAGCAGTGAAACACTGGTTTTGGCCACTTTTAGTAACTTTTAAAAATAATAGCATACTGAAAGCTTATTGTAAGGACTAGAGTGAGATGGAAAAAAGCCCCAGAGCCTTGAAATCTTCTAAAAACAAGGACCATCCTATCAGATTGGAAGAAAAAAAAAAAAAAAAGCTGTTTGTACAGACTGCCCCTATCACCCTGCATTATACAGATTACCAGCCTGCACTATGAGCCTGTGTGTCCAAAAAATGGTGTCTCCTGGTGTGTATGCTGTATGTCAGATATATCTACATACATCAGAAGATGCAGCTGTTCATTCAACAGAAGACTTCTATAAAGAACATACCTGTGATAATAGTTACAGCACATAAATATTTGTCTTTAACTGCACAAATATCAACTTCAGGTTTGGAAATTGAGAAAGAATAATGTGAAAACACAGCTGCCATGTGTCCCCCCAAAAAAAAGAAATCTTGGGTTTATGGGGACGCTGAGTGTCATTCTCCAGAGTCCTGAATAATCCAGTCCCACTTGGTGTTTGGCTTCAAAAAAACATGTGTGTTTCAAAGAGCTGCCACAAATCTTCCCTAGAGGACCCTGGCTTGCCACTTACTCCGCTGCAGTCTAGCATTGCAGCCACCTCCATGAAGTGCACATCAAAATTCTATCTTCTAAAAGATTCCTTGCAAAATGAGAGGTAAGCCTGGGTAGAAGGCTACATAAGCTTGGTTGCCTGCTCTTCCACTTGTGTGCAATAGGTACGGCAGCTTCTAGGAGTTACGCGTATCCTTGGTGGGTTTTATGTTCTAGTCATCCTTGTTCTAACTTGCTCTGTTTGGTGGTTTCTAACTGAGGGGCATTTAGCATCTGCTCGTGAAGATTATCTCATTAAACCATTATCTGATTCCAATTTCCATTGCTGGCAGGGCATGGATAGAAAGCACTTCCCGATGTTTCGTGGCTGTTTATGAAAGTACTAAGAGCAGCACTGCGTTTTCTGTTTAGTTCCCTCCAGGGCTGGGTAAGATCGTAGGGGTCAGCATGCGGGGAGATTACAAAAATCCAATTAAACATTGAATTTAATAGGAGTTACATGTTTTAAATACCTTTGTCAATAAGGACCACGGATAGTATAGTGCAAAAGCTGCAGTAATTCCTATGGAAGCAAGGAGTGCTGGAAGTTTATGGTCTTGAATATCTGAGAGGACAAAACTTTCAAGTTCTCTGTAAGAGCATATGGACTCTCAAAAAGGAACGTCTCTCCAAGCATTGTCTTGGAGATGCTGATTCAATGCAGATGACTTACCTTTTCTGGCGAAATGAAAAGTGATGAAGCATTTTTTCCATTCTGTAAGCAAGGTCTACATGAATTTTGAGACTGGAGATGTTTTTCATTGAATATTAGTTTGATGTTTTGTGATTAATAACTTACTGCAATACTTCTTATAGGTGATTAAGTTTGGTGAATTAAAGTTCTAAGTCTCCCTGTATCAATGCTGGTTTCCCATTTTTGCTGTTATTTTTTAAATTACAGTAAGGAAGATGTGGAGATTAGAAGTCAGCTGTCACATTAACATTCCATTTATTTGGCAGATTAGTCTGTTATGGTTGTCTAGATAATTATATGTAAATCACTGACTCTTGCTAATGGCCAACTTGAGGGTTTTTTTCCACAAATCTGTCAGTTCTTGAATGTTTCTCCTAAAGCATGAGGAGGAATTAAAAAACATTTTGACATATTCGTGCATATGTAAACTGAATGTAGACATGCAAATGCTTAAACTGCAGTATCTAAATGTGAATGTTTTCAAACTGCTACTTCTATACTGGAAAACAGGCTATGTATTTAAAAACAAAAACTTCTGAAATGCAAGTTCCTGAAGCTAATTGTCTCAATATGATTTAAAATTCTACTTTTCTTCTGAATATATTTTCAGTGTTAACCATAAAAGTCCCCTGAAATGAAAAGAAGCTACATAATCTCAATGTCTTTGGAAAGGTCATTATAATGTAGATGCCTAATACAGAGTTGGAAGCCTAACTTTTTACATGGAGTTGACAATATTGGCCTCACTTACTAATAGAAGTTTCAGTAGCTTCACCTAAGGTAAAGAAGCCATCTCATGGACGGTGATGAAAATCTACAGTTCCATATAATTGAAAAGAAATTTTTGCATTATTACATCCTAATTTTCTTAAAATCACTGGAGCTAATAATGGCAATGGTCAAAGCGTTAGGAATGTTCTAAGTGTGGCATGACAGCATAGCATATTCAAAGCTATGTGAGCATAGATTTGGGTTTATGGATGATTAATGCTATTCATACAAAAATACTAACATCAACAGCAAGAGCTTTCATATACTATGTGTGGGAGAGAAGTTCTATCTTCTTTAAATAGTCTTTTGAAAACAGTCTTTGCTCATAACTTTACTGTGCTCAGTTAATTTCACAAATGTCTCACCAGAATTTAATCTAGTCTCCTTCAGATACCATTTGGGCCTTGCAGAAAACACTCACAATAAATCTGGATGCCTTTATAAATTCAAATGAATGAGTTTCAAACTAAAACTGAGTTGAAGAATGCAGCCAAACATCGTTATGATTAGTTCATTCACAGTTCACTAATAGCTCTCTTATTACATACAGAATTTTAAATCTTCAAAACTGAATTAATAATACTTGGAGAACTGCTTATTCTGTTTTCTTATACTGTGGACCTTAGGGGTTTTGGTTTCAATAAGCATACATGCTATTTGAGAAGAAAAGCCCCCTTCTATCGCATGTAATGAACTGAATTACAGTTATATAAATATATACATGTAATTCTGTGAAACCGTGTATGTCTTTCATAAAGTACTGAAATAAACGTTGATGATGATGTTGATTAATAAAGTGCAATTCTAAGCTACAGAATGGCCGGCTGACTGGAGGGTTTGGTTTTTTTGTTTTGTAAATCATGCTTTGGTTGCCGGATGTAAATATTGGCCTTTCCCTAATGCCTGTCTTGTGCTCTTTTCAAAGAGCCCTGAGAATAAATTCTAAATCTGGTGTTCCAGTTGCTGGATTAGAACTGGGAAGCAAAGAGGAATACTGGCCACTGTACATAATATATGTACCTAGTTTCATACAAACTGTGATTAGCGTTGCTCCGTATTACTCAAGAACAAGGCAAACTGAAACACTGGTTATGGAACGGATTTATCCAAATTCACAATTTCATGAAAAGGCAACTGGAGGTTCGCCCTGGGACTAACCTTCAGTGTCTCCCAAGCAGTGCCAACTAGAGAGAGCCAGCGGTCCCGCTGGGACGCCTTGTTACCTGGGTCCAGGTACTGCTCTGGCTGTCTTGTGGGAGGACAAACATCACACTCTGCCGCAGAATTCAACCACTCTCGTTAGACCAGTCCGCCCAAGGCAGCGCCACATACGATATGTGCTAAGTACTTGATTGTCATCAGGAATTTCACTGATGACTAATGGTGTATTAGGGAATTTTTGGTTTAGAGTGCTCTTGTGAGGAAAAGTAATTGCATTCATGCCAGTGATACAGCCTTTTAAAAGCAGGGCTGCAAGAGCAGCTTTGTGAGAAAAGGGAATCTAGTTCTGTTGAAACTTGTTTCTCTTTCCACGTTAAAAATGAAATCCAGCAATTTGCTTGGGCAAACAATAGGATTGCAGGAGCTTTGAAGGAGTTCCAGCTTGTTGAGCATGCAGCGGGCCACCTACAAAGCAGCACTCGTCACAATAAACACAACACCCTGGCGCTCTCAGCCCTGCGCTAGCTTCCAGTAAGATACTGGCTCAGATCCATTGTGCTACTCCTGGTCTTCAGGGTGCCAATGGAATGCGCCTCAACTTTCTCAAATCCCATCTTTCTCCCTCTGATTAGAGTTGACAGACTGGAGATCGCCAAACCATCAAGGACCAGGGTAATATCTGCAAGTGGGGTACGGCGCTTTCTGAAGAAGGTCAGCTCCTATTGCATTTGTGCACTTGTGTCTTGAGAGCGACAACTGGGCAGAAATTTTCCAGCAAAGATAATTTTGTTAGAAATCGATGATCTGTGAAAACTGAAATGTTTTGTAGGAATGTAATTCACCAATTTGTGGTGAAACAGCTGCAGAGCAAAGAGAGCAATCAGTTTGCTTGCTTGCCAGCTCATTGGGCAGGTTTATGGGGAGCCCAGATTTTAGGACTTGTGCATAACTTTGCTATGTGAACTCTTCTGTGGCGGGAGAGCCCACCAGGGTTAGTCATGAGGGTTTAAGACAACATAAATCTCTGGAGGCTGCTGTGAATCTTTAAGTTCTCCACAAGCTAAGCGTTTGGGTGTTACTGTGTGTGCAGTGGGAAGCTGGATTAAGATTCTCCTCCTCCCATTTCTGCCCTTTGCATGCTTGATGTTACAAACTTGATAATATTCACTGGGATTTTTTTGTACCTTTCCAGATTTTCATGAAGGGCAACAGGGAGAAGCAGAGGTGTTTTCCTGTGCTGATAATTTATCAGTATCTAGAAGGACTGGAAACTTTGGATCTGTCTAAAAAAAACTGGCATTTGAGCTAACAGAACAAGAGATAGGATGGTTATCTTCTGAACAGTTTGGTATGAAAAGAAATGAGTCATATGAGATAGCAAGTGGGCTTCACAGAGAATTTTTGAAGAAAATAGGTGACCTTGGAGCGAGCTTCTGACTCCCTAGGCTGGAGAAAGAAGACTGTTTCCCACTTAACGCTCCGTTGTCTCACACCTGCCCATGGCAAGTTTTTTGAATTGCTTTCCCATGCCATCTTCTTGTTTGCTTTTAGCTCTGGGGAATTGAACAGTGGGTTAGTGAAAGAGCAGGAACTCTTCCCTTCCCAAAGCTGTGTTCAGACAGTGTCTGTGGTCAGACCAGGTTGCTCAGGGCTTTCTCCACTTGGGTCTTGAAAATGCCCAAGGCAGAGACTCTACAGCCTCTCTGGGCAACCTGTGCCACTGCTTGACTGTCCTTGCTGTGGAAGTTTCTCCTTGCAAGTCTGAACTCTCTCTTCAATTTATGACAATTATCTCCCATCCTCCCACCATGTACCACAGAGAATAGCCTGGCTTCCCTTTTCCATGTTTTAAAACCAAAGAACTATTATTACTTAACGTGACCTGTTGTGTATCACAGAGCTATAAATTTCATGCAGCTGCTCCTGTGGGACATCTCTAAGTGGTACATGACTCTTCATTTAAGGTGCCTCTTGCTGGCATTTCTGACTACTTAGTGGAACTCAGTACCCTTCTCTCCTGCTGCCTTCACACTTCTCATGTTACCTCGTATACGGTCAGTCTGAACCAGCAATTTCCTCCTCTCCCATCTGACTAGTCTCTCCTTCCCCATGTTTGCCTTCACCTTGCTGTCCCTGACTCTGGTCCCAACTTCTCCATGCCTGTGAGTCTCATTTTGCATACGACCTGCTCCCCACATCCAAACTCTACCTGCATCTCAGGGCAGATGTCTGCGCCCGCCTGATTCTGCTCGCAGTTCCTCTCTCTGCCTTCCTCAGCCTCAAATCCCAGCCCAACTCATCCCACCAGCTCCAGCCCTGCTCTCCTCTTGCTCTCTCCCTCCTCCTCTGGGGTCAATCTGAGACTTGTTCCCTCTACATTCAGACTAGAAGTCCTTGGCCTCTCCCTGCCCAGGCTCGGCAGCAGGATGCTTCTGCTGCAGATTCAAGTCTAACTCCCAACCCCAGCATTTGGCGACTGGTGAGTTTCACCTTTGAGATCTGCAGATTCACAGACTCAAGTCAGTCCGTGTAAGACGGGGTTACCCTTCGCCGGGGCCTGAGCAACGCTGCCTGCCAGAGGGGACACTACCACTTACTCTGTTTTCAGCCTGGAAACCCTCTCTCCTGTGCGGTGTTTTTGTTGTACTATACAGAAGCTACATGCTTTAGTTCCAAGACTTCCTACCTGTCAGTGGTCTGCTCCTCATCTCTATCTGCACACTGGCTTGGACAACCATGTCAGCTTAATTTTCCTAACAAGGTCATAATACCTTTCCCTTCATCTCCATTTACGCATAGTATGAGTGCTCTGCTTAAAATTTAGTAATTTGTAAACTAAAAGCATTGGCAAGATGACTTCACTTCATTATCTCCTTCCGAAGCAAAATTACCCTTGAAACTCACCTGTAAAATCAGCTGATGTACTGTGTCTGCTGCTAATAATATAATAATTTTTCTCATTTTCTAATTTTAAATTTGCACCAATCGTATCCATTTATATCTCCCAGTGTGTTACTGGGTTATCCTGAAATTGTAGGGGTGACCAGGTTATTGCCACCTCTTTATCCAGCATGAGTTGAGTGGGGCTGGGACCCTATGTGCTGTGGAAGGTCAATCATAGCAATCATTATCTATGGAGGATATTAGACACACAAACAGGACGCATTCATTACTGTTGAGGTCAGATTTACACTTGTATTCCCCGTGACAGTGATGGAAAATAATTTTTTTTATGTTGTGATGAAATTAGTCCGCTCTTATTTTTAATTCCTTTATTTTTTTTCCTCCTTTGGTGGTGGCGGTGATTTCCACCTGCTATGGGATTCCCCATTCCCAGCTCCATGTAATGCATTGCCATTTTAATGTTCTATCCTGCATAGCAGGCACATTGGGGTTTCCTGCTGCTGTAATTAAGCCATGGTGGTAGAAGTTGGGGGCAGTGGGGGGGAGTCCTGGGGAGGCAGCCGTGGGGTGCAGGGCTCCGGCTGCCCTGCTGTGACCCCCCGCTTCAGGGCAGGGCGGCTTGCCCAAACAGCATCACCTGTAAAACCCAGCAGATGCTGGGAAAGGCAAGGAGGAAAAGCTGCAATAAAACAGTGTGTTACAACAGCTTTTCTGTATACAGCTGTCTTACTGCTGCTGGGTTTAACAGCAGGCCTGTCTCATCTCTTCTGCAATAACAAACCGAGCTTGCTAGAGGACTGCTTTCTGCCTGACGAAGAGCACCAGACCAGCGCTGAGAATTTCTGGGTTTCTGTCGACAAGTAATGAGTGGATGCAGGATGGACCCCTGAAAAGTTGTGCTTTTGGGCTTTTGATGGGGAGTGAGCTGTTACTATCCATCTAAACATCGACACACTGGTTTTTGATGAAGAGAGATGGAGTTTTCCCAGTCGCTTGCTGAGCAGAGGTTGCTCACGGGATGCTGCTGCTCCTGCAGCCTGCTGCTATGCCTTGGGGGGCACGTCTCTCCAGCAACCCCCACCTCCCTTTTCCTTGTCAAAATATCAGCTCCTGTCCCCCCCAGGGGAGGTGAACAGCTTGGCAACAACACAGAAATCCTCAGAAACAAACTCTCGAGGAAGGGTTTTATAAACATCGTGCTAATTCTTTACAAAACGGCGTGAGGCTGTAATCAGGAGTAATGAGATGAGGTGCAGTTCCAGCATGCTGCTAATTAGGTACTAAAAACCTGAGCACAGTTGTCAGCACCTCTCTCTCCAGTGATAATTCAAAATGTGGTATTCCTCCCCTGACAAATCCCCCTTGATGAATAAATAAAGTGACATTCAGTTACGATCACCTAAAGTTATGGCAAACACCATCCACTTTAAGCTGTTACCCATCTAAGAACAGTCTCTGGCAAAGTCAGGAGGACTCCTTCCAATTACGCTGAAACATGAAAATATATTGCTATCTTTTTTATAAACAGTTACTGAAAATTGCACTTGTTATTTCCCCACAGCCGATGGCGGTAGCGCCGCTTCCTCGCTTGGCTGGGCTCCAGCCCCAGGCTGTGCTGCGTGCCTGCCATGGCTTGTTTGGGAAATCAGCTCCTGAGCTGTAATTTATCCCGCCAGCTGGTGCCTGTGCAGCATTACTGTAGGGATGTGCTAATTACCTGGTATTAATTCAAGCAGAGACAAGCACACCGCACTTTCTAATTTGGAGGTAGGATGAAGATGTCGGACATTGGTTCTACCTCTAACAGCCTTTTGGTTTGCTTTGGCGGTTGTTGTGCTGGGCAAAACGGATATTACCAGCTTGCGGGAGATTTTGATACTTGTATTTCCTCTCTATCCCAGCTGAGAACAAATACACAAATGTCGGAAACTTCCTCCGAGTCAGAAAGCCTCAACACACCAATTTTTAGATTTTAAAACTTCCTGTGAAGTGGATGTCATTTGGGGATTCATAGTTATACTTCATAGTGGTTTTGACAAGCTGTGATGCAAAGGGTGCAGACAGTCCATATTTATTGCTGAAATCTTGGGGGAAGGGAAAGCAGCTGCTTCTGTTTCAAAAATCTTCTCTTTTCTAGATCACACTCTCATCTTTTGTGTTTCCAAAGGGAAAGTGCATGCACTGAACACTGGGCTGTGCAGAGAGAGATGCTGGGTGGCACTGAAGCTGTCCGGCAAGTGAGGTCTGTCTCCGAGGTGCCGGGGATGCTCGGGAGGCTCCTGGTCCTTGGCCGCTGCTGTGCCGGACCCTCCCCACCAGCCAGGGGCTCCCCAGGGGCCTGGGGTGACAGCCTGCCCCAGCTAACCGAGTCTCCAAACCTGGGGGAGACCTCACCACGAACGACAGGGAAAGGTTTCATCCCTGATCCCCAATGGATGGAAAATCCACGGAAACCCTGATGGTTGGTATTACTGTTCTTGGTAACAGGTTGGATTAATCGGGAGGTCTAAGGGGGTTGTGGCTGTTCAGCATCCCTGCCCGCGGCTCCCTGGTGTGCTGCTGGGGGCTCAGGACCCCCTTCCCTTGTCCCTGCTGCTGCCAGCCATGTCCTGGGGGAAAAGTACATTTCCCAGAGCTTTGAAGGCTGGGAAACCAGAGATGAAGGTGTTTACCTTTTCCCCTGACATTTACTATAGAAACAAGAACAAAATCCTGACCAGGAGGTGCTGAATCTGGGAGTCTGACGAGCCGAGCAGATGGGTTGCTTTTGCTTCGGAGAGGAGCGGGGTTTGGGCTGTGACACCCAGTGATGTGCTGGGGGTGCCAGCTGCCGCGCCGGTGGGGTCCACGGGATCCTCTCCTCTCCCTCTGCGCCCAGCGATGCCTCCTCACTGCAGGGCGGCTTTCCTCACCTGAGAGACCGTACCTTGGAAAAACTGTCCTGGAATTTTATGCCTCACCTGCAGCCTTCCCTCCATGCTGTTTCTCCAGCAACTTTTGAACCAAGCCTGGGCAAGGCACAGGAGTCTCAAAGGTCAAGTTTCTCCACACTTCATGCGTGCTGATGGATGGGTAAAGGAGAAGACCCAAATTAATTTTTCTACTAGGTGTTTATTTTAAAGTTTTCAAAATTTTCATTTTTCGTGAGGTATTGGGGAGTGAAAACCAGCTCTGAGAGCTGAAGATGGAAAAACCAGCTCCCTGCCAAGTGTCAGTGACTCTGCCCCAAATCCCAGGGCTGTCTCCTTAACATCACTGCTGTCCCAAGTTCTTCAAATAGTTCAGGTTCTTATTACAGCACTTCCCCTGTACAGAAGGGTCTATGCATTTTTTTAGGCTGAATCTCATTTTATTTCCATCATAGTCTGTATTTTCCATTCTTCTTCCAATAGCTCTACCAAAACACACGTCAGCATTCATTTTTGCTGATTATTTATAGTCTTTCATTACATTTACACTGGGTCTTTTCCGAGAAGCTTCCATTAGGGGCTCTCCAACCTCAGCACAGGGAGGGTGGTCAGAGGTGGGGCAGGGTTAAAAGTAATGGCAGGATGTTTTGATTCCAGGTATGATATGAAAATATTATCCCTGGTACCAGTGCTAGGGCCTTAGTTCTGGTCAATCTGCCTTGCAGTGCTCGGCTGGTGTGTAGGTCTTAGAAACATCCCAAAATAGCGCATACTCTTGGTATAAGCAAATATGCCAGGAGTCTGCAGCTGAATTGACCTCCAAGCCCTCTGCTGTGGCCAATGTCGTTGAAATTAAGGTCAGCATCCAAGTGCGATACCTCGGCTGAGACCAGCCCGCCTGCCTTAAGGCAGCCTTCTTTAGGTGCTCCTCTAACCCCTTAAATCACACTTTCTGCTTTGAGGTTAGACATATGTATTAAAGTAAGTCCTGCAAATATTTCAGCTGTGATCAAAGGCAGAAAGAACTTGAGTAGGCAGTCACTTATTTTTAGAGCTGATGATAAACCCATAGAAAGGGTTTTGCAGTTGCGTCCATGAATATCTTTCCACTTAATATGAATTATTCACCCACTCTGACAGAGTTTGCTTGTCTGGAGTAGGCAGTGACTTGGACTTCCAGTTGTAAATCCTCTCTCGCCATGTCTGAGGATCCCTCCCAGGGTGGTTTACACCAGCCAGCTTGGTGACGGGCTTCTGTCAGCCCCTCAAGTGTGTCTGACTAAGGCAAGGGGAAGACAAGGGGTCTGTCAGCTCGCTGCCGTCAGCGGGGAGGAGGGGGGCTCGGCGCAGCAGTGACTGGGGACCGGGGCTCTTCATCTCTCCCCAGGCAGGTGAGGATTGCGTGCTGCTGTTAGCAAAATGGACTGTCGCCCTCGTCTTTAACTCTGAAAAATATAACCCGTTCTTCTGGCAAATACTTCTAGAAAATCAATGACTGCAGGGAAGTACCAAAGAGAGGAGGAGAAGTTCTCCAGGCAGCAATATAATGGTGTCTCTAGTAGACAGGCAAGCTAGCATCGTGATGGCTCAGGTCCGTGTGGTTAACCAATCTCCTAGTTAATTGATTGATGTTTTACAAATTGCTAGAATATAAAGATAGATGACTGTTATTCAAGGTAGAAATACTAGAAAGCAAGCAAGAAAAGGCCCCTGGGCTGCGATGAGCAGTGGGTGTATGGTTAGCTGTGATGAGCGGTGGGTATATGGGTAGCATGGGCAGTGTTGAACACATAGCAGCTGCCAGCCGTGTTTTCTCGTGGTAGTTAGGGCCTCTGTGAGAATCAGGTTGTAATGAAAATGCTAAAAACTGCTTGCAAGCAGTCCTAACAGTGATACTGAAACTCAAGCAGAGATATTCTTGATCTGGAATGAAATGAAGAGTCCCTGGGGGTAGGCATGAAGAGGGCCTCCACGCCAAAGTGCTTCTACCCCATGCCCCAGAGCGTTGCCAAGGATTTTTGCAGGGAGCAGTGTTAAAGACAACCATTGCCTCCCTTCCAGATTTGTTTCTACCCAGCTGTATGTATAAACTATATAAAGAGACCAGGAACAGGAGCCCTGTCCCTCTGGCTGAGAGGACACTGCCGGATGGATATGAGGCTTCCCCTTTCTTGGTTTCCACCTGTGGGCTGGGTTATTTGCTGTACTGTGCCCTGGTTCAGCAGGAGGAGTGCTCAGGCCATGTACTCATCTGGCCTCTCGTCCCCTGGCCGGTGCCTCAGTGAGAGCACCAAGCCCTGCATGGACACAGGCATCGCCTTACAGGTTGGATACTGGAGCCTTGAAAAGAGGTGGCAGATTTGGGTGACTTGCTCTCTGAAGCATTTTCTCCCGGCTTACTCAATGCAGCTCCCTGTCAGAGGGCAGGAATCTGGGTTCGAGTGTCTTTTCCCCTGCTCTGTCTATGCCACCACGCAGAGTATTTTATTCCAGTGGGGGAAGAGAGGTAAGAAGGGACAGATGCTGGAAGTCAGCATTGCAAGCGCCTCAGTCATTTACCAGACCTTTCTGTGAATTATTCCCACTTCACATGAAACGTCCTTATTTCAGGTATATTACGTGAGAGATGTAATTAAAGGATGCGAGGCACCCAGACGTGGTGGTGCGGCGATGAATACCTGCAGGGGAGAGCAGGAGGTGCTGCCTGCAGCTGTGGGAGCCCCGAGGAGCTCGACACCGGGCAGCCGGGGCTGGCCACGGGTGAGCACCTATTAAGCATCTCCCTACGGCTCTGCAGAGCACCAGCTGCCCACAGGTCAGTAGCCAAGCTCTCACCTGGATGAGGACGTTCATGTCCCCTGGCAGACAGGGCAGAGGTAACGTGTCCTTCCAGACGGTCAGCCAGAATTTCTCCAAAGACACAGCCAGACCCAGCTTGGGTTAGCTAAAGCAGCACATTTGTTTTAAGGCACAGATAAGTAAAAGATTCAGCAAGACCTACAGGAAGGTTTTCAAAACAGTTTTTTTTCAAATCCAAGTCTGTAGGAGGCAAAGATATTACATTGCAATGCTCACATTGGGCTGTTTGGTTTAGTAGGTCAGAGTGAGCACAAATGTAACTTCATTCCTCCCTCTTCTGCCTGCTGTCCTCAGATATAGGCCAACTTCCCCTTAGATGCAGTCAAATGGTAAAGGATCTGATTTCCAAAGGTCCAACCTACCTGTACCGCCTGCTGCCTTTGGCAAAGGCCAGGAGCTCCCAGTGTGCATGAAGAAGAATCAGAGCCCCAGTACATCACACACACACAGCCTATTCTCTGTCGGTCTGCAAGAGCCCGAAATCAGTTGTCAGGTGAGATCCCTACAGAGCAAATGGTTCATCCGACTCAGTGGCTGGTTCAGGGTTGTCCTTTGTTCTCCTACTCTTCTTGCTGTGCCACGCTAAAGCATGTGAAGGGTGGAGGAGTGCTTACCTGTATACAGCTGCTTGAAAGGGGAGCGTGAAGGGGAGGAGATGCTAGCTTTGCTGGCATGGGTGCCATGAGAGCTGATGGCTACAGGCAATCATGGGCCTCAGTAGTTATTTTTGGTGGGGATCACAGAATAACTTGGAGAAAAAACATGCAAACACTAGGGCCTGTCAGCTCAGTCCAGGTTCCCTGAGTCACCCCACTTGTGCCTCCTCCAAGAAAGGCTCTTGCTGCTGGGAGGTTGGAGAGGCCCTGGGGGCCCTTCTTCTTGGGAAAAACAGCAACTGGAAAGAGGAAAGAGGAGGAGCACCTTAAAATGAGACAACACGAGTGGAATATCCTGCTACATCTCAACCGGAGGAGCAGCACAGCAGTGGGAAGACAGAAAGTCTTCACGCTACCTCTCCACAGCCCACTTCACCATCCCCCATCTCTCCGAGGGAATGACTTTGGTGGGAGAACTGGGCATTCGCTTCTTAAAATCCAGAGATAAGTATGGAGGTTTTTATGAAACCCTCTGGCATTACTGTCTCCATGTGGGGAGTACAGGACAGCACGGCAAGCGTGGGCCGATAACTCTTGCTACACAAATTTGCTTGAGGGCCAGCAGTGGAGACTTTGCAGGGTGCTGGAGGGGTGCGAAAACATTTATGCCCTGACCTTCTAGGAGGGTGGGGACACTGGCAAGCCAGAGCTTTTGCCAGCTCGAAGCCTCTTGCTCCAAGGCTCTTGCTAAGCAGTACCTGTTCCTCTCCACCTGAAGAGCAGCGCGCTCCTGTCTGCCTCCCTACCCTCCCACCAGCTCACATGGGATCCTGACATGCCTGCTGGGATGGCATTAGTGCAGCTATAAATACAGTAGCAATATTATTTATTTCAATTAACTTGTTTTCTGATTAAAGCGATCAAGCCAGCAGTCACACACTTCACAGAAAGGGCCTTCAACATATTTTTTCCATCACTAATGCTGTTGGCTAAGTCACAGGAACCTGGGGTCCAAGCGCTGAAGTGCCCCAGGCTTACCTCTTCCTGGTCCTGTGTCCACCACAGATGCTTTCTGGCACCCAGCTGAGTCAGTATGTCAGTGCCATCAGCACTGGGACAGCTGTGAGGAAAAACACTCTTCAGCAATATCAATATTTTCTTGTGCAACCTGTAATGGCCAGGACAGCACCCGCTCAGCTCCTGGGCTCAAAATGCAAGTGAAAGTTCATAGGATCATAGAATGGGCTGGGTTGGAAGGGACCTTTGAAGATCATCTAGTCCATGACAGGCCATGGGCAGGAACACCTTCCACTAGACCAGGTTGCTCAAAGCCCCATCCAGCCTGACCTTGAACACTGCCAGGGATGGGGCACCCACAGCTTCTCTGGGCAACCTGTTGCAGTGCCTCACCACCCTCACAGTGCAGAATTTCTTCCTTATGTCCAGTCTATACTGAAATCTCTTTCAGTTTAAACCCATTAGCCCTTGTCCTGTCACTACAGGCCCTGGTAAGAAGCTGTGTCCCCCTCATCATCTGCTGTATGTAGATATGGGACCATGGTCCCTCCTGTGCACAGACCAAAGCTGGTCCCTGCCTGCGATTTGGGTGGGGAAGGACGAGGAGGTGGTGGCCAGGAGTGGTGGGAGCTCCTACCAGCACTCCCCTGTGGGTGCTCATCTTGAGGCTGGTCTGCAGGAAAGCTGCTGGGGTGTCAGGAATATGCCTTGTGCCTACAGTTGTGGTGAGAACCTGCATCTTGTTGCTTTTCTCCTCAACAAATTGTATGTAGGTGGAACCAATTATATGTAATGTACTTCAGCTTCCTAAATGCAAAGCATAGGAGGCTAAAATGTGCCCCAGATTGACGTCAGCAGTATTTCAAGTGTGTAGCTGAAGGCAGCATCCCTTTGATATCTGTCTATTAGTATCTGTTTTGCTGATGTCATGGGTAGTTTTTTCTTCCATTTGTCTGTTTAGAGTTTTTTAAAACTATATTTTAAGTAATGATTTTCACCAGCAGAATGAAAGAGAATTAGCAAAGACTGGGGCGGGCAGGGTAGGGGGGTGGGGCATGTAGCAGTTTCAAGAATATGATGCTGTAGAAGATACTCCTTTGAGCTTCCTGGGTTCAGAAATAAGCCCAGAGTCACATTCTTTGGAGGTGTGAAGTACATCACTCACAAACCCGTGGACTTTAAACTGTGCCTGCGTCTCCCGGCTCTCAGGGATCCAGGTAACGGTTTTGCTCTCATAAGCACATCTATTCAGTAAGAAATGGTTTCTCAGCAGCTTCCGAAATGCCAGAGCTGGCTCAAAGCTGCGCAGGCAAATTCAATTCTGTTGCAGGCAGCAGGCAGGCAGTAGAGAGGGAGGAGTGTGGGGGAGATGGTGGGGCACATATTTGAGGGGGTTGAGGATGGAGAAGAGCCTTCAGTGGGCAGGGGCTGGGCTTTCCAGGGGCTGTTGGAAGGGCACATTTCTCTTTGTCTCCCTCCACGTCCTTCCTCGTGCCCTTGGGGAAGGGAAAATCCCACATTAGGCTCTCCCAGGACTCGGGAGCCAGAGCCACCCTTATGGCCATGCTGCTGCCTCCCATCGCCCCACCAAATCATCCCAGAGGGAGGAGGTAAGGGATACACAAGCAGTCGGGGAGCGCAGCCCCCGTGCAGGAGCCTTCCCGCAGGTAAACAGGCAAAGCTCCTGTGAAGCATGCGAGATGCAGCCTTTCAGTAGCTCTACAACCTTAAGCAAATAAATGGGAGTGTCTGGGATTGCATGGCAGGCTATTGGAAGATGCACCCTTCTTGCTTGTACGGAAAATACTATTAATTCAGACAAGGACAGAGATTTATTAATGAGATGCTGGGCTTATTTAGCACACTCGGTAACCAGCCATCTCTTTTGCACCAGCCAAGAGTTACCGCCACTTCAGGCAGCCCCCAGTGCCCGTATCCTTCATTGCTACTGATCTTTTCACTGCATGGGAGAAAAGATGGAGAAAAAGAACAAGAAGATTTGTCTTCAGAAAAGGCCACACTTTCAGTAGCTGCTGACAACCTTCAGTCATATATTTCATGTGCTAACATAGGCACTATTTTCCCCAGCGCTCCAGCCCCGCCTGCCTCCGAATTCAGCCACTTCACCCATCCTCCTGCCTAGTCACCAGGGCTGTCCTCTAATCCCTGCCTGCAGCCCTGCTTAGGGCTGGGACGGTTCAATCCTGCAGCAGCGGCCCTTGGGAGAGTGATGGGTGGCCAGGGAGAAGCTGCTGGCTCAGCGCCCAAGCCCAGCCGTGCGTGATGAAGACTGGAGCTCTGAGTGGATGTGGGGGGATGAAGCTGTGCAGAGGGATGTTTCTGAACACAGCAGGCTCAGAGAAGAAAGAGATGGGGGCTACTGAGACCTCTCTGCTAAACAAGTGTGAACTGCGGTCTAGAAGCTGGCCAAAGCTGCGCAGGGTTCAAAAGCACCATGAGGACTCTGGACATGCCAGTCACATTGGCCAGCAGCCTTGGGGATGCAACCGTTCCTCCAGAAGCAAGTCCTCGGAAGCTGCTAATGCTGAAAACCTTGGTAGTTCCCCTTATTTCATGCTTGCAAATGGAGCGGAGCCATTTTGGCTCAATCTGTTCCAAGTCCACCTGAATCTAATACCTACCCTGGAAAAGTCAGCACAGAGTTAAAGCTAATAAATTTAGACACAAATAAAACCTTCATTGCAAGAAATGTCTATACAGTGGGGAAAGGCTCAGCCTTGCCTAAAATGACTGTCCTGAGCTGGGGAGCATCTCTCCTTACATGAGTAGGAGGACGATAAATAAACTTCACTCATGCAGATCGAGCAATGCCACTCTGCCCTGTCTCCTTGGGGAAGTCACTAGCCATGCTGCGTTTCATCTTGGAGAAGTATCCAGACATAGGCTTGCACTAGGTTTATTTTCATTCTATTGTTTCTTTCTCAGTCCCATCCAGAAAATGTACCTTACCCAACTGATAAGAACCGCCACAAACCACTCCATGTTTGGCGTTAAATGCAGGCAGATCGTTCCCTCAGTCTCGCTTCAGTCATCGTTACACGTGAAAGCCGGCAAAGGATAAAGCTGTAATGAGCAAGGCAGCAGGAAGATCAGCAGAGCAGGGATGCTGTGGCAGGGTCTGTGGCATGAGAACCTCATTAGTCAGAAGGACAGTCATGCTGGGGTGACTCAGCTTGGGAAAATGTACTTTTTTTGATGACTTAATAAAAGGTTGTTTAATTGTTGTTTTTTTTTTTTATTTAAATAATTGCTATTACTGACTCATTGCTAGTGGATGTCAAGGACGAAGCGAGTGTGATGGCACTAGCTTATCTAGCAGACTTGTAGCTATCACTTCAAAGAATGCTCCACGTGGTGCCACCTGTGGCTTAGGCTCTCATTTACGCCATCCTTGTGATTTCGGTGGCTTTACAATTTTGCCAGGTAGGCACCATTTGAACTGAGTTTTCCCATGCTGGTGGTCTGCCTTGTGCTTGTTATTAGTAACTGGATTGTGGTGTTCCAGCTGTTTCTGAGAGCTAAATTAGGCAGAAATGTTTGCAGATGACTGTTTTATACCTCACAGGCCATCATAGCAGAAGTTCAGGGCTCAAAACACCACCACAAACCGTCAATGCTTTTGAAATTTATCAGTCTCTGCTTTCTGAGATCTCACGTGTTCCCCAGAGACTCCTCTGAATTCAGCATCTCTGCAGATGCTTTATGCTGGCGCTGAGCCTGCTTTGCCCTGGCACGTCCCTGGTGCGTTGCCCACACTGCATGGAGGCCATCTCCAGGGGACAACAACCCACGCGTCATCCACAGGTCAACGTCGGAGCAGGACTTCCTCAGCAATAGTTTATTTCAGCTCCTGGGTGCCATGGACCAGAGTCCAGAAAGCCTCTCAACTCTCTGCTTTTGATACTTCTCCCACTGGCACAGAGAAGCAAGGAAGGAAAGGAAGTGTCTCTGTACTAGTGCCAGACAGAAATAAGTTCATCCAAGGATAAAAGATATGGGGGGAGGAGGAGGAGGGCACTGGGAGACAGACAGACTGGAGACGGCAGGGGCAGAAGGGGTCAAGGTAGCTTGGAGGGGATCAGATGAAGAACAGCCTGTAACCAGTTCAGCACACTCCTTTCTTGAAACCTGGAACAGGACCCAGCACTGGCAAATCTTCGCATTCCTCTGCAGCCAGCAACATCTCTGCCATCAGCTGGTGGAGATGGCGTGGGGTTAGCAGTCGGGATGCACAAGCACTGGCACGTGGACATCCCCTGCGGGTTCTGCAGCAGCTTGTTGGCCACACAGCCACGCAGTCAGCTGCCACCTCCAGTGAAAGCTTGTGTGAGATCCCTGGGGTTCAGGAGAGGGGAATTACTGCTGGTATGTGCTCTGGAGAGGGAAGGAAGGAAGGAAGAGAGGAGGGAGGGGGCTGTACACACTGCCGTCCTACAAACCCTCTGCTATGATAGAGAAGACGTCGCAGAGAACACTGATGGCACCTGGGAAATGCCACCACCCACGCGACCGCCTCTCCATTCCTCAGAGAGTAGGAACGATCCTTTGTCATTTTATTCCTCATTTGAGTAACCCCATGCTTTAATCAGCAAACCCGCGTAGCTCCAGGAGCAGAAGCCTACAGCATGTCACCTGCTGTCACAGCTGACAAACTCCTCATCCTTTCCATAAGTCATTTAAATCATCAAGGGAGACAACTTGTGTCTGATCTTCCTGCTCGTCCAGGAAGACTTTGTCCCAGGCTCTCACTTTTCACAGCACTCCTCAAATTGTAATTGCCAGCCTCAACTTCTTCAAGTTTAAGTCCATTTATTCTCGGGCTTTTCAAAGTCCGGGATACACCACATACTACGTGAAGGGCAATCTCTATGCTAACAAGCGATTCCCCAAAGAAGCACCAACTTGAGAGTCAGAGTATGATTGAATTTTTTTATTGCTCATTCTCCTATTGCTTGTATTTGTAACACTGAATGTATTTAGAGATATTACTGTATGTTAGCTAGGGTTATTGCACCAGACCAAACTTCAACAACAGCAGTATGTTGCCAATATTGAAAGTCCAAACCAATTGAGAGCTATGAGTCTACTAATTTTGTTCTTGTTTTGCTTAAACTTAAGCCCAAATCATCCCAGAGGACAAGAAATGCTTGTGCGAGCTGCAAAATTATAACTTAAGCTGTATGTCCACAGAGCTTTCTGGAAGATGGATTAGACAGTGAATTTTTTTTTATTGGCCGTATAAAATGGAACTAAATAAAGCTATGAGAATGTGCTCTAAGAATAATTCAGCACTGGCAGAAAGACAGATTATAACATCTACCAGCCTTGTCTTCAACAAGGTTTTACAATTTTCTAGAAAAGGCTCCCAGTTCCTGAGGATGAAAAATGGGTCTCTCAAGTACTGCCAGTTGCAGTTGTGTTGGTCTTACTTTGTGCCAGTGCAGCCTAGATGGGAGCATGGGGACCTATGTCCAGGCTAACAGAAGAGTATCTCAACCCTTACATACGTACCACCCGCCTGGTACTTTGTTTTGCCAAAGCAGCGTCACGGAGCATAAAGTAGTTTTGGGGGGGGAGCTGATCTACCAACAGCAGCCACTCACCTCCTCCCCACACCCTAGGAAGCCCCACTTCAAAATTTCCAGCTCTTGCCCCCCCTGCAGCTTTCCCAGGCCCACCTAGCCTTGGCACCAGCCCTTGCTTTTGAAAAGCATTTTCTGCCCCCTCCACCCTGCTTTTGGTCACATTTTCCTTATTCCTCTTTTCCGTCTTCCTCACCCTTCTGCCTTTCCGCAGAAGCTGGCATTTGCTTTCCCTCACCTTCGCTGTCAAATCAGCTGGCGCGCACGTGTGCCTCCGTGTTCGCTTGGCCCAGCACACAGTTATTTGCACACCCTCCCGTTCAAGCACCCTGACTCTCCCCAACCCTACTGCTTGGTCTTCCAGGCTCGTCCCTTTCCACCTGTCCCCCTTCCCTCCCGCATCCTCAAAAATCACTTCGCCATCTCCATCAACTCTTCCCTCTCTACTCCTTCCCCCTGCTGCAGGACACCTCCACGCAATGTGCTGCTCGGGGGCCTGAGAGGATTCACGGACCTCTGCAGACACCCCATCCCCATCGCTGACCATCCACCTCACGCGGACCTCAGGCCCGCCATGGCGTTGCCCCTCCACAGCACCGTTCTGCTGGCGGCAGGCCCCCTTTCCTGAGGCGACCCGCCCGTCCCGGCCTCATCGCCCGACGGCGGGGACCGTAACCTCCGACGGAGGCGCCAACTTGTTTGTGAGCACCACGGCCCGGGCGCCCCAACCTTCCCGCAACACCTCCCCTCCTCAGGAGGTGCGGCCATTTTGGGGGGGGGGGGGGGTGAGAGACACACACACACACACCACACACCGCACACAAAATGGACACCCCGCCCGCCTGCACGGGGAGAGCGCGCCGCGGTGCCACATCGCCACCTAGTGGAGCAGGGACGAGCCTCGCGCTGCCCCGTCCCCAAATCGGGGTGAGGGGGGGTCGGGGGGTTTGTTGACCCTCCGTGCGGGTTATCGCCGTTGAACCCCGGTGGGCACCTCGACAAGCGACGCGAGGGGAAATGATGGCTCGTCACCCACCGGCTGGTGCTCAGCCAGTCCCCCCCCGCCTCAGCTTCTGTAGCCCCCACGGCCCCCGCCAATCTCTCCCCGCCGCGCCCAATTTTATTGCTGAGCATGACGTCATATCGCGTGGAATATCCCTTGGGTCAGTTGGGGTCAGCTGTCCCGGCTGTGTCCTCCTCCCAACTCTTTGTGCCCCCCCAGCCCGCTCATTGGTGGGGTGAGAACCTCTGTGTAAGCGCTGCTCACTGATAACGAAATCATCCCTCTGTCATCAACACTGTTTCCAGCACAAATCCAAACCACAGCCCCGTACCAGCTACTACGAAGAAAATTAACCCTGTCCCAGCCAAAACCAGTACGTTCTCCTGCAGATCAATGGGGGACTTGAGACCCCCAGTGACGTACAGCCCCGAGAACGCTTTAAATGTCATGGCTAAAGCCCCGTGTCGTAACAGCGGGCAGCGTAACACTTGTGTCATACGGATTGACCTTAGACCATGGCAGTTTGTCAGCTCTGCCCATTAACCTGGACGTGACTTGGCTTCGGGTGAAGTGCCACTGCTTAGCAAGCGGAGATCTGGAGCTGCAAAATCTGGTCCCCATTGCCAGTCAAGGTGTGACCCACCCCTCCCACCTAAAAAGGGTTGGAAACCTTGAAAAACCTTGAAAAGCAATGTCTTTGCTTACAGATCGTGCACAACGTTTCCTTCCGTAGAGGTGACGCGGAGGAGGGTCAGCAAGGAATTAGCAATAATGGAGCCAAAAGGCTCCTCTGGTGTAAATGAAGTTCCCCCGATAGAAAATTGGGCTGAAGCCGCTTTCTGCGCAGTCCCGAGGAGTGCTTTTTGGAAGGCAGTGAGATCCCCACCTCCCCTGCTTCCAGTCCTGCCGTCTGCATGCAGCGCATTTGCACACAGAGGCAAATTAAACTCATGGCTGCCAGAGCTGTTGCAGGTCGGCTGCTCCCTTGCATATATCGGGGATGACTGCAGCCTGTTACCGCTCACCCCCTCCTGTTTCCATTAGAAACCGCCATGCGTTTTCCTTGAGGTTTTATAAAACTCCCACTGTAGGTCCCACGGGAAGAAGTCAGGCTGGTCAGATGGAGGGACAAGCTCGGGACAAGCGGAGGGACTGAACCGGAGCTCACACATTGTGGATTATAACCTTGTCCTGCCACACCTGTACATCACCCCCATTTTTTCTTCCTGCAAAATATTAAGAAAAAGGGAGCCCTTTTTTTTGTGCAGCCTAATGAGGTCCCTGGGGAAAAAAAAAAAACAACCTAGGCTCTGGAGGCATGGTCCGAAGCTCTACAGGTAAGACCTAAATATTTGGAGGAAAACTGTGCTTGTGGGCTCTCCTTTAAGCGGCAGATGTGTAACCTGCGTGCGGGCCACCTCCCCGGGGTCAGCAGACCCTGCCCTGCTGCACACACAAATATGCCACTGGAAAAGTTATGAGCTTTTTATTGTCACTTGTGGAGTGAGATATTGAACCATCGAAGTGCTTATTCATTTCTGGTTATCTGATTGTCGTAATGTTTCTAAACTGCCAGTTGAAGGTAAGAGATAAACTCCCGCCAGCCTCAGACTGAAAGGCGCCTTTGACGTAGCTAGGTGTTTTTCATCAGAGGATGATATATTATTTATTGACCCACACGGGGTCACCTGGAAATACTTCATGCAGGGAATCGAAAGGCAAGAGTAAATACTGAAATCAAAGGACTACAGGACCTCGTTTGGCCGGTGGGATGGTTTTTCTCTGCTTGTGTGGCCACGGTGGACCCGGCCTCATGGCTGGTGGCTCTGGTTTTTTCAAGGAAGAGAAAGTCCTGTGCCTTCTGTCATTCCAAGAGGAACAAACGCAGCACGGAGCAAAACAGGCAGCTATGTTATTTATTTCTCAAAGAATTCCCTTTCCCTGTTTCCATAACCTCAGTCTTTAACATCAGCTTGGAGATGTAGGGACTGAAGTGCTGTTCACAGCTCCTTGAAGGAGTGAATGGCGGGGACCTCCGTGGGGACGGCGCGGGGACCCAGCATCGCTGCCGAAGAAGATCAGGCAGGAGGGAGCCTCACTGTTCTCTAGATTTCCCAGGCTTGCTCTCTAAAAACTAATCTGAATGCATCCCCATGAAACAGCATTCGCATTGTAAAATGGAAAAAAGGCTTTTCCGAGGCTCAGGGGAGTTGTATATGTGCAGGGCATTCAGAGATAACAATTTTCTGAACAAATCTTTGATGTTAGCCTTTCAGCACATAATTTCAATGGAAGACATGAGAGACATCTATTTGCTAAAGGGAATATTTACCTCTTCCATTCTGCATATCGCTTCACTGTTGCTATGGTCACATGTTGTTATAATTGTCTTTTATTAAAGAGAATCTCTTTTAAAGACTTTTCTGCCCAATGCATCCTGCCAGCTTTCTGGTTCATGAATGTCTATTTACCTATTTAGCCTGTCTGATGACGGCATTTTTAAGGCCCCAGGGTATTTGGTTTCCAGGCACTGATAGAATTAACAGAGAAGTTCCCAGCATGATCATGATTTCCTGAAGTCAAAGGCAAGTTGAAAGTACTAGGGTTGGATTTTTTGGGCAGAGGGCGGGTGTTAATAAATAAAATGCCCCTTTCTGAAAAAGAAAATGTGTGAAGATTTTGGCTTTTTATCAATCAGAGATCAAATATAATAGGCTGAAGGAGATTAATTAGTCTAACTTCTCTCCTTGGATGCCTTCTGACAGAATTTTGTCTAGCCTGTTTTTCAAAAGCCTCCAGTTGGCCTGCTATTGTCTACATACGGATTCTACAATTTCCCTGGAGTCATCAGTACCCTGGGAAAAAAATATTGTAATTTCAAAAGCAAATTGCTCTGCAGCAAAGCCTCGCTGTGCATCAGACTGGGTGTGAGCAGTGAGGCCAGTGCCTTCTCCACAGGAGCTGCTGGAGTGTGTGACATCTCCATCCCTGTCCCTTGTGCTTGGCCATCCTTCCAAACCCAGAATCTCAGGGAATGAAGGGGATGTGCACTCAGATCCCATCACAAACTGCAGCTGGGACATGACAGCTGGATCTAGAGCCTGGGAAGTGTTCCTGTGTCCCACGGTTTTTACAGAAGCCAGGTTATTTTTGTCCTACTGTCGGTAGAGATAGAGAATAGGGTCACTATACCTTGTGTAATGACCTGATGCTTGCCTGAAGACTCTTGCCGTATCACTCTCAGTTGTTCCTCAAGAGTGTCAAACTTTGCATATTATTTTGCGTGTCTTTCGTCTTTCTGCTTTCAGGCCATTTCTGCAGTCAGTCCAGATCATACAACATCCTAATCCCATCTTCCCAAGCACTCCTCCTGGTTTGCTGACACGGGCCAGTTTTATAAGGGTGCCCTTTACTCCATCATCCCTATAATCATGGAATCAGAGAATCACAGAATGTTTTGGGTTGGAAGGGACCTTAAGGATTAGCTAGTCAACCCCCCTGCCATGGGCAGGGACACCTTCCATTAGACCAGGTTGCTCAAAGCCCCATTCAGCCTGGCCTTGAACACTTCCAGGGATTGGACATCCGCAACTTTGCTGGACAACCGTTCCAGTGTTTCACTGCCTTCGTCATAAAGAATTTCTTCCTTATATGTAGTCTGAATCTACCCTCTTGCAGTGTAAAACCATTACCCCTTGTCCTGTCAATGACCCCATTGAACGACACCTAATCAGAGCAGACCCACACTAGGCTTCTCTTCATGTGTCCTCCAAAATGGGAAGTTAATTGTTGGTAACCACTTATTAGCCTTGTTTAGTTTGAGCATGCAGAGAGGTTGTGCTAGCAGTGTCCCCTCCACATTGAGTGTAAAACATTGGCTGAGTACAGTCTGACCTGGCAGCGGGACAGAGCTTTCAAAGAAAATCGTGTCTATATAAATGTCACGAAAGTGGGTAGCCAGACGGAGACAAGGACCCTTTTCAGTAACTTTGCTGAGCAAACAGCTGTAGCTGAGCTCTTGGCTTGTCAGACGCCAAGGCACCCGCACAAGTGAGAGCTCTTATGAACCCTCCAGATGAAAGCAGAGCTGGAGTCAGTTGCAAAGTAGGTCCGTAGGCTTTGGGAGGGCTAAGGCTGAGCACAGCTCCTGAAGCAGCTCCAAATCCGCCTTACCACGGCTTCGTCTCCTTTGCTGGGGACAGCTCTGGCTCAGGCAGGGTCAAAAGCGTCATGTTGGTCAAAAGGAACGGAAAGTGGCCAGTCTCACCTTGCGGCGAGGCAATGATGCTGATGGGTCTGTTGGCCAGTGCGTGTGGGCTGCTGGGTGGCCGGTATTGCAAACAATAGCCAAATCCTAAATGAAGCAAAGCCAGCTCCATAGCTGTGTCTCTCTGCTCCGGAGGTGTCTGTGTGATGCCCAAGTGAAAGAATAAGAACTGCTTTATGGCCCAGGCTGTGTCCTGTGCCACCGAGGAAGGCTAACGGGGCTGCTATACCCCTTCAGACACGAGGTCTGGGCTCTGTCCTGCTCGGCACATCCTTGCCCACCACAGTCCAGCCGACGTGTTCAGCATTCCTGCCGAGGCATCGCGTCACCATTGTGTGTCACCGGCGGGACCGGCTGCAGCCAAAGCCTCCCCAAACTGCGTTGCCATGGCAGTCTGTGCTCCAGCCTCATCCCTCTTGGTCACCTGGCACACAGAAGGTCTCACCTACTTCTCATGTCTCTTATCCCTCCTGTCCTGTTGTCCGTAGTGTTGTAAGCCTCCATGGTCGCAGCTGGACTCTCCGCAGTGGCTGCTGTCACACGAGCCCCCTTTTTAGGGGGAGCATCCATCCTCGCTTTTGTCGGACTGCTTTGCCACGGTTTGCTTGGCAGCTGCAGTGAGAGCTGTGCTGAGGCTGCTCGGTCACCACAGCGATTACATCTGTATCGTTTGTATTAAACAGTGGGAGTGCAGAGCCAGGATCAGCGGCCAAACTCAAGTGGCTGTAATGGTTGGGAGCTTTGTGCTCAGAAGTTGCTGCGGGGGTAAAACAATAACGGGGTTGCTGACATTTTGCTGGTGTTGCAAAAAGTATTAGCTTTCAGGGGAAATGGGAAAGAAAGAAAACAGCGCTCAGCTCTGCGCTGCTGAATTAATTGGGCAGAACTAGAGCAGTTTTATCTTGGCCGATACCAGTCACTGATCATCTGCTCCTAAAGTCTGCCTACCTCTGGGTGCCACCTCTGCCATGTCCGTCGTTGTGCATAGCTGTTTTGAAACACAACAGGGATGAGAAAAACAGGTGATGGAGAGGCAAAGGTGAAACTGCATAGTCAGAAACTCACCCTTCCTTTTCCTGGGGTGAGGAGGTAGGAGGGGAGGTTGAGGGGGTTGCATTCCTCCTCCCAAACCTCAGCATTCCCAGCTGCAAGGAGCACCGTCAGACCCTCGACAGGGGAGCAGCTGCAAGAGTGCAACTCAGTTCCATGTTCAACTGTGTGATTATTTGCAATTAGCTGTGTGTAAATCCAGCAGCTGGAGTATGATGGGAGTTACCTGACCCAGCTCCTGAGCAGTTCCCAAAATATTTAGAAGAGCACTGCTAGTCACTAAACCAGGATGGCATAAGGACGATGGTGAGAATGTAGGAGTGGCCATACCAAGCCAGCACAGCACCCTGTCCCTAGCAGATGGCTGAAGAGAGAAGGAGGCTATTTAGTCTTGTTAAAGTTGTGTTGATGCCCATCTCCAATGGAGAAAACCAACAGAAAAGGCTCAAGGAAAAGTAGAAGGACCAAGCAAGTATACTGAGGTGTTTCCAAAAAATCTGTTCCATCTCACAGCAGTCTATGGCTCAGGGGCCTCGGCACCTAAGACACCTCAGTGGATTTCACCTCCCTGAGGATGTCCAAAACATATGTGAACCTGGGCACATTTACTTTACATCCATAATATCCTCTCACAGGGAGCATCACAGATTTAAACACTGTGCAACCATATAAATTCCACACAGTATAAAAATCAATCTCATTCTGTTTTTCTTGAAATTGCAGCCTGCTGGTTTTGTGTGAGGCGCCTTAGGTCTTGTATTAGAAAAGGCTGATGGGTGGTTCCTTCTTCATCTTCTTCATGCCGTTTGTAATTTACAACCTGCTAGCATGTCCTCTTGTCTGTTTTTTGGGCTAACGAGTTCTCTCTACCTGTTTTTTCCATGTACAGAAGTCTTTCTGTACCTTTGATCACCTTTGTCAGCTTTCTCCTTATCTTTCTAGCCATAAAGCAATATCCCCTGTCACCTGTCTATAATGCTGGGTAAATGCTAAGTAAGGCCAATGCGTACCATTCATTAAGCCCAAGGGAAATCTTTGGAGGCGTATGAACCCCACAACACTGAGGTGCACACAGAGCATGTCCCTGTGCATGGGACAGTGGCTTCAGAGCAGACAAGTCATAGTGGAGACCAGAGTGGGGAAGGAAGGAATATCTGCAGGACCAGAGAGTGAGCAAATTCTCATTCCTGCAGGGACACAGCATCCTGCCACAGCCTGAAATAGGTGATAAGGAATGTGAAATTCTCTGTACTGAGCACTGGAGAACACCTGCTGAATGCCTGGAGGGAGACATTTTAAGTTTGGGAGGGGTTGGATACATTCTTAGAGTGACAAACCACATTTCTAGGGCTCCCTTGAACCAGGCACTGGAGATCAACCCGAGTCAAAGGGTAAAGCCACTCTGCAGTCTCCAGGTGTGTGCAATGAAATGCAAAGAGCCTGTGCTGGCAGTTGCAGATGCATGCAATGTTTAAGTGCCTGCCTTAAATTCCTGATAGGGTCTGGGTTATACAAGGAAAAGTCTCTAGGTGTGTGAAGTGGAGTCTGGTCTCACTGTTCATGTGATGTGGCAGCCTGGATTCTAACACAGAGTCCTCCTAGATTCTTAGCATGGCCCCTGGAGGAGTGACTTTTGCCTTTAATGGCTGTCATTGAAACATATAACTATAAAAACTGACACTCCTTTATACACAGATCATAGCCCTTTTTTCCCTCCTAGAGCTAGAAGTGACGTCTGCCGTTCAGGGCGGCTTTGCAGACCCCATGTGCTGGTAACACCAGCATTAGTGAACCAGAGACCGAGCCATCACAGCGCCTTCCTCTCATTCTGTCCCCGATTTCGCCTGCCCAGCTCTGTGGCTAGCGTGCACGCCTTGAGGACGGCCAGGATGCAAGCCCAGTCCCTGCCTGAACACATTTCAATCCACATCTCCGTCTTGCCAGGAGAAGTCTGTATTACCCTGCTTCTCGTTGTGTGCTGCAGGAGGAGCCCCAAGGTCCATGGCTCGGAGGTTGACCCTCATCTGGCCGGGCAAGCCCTTCCCCACAGCCTGGGCAGACTGACTTTAAGGAAGGCAGAGGAAAAGGTCAGCATCAGAGATGCCTGGTAGGAATCAGACAGGCCAGGGGCGCTGTTTTGGGTGCCTCGGCTACCAGCCTCACTCCCTTCTGGCACCTCGGCGTGCTGTCGTTTTCTCCTTGCTGCTTCCCTTACCATGACACAGAGAGCAGCTAACCCAAAAACTGTGTGGTTGTGTCTTCATGCAATGAATATTGAGGCTTAATGACAAAAGTGTAGGCACTGTTGCCTTGAAAATGTGTTGCTAAGAAGCAAACGAAGAGGCTGAAAAATGCAGAATACAGGCAGCAAGGGAAAACACAAGCACTGCTATGGAAGGAAGGAAGGAAGAAAGAAGCTGTGCTCACAGCTCCCTATAATCAGATACTGCAAGGTTTAAAACCTTGCTTTCAGGAAGATCCCAAAGCCAATTTTATTTAAGGGCATAACCGCCAGGTGCTATCATCAATAAATATTTTAATCGCAAAGTAGAAATCAGCAAGTGACTGAAAGGAACAATTCAACAGTGTCTTCAGCTGCTTCTCAGGGATCTTCCTGGAAGGCTAGGGGAGAGATGTGGGATGGAGTCTGTCTGAGGCAGCATTACATTTTTTCCCATGTTATTCCTGGATAATATTAAGAGGTCAGTCAGAGAGTGTTTGAAACATCTGTTTGAGCCTCAGCAAAGAATAGAGTCCAGAAACATTTTAACCTTTCATAACAAATACTCTAAAGGTGCTCTGAGCTGCATGCAATGACTTGTACAAAAGGTATGAACATTTATAGTGCTCTACATACTTAGCGTGCCATGTAAACACCAGCTAGTTAATCTAAGTAATATCGTAAAGCAAATTAAACTATTTATCTTCTCAGAGATAAGCCAGTAAGTGAGTTTAAAAAAAAAAATCAGCTCCCTAACAGAATGCTTATTTAAAAGGGGAAACTGACACAGTGTTTAATTTATTTCTCCAGAATAAAGAGATTTCCTGATATTTCTGCTACAGATGAGTGCAGAACAAATGGAAGGGCTGCATTACATTCATTCGGAAGGCTTGTTTTCCTTCCAGTGTTACACCAACATCAGCTCATTGTTTTTGGAAGCGTTGCTTTCTGTCAACTAGTGTAAGCTCTTTGAAAGCCGGAGTCCTAATTCCAGTGATTGCTCCTTCAGCTATTGTTTTCCTCTTTCATATGCATACAAAAGAAGACTTAAAACAATATGGACAAAAATATTCTGATGCTGAAATTGGGTTCAGCTGCCTTTCTGTCCCCCCTCCCCCGCCCCCACCTGCTTTGCCTAAGCTAAATGAAGTGTTCTTTCACGGGGCTGAATTCATCCAGCCTAGCAATCGCTGTCTAAGAGCTGTGCATTTATTTCGTTGCAGTCTTCCAGTCATTCTCACGAGCACATGAGTGAGGGCATGAGCCAGAGCTGGCCATGTTAGCAGGAGGCCACAGCTCCCGCTGCCTCTGCAAACCCACACCTGGGCTTTGGCAGAGCCTTACTTGGCTCAATAAAGGCTTTGAGGATGTAGCCCTATAAACTAATGTAAATACTATATAACGACTAATCTTCATTGTAGAGGAGGAAGTAATGCAGCTTTATGAGTGGGAAGGTCAAGGAATGTTATCCGCTCTTACTCAGGAGTTCTGTGGTCTCCATTTACATTTCATCCATTTGCTTTTCTATTGACACTGGCTTGGGATAGAGGAAACTCATGCAAAGATCAGATTGCCTGGCAAGATCCTGACAAAGGAAGGAAACGGCCATTGATTACAAGGGACCTGATCTGGCATTCCTCATGGAGCTCCCTGCCCCTTTGCTGGCTGTTTTAGGCACCTCGGCAGCGCAGAATGGAGCCTCACGCTTGTCCAGGGCTGGCACTGGGTGTCTGGTGTAGGTTGCAGACCATCTGTTATGACCACACTGGGGCAATTTTATCTGCAAGAAGCAGTTGAAGTAGTTCTGATCATTCAAAAGAGAAATGAGCTTGAACCGCAGCAGTGTCCCTGCATGTCTGTTTGCTGACCCCTCAACCAAAGGGAAACCAAGATGCATCAGAAGGGGATTCTGTCTCCACCGTGCTCCCATCATCAGCCCCCGGTGTTTCACCTTCTGGAACATTTTTTAATATAATGGAGCATAGAAAGAGTGACAATAGGTACTTCTAATTATTCTGATCTCATTATGAGTGTTTTTCTTTCTAAGTGTCCATCTAAAACCAGAACACATTTGCATACTATTATAGATCCATTATATGTGTATATATACACACAGACACACACAGTTATATACCAACAGTAACCCGCTTAGAGGTGAATTTTTTTTTTAAACACCTGTTTTCCAAAAAGTTATGATAGCATGCTTTGTAAAACATGGGAAAAATTCCTAGGCTTTATGATTCTAAAGCATAACAAGTAGAAGTTAAGACCAAGTAAAAAAATTTGCATGGGAGCCACAAGTAACTGGAAAGTTATTTTGCTTTGGAAATTAACAATTTAACAGATAACCGCTTGGTTTTAGGATATGCACTGGCACATATCACAACACTCAAAAGATTATATGGCATCAGTTCAGGTCAGATTTCCAGATTCTACTCTCAGTCAGGAGGTCCAAAAGTTAAGAAAACTCCAATTGCCTCCAGTTTCAGATTTACATCTGTGAACCAGAGACCGGAATCTGGTCTTGCATACTTGTCCGTTACAGAAGTTAGAGAAATGCTAACCCAGACTGATCCCTCACGCTTGTTTCTGCTCTTGGTTTTAAATGTAACAGTAGTAGGGAATTCTCTGCCAACGCAGAGAAAATTAGGAACACAGGGTCATAGTATGGGTTGAATGAATAGCCCACCAGGAGAGAAGCTTTGCCCCTGCAAAGGGTTTTCTGGGCTTGGGACAGACAAACTTTCCCATTGGCATACGCATGCGTGTGCATGCACACACACAGAGCTGGCCAAAGCCTCAGGGACTTTTGCCACCATCCTGTTAATCATTATCGAGGGAGAGCTGTATTCTTTGAGATCTCTGACCTGTTTTGCAGCCCTGAAGGTTTTATTGCAGCCAGCGCAGCCTTGGACAGTGTTTGGATTGTGTGCTGACAGCCAGCCAGCTGGCCATGGTTCAGAGCTCAGCGATACCGAGCATTGCAGGACCTGCCCGTTTGTACTTCTTGGCCTCTTGGGAAAATGGAGCAACTCCTGCTTCCATCAGCCAAGGGGGAGCGGGCGGCCTGAGGGACGCAGGGCGAGGAGGAAGCAGCCAGGTGAATTTTCCTTGGGTGATAGCGAGGTGACCTGGATGTGGTGGTTGCAAGAGCATGGATTCAGGACTGAAGAGCAGTCAGGTGAAATGGGATGGTGCAAGGAGAGCCTCTGTCTTCAGTAGACTGCCCCAAACACATGAAATCTCAGCCTCAAATCTTATGAGATTCACACACACAGAAAAGACTTCTAGAGGTCTTTGTTTAAGTCCATTTATTTTCTTCTGGGTTTTTTTCAGGACTCTGGAAGCTTTTCCTGAAGCCTTTGGTGATTTGCTGAAGCCTTGAACTTCAGCAAGAAGTTCATTCAGTCTTGAATTCATTCAAGAATTTAAGTACTGTACTATTCCTGCTCTACTAAATTGTAAATAATTTCAAACAAAGAGGAATCAGAACCATTTTGTCAATTATTTTGATTAGCCGGTATCTTGCTGGCTCCTGCATGTCCTTTCTGGTTAGTGACTCTCAGGGTAGACATCTGCTTCAAATCCCATGAAAGTGAGACAGTAAAAAATCTGTGAAGAAGTGGAATTAGGAGTTCAAACCCAGTAGCCTTGCTGGGTAAGGGGCCTGTGACTAGCTAATCTTTAAAGGTCCCTTCCAACCCATACTGTCCTATGGGTCTGTGAGCCTACGGTAAGTGCATGACCATGCAGTCACTCAGGGAAGCTCCTCTTTGGAACATGTTCCCAAGAGGACATAAATAAAGAAAATTGTTCCTTCTCAGTACTGGAAACTCATTAAAATCATCTGCACCAATTACAAGAAGCAGCACCAGACATGCTACACAGAAGGCATCTCCATGGGGTCAAAAGGAGAGAGCAGAGATTGCTATCTCCAGCATGAGTCTGTCTGCCCTTTTGAAGAGCATGTTCCCCCTACTCTGACTAGTGATAGAGCTGTTCAGTCCGAGAGATTTATTCTTTTACATTTATCAAGAAGGTGTTAGGAAACGGAAGGATATTTATTTCCCACCATCACCCTGGTGAAGTTTCAGCCGGTTTTGTTGTATGTCCATACATCTGGATTTTATGGTCCGCTGCCTTATGAGCTGCGTACATAAGGCACAGAGTTATGGGTGAGCATGAGCATGTAGTAACAGACAGCAAACCTGGTATCAACACCAGCCAGGCCTGTCAGCTAGACCAGACAGACTCACTTTCTGCTTGAGTTAATCAAATCCTTGTAGGACCTTCCAGAGAGCACAGGGCATTGCATAGCACCTGATCCTGGCTGCTGAAGTTCACACTTCGGTGGGGCTGGAGCTGATCAAAGGGGTTTGTCTGGGTCAAGGAGGCTGAGCCCTTGCAGAAAAGTGTGTGCTGCAGTCAGGATGCTATCTACTGTAATACTTCTTGCTTCAAAACATGGAAAAGTGTGACTTTTTCATGGGACCAGAAAAGGGTTCTATTGATTTTTTTTTTGCGTGTATGAAACAGCAGTACAATTTTGAGCCTCCCCTGCTGTCTCCCCAGTTCAAATCCCAACGCTTTGCAGAAGTGACAATTCTGTGCAGGATGAAATCACCTGGAACTAACTGGTACAAAGAAGGCTGCGTACTATTGACAAAAGCCTTTTTGTCAGTTAGCTGTCCGGGTGCATATTCCTGAAAACCTTTAAATTTGGGGGGCTGAATCACTTTTGTTGCATTTACTCATAATCTTTTTCAGCATTACTTAGGAGTTTGCAGTAAGCAGATTTTAGTCATTAGGGATAATGAACATAATTTACTTGTAGTTGTGTTCCGTTTTACCAACTACATCACAGGCAGTCATCCTTAAGGTATAAAATATACATGTTCAGTAAAGCTTTGTTTTAGTGCAGTCAATAGGATATGAAGGCAGCGTGTGCCCAGGAAAGAACAATTTAGGGAAATTAAGAGTTGTTTCATGAATGCAAGAACAAAGCTTGCTTCCAGCAGCTTCTCTGGCAGCATGTGTCCAGTGGGGACACAAAGGGTATAAAACCTTCCCCAGCTGTCACTGGAGCCATCTTTAGATCTTGAAGACAGAGCTTCTTGATGAGCGAAGAGAGAGCATTAGTGTGCACCAAGGGTGGTCGATAGCCATGCACTTCTCTGTGGCTTGTCTTTTGGGGGTCTTCCGGAAGGCCAGCAACGCTCCTCTCAGAAGGAAAATGTCCGGTTCACCCCCATGGGGCAGTGAGGTGAAGTCTTTGTGAAAAAAATCTCTGTGGGGACACATCCCCAGTTCTGACTGGAGGAGAGGTCTGTTTTTTCCAGTAACACCTGATTTCCTAATCTTCCTCCTGTGCAACAGCAGAACAGAATGGCCACCGTGTCCTCACTGAACTGGTCTAAACAGAGAGCTCTGCATCCTCAGCAACTGTCTTCAAATTCCCCTTTTAAACCAGTCCTGGAAGCTTTGTAAACCCTGACTCACCTGGGCTAACATTTGGTGGGACCACACACAACCCTGACTCCAGGTACCTTAACCATTTGCCCTTAACTCTTACTAGGTTTTGGCACAGAGTCCCTCTTGGCATGTAGCAAAGCAGCAGATGATCTACACTGCGCTGAACTTCTGAGGGTGTGGGGAAAGCAGGTTTGCTCTTCCCTTGCTGTAGATCTGTACGGAGGCAATGATGCCACAGGTACATTTTATGAGTGGAGGGGATAGCGCGGGGTGCTGCGTATCCTTTTCTCTGCGCCCAGGAAGGGAGCACTGTAAGTACATACCCTAGTACAGGACATGCAGAGATGCACTCATATTTCTCCTGTATGTACCCAGCTTAGTTATTGTGACCACCGTGGTGGCTAAGGCCAAGAAGGTGACAAGCAATCCAGACTGCTCTCCAGGGCTGCCAGACACTATCTCCTTCCTCCGTTGATGGCAACACTTAAATGAGGCACTTCAAGCAAGAAGCGTAAATGCAGCCCATAGGATAGAAAGATAGGACAGAGGCAAGTAAGAGTGTGAAGAGTGTAAGGGCAGAAAGTAGGAGAAATGATACCAGAGACAAAGGCCTGCCAAGATGATGCAGGATTGAGAAGAGAAGCAAAAGAGCAAGAATGAGAAGTAAAGAAGTGGAAAAGTCTGGAAGAGAGTGAAAGAAACAGAGGAAAGCATAAAGGTTAACTTTGGTAGCAGTTCCCTTTGAACGGGGGGGGGGGGGGGGAAGAGCTGAAAAGAACAGAGAAATGACGAACAGATAGCAGAGTCTCTGTCCCTCCCATTTATAAAATGTTTAGTCACACAGCACTTTCATTTTCCAAAACTGCCCGGTCACGGTGCTGAAAGGACTCATGCCAGGTCTCAAGCAGGGTGCCTCTCATTGCTGGTGCAGGGCGCAGAGCTCCGGCAGGCACTTCCGCAGACCCTGCACCCCCCTCAGCACCCCCTTTCTCCTGTGTTCCGAAGATGTGCTGCAGGCATGGGCGGTCTAGAATTTGTACCTATTTAAATTAAGTTTTCCAAACCTCTTGCTCTGCATGCAGTTCTGCGTGCATGTCTCATCACTAAGGTACAGAGGATTTTTCGTGCAGATAATTTAACGTGATGTTGTGGTCCCACATCCTATGGCTCCTCAGTGGAAGTCCCTGGTTGGAGTCATGCTGTTTGGAGCAGGAGATTCCTGTCCTCCTTGTTACTTTGGTTGGTTCAAGCCCTTCTTTCAAATCTAAAAGCAAGCCCTGGAACTGCAATTCCATTACCTACGGTCACCTTCAGAGCACTGCGGCTCACTAGACGGCCACCCACGCAGGATGCTGGACACTGACTTTGCACCAGTGTGCGCAAAATGCTGCACAAAAATCCTCTTTACTTTCTGTAAGAGTACCGTACAACAGAGTAAGTGCATTGCCCGTAGCCCTCTAAGTGGTGTTAGATAATAGGCAAACATTTAAAAGACCTTTTTTTTCTGTAGAAAAACATAACCTGATACAGGGACAGAGCAAGTTCACACAATTAAGATGTGCTACAAAGTGACAGCGGTTGATCAATCAACTGACTAATTGCATCTGACTGCAGCAAGTAGAGATTCTTCTGTCCTGTGTTTGCTTGAAAGGAAGCGAGGAAGAGAACTGGGTCACCTAAATGGCCTGAGGCACAGGCTAGCCAATGCAATCCATCGCTTCACTCAGTCACCTTCGCTGATGGGAAAATACAGACAGCTATCTGGTACTCCTAGAACCTTTATCCAAGCCATTGCATGCAAAGAAATACTTAGGATTAGAAGCATTTTGTATTTTTTATATATTTCTAAAAAGTAACTGTTATTTTATCACCTAATCAGGTTATATAGTAGTGCTTTATTACCAAATCTGAAATTTATTACAGTTGCTTTGTGGTTATACACAAGGGTTGAATTGGTGCTTTATTACTACAAGCAGCTGATAACACATACCTAATTAAGGTAACTTCGTATCTCTCTCTCTTGTTTTGAATTTTTCTGACACCAAGTTCTTGCTAGTACTGAACAATTGTTATTATTAGTGACTTCAGCTACCTGAAACAAGACTGAATTAACAGGTAGCGAAGATGTGATTGCAGCACCAAATTTCTAAGTAGTTTGATTGGTAAATAATACAATAATACCAATTAGACCATCACAGCTGCTTATCTCATAGAGATTACACTATAAAATAAATATGTATCTGTAAATATATCTTGTTATGGTAAGGCATAGTTTGCATGATTTAAATTACTTATAAGAAACAATTAAGCTTCTTTATGAAGTCAGATATCAGAAACAACAGTGGTCTGCACCCCAACTTTGTGAATAAATCATCACAGAAAACACAAGCAAATAAAAGAAAAATGTAAACCAGATATTATTTTGTGAATCTGAGTTCCAAGGGATATCTCATGTGTTATTTGGTGTCTTTGCTGAAAAAAATCCCCAAAGATAGCTGGAATATGCATGAAAAATGTGGCCTCATGGCACCAAAGGGAGAAGGATTTGATCTTGGTGCTAACCAGAAGTGGGGCTTTGAGTTGCAAACATAGGCTATATTTTGTCATTGACCTTCCTGTGCATTCAGAAAATCAAGGGTTTGAATCCTCTGTGTAAATAAAAAGACTGCAACACATGCACACCTGATCCTAGCGGCAGTTTCCTTTTCCAACTGCATCTCCCAGGCCAGAATTGTTCCAAAGAACAAGAAATATCCCAACGAGTGATCGACATGGTGCCCTGCATGGTACAGCTATTTAAATTCTAGCTCAGAAAGATCATGGTGTTAATGTGGACGTCATGCTTCTGACACGTGCTCCATGCTGCTGAAGTAAGCAGAAATCACTGCACAGTGCTGGATCGTATTCTTGAGGCTTAGGTGTCTCAGTGTGAACACTGGAGGCACCTCATTTTCTATTAGGGATTTAGTCATTTGGAAAAAATTGTGAAAGAAAGTATATGCACAGAGAACATATAGGGCAGGTCAATTTGATTTCCTTGTAAAGAAAGTAAGGAAGAGGCAGAGACTCTGTCCAGAGTCATAGTTGCAGTAATTGGGGAAGGTAGGAAGAGAAGGTGGGTCTCATTATTTCCCACCCCATGCTCAGCCACAGGACCAAACCCAGAGAATCTCACAAAGTTCATCAAGACTAGAAATAAAAGAACCACAAATATTGCAGCTCAAACTTCCATTTCTTCCTTATTCTAGAAACAGTCCCACTGTCTGTTTGTAGATAACTTTCTCTTTCCTTCTTCAGTTAAAATTGTATTCAATTTCTCCCTCTCTCAGTTACAATTTTATTCTGTTCGTCTTCTCCTCCCCTCTTCTCCCTGCTACCCTTGGACTGATGAGTGGGAAAGGCAAATGGTGAAGGCCAGTACCTGCCACACAAATTCAGCAGGCAGCAGGCCTGGTGAAAATTCCCTGCTCCCAGGTTTTATGGCAGGGTGCAATCGGTGGCTTGTGTTTGCTATTTAAACAAAGGAACCTTGGAGTTAGAGGGAAGGTCTTCCCCAAGAAGCTGCTGACTCCTGAAACTCGATGTCCTGCTCCTTATCGGGACAATTTATGACAGGTTTCACAAATGTTTTATGAGACCCTGATGACTGCGTGCTGAGCAGGGTGGTGGCAGCTGCCTCCAACTTTGTGCGTTGTTGACAAAAGATCAAAGACCAGATTTACCACCCTGATAAGATCGGATGGATAAGAATCCCGAACTGACTTTTTCCCAGTTTCCTGCACGGACGAGCACGTTGCAGGACTTATTGACAGAGGCTTAATCCTGAAGACCTTGTTTGGACAAAACTCCTACCAATTTCTACACCTCTTCTCCTAGGCTTAGTGGAGATTCCTTGAAATGGGCAGTAAAGTTTGAGACTGTTGTTGATTTAGGGTGAGCCACCACTTTGACTGAAAACACCTTTCTTCCAAGAGTCCCTGGACATAGGAGCGCTGAGGGGATTGTTGGTCTTGGTGGGGTCAGGCTGATGGGAACCGCCATGCATTGCCAACTTTCCAATTTTTTAAGGCTCTGGTGCACAAGGCCTCCCTCCAGCTGCTGCAGAGCTCTGTCTTGCTCCTGTCTGTGGTATTCCAGGCAGGGCTCTGCTGACCTGTGGAGTCCCACCACCCGAGCCCAGTGGAGAGGGCAGCTGGGAACACGGGCTGCATGACAGAGGCCAGCCAAGCCTGTCACGCACAATGCGTCTGATTTTAACACGTCTGATTTTCTAACTGTCGAACCCCCAGGAAGGTCCTGGGGTTGCCTTGAGGTAGTACTTGTCCTGCAGAAGGAGACGTCTGTCCTGGGCCTGTCCACCAGCACCTCCTGCACCAGGAGCACTGGGTGCTGTGCTCCCAGGACCTAAAGGCTGCAAGGTGAGAGGGCCACGGAGCGCTGCCAGAAGCACGTTATACCTGCCATGATTTAGGGTATTAGATGTGTTAGCATGCTAAAGCAAGCAGGCGATAAGGCAGGGCTGCAGTGTGTTTCAAACATAACTAGAAGTCAGAAGAGATGACTGCTGTTACTATTTTTTGCTGGAAACTTTCTGGGTAATTCTCAAAAAAATGTATGCCGCTTTTTCTTGCCTGGGAAGAGAAATATTTTTTGCTTCTTGTCAGAGGATTATTTCATTATTGGTAGAAAAACTTTTTGAGACAGCTAAAAATAAAGTGTTGTAGAAACACTGTGTTGACTTTTTTAGGCAATGCATGAGAAGAACTGTCTTTCAATGACACAAGGCATGCCTGTGCCCTGAAGTTTGTTTCCCAGGAAGCCTGACTCCTCACTCAAAAAATGCCAAATAACACAGGTTAGCGACACCAAAGTATCTCAGAAATTGTCTTCAGAGCCACTTGACCAGCAGACAGCTCAAAGAACAGGCTGGCCCGCAGCACTTAAATACAGTCAGCAGTATGAAATAAAGAGATGAAAAGTGGGATCTAAATTTCCATCACCAAGTTCTCAGAGGCAAAGCCCGCAGTAAATCAGAGAAAATCACTGCCAGCCATACCTGGCCAGAGAGAGACTGGTGTTCCTCTGCTTGGAGAGCAGGGAAAGACAATCTGAAGTCATCTGGAAGGATTTAGATTTTCTCAAGCTGCCAAGTGTCAAACAACAGTTGGCCAAACAAGGGACTGCCCCAGGCTTGAAGCGTGCAGTTTGCTGGGAGCTGTCGTCTGGTTTATGAATTACATTTTCTTCAGTCTCATTGAAAATCAAAGATTGAAAAAAGTGGAAGTTTAAGCATTTTTCTTCTGTCCCTGATGCCAGAAGCTTGCTTCTCTAGAGCTCAGAGAAAGATAATTCTGTGGAAAAGTAGGGGTCGGCAGCCATGAAACAGCCCATCAAGTGGAGATGGTTGGGCTTTACGCCCTGTTTGTGGAAGTATAACTCCACAAAGTGATGGAGAGCCAAAAATCAAGCCTAGTGACCTGAAGTACCCAAGGCTTTTAAAAACAGCACGTGGAAAATTAATATAGATCTATCATGGTTCTGCAGGAGGTAATAAGAACAAATACTCTGTTATACTACAGGTCCGGTAGTACAACATCAAGAAACAATGTGGAGGAGCAGCTGCTCATGGCCAAGGAAGAGGTTGAAAAAATTAAAACAAAGCAAAACACCCAGTTTGGAACATTTCATGTTGCTCGCAGCTCAGCCCTAGATGATGTTGATCACAAAATCTTAACTTAGGTAGCCATTTGGCTTCCAGTTACTTAATCCCCGCACTCGTTTGCTGCTATGGGAAGTCGAAGCAAGACTCTGCGTGGGGTTTGGCGGTGCGGTTACCATCCCCACACGAGCAGGGTTACCAGCGGAGCAGAGCTGACGGGGCCACCACCAGCCCCTGTGCCTGGCCCCATTCTGCCCCAGAGATCGGTCGAAAAACGATGCCGGGGAGAATCGTGGGGCTCCATCTTGCCCGGCTGCAGAGCACCCCGTGCTAAAATCCATGCCGAGCCCTGACATGGCTTGGATCTGCTTTTCCTCCGGGTGTAAAAACTCATTCCCAGGGGAATTCCCAGGAAGCAGCCCTGGCTGGGGGCTGGCAGGACGGGAAGGCAGGCAGCAGAGCCAGGGCAGAGCCAGCCCTTTACAGCCAGCACAGGCAGGTGGATGTGGATCTTTATCTTCTCCGAACTCGTTTTCTAAACATTATCAACTCAGATTACTGTCCACAAATTTCACTCCAAAACTTGAGAGTAATAGGCTTTTACAATGCAGTAAAGAAAGATATTAACTGGTTCGGGGATTGACTAGACAACCATTTACACCACTCTTTTATCAATATTGCCATAATTTGACACTTCTGAATGGAGGAGGATTGTAAAGCGCCTGCAGACCCTGTAAAACATGTTAAATGGAGATTAGTCTTACTGCTTAGTTGAAGCCTAGTAAAAGATAATTAAATTGACTGATGCAGCTGTAAATCTCACTTTTATCAAATCCTGGCTCTCTTTGTCCTTATGATTTTACAGCATCATTAATGTTGTTGTGACAATATCATTAATCTCCTCCTGCTGTTCAGAAAATGAAAGGCAACCAGCAGACACTATATAAATCTGCTCTCCCCTTGCTGGCGTTATCTTTTCTCCTTTCTCATACAACTCAGACACACATTTCATTCATGAGGTGATTTCATAAGCTGAAAATTAATTGTAAATATACCATACTGTTTCTTTCACTGCTGTTTGTGTGAAAAGGTTTTATTAGGGTTTTTTTTTTGTTTGTTTGGGGCTTTTTAAGCAAAAAGGCATTAGGAATAATTATTCAGTGTTCTTCAGTGTTTTGGTTTGGTTGTGTTGTGGTTTTTTTAATTTAACTCTTTGTGTCAGCGGTACAACATGAGAGACCATCAGGCCTACAAGTGGAGGTACACTGCTGGTTTGGAAACACTGGGAACTCCAGCTTAAGTCATCAGTGACGTATTTTTTTATTTTTCCTGAATTTATTAGACTGGAATGGTTGATTTTTTCCACTGCTGGTTTCCAAGCAAGGACTGGGACTGAGCTGGGCATGGGGAGGAGGTGAACGGTCTGTATGGGGAACCTGGAGCCCAACAATGCCGTGTAAGAGATCCCAATGTAGTAACCGGAGCTGCTCAGCATGCAGAAGGCTTTGCACAGCCTTCCTTGGTGCAGAGTGGCCGCTGGGGCCATAACTCACCCCCCAGCTTGCTCCACATGGACTTCTTCATGTGGGTGAGCCCTAGGACACCTCTGGGTTTCACAGTGTCTTTTCTGCCCATGTTGTGTGACTGCCAACCATCGCCCACCCAAACGGTGCCCAGGGCAAGGCTCAGGGGACAGCACAGAGAGTTCCCTGTGGGCAGTGTGGATGTGTCAGCGGGGTTTCGAGGGCAGGGAGTTTAGCTATATGGACTCAGGCCAGCCACGCTACTTGCTCTCTGGGCCTGAGGACTCACCGTGGTCGTATTTGTAAACTAGTCTAGATGGAGCCAGTGTGTGTCCCAGGTTCAGGCTCCCCAAGGAGAAGCTGTTCTGCTGGGCATAGCTACAGAAAGCTGGGATGGAGATAGGTATGGGATGCTCCATATTCCTATGATGGAGTGAAGAACCAGCAGTATTTTAAGAGGTGACTGATAAAAAGTCATCACAGAAGTGACCAAAATACCTGTCCTGGTGCTTCACAGCAGTCACCAGAGGCTTTGGGAAAACTCTGGAGGTGTGTAATCCTCATGACTGCCTGGGGGGTGTCACACTGCCTCAGCTTCTCCACAAAATTATTCCATCTTTCTTTCCTCTGTGTGCTTCTCCCCTTCATGATTGCATATAAGCCATGCAGCCTGAATCAGATGGGCTTTTAATTTCTAAGCCACTTTGCTCTCCAGAGGAGAGCCATTTGCCTTCCCGAGACGTAACTGTGGACGCTGGGTCACGCACCTTAGGTTAGTCGGGGCACACAGAATCCCCTCGCTCGGTGTGAGGTGGACGACATAATCCCACCTCAAACAACAGGAGACTTCAGATAAGTGAAGTTCAGATAACCACGCTGTCTGCCTTCCCCAAGGTCAGCTGGCTCAGCAGGGCTTTATCCACATTGTTTTACCTAAGATATTTACCTGCAACCCAGGACTAAATCCCTCCAAATGCAGATTTCCACTCAGGCACTTCACCTTGGGTGGTGGGTCTCACATGACTGAAGTTTTGTGAGGTCTTTCTGAAAAAAAAAAAAAAAAACAAAAAAAAACCCAACCCCAAAAAACCCAACAAACAAAAAACCAAACCAACAAACCCCCAATAATCTGAATGCTGACTGCAGCCAAGTGGCTTCTCCTAACAAGGGGTATCAGCAGGCCATTTTCTCCAACTATCTGTATTTTCCTGGTTAATTTAAGGTTTGAGACTGTCCCCTAGGACTAATGTGTAACCAGAATTGTGCTGCTCTTGGCTGAAGTCAATGGAACAAATTGGGTATGTTAGCTTACTGTTTATGGGGGGGGAGAGTTTATGTAAAAAATATTTCGGAGTTCATAATCTGGCTTTTAAGTTACAGTGAAGCCTAAATATAGCGCTTTAATCATCAGCAGCTATGATTTCACTCCAGTATTTCTTTAAACTCCATGGTTTGAAAGTCCAAAAGATAAGAAGCACTTCTCAGCAATGCAAATAGATGCAGAGCACAGGGTTCACCCAGAGGCCATTCCTCCAGCCAGGGCTGTGGTTACCTTTCCAGCTCCCAGGTAACTGGGAGGAAGAAAACAGGGAGCTCCCTCCAACCTCAGCTCTTTCAAATCCGCGGGGTGGGCAAGGCTTGCCACTGCAAAGATCCAGGGCACCATCAGCATCTCTTTTCTGTGCCGACCCTGTAGATAAGCAGCCAGGGTGCTTCAGAGGTGGTCCCTAAGCTCTGCAAAGGGGAGAGTACAACAGGTAGCAGTGGTCTGGGATGAAGGGGTGGTGGGACGAAACACATAGTTTTGTTTGGGTATGCTGTGTGCTAGGCTTAGCTATATTCTTATACAAGAGTATGTATAAAGGGGACTAAATAGATAGGGTTTTTTCTAGGACCTGTGTAGTTGATGCCTGTCAGATAGTGTTCTCCATGGTTGTAGAGGATCCATCTCACTAGATGGCTAACTTCAGTCTTGCAAAAGGTAGGTGTTTAGCCTTAAGCTGTTCATCTGAGCTCTCTGAGCAAGAAAGGGAGGTAGACAGGCATCTTCTGAGGACAGTTCATCAGAGACCAGATTTAATAACCCTCTGGAGGTACCTAACTCTCCCCGTTGACTATGCAGGTGGAAATCTAGCTTGGACGAGATGTGTGACATAGTGTGGGTCCTGTCCAGTAAAGAAACGACCAAGAAAGTGAAACCCGCGTGAGCAAAACACAAGGATGACTGTGCAGGAGTCCCAGGCATGGTACAGGCAGCTCCCTTCCTTCTGCTGCCTGCCGGGGATTTCGGTCACGCAGACAGGCTCTTGCTCCCACTGCCTGGGGCAGGGAGGGAAGGGGCATCATGCAAGGCAGATCAGCGGGAAAGGAGATGGGCTTTTCCAAGCCAGGGGTTGGGTGTCTTCATGGGGCTCTTGCCGCTCAGAGCTGTCCCCCAAAGCCCGGGGGGACCCTCCAGCAGAGCCGCGTGTGTGGCTTGTTTCAGAGGGGCCGCGACCTCAAAAAAACCCCTCTTAGCCAGGTCAGCAGGTGCAGGCGCTTCAAGATCCGAGGGCAGGGTTTTGCCAAAGTCCACCCCTTTATGGTGCACAAAGGTCTGCCGCCACGGACGGGTGTCTCCGCTGCACGCAGGGGTGAGGCCCCAGGAGCCGTGGGATGCCCTGGCTTCAGGCGGGCAGCGAGAGCAGAGCCCTAGAAAACATTTGCTCCCAAGCAAAGCATTGCATTTTTCAAAACCTGCTATAAACCAAGTGCCCAGTTGCAGCGCTGGGTCCTGATGGCACCGGCGATGCTCGCAGCGGCTGGAGGGGCTGCAACAGCTGGTCCCAAAACAATGACTCAGATTATCTGGAAGTGTAAATTAGCAGAAGATACTGAATGTTGTTACTCCTCAATAAAAGGTGCACATTATTTGATTCTAATTATATTTAGTTCGAGTTGCTTCCTAATGATTAGCATTTGAAAGAGTTGTCAACAATTTTCACTTTCTTTAATGAAGGGCGATAGGCTTTTATAGCAGAGTATAAAGATATCAGCTGGGAAATCTGTGGCCATCAATGGCTTTATTTTTTCCCTTTATCTATTGATATAGCCCTAATTTGACACTTGTCTGTTGAGGAAGCTTGTAAAGAGACTGCTGACCCTGTAATGTGAGTTAAATTTAGATTAGTCTTACAGCTCACTTAAAGCCCGGTAAAGTGATAATTAAATCCACTGTTGTGGCTGTAAACTCTCAAGTACCTGGAATTAGCTCTATTTCTGCCACTGGCAAAGCGGCTTCATTAGAGTTTATACTGTCCCCTGCCCCGGGGCCCCTCTAAATGTGGAGGGGAGGTGAGCACCTGTCTGACCACGCTGCCCAGATCCTGCAGCCTCATCTGGCTCATCCAACCTTGTGAAACACCCCATCATTGCTGCCACAAGCTGCTTCTGAGCCTTGGCGCAAGGCTGATATGACGATATTTATCTCCAAATTCAGACCAGAGGTTATAATATGGGTCAAAACCATTCAGTTCATCAGTGAGAAAAGATAGCCCTGACCTGCTGTTGGGGCAGATAACAAGTATTTTTATGTTGTGCTATCTTGACTTCTACTTTTAAGCAGCATTATTCATTTGGGATCTGAAGCTATCAGACTTTGGCCAAGGTTTCATCGTCTCTGTGCTGAGCTCCGTAGCAGGAGAGAGCCCAGGCGACCCTTTGCTTGTGTTGCCCATGAGCCAAATGTGCCACAGCCCCATGGGGACAGCACGGGGTGAGCTCAGCCCCGGAGGAGAAAGGGAGCTGGAGGAGAGCTTGGCAGTCTGTTCTTTCCTCGTAATGACCGGTTCCTTGGGTCATTTCGTTCTGTCCCTGTATCCCTGGCATCACATTAGGAAACCTGGAGCAGGACAGCTGGCTGGGAGACAGATAAAGCCTTCTCTCAGCAGAACCTCGCTATGTGTCCCTTGGTTTGGAAGGATGCCTCTGCTTGTTTCTTTGGTAGGGAAAGGGGTCTAAAATACCCCCAAACTGCTTTCACAGGTACCAAAAGAAAAGAATTGCACATCAGAGAAAGTCATGCAAAGGAGAACAGGTTTCAGGTTTGGTCACTGTGACTCAACAGGCAGCTTATGATGAAAAAACCTTGAAACACATTCAGTGCTCTTTGTTGTCTCAGTTCAAGTTTTGTCTGATATCTTGTTTGAATTTCAATCATAATTAGACTTTGAGGCAAGCATCAGATCACATTTTCTAATCACAATTACTTATTAATTTCATTATTTTCTTGGCATTCATCGTTCCCTGTGATCCATTAAACAGATAGCATTTTGCCTACTTTCTCACTGAAAAATATGTAATACTAAAAATCGTCAACGAATGAGCAGCAGAGAACCATGCAGCACAAAAGAGAGTGGCCACCAGGTGGAGTTGCCTTTCTTGAGCCTACGATTCTGTGAGGATGGGATTCTTCCCACCTGATTTTATACATGTGCCAAATGGAGACCGCTGCATCTGAGCTACCACTTTATTTTCCTTGTGTAGTCGTGGGAGAGAACTTGGTTTTTTTCACATTCCGGTCAGACAAATCATGCTGAGAAAGCAGCCAGTGCCACATCTTCCTTCCCATCACACGGCCTGACCTGTGTCTTTTTGTTACACGGACAGATACTTGGAAGAGGGGTCTGCTGAGGGGTACCAAGCCAAGGGAAAGCCTCTAAGCTGAAAATATAACAGGGGCTGGGTGAGGGGGGTATTACAGACACTTGTTTGTCCTTAGTCATCCCTTGGCATCTGCCACTAACAGTATCTGCTAGAGGCAGGAGGCAGATGGAGTTTGGTGCTGAATCTGAATGACCAGTCTCCAGTTCTCATTTTCTAAATTAATTGAGAAACCGGCTGAGTGGTGCCCACCTTTGGTTCGATGCCAGCCTGGTGGGACTTTTCTGTGTTCCATTCCTGCCCTGCTTGGATGCGAAAGGATGAGATAACTGTCCTGAAGTAGCTACCTGGGAGGAGCAGTTCAATTTTCAACAAAACCCCCTAAAATTAGCAGCCTGCTTATGGGCTGCTACATGCAAGCCCAGGCTCTACGCTCCCCTTGCAGGCAGTGCTGTGGTCAGGGGAGCAGTGCTGCCAACCCCCAGGCTACCAGGCTAGTCCTCCGAATCTCTAGCCGAGCTCAGTGGGCTGCATTGACAAGACCTCTGTTGACGATAGCTGTGTTACACGCTTAGACATGTAGATGTCTTAATCTTGGGTCAAATGCTTTTAGTGTAAAAAGGGGATAACTCATGTAAGTGCTAGTCAGCGTAAAAGCTTTTGGAGTCTGATCCTTGTACCGAATGCTTTGCGATGCAGCAGGCTCTGTGATGTGAGGCGGTAAGAGAGATTTATACTGTTTAGACAAGGACCGCGAACACATACAATGTTATTTCTAGAAAGTTGTTGGAAGTAACTGATATTCAGGATAGCACAAAAGAAATGCAAGTGTTATAAAACGAAACCCATGACAAGGAAGGGACCATCAATGCCGCCAGCTCCGGCCACTTCCAGGGGAGCGGTGCCGGCCGGTGGGCAAGCGGGGCTCTGCTCCCACCGCTGCCCAGCACTGGGCAGAATCCCCTGCCAAGAAAACATGTTGCCACCTCTCTTGCTCTGATTTTTTACTGTTATAACCCCTGAAAGCATGCACTCTCCCGAAACATACCATGGGGCTGGGAGCAGAGGGTGTACAGCAACTCAGGAGCCCCTAAAAATTAAGGATTAGAAGGAAGAGCGTGCCATGAGACTAAGCCGTGTTATTTTATAATTTCAAGTAGTAATTTTGCTGGCCTGGTACTTTGAGTACAAGAAGAAGGAGAGAGCTTGCCAGCTGCTACTGACCCAGGGGCGAGAAGCTGGGCTTTGTTTCTGGAGGGGGGATGATCCTCCATGCAGAGACCTGCCCCTCTGCCTTGCTGCTGCTCCTCTTCTTGGCTTCAAAACACACATTCACTCCTCCTTTCTCAGACCCGCACCCGGCAAAAATGGGATGGCCTTGCCTGTAAGAGCTTTCGCATTTGTGAGTTACTTTCCCTTTGGGCTCTCACTCCTGCTCATTAGACAGGACTTCAAGAAAGGACAAACTGTCCCTGCCCAGGGACTTTATGTCCCATGCCAGGGCAGCTGAAGCTATCACCTACCAGTCTCCGGGATGGCATCCTTCACTTCTGTTTGCACAAATGAAACTGGTGTTCCTTCTTCTCCGCCTCAGGGGCCACATGGTGAAACCCTTTGCCTTGACCTTGTCTTCCCACTTCTGCCTCTCGGCAGGGTGTGAGGGTCTTGCCCCAGCGCTGTGGGGTGGTGGACCAGCAGCCCCATGATTCCCAGCTTCTGCCTTCAGCCCTCCTGGACCTGTCTCATCTTCACCGGTGATCACCAGAAAGAAAAGCAGAGGATGTAAAACACCCCAGACAGGGACATTTTAATGAGAGGAGGGAGCACAGTGAGACAGGAGTGCTCTCTTAAAGCAACCTAGAGTTAGACACTGTCGCATGCTATTTGAAGACATCATAAAATTTAATGCATTAGCCTTTCAAGAGTTACCAGTGCATCTCCCCTTGGCTACCTTCAGGAACACTTTTTAAATATTGAAAATCCCCACTGAGCCTTCACTATGAAACTTTAATGGAGACAGATTCTCTGAGCCTGCTGAAAGGATTTCTCTGCAGCATATATTGCTGCATTTCGGTTAATTTACTGGGCTTCTTTCTCCCCAGCATCTTTCTCCCCAGCATCTTTCTTCTCTCTCTTTCTCTCTCTCAAGTGCTAGTTCTGCTCTTTGTTTCATTTTTCATTTCGTCTTCTCCTTCTAGCCAGAAATAATTAAAATTTCTTGCCAGCTTTTCCCCCCTCATTTGATTTAGGTTAGATCTTTTCCACTTTTTCCCCTTTGGCTTCTACTTCTCATCGTCTTTTTCCTGTGGCTTTAGATGAGCTCTTTTTCTTCTGCCTCTTTCTGGGTTTCCATATTTTCTCTGACAAGAAAGTTTGTAATGAATTGAGTAGCTTAAAATGACCAGAGCAAGCCATTCTCTGCCATATCACTGGAGCTCAGGAGAACATCTAGCTGCTCGGTAAAATGTGACCAAACATAGGGTGAACACAGGTTATGAGGAAAGTCTTCCAGACACTGATAACGTGGCTGGACTCCTTTGAGTGACACTCTTCATACCACTGGTCAGACATCTCATCTGAATTTGGCAATGGATGGCAATATGGCATCTGTCACCGAGGGACTTGTCCAACACTATAACCAAAGGCAAGAAATAGGCACTTTGGGGTATGATTCATTGGACAGATTTTAGATGTCTGTTTGGATGTTAGATGATCTTCTTCTGCTTTCTACCTAACCTATTCCACAGAGCCTTAGGCAGTAACTCTTTAGGTTTTCTTGCTGTGATCACTTACTACTCGTGGCATTTTCTCTGAATACACAGATTATTCAGCATCTTTCTTGCGCTGTGGACGTTAGAAATGAACACAATATCCAGGTAGTGCTTGTACCATATAGGTTCATGCATGGCTGGTCCCAGGACTGGGCGAAGGCATACTATGGTGTGGTGGATGGAAATCTTGTCACCAGACTGTGCTGCAGCACGTGGACCTCAGGTGCCTTCCTCAGTGCCCTGTGTCCTGCAGCACGGGAGCAGCTGGGAATGACCAGCTTAGATGAGGAGAGCTCTGGTGATTGATAACAAATCTTTTATTCTGAAAATGTAACTATAAAGGAAAGAAGAAAAAAGAACAACAAAACCATGTAGCAGTTCAACTTCAATGTCTTCTGAAGGTTGTGCGCCCTTGAGGAGATCTGCCAAAAAAAAATTGCTAGTTCAGGCAAAATGAAGCAGAAATTATCTATTGCCCAAATTTGGCCTCTGATACCACATTGTTAACAAGGGATTCAGCTGAAGCCCAGTAACACACTTTTGTGAGACTTAATTCCTGACCATCCTCACCGAAATTGTTACCAAGGACGGGGAGTGGGGTTGTGGTGGGTTCACCGCAACCAGCAGCCAAGCACCTACACAGCTGCTCTCTCTCCCCTCTCCTGCGTGACAGGGAGAAGATAGGAGGAAGGTGAGAAGTTTCATGGATCAAGATAAAGGCAGTTTAGTAGGTGAAGCAAAAACTGCACACGCAAGCAAAGTGAAAAAGAGGAATTTGTTCACTTTATCCCTTCAGCAGCAGATGTTTTGCCACCTCCTGGCAAGCAGGGCTTCAGCACACATAAATGTTACTTGGGAAGACAAAGGCCATAACCATGAATGTCCTCCTCTTCCTCCTCCTTTCCTTGAGCTTTTACTGCAGCACGCGATGTCATATGGCACGAAATATCCCTTTGGTCAGTTGGGATCAGCTGTCCCGACCGTGCCCCCTCCCAGCTTCTTGCTGACCTCCAGCCTCCTCTCTGGTGGGACAGAGTGGGAAAAAGAGAAAAACTCAAGCTAGTGCAAGCGCTGCTCAGCAACAGTCGAAACACCAGTGTGTTATCAGCACTGTTTTACGCACAAATCCAAAATTCAGCGCTGTATGGGCTGCTATGGAGGCAATCAACTTCTTCCCAGCCAGGCTCAGTAAAGGGCGTCAGCTGGGACGTTCAGCATGTAGGCAAGTATCTCCAGCTCTGAGCTCCCATGGTAGATCAGGGGGTCTCCAGTCCCAAACAAATGCCTTGGAAACCCTTGGAGGCAAAGGGATGGTGCCACCATGCAGATGCAGACGCCTGCATCTCCTCTCGCCCTGATTCCCACGCAGGGACAGCTACGTGAGGACCAAGGGATGGACCCTTCTTGGTGCTTCATCCAGGGCAGTCCTGTCTGCCTGAAGGTACCCGGCAGGAGGCAGCTGGCAGAGCATCCAGGAACATCATCCCGGGGAGAGGTTCAACAAATTCATTTTAGACCCCGTCACACCTTTTAGATCCTGTTCCCTGCACCTTGCATACTCATTTCCAAGCATTCCTTAACTACTGTGATTGATATGTTAAGCTTTATTTTTTCCTAGCTTTTGCTATCACTTTATAAAAGATACATTGCATCATAAATCCACCTTTCACTTTGTTATTAAAAAAATAATAATAATTTAACCTTGCACTTTGTCATTTAAAAAGTAATAATTCTGTTCAACATCTCCACCATACATACTTAACCACACATACAAAATATCACACCTTTGGGTTTTTATATCTAGCCAACAAATAAAGCTACTATCGCCTTTCTGGACAAATGCTTAACTTCCATATATCAACAAAATCAGGTTCAGTCCACTGATGCCAGATACATCTCTCAGACATAAATTTTCCCTGACAGTATTTCTACAAGGCTAAAAACTGCTTCTGCAGGGTCACGGTCCACACACTGTGCTGATGGATAAAGCCGCTGCAGAAATGGGGTTTAGTTGTCGCATCAGCTCTGAACAGTCTTAGACTGGAAAATCAAACTTGCTGGAGCTGCTGTGAAGGCACAAAATAATCCCTCATCTTCCTCAGCTAATATAGCTCCTGATCTGAAGCAGCTGCTGCTATTTCGGTCCTGAAACCACTTCACAGTCCTGTTGAAGTGCTTCGGGGCTGCCACGCAGCTTCATTTCTCATTGACTTTTTGGATCCAGAGGGACCAGCATAGGCCAATTAAGGAGAAGGGGTAAAAACTAAAGGAACTGAGAAATGAAAGGAAGTGGGTGGAGAGTGTTTGGCTCGTTTTCAATCGTCTGGACATTAAAGACAAAACATCAGCATTCTTTCTGATATTTGTTTCCCTGTCAGAAAGACAGCTTGGAAGGGAGAGGCCCCACATCAGAAGGAAGAAAATCTGTTGTTGTAGGAAAAAATGGAGGCTCAAACCACAGAAACAATTCCTGGAGCATGGGGAACAGATGGATTTAAAAGACATGAAATGCCATCTGAAAACTTTTGCTGCTGATTCAAACTGATACCTTGAGAAATAATTAGTAACAAACTGGTATGGCAGACCTTTATTCCATCAACCGGCCCTTTTTATGATCCAAGTACTAACACTGTAAGACATTTCTTCATGCTGACAAATTCCTCTTTGTTCCCAGGCATGCAATCAGGCTGGGGAAAAAGTCAAATTACAGGGAGGAAGAGCTCAGGGGAAATTCATGCATTTCATCTAGGAGTCGCTTCACGGAACTGCAGCCATCTGAAAGATGGTCACTGGATGGAGTGGTTCTGGTACGTGGGCAAGGAAGCTGGCCGAGACATGGGGTAGGAATCTAGAAGTGCCTCTTTCTTCCTCTTCACTGTCCAGAGCCTGGACAAGTGACTGCAGGTGGGGTTGCAGCCTCCATGCAGCCATTTGGTACCTTCAGCCTATTTGGGTCAAACTCAATAGTGACATGGAGACGTCAAAGGTCTAACTCTCACAGACTTAGTGACGGTCAGTGACTGGGAACTGAAAAGTCACTTTGGTGCATGCAGGGATGGAAGTGCCTGTGTGATTCAGCCCCATCCCTCCTGAGAGTGAGGCCACCAGTGAGGCAACGTGCCCACCAGCTGGGAAATCCGCAGAGAAGTTTCTCCACAGCATCCCCAGCCAGTCCCTGCTGCCACGGCCACGTGGGCAGGACGAAGAGGAGGGCTGCGATGTGCCCAGCGTGGTGTGGGAGCTGGGAGAAGACCTGGGCTGGCTGTGAAGGAGCTTTCTCCCAGGAAACCAGCCTTTCTTAGTGCCACTGCTCCTGGAAAAGCCTGTTTAACTATTAAGGCTTTGCATATGTATAAACGCTTGTGTTATTTCTCCATCTCTTAATCACAGTAATAAACCTTTGAGCAGACCTGGTTTGTGCCGGACCACTGTGTCTGGATTGTCTATAAGAATGACTTCATGACATGGGAACAGGTCCACAAGAAGCCATCTAGAAATATACAGCTATAAAATAGCAATTAAAACATAAATGAGCAATCCAGAACCTCCCTCAAGGGATATAAGGGAATGCCAGATGCATTTCCCTGCATCTCAGATTGTCTTGAAGGATTTTTGAAATAAAAATGCTAATAATGATGGTCAAGAAAAGCACCAACTGCAGAATATGAAATTGCTAATAATAACCCAAGCTCTGAGGCAAGTAACATTGTTAATAAGGAAAAACATTTGCAGACCTAATTCCAGAAAAAAACCCTTCATATTAAAAAAGGCAGATTAACCATATGGGTTATGCAGTTTAAACAGGAGCAGAGACAGATTTTTCTCTTAACCTCTTCCCCACAGATACCAGTTCCTTCTGATTTCCTTACAGCGATCATCTTCATTCACAGTCTGCACCCAGGACAGGGTCTCCAGGTGACGGGTGGATGATATTATACATGTCTTTGGGGGAGCATTACATTCATAAAAATTATCTCATGTTACAAGTAAGAAAGTTTATGCTAGAAAGGCAGCTAAGGTTGAAACATCAAATGCTCAGAAGTTAGGAAATGCCAGAATTCACACTGTCTGAACCGATGTCAGTCTGGCCCTGGGATGGTGCAGCTGGACCAGGATTGTTCTTCTGGATTTGGGGGACTGGGTCTGAGATGGCCTTGTTAGATATCAGAGGTGGAAGACAGCTTAAAGACCAAAGGGAATTTAAAAATTACCTAAATTTGTATTTTAATTTAAAAATGCATCATTTTCATATTCTATATTATGTCTTAAATAACAGATGAACTTACATTTAGCAAAAAAGCACTGAAGGCAGAGATGCAATGAATGGATACTATCCCTCTTCTGCATCTTAAAAAAGTGGTGTTTTACTTTTTACAGGACTTAATGTAACTGAAAAGTACATAACCTCTGTATTGTCTTATTCTCTACTTGTAGTTTCCTGACCTTCAGAAAGGAAACCCAAATAACTCCACCTCCTGCCACCCCACAAACTGCTATTATTTCAATTTTTCTTATGCCTATGCCTTTCTGATAAAGTTTTTAATTACATTCAAATGGACACTGAAGTAAGTGTACAAAGTTTTGAGTGAAAACAAGAGTTTTCCTAACCATCCCCTGAATACCTGGTAAACCCCTTGGCTAGCACAGAAGAGTCCCAGCACCCAGATGGCCAAGAATTTTCAGCTTGAGAGTGCAGGAACGAGTGAATGAAAAGGTTTATCCTTGCCCTGAAATTTCTCCTTTCTTCTGGCTCAGCCAGCTGTGTTTTTATCTCCAGGTTGTCCAGGCTTGCTCTGAGGTTTGGAGCGTGTGGTGGTGAGAATTGCTGCCTGCTGCTCCGGGCTGGAGCTCCCGCTGGAGCTGGCCGGCAGTGATGCACAGGGAGCAGTAATTGCAAGGAGGTCGGGAAGCCACTCGTGCCACTCAGGGAAGAAGCTGGGAAGCCTTTATAGGCCAGGCACGTTTAACCTTCTGTGCTAATCAGGAGACTTGAGAAACTAGTTCTTTTTTTCCACGTGGCCATCAGCCATAGCACAGGGCAGAGAGACATGAAATAGAGCGACATTTTTTAAATGGTGACATTTGGGAAGCAAAAGTAGGTCCCATTTCCAAAGGAGACACATCTGCTTCTTGTATTTCATGCATAGAAATGAAGCACAAACCATCATTAAAAAAGTACAGCCTGTGCCAATTTTTATGTACCTGAAAGAAGCAGGGTCAGAATAAATGGGGAGAAAAAAAATCGTATTTTTTAACTCTCCATTTTGTTTGTTTTCCATTAAAACATTTTTTTTGCTTCTGAGAGCTATTGAGCTCTATTATGTTTGCTTCAAAAAAAAAATTGTAATGCTCCTCAGAGTACTTTGACAGTGTGTTATATCTGGACAATCTCTCTGCACTGATGTGAACTCCAGGCATCAGAGAGGCTGCCCAGCATGGGGCTGATCGAACAGCTCTGAGAGCAATGAAGTGATTCCCACCATATATTATGGGAACAGATCGAGCTTGTCATGTACAAATAATTCCTGATACTAGAAACCTCATCTTCTCAAATCATAACCTGTAGCTCAAGAAAGTTACAGATCTTTTTCTGCTCCTGTGGTTTCACACCAGTGGTAAATAACACAGATGGCTGTTCCTGCCATCAAGTTTTTTTTTTTAACTGAAAGAATAGTTCAAGTACAAATTGTTGAAGTTGAAATTGTTCCTTATTTTCCTGCTATTTCACAAGACCAAGTAACACCTTGAGATGGAAATGCCTCCTCATCTGTGCCATCTCCCATCTAATGCACAATTTGTCCTCCCTGAGCATTTTATAATGTTCTTGCATATGCTACTGTAAAAGTCCAAAGGTGTGAATGGTGTATGCCCAGTACATTTTTGTGTCTTAGCTTCTTTCTGATACTTCAACCTAAACTGTCGTCCAAGGTCTTGGGTTTTTCCTCCCTCATTCTATGTACACATTTCAAACTGATATTGCAATATCCACTAACAGGTTCGTGTCTTTAAACCTCCAGTAATTTTGCTTGTGGGGCTGGGTACTGCTCACAGAACAGGAGCTTCTTGTCACTGCAACGCAGAAGGGGTGGAAGTCCTCTCACTGGTCTTCAACCACTGATGGTCACTCTGGGCTCCTTTCAAGGGCAGTGAGCTATTTTTTTTCCCTTCTGCAAGATGCTGTGCTCTAGAAGTGCCTGTTTCTTCCCATAACTATGAAGGGAGCCTCTTTCCAGCAAAGAGCAATCACTGCTCTGCCACACACGGGGAGCGCCCACCACCAAGACACCCGGACCACAGTGCCCAAGGGAAAACCTCTCTGCACACCCCAGCTCCACGTTCAGTGCTGCCTTATCCTCCATTTTCACAAATATCCCTCCCTCCCTATCTTTTTGCACACCTTTCCGTCTCCCCTGGCTTTTTCCCTGATGAGGGTGAGATCCTCCAGCCTGCAAAGCCCAGGGAGGATGCTGCAAGGGAACTTCAACCAGGCCACCCAAATTAAATCCCAGGCAGGAGAAGCAAACCACATGCCAGAGCAAATGCAACCAGGCTGCCAGCCTACCCTCTCCTGCTGTGGCTGGCCAGCAGCCTTGTGCTCCGGGAGCAAATGAAAGATGTAGCATTTCTCCTGTCCTCTCCCCAGTCAGTCCTGAGCAAGCAGAAAAAAAGGGGCTCCTTGCCACGGCTCTGGAGTAAAGCTGGGTAAGCAGGTCCTCCTTGCTTTCCCACCATAAAGACCCAGTTCCCAGTGTAAGACACTATTCTTTCTCTGGAAAAAAGCAGGTTAATGAGGTATGATACCACCACTCCACTTCAAAACTCATGTGATTTTTTTTATCCAGATTTTTGAAGCTGGATCAACAACTCTTCAAACCACAGTGCTGATTTTTTTTAGTAGGTTTGCAATCAGCTCTGGTTTGCATTATTTTGTCAATATTACCATCACGATCCCAGCTTCCTTCTTCGCAGGTCTTATTGTTACATGGGCAGTAGCAGCCAAGCCTGCTCCCACATGGATCAGGATCAGGAGGATGTGTTGTTCTGCCAAAGGCTGCATCCAGCTCCTGCTGGAATTAAGCAAAGATTTTCTACCGGCTGTAAGCAAGTTAGTCCCTCAGAAAACAGACTACTCTGATGCTAGTAAAGAGTAGTTGCCATTACTACATCTTCTCTCCTGTGAGCATTTGGCTAGGAGCGATCCACATCCCAGCCTCGTGGGATTTGACCCTACGTCGTCGTCACTCCCCCAGCAAGTCCCAGGTGGTTGTCAGTCCCCGCCGTGTGTGCTCCTCACTTCACCTTACAAAAAGGATGGAAAAAACAGGAATCCAGGCACCTACCTCCTGAACAAACATCCTCGCTGTAAGCATGCAGCCATCCTTATGTTCTTCCCCATTTCCCACTTGAGGGACACACCACCAGCCATGGTGGTCTGTAGGGGTCTGGGATTGTCATCCCCCCCACCCCGCCAACCTATCTTTTTTCTGCATTCAGTAATAATTCAGTCTGAATCAAATTCTCAGCTAGTCCAGACCAGTACTGTCTCAGACAGCAGCCAGAATCGAGAAAAGCCATACCAGGCAATAATATCAGAGCTTTGCGATGAAAGACAAAGGTAAACATACAGCAATATGAAAGCACATCAGGTTTCATTATAGCAAGAGTTTTAAACCCAGACTGGCTTTTTGCTAAACTGCCTTTTTTTCAGGCACTTCAAAGGCTATGCCACTAGATGTAGCAAAAGCTCTCTTAAAAGTTGTCTCATATACTTTGCTGTATTCCGCTTTTAAAGGGGGAAATGGACTAAAATTCAACAAGTAAGATAAGGATGACCTTAAACAGAAAGCAAAAATGTCCAGAAGAAATGGCACTGATGGCAAGCAACATCGTGTAGGGCACAATAGGTCTCGCCATTAAAAAAACAGAGATGCAAATGGGGTTGGAGCACTGTGCTTGAATGCTCCTTGCTTGGAAAACTCTCTGCACAGCAAATTCTGCTCAGCCTTCTCTGAAGTAATCCCAAGTGTTTTATTAAACCTGCACATGGGATTTAGCAAAGGGGAGTTCAATACCCACTGGGGTTGGTGGCTGAAACGCCAGGGTGATTGGAAAGTGCAGGGTGTATTACTGACGTATTTCAGTTCTTCTGTGAACTGTGCTACACGCCAGGACCAGGTATTTTTAGACCCCCAAAATGCAAGAATCAAATATAGTAAACCACAAACAAGATAATGTAGTTTGTATCATTTACTCATAGGACTAAACTCTAAGAATCTCCACAGAAATTATCTGCATGGAAAAAAACCCAAATGTCAAAAAGAACCTTTAAGATTTTTTTTTCTGTAAAAAGAGGGTTGTTTAGGCATTCTCAGTGTCAGAATTAAGATACCTGGAAAAATAAAGCATCAGAAGCTAACAGTACAATTAAGGAGGCAGCTATGTCAGGCAATCTGAATCCAATATTTCACCAAGCAGTTTATGATAGAATGGAGACAATTTAAAAAAAAAAAACAAAACCAAACCAAAACAAAACAAACAACACCTTTGGAAATTCAAACCAGAAATTGTCTTTACAAGACAGATATGGTACATGGTGAGTAGGGTTCCTCCAGTCCCATGGGGACATGCACGTCTGAGCTGGTCACCCAAAGCCACTTTCAGAGGCAGTAGAGCCCACGGCGTGTGATTCATCCTGTCCCAGAGCAGATATCCATACCGACCTGACAAACCACACGCCAAAAGTGCCCATTTCTCCTCACTGAGCCATGGAAGGAGCCTGGGCTGAGCAGTTCAGCTGCAGGTCGCTTCATTGCACAGATCTGGAGGGATCCAGGGGACAAATCCTATTTTTCTGTCTACTTAAAGGAAAAAAGATTCAAACCAAAGCAAATAAATAAAAGCTGAAACTTTTGTTAACAGAGCTGCTTTATCCAGGAATACCTGGAGCCGTGGCTGTAAAGTGTGTGATTCACACCAGAGCCCTGGAGCTGGGACATAAAGACAGGAGAGGATGGTCTTTGCTGGCTGCATAGGGACCCACATGTGCCTGCACGTGCTGACCTGGCTCTGCCCAGGGTTTGCCCAATTCACCTTCTTCTTCTTATACTAGGTTTTCCCAAAAGCAAACTCTATTTGGACCTTAAAAGAACTTGCTCTAGTTTATGCACTCCAGTTTGGTGAGATTTTATGTGAAAGCAAATCATCTTAAGGCATGACTCTACAGTCCCTGCTCGCCTGGTGCTATGCAGGTTATATCGAGGGGACGAGCTGCTTCTCAGCTGCTGGCAAAGTGGGTGGTTTTAAAGAAAATCTCAGAAGACAGCATGAGGATAAAGCACCACTGCTAGCTGTGCTATTTACCCCATGGGAGAAGGAATCACCTGAGCAGGGGAGTGACAACATATGTTTCCATCCCATCATGATTTATCAACAGCTGGTAAGGAGGATGGTAAAAAAGGACTTCTAAGTAAAAGCAAATTGGGCACCTCGGTATCATTTTCCCCCTAAACTCAGTAACCAGGGAGTGTCTTGTTTCAGAGCACTAACAGGTCTGGATCTGCAGATGGAGGATGAGTGGGGAAAAAAGCAATTTCTTCTCTCCTAGCACAACTAAAGTAGTTCAGGTCCCTGCAGCGTAAGGTGTAAAAGGAGCTTCAAACCCAGCTCTCAGGGTCTCCCAGCAGGCAACTAGCCTGGACTCCATGGGTCTGGCCATCAGCTGCAGTAGCCAAGAAACTATCTTTGAGAAGCCAGTGTTCGTACTGTGGTTTTCGCATCATGACATACCCTAAAAGAGCAGATTAACCCAGGCTAGACATAATCATTAAGAAACAGATGGCCATGGTGCGGGAAAGCAGCTCATGTACTGATGGAGTGAGGTGTATCTGGCTCGTGCGAGCACCTTGAAAAGAACAGAGGCTTCAAGATTTATGAGGGAGGTCAGGACAACTTGTGCTTAGAAAATCCTAGGGACATGTCAGCAACATTACACAGTCTCTCAAGGGGATCAGATGCACAAATGTATAATGGGGAGATCTTCTTTCTGTCATTTTCGCCTTTACTCTGATTTCGCATTGGTTTTAAGCTGACCTCCGCATCCGCAGCATGTCGTGCCTTCCGAGTGCCATGCATGAACTGGAAAAAAGTTAACAAGGTGTTATAAGCTATTTAACTTATTTAATTACACAGGGTAAACTTATTTAACTATCTAGAGTAGAAAGCTCATCAAATAGCAGGATCTACCATGGATTATACTGCTCATCATCTCATGTAACCCTGGAAATGAACCCAAAATTTCCTTGCAGAAAGATAGCCTTTCAGAGAAGAGACAGACGACTAGACATGGGACTAGATGGGAGAGGGTAGGCATTCAGCCACCAACCTTTCAAGTCTGGGTGAGGGAATGGGGGCTTAGCGGCTTGAGGAAGGCGCCTGGACTGTGGTGTCGGGGGTGCAGGCACAGGATGCACCCTGGTTTTGGGGGTAGAAACGTAGCCGTGTGCTGCATCATCACGACCCTTCCCTGGAGACATCTGGCTCACCCCATTGCTTATGGGGTGCCTGGCGCCAGGCACCCCTCATGCAGCTGGGTAAGAGTAGGGAGAATGGGTCAGGGTTTCCAAATCAACTGAAACACTGAACATGGCTCATAGAGAGAGTGCTAACGTTCAGCCACACTGTTGCTTGTTCTTCCCGCACCAAATTCCTAACTAGAATTTGGGAATATGCATATTTTCCTCCTTCCTACGGGTAAATTAGATTGTGTCTCCCATAGGATATAAAACTCATGACTTTGATGGAAATCAAGAACCGTGTAAATACAAAAGCAAAACCTGCCTTTGTATGTGTCTAAAAAAATCCAGCAGAGCTCATAGAAGCACACATGGAATGCAAAGTCTGGTTTTTTTCAGGGTTTTATTTCTGTTCTAATGACACATCACAATTCTCACCACAAATGCTACAGGAAATCTTCAAAATCTGTTAACACATGCAAGCAAATAGAAATAAAATTGCTTCGTGCATTACTAAAATGATGCCAACGTCTATGGCTGTTCGACCCTTATTAAGCAAGGAGTCCTCGCAGTAATGTGGAATAGCATATGGATGTTGCTAATAATATGCCTCAGAGTTGGTTGTTTATATGAAATGCAAATGGCTGGCATTTTTAGCAAAGGGCTTTAACCACTCAAGGACAATTTTTACTTAAGTAGCTGTCAGGGTCTCCGGTTCATCTTTCCTCCTACAACTGGTCAGTGTGTGTTCAGGTTAGAGAGGCTGTACTGGATGTTGCTGGGAGCAGATTTATTCCTGAACCAGCTGTGTTGGAGCTATTTCATGTTAACATTGCTCATGAGTTCATCTCTGCCACATGTGAAGTATCGAGCAGCTTTCAGGCATTCACTTCTGCAGAAGAACATGCAGGGACTTATCACTTAGTTATTGCCCTCGTTAAGGTTAACAGCCCATAAAGGTTTTTCACCTTCCATTCTCCCCATTAATCAACAGTGATACTTGGTGGCCTATTAAAAATCAGGAGGGAGAAGAGAGGAAGTAAAAAAGGAAAATGGCCTCTGGGACAGTAAAACACCACTGGTACCGTCCCCCGAGTCCAGCAGTGATGCACAACACACAAAAGTGGTGAAGACACTGAAGACACAGATTTAACAATGTTGTGCTTGGTTAATTGCCTTGCACATGTCCCAGATCTGCCTCTGCCTCCTCTCCGTGGCTTGCCCCAAGCTATTTTCTTTTTCTCCCCTCTTCCTTCTGTGATTCCCCCCATATACCCCAGTGCTCTTCATCTTGCTCCACTACGCTGTATTTTCCCCTCCCTACCTGCCCCTACTCACTTCCCCCACCATAGCCCTTCTCTGCTGCAGCACGGACCATGCCCAGAGTAGGACGGTGGCTGTCCCGACAGCTCACAGCTCAGACAAATCAGGATCAGAGCCACCACTTCACGTCTCTCGTTAGACTCGCAAATGGACACTCACTTCTCCTGGCCAGCAACCCACATTTTTCCCCCAGGCTGCAACCAACAGGCCATGCAAGGTTGGCATGGATGGAATGAAGCCAGTCTGCAAAGCAGATTTTTCCAAAATGTTGGCAATCATGCAAGTTTGGTAACAAATATTTTTGCAAACATACCAGTCATGATCCTTAGTGTTTATGCAAATATTTGCACCTCCTTGGACGAGCAGGGGGTGGCAGGCTCATGCTGGAGGTTCAGAAGAGCATCACACCCTCGTGGAGTATTTCCCCTTCACTGCTTCCCCTTTCCACTGTGAGTGTATGAGGACTGGTGTGATGTGTGACCTCCTCGAGATGAGGGGTGGCCACAGGCACATCTGGCAGGTGGCCATGGCAGCCAGGGACTGCACAGCTTCTTTGTCAGCCACTGCAACCTCTAGGCAGGGGTTCCCTCCTCACTGCTGAGGCTTTGCACTGCTGCATACAGCAGCCTAGACAGAGCCACCGGGTTGGAGGCCAGCATCCTGAGGAATAACCCCTAGGCCCCATCCCACCAACGCAGCAGCAGCAGTTGTGGAAGGACCAGAAACATCTAAAACCTCTGTCGCTGCTGGGGAGGGAGTACAGGTCTGTGGCTATGTGATAGTGGGTAATGGGGTGAGGTGGGAAGACACTGGCATTGACCCTGCCCAAACTAGTTGATGTGCCAGAAGCAGAAGCGTTGCATTAGCACAGTTCTCTGATATTTTCCACCTGAAGGAAAACATGACCAGAAGCAAGATATTTGCTTGTGTCCCAGATCTCCCAAGCTATTTCCTCAGGCCAACAGTCAGAGCCCAGAGGAACGTTATTCTTCAGGACACTCAATTTGCTCTGGTTGCTACCAACAATTTGTCTCCTGAAGGCTTTTAAGCACTACCTGTGATATCATTCATTAATATAACCCTGCTCCAGGAGTCCCTCTGCATCCAAGCCACTGCCATTAATCTAGAAAACTACTACTGGAAAATACCAGCACAATCAACCCAAAGAAAAACATCCACTCAGCTGGTGCAGAGAGGATAATGAAGTTTCTCCCTAAGGTCTGCCATGACAATAATGCTAGAAGAGCTACATTTTATTCAGGTGAATGTCACATTAACAACTTGATGGAAGCCCACAGAACATAGATAACTTAAATAAAGTTGAGATGAGTAATCCTTGATGTAAAAATGCAGAAAGTAAAGAAAATTGTCTCCCTCTTTTTTTTTTTTTTTTTAATTTAAAGACAGATATTCTCTACCAGACTCTCCAGATTCATGGGGATTCGGCGGGGGGGGCGTTGAAGGTGAAAGGACAGAAAAGCACCCTTGATTCATGTGTAGGATATACAGCTGCTATGAATCCTACTTCATTCTTTTGTATACCTATCCACTTCTTTAGACTGAAAGACCTAAATGCAAATACAGTCAGTTCATTCTATAACGTTAAGTAATGATGGCAAACCAGTGTCTAGAGATATGCTGTACAATCAATCTGAAAAGTTAGTGATGAAAAACCCATTGAGACCATCCAGTCTTTCCCCTCCAGATGGAGGGTTTCGTCCCCTGCAACAATGATCTAATATTACATTTGTCACTATTGACTTTCTGTGCCAAGTCAGTTCTGCAGGGAGGTGTGTTGGTAAGCTTAAGGATGAAATTTTATCAGTCAGGAAACTATGTAGTGAAATACTTTATCCATAACATCTTTATTTGTCTTAAGTATAAAAAGAAATGTGCTCACTGCCCCGCAGAAAGCACGTTTATCAGCAGTGCCTTTTCCTGCCGCCAATGTGAAGCAGCACACAGAGCGTGAGGGCTGGCCATGGCCTGCCAACAAAAGACGATGGGAAAGACAAGGGACGTGGCAATCGGACCATGCTGTTACGTGGTCAGGCTGTGCTATTCTGTTCGTCTCCTCTATCTTACTCCTGTTAAGCTACATCATTAGCTAGAAGGAGAAGAGGTTGGACTCAGGACAAGGGATTATTTTAGGATCTTACTCTCAAAACTGTACGCTCAAAGTTCTTGTGAAGTTGCCAACTCACCTGCAAACATCTGAATTGCTTGACCTGGACGCTGGCCCTCTGCTGCCTCCGCATGCCCAATGGAGACCAATAGGCATTGCCAACAGAGTCTGTTCCCACTTCTCTTGGGATAAAACCAAACCCTCCTGGAAGTGCATGTTCTTCACTGGCTTTAGAAATCCATTGGCGTGACTAGCTTAGACTTAGACTCCAAGTTGGGTGAGGTGACTCCCCATGTAAATGTATGTTCCTCCCAGGTGATTCTTTGTTTGTAGCAGCATGCTTCACTGCGGTGTTGCTGTCCTGCCTTGGTGCCCTCAAGAGCAGGTCAATTTGAGCAACTTAATGCCCATCACATGCCCAAGCCCTGTAAGAAGCTGTACCCCACTGTGCTTGCTCCCATAGGTGCTAGGCTATCCATAAAACATGACTGCTGGAGATTTCTCCAGGGGTCTAAATCAGGATTGGGAATTCCACCAAATTTGAACCATGATGACGGCATACTTTGCCAGATACATCTCACTCACCTTTGACTCTCACCAGGCTCCCTATGTGCAGAGAAATCGTGATTTTTTTTTTTGGTAGTGTGATTAATTTTCTCCCAAGACAGATATCTGAAGGTGATCAGGCAAGTTGTCTATTTGTCCCCACTGACTACAAAGGAAGCCTAAAGCTACATTGAGGATATCTGCATTTAGCAGTGTATAAACCGTAAAACATATGCATATGTAACATGTTATACTTAAGAAATTCACAATAATTTTCTTTAGTTAATAGTTCTTGATAAAAGAAAGCTGGAATTTTGTCAAACCTAACCTTAAATTCTAGGCCTTTGTCTGATTTTACTTTATAATGCATTTCTTCATATATTCATGGAAATATAATGGCACAGCAAGTGATCAGTAGCATCTGTGACTAATTGCAAACAATCACAACATGAAATTATATTTTCAAGCCTTTAATTAGCTGGAGAATGAGTCTCTTGATTATTTCTGGTATGCTACTGTACTGCCTGACCTAGCTGACAGAAGCCAATGTTTTCTTTCAAGGTCATTATAACATTTATTCCTCTACTGATCCCACATACTGCAAAGCAAGCTATCTGATTTTCAGCCTATCACAACTTTAAACTGGCTTAAGGAAGGTCTCTCTCCTGCCCAAGGAAAGTGGAAAATTGTATGTGATACACTAAGACATCCTTACATGCATTGCAGATTTGACCGCCAAGCTTTTATTGGACCGTTACCTTTTGTTTCTTGCTGCAAATCTTGAACCTACCTTCTATGAGCAAGGCATTAGTCACAATTACTGACCAGTACAGACAGTATAGTAGTGGCATGCCATAAATGGGAAATATTTTATTGTGCATCTTGTCCCAGCTGGTAACTCGCCTAAAGCAGTGGCTACAGATCTAGAAATGCTTAAGAAGCAAAGTGAACCTGTGGCTTCTGCTCGAATTAGCTGCTGGCTGTGTCTGCCTGACTTCTCCAGGTTATACCAGTGCAGAAGAGTTGGCCTGGGCCTGGGGGTCATCTTGCAACACAGCAGATCTTTGGACCTGTACTGAAGATGGCTGAGAAAAAGTGGGCAAGTTTGGATTATTTCAATGTCTATCCTGAGAGCAACGGACCTGTCCTCGTGTCTGGCAGGTAGTATTACCATAGCCCTGGTCACCTCAGGAAGTTTCCCTGATGGTGACCAGCAGCGGCAGAGAGCAGATCTGCACCAGGGGAAGTCTGGTCTCTGAAGGGATGCAGAGCAGGCGTTCATCCTATCTCCAGCTGGAGCTGCATCATCTCAAAACCAGCTCAGCAGCATCTTATCACTGGGTCCTATTTCCTAAACCATGGGAGAGAGTGCTGGACATCGCTGTGCTATTTCTAAACTAGGAGATTAGAAATGTTCCAAGTCTGCCAGGTCTTGCTGATCCCTCCATTATAAAATGGCCCGTATCCAGCCAACCCAATCCACCCCCCCACCATGGTTTCCATAGGAAGGATGGGGGCACAGAGGCAGGCCAGACCTGTGGAGCACTTTTTCCCCCTAGAAACGGCCAGAGGATTTGAGGGGTAGGAGGGCATTCCCCAAGGTCCAGCTGGGCCTTGGTCCTGGTGTCCCACAGACATCTCATCCCACAGACCCCTTGCATGTGGCTATGAACTGTGATGAAATTGGGTGACATCAGCTGAGGAGATGTCACCACATGTCATCTACAACCCAGAGAAGAACTGGTCAAGTCATGTCCTGCAGACGGGAGCCCACCAGCACTGTGCAGAGCCAGAGACCCTCTAGTGCCACACCAGAGGAAGCCTCTGCTTCTTGCACTGCAAAAGCAATGTCAAAAAATGATGCTTAGGACATGTGCTTTCTTCTGCAGCCAAGTGTATTAGCAACAGAGCTAAGGACAAGCACAGAGATCCTGAGAGAAAAGAGAAAGAGAAAAGCCTGATAAGCCATTTCTGGAGTACATCCTTCCTCAGCAGACCAAAACATGGCATGTTTTCTTGTTTCGCTGGTACTTTTCCACCCTTTTTTCATTTAAATTGTTCAACTTTACAGGGTACGTGGCCTTGGTCCATTATACCATGTGGCTGCTGCTAAATATGTTAGGAGGTTCATTGTGTTTGCCCATGCCTCCAGCAAGGATAAAGAACTAAAAAAGAAGTATATTCCGCGCAGTCTCTGACGTGTGTGGACAGTAGATGTTCCACAGCAATAGCGTATAAGCTATTTTCAGATTATAAATCAGATGTCCATAGTCTGCTATTAAAAACCCAGATGTTATTAATTTACTACTATTAGAACACACAGCAAGATATTTTCATTATTAACCACTATTAGTAGGTAAGGGCTTGTATTAATTATCATTGTAATCTGTGCAGGCTTTTCTGACGTATTGGACTTTTCAGCACTTCCCCGTGCAGCAGAACCCAAAAAGCCAGGTTTCCCTTGGATTTCTGTTCTGTCACCTACAGCTTCCCAGTCTGATAAACCTGGCTTTCCCTCAGGGCATCTATCACTCATACCATTACAACATCCTTGGTTCCCACCACCGTGCATCCCCACGGTGTGGCAAGCTTCTCCTCTTGCCCAAAATCACATTACTGTTGGCACCTTTCCCCATACATCCCTCCCTCCACCTCCCTTCTCCTGGGCTGTTCAGATGTGCTAGGCTGACTCTGGCTGACCATGAGGAGCATATCGATGTGCACACCTTGATAACGTGTGAATCTGTTCGTCAATAACAGCTCGGTTTGATTGCAGGTCAAGTCACCCAGGTTTCCTCAGGCGTGACACCTGAAGAGCCAAGGGAAGTGAAATTTGACGGTGAAAGACATGATGGAGAACATCTGGATGCCTCGCAGATAAGCTGTGTGGCACACACGTTGCCTGGCCTGCACAGGCGGCCCAGTCAAGCATCAAATGTGGCAAGTCTTGACATGCTGGACTTCCATGCAAAGGATAATAGCCCAAAGCACATGCAGAAGGACCGAGAGGCACAGGCTATGCCTGGCACTACCCTAGACCTGAAGGGGGGACACATTCAGGGCAACTGATCAGTGGAGGAGCCCTCACACGGGAACCCAGGGACATCTGGTCTTCTGCAGACCACGAAGTCCCCCCCCCCTTCATTGTCCAGGGCTCAGCATATATAACAGCACTGTGAAAGAGCATCAAATCTGCTCCCGCTGTATCAGCTCAGTCTTAACTATCAGAATAATTGTCTGCTTATATTTCAAGGCTAAAGGAAAACAGCTGAAACAAGGCTTTGCGCAACTCAGTGCTACATCCATATTTGCATTAAGATATGCAAAAGGCTATGGACATAGCACTGCAAAGGAAAGGAAATGGCGCTGCGGAACCACCACGTCCACACACTGGTCCTGGGCGCAAAGCAGTGCATAAACCCTCTACAAGTCAGGAGCCATTGGCAATATTCACAGGAGTCAGATTCAAAACCCAAAGATTTCAGGAGTTTGATGCTTTTTTTTTTTTTTTTAAACCAGCCATTTCTTTAGAGATTTTCAGGAGCAGTCAGTAACCTGCCTTAGGCAGTACACAGTATCTCATGTTTCAGAAGCAGCCTGGGACCAGTGCCCCTAGCTCTGCGTTTCACACCGTCGGTGGCCCTGGGGACATGCAAGTACGGGATAGCACAGGATCGGAGCTGCTTTTGGTACCCCAGCAAGGAGCTCCAGAGTGTCTGAGCCACATCCACCCATTTTGCAACCACCTTCTCTGATGAGCCACATCCAGCGCAGCACTTGGTTTAGCCTTGTGTTTATTTTATGGATGCTTTTTCCTGGCAATCACTCCCCTTTTCCATGTGTCTCTGCAGAAAACTCTCTCCTCCTGCTGGGACATCCCCCAGGCATCCTGGAGGAAACGAGAATGCTTCTAATGAGCTTGATGCATAATTTCCTATCATCAGATTTATGCTGGAAGTAAAAGGAGTGGATCAGCCAACATTTTAAACTGAGAAACAAGATGGAGACTCTGATCCAGAGACACAGAGGCAAAGCCGGAGCACGCATTGGCACTGAAGTTTGGAAGGTCTCAATGGCATCTAGCTCCAGAGAGCAAACATTTTCTGAACAAAATCAGCTCATTGCCTTTTTTTAATCCATCAATGCTCTTTAATTTCCCAGGTGACCTTGGGCAAGATGGTACATTAGCATTACTGTTAGAATGGAAATGATACCATTCCCCCTTTGCTGCCTGTTTTATCCCATGAGCCCCCTGGGTATGGTGAGATGCCACAGCACCTGCCACAGGGACAATCCATGTCTCAAATTGTTCCTTTAAGCATCCTTGTAGCACAGTTATCACAGAATCAGTATTTACCATCTAAACCCAGAAGCAGTGCATTTTCTGCGCATTAGTGTCACTGCAAGATGGTGATTTATTACCTCAGCGAGGAGATGCCTTCTCTGGGGGGGAAGCTCGCTTAACCCTCATCCAAGCCCTGCCAGATGCCTCTGGTGGGGATGGGGAGGAGAGCGGTGGTCTGCAGCATCCCCACACCTGGGTTTTGTACGGTGCCTGGCCGTGCTCTCCCACAGCGTGGGGAGAGCAAGGCCAGGGCATCCCGAGAGCTCAGCCTCTCAGCATGTGAGCTGAATCTAAGCCAAATACAGAGGAGCTTTGAAGCACTGCCCGGTTTTAAAAGGATCATTTTAATAGAAGGGTCTCACCACACTTGTGCATGGCACGTGTTGGGTGACGCTCTTGGTATATCGTCAGCACATGGCACATTCATCCTGCTGCTGAGGGAACACTGTTTCTGTCATGGGCCTCATGGCACTTGATCTGAGGAAAATCAGGTGATATATTCCTCATCATGCTTTCCTGTGTGGGTTCAGTCTTTGGAGAACATAAAGGCCAAGGCAAGAGCTGGGACAGTGTCCTCATTCTCTCAATAAAGCCCTATGGTCTTGCTGATGAGGCAGTAGACGCACCTGAGTTTATTATTTTCCATACAATTTTCATGTATATTTTAAATTACGGGTATTTGGTTTCTTTTCCTTTTAGGGAATGTTGGTCCTGTGACTACATGGTGCCTTCTCTTCTGCAAGGGAACAAGAGGACAAGGCTGGGTTTGCATAAGAACAGGAGGTATGAATTGTGAAATTCTCTCCAGGTGCCAGATTACCCTGCCACAAACTCTCATTTTCCTCTTTGCACATATAGGGGCAGAACATTGCTTTTGGGTGTGGAGGGTGGGAGGGACACCAGCATCTCATTTCTTTTTCTGGCAAACATAGGAAGGAGCCACAGTTTCTAATGTCAGGAGCATGAAAATGTTCTTAGTCTTCCCTTGAAAGTAGCTAGGACAAGAGGTGAATCAGAGACCTACTGAGAAACACTCTCCATGTGTTTTACCAAATGTAATGACTCATTCATATAAGCCAATAGTGAAATAACGAGGTTTTTTTTTTCACCAGGCAGATTCTAAAGATACCAAAAGACAAGTCTGAAAATATCCACAACTTAGAATATGAAATAGGGACAATTGGCAGCCCTGCATATAGCTAACTGGCAACCCATCCAAGATGTTTGCCTTCTAATAATAGAAAACTGAAAGAGGCATATGGAGAAATTGAGCTCAAAGACTTTTATTTCCTATGTATAAATACACTGAAGTCACAGATGTCTCTGCAGCCTCAATCTGCCAAGACCAAATGCAAGGAACAGACCCAAAAGGAAAGACACCAAAAAATGTGGAATAGCAAGTTCTCCATATTGAAGGGTTTGTTCCCTTTCCGACAGATGGGTGTTTAAAAAGCTCTACCAACTAATCAGAAATGAACGGGTTGATCTATAAAAAAGCCAGGTTTTCTTTACATTGCCTTTTTCCATTAAACCAGGGTGTTGGTGCCTGTACTACTAAGGGAAGCCATGTCTTGCCAGGAGCATGTGTCCGATCACCTCCCAGAGTCCTGAGAACACTGTCAGCTCTACCAGAAACCTCTCTAAGGAGTCTGAAGCATTACGAAAACAACTTTTGGGTAGGTAAAATCCATTTTTCACATGTGCCTGGTCACACTCAGATCAGATCCTTGCTCTGTTAACAGAAACTTTGAGTTCTAAACGATGAAAATGTAATTTTCATACATATGCCATAAACAGAAATAGTTAAAATTCGTGGCATTTACAGTCTCCAGCACTGCAAGCAGCACTTTTACACACCAGACCAGCTGGTAACCTATAAGTCTTACGAGATAATGCCTGTGATTGATACTCATAAAATCTGCAAGGGGAGCCTGAAAGTCCCAGGAGAGCAATAGACTGTCTATAGCTTTTACAAGTTCTGCTGTAGGAGGAGGCTGAGATTGCAATTGCCAGGGGAGAAATATTTATGGGTCATGAACCTTCAGGCTGTGCCAGGAGAGCCTTCAGCTATTGTCAGGAGCATATATAAACTCTGCTTTTATGTTACTCAGTTGTCCACCCATGGGCAAATTGAATTCATGCCAGCGCTGCCAATATCTGCTGAACGGGTTGTAATTTTATTTTTTTTTTGTCATTTCTTTATGATGCATCGGGCAGAGTATGACAGATTTATTATTAAAGTCGTATGGGAGGCAAAAAGGTTTTCTCACTTTTTCTAGGGAAATCAAAGCCTTGTACAATCTGGAAAGCTCCATGAACAAGTGAGAAAATGAAGGGACCAGGAAAGTGAAAGGTGTTCAGACTAAATGAGGAGGTATTTTTTACTGAACTAATTTCTTTTTTCACTTCTTTGGAATTTGTACTTGCAGAGTGAAGGGGGGGGGCTCTCTCTTTTCTCCAAGTATTTAGGATTGCATCCTTTCCATTGCTGGGAAGCAAAGAAGTCACCCAATGTCCATTAGTTCATTATTCAGTAGTTCCCTGCAATAAACAAAAAAAATCTTTGACATTCCCATTAATTTCAAGGAGACAAATTAAATAATAAAAAAGTACTTTCTAAAAGAAGACAGAAAAACAGAATTCACACATAAGGTTTTAAAAATATCTTGTTCCCTTCTGTAAATCTTTCAGTAATTTATGAAGCCTTTTGAGATCATTTGTATTATATTGCAATAAAAATGGAAGCTATTATGACAGCAGGTGTCATTTGGTGCAAAGGAACATATATAATCAGCCATGAAACACCTTCCTGCTGAAAGAAGTCAGTCCTCAATTAAAGAGCAAGGCTAATGTCATTGCTGAGTATATTTATAAGGCAGCAACCACCATCAGAAGTAATGGCACAATTCAAATCAATTTCCAGAGGGCCTTGAACAGACCCCTTTCAAATTGTAAGAATATATTTATTAATAACTGAATCATGGTACAGCAGTAACGTAGCTGTGAGAAAAGCTTGGCCATTTTTTCCAGTGATATCTGTTTCTCTAATAAAAGATACTACCTCTTGCTCCAAACTTCTGCCTTTCTGAAATCATTCCTAGAACATAATCATACTATTTTTAACTAAAGAGCAGCAAACGGCCAGTAAACCTCCCCCCAGGTTTTTTTGCTGTTTTTCTCAGGCACTGTAATTTTGCATCCATTCTGCCTGCTATAACGCCAGGATAAAAATCACCTCTGCTTTGTCCAGAGCCCCAGCCTGACATGTGTAAAACATTGTTTTCACTCCAGTAGCAACCCCTGCAGATCATTCCTTACCCCAGTCTTCTGCAAAGCCATCTGTTAGCCCAGCAAAAAGATGGGGATCCTGACGCTGGTGTAGGAGGGATTGGAGCCTGAATGCCATTAAGTGCCAATGCCACAATGTCCCTGTGCTACAGCTGTTCCCACTGACAGAAAAATTTTTAAAAAAACACCAAAAAGCAGTGCAACCTCATAGGGAAGGTGCTATCATCAAGCAGCTACCAAGGTGTTGTGGTTTAACCCCAGCCGGCAACCAAGCGCCACGCAGCCACTTGCTCACTACCCTTGGTGGGATGGGGGAAAGAATCAGAAGGGTGAAAGTGAGAAAACTCATGGGCTGAGTTTAATAGGTAAAGCAAAAGCCGTGCACGCAAGAAAAGCAACACAAGGAATTCATTCCCCACTTCCCAAGGGCAGGCAGATGTTCAGCCATCTCCAGGACAGCAGGGCTCCATCACGCCTAACGGGGACTTGGGAAGACAAACGCCATCACTCCAAACAACCCCCCTTCCTTCTTCTTCCCCCAGCTTTATATACTAGATATGACATCCTATGGTCTGGGATATCCCTTGGGTCAGTCGGGGTCAGCTGTCCCAGCTGTGTCCCCTCCCAACTTCTTGTGCCCCCCCAGCCTGCTCGCTGGTGGGGTGAGAAGCAGAAAATGCCTTGGCTCTGTGTAAGCACCACGCAGCAGTAGGGAAAACATCTCTGAATTATCAACACTGTTTCCAGCACAAATCCAAAACACAGCCCCGTACTAGCTACTGTGAAGAAAATTAACTCTGTCCCAGCCAAAACAAGCACACAAGCAGACACCAGATGAAGCTACTCCCCTTGAGGTCCACAGGCATCCCTGCTGTCCCTTTGGTCCACAGGTGGGCTGTGGGCCGTACGGCAGCATCGGCACAGTGAGATGGGGAGGGGAGCGAGGGGGTCCCAGCACTTTTCCCTTCCCAGTCACACAGGGAGCACACGTGCCACTGACAAGGAGATCCCTGCGTGGTCTGTGAGAAGGCAAGTCACAGGAGAGGTGATGAAGAGATGGCATTCGTGAAAACTGGGTCTCCCAAAAGAGTTAAATAGACTTTTTTCTATGCCCTTGGGTGATCCAGCTACAGCACCTGTATTCAATTCTACCCAATTATCTACTGGAATTAGCATTATGAAATGTGAAATGCCAATTATTATTATTATTATGTATTTTAAAGGAGGTGTATGCCAAATAGCAGGACCCCCCCCCCCGTTCTTGTCCTAGGAAGTGTTTTAAGACCCATCTCCTGTTCCTGCCACTTGCCTTATCCCCCAGCAACTGGGCTTCCCCCCGTGCTCCCTCTCCTTGCCTGCAGCAGCTCAGGCAGGAGATGTCCCAGCCGCTCCTCTACCTTTCCAGGAGCTGCTTTTCGGGATGCCCATCGCAGCTCCCTCTGACCAGACCCCTCGCGCAGGAAGAGATCAACCTCTTAAGGGTCAGCGCTGGGTCTTATTCCCATTGAATCCACTTGCAAAATCCCTTACGCCTCCTCCAATGAGAACACGGTCGCTTTAAGCGTTTTAGAAAATCCTCTCTTTGTAGCCATAATTTCATGAGCAAGTGTGAGAGCAGGGATGGTTTTAAGCCAGCCTGGTCAGTGCCTCACCTTGATGCAAAGCCTGCGCTCGCCTGGTCTCGGTCTCCCTTCTGTACTGCACAAGAGCATTGCTGCCTTCCCGAGGAGACCCACCAGAATCAGCGACACCCCCAGAAAGATGCTCAACCCTCCGGGTTGCAATGTGGGACGTCAGTGAGGGGGACAGCACAGCATGAACCATGGGGACAGCATCCAGACAGTCTCACATAGTATGGAAAACTGGTAATCCTGAAAAGCACATACATTAGCAACCCACCCGTCTCTCCAACCAAGGTTCTTTTAAATATATAGGTATATGTAGTGTTGTATACATATGTAATTTTTTGTGGCAAGAAAAGAAAGTGTTTTCAAATTCTACACCCTCTGCTGTGGAAATAATTTATTTTTTCTTCTCTTTCTCAGTACTGGAAGCAAGAAAATTCAGCCCACCTCATGAGTGAGAGCTGAGCAAGCCAGGCTTCCTTTGCTTCAGACCTGCCACTGACACATAATTTAAGCTCTAAGTTTCCAAACCAGGGACACAAAAATGTTGTTTCCACCCACCACATCAACCTGCTGTGCAGAAAATCACATGCAAAAAATTCACTTCAGGTCTAAGTGCGTGACCAACCCCCAAAGTGCAAAAATAAACTGTTTTTCCCTTATTCCAGGGTCCCCCACCAGAAAAAAACATGAGTCTGTATCAGTAATCATGAGGGTTTGCAGAGACAAAACCTGAAGGTGGAGCAGAAGTGAGAAGTCCCTTGCCTGTAGGCAGGGACAGGCAGCATGGTGGGCAGGAGCCAAGGAAATCCCTAGTAGGGAGATGTGATCCTATAGCAGAGCCAGCTTGGCATTGAGAACTAATGTGCACTGAGTGAATGCATCGGAAACAACCAGGAAAGATAGGGAATGGTCCCAGGACTGAGGATGTGCCAAGGAGCCCTTTGCAGAGTGGCTCCAGTCTGGGACTGGGATGGCGGGGACCAGAGGGCTGGGGATGGCACAGGGCTCTGCAGCCCTGGGAGAAGGTGATTGCAGTCCCACGCCACGCTGGAATAGCCTAAACCATTTATCACACGGAAGTCTGTGTATAGTGACCCCCCAAAGGCTTATTATTAGGTCAGATGCTAGATTAATATCAGCAGGAGAAGCTGAAAAGCTCAGCCTCTGCAGTGTTCCCTGAGGAGGTAAAAATCCATAATACATGTAAAATCACCACAACATTAAAAGAAAACCCAAATGTTGTTACAAAGAAATCCCCAGAAATAGTCCCAAATTAGATTCTTGGTGTGAAGTTGAAGGGCATGTGCTTCTCAGATAGTGTTGGTAAACACCCCCCAGCTTAGATGACAGCAGCTAGTGCTGGGGGGCTTCATGCTTCAGCTTGCTACCAAATGTTGCAGGGTAGCTGTTGACGGAACATGGCCACTGGTTTCTCCAGTGACTGGTAGAAGTAATGCAAAAAAAGGGCTTTCTAGGGTTATGTCTCATAACATGCAAAGAAAACCACCTGCAGGTGAAAAGGCAGTACTAGAAACTGCCTTAATGCAAAAGCCCATATTTAGCAGTGATTTTAATTGCATCATCTGTTTAGGTACCTCTTGGTACTTGCTGCAAAGTATGTTTTCTCCAGTAATGTGACAGTACTGTCAATTCATTCTGCTCCTATTCCCCCAGCTAGGCTTTATTAGGGCTATTGCTCAACAACATAGTAAATAAATGTAATAAATCTGTTTAACTTGACAGATAATGCAGAAATTTTAAAAGTGCCACCCCCTCCAAACCCACATCTGACTTTTTTCCAAACTGTGGAATAATTTAGGTTGGATGGGGCTTGTGGAGGTCATCTGGTCCACCTCCTGCTCAAACACTTCAGCAGTTTTCTGATTTTTCATCCTGAGAGGAGGAAGAGCTCTCTCCCACTTACACCCTCAAACCCTACAGGGTTGAGATTTAAGAAATGTATCAGTCCTCAGCATTTTCCCTGCTGACTTAGGCAAAGCTTAGTTTCTAGTTTCTAGCGCTAGTTTCTAGTGCTCATACATTCCCAGAAACGGTACAGGGAGGCAAGGGGTGATTCATCACATGGATCATTTCCCAAGCTATCCAGAAAAAGGGCAGAAATTTCCCAATGACCTTTGGTGTAATACATACAAAAGCAGTTGGTGAAGGATAATAAAATGGAAGATGCAAATTGATGTAGATAAGCAGAAAGTAATGCACATGGGAAAAGATAATGCTTCTGTTGCAGACAGAGTGATAAACTCTGAACTAGCTGTTCAGGAAAGAGGCCTTGGCATGAGATAGTTTTGTGAAAATGTCAGCTCAGTGCTCGGCAGAGGTCAAATGGGAGGTTAGAAATGGAATTGGGAAAGGCAGAGCATGGGATGTCATGCTGGCTGTCAGCATACGATGCATGGTACAGCAATCTTCATTTCAGAAATGAAGGGGAACTGAGAAAGACATGAAAAGAGGGGACAGGGATGGCCAAAGGTTTCTGTGCAAAGAGTGAGTGAGCAGACTAGGAACCTTCAGTCTGGAGAAGACATTGCTGAGGAAGATGAGAGAGCTCCTCAAAATCACGAAAGATGTGGAGAATTCAACAGGAAATTATGTTTACTGCCTCACTGATATAGGAACCACAAAACATCTAGTAAATTTACTAGGTGGCAGATTCAAAACAGTGGGAAGGGATTTCTTTGTGCAATGCATGATAAGCTGTGGAGCTCCTTGCTGCAGGACACTGCAGGTGGTGAGATTTTGCATAGCTCCAAGGAAGAGCAGACCAAGCCAAAGAGACTTTTTTTCAAGGAATAATAAATGTAACAGCACTGCTCCTGGCTCAAGAAGTCAATGCAGGTCTGTCTCTTCCTTTTATCCACTTCACCACTCGAAAGACCTTTGGTTTGGCCCATGAATGCTATAATAACACAGTCATGATCGCGTCTCAGAGCTTTAGGTTCCAAAAGACAAAAGAGACATCCAGAAACTCCAAAAGACAAAGAGACATCCAGAAACGATGACTTGCAGAGCCCAGCATCTGGTTCCATGCTACCAGCCCTCAGGCAGATATGCCAAAGTTTCAGTCTGGCACAAAGCTGATGGGTGCAAATTAACCCATTCCAGGTTCTCCAAATACTTCTCAAGAAGCAGAGTGCCCAGAGGAGCACCTGACACCATGTTGCTCTGGATTTTTTCAGTCCATGCTAGGAGCACTCAAGCAAGATTTGCTGTATCCTTGAACCACAGCCTCAGCTGTTCTCATTGAACCAGATCTGTGAAGTGACCTGGCTGAACAAAAGATTTGTAAAGGCAAAATTTCTTTGTCTCAAAAGATACAATCAGTTTTCTTAAAATGGATCATTTCATGGATCTTTCCAAGGCAGAGAGACACAAAAGAAGCCAACCAGCCCAGTCTGAAGAGAGGAAGCCTCTGGGGAAGGATGAAATTCCTTCAGGTGCAGGAACCCCTTTAACTGCCCTGCTGCAAAGGGATGTGTGATGGGGAACAACCCCTGGTATTACAACCCCTTACTCTTTTTTGGTCTGCGCTGCTGTATTTTCCACACTGCTTACTAGATCCTCCATGCCCAAGAACACGTCTGCCTGTTTTGTTACTCAAAGCCTGAGTCAGAGAAAAAGCAAAAAACTATTTTATTGAACTGCCTGCTATGGCTTTGATTGAGAAATGTAACACCCAGAGATGAGTTATTGGCCCAACTGTCACCCATGAAATGTGTGCTATTGGTGACAGACTGAGAGTGTATTTGAGTGTGCATAGCACATTTGCACAGCTTTCACAATGGTCAGAGCCTGATTTTGCAGGTCCTTTACTTTCCCATCCACGTGTGGTACAGTCTCCCTGACTGCTGGCTCCCTGCAGCCTGCAGAACACCAGAAAAACTCAGTTTGACACAGTTTTAATTTACATCTCTATGGTTTCGGGTTTTTAATGATGTAATTTATGGGTTTGAGAGCACTGGTGCCATGAATGCGAAGCAAACCTTCGAGACAGCCCACACGGTTCATGGTGTAGCTGCCATAACGCTGTGTCAATCACTCCAGCTCTGAGCACAGAAGGCTGCGGTGGCACTATTAGATTTCAAATAAAGATCACTCATGGGGGAACTGGGTAATTCCTCTGCATGGAGCTGTCTATTTCAGATGCCTGAAAGAGAAAATGGAACTAAATATCGTTCATTATGCTTAACTCATCTGATTTTTAAAAGAAGAAATTTGGTTTGAAATGGCCCATGGCTTCAAAGCTCTTCCCTCTGGAGGTCTGGGTATTTCAGCCACCTGAGGCTGGGAGGGAAGGGTGTGCCATTTGCTTTCCACTCTTCAATTTCATTTCTAAAGGATGAAATGCAATTAAAAATGTCTCCATGTGAAGACAGGTCCATAGCTGTGAACGTCCCTGTGTCAGGCTGCATATTACAGGTACCACAAGAATTTCCCTTCATTTACTGCCCATCAGAAGAAAGGCTGTGCATGGAGAGCGAGGCTCACTGTCTGCTTCCCTTCTGTACTGCTCACCGTACCAGCGGACAGACCAGTGATGATCAGTGAAACAGCACCAAGCAGAGCTCTACGAGCTGTGGTTTAACATCTTTGATCCCTGGGCACTTAGCTCTGAATTACAGCTTCATCACTGCTGTGCAATGAGGGTTAAGAAGATGGGTCACGCTCCTCTGTTTGGTATGCTACCTTTCAATTAGTACATCACTGGCAATTAGCTCAGGATTGCCAAGACCCACTCATCACCTTCCCACTATGGACATATCAGGTTGTGCAAGCTCATAGCACCTCAGGGAAAAGCCCAGCTTCTCCAAGCTACTTCCACATTGCCTTCCAAGCACCATCAGCCATCGGGCTGCAAGTGGTGGCTGCAGTTTTGCCCCATCATGAGGACATTCAGGAATGTTCAAGGGCTCTGTAAGCCTCACTGAAGGCTGTAAGCAGTATGCACCTGGACCTGGAAAAAAACCCAGGCACAGATGGGTTTAGGAGTCCCCCTTAACTGCATCCACAGGCTGCAACTGCTTTTTGTACAGGTAGCCAGAAAATGCAGTAAAAGGATCCTCGCAGAATCAGGAAATGGGGGTTACAGCCCTCATAAGTGCACGGCTTCAGGTCCCTTGCTCAGGCCTTTTCCTTCAGCAGCCTTTTAACACAGAGCGGACACCCCATCTTGCTCCAGGTACCTGACATCTGCTACAGGATGAGCTGAGCTGCACCTTCAAGCTCTGCTTCTCTGTTGGGAACCCGGAATGAGCCGTTCACGTGTCAGCTTTTACTTGGTAGACATCTACCCAGGGCAAATCCACCCTCGTCCCCCCAGTCTGGGCCTCTCCTGATTGCTTAAAAGTCAGAGACCTGACACACCATTACCTGTAGGCAGGGGTAGAGGCACATTTCTCCTGAACGTCTCCTAACTCCTGCTGCATCTTCCCTGTGCTATCTGCTACTGTCTTATTCTGATTTATCTGCAGGAGTCAGGACTTGTGGAACCCACAAAACCTTCAAAGGGAAAGAAAATACCCCCAAAACCAGGCTGGTCTACTCACCAGCTAAAATCCTTTTTCTGCCTCACCACAACTATAGGAGCTAGTCCAGCACAGATGAGCACAGACCATCTTGCCTCACTCTGGCAAGCTCTGCTGAAGTCCTCGCCTGAGCTGAGCCAACGCCTTCTCTGGGAAGGCTGGATTTCCCCCTAAGAATCCGGTTCCTGGTATAATGTTAAGTGTTCGGGACGTCTCTGAAAGGCTTTAGTTTATTATATACACTGCATTTGTAATGGCTTGCCATGAGAGTTGTGTCTGATATCAGATATATCTCACATATCTGGCTATGCAATGTATTTTGCAAAGATGTAATTAATTGCACCTTCCAAGGCAGGGAACCTAAGCAGCTATTTTAAACTCTAATTTATATTAAAGCAAGTAAAGTTAATTGCCTGTCCATAAAAAATGAAAAAGAAATATGTACTTTGGAAGATGGCCACAGGTCTCCAATCGATATAAATTTAATGTGCTTTTACGTATCTCAGAGTAAAATTGCATTTCAGTACTTTATTCTGTATTCTAGGAATTCCTTGACAACACACTGCTAGGAAATCAGGTCACTCACAAATGTCCTCTGAAGGTGTGGGAAGGCCAAGTTCTGTCGAATCAAAAGGATACACATCACCATCCCATGGCAAAGGGAAAGCTGGCTTCTTTGGTTTATAAAAACCAAGGTAATTTGGAAAATAAACAGCACATGTGTTATGTATTTTTTTAATAAGTAATAATTAATATTGTAATCTTTATAACCCAGCTATGTGCAGAAAAAATACATACTGTTTTTTAATCCTCTACCATTCCTCATGGCACTGAGACTTTTTGCAGGAATAAGAAAAAAAAAACAACACTCAGTCTAGTTTGAACTGGAAGATCAGGCCAAATGTAAGTGTTTTACAAACCTTTGGGGGGATGTGGTAGTGAACCTCCTGTCACTTTCAGACACAGAAAACTGTTACCTCTGATTTTGGGTGGTTGCAGGAGAACAACCAAACGCTCAAGAGCTGAACTTGTCAAAACCTTTTTTGGCTTGGAAGTCTCATGACTTTTGGCTTCTGACAAGAATTTTACTACCCCTTGGGTTTAGCTGAACTGAAAATATTCTTAGAAAAGGAGATTGCCTGATATCTCTGCAATCGTGGACGCAACCGAAGCCAGAACATTCAGAGGGAGGCTGAACTGAGTTAAGAGAGCAGAGGATTTTTATTTGGATCAAAATGCATTTAACTCAAACAATTGTCACTTTTGAGAAAAAATATAATTGTATTGTAAGACTACTTTGCTCTTTGGGAAGCTCGACACGCTCACTGGGATGAGGCATGTACACAACCTGGCACAGCTCTTGTAAGAACTAAGTCCACTAAAGATCATGATAATACCTAATTGAGTCATGGAGATAGATAAACATGCTCAAAATCACACAAGCTGCTTGCACAGAATGATCACTTTTCATAATGTGATTTCATAAAGGTGAGTTTTATTATAACAGAGGGAAAAAGTTGTTCCTGATTCTGAATTTTGCCTTTTAAAATTGCATGAGTGAAACTAGAAGGGAAAAGACTATCCAGCTGAAACCAAATATCTCTATTACCTAATGAATGATCTCTGATTATAGCACTAGTGTCCATAATTAATTAGAATCCACCAAGATAGTCCATTTCAGTATTTCTAATTTTATCATTTGGCAATTAATCTACTTTTGGTGACATAGTGCTTACTGTAAAAAGAAACTGCTGTCTGCTCTCAAGCTTTGTTAGACAGAGAAGGACCTGAAAAATAAATGAGGTGCATTGTACATGCATTTTTTAGCAGTTGAGAACACTGCAAGGAAGAGCAGGTGTGCAACACAGGTAAATCTTCCCGGTCACCTGAAATGTCTGGTTTTACATTCATGTATTTGAATATGTCTGTAAATCAATGACACTCTTAATCTCAGGAAGGTTTTTGCATATCATGAATTGTTACTTACACTCTATTTTGCACAGTACCTGTCACAGCATCCTAGCTCCATTTATGGGTTTCTGAAGAAGAAATGTTATGCCAATAGAAATAATAGTAATTATTATTATTGGTAGAATGAAGGGATGGCAATGAAAGCTTGAAAAGCAGTGTAGCAAAAACCAGTTCATCCACCACAATAGTCTCTCAGAGGCGAGATTGTCCCTAGAAAATTGTTTCATCATCCCTTCAGAAAAAGTGGGTATAAATCCATTTACCTTACTTGGCACTATCCCCACTACAGTAAGGTGAACCTGGTTGTTTGTCCTGCAGAGTAGTCCTTGGGATTTCATCCGAAGAGAATTTGGGTGAGGAGATGTGTGCCTCCACACATACAAGTGACAGCACACTCAATTTTCTTGACTCATTTGTCATCATTGCCTGATGAGCTGTGATGTGTGGCACCCCTGACAACACCTCCTTCACATCTCACTGAGCCACAGAAGTGGCAGCAGGACTTAGTGGAAGTCCGGAGAACTGAGATACTCTGAAGTTGTCACAGAAGATCTCAAACCTTATACTTCCTTTGCCTCTCCCTGTGCCTATGCCAGCAACTTCTGCTATCCCAAAGCATAAAAGATTTGACTAAAATACTTGCTTACTGCAGTAGCTCTTCTATATACAGCACACCACCTGACTGATCAAGTATCTAAAGGTTCAGATGCAAAAGCAGCAGGACTTTTGGCTAACATAAACCTCTTCTGTAATGCCCAAGGTTTTCTCACTTCTTAAAGTGGCTGCCAAACAGATTTGCTTATCAGTTTTTAAACAATCTCTCTTCTTTGTGCTTGCTCCCTGCAAGAGCAGTTTTCTTCCAAATTTTCATAAATTTCTCATGGGCTTGCTGAAGATCAGTATTGCAGTTGCTGAGTGCACAGAAAGTATCAGTGCTTGATAAAGAGGGCTTGCTTATTGCCCATTCAACGTAGCCTGGAGAAGATGGGAAAGATGTGGTCTAGCCAAGACTGGGTGATACCCACTCCACCCCACTTTGCAATCCCAGCTCGGCCATGCCAGACCCACACATCCCTGACAGACGTGTGGAGCTCAGTCCCAGCACTGGGATTTGTGCACAGGAAGCAAACCTCTTCAATGACTGGCCTGTAACTGGAATTCAGGCACAGAAAGTTTTGAGCTCACCATTGTTCCACAGTAAACTCAGGGACTTGACCTAGAGAGAGAGGTAAAGGGCAGGCTTTAAAGGACTGACTTTCTTCCTGCCAGGAACAATCCCCCATAGGCAATTTTCAGGTAGCCATCCTGTTTTGGAGACTGAAAGAATTTATCAGGATGATTTCCAAGCTGACCTAAGTTACAGAGGGTGGTCTTCAACCTGTTTAATTTTCAGCTGTAGGTGAAGCCAAAATGTCCTGCTGTATTCTCACTTCCATGAACCATGGCCCTGTAAAACCTTGAGAAGCAAAGCCTCTCATTTTCAGTTTGACAGTTCTTTTATTACAATAAATTCTAAATATACCTTTGAACTGGCAGGTTTACTAAGACTGTCACCTTTTTCTTTTTCTTCTTCTTTTATTTCAGGTCTCAGATTCCTTTTCTATAGAAGCTATTAGCTTTGCACTGAGAAATACAATGAGGAATGCTTCAATGACACCAAGATGCAGCACTAGGTGCAATGCTATATTCTGAGTAAATGATACCATTCAAAGGGCAGAGCAGAGCATGAATAGCATTGATTTCCAGAACAGCTATTTCAGTACTTAGCAAAGTTTGATCAGACTGCTCTCCTTCACTGCTTGAATTGTTAAGAGTCTGTGTCCCACCCTGGCACGCAGCAATATGGCCTGGGCCATACTTAAGCTCATCACCTCCTGCAGGGGTGCCAGCATTACATTATGCCTGCGCTTGCCACCCCAGCCTCATGGAAAACACAACAGCATCTCACACTACCACTGTGGGCTAAGGTAGGAGCTTCCAAACTGCACTTTGCTCTCCACAAGGGTTTACGAAGCAGGCTTTTATCATCAAAGCACTCTGTGACCTATCCCAACGGTATCTGAAATCACCTGGGGCTCAAGGATGAAAGACTGACTGGTGGCTGAGACCCTCCAAGGGTGAAGCCATGCAGGAGGACACTCTTTGGAGACCATCCAAGCCAGTGGGATGCTCTCGCAAAAACCTCAAAAACAAGAGCAGCAGCATCACTTCCAGAGAACAATTTATCTAACAGATTTCATCTACCTCAGGATAATGTGAACTACAGCTTGAAACTGCTGCCTTCTTTGCTTTAACTGTAAGTGGAGTCTAGAGAACCAGCTCAGGTGTAAAAAATTACATCTACAAGTTTGAACAGGTGACTCCACCTCCAAGCAACTAGTTGCACTATGCCTGCCTATCCAAATAGCCATAATAAAACCAAAAGGTTTGCAGCCATAACCCATAAATTCATATCACTTTTCAGAGTAAGTTATATGAAATTGAAGTAAGCACATTTTGTGGATGACTTGAAAAGAGGAAAGGACCTATTGTTTGTTTAAGTCTACCACTGCGTAAAACCTATTTTTTTACAGATTTTGAAGCATTTTCTATGTAATGTCTTACTTTTGGTAAAACACGATGTTTTAAACCAATTTCTGGTTTTGATAGTTTTATGAAAATAACTTTCAGCCATTTTACAAGCACAAGTGTGTGTGAATAAGCTGTTGTCTCATTAGAATGCCCTTCATCCACCTGAATAACTCAGTATTGGCCACATTTCAGAGCACAAATCTTGGCAGAGAAATAGCCTGGCTATATATCCAAAACTAGCACTGAGCACACTTTCTATGGCATGCTAACCTTGCATACCTTGAAAGTGTATGAGTATTTTAAGAAGGTTAAAATGTTGTTGCCAGTTTGTCAATTACTTCATTTCACCAATTACCACAGCTTCAGCACATTTTTAGATTAGGTCTCCTGAAGCTGCTGCCAAATTAGAAAAGGGAGTGGGTTGGATCTATAGAGCCACTGAGGGAGTGAGAGTCCCTGTGCCACCACAGCTGGAGGCTAGAGACTTGTTTACTTCAGTTTTATCCTATTTTCTGAACATTGAACTGGCAATCTTGATTGCTGCTGAGGAAAGAAACAGAAATTGTTGCATTTTTAAAGTTCCAAATTCTTCATGTAGTGCTGTGGAAAGGTGACATTGTGGGCAAGAGCTGGGCCAGCAGAGAGGACTGTGATAGGACCGATCTTTCCAAAGATAAATTGGCTGTAAAATCATGTGTTCCTGATCCTCTTGCTGCTCCTCCACCAACAGCTCTCCTCCTTCATGGCCCACCCTATCTACCCACAGCCTGCTCTGTGGGAGCTGTCAGGCCCTCGGCAGGGGGACAGGCGTATCTTTACAATCACAGCAGTTACCAGAGCAGCTCTGCTCACTGGGGTCTGGTTCATGCCTCCCACCATTTCCAATCCATTGTCCCCTCTTCCCTGCTCTCTCACTGCTCCTTTCAGCTGCCTCTCAGATGTGCAGAAGGCCATCACTCCAGCACAGGTCCCTGCCTAGAGAAAACCCTTCCCTTACACATCACCCCCTCTGCTAGTGTTTCACATACAGCTTTACTGTCCTGTTCATCCCCCAGCGCTTTCCCTGCATCACCCCCATCTGCTCACCTCCTCCCTGCCTCTCTGATAACTGGGTAGTCAGTGAAAGCAGCAAAAGGCCAGTAGGGTTAAAGTTTGTCTTGTCAAATCTCAAATCATCCACTTTCAATCCCGGCTGGTTCCTTCAAGGAGAAACAAAAAAAAAGACCCAAAACATAGAAGCATGAAAATGCCTTTGCAAAGGTTGAATGCTGATGTTTAGTTTCTTGACATGATGAATTTACCCAGAAAAGCTGTATTTCAAGCTTACAAGAATCTGTTAAGAAAAAGACACTGTAAATAGCTGGGCAGACAGCGAGACATTGTGGCCATGACCATTACCTTTCTCAGGTAATATCCTTGTCAAAGACAATAAGACTGCTCTGCACATGTGGGATGCAGAACCAGCCACTGAATAGACAAATTCCAGCTTATTTCATCAGCCATAATATAAATCCTGAGTCCATCAGTGCTTGTATAGAAATGAAAGCTGTTTTTATGACCAATGCAGAAGAAAGCCCTTCAAATGCCCACTTCAGAATCTGCCGTCCTTTCTTGCACGCTTCTGACTCTTTCAATCCCTTTAGCTTTCTGCTATGAGTGCAGTTTTAGCAACAACAGGAACAAGGAAGTAACACCAACAAATTGGCTTAGCACCATGTGTGAATTCTTATTTACAAGCTACAGACAGCAGCATTTTTAACCTTGGCTCAGCTCTAGCTGCAGCAAGCGAGTCTGAAACCAGCCCCACATGACAAGGCTGACAGCAAGCAGAGCACAGCCTCACCTCCAGCTCTGCTCCTCGATCCTCAGGCTGGCTGAGTCCCACACCACTGACATGGTCAGGTATTGCCATCGATGTGTCACTGCGTCAGCAGAGGATCGGGGACTCGCTATGCACCAATACAACCTACTGCTGCCCATGGGTTCCCCAGGCCACTTCTTTTGTGATTTCTGACCTTCCGATTTTCTCACCTCCTCCAAAAAGGGCTATTCTTCTTGCTGTTCCCATCATTTTTCTGCTCCACGGGGCAGTAAAATATTCAATGGTGCCTGAAAGGAGAGCAGACACTAATCAAGACTGAGCATGAGCCTGTACAGGGAGGAGTCAGAGGTCCTGGTTCCCATTCCCTGGAGCACGTTAGTATACCAAGAAGAGGGGCAGAAGCAGAAGCTCTGGACTTGTCTTTCCCCTGTCTTACTCACATGTCTCCAGGTCTCCTTTGTCTCTCTGTTGCATTTATACATAGCTGGTTATAAATATCACCACAGGAAATTCAGTGGTTTGGGTTTTTTTATCTAGCTGACTTTCCTCATGTTTTCCCATGTTTCTTACAGCACATGGGAGAGAGGAAAATCCGTCATCCTTTTTCACAGTTTTTCAGCACGGTATCCAGTGAGGCAGTAAGTCAGGTTTCAAATCTCTATATTTTGGCAAAGTTTTCACTGGGTTAATTTGAAATACGTAAAGAGATAATGATATCTTCATGATTTCTTTTTTCATATTAGATGAATTACACCAAACCCTCTCCAGAATGATGGAGGGTCCTGTTTATTACTCCCTCTTCAGTCTCCATCACTTGTCCTTGCTGTTGCCCCAAAACATTTAGAGCTGTTCTAATATCTCTTCCAAATGTACTAAAATACAATTTGCCTGTTGCTATTGCAAGATGCCAAAGACCAGATGAAATGATTGATTTTTTTGCTTGAATCTGAGAAAGAGACTCCCGGGAGATAACAACAAAGTATAAATAACATCCACTCTGGTGCACCTGACAAATACAAGCCATAAAAAAAAAAAAAAAAAGGCTGTAACATGCTCCAACAAACTTAAGGTCTTTCATATAAGAGACTAAAAGCCTCAAAAATGACAATGTGCATGCACAAAAAAAGCAAAAATATAAACCACCCAAAAACCAGAAGAAATTAAGAGTATAATTTTTCTTTGGTTTCTGCAGAAACAGAGAGTCTATTATGTAACAGAGCTGAGATGACCCTAAAAAAGACCATAAACAAAAAAAAACAACAACAACAAAAAAGAAAGTGCTTGCTAGCTTGACCTGGAGATAAACTCCTTCCTGATCCTAAACCTACTGTCTGGATCTAGGAGGCTGTGTCTATCTAGATTTCAGCCCTGCCACACAATAAGATATTTTGGGATAATGATTTTTTTTTGCAATGTAAATCAGGCTTGGCAGTGTGACTAAGCTGAGACTCCCAAATACATTTCATTTTAGTGTGAGAGTCATTATTAGCATGCAGAAGTCCTAGGGCTAGCCTGTCAAAAATGGTACAAGCCCTGCCCTGTGATGTGCATATGGGGCACAAGAGGCAGGTATAGCTGGCAGAGAAGGAAAGAGCAGAGAGAAACAAACCAGTGCTAGGACTGTTCACAGCCCACCTTCTGTATAACCAGCACTGACATTTTTAAAATGTCACAGCGGGGAAGATTTTATTGCAGAATCTGAATGCAAGCAGTGAGGGAACTTTGCCGCTATTCATCTGGAGCTCCTCCACACATATAGGAAGGAAGACATCCAGCAAGTAATCTTCCACAGGTAACTTCACAATTTCTCTTACACCCTCTCTTAAGCCAGGGGAGAAAATGTGAAGTTACTTGCTGGAAGATTTTACAACTGGTTTATCCAAGCTGTCAGATATTCGTGGAACAAAATCAAGAGCTGATGGAGAAAACTCCAGTTTGGCAAGACTGAGGGATTTTGCAGAAATGTATTTATTTCAAGAAACCTGCAAGAAGTCCAAGTAAGGCTGGATGTTTTAATAAAAGCCAGAGAGAGAAAGACCTCATCTGACCTGCAAGCTCTGAATGCTGCTGGTTCATCATGAGTGTTAAAACTGAAATGGCCTATAGATGCCATGTCAGAGAGAACTCAACAGCGGCCAAGAATAACCAGTAATCAACGGTGGCCGATGCAAAGCCCAGGTTCCAGCCCTGCTTGTGCCTGAATCAGGGAAGCAGTGACACCTATATACATTGCATCCCAACAGAGCCCTCTTGTCATTACACATCTCATTGTTCTTAGTGAACAGATTTTGAAAAGTTTGCAGTTTCATTTTGACACAAAATGAAACCACATTTTGGAACTGCAACAGTTCTTCATGAGATGGAGTTCTTGTTTTCCAGCCCAACTCAGCCTTAAGCCTTAGTTTTCAATGCCTAATGCAAACAATTTGAAACAGGAACACTGAAAGGCCTGGATGCATTCTGAGCATGACTATTACAAATCAATAAGCATAAACCATATTTTTAACTCACGCCTTCTCCATAAATTCAAACTTCACCGTAAGTAAAGAAAGTAAAGTAGAAATCTTCCCACAAGTTTGAAAGCAAACCACTTCCAAATCTCCCCTCGCCTGTTTAAATTATGCTGAATGCCATAGAAAGCATACCCTTTAGAAATAACAGATGATTAAACAGCGTGCTTCACCTGTAAATAAGCATGGAATTTGGTGTGTTAGATATGTTATTTGAGTTGCACCTACCAGTCAAGCTCAAGTCCTGTGACTATTTATTTACCAGAGAGATTCCAGGTTTTTTCTTTTGAAATAAATGCCAAGTGATGAATTGCTTTTGACTCCAGTGATATGGAAATCGAACTGCTGCCCATACATGTAAACCTTTTGCTGGGGAGCCATCTGCAAGCCAAACACAAAACTCTAAGATTATTATTCCAAGCCAGCATGAAATACTGCAAAATATAAACTCAACACCCAGTTTCAGTCCTGCTAATGTGCACACAACATAAGGCTCAAATAAAAATGTTCAGCTGTGAATATTTGTCTTATTGTTAGCCCCATTGTGTTTAGAGGTTTAGTACACCTTTGGTTGCTTCTCATCTCCTAAATAAACAACACAGAAAGCCATTTTCTTTGTGGCAATTACATCCTAACATCTGCAAGACAGAAGGAACATGACAAAGATACACAAAATGTAAGAAGAGATTTCCTGGTGTTTGCTGCATTTCAATGGAATGTTTAAAAGATGGGAAAAGTTTTACTGATTGCAGAATATACTGTCAAGAACCAGCAGCTTTCTGATGTGTGGTAATCTAAGCTGCACTCTCATGCCTCCAGCCAAAAATTGTAGTGAGGTGCCAGTGGGCTCCAGAAATCTCTCTGATGTTTCAGTTGCGATTCTCCACCTATGGACACTTGGCAAATCATGCAGTTGTGTCACATGTTTTTCTCCAGTTTATTCTCTGAAGACATAGGAAAAAGCTTTCTGAACCTCCCCATTAGAAAAAAATACTACCTGGCAAATCTAGCGTCTCTCTCAAATATATGCCATGGTATTGTGCAGTGCAAGCGCTTACGATATTAACGGAAACTAAGGAGAAACCATGCCTCTCACTTGCCTTTCAGACACTAAAGTGAACATTCGTTATTATATCTATGAGCATAACTTGGCAAGTTGCATAAGCCCAGCTGGAAAAGGTGCACAGTAATGAAATAAACTAGTACAAATGGGATCTGAACAGTAAAAATTGATTATAAAAGCAGTAGGTGATTGCCTTTACTAAATGGTTACACTACTGTCAAAACTAATGGTTGCAACAGCTCTGCAGTCACCGATAATTAATTCATAAGGCACCTTCATAAAACGCTATGCATTAAAGAAGATGTTGTAAAATAACAACAATTAGAAAACTCAATGTACTCTAAAATGCAGAAACTGAATGCAGAGATGAATCAAGAAAGGAAGGGCTGTGTTTTAGCAACTATGTTCTTTCTCTCCAATTTGGATTTAAATGCTGTCTTGTAGGACACAAGTGTCTAGACGCTGCCAGTTAATGTGCATCTGGTAAAATTAAAGGAAGTAGTAGTGACACACACAATTTCTCCCGCGTGTCTGACCATGAATCTTTGGTGACAGTGACTAAGGTACACTAATTATGATTGCAGGGAGGAGACACCAGGACTATCCACCCTTCCATCAGAAGTGTTACATCTATGCTTTATCACTACCAAGCGCTTCAAAGAACCTTTCTGTCTTTGTGACTCTACTGGACTCAAGAAATCTATAAGATTTTCCGAAGGGAAAGGCAAAGCTGTCAGTGTGATCCTAGGAGGATTTTTTCCATCACCATTTGCCACAAAGGCTCTGATTCTTTACTTGATTGATCTCTCCAGACTGACTCACAGCTGTAGGCATCATGCAAATCTGGGGAGCTGTTTGCCCAAGGCACTGGCAAGGTCTCCATCACCAAATGAGATTACCCAAATGGTTCACAAATTAACATATTTTAACAATTTTAACATATTTAATCTCATGCTACCCCCATTATTTCACAGAGTATTATACAGAGGAGGAATGACAGCACAAAATGGCTAATACTTAGATCCTAGAAAAAGGATACTAACAATAAATTGCCATTATGTGTCACTGCAATGCCTGACTTTCAGCATCCTGGTCCTCCTGGTGGAATCTGGACCTCTGTAGCTGCAGTCACTTGGATGCCTCATACTGGGATGCACCCTAGGCAGCAGGGAGCTGCACAGATGCAGTGAACAGCAACCTATTACAAATCCTGCCCTCTTTCTACAGCTGCAGAGAGGCATCGCCAGGCTTCCCTGAAGGTGATGGTGGAAACACACTGAAGGGATATAGCAAGACATCTCCGTAATAGTAAGCTGAGTAGATGAGTAGCTTTTCAGGGTGCTGTAGAGACCAGTGCTTTGCCAGGTCCACAGTCCTAGTTAAAAAGCAGGAGGTGGTGTAGGCATGTAATCTTGTGTGTCATTTGAAGGTGACATTGTCATATCTTAGGAGGAGAAGAGATCTTTAAGGAGTTAAAACAAGCTGTGCCTTGACCATGCAGCTAAACTCAGGCCTTTATACATGTACTTGATATTATTTTTTAAAAATTAACCTCGAGACTATCACTGCAAGCAGAAAAGATTTTAGGACAAAAGGAACAGTTAGATGCTCCAGTATGCATTCCTTTGTTTATCACAAGCTCTGTTTTTTCCATGATTACCCCTGCAATCAGCCCAAAAGCTTCGTTTTGTTTAAAGGAAATACTAGGATCTGGACAAACTGTTGGGGACAGAAGAACAGCCACACATGGACAGGGCAATGGTCCATCCAGTCCCGCATCCTGTCTCTACTCTCCATGTGGGCCAACTGCAGGTGCCCAGGGGAGAGCACGACAACAGGGCAAGCATCCATCAGCTCCTGCCCTGATTATGCTCCCAGCCACTTGCAAGTTGTGGCTCTGGGACCTCCTGGACCAGGCACAGCATAAACTTACACAAGTAAAGTGATACAGAACAACATCAGGTAACCATCCAGGATTAAAGATGCCCTTTATATTTCTCACTGCAAAGCACTTTCTTCAGAAAAAGTATGTGACCTTTTTGCAAGCTCTGCAATTTTTTTTGTTCTTCTTTTTTTTCTTTTAAAAGACATGAATGTATAAACTGGGTGCAGCCCTCAAGTACCAACCCTACTAATGCTAAGTATAGAGTTCAATTCCCTTTCAATTCAACAGTCTTTTATTTATACATCTCATGGCCATTTTTGCTGTAGCACCAAACTAGGATTTCATATTCAACCACGTGCTCACTGGGATTCTTAAGCTTTTCTCAGCATCACTGTTTTCCTGACATATAGCATCTGTTTGATTACACTTAAATACAACTTTGTGCAACAAGGCTAACTTATCCGGCACTGCAGACTGCTCCATAGGTCTGCCCCCTTTTCTTTATGGGCCTTTCTACAGTCTTTGTGTGAGTTGCAAGTTTTATTCTGGCTTCAGGTTCAGTACTAAAAATATTGAGTAGTACTGAGTCTTGTACAGAGCCTTGAAGACTCTCATGAGACACACTTTAATCTGGTGATGATTTCCTATGACAAGCTTCTAGACTTATGCAAATTCAAGACAATTTAAGGTGTTTCTAGGAATATTGCTCTAAAAATACATCTTATATGCTACTCATGTCTTGCTTTCAATGAGCAATCCAGAGATGTGTGCTGGAGAATCTGGCCTTAAATATGGCTGTCACAAAACCAAAATGGGCCAGAGTGTGATATATATGGAAATAAAGTGAGCAGGAGCGTGAATGGGGTGGGAGTAAAAGCTTTTACACAGGCAGCGAGTGCCAATTAACAGACAACAGAAGTTTGTGCCAGCGTGAGGCAGACGCTCCCAGCCCACCGCCCACCACAGGCTCTGCATTTCAGGGACTAGAAAAGTGAGTCAAAAGCAGTCGGGGCTTTGGAGACAGGGAGTACCAACCTGAGACTGTCAGGAATAGGGAAAGAGGGCAATGAGGATGGTGGGGACATTGATTTGGGGTTTTGGTCTGTGGGCGTGGGGTGAGACGAGAGGATGGAGCTTCAGATCCAAGTGTGCAAAGAATGGGTGATGCAGGAAGCATGGCTTAGAGGACGTGGTACAGCAGGGGTGGGACCTCCTTATATTCAAAGCCAAAAGCTTTTTCTCATAAATAGTTACAAATCCTTCCCCCTCCCTTTGTTTTTGGGTAAATATGATTCTTTTCAGCCTCCACCAATTAACTGGATACTAATCTATTGAACACATATATTCTTGATAATGTGTAGGGCTACCTTGGCAATCAAAATGTCAAGGGGCAGATAATACAAATGCCTCTCAAAATCTAGAGAAACTGCATCTGCTCTGTTCCTTTCATTTGCAACATTTATAATCTCAGCAAAAATGAGAACAGATTTGCTTGATGAGATGTAGCATGAAACACTGAAATCCCCCTTTGCCCTGGCTTGCCAGCCAAATAAATCACAGTCCGCTTCATACAGCCCCTATCTGAATATATAAACATGACATGACAGCTTTGGGAACATCTACTAAATCTCATTAAACACTTCCACTGATAACATAATAACATGTTAAATATATCCTAGCTGCCACACGGCACTCAGAATCAGAGTGCACCTCTCCTGCTTTTTGTAATACCGTGCTTTGCTTCCATAAAAAGGAAAATCCTAACACAGTTTGTTTTAAAATACCGGCTCACCCTGCAGGTTGTGTATTTTCAAAACTCAGCTTTTCTCACTCTCGTTTCTGGGACACATCATTCTTTAACCTTGGACTGCTCTCCTGACAAGGTGAAAACTCATTAACCACCTCTGTATAATTTAAACACACAGCTTTGTTACTATGCTGGCACCAGCCCACAGGGACGGCTGGGTTCCTGTAGCGATAGCTTGTTCTCCTAGCAGGTATGTCCTCAATAGCTTTCTCTGGGACAGAGGATAATTACCTTCCCAGTAAAAGAATCACAGTACCAAAAAACCACACAAATGCTGTACAAACTTGTGTAAGGCAAGACCACCTCCCCCAGGACTGTCACAGAGAGGGGGAAAAAAGAGCCACTCCTGGGGCTCCCTTTTCATGTTGTCCAAACAGTTCCCAAGGGTCCAACTCCTCTCTCTGTCTCTCCCAGTACCTGCTGGTATAAGCGAGAGCAGTACACACAAATCTTCCAGCTCTCATGTCAATCACATTTCTTCCCTCAGCAGTCATTTCAGAGGTAGGCAGCTTTTCAGAAGTGACTGTTCCTAATAAAGAAATTGAGAGCAATTTCAGTGCTCAGTATCTCTAATAATTTATATCACTGTCCTGTTACAGGCAAAGAAACACTAACATCACCGCAAGGACAAGGGGTAAGTGGCAGTTGGGTCCACGTGGCAGGGGAACGGCCCCACCACTGTGGAGTCACCTTCCTCAGTACCATGGCTACACCAAGCTCTTCCATGTATCTGACCTCTAGTTACATTTGCTTCATTTGGGCTCCTTGTGGTTAGCTTCCACCCCTCTGCCAACCTCCCAAACGTAGCCCAAGCCTTCCTGTCACCAGGGAGAAAGGCTCCTTTGGTGAGGAATACTGATTCACATTCACTTTACAGGACAGGCTTTTAGCCCTGCTCATTGCTCCAGTGACCAGCTGCATCCAGCACTGGCAGACTTCTGAAGTCACCAGAGACCCACCAGTCTCCAAAAGCTTGCGGTAGCAATATCTGACAGCAAAATCGGGGCTGCATCATTTAATTTACAATAGCATTAGACAAGGAGGGGAAGCAGCTTAGCATCATAGCCACTGGGTGAATTCATTAGCAAATGAAAGCCATTTGAATCCTTATGTCAGACTTCCCCACATGTTTTTATTTCTAGGCTGAGTGCTAAGCAGGAACTGTCTACCTTCCAGTTTCAGTTTGGATGATGCCAAAATCTTTTGAGCACAACCCAAGGAAGTCAAAGTGGAAGATATTCATTTCACTAAAGAAAAAATACTCTGGAAAGCTCTCTAGAGTGCAATAAAGGCCCAAGTCCAGAGACCCCTGAGCTGTGGTTTGGTATTCACATTGACAGACTCCAGCATTTGGCGAGTCCACAATCAGCCACTTCCCACAATGTCTCAGGTGCCACCCGAAGCTGCTTGCCACCTACTCTGATGAAGATACAGTGACAGTCCAGGGGCAACTGCAAGAACGCAAGGAGAGAGACAAAAATTAGGAGTCCAGCATTTAAAGAGCTAAAGTCACAAGATTTTTTCTCTACATAATTAAAATGATGGCACAAGATAATTTTGAAAAGATCAAACTGTCTTTTTCATATTGCTCATCTTCCTCCTCCTTCCATCCTCCTTTATCCTATTCTCATCACTTTCCACCATGGAAAAACTGAGGCTTTGTCTGTCCTTGCCTTTGCACCAGAACCCTTCCTTCTCTTTTTAACGGAATCCTTCAGATCAGGAGCTGACCACCTGCTTATGGGCTGTCCAAATCTAGGCAAGCTTTGCAACACCTCCTAGGAACCTCGTTTCTCACCATATTTCCCTGTGTGTAAGGCTCTGGGTGGGAATAAAGCCACGGTCCTGGCCTATACCTGGAGCATTGCACCAGGAGCATTGCTGCAAGGGCAGCACAGCGGCGAGCCCGTAGTACATGCTGGCAGGGAGCTACCTGGGCCTGATCCGAACCTCCACAAAGTTAGTGGCAAAACTCCAGTTGACCTGAATGGGGTTTGGATCAGCGCTCTAGTGAGACAATTTTGGAGGTAATCTAAGTGCAAGGCTCCAGGTAAATGATTGCCAGTGATTGCTGTGCTGATGAGCAGAAGGGAAAGATTGTGGCAGGAGGAGCAATCAGTCAACAGCGGTAAAGGAGATTAAATTAAATTCCTACAGGATGATGTACAGATAGCTTCTTATAGTTCCCTTTCTGTAACCCCATCCTTGTAAATTTCTTTTATTCATATATAGTTTACACTGGCACCTACTTTACCTCCAAATTTGGCATAATTAGACTCCAGATCATGCAGCAAGCACATTTCACAGCATAAAGAATACAAATAAAGAGACTGTTTCTCAGGTTCCCTCCCATTTCACATTTGTCTGGATCCTTCTCCCTCCTTGGGCAAACAAAAGTTATCTCTGCACTCACTGCAGCAATTTTTTACCACGAAAACCAATGCTTAGGGAAGTATTTAATGCTGTTCATTTGGACAGAATTTAGAAACTGCCCTTTTTTAGGAAGGTGACCAAATCTCTAGGCAGAAAATGTCAGTGAGGCTTTTGCTAATTACAGCAAATCAGTGCATGGAAACTACTGCTAGAACTACCTGGAAACTGATACTGGAGCTGTATTCACCAGATCTGACTGTCAGCACTTCAAGGAGGAGACTGGGAACCTCCAGTCCCTGGAGAAGGAAAGAGGCGTGCAAAGACAGATTCAGGTCTTAGATGGGGCGAAGCCCTCTCTGAAGCTACCTGCCTCCCCCAACTCACTGTGGATGCCAAATTTTGCCTCTCACAGACCTGCTTTCAGAGCAGACCTGGAAGCAGATCTTGGGAAATGGACCGGTTGCTCAGGTAACACAAGACTGAGCAGATGAAATCACTGAGATCATTTTTCCTTTTAATCACCTGGTTCTGTGCTGGTGGAAATAGTCCATTTGGGTGCAGACCTGGGGATGGCAGCTGGGGTCAACCCAGCGCCCAGGTCATCAGGCAAGTTTGTCGTGATGGGGCAGGTCCAGGGTCAAGCTGGGAGGTCAACCTGCAGGTCAGGGGCAGGTCCAGAGCAGGTACCCAGGGTCAGACGCTGCCCCGGGACAGCCAGGCAGGGCTGCGGGCAGCTGGGGACCAGCACTGCTGCTGCATCGCTGGGGCAGGGACTGACAGCCCCAGGGGCTGGATTGGGGTCCTGGGCAGGGGAGGAGGACGCCCCAGGGGATGTCAGGCAGGGCCAATAGGGCCTATTAGTGCCCGCAGTGCCCTGGCGGTAGCTTAGCTGTAAATATTCAAGGACTCCAGCTTTACCAGATTTCATTAAAACTAATGGGATGAACTCATGCTTATTCATTATGTCTCTTGCCCTCCTTTTCTAAAAATTTAAAAGTCTGTTGCTGTAAGCGGATCCTTGAAAACAGCTGTGAGAATGGCTTGCTATGAAGAATCCGATCTGCAGTGCTGTAGGCTACTGCAATTACCTAAATCTTTACCACTGTTGCACATTACTCCCGTTCGTCAATGTCCCCATCCTGCCTAACCCATGGTATTTCATTATCATTGCCTTTGTTTTTGAATATTCCACATTGCTGCACTTGGCGCAGAAGGAATTTATTAAAAAGCAACATGAAATTTAAAGAAGACTTTTGCTCACAGATAGGCTGAATAATACTACATTAGCATTCAACAGTCTTCACTAATCTGTTCTTGCTCCCTTGTAATAAGCATGCAGACACTGTGTAAACAGGGGCTTTATCAGAATGAATGATGCAGAATTTAGCGTTTCCTTCCTCACGCACAATAGACAGATTCTCGCTCCATAAATTGTTCCATTTGTAAATTATCTGGTAGGTTAATAGATTTTAGAGCCTGAAGGGACTTCTGGCATCATCTAGCCTGTATCACCTCTTGTGTAACCACTGCGTGTATAAGCTGGACAATTTTATCCAGTGATTCCTGGCAAAGAAGAAATTATTCTCCCAAACTTATTGCAGTGGGAGATCTTTGAGGTATCACTGTGACTGAAAAAGAGTCCTTTGCTCTTAAAATTACTTTTAAAGGGAGATTTTCTACGTATATAAGTCAGTAGTAGTTTAAGACAGATTACGTTTATAATAAATGATAGATGTTATCAAAGTGATTTGAGGCTTCACTCCACAAAGGCACTTAGGAGTGAATAGCTTTAAACTTGTGAATTGTCTGATAGGTTTCCTGGGCTTCCAACAGAGCCCCCGTGTAAGAGCTTTGCTAGCTTAACTGTCGCAAAAGGTAACTGAACACATTTATAAAACAGCATCAGATGAGCTTCAGTGTGAACTAAGACTCTAAACCAGTAATAGCTGCACTGCAGCAAAATGGCTTCAAGGCAGACCTGGAAACATTACAGTGTCTACATGTAACACCAAGCTGATTTCAACTTGTCTTTGAGTACGGTGATCACCTGCTTAAAAAACAGCTGTGTACATAACACTGCCACTTGAAAAATCTTCAATTTTGCTGTCAGTAACCACAAAATAATGCTCATTTCTTAAGCATAGGACCAGAAATAGCTAGTGTCAGTGGTACATACTGAGCAAAGACTGACTTTTAAGTGGTGACTATGGCAGCTGTAGATCATTTTCTTAGCTGAAGCCACCTTCATTTACCTTCCCTTGAAGATGACAGCATTGTGACAACAGCTTTGTCATGTCATAAACTCAACCTTAAAACAACATTAATTGGAATCCATGGGGAGCACCTGATACTTTCAGGAAAACATAAAATTATGTCAAAGCACATCAAAGAAAAGTAAGTTACATGACAAGAAAATGTCAAAATAATATTAATATAGACAAATAAGAAGATGAAAGATGAAATGCAACAAACTTTATTGCCAGCTTTTGGAAATAACTGCAGAGTGTCCAGGTGACTGCAAAATTAATTGGGACACTGGGAAAAGAACAAATTAGCTCACTGGCAAGTTAGGTATGAGCTAGGAACCTAACTAAAATTAGCAAGACTGAATAATACAGCTTCAAGGTGAATCTGTAAACTTTACAGAGTCTATACAACAGTAGGCTGATTTCAGGATATCTTCAGGTAGACAGTTATCCAGTCTATACTTTAAGGAACATCCTTTACTTCCTTGATTTTTTCCACAGGTTTTTCCCCATCCCTGATGCTAAAGATTCATTTATCACAAGGTCTGAATCTATTAATTATGCCTCTGAAGAGCACCAATAAGATTCTGATTAATCTTCCTCTCAGTGCAGAGTTAAGCCTGAAAAAACTGTAGTACTTAGCAGTACTAATGACAAAGCTCCTACCAAAAAAAGTAGTGCTATTTTTCTTTCTTCCTCTCCTAAGGTGACAGTGAATGGTATACTTGCACTAAAAATCATGGATAAGACTTCTCAGTTAAGACTTTGTCAGTTAAGGTATTTCCCTAAACCTTTGGTTTCGCAGCTGTCACTTGAAAAAAAATTATATTCCAAACATCTAGCAAGGTTTGTTACTGGCTGTGCAGGTGATAAAGTGATACCTGCATGTGGCATAATAATAATGAGCAAAAGGAATGGATTTGCAGAGTCAAACACCTACGTACCACCTACTTACCACACCATAAGCAGCCCATTAGCAGTAGCAGTGCACAGGGGAGCTCCTGGAGGGCATCTTTTGGTTTAGTTACGTTCAAAGGGAATCCAGTCTGTGTGCTCCAAGATCACTTTTTGATGTGAATCAAAGCATGCCAAGGGGACAATTGCTCCTAACACACACTCCTACTCTGAACTAAAATATCACAGGTACATTGCCTGCAGGCACCAGTCTGCTCTGCTGGGTTCAGAAATGGAGCAGCAAGTTAATGCTTCTGGCAGGACTTGAAAACAGGTTTACTAGGGCTCTTTGGGATCTCTAATATAAGTTCAAAACTCTGTTACCAGAGGGAGAGATCAGGCCTTCAGATGTTTTACTAGAGTGAGCTGCTGTTTTGTTCTGAGTGCCAAGGTCACAGCACCATATAATGGACCTGGAAAAAGAAATCAATTCCCTTCAAGCTTCGTACAGAGACTGAAAGTTTCATAAAGGATCTGAGGTGAATAATATCCCGAAACTGGGATGAAGACTAGAGTTTGAGATTGAAAGACATGGGCACACCCAAAAAATTAGGAAAACTGAGAAAATCATTGCAAGGGCTCACTTGCTCACTGCACAATTCATTCTTAACCTTCAGCAGAACTTGGAGGACTGAAATCTTTGGCTGAAGGATAGAAACACAGTGAGGGCTGAAGGTGGGAACAACCACGAGTGACATTCTTTGATATTTGAATCCCCGAAAAGAGATCAGCAATACAGAAGAGAAACTTCTCTAGTAACAGTAGGTCCTACTTAACAGGAGACTCCACTCTCCCCCGCCCACATCTCTTTCCTGTTCTCCTGCTGTTAAGTTTCTGTTTTGGCACTGAAGCATGCCAACTGCCCAAGCAATTGTTTTGTGTATCCATGGTCTAGACACAAAAAGGGCTACACACTTTTTGGGGTTTTGTCATTTGGTTGCTTCTAAGGAAGTTTTTGCCTGGCATTGGAAAGACTAATCCATGGCCAAACTGATGGTGCATAGAGTAAAAAAGACAGAGCAAGTTACTCAGTTACACGTGTGTTGTGGTCAGCGCAGACCAGTGACTCCAGACAGACCAGTATCACACCAGTCACATATCACTCATCTCACTCAAAATCTACTGCCAGAAATTCTCCATTCCTCTCAGTGAAGGTGCTGCTCCCGCAGTCCTCTTGCACTGAGCTATGAAGGGAGCAGGGATGGCCCCAGAGCCTGTGGTGCATCATCGCTCCCTCATTCCCACTCTTTCCTAGAGGTCAGACATAACTTGCACAGCCTGCCCTGAAATGGCTAATGTCCCACTTGTTTACCTTATCCCAAGTTTCCTGTACCAGGATGGATGCCCCACATGTGCTCCCCATGCAACACATTAATGGGGGATGAAAACAGTAAATTTATATGGCGGGTTTCTATCTGCAGTTCTCTGAGAGACTGTGTTTTCAGGACATGTTTTTGGATACAAACATCTCTACTATCCTGGCCGTTGGCAACCTTGAATGTACCTTAGCAACACGGCCAAAAATGAGAAGCCTCAGGCACACAGAGAAGTTACTGTGGGTGACAAGTTGCGGTGTGTCAGCTACCCTGCAATGGCTGCCTGCACCGAAGTTGTTGAATGTCTGCAAGGAAAGACTTGTAACTCTGTGATTTGCTTCTGCCACAGACTAAGAGCATGTACACAGTTACTGCACATCAGCTAATAGGAGGTAATTTCTTTTCCACTTTCATCCTGCCTGGGCTCATAGTATTTTGCTGGTTGATTTGACAGGCCCTGCGTAGGCACAGCCTGTGGATGGCTGGAAGCTTGTTTCTATAATTTCCCATTTCCCTCCTGTCTGAAGGACAGCCTGGCAGTGTGTATGCAGACGTGGGTCTGGCAGATGCTGGTTGGCAGAGAGCCTAGGGAAGCACCCATGGAGCAGGAAGGAAACATTGGCTGTGATTTAGTGGTTGGCCAGGGGTGAGAAAGATGGGGGGTAATGGAGACAAAAATTATGCAGATGCTTCTCAGTGCAGTGGGGACAAGGAGGGTTCACAGAGGCTGGAAGATAACAGCGGTATGATTGCAGCTCTGAGGGCATTGACTCAATACAAGAGAAAAAGCTGTCATGTCAGACAGGACCCTCAGCTCACTCCCAATAAAAGCATAAAGATATTGGGGAGGGAAAGGGAAGCAAACCCTGCTTGTCCCCCCCCTTTTTTTTTTCTTTGAAAGCTGCTACAGTAGAATAGGAAATGTAGAAGCACACTGAAAAGAAATTTCAGTGAAATGTCTTCTCCGAGAACAAACTGTGAATTAACTTCAAGACTAAGTTCAAAATTATTTTACTGCTACACTTCTACACCAAAGGCTTTCTACAACTACTCAGTATTTCAAATCAGCTTATTTCAAAGCTTACAGTATTACCTAGCTACAGTTCCCATATATTCAGAGCCTGTGCACCATATATATCTATTTAATGCTTTCAGTAATAAGGAAATAAATTGTTTCAGCAAGAAAATAACTACTGTAGATATTTGCTTGCATTATGAAAATATTTGGGTCAGAGGACAACTCCCTGGGGGGGGTGAAACAGATCCAAATAAAAACAGAGACATAAACAGAAACATGCATTACATCCGTATTTATCCTGGTAACCAGCAGGAGAGAGGTCAACAAATCTGCACTGAATGATATTCAGCTCAAGGTCCAGCATTTTGCATTTATTATTTAGCTGTTCGGATGAAAGCGTTGGATTTTTGCACCATAATGTTTTAAGTGATTTGGACATGCCTTTCACAAATTAAACTGTCCTGCTTTCTTAAAAATGCTATCCCTGGGCCTTGCTGGCTGGCAGGTCACACGGATTTCAACAGAAACACCACACTGCCTTACTCAAGTTCGCTACATACACCAGCAGAGATTAAACCAAGCGAAGCCCCATGGGGACAATAGATGGGGAAAGACAACACACTCCAGAATTTGCTGGATTATTTATAAAATGTGATCACTTTAAATAGGTTGTTTCTATAGCAGCTCATGGATCTTCTGTATTTCTGAGATTTAGGTTGTTTTCTTTTTTTATTTTTTTTTTTTTTTTGTCTCCTGGGTTTCTCACAATATAAGTTGGAGTTTTTCGTTTGTTTGCCTTCCTTCCCCTAACACCAACAAAATCTCTGGAATTGGCACTGGTACTCTGGATGCCTAAAGAAGCAATTCTTCAAATTGAGCTGTGCACAATTTAATTTCTCTTGGGGTCTTAATAACCACAATATCTTTCAAACATACAGTACAAAGCTTCCTTTCAAAAAGAAAGCTTCAGTTTTCACATATCTGCCTTATTCCCCTGCTAAAGAGAAGATCTCAAATTCTCAAAGCAACAGAGGCAGCTACTTAGTTGTCTGAATTTGTATATCATTGTTTATTATTTATAACCCGGTGGCATTGTATGATACATAGTGCAATATAGATGAAGACAGTCCTCTCTGCATCATACAGCTTACATTCATAACTATAGCCAACAAGAAAAAGGAAGGGGAGGATGGTCTTGATCTCTCAGCCTCAGTTCATCACCTTTAAAATAGTGGTTATTTGGGCTCAAAATCCTTGGACGTGTATCTGCCATGGAAAATAGTGATAGTTACATGCTTAAATAACCAGAGATTTTTAGAGACTTCTCCAGAGACATAATTTCAGCACTTTCAGCTTCAATGCTCTATGTGGAAGGCCCAGCAAAGGTTACAAACGTGGGCTGTGTGTTCCTGCAGAACGTAATGTCTTAAAGACACAAAGGGCATATTAGATAACCCCAATTTATTATTAAATAAAACAAACAAAAAACCACCTTGTATTATGCAGACCATTCTCAAGTTTTAGATGTGTGATTCATGGTTTCAAACATTTGGGGCTGCAGACTTTGCCCCTGCATTTTGTTACTGCTGCCTCTGAGTGGGGCAGTGGTATCATCACTGACAACATTCTTTATGTTATTCTCCAATGTGTAAAGAACTGCACCCTTAGTCTGTACATTTAAAGGTATGAATCAGCAAAATTCTCACCTCTTTCTTTTACTGTTAGAGAATGGCTAAGCAAACTACCAATGTAACGTGAAACAATAGATGACAAACACTCAATGAACATTGAACTGGTTGGTTTCTGGTTTACAGGCTCTTGCATTGGGCTCCCACCAGCAGGAGGTTCAGATATGCCAAGCATAATTAAAAATGTTATTTTCAAATATAATTCACAGTTCATTTATGGTAGGAATTGTTTGCTTCTTACCCCTCAGGAATTTTCACTCGGTTGGCTGAACAAAAGAGGAACATTTCTTCATTTTAAGACTTGGATATCAGAAAAGCAATCTAATGTATTTTCTTCATAATCCCCATGTTCTCCTCATTTTTCCCATTTCACCTTTGCTATGTAACACTGTGTCTCGTGGGCTGCTGTTTAGTTAAGGCTAGATAGGTGCACTTTGCTCCAGAACACACCACTACTAGGAAAAGCCACATAAGCACTAACTGTCAGGAAAAAAGGACTGGAAAAAAGGAACTCCGACTTAGAGTCAAGCTGTGTAATGGATGTCCATATGAAATATCTATGGAATTAATTAAACATTAAAACAGAAGACTGAAAGCTGCCAGCTGGGTCATCAAGTAACAAAAAATTCAAGAGGCCAATGGTGAGTGAAGGTAACCTCCCTGGTCACCTAAACCAGAGATTATCTTCACTGCCTCCTGATAACCTAATATATGTCAAGAATTCACGGGCTAAAATCTGCCTGAAAGCTTGATTCTTCCTCCTGTCAGAACTCTCTCAGATTCTGCCCTTCATATGCGATGTAAGTCCTCCCTCACCAAGCCACTATGGCCTTAAATTCCTCAAGACAGAGCTCTGTTATGTAGTCTAGCTGAGCATATCTAGTACACAGCTACGTGTGACCAACTAATGAGCAGGTTTATAAAAACCTGCTGCACTGTCATCTCATCCCTTCTCACACACACCACCTGTTTGCTGGCTCATCTGTTTGGGGTTTTTTTTCCCCCCATCTATCTGTTATGCCTTCCACTGTCTTCACTTGTAAGCTCTGTGCTACATCTTTGTATAGTAACTAGCACAAAATGACACCTGCCAGCACTGAGGTATTAATGAAGTTAGCAGCAGAGTGATAATAACAGGACCATGGCCCAGTACAATTTTCACCTGAATCAGCTGAACTCACTTACCTAAAGGAAACAAAGGCTGCTACTCCAGCCTTTTATGAATTCAAGATTTTTATTCATGGCACAGTTAACCATTTCTACCATTACAGACAGTGCTGAACGGTTTTATTTGCACAGCAGTACATCTTTCCTGCACTAATCAGTAAAGCACTGACCTCTCGGTAGGTAACAACAGACAGGCTTGCTTTTGCTCTGTAGTGGTGACAACTCCCTGCAATGCTGTAATAAGCATGCTGTGACAACCAGTAATAACACCAGCCAGAAGACAATCTGACAAACACCACAGTAATGTTAAAGTGAACAAAATATTTAATCAAGTAATCTCTCTACAGAGAACATAGCATTGAACCCACATCCAGCTGCTCACTGCAAGCAGGAGCCCATGCAGCTGCACAGGGCTGGACTGGGACTGTGCCCACTTCGGATGTGCAGAATATGGCAGAAAGGGAACTGTGTGAGAAGTCTGGAGGCTTTCGTTCCTTCTCTAGTGAGCAGAAGAGTGCTGCTTGTATGCCACACATGATGGTATGTCTACACAGATATATATTTAAATATGCCCACACAGGTAATTACCTCAGCATAAAGTAAATAGGGAACCACCTGCCTCTGCTCCATCTCTCCCAGTCAAGTGTGCATCATATGGCCAAGGTGCCAAGTAAGCAAGCAGAATATTTGTAACTTTCTCCTTTTATCTAAAGGTGCTTAAGCCATTTGTATTTTCCTTCTTTTGTACTTCCTCGTTCCATTTGCAGGAAGGAATTTCTCCTTCCCTGTGTCCGGAAGTCTTTGATTTATGGAGGAAGTAACCATTTCTCTTAACTTTTACCTCAATTCTAAAGCAGCCTGACTGTTTGGACAGGGGTTGAAAAAGGCTATTGAGAAAACACAGAAGCTTCCTAGAACCTGTCTCCATCCAACTGTTTCACTCAACATTGGCTGTTGGCACAGCCAAGTAAATCCCAATTACTTACTCCCTTATCAGCTCAAGAATGTATCCTACAAATCTGCATAATCAGGAAAATAACCATGACTGCTATGCGTAATCTCCCCATCTTGTACATGCCCACCCAAGGCACTGAATCCCAACAACCTTAAAAATAGAAAATACTCATTGGTTGCTGGGTTTGATTTCTAGGGCAGCACTTCACAGGGGACGGGCTCAAAACAGAATAAAGAGAGGGGATGAAACAAAGTGCCTTGAGACTCCAAGGACTGGTTGAATTTTCCCTTACAGCAATGTTGTGATACATGTTTACATTTTTCATACAGAGCTATTGGCACTTTTTGAAGTTCAGTTTACATCTTCACAGCTCCAGGTCAGTGCCACAGAACAACAGAAGCTAGGTGGGTCAGGGCCCTCTCTCAAAGTCCTGGTTGTTTCAAAAATTTTTTGTAGCTAGTTATAAAGAAATGGGATGCTCCCTTCATGAAGTGTTGCAGTACAGACCATTTCCTTTTGATTAGTGAAAGCATACAGCCTTCTAATACTTTCTTTCTCTTTCATTCCATCCTGCTTGTCTCACAGATTTCGATTACTTTTCTTGTGAACCATGGCTCTAACATAAACTTAAGTTTTTCAGAACTTCTTTCATTCTCGTGTAAAGACAAAAGAGCAGATTGCTCCTTAACAAAAAGCACGTGATATAAAATGTGTTTTCCCTGAATCACACAGCTTGTTCCATGGAAAAAGTAGCTAAACGCTTCTGACATTGCCAGTAAGTGCCGAATACAAAAGAGAGTACACAAAAGAGAAGTAAACCGCTCTACAAACTACTGGCACAGATACAAGTATTGCTCTGTGCAGGTATCCAAAATGCAACACTAGGATCAAATCCATATTTGCCTGCAGCTTTGCTAAACTTACAAGAGGAATGCTTTTGTCTCCTCTGCTTTCTTTAATTATTGTCACATCTATTACTGAGCTGCAGCAATACTGACATTCCAGGAAACAATGTCTGGCTCTTGCTGATCAGAAAAAGAGCTGTAAATCTTGCAAGGAGAGATTGGTTTTTATTTGTGCCTATGGGATTCTGATATTGAAATACTGGCCTTAAATATCTGCTCCATGAGCTACTGCTGCAGAGTAATCCTAAACTTATCAGTTGCTGAGCTGCGATAAGACAAAAAGAGCAAGGAGTGACATAATGCTAATTGACACAGCACCGGGAATGCCATACCATTTGCAGGAGTGCAGTCACCCATGAAGCACACTACACCAGTATTTACCCCCTACACACAGCCTGTACTATTCACTTTGAGAAAGAACCACCTTCAGACAGCCCAGCTTTACCACAGATCCATTCCCACTTACACAAAGAGAAAGTTATATGGAACAGCAACACAGCCCATTAGAGAGAATTGTGAGGTTACCATCGGTCTTGCCGCTTCACGCATTATTTTCCTTGGCTATGATGATTCATACTGAGACATTTGATTGAGTCATCTTCCATGCATTCTCTTACCAAAAAAAAAAAAAAAGAGAGAGATCAGATAACTTAGGAAAGTTTTCTGAAGTACCTCCCCCCAGCTTAACACGTTTTTTGATTATGCACCTTCCTATCTTTGTTGCAAGGTGACACGTGGTTGTCATGAACCATCCAAGCTGCCCGTCTTTTACTACATTCACCTACTCCTGGAAATGGCACTCCAGAACGCAGATGCCCTTGAAAGTCCTCAGTCAAAAACAAAATGTACATACCATATTTAGCAAGCCTCAAAATCCTCTTTGCTGTCGCCCCTCATACTGGGACTCTTCACAGGGATGGTTGTAAGACAGATTGCTGAATATCTTTTTAAGGTGTGATAACACAGTTTAAGGGCCTGTCACTACTTTATAAGTCTCAGTAAAATATATACCATTACATTTTGGTTTTTAAATAAGCCTGTAAAAATCTTTCCTATATCAATATGTAAAAATGGATATTTCCCATATTCTGTATGTAAAACTCTTTCTAATATCAGATTATAGCACAAACATATCTTTGGTAAAACACAAAAGTACAAGGAAATCTCAACTGGACAGAGATAGAAGCTCTCCTTTTTCCATAAGATAAATCTTTATATTCATATAACTTCTATTATGATTCATTAATATCCCATAATTATTAACATCCTTGTGGCAGCTTCCTGAGGCATGGTAATGCTGCTGTGTCTACTTTAGAGAGGAGGAGCTGAAACACTGAAAGACTGAGGTTCACCTCATTGGACTTTAAGTCACTTTGTTTAAAACAGTAACCTGGGCGCCCTCCACCATGGAGAAAGAGAAGCAAGCACTTTCAAAGAGTGACTGGTCCTTCCTAAGATATGTAAATTGAAATTACTCTCAGGGATTATCTAACCCTAAACTAGACCTAGAGAGAAACTGGATGGCTGGATAATACAAAACACTAACTTTGTTCCCACGCATGGGGACTTACTTAGATTACAAAGAAAGTATGCAGCAAAACATGATTTTGAGCTTATAATTCTCAAAAGCCAAGCCCACATCTTAACTACCAAATAACAAAGGATAGTGGACAAGACACTAAAATAAGCACTTGCTAAAAATCTCCTTTGATGGATTTGATGCAATAAGGAAATTATGAAATGAATTTAATCTATCACTAATTCTGTAACACAGCTATCAAAGATGCAGACCAAAGTAGCTTGTTTGAAAGTGCTTGACAGGTACAATGATGTATGAGAAAATTAGTACATATAAAAATGATAAAACTAGTGACAAGGTTGAATACTACAAACAACTTTTCAAAAATGCATGCAGCAAGTCATCAAATATATAGGTGGATCATGCAGCTGGTTTTTTTTTTCTTTTTGAATCCACTAGAACAGAAAATGAAAAAGTAAGGTCAAAAACCAGCCTGGATTTTTGGACTAAAATGTACCAATCAACTAATATTGCATATTTAAGGAACCATCTGCTTAATTTGTTAAACATAATTGTACTTGTTTTCCTTTACTTTGCTTCCATTTCCTTAAAATATTCCCCTATCACAAATCTTTCCTGGAGCTTCTGCATGAATTGTGGCAGCTTTCAAGTAACACAAGGGCAGGAGAAAGCGAGCTAGCATCCAAAGAGAAAGGAGAGAATGAAGTCACAAGAGCACAGTTGGGTTTTAAGTGTGTTACAGTCATCTTATAAAATTCCCATCAGTTTGGCTAGTTACACTGTAGTTTTTCCATAGTACTTTTTTTCCAGAAGAAATGAAGTGTGATACTGTGGATTGTGTTCAAAATCAACTGCTATCGCTGATTTCAGTGGAGTCGTTTGGAGTGTAAAGCTAGCATAGAATTTTGGTCCGTCTTGTACAGCTAAATGAAAACAGGTGTTTAGAACAGACAGAAATGGGGTGGCCAAACCATAGGTCTATTCAAACTAGTATTAAATGTATTCCACATTTGGGAAACCAAGTCGCAGCCAAAGTGTTTTGGGTTTAACATAGTGAGTGATTTTATTTATTTCACTTTTGCAACAGTTTGACAACATCCAAGGCAATCAGTCATGAATTTCAGATAAAGTTCTGTTTTCTGCTGTGCTTGTTTTTGTATGCTGTCCTTTCCTTCCTCTCCTCTCCTCTCCTTTCCTCTCCTCTCTTTTCCTTTCCTTTTTCTGAACCTGGCAGGTTTTCAACAATTGTATTCATTCTGAAATCAATTCAGATTGATTCACTTACAAGTAGCCCGCTCATATATCTACGAATTTAAAGAGGAACTGAAATGCTTTAAAATAAATATATTCCAAACATTGCTTAACTCTGGTAACCATAGTTTACATACTGCACAGGCAATGAAATGTCAAAGCACTGAAAAAAAAAAGACCAAAGAAGCCAGTCTGTGGAATCAATACATAAGTACACCACAGCAGCTACAGAGCAAAAAAAATGTAAGAGCAGAGAGCTCCTACGGTTTAGACAAGTAGTTCCAGGCATCTTGTCAATACACTAGCCATACAATCTTTTGCGCTTGTTTTTACAAGATGGGAAGCCATACAAGAATATTTAGGTCAAATAAATAATATATACTTCATAAATAGTACAAGTCAGTGGGTACATCCTTGGAGGTTTCTCTTTAGTGGACATTTGTTTCCTGAAAATGGATGCAAGTGCGTTTTAACCATTTATATCAAGAGTACTGATGATTTATATTATGTTCCTGTTCTTTCATATACATATCCAGAAGGATGCACTTAGCAAAAAACTAACCAAACAAAAACACCGGAAAAATAAAAATCAAGGAAACACATTCCAGGTATAAATGAAAATATACCGGGTCAGTTACTGGTTGTTATATCTCTTTCTCTCATAAGTAGGGCTCTTACCAACTCTTGTCTAGCTACTGAGTAGTGCAGAATTTTCCTCTTTCACTAGCCACAATCCAAGTTCATCCTGAAACAAAGACTAAACTTAAGACCAGATTCATCACTTAAAGAAGAATACTTAGAAAGCATGGCAAGTTAGGAATCAAAGTGCAGACAGAGAGGTGGAACCTTCCAGCAGCCTGCGTCCAACAAATGTGCATTTGAGCTCCTATTGTGTATGTATTTTTTGCTTCTTTACATCATACCATACATTTTCCTATTCACTCTCAGCAACCTACTATCAGGCATGACCATGTGCTCTCTAACTCACTGCTTTACTTAATAATGCACTTACTATATCTTCTTGTCTCACTTACTACACTTGTCACATTTCCAAGTACCCATTTCAAGCAGCTAATTACAGTCATAATTGGGGTGCCTTTCAGACCAGCACACATGCCTCATGTTTGCCAGATGGTGGATCCAGAACTCACTGTCTTGTGTGTACTCAGCAGACAGATAAAACCACAGCCTAACCATTTTTGACACCCATTGTAGATCAACATTGCATCAGTATGTCACTGAGAACTGGCTTGGCCTACATCAAGAGAAGCTAATTCTGCTCAACCTATTTTATCCCAAATTTCCCCAAAAGCTTCTCTGATACCAAAAAACTTCAGACAAAACATTACAAATAACCCTCAAGAAATGTATTCTTTTCAGCGTGCCTATCTGAATTTTAAGACTGCTATGACAAGCAGCGGCAATAACAACTTCAAGGTCCTGCCACTGGATTCACCATTCAGGACAGATACAGATCTAACCCACGTCTGCAGCTCAGAGCTTTCTCAGCTTCTATGCTCACAGCTTGTCCTGCTTGGCACACAAGGTAATAATGGAGAAACAGGCTGGTCTCAAGCTGATAATGAATATCTACAGAATTACTCAAAAATATCTAAGAGGAAGAAATACTTAAGTTAGAATGCCTACCGTTCATGGCTTGGAGCATTTCTGCTACAGGAATGTTACAGTTGCAAGGACATAAGCAAAGGTACATTTACCTTTTTCATACAATAGCCACCACACAGGAGTTCAGAAACTTCTCATGTTGCAGTTGGTCAGCCTTGTACTTCTTCATCTGGCCACTTAGCTATCTGCTGTCCTGTTTCATGTGCTATAAACCATTGCCCTGCCACAGAGGTTTAGAAAGGAAAAGGTGGAAAGAAGAAATGTATCAGTCACTGCATCCATAAATGAGGACAGAGGATTATTATAGCTTCTGTTCAGGCCATTTCAGGGGTGATTATTGGCACGTATAGTAGTTCTCTTGGGATCAGCTGAAACCTAACGGGTTATAGCAGCCTTTGTAGCAAGATTGTTAAAAACAGAGCTAAACAAAGTGACAAAGATACAAAAAACAAGGCTAGATTCTTCAGTGCTGTGAATGAGTTTGTTACAGAGTGTTAAGCTATCAGTATGGACCAATTTTACACAAAGGCACTGGAACAGCATTACTCTAGATTCAGAAGTGGTGCTTTTCCCGGGGAAGGTTCCCAGGAGAACCACTTCCGATGGTTTTTGTCCCACCCCCCTTCCCTCTCAACCCTGGGAAGGAGTGCTATATTTCCACCCCTGCCAGAGAGAGAAAAATGAGAGAAAAATCATTCTACCAGGCTTGAAATCCCCAAATGCTTTTAGTGGTTGTGATTTCCCCAGTGAGCAATTTTTAACAGAATGAGCAGATAAAATTACACCGCAAACCATCAGACTGAAGGATAGAACCTTCATCATAATCAAGCATCATTCTTGCAACTATTTCATCTCAGGAATTCCTTGAATATTCATTCCTCCTAAAGGCAAGGGACAGAGATCTCTGAAGGACTCTAAATACACACTGTATGCAGGAACTCTTGTCTATGCTTTATTGTAACAGAAACACTGGCTATATTTACTGGGCATGTATTTACTGTTCCGTTAGGGTAAGCCAAGGCAGCACAGTGTTCTCAGCTACGGGATGTTCAGCTGTATGTGCGTACAGCAGCTCTACAGCTGCACTGTTTAGACGGTCGCTCTATCAGCCCCAAGTTCCCTATGGGAACTGTGGGATACTTAAATACCAGTCAGACACTGAAACCAAGTATGTGGAAGTGACATCGAGCGGTTATAGATTTATAGTTGTGTAAATGAAATCATGATGAACCACCAGCTCTGCTCATCACCCTTTTCCTCCTGATCCTGAATCCTTCTTTCTAGTGCTATTTTTTATTCACAACTGCTGTGAATGATTGCTCTTATAAATCTTCACAAGTTCAGATACTTAATCACACACCTCTTGCATCTATGACCAGGGTAGCAGCCCTATAGACCCGACTTTTTAAGGCCAGCTTTCAATTATCAGCTCTATGGTCACATATTTTACCATTCCTCTTTCCTTCACAGTTTCCAAATGTCAGATGTATAAAGCATTTGACATTTAGGGAAACGCCAGCATTATAACAACTCCCCCAAGTTATGACCATGCACTCATTTTAGACAACACATGCTAATAAGCTTGTAATTTTCAAGCCTTACTTTCAACCCTAATATACATAATTTAAGGCATTTTAAAATTTAAATGAGAACTGTTTCTAGTATAAAAAAATCAAATTATAAGCATGATCACAGAACCAAATATATGAGGGAGTATATAATTAGCATGTGTGCATATAAATGCCATGGTAAGAACTGACACTGGTTACAAATAATTAATTTGTGAATAGATATGTTCTCTGTGAACTTCAGAAATCTGTAGCTCAAAATCACTTTCATTACAGAGACTGGTCATCTTAGCTGAAAATACTTCTATGGATGAATGAGCCATGAAAATTAATCACTTTTATGGCCACAGAAAGAGGTTGTTCTGGGTCACTGTCCAGATAGTAAAACGTTAGAAGCCTGTGATCTAGTTTATAATTCATCATAGGCTATAGTTAGCCCTACAGATATTAAAAATAATTTTCTTGCTCCTCCTGAAACAGAAATTGCACTAGAAACCTCTGCAGCTCATAGAGTTTAAATGCCAAGTCCAATAATTTGATTAATATTTGTCTGTAAATTAGAAATTTTTTTAATAAATGGTTTACTAGTATTTGTGATGGGTATCCCAGAAGAAAATGCATCAACAAACCTAGCTCTTAAATTTTCAGTATTGCTGCAATCACATGGAAATTCAGCATAAGTTAATCATTATCAGTATGACTAACAGTACAATTATTCTAAAATACTAGAGCTCAGCAGTGTATTCCATGGGTATGTAGTTCTTCAGTTAACATCAGTGGATGTTTTGATAGTGCAAGAAGGCCTGTCTAAGTTAATGTCTAAAAGAGGAGGGCAGAAATTAGCATGTAAACCAAAATCAAATCATATGACTGTTAACAAATGTGCCTGTAACTGTTTTGCTCCCAGAGACATGAAAAGAAAAATGAATGTCAAGTAATATATCCAATCATTTCCTTGTATAAATTGAAATTTCAATCATGTTTAACACATAAAAATATGTAACTAGGCAGATAAAATTTTACTGTCTTTGCTTCTAATGTACATGACTTGCACTAAGCAAACTTCATTATGAATACATCCCTCATCATTGTATTCTTAGACCTGTGCTAAAGATATTACTGTGAAGACTTTTCCATGATTCTAAACAAAACTCAAATTATTTCCTTCTCAACCCCAAAAAGTTATTAGCAGTGTCTTACATTTTTTTACCACTTGGAACAATAACAAAGAATATTTTCAAGCACTAAAAAAACATTTACTTCTTTACCATGCTAAAAAGCAATACAGAATCATAGAATCATTTAGGTTGGAAAAGACCTTTAAGATCATCGAGTTCAACCACTAATGTAACACTGCCAAGTCTACCACTAAACCACGTCCCTAAGTGCCACATCTGCACATCTTTTAAATACCTCCAGGGATGGTGACTCCATCATTTCCCTGGGCAGCCTGTTCCAATGCTTGACAACCTTTTCAGTGAAGAAATTTTTCCTAGTATCCAGTCTAAACCTCCACTGGCACAACTTTAAGCCATTTCCTCTCGTCCTATCACTTGTTACTTGGGAGAAGAGACTGATACCCAATTCACTACAACCTCCTTTCAGGTAGTCGTAGAGAGCGATAAGGTCTCCCCTCAGCCTCCTCTTCTCCAGACTAAACAACCCTGGTTCCCTCAGCCGCTCCTTATAAGACTTGTGCTCTAGACCCTTCACCAGCTTCGTTGCCCTTCTTTGGATATGCTCCAGCACCTCCATGTCTGTCTTGTAGTGAGGGGCCCAAAACTGAACACAGGACTCGAGGTGCAGCCTCATCAGTGCCGAGTACAGGGGGATGATCACTTCCCTAGTCCTGCTGGCCTCATTATTTCTGATACAAGCCAAGATGCTATTGGCCTTCTTGGCCACCTGGGCACACTGCTGGCTCATATTCAGCTGGCTGTCACCCCCAGGTCCTTTTCCACCGGGCAGCTTTCCAGCGCCTCTTCCCCAAGCTTGTAGCACTGCATGGGGTTGTTGTGACCCAAGTGCAGGACCTGGAACTTGGCCTTGAACTTCATACAGTTGGCCTCGGCCCATCAATCCAGCCTGTCCAGATCCCTCTGTAGAGCCTTCCTACCCTCGAGCAGATCAACACTCGTGCCCAGCTTGGTGTCATCTGCAAACTTACCGAGGGAGCACTCGATCCCCTTGTCCTGATCGTTGATAAAGATATTAAACAGAACTGGCCCCAGTACCGAGCCCTGGGGAACACCACTCGTGACCGGCCGCCAACTGGATTTAACTCCATTCACAACCACTCTTTGGGCCCAGCCATCCAGCCTTTTTTTCACCCAGCAAAGAGTACACCCATCCAAGCCATGACCAGCCAGTTTCTCCAGGAGAATGCTGTGGGAAATCATGTCAAAGGCTTTACTAAAGTCCAGGTAGACAACATCCACAGCCTTTCCCTCATCCATGAAGCGGGTCACCTTGTCATAGAAGGAGATCAGGTTAGTCAAGCAGGACCTGCCTTTCATAAACCCACGCTGACTGGGCCTGATCACCTGGTTGTCCCGTATGTGCCATGTGATGGCACTCAGGATGATCTGCTCCATAACCTTCCCCATCACTGAGGTCAGACTGACAGGCCTGTAGTTCCCCAGATCCTCCTTCTGGCCCTTCTTGTAGATGGGCGTCACATTTGATAACTTCCAGTCAACTGGAACCTCCCCAGTGTCCTGGTTTCAGCTGGGATGTAGTTAACTGTCTTCCTAGTAGCTGGTACAGTGCTATGTTTTGAGTTCAGTATGTGAAGAATGTTGATAACACTGATGTTTTCAGTTGTTGCTCAGTAGTGTTTAGACTAGAGTCAAGGATTTTTCAGCTTCTCATGCCCAGCCAGGGCACCTGACCCAAACTGGCCAACAGTGTATTCCATACCATGGGACGTCCCATCTAGTTGAGGAACTGGGAAGTGGGGGGGCAGGGATTCGTGGCTCGGGGACTGGCTGGGTGTCGGTCGGCGGGTGGTGAGCAATTGCCCTGCGCATCATTTGTACATTCCAATCCTTTTATTACTACTGTTGTCATTTTATTAGTGTTATCATTATCATTATTAGTTTCTTCTTTTCTGTTCTATTAAATCGTTCTTATCTCAACCCAGGAGTTTTACTTCTTTTCCTGATTTTCTCCCCCATCCCACTGGATGGGGGGGAAGTGAGTGAGCGGCTGCGTGGTGCTTAGTTGCTGGCTGGGGTTGAACCACGACACCCAGTTAGCCAGGACTGCTGCTAAATGATGGAAAGTGGCTTGGTGAGCACGTCCACCGCTCCCTCAGTACCCTTGGGTGGATCCCATCTGGCCCCATAGACTTGTGTGTGTCTAAGCGGTGTAGCAGGTCACTACCCGTTTCCCCTTGGATTATGGGGGTTTCATTCTGCTCCCCATCCCTGTCCTCCAGCTCAGGGGGCTGGGTACCCAGAGAACAACTGGTCTTACTATTAAAGAGTGAGGCAAAGGCAGCATTAAGTACCTCAGTCTTTTCCTCATCCTTTGTCACTAGGTTTCCCTCTGCATCCAATAAAGGATGGAGATTCTCCTTAGCCCTTCTTTTGTAACTAATGTATTTATAGAAACATTTTTTTGTTGTCTCTTATGGCAGTTGCCAGATTAAGCTCTAGCTGGGCTTTGGCCCTTATAATTTTCTCCTTGCATAACCTCACAACATCCTTGTGGTCCTCCTGAGTTGCCTGCCCCTTATTCCAAAGGTCATAAACTTCCCTTTTTTTCCCCGAGTTCCAGCCAAAGCTCTCTGTTCAGCCAGGCCGGTGGTCTTCCCTGCCGGCTCATCTCTTGGCACGTGGGGATGGTCTGCTCCTGCGCCTTTAAGATTTCCTTCTTGAAGAATGTCCATCCTTCCTGGACTCCTTTGCCCTTCAGGACTGCCTCCCAAGGGGCTCTGTCAACCAGTCTCCTAAACAGGCCAAAGTCTGCCCTCCAGCAGTCCAAGGTGGCAGTTCTGCTGACTTCTCCGAGAATCAAAAACTTTATCATTTCATGATCGCTGTGCCCAAGATGGCCTCCAATCATCACATTACCCACAAGTCCTTCTCCGTTCACAAACAACAGGTCCAGTGGGCTGCCTTCCCTAGTTGGCCCACTCGCCAGCTGTGTCAGAAAGTTATGTTCCACACACTCCAGGAACGTCCTAGACGGTTTCCTCTCTGCTGTATTGTATTTCTAGAAGACATCTGGTAAGTTGAAGTCCCCCACGAGAACAAGGGCTAGCAATTGCGAGACTTCTCCCAGCTGCTTGCAGAATATTTCGTCTGTTTCTTCATTCTGGTTGGGTGGTCTATAACAGACTCCCACCATGGTATCTGCCTTGTTGGCCTTCCCCCTGATTCTTACCCATAAACACTCAACCCTATCGTCACCATCACTAAGTTCTCCCCCTGAGTTGGGACCCCTCTCAGAGTAGATTTCACAAGGATTTTTCAAGGGTAGTTTTCACAAGGATTTTAAGTCATAGATGACACAAGGATTTTAAACAGTAGATTTTGCGGGGATTTTTAAGAGTAGTTTCATGAGGATTTCCAAGATCATCTGCTGATAGATGCCGATGAAGAAGAAAGGGTCAAAGATTGTCTGCTGACAAATGCTGACAAAGGAGAATAGTGAGTAATTCACTACAATTAGATTTTGTGAGGTTTTTAAAGATCATTTGGTACCAATAATTTACTATAATTGGCCAAGAGAGAAAAACATTATAGGTTAACCTCTATATCTGTGCGTGTGTGTTTGTGTGTGAGATGTAAGAAACTCTGCAGTGCTGATAGCAAACATTAAATCACTCTGATAATTGGCTGATGATTAAGTATTGTTAAAAGTCATACAACCTAATCTTGTAATTTACGGTAATAGTGTTAATAAATCTTAAATTGCTGCTAGCTCAAAGTCATATAGGATCCATAATCACTCATGCCCCAACAAATTGGCATAGTAATTTAACGGGAGATTTTCCTTACCCTTTGTATCCTTTCTATTAGGCATAAACCGTTGTCCAAGTCTGAGACTAAGTTTGGATCCAGCCACACCTAGACTTCTCTCTGAGATGGAGTTTAGAAAGCAAGGGGGTCCATTTCTGCATGAGGAATGCATCTTGTTTGACAACCCCTCCACCCAACCTCCTCACACAGCTAACATTACCCATGTCATGCACTGCAATATATTTCACTTGGATCATTTTTTTAATTACATTTGTGAGTTTACAGTTTCAGGGATATCACGCTCAGATCACAAATGTGCGTAGCTCCCATTTCTTTCTTTTGCAGCCTGATCATCATAGGGGTTACACAGTTTGTTAAGACACCATGACAGCATTGCCTACAACAGTTGCCAGTTCCTACATTCAAATGTGATAACATATCTTTAAGCATTGTTACCACAATTTCCACCAAGATGCAAGCGTGAACGTTTAAATCATCATTTACATGTCGCACCAACTTGGTCACTTCCCCTTCTGTCAGAGAAGTTGGTCATCTCTTCTATTACAACTGAATGCACTTTTCAGAAACGTTCTCAGAAATATTCCCTATGCTTTTAAGAGCCACGATGCCCATTACCTCATTTAAAATAACTAGAATTATCAATGTGCCTTGAATCATTTACAGCTGTGGAATATTACTTTGCCAGCAAGCAGAGCAACCAAATATAGCTGCAAGCCAGCCTTTCCACTTAAGCATGGTCAATATAATTGTTTGTAGTACAAACTTTTCCCAGGATAACATACACCTTTTAGTGTTTTTATTACGCTTGCCTTGTTTTCTGTTCAAAGAAGCCTGAGAAGTGAGCACACTGCTGATATCCTCTGTGGTCTTTTGAAGAACTTCAAGTACTTTGTGGTGGCCTAAAGAATCTCGGTGCCTCTCACATTCATCTTATGCTTTATCCCCAATTAGTAAATGAAGACTGGCATGAAAGCACTTTTTGTAGATGCAACCAAAAATAGCCAAAAGCTTCACGAAAGTAGAAACAAACTGCACTGTCCTCCAGAATAATCCAACCATGATAAATCATCCAAAAAAAAGAAGAGAAAAAAGTTATTGAAAGTACATATGCAGAAGAAGTAAAAGAAAAGCAGTATGTTTTGTTAAAGGAAGCAGGAAAGAGACACAGTAGCTACCAAAGGAAGTGTGAGGTGTACATGCAGGGAAACATCTCCCCAAGACAGACAATTTTGAAGACCCTGAATACTAAGCCATTTATCAGACAGGAAAGAAAGGAGCCCACTGGCAGAGGACAACTCCTCAGAGCAGCCTTGGTTACTGAGAGCATTTGGCACCCAAGGGAAAAGGCATTGTTTTCAAACATCTAAGATCATCAGGGTATCACGTTCTTTTACCTGAAGAGAACAAACTGTGAGTTTTAGGAAAATTTTCCTTGCTGTAATAACATGCAGCAAGGAAAAAATTAAATTGCTGCTACTTTTGGGTAAGGTTTTTCTTCTGGCTTGTGTCTGCGTACAACTTTTATTTGATAAGGGCATCTTCCAAAAAGAAATTAAGAGGAAATGGAACCATTACTTGCCCTGGATGTGTTGTTCCACTGCTTAATTATCTTGCTATTAAATGTTTGAGCTTAATTTTGAATCTGAATTTCTGTAACTTCAGCTTCCAGACATTACACCCTTTTCTGTTAGTTTCAAGAGCCATGCGAAACCTCGGTGAAAGCATGCTGTAATCCAGTCATCTCTTGATCTTCTTTTAAACTAACTGAACCGTAACTTCTATAAATCCTTCACTATGAGACTCTTTCTCAGGTCTTCCAATACAATTTCTGTGACTCTTTCCTGCATTCTCTCTCATTTCTCAGTACCTTTTTAAAACATGCTGGCCTGAACTGTATCCAGCTTTCAAATATTCATCCGATTGGTCCCCTGTCCAAAACTAATATTACTTCCGTGTTTCTCTTCATGAGTCTCCATAATCACAGCAGCCCTCTTTGTTACAGCTCTGCACAGGGAACTCACATAGAACCAACTACTTCCTGTGCACAGTCAATGCTTTCCAGTATGCAGTCCCCCATGATGTAGGTATGACTACATCACCTCTTCTTAGAAATACAGTTATGCATTTAGCTGCACGTATTAATAAATTGAACAAGCTGTGTGACCAAAAGCCTCCCTTCTCAGTGCCCTGCCTTCCTCTTCATTTACCATTACATCCATCTTTGTAATACACCCATTCTTTGCCAGCAGTCCTCTGGGTTATTGAATAACTGCAAGTCTGGCACAGGCTCTGCTGGAAGCTAGTGTTTTAAGAGGTTGTAGCAAAACAGGTATTAATCCCCTTCATGAGTATTTTAATGAAAATTGGCACTTGTGTTATAATGACATACGATAAGTGCCTTTCAAAAATCTGTTGCATTTGTAGAGAAACGAAATATATCTTCCCACTCATAATAACATCATGTCTGTGTGACAAGACTTATTTTCTATTAAACTGATACAGATTAGCAAGTATTCTTTTACTCTCCATTTTCTTTCTTTCCTTCAGAAATGGACAAAGGACTGATTTGGGATAAGGGAATAAACTCAAAGCATTCTCTCTATAACCCTTACTTCAGTTATGCTCCTAGTTCTTTTCAGCTTGCCTAGCAATTCAGAAAAAATGAGTGAAGACTTCAACGCTTTGTTCACCAACGGGAGGAAAAAAAGTTAAAAAAAAAAAAAAAAAAAAAGGTAAAATGGGCTGTGCAGTGCCCAGAGTATTCCAGTTCAAAGATTCTGACAGGTCAGTAATAACTGCACAATTTTGTGCATGGGCAGAGTTTGGCTCATTACATGGTCTAAGTATCTAAATGACACTCATGTAACACTGAAGATTAAATCAATGTGAAGCTGGCTCCCTGTCAAAATAAAAAAAGATTGGCAAAGAGGAAGGAATTAAAAAGAAGTGACAAACACATCTACAGAACCTCAAGTCACTTCTCACTTTGCAGGAGAGAATCCTTGAAGTAATTAAAGGCAAGCCCAAGCTGGGCAGAGAGCATTCATAGAGAAGATAGATGCACATCTGAAAGTAAAACTTACCCATATTTTTATTGCTATCTAAAATACTTAATGCTCAGCAATAGAGAAATTACAGAGAAAAGTTCAGGAGCCAGGTAACTGGGCTGTAAGTACTTTAACACTGCATATAACTGTCTCGGTGTTGACAGAAAAAATTATTATAATAACTCTTTAGACATTTGCATATAGAATTCTATCTATATATTACTTTGCTGCTTTACTGGATATTCATTTTTCATCAAATTTTATGCTTAATCAGTTCATCTTTCAAAGTTTTTAATATTTTTCTGAATTTTAAAATTCATATTTAATACCACTGTGAATATTTAAAGAAGATTTTAAATCTCCTGAAAGAAAATTCTAACAAAAGCCGTTTATAATGCACACAGGCTGCTGTCATATATTGGGGTTCTTCACACTTCCTTTATACAGCTAACCATTACTATCTGCAAGAGTTGTTACCAGAATATGAGCTTTCTTAGTATTTTTATTTAAGTTACTATGAGACTACGTATGAGGAAAAATCCAAAGGAAAAATAACTCCAGGTAAGAGTACACTGAGGTCTGCCATTTGATTAGGTGCTTCTTCAGGGTGGTTTTGGTTATATGGGTTAAAGCCTAGGAGCCTATAAAAAGGGATCAAGAAGAGAGGGTGGTTAGAAAGGAGTGAGAGAAGCATGGAGCCCTGTTGGATTTTCTGAAGGAAGGCCTGCTAGCTGGTAAGGCCCCAGCTGAAAAATATGTCAGTGTGTTACTTAAGGATCATTTTTTCCTCTCTGATTTGGGCTGTTTGGTTTCTACGGACAGCTCTATACTTAACTCACTGGGTAAATCAGGATGCATCCCTAAGCCTGATGCGTGTACTCTTCAGACCAGGAAGTCACTGGACCAGGTGATGCTTTTCCTCCCTAGGCTGTATGAACAGGTTTCCCATCCACAGCACACAGGGTCTGGGAAGCAGACTTACCACTCAGGACGTGGCCGGGGCATGGCTCTGGAGGAGCAGTTCCCATGTATTGCCAGTCATAGCTACCTGAAGCAAAGTACAAGTGCCTGAACTCATCCAGACCTCTTGGACACCTCCAGGCCACAGGCTGCCTGAAGAGTGAGTAACTTCCAAACTATGCCCTAAGATAGATAACAGCATGAGACTTCACAGCCGATGCCTCAGGGTATGCCAATATTACGCAAAATCATATTGGGTTACCTGAGATAGGCCAGAGTATCTTTGTACATCACCACAGCAGTCACAGCGTCAGACAGGCATCCTAGCTCAGGTCCAAAGCCAGCAGAGCCCAACCTCAGCTTCCTCTTCCAGCAGCACTAGGCTGTTCTGTGCTAGCTTGAGGGTGAGCAAACATCATCTGTATCAGCACGTTCATGAGAAAGAGACAGAAATCAGCAGTAAGACAGTGGTACAAGAGCTCTTTAACTACGACCCATTACTAATATTTGCATCTGTTAAACTTCACAATGCCTAAAAAGAAATTTTCCTCAAAATTACAACTGTTCTGTAATGCTACAGGGTGAAATCCATCCCAATGCCATCTGCCCTAATGACCAAGACAGTCCACTGTCTCACTAACAGTGACAAACTGGCAATACAGGATACAAACATTAGCTTGTTTATAATGTGTTGTAATTGGAATGGAAATCATTCACAAATTAACTAAGTGAATAAACACAGCTCTCCAAAGTCCTAAATGAAAATATTTAATTGAAATGCTGGTCTTCCCCATTTGTGAAACAAATGTTTAAACAGGATGAAGAAAAGCTTTTGCATTTTTTAATGTAACTGTTCTAAATGTAAGACTGACAGATGCTGAAACACACCAAACATACTCAGTCTAGATCACAGGGAAGTATTTGTTACACTGTCACATAAGAAATCAGTGGATAAATCAGGATGGCAGCGATCAGCAGCAAGGTGATACTCATTTTTAATCCTTGTTATAAAGCATGAGAGTCACCAGAAATATGAATGAATCATCTTGAATCATCCAGCAAAGTTTCACAAGGCTTAGCACAATGACTGAGGTAGACCTGAATGAAGGATGGCACCATGCATGCTTGCTGAGCGCATTACTCAACAAGGGAGAAGGAAATCTTCCCTCCAGATTCCAGTCATCCCCCATCACCAGATTTTCCAAAGTGCTTTAGGTATATAGTGGTGTAAATGAGGACAAAGCACGTTTTCTTAAAATTGCCCAGGCTCTTCTAAAGACCAACTCATCCCACTATTTTGGCATGTCCTGGAGGACAGGCTTCTCTCCACTGACAATACAGGGGACCTTGGGAGACTATCTTCTGCGTACAAACATCTACATCTAGTGACTAAAGCTGTTTGGTGTGGTTCCTCTGACCCAGTGGCTTCTCTGCAAGCTCAGTTTCTAACCCACTAAAAGTCCCGCTGGCCTGCCTGCACTATCCAATGTATAACAGCTTTGCAAATCTGGGCATGTGTCCCTAATGTCACCCCTCTGAAGACAGCAGGCATCCCCATGGCCAGGCTTCCCCAGCAGGCTCTCTGGATGCTGTCCGGTGCTACCTGCTCTGGACCTGATACTGCGCATTGCTCCTTTAAATCTTTTATACTGTATTTTCATATGGTTATACACCACAGAATCACAGAATGGTCGAGGCATTAAGGTGCCTCTGGAGATGGTCTGGCCAAGCCCCGCTGCTCAAAGTAGGGCCAGTTAGAGTAGGTCACTCAGGACCACGTCATCAGGTTTTGAGTATCTCCAGGGTTGGAGACCCCACAGCCTCTCTGGCCAACCCATGCCAACGCTCGACCACCCTCAGAGTACAGAAAATTTTGACTTATCTCATTTTTAAGAGGCTCTGCTGCGAGCGAAAGGCCAGCTGACCACTGCAAGACCAGCGAAGGGCTTGCTGGGTGAAGCATCGCATTATTGAAAGGCTTTTACTCGACCTCCGAGACCTCCTCCTCCTCCTCCTCCTCCTCACCAAGGTGCACAGCCGCTGTGAACACCCACCACCACCCGCCACAAATTAAAGCCTGGAACGCGCTTTGCCCCAGACCCTCCCCAAACCCCTTATCCGCTCCCTTCGGCACCTCAAACCCACGGAGGGTCCATCCCCTCCTTCGCCCGCCGCCGCCGCGATGAGGCGAGGGGAACGATCGCCTCAGGGAGGTGGCGGCGGTACCTCAGGGGCGCTCGCGCGGGAAGGGGGGGGAGCGGGGGGAGAGGGGCGGGGAGGAGCGGGGGGGGCGACCGCCCCCCCGCTCCTCCCCGCCCCCCCCCCGCGCGCGCGGCGGGAGAGGCACCTGCGCAGGCGCGCGCGCACGAGGCGCCCCTCAACACACACACACACACCCCCACCCTGCGTGCGCGCGCCCCCGCGCGCGCGCAGGGGAGGGGGGGGCGGTGGCGCGCACCTGCGCTGCGCCCTCGGCCTCGCGCCGCGCCGTGAGGGGCGGCCGGTCGGTCCCGTCTGCCGCCTTGAAGGGACCACGGCGACCCCTCTGCTTCTTCCTCATCCTCTTCCTTCCTTCCTTCCTCCGACTCGCCGGGGGAAAGCCCAGGTGACCGCTGCCGGGGTTGCGTGGCGTGTGTGTGCGTGTCCGCGTCGAGTTTGTAAGTTCTCAGAGGATATCGGCCTCCCCCCCCACCCCACCCCAGGCGGGGTTTCCTCACAGGGGGTCGGTGAAGGATATCCCCCCCTCCCCCCATACTTGCCGCTCCCTGCGTGACCAAAAATAATCCTACTTTGAAATCGTGGCTGCTGAATAACGGGGTTATTCAGCACCACAGCCGGCCCCCACCCCAAATTACAGCGCTTGGGGGGGGGGGGGGGCGTTTAGCTGTTTTATGGGCTCCCTCCCATGCCTGTGCTTTTTTTCCCTATGCAGGTGAAGGGAATTACCGTTGGGATCACTCAGCCTCTGTGTGTCGGTCCCTTGGCAGATAATCTCGGGCAGTTTTAAATATTTCCCCCCCCTCTGGTTTTGGGTTTGGTTTGTTGTTTGGTTGGGGTTTTTTTGTCACATTTATGTAACAAGTGCCTGCCTGCACATTAGCTTGGTGTTACCGTCTAGGGCGTTGCATGCTCTGGGGGTGCTGTATCCAGTGCTGTGTCTGAACATTAAAAAAAATGTCTTTCCGTTGAAGAAGACAGGGGTTAAAATGAATGAAGATCTGAAGGTTAATTTGAGCTGGCTGCCCCAGGATCATGTAGAAGCCAGCTCTACCGAGAATGCCTCAGCTGCAGGCTCCTCCCTGGTTCCTGTCGTAGACCCAGAGCCAGAGCTTTTGGTAAACCCCTGGGACATTGTCTTGTGTACTTCAGGGACCCTTATCTCCTGCGAAAATGCCATTGTGGTTCTTATCATTTTCCATAATCCCAGTCTTCGCGCCCCCATGTTCCTCCTGATAGGCAGCCTGGCGCTGGCAGATCTCTTAGCGGGCATTGGATTGATCATCAATTTTGTTTTTGCATACCTTCTGCAATCGGAAGCTACGAAACTGGTTACGATTGGACTGATTGTTGCCTCTTTCTCAGCATCTGTCGGCAGCTTGCTAGCTATTACTGTTGATCGTTACCTCTCCCTGTATTACGCTTTGACTTACAATTCAGAGAGGACTGTCACTTTTACCTATGTCATGCTTATATTGCTCTGGGGAGCATCTATCTGTATTGGACTGCTGCCTGTAATGGGCTGGAACTGCCTCAGAGATGAATCCACCTGCAGTGTTATCAGACCACTCACTAAAAATAATGCAGCTGTCCTTTCGGTCTCTTTCTTGCTTATGTTTGCCCTCATGCTGCAGCTCTACATTCAAATCTGTAAAATCGTGATGCGCCATGCCCATCAGATTGCCTTGCAACACCATTTCCTGGCCACTTCCCACTATGTGACCACCCGAAAAGGAGTGTCTACTTTGGCCATTATTTTGGGGACTTTTGCTGCTTGCTGGATGCCTTTTACGCTCTATTCTTTAATAGCAGATTACACTTACCCTTCTATATACACCTATGCCACCCTCCTGCCAGCTACCTACAATTCCATCATCAATCCTGTAATATATGCTTTTAGAAACCAGGAGATACAGAAAGCACTTTGGCTCATCTGTTGTGGCTGTATTCCATCTAACCTGTCTCAGAGAGCAAGATCACCCAGTGATGTCTGATTGGCAGCTAGGAGGACGCTCCTTAACATGTTACTTTCCAGACATTCTTGCAATGCTGTTTTTGGTTTAGATGCATTCATTAAATGGTGTGTGATGGGTTCATATAAAAACCACAGGATGCACTGACGTTTTGTAAACAGAAAACCCCAGTGACCAAAATGAATCAAGTGGTTTAAGGGAGATTTCCAAAATCAAAATAACCAGTGTTCTTACAGATTTATAATGTTGCTCAGGGTCTTTTTGTTATATTACCCAGACTTTGCCATGTTTGCCATAATTTTACATTGTTTGCTAATTAAAATTAGATTGAAACAGCATACCTCCTTTGAAATTATGTGATTGAGTTTAGTCATACTGCATGTTACAGTCTGTCAGGATATTTTTTTCCCTCTAATTCTTTCTGAAACAGAAAAAAAAAAGAAAAGAAAACCCAAGTCCTGTTACCCCATTTGTATGTCATCAGAATACTCTTCAAAATAATGGCCAATTGTACTGATTTATATGGTATTTATTGCAATAATCTCAGTGCAACAAATTTGCTCTAAGTGAGGAAGTACTTGTAATAGCTTTTTATTTTACATCTCAGCAGGAATTAGCTTGATAATTGTTTTAAAGGGTTACCTGTTCTCTCCTGAGTTCTGGCTGGATGTTAAAACAGAAGATATGCTTTGCCTTCCTTTTCAAAAGTCAGCCATATGTTTTCACTTAGATATGGGATAACAGAGCTCATTACAGTGTTAATTTTAAAAGGAATTCAGGGGAGATCTTCGAAATTGATGAAACAATATGGCCTCTTTTGGCTATGCATTTGTAACAGATGCGAGTTGCTCAGACAAGTTTATCTTTTCAGAAGTGTATAAGAAAATATCTAATAAAATAACCTACAAATTGCTTGTGACACGTATTTAGCACCTACATGAAATGGTTCCCCTTAAGTTTGTTACAAAGTAAAAAATATTACCACTTGTTTTCATTGTTCTGCTATATAATTTCAAATACTGAAGTTTATAAATACTGAGAGCATATCTAGTTCATAATTGTATGCAACCAGAACATGAAACAATATTTTCTCCTTTTCTGGCAGTTTCATCCGTTACAGATTGTGATTCTTCGCACTGTACGCATGTCAGTTCACTTCATTATAGGATGATAGTTCTGGTCTGAAAAGCAGAGCTTCCTCTCATGAATGGTTAAATTTCAAACCGCTTCTAACCTTTTACTGAAGCCACATTTGAATGCACTAGAAATAAATCATTGTTTTCTAATTTGAAGACATGATTGTCAGAGATGAAATTTTCTTGGCACCTGTCTTTGTGAAACTTAAGGTGTACCCTAATGACAGTGCATGGGAGTTTATAGTACCACTTCCATTAGTGTTGATGGGAGCTCAGTGTGTTAATGCCCTGGCATCAGTAGGAGGTTATATTCCCTTGAATGTCAAAGTCAGCATACTGTATTGTTGCTTCAGTATCTTCCATTACAGTTTAAAAAAAACCAACAAACTCAAGTGTAAAAATAGCAATATTTACAGTTCAATGAAAAAATATACCTGTATAGTATAGATAGTAGAGACAACTGTGTTGCTGGTCTGGATTTTTCCAAATGGAATCTGTCCTTTTTACATGGACATTTGGATGACTGTAGCTTTTTGTGGTAAAGTTTCTGTGACATTAAGAATCATACGCTATACACAAAGCTGAATCTCAAATGTGAATGAGTTGTCTGTAAACAAGGCTCTGTAGAGGTTTTTATGAGCAATAATTAATTTTAGTTGCAATGCTGGGTTCAAATTCCATTATATACTTGGTTCAACCTTCATAATATTTGGCTCTTACTTTGTAAAGTGATTAGTTTAATAATTGCATGGCATGGTCCAGTAGAGCTGTGAACTTGCAGCTCCCTTGGCTTCACTGCAATTTACAGATGCTCAGCACAGTTAGACTATGGCCCCTGCTCAGCATAGGATATTGGTGTTCTTTATCTACTTCCAAATGCTAATGAAACTCTAGTCATTGCGTTTTGTTATGAATTTTTGTATAAGAAATAATCACTTCCTAAATATCCATGCTATGTATGCGTGCAGTTTTGCAAGTATGCAAAGTATTGGGAATAAATGGCAGCAAAAGCCATGAGCTGAATAATGTAGAACGGCACTTCTAAAAGCAAAAAATAAGTTAAAGTCATGCAAAGTTTACCCGCCCCCTTTTTCCCCCCCATTTGTTCTTCTATATCAAATTGCCAAAAAGTGTTATGAAGATGAGCAGCTACAACTGTGACCAAGATTCAGTCCCGAGGGCAATTGTTGGTTTGCTTATGCAGACCTGTTCTCATCCTCTTGGGTAACCTCATAGGCACTAGTGTTTTTCTCTCCACAACACCTGGGTAGTAGGGAAGCCAGAAGAAAACAGCACAGAGGGAGAAAATGTAGTCCCCTCTTCTCTTGCTGGTTCACCTGGTGTCCTTGTCATCTTCCTTGCTCCACAGGCTGTCAAATCCACAGAGACTCTCCCGAGTGCCGGGGGAGCCGACCTTTTCCTTGTGCCAGAGCAGAGAGATTTGTAATTGGAAGCAGCTCTCCTGAGGAGCAATGCGAGTCAAACGGAGGAAAGAAAGATTAATTATAGAGGTCCCACAAAGCTAGCTCATAGGGATGTGATTTGCCCTTGTTTGAGGAGTAGCACATGGTTACCTTTCACCACAAACAGATGAGAAACATGATTATGCCTCCCAAGCTACTGCTGTGACCTCCAGTGAGGGTATTGTATCTTCCAGAAATACGTTCTTAAATTGAGACTGTGCAGCATAGGCCAGAAAATTCTTCTGGAAGTCAATGACATAGGTTTGCCCAGTTGTCAGACCAAATGTTAACATGGTTTGTAGTACCGGATAGATGCTATGTAACACACCTGTGAACAAACTCCTGGGAGTAGGGGCAGAGCTGTGGGTACAAAGCTGCCTACCTCACTTGCACAAAAGAAATGCTTGACAGACAGCCACTTTTCAGACCCTGCAGAGTTAAGCAACTCTCTACTATCACCTCAGAGTTACAGTGTAAGCCCCAGTTCTGTATGGTGAGGTGCCAGTATCCTTCTAAGATCCATCTGAAACTGGCAGAAATCCAGCCAGCTTGCAGGATTCTGTCCTTTTGTTGTCCCATCAACCACCACCTGTGCGTAGGACCAGAGGTGTTAGATTCACCATTCTATGTACAGTGAAGTATCTTTCATATCTCTATTGTAATGACAAAAGACATTTTTCTTAATGCATAATTTAGTTTAAAGAATTGCAGTTCATTTTTATTTATTAACACACATGACCCAAAGTCAGTAACAGGTTGTATCTTGATGGGCAAAATTTACTGTAGTCAGTTTTTTCATATATTTATCCTCAAAGCTTAGGAGAGGATTTTTTTTAATTGCCTCTTTTTTTTTTTTTTTAAATATTTCTCCTAACAGTAAGATTTCAGCAATAAGGGGAAATATGTTTTTAGCACAAGAGCAATAAAATCCTCCATGTTGCGGGTACTATAAACTGCTGAGTAAACTCAGAGCAACAGAGAGGAAGCAATATATTCTTTAGACAAAAAATAGTAACTTGCATAAGGACTTTAAGTAAGCAGAAGTCTTCCTTTGTTAAGCAGTTGCTATCGGACTGATGTGGGACATCGTTTCTGGTTGGTTTGTGTTACAGTTATTGAGTTCCTGAACAGAATTACTCAGCAATAACCTCTTACCTTAGTTCTTGGATCCTGAATTTGTGCTATGTGCAAGAGAGGATTATGTACTGCAGTGGGGATTCTTATTCTTTTCATTGTTTGGCATTTAGTTGTACAGCATTCTATGGATAAATTCACTGCGTTCAGGATTTCCGATTGTAACTTAATACTGACAATACTCCTCACCAAACAAAAACTGAGAATACCCAAATTTGTCATGCCCATCAAGATGGACATGATAAATGGTGCTAGCCCATTCTGAAGACAGCTTGGCTTTTAAAAGAATAAGATTATGGTATCATTGAAGAAAACCCCTAACAATGCCCAAGGTATTTGGATGCAAGCTGAAAGGCCTGCTGTCTCTGCTCTATCTTCCTACCATGGACACTCAGTGACATAAGCAGCTGTGTCCATTCTTTGGGTTCAGGGGCCAGCCTTGAGGCATCTTGGAGTCACCAAAACCCCTCCATGGACAGCAGTGAACTTTGGCTTAGACCAGCAGCCATTCTATCCCCAAAGAGTTATTTTTCTGTTGCCTCATTTTCTTAGGGTTTGTTTAGCTTTTGAAAATGAGGTACTTGTGGATTCATTTCTCCAAAGTGATAAGCAACCTGCCCTATAACTGGAAGTTTGGATAAAATAGCATCGCTACAAATCAAGCCCCTGAAACATAACTACACACTCCTTACTTTTAAAAAAAATGTGGTTCTGTAACATTCTGAACCATATTTTCAAAATGTTGGCCCTGACTTTTGTGGAGAGAAAGTATGTATGGTCTGGTTTTTGTATGTACAAGAAAGAAAAATAAGAATTGGACTGAGCAGTCACTATTTAAAAAACCACCAGCTATTCTGTCACTGTATCCAAGATACTGAATGGTTCTTAGTCCTTGAAACAGAAACCAACTCTGGCAACTTTCTAGAAAATCCTGAATACCCACAAGTCAGTGTAAAAGCTTTGTAGCAAAAGTAGGAGGTCTAGCATGGTTGCCAGTGCAAAAGAATTTGATGTAATGGCTCTCTTGTGAGTGGGAATAGGAACAGTGTACCTGTACACCAGCTGTAGACAGCTCAAGTCCTAGGTGTATAGGAGTAGCGCCAGAAAAAGGTGAACAGCATTTCTTTAAATTGTTCTGCTGCAAGAAGACAATATCAGGTAGACTGTCACTGGTACGGATCCTATGTTGTAAGAATTCAAGAATATTTTAAAGTGCTAGTGCCCAGCTATTCAGGAAAAGGTATCATGGTGGTGTACTTTTTGAGGGGGATCAAGAACGCAGCTAGATCTATGAAAGAAGTAATTAAGGGTGATGTTAAATACCTACGTGTAGACTCATCACCTCTCTTTGAGAGAAGGTCTGAGAATCTTTTTAAGGTTTTACTTGGCTGCCTTTTGGAGCAGCTGATTCTAGAATAAGAGGTTGCTCCAGTACATATATTAAATGCAGTAAATAATCTGTCCTTCTTTACGTATTTATCAAAGGGAACAAATAGCTATTTGCAGTCAGAATTGTTGTTTGCAACTAAACAATGTCTTTTTAATAATACTACAAGAAGCCATTTTATGAAAACAGTTTGATAACTTCAGTAGTAAACTTAGAAAAACAAAATTTTCACATGCTTAACATATTGCAAACTTAGCATATTGCATGTTAGCAAGAAGCCCTGTAACTTGATTGGTATTAGGCAGCAGGGCTACTCAAAAGCGTGTGAAATTTGGTGCTTAAACAAAAAAAAGGCCAGTGCAGATACCAGTACATTGCTATAATTGAGAAACACAATTTTAAATAATATTTCGATTTCCTGATATTTTTTTTTCTGGTTTTTGAATGCTATTATATAAAGCAGTAGTTTACCCTCTCTTTCAGTGCCACATTTAGTTTAGTTCAGTGATAGTTCAGAGATGTGCAATGGAGAAAAAAAATAAGATGTCTCAATCTCTGCTTATAGAGAGGGGACTAAAAGGAAGAGGTGTGATTTATACGTCATGAATAAGCAATAGTACAGGAAAGGTAAATTAGGCATGCATCTCTCCCCCATCTGTCAGTAAAAGAATGATGGGATTCCCAGTAAACTTGAAAGGTCTCATATCTGGAAATACTTTTTTGGTGCAAAAGGAAATTACCCCATAAAACTGGGTGCTACTGGCTTCTTCAGACCAAAAATTTGCAGTCCTTTTTAATGGATCAGAAATCTGGATGAACTGCAAGGATATCTGCTTTCATATTAGGTGCACAATGAAAGATGAGAGGGTGGAAGTCTATGGCTTGGCAGATCAGCCAGGTACTCAGTGCTTGAGCTTGGATAGGAAGGATGCTTGAATAAATGTGTCCCCTGTGAGAAGGTTATTTTGAACCGTCCATTTTGAACATTACCTGACATACATGGAGCATCTGAGAGGGGCCCTGGGGCTGCCATTGTTCCAGGGTGTAGTGTAGCTGTCCCGTGTCCTTGAGGCTGGCAATATTGCTGTTCTCGTTGAATGCTGTCCAGAGAATAGAAAGGAGGAAATACGATCAGAAGTGAGGTCCTCCTTCCTCGAAAATGTGACCTCATATTTTGTTCAGTTTATTACTTGTCTTGTTACCAATGTCTTACATGGCCCCATTTGAAATCAGAAGAGGGTTTTTTGTGGAAAAATATTGAAAATATGAAAGTAGAACCAACAGCAGATTATTTTACAGTAAGTCGTTATGTATTTCTTCTGAGGAGCAGCTGAGTCTGTAAATTTGCAGTAACTGTTTCTTTGAAAACAATATGCCTTTGCACTAAAAAACTAAAAAAGTCCATGCTGCAGTTTATTCACAAAATTATTGTGATCTTCTAAGCCAGACAAGAAGAAACAGTTGCGTATTTCACCGTGTTACACAAGCTTCTTGTAGAAGAGAAGGAAAAAAACCAAACCTGAATGTAGGTTAGATGAAACCATATTGCAGTTAACTAGTGTATCACTGCTGTGATGCAAACTAATTCAGTGCCATTGAAAGGATTAGGGGACATTTTCCAGAGGAGGTTCTTTCTCTGCAAATGGGTTGAGAGAGTAAAACTCATTTTAAAATAACAGAGGTCAGTTCAACTTGCCATCCCACACTCCTTGAATTGGCTTTTAAGGAAATTGTCCTCACCTCACCAAACCTTTTGTTTTGCACTCTACATGTGCCAAGGCAATTTTTACAAACTTGCTGACATGCCTAGATATTTAACTGGACAAGATAGTGTTATGGGTTTCCCCCCTCCCAGGTGGGGGAAGACTTTTATGTCCCAGAACTAGTGAACTGATTTATCTGATACCTCCAAGTAACACAGACCTTTCTAAAAAGCACAGAGTACTTACAGACATCCACTGCACAATTAGGGGCTTCATTAAATTACTAGTGTAGAGTAATTCAGTTGATGGCCATAGGATTACAGGGGGTGGGGGGTGGTGTATTTTCCTTTTTTTTTTCTTCTTTTTTTTTTTTTTGGTGTTTTTTTGTGTCGTCGTCGTCCCCCCCCAGTAGTAAGATGTCTGGCACAGTCCTTTTTGTTTCAAGATAAACGTTGCTTTATGGTTGGACTTGATGATCTTAAAGGTCTTTTCCAACCTAAATGATTCTATGATTCTAAGAACCTGCCTCTCATAAGTACAATGCTGTGTTCTTAGGTAAAAGCTTATTTACAAAGGTTTTAATAGTTGGTTATAACCCTTTCAAATATATCAGCAGCACTTTTTCATTGAATAACTTCAGTGAGCATTTGCCTTACACTGGAAATTTATCTGATTCACCTGCAGGGGGGAGGGGAGAGGCAAGTGAGCTGCTACAGTTTTCTTTACACTGGTGATACTCTTTTTTTTCCTCAAACCATTTGATCCCAACCATATGATCTACTGTGATGTCTGAGCATATTCCTGGTTTCTTGAGGAAAAAGCAAGCCAACTGCACATGCTGAAGACTGCATCCTGCAGGGATTTACCTTAGAAAATGGAGGGACCTTCCACTTTTAAGGAATAGATGCCAACAAAAGAGATTTGAGGTTTTTTAAAAAGTATAAACTAATTCTTAAAAGGAAATACCTGTGTCCAGGTTTAACTAAAGAACTTAAGTACTAGTTATATTACATGCTGAGTGGAGAAACAGTTTCTTAGAGTATTTTGGTATGCCATTAACTTAAGTATTATGAGCTATCATACTTAAATACTTACATAGCATAATTACATAAATATATATACATAATCATTCTGATAATTTAATTTACTTTTTATACGTATGATATGCTAGATGTCATGCTTTATACCTTCAGTGTTGTAATGGTCCTGTAACCAAATGTAACCTCTTTGCTGAGGCAGTTTCATATGATTAAATAAAAAACATTGCCAAATTTATATGAATGTTGGAAACACTGAAAGATTCAGTGGTAAGTAATCGATATTTCAACAAAGACAATCCAGAAATTTTGGAAGGGAGGTGAATTCTCATGACTTTAATTTGGACAAATCCCACTGCCTGCTTTGGGATTGCAGGAATGTGTTATATGGCCACATATGGGACAGAATACAAGAAGGATATTTATCATTAACATGAGCCTGTATAGCAGTTACATGTTCCTGCTCATGCTGTTCCCTCTCTCTCTGTCTTTCATAGGTGATTTGGTAACAGGACTGCATAGATCATGAGTCTAAACAGCAGTCCACACAGTCATATGACACAGGTGCACATTTTGCACTGGCTGATGCTAACCTGGAGAATATTACAGTATCTAAAAAATCTTATACATTTATTTTTAAAGGGCACATGAAATACACATATGCTTCAGGGGCATTCTAGGAAAAGGGACTAGGACCTGTAAGATTTAGGGCCAAGGTATGGAGCTCTTAATGCATTGATTACTTATGGTCCCCATAGAATTTTCCTGTTAGTTCAGTGTTTGCTAAGATGAAAATCATCAAAATAATCAGGAATTCAGCTTCCACTGCTTTCAGGGAGGATATATTTTATAGTATGTAAATGAAAGCAGCATGACCTGGCCCTTCAAAAATTGAGATACCCACATTCTGAAAGGGATGTACTGTTGTGTCCCCGTGGAGCTCGGGGAGTTGTGCCCCATCCATGGGTTTTTGTTTTGCTGCTCTTTGGTTGCCCTCTGACAGTGTACTCCCTCAAGGTATGAACAACACTTGGTCTACCTTGTGGTGCCTCTGCCCCAGAGGGCTCACAAGAAAATAGCACGGAGGTGAGGCTTTTCCGCAGTGTTAATTGCAGGGTCAAAGCATGCTGGGTTTGGAAGGGAGTTCTGCTCTCAGCAGAGAGCTTTCTGAAGACGTGATAGAAAATAGTGGGCCTTCTTCAATCACATTCCAACCAAATTTCAGCTCCTTTCTTTTGTATTTGCCTTAAGCAGAGGATTCCCTTAGTCTAGGAGGAGGAGACTAATTCATTGCTGGGAGTTAGCACACTCCAGCATGCAGCTCTTTACACGGCAGCTGTCCCAGAGCAGAGCGGCTGAATGTACAGTAGTCTGCTTCTGAACTCAGGCTGGTCCCATAGGTTAAAATGTATAGGAGGAAAATGTGGTTTTCCAGAATGTGGAAACAGTATGTGTGATTTGTGCCAAAAGTGTGGAATGGGTATTGCAGCTGAAGAGGCAGGTAAATTGCCTAGATTACATATACAGCAAAATACTCAGGCAATCTCTAGGGTTACTTGCCTGTGCTCAACTATATTTTCCATTGAAGCTGATAGCAGTCCCATGTATGTATGGAGGAGGAGAAGAATATGGACTTTCCTGTTGGGCCTCAGCCAGAGCTGAGGGCATTCTTATTTGTGTCATTATTTCTAGAAAGAGCCACATTAGACCTCTATCCATTTTGTATGTCTACATCTTCTTACTCTTTGGGGCTAAAATCTACACTTGTGTTGTCCTTTTTTTGGTCTCAGCTTTACTAACACAGCCAAAACCTACAAAAGTTGATTGTAAATGTGTTTATGAATAAAAAGAAACTTCATACCATAAAATGTTATAACTGTGCCTCTGAAATAAAGCTGTAAAACTCTGTATTTAACTTGAGGCCATGAAATTTGGAATACCCTGGCCTAGTAGAACCACTCCTAATTTTCTAGACTTACTAACTAGACCCCCTACTTTTTTTTTTTTTTTTAATTGCCAAATGCAATTAAAAATAACCTGTGGTTTACCGTGCTCATCTCATGAAATTCTCAGAGAGAGCTTTTCCTAGGAAACATCGTACAATTCATGTAAACCACTGATATTACTGACTGCAGTGTGGTTCCATGTTGAATTTAAGAAGCTTTAGCGAAAGCAGCTGCATGGATGTATTTCTCATGCTACACTTCTCATTAGGAGCCAAATGGCTTTAAACCAGTAATTTAAATTCTGCATGTTGTGCTTTTCATGAGAGAACCAATTACTGGTTTAGTACATGAAGGCCTGTGGTTATTTCTTATACTAATTTAGTTGGGTTTTTTTTTTTCATTTAACTGTGGTTGAAGTTTGAACCATAGCTTGCCAGTATATGAAGTAATTTTAAAAGGAAGTGAAACATCTTTGCCTCAGTTTCCCTTCAGATTAAAGCTTTGGACTGCAACTACAGAGCTTCTTGTTGTATACAAGATAGTAATTTAATGCACTTTATTTAAAAAAGGCACAAATTATTTTGTTTATAAAATGTTACAATTGCACTATGCTGTAAGAATCGGTTACTAAATATGAACTGTACAGTTTTGTAGTCAACATTGTATGTGTTTAGTCATAAATGATTGAAACAATTACATGTTTCAGTTAAATGTTAATTTTATATGTGGTATATGTAACCATAAATAAATTTTCCTTTCTAAAAAAAGAATGGTTGTCTGTTTAATTTCATTGAATTTCACATTCTATTTCAAATAACAAAACAATATTCTTTCTAAAAATATAAAATTAAATATGTTCCAGTGCAAAGAGATGGCAGATGACACTAACTAAACTTGGGGGATTAAGTTCAGATGTGTAAACTTCAGTTGAACTTCTGTAGATCCCCTGCAGCCACTAACACCACAGGAGGAAATACCAGGCACTACAGTTCTGTACAGAAAGTCTGAAAGAAGAGCTAACAGGAATTTTTGAATGTAAAGTTGTAAATGAAAGCCAGGGTGCCCTTCCAAGTCTACCTTTCTTATCCAGGTTGGTTTACCTCTACTGCACTTCGCTTCTGACACACAGCCATTTATTGTCATTGTATACACTCAGTTTTTGGGAACAAAATTCAACATGGATGTACAAGAGGGTCTGCACTGGGTCTTGCTAAATGGATTTAAATACTTAATAATTGAGTTAGTGATCATTAACTGGGAGAGGTAAGAGTTGAAAGAAACTATCTTAACCTAGATTTTTTTTTAGAAGTTTGGTCCTGATCCTCCAATTACGTAACTGCAAAATCAGATGCATGATCAGAGTTCTGTTTATTCAATTTGACTGTTACAGACAGGCTAAAAGAAAATGGTGGACTTTCTCATCTTCCAAATTAAATTTTTTTAAAAAATGTTTATTCCTCTGAATGGTTTTCTTCAATACTCAACTTATTTTCCAGGCATATAGATTGATGGAATGAGCTACATCTCGAACCATAAAACTGACTATTGTGTACCATAGCCAGTGAAAATGTGACTTCTGAAAGAAGTTGACCAGTGACTGACAAAAACCCAGGTAAGTAATGGAGAGCCAGGCTGCTTCCTTTATACTATGCAGGACTACAGTCCTGCAACTCAGGTGTATCCTGGAGGAGATCTTAGTGATGTTCACTTCTACCAGACACAGCTATCCTCTCCACCTCTCACCATCAGACATTCAGGCACCAGCTACTTTATCTATAGAAGAAGAAATTCATATCATGGTGCAGAGATAGAGTCCCAGTTTGTCTCTCTGCAGTTGAACTGCAGCCAAAAGGACTACAGCACAATGGTGATCGGGATGTATTTGATAAGTGGGTTTTGCTTAACTAAACGTGAACTGCAATTATACAGTATAGACCCTTAGAAACTATCCAGCAATCCAATCTACTAAACGGGAAAATGAATAAATATTAATGGGAAAAAAATTAGAGAAGGAGGGGAAAAGCCAATACTGAAATCATGTGGTGAGGGCTGTTCGGGGATCTCTTTGGGCTTAATTGCTGGATCCTAAAGTAGGACAATAAACTGAACCCATTCTTACCATACAATGTGTGTTTAACCTGCTTCTGCAGTCAGGAGGACCAGGAATGAGCCAGGAACAGCAGGGACGGATGGTTCAAGCATCTTGGCGTTGCTGTGTTGGTGCCCCTTCCTCACCTGACAGCGTTGGCATCAGCTTAACGGCTTCCTAGCATTCTCTGGTGGAAATATCATTAAGATGGCAAAATAGCTGACCAAATCAATAAACAGAATAGTAAAAACCTGCCAAAACTTCGTGGTACTCAGCCAGAATTGTGAAGGAATTCCTGTTAAAATGATGGAAGTATTAATGGCTTTACAGAACTGGTAGGTATCCTGGCTGTGTTTGTTTAGTGTAGATAATGTCCTGCTTACGAAGCAATCCAGCAGTATCAGAAGCTCAGGAAACAGCACTGTTACTAAAACACTGTTTTGGATTAACGGGGAACTTCAGGCATTGGCAATGCTTAGACCACCCAGTAACAACTACTTTGTGCATCCTGCCAAATGTATAGTGCTTTATGCACTATGGTTGGATACCAGATATGTCAACTAAATCTGGAACTAAGCAGAGGGTAACAGCAGCAGAATTTTTAATAATGTATATGCAACAGAAAACTTCTGTGGCCAATAATAAATGGTCAGTGTATTTACAAGGATAAAATAATTGAAAGCTGTCAGGACATCAAATAATTTCCATGCTACAGTAAGCAAAAGAAAGTTTCTTTATATGAGGCCCACAAGTGAAAATTAAAAGACTGTAGTCCAGTGTTGTTCTTTGGTTCAAGGAGGCTCAAGCTTTCCAGGTGCACATGCCTGTTCTTACATTCCTTCTCTTAAGTGTCTGCAAGTCATGTCAGAGATAAGCTGCTGCATTAGCTGGACATTTGGACACAGTGTAGCTTATCTTACCTTCTTACTAAATTCTTATGAATCATCTTATTTATAGCAAGATATCAAAGAGCATCTACAACCTCACCACTGTCCTATAGCATGAATCTTTGATGTCTATGCAAAGTGCGAGGCCCATGCACTTAATGGATATTTACATTCAATCTGTCAAGTATGACAAAGACATTTCCATTTGCAGGTACTCAGGCTTTTAAAAAACCTCCATATATACCTTTAAAAATGATTTTGAAATTATTTAGGATCATATGGGTCTAAATGTTTTTTTCTCTAGAATTGCTTTTAAAGCTAGCAGCTCAAACATAATTATTTTTCTTTTTTTTTTTAAATTGAAATATCCTCCTCCTAACAGAATTTCTCCCTGGGGTTGTTACTCTTTGCATTCCTCTGACTTGGATGCAAGCTGAGCAAACCCAGTGCTGTATGGCATGTTACAACCAACACTTGGTTCCTACATGCAAATCAGCTCTTACCTGAGCATCTTCTGCTTGAGGATTTTATTGGGATTTTGTTCTTTCATATCTGCCAAAGTGTTTAATCCCCTTATTTTGTGCTAATTGTAAAGATGGTGGGCTTTCAAAGCAAGACATTCCTTATCTGAAGACAAAAGGTATTTTAATGTACCAGGACACTGTCTTTCCACCAGTAGCCTAGCAGAGCTGGTTTCATCTTCATTTTTTATCATGATGTATGGGGTTTAAATGATGCTTGACAGAGAGCCTATATAAATATGTTTTTAAGCTGCATCGAGTTTGCCATCATCATCATTTTGAGCTGTCAAGCTCAAAAGCATCCTCTTACAATTTCCTGAACAAGGATCATCACACTCCAAATCATTCAGCTTACAAGGGGAACGCAGAGGACGTGGCAAGCTAAGGTGGGAGAGAGCCCTCACAACTCCAGTTTCAGGCATTAGGCAGGTCTAATTGGGAGCAAGAGGATTCCAGAATCTCAAACTAACCTAAGGATTCCCCTTGCTCCGCTGGATATTCTTACCCTTTCACCTTCACAAGAGGGCTGACAAAGAGGGGGCTGGTGTTCAGGAAGCCTTCATGTTCCCGTCTTCTCTCTTACATACCATCCATCGCTGCAGCCTCCAGTTCCCATTTAGCTTTTTCCAAGAGCTGGCCTTTCTCAGTGGTGCCACTGGCAGAGCAGTGCAAGGACATCCATGGAAATTATTGTTAGCCAAACCATGCATCTCCAAGGGCATCAGGCAGGAGAAGGAAGCATTTGCTATTTGCAAATTTAACCCAACAGAAAAATATTTCCTTCCTGACATCCAAGCAGATCAGATAGATAGACCCACTGCTCTTGAGAGAGAAGCAAAGGGAAGCTTCCACTTCGCTCCCAGTGACCAAGAGGCAGGGGACTATTGGAGAAGAGGGGCTGGTCCCTGCACAGCCTGCAGACTCTCCCTTGGCTCTGTTACTCTGCAGATACAGTTGAGTTCACCGCCTGGCAAGGTGGCATATGCTACGCTGAGCCAGGGCCACGCAGCAGCAGCTCATCTCTCCCTTGATGCTTTGGCTCCTTCTGCAGCCTAGTTTTCTTTTTGAAATGGACTCCAGGATTTATTGTCAATGCTGGATTGCCAGTCCCTTCAGACAGCTTTCAGTGAGAACTAATAAAGCAGATGTGGGTTTTGTTATTGTTGTTTTTTAATTAAACAGCTGATTTTAGGGTCCCTGGAGTTCTCTGTGCTGAGGTTGGTTTTGGTGTGTTTTTTCCCCCCCTTCTAGGAAAAAGTTACAGAAAAATGTCATGATGCCTTAGTGCTTGGTCCATTTCATTCATCCTGCTCTTTCTGGACAGTGCTTACCCTTCTATCCAGCCACAGCTTGTGCACAGCCTTTACAGCAACACAGTCAGCCTTGCCAATAGATCCGTCTGGTCTTAGATCTGCAAACCCCTGGGTCTGCCATCACAGCGTAGTTCAGGCTAGCTCAATGTCAGCAGCTGCATGTCAGCTCTGGGGCTGCTCTCGCAAGCTGCCCACTTCAGCAAGAGCAGTGGCAGCAGCAGCAGCCGCCTTCCTCAGAGGGCGACAGCAACCCATCTCTGCACCCCACAGAGCATTTGCTAAAATTGACCGTTTCTGCTAGAAGCAGGGGAGGCTAAGAGAGCATTCCTGAGGTGCTGGCTGCTGCTGCTGTGGTCACTGCATCCCTGGGGCCTGGGAAGAGCGGGGTGTGAGGGGCAGACAGCAATGGGCACTGGTCAGGGAGGCTGACTTGCCTTCCCTTGTGATACCAAGTTGCAAGCAGGTGCAGGAATAGACATTTACCTGTCCAGGATACGTTTGCTGCTCAGACATCCACAATGCATCTCCTAGAGGGAAGGGTCACCAGGCTAGACAGGTATGTGTCATAAGCCAGACTTGTCCCATGGACGTGCAGCTAGGCTGTGCTGGTAGGAGTATGTACACAGCAGACCCACAGCAGCTTTCTGGTTTCCAGCTTGTATCAATTCAGTGTTTTCTTCACATTTACACATAATTTGTCTTACTAGGCAATGTTGTATTCTTCTTCAGAGATGAAATAAAGCATTCATCAGAGGCCGGTAGTTTCCCCTATTCTCTTTAGCGTTTTTCTGCTTTGACTTGATTCTATTAGAGACTGTTTTAATGAGCACTCATTAAACGCATGCGTCTCTCTCCAGAGATGTAAGCAGCAGAATCTCCATTTCTGCTGCTTCACAAAATGATGTAGCGCTTTGTTTTAGTTAAAAGCAGAACAAAATGCTGCTCTGCATCCCTTTCAATCTTCTCACCTTCAGCAGTCATTTGCAAAGAGACTGTTGCTTTTTCCTCTGCTTAGAAGTTATTTTTTACGCCATTTAAATGACAGTTTAATCATGCGATAAAGGGCTTCCCCAAGCACAGGTCTTTCCCATGTGTCAAAATATCAGTGGATTCCATATTTAACATCAGACACAGCTGCGTTGCAGCCGTAGGTGAAGTTTCCCCTGTGAATAGCTTGCATGGTATCATATCACTGCAGAGCGCACTTCCTTTTGGAAAGCTGTTCTGAGACTAAAGTCAGCAGGGCTCTGACCCCCCCAGTGGAATCGGCAGCAAAAATCCTGAACAGCAGCTAAGTAGCTGTAAAGATGTCAGTATACATGGAAAGGTAGGGCCATGCGTAGAATAATTCAGGCCATTTACGATAAAGTAGCGGTATTGTTTTCAAAGATACGGAAGTCTTGGCAAACACATGTAAAGTGCTTCACAGCAGATGGCAATGTGAGCCGAAAGAGGTCACATCAAGCACGCAGCAGATATACAAATATCTGCTGCTCTTCCTTCTTGCTTCCCTAAGTGTTTGCTATGAGAATGTGGCAGATAAGACTAGTGCTCTCTGTCACTGTGCATTTGTGGGATTAATGACCCAAATAAATTATTACAGTGAATTTAACATCTACTTAAAAGTTTTGAACAATTTCCACTCCTGCAAAAAAGCTAGGTTCCATCACATTACCTGTACGTCTCCCTGTCAGTAGCTTACATCATCTGGAAAAGCGCACCACTGCATAGCAGTAGTGAAGCTTAATATAAAATTACCATGTTGTCAAGCTTACAGTGCAAAACAGGCTGTCATCAGCCTTCTGGTGAGGCAGAAGCAAATAGCAGTGTAAAAAAGAACCGGTAACTTGAAAGGCTTCCAGTAACAGGGCAGGGGAAAGGTACAGATACTTCACGGATTCTGTGAAGCTTTGGGCACTGTGTGCCACCTCCACTTGTGTACTGTAGACCTGTCTCCAGTCTGAACCAGTGAAAAACCAAGGGGAGACACGGAAACCAGGAGTTTCTGGTCAGTGGATCAGGTTAAAGGCTATAAGAAGCCTAAGGTTTACTTGACCCATTAGAAGTTACAAAAAGCCTCACCTCCAATAAGGTTTTACCAGATACTTGCTAACGCAGATGAAGAATGGGTTTATTTTTTCCTGGTGGAGACAGAGCCCAAGAGGTATTTTGCAACCAGTGTCCATTGGTTCAACTGCAGCAGAGGTACTATTTCCTGCAGAAAGGTCACAGGCTATTTGCAGCTTTCTGAGTCAGAAACAATCCTTAAAACTTCAGCTAAAAACCACCTAGCAGCTGTGTAAAGCACTGTAATTGCCCCTGGGCTGCAGCAGCAGACTACAAGAACCAGAACTAGAAACCAAATCCTGCCCAGGAGAGATTACAGGTTTGTTGCTGATGGTAAAACCAGAGCAAATCTGTAAGTAGAAGAGCAGGACTGTACTTTGTGTGCACAGCATTGCAGCTAGGATGTGGTGTTTCAGAAATAAATGGGGCAACAAGCTGGTGCCTGTGTTATGTGGGAGCTCGTCCTTTCTACAGTGAACATTGTAAAAGAATTCAGGAATCAACGCGGAAACCTCTTGATAGCTCTGCTTTCCCACTGGTTCACCATCAGGAGAAACAGAGATCTGGGTAGCTGGCAAGGTATGGAGATGATATTTGAGATGATGGTGAGACAAGATGGTGGGAAGCCAGCAGGGCAGCTGAGAGGGACCCAGCTTGGACCAGCCTGGAGGAAAGGGTTTTAATCTTGATGCCTGAGCTTTGAGCTGGAGGGAGGGCAGACAGGTAGTGAGAGGAGAGTACAGTCCTGGCGGTACCAGTAACCCAAGACAACATCTTACCAGTGTATAGAATCAAATTTAGCAGATGAAATGAATAGAGGGGAACTGATGGGAAGCCTTGACATTTATATAAAAGTGTATAGACATCTGTGCTTTATCCTACAACAACTTTATAATACCCAAATTGTCATCAAGATAACTGAGATCAGACTGCTCAACAAATCAACATCACCTTGTGCTGCATTCTGATGTTAAGGGATTTGTTTTGTAAACACACACCCATGTGGGAAGGTAACAGTACAGGTAAGTCACGGGTGCTTCCACAGCAGCCCCTGAGGAGACACTGGGGGACCTCGGCTCATTCAGCCTGGAGAAGCGATGGCTTCACAGGGACCTAACAGTGCCTATGGAGAGGTTATCAAGACGACAGATCCAGGATCTTCACGGTGGTGCGTGATGAGAGGCAACAGGCATAAGCGAAACAAGTGAGGTTGAGACTGGATATAAGGAGAAACTTTCTACCTCAGGACAGTCAGGCAGTGGCACAGGTTGACCAGAGAGATTGTGCAGTCTCTCTTGGACATTTTCAAGGCTCCACTGGATAAAGCCCTGAGCAACCTGGTCTGACCCTGCTTTGAGACAGAGGTTGGACTAGAGACCTCCTGAGGTCCCTTCCAAACTGCATTATCCAATGGTCCTCATGGAGATACAGACACACCTGTGCATGTCTAACCATCTTACCCATCAGTCCATGAAAGGCAGACTGAGATATAAAATAAGGGAGGGGGGGGGGGGGGGGGTTGGTTGGTTGGGTTTGGTTTTGGGGTTTTTTTTTTTTGCAAAGTTTGATCTAAGCTGTCCCATAGTGCACTAGTAATCTCGAGTCAAGAGACCCATACCATGGTCCAGAAGGCTTAAACCTTGGCAGAGCAGTAGTTCATAACAAGGAGGCAGAGATCAAACTATGTCCAAGTATCAACCTCAAAACCCACTGCTCACAGCATCAGAAAATAACTAGGATTGGATGCAGTACTTAATGCAGTGCTCCAGGTGCATTTTCAGACCTGCTAAGTCAAGGAAAATAATCTCTGCTGGCTGCGCTCTTGCTAGTGCCACCCTCTATGTGGTATCCCTTCAACAGGCCACTGCTGCCTCACATTCAGCTTGCTGCCCACCAGGACCTTTCCAGCCTGGACTGATGTGTGGATTTATTCCATCCCAGGTGTAAGAATTTGTGTTTATCTTTGGTGAACTTAATGCAGTTTTCCTCCAGTTTACCAACATCCCTGTGAAAGGCAGCCCTGCCCTCCAGCTTACCCATTCCTTCTCCCGATTTGGTATCATTTGCAAGCTTACATGGATCCTGTCCTGTTGTTCAGGTTACTGGTGACAATGTTAGGCAGTATTGGCCCCAGTGTCTGCTTCTGAAGAGTAGCTCTTGTCCTTAGCTACCACCTGGACTTAAATCAATGACCCTTTGAGCCCGATAGTCCTTCCACTTTTTCCACCCACACTGCAAGTCCGCCCATCTACTCCCACTTCTCAGTCTGGCCACTAGTATCCCACAGGGAAACAGTGTTGAAAGCCTTGCTAAAGTCAGGGTAAACAGCCTCGCAGCTCTCCCTTGTCCACACACCCAGTGTTTCCACCACGGAGGACGCTGTGACCTTGCTCAAGCTGTGCTGGTGGTTCCTGATCACCTTCTGGTCCTTTGTGTGCCTGGAAATGGTTGACACAGGACTTGGTTCAAAATATTCCCAGGGTCTGAGCCTGTAGCTCCCCATATTGTTGCCCTTTTTGAAGATAGGCATAAAATTTGCTTTCGCCTAGTCTTTGGGAAACTCCCTAGATTGCCATGACTTCACAAAGATGTTAGAGAGCATCTTCATGTACTGACAATGGCCTCGAGCTTCCTCAGCACCCATGGGTGCCTGCCATCTGGACACCCTTAGCACTAATTTCCTGAAGGAGTCTGTAGCTCAGAGTCGATATGAGGACAAGGCAGACAAAATTAAATGGTGCAGCTTGACGCAGCATGCCAGATTTTATGGTGTGACAATACCTAGTGAGTTTCTATGCAATGGCAGGGTGCCTGTGCACACTGCAGGGCACGAGCCCTGAGGCAGCAATGCCATGCAGTAAGTCCAACAGAGGCAGCTCTTCCCACCACGCTTTGAACGCAGCTTCCCCTGCAAGTGTGAAGATGCACAAACCAGCCCTGGGCAGGAGAAAAGCCAAAGGCTTTTACCCTGAAGCCACATTTTGAGATGAAGAGTCCTACAGCAGCTGCAAGGCTTTGGTCTGATCACACATTCCTTTTCCAGACAGACGCTGTGCCCCATCAGCAAGCAACACAGCATCACCAGATGGGCTGTAGCCCCAGAGCTGCTGTATCTTGCAGCACCCGCTGCACAACATCTCCTGCCCCTGCCCTGAGCCAGCCCTTCAGGGGTAGGTTTGTAACACAGAGCCTTACTCGTCTGGGAATGACCTTCAGCACCAACAAACTCCTCTTCCCTCTTTCTCCTTGCTCAGCACAGCTGCCCAGCCCTGGCAGGAGGTGTCTCTGGATGACATGACACATTGGGTGCAGGTCTCTTGCTCCTTTAGAGCAAAACCTAATCAGGCTTTTAAAAAAAATCATTGCCCCAGATGAAAAATTCAACTCTATTTTGAGCAAAGCTGTCACAGGAGAAATACAGCTTGTTCCTCCCCAGGGGCTGGAGAGCTGCTTCCCACCAGCCATTCCCATCAGCAGTGCTGCTGGCTCTCCCACCCTTCTTGCTCCTGCTTTCCCATCAGCAACCAGTGGCAGCAGAGGACATCTTGATTTGGTCCCGTGGGTCAAATCAGCGCATCAGTGTTCAAAGAACACTCCCGGACCAGGTACCCCCAACCACTTCTTCCTATGTTGAGTCCTTGAATGGGAGGTGATCTTGCCTTTTTGTTTTGTACAGCTGAAGTGAGACAAGCCCCAAACACTGCAACCCAGTCTGTACTTGTAAAAGTATGTTTTACATAGTCTGAAAAAGCACATTTGATGTTCGTATGTAGGAAAGAGTCTGAAAAAGAACATTTGTGGACAATGGGAGGCTTGAGAACACAAGTTATTTTGCTTATCCAAGGAAAGCTGAAAAGTGACATGAATATAGCATTATGGGAAACACCATTTGGAGAAAATAAGAGGCATGAGGAGCACATGGGTCAAACAGAAAATGGTATAACAAGAGCTAATAGATGGAAGCAGATGCAAGTTAGATCCACTTCAACAGCTAGGTGTGTAAGCATTGGAAGACACTCCCCAGAAAATGGGGGATCCCCATCTGACATCTAGACTTGCTGATGCGATGGCTTGAGCCAAGCACAAACTACTGAACTTGGTTGAGGAATAAATGGCTGTAAAATTAAAAGACCCTATAAAATATTGGTAGTCTGGCTCGATGATCTAATAGCCATTTCTAGTATTAAATGATAGGAATCAATGACCATGGTAACAGCAGAGTCATGGGCACAGCCTCCACAGGTTACACACTGGATCCTCCTCCTCTAGCTCGTGGTATCAGCTGCCTTAAACAGTAACAACCAACTTCGGTGCCTGCATTTTGGGGGAGGGCAGAGAAAGGATGGGCCCCTAGCCATTTTTTTTTCACTTTTTACGTGATGCCTTTCATAATTTTAAGTATTTCCCCCATTATTCATAACATTGGGTGCACACAAAAGGTAACACAAACATTTTAAAATTTTAAATGTTACATGATGGTCTGCCTTGGGACATGAGCTTTGGAAATCCTTGGGCTACAATGTGTTTATGTCATATCAGAGGCGTAAGTGTTATTTAAAAGAAAAAGTTAACACTTGTGTGTCAGTCTCCTCAACAGACAGACCAGAACAGCAGAAGGATCAGAGTTACGGCATGAGGCACCATTAGCATTTGAATTCCAGGTGGGAAAGATCTCCCGATACCATTAAAAGCATATCCTTTGTGAAACCGAATGGCTCACAGTCACTCAGCTCCAGCCCAAGTTGTAGACATCTTTCGAGTCCTCAGGTCCTGATCATCTGAAAGAGTTAAGGCAGGACTTTGTGTCTGCAGAGTACCTGGCACAACATACCCTGGTCCTCACCTTAGAATCGTAGATTCCTATGCTTAATACAAATAAAAAAATATGAACATCAATCACAATTACCAGGTCACCATGATTTAGTTCTCTACTTTAAATAATTTGGGTGTATCAGTCTAGTTGGTGGTGACTGACCCATAATTGCTCTGACATTTGGCTCTTTTATTCACAGACTGGAAAAGAACCGAGAACACGTAAATAACTTAAAGACGTCCTGTCCTCCCTAAGACTGAGGCACAACGAGAAGCTTGCACAATTTCTGGATGGAGTGAGACTTCCAGTCTCCAGGACTACCAACATGACATATTCACAAACACTGAAGTCACAGAAAAAAAAATAAAAAAGAAAAAAGAAAAAAATCCTGCCACTGCCAGCATTACCGATCAAGTACTAATGTTTATGAAATGAAAATTTTCTATGGCAGCTGGTGTTTTGCTAAACTAATATATATTCCTTAATACTATTTTCCATATTATCTCTGACATTGTCTCATTAAATATAATATAATTTTGCTGCAGTAATAGAATAAAATACTACACATCCACAGTTTATAGAAAATCCTGTTCCCTGCTCTAGCTTGACAATGGATCAAACCGCCTGAGTAAGTGAAGTAACAGCTCATTTGTTACTGTCCCAGATGGTTGTATAAACCACTTGCTAGGAGTCCTGTTCAAACTGCTTTTGTATCTGATTTTAGGCTTTTGTCCTGTTGAAAAGTTTCACTGAAAACCTTGAATCTGCAACAAGAAATTGTTCCTAACTTATATTACATGCATTTTTACAAAATTTTCACACTAAAAATTATCTGATTGAAATCTCCACATAAGCTGCCTGGACTGATTGCAACAGGCCCACTGCCATCCTACCCAGCCAAAACCTGCTCACCTGGCAGCTTCCAAATCCATCAGACTGGGAGAAGAACATTTCCCCAGTTCATTTGCAGTACTAACTCCTGAGTGATGTGTTAGTCCTCCTTGAAACACAGCACAAGTTGCCCTGCACCAAACTCTCAGCAACTTGCCCTTGGAGGGGTGTGAGGCTGCCGGTGAGGTTCGTCGCTCAGCCTGGGGATGAAGGAGGATGGGGGGAGGCTTGTCCTAAGGAGAATGTGGCTTATAAACAGTGCAAAGTTTCACCTTAAAAGAAAAACATTCTTTCCTAACTTTTCATGTAGAAAAGGAAGAACCACACACACCAAACCGTAAAACATGTCCCTCCCCGCCACTGAAACCCACGGCCTCTGACCTGGGTTACATTACTGGCCACCAAAACCTCTTTTGCTTTGGGTAGGAGGGAAGTCCCTGGGAGGATGCAGAAAGTGAGATTTGGGGGAAGGTGTACTCACATCACTCCCCAAATACTTGTGGAAATGAAGGTGTGTGGAGAGTCCTGTCTGTGCGGAGTGTATTCCACAATGGAGACAAACAACAGAGAAAACGTGAAGATCCAGATGTATCAGAAATAGCAGCACATGCACATTTACATCCATCCATAAGGTGAAGCCCATTCATCACCACTCTGCTCCCCGACAGGAGGTGGAGCAGCTGAGGAGGAGTTCCTGGGGGAGCCTGCTTAGTATTGGTGTTTCCACAACCCATGTCTATGCAACAAAATGAAATATAGCTTACATACGCCCAGCAGAGCTGCATACACGCTAGCTGGGTGTAGTGTAATGGCCACCTACCTCTGGTAGAGCATGAAATCTTGCATGAGTTAATTCACCCTGCCAAGAAGCCAATCTTAGGATGCACCAGAGCATATTCTCACTTGAAAGACAAAGAAACTGAAATAAACTGAAGGAAGAAGATTTGTCTGGAGTACAGCTCCCAGGACAGTAGGGCTTTTCCTCAGCTTTATAGCACCAATAAAAAGGAATTACAGAAACTACATTACTAAAATTATCTTAGGCGCATGCATATTCCTGCAAGAATTAGGCAAAGATTAAAACCAGAGCAGCTAGTAACAGCACTATCTCATCTAAAAGATTTGCCTACCGATGAGAGACAGATACTGTCTGTGTCATCTCCCGAGGAGAAGCCGAGCACCAGGGACTGAAGGACGCGCAGCCGCAGCGAGGCAGTCCTGGCACAAGCGATGGGGCGGAGGTGCCCTTACCAAAGCCCGGGGGGGCTGTGCAGGACAAGCTGCAGTGCCACCTCCCTTTTTGTCCTGGTTTTCTCTTCTTTACCCATTCTGGCAGGTATTCTCTTCTCCCTTGTTTCTACTTCCTCTCTGCCTCCTGCCAAAGTAGTTCAGGAATTAGCAGGGGATGCTTTTTGGCCTCTGTGTCATTACATTTAATTAGAAGACACCCTCATTTGCTTTGCTTTCGCTCTCCTGCTTAGCAGAGTAATTTGCATTTCACAGGCAACTCTTGGGTCTTGTTGAACATCTTCTACCTGAATTGAGCAGCGCGGAGAGTCGCATTGAATGGCACGGCAGCAGCAGCTGTGGCACAGCCAGAGCCAACAGCTGAAGGACACCTGGAAAGTCTAGAGGATGGTTAAAAACTAACAAAAAAGGAAAAATGCTGAACATGCGGTAGGCCTAGGCTGTCAAATGTCAATGCAGACACAGAGAGCATCACGACTAGGTGGCACACAGAGAACAAACCAAAGCCCTCAACCCCTCTCCAACATAGAGTGCTAAGAAATTTATAGCAGCTGTGCCATCTACACCCTCTGTTTGTAATCATGTATGTGCCTGAAATTATTTGACAGAGAACATAGTTCTTGAATCCCCACCTCCTCTTTGAATGGCACAGCAGTGAGGCAGTGCTGCAGTTTCCATGCTCCTTCGTCATCAGGTTTTCCCAGTGCTGCTACCCAGAGCGATAACTCATACCAGATCCAGTGCTGAGTCGCTTTTTTGGCTTTGTTGCATATTTGCGTCACCAATATTGTAATAAGTCATCTACTTTCAGAGACCAGATAGCTTTGCAATGCCATCCCCCCTACCAGCAAGTTAATAATACAGTAACTGGTAGGTGCTCAGGTGAAGATGATCACAAACACTTCCAGAACTTACAAAGTAAATTGGATTTTTCAGGGACAGTTACCTTCTCAGTGGATGCTGAATGCTAAAAGCTTTTCAGATCTTTGCTATAGTAGTACAGATTATGTTGTACCATTTCAGACTGCTCTTGACTTCAGTTTTGTCCATGTCTATTAAGCTATGCTTCCATCACTGGAGCTTCCAGCCCTCAATAGTCACAAGTGAAATTTCCAACTTTTGCCATACACAGACTTTTCTTCAGGTCCACTCTTAAATTGATCCTGAATTATTAAAATTACTAGCAGGCCAGGAAGAATCAGTACATTGCTATGGATGTGTCAAATACACCCTGTGTGGTATGTGTATACATGTGTTCACCCAGTGCCCAGCACAGGGCAGCCTCTCATCAGAAAAAGTGGATCTTCACTGGAAGCGAATTAAAAAGCAGCAAAGCATGTACACATCAAATCCTAAAAGAGGTTCATTGTTGAGAAGGTACTTTAGGAACAGGATGATGAAAAGGAGCCTGTCTGCTGTATTTTTTTGCCACCTGTTCACATGAGGTTTTTGGTCTAGTTCACTTCAAGAAACTGGAATCATCTGGCAGAGCTGAAATGCAAATACAAATTAAAATGTCAGCCCTGGAATTTGTTTTGGCTAGAGATCTACAAAGATAGGAAGATACAATAATTGTACAATTCGCAGACTCTAGGCACTTCAATAGAACTATCTGTGGATAAAATGAAGCAAATTGCCTTGAAAGAAATAATTCATTGAAATAACAAATCAAATGGACTGCATCTTTTAAAAAAAGTAGTATCAGAATCTGCTCTCTTTTCTATAAAACATCAATCTGTTTAATGGGATTTGCAGTATCTAAAGCTTTCTTCCGTATTTTATTTGCCTAGATAGGGCATAACCAAAGAAATTAAATCACTTGCCCCTGACAGCATGATAAATAAGGAATGCAAAGTAGATATAGGCTTTAAATGCTGCAGTAGAGACACAGTTTTAGAGAAGAAATAGCCTGTCTAACATGTATTGGCTGTACACACAAAAGTTGCCTTACAGAAGGTTATTAAGCAAGCTGGATCAACACTTTAATTTTATTCTCCAAGAAATTCTGAGAAAGCCTTAGTCTAGAAAAGTCAGTTTTGAGTAATTCACTTGGAAACCATTATACATACTCTGAAAAAGGTAATTTTTCAAGCTATGAAAACAGCCCACCTGGAAAGCCTTCCAAAATTTCATCACGCACCCAGCACTGCCATCCCAAGGGCGAACCCAGCTGGACTCTCAAAATTCCTCACAACATGAGCTAGCGGACAACGCGCAGCAACCTGCGCCCGTGTTCAGCTCAAGTGGGGCACGCAGAGATCGGCTCTGGGGCTCCACCTGAAGGCATGGCAATGATTTGTCTAGGAGGCACAGCCACCCCTGTCCATCTCCCTCAGACGCTTTTCCTTTGCTTACCTTCTCCAAACCATGCTCATCCCACTTGCGCCTTGTCCTTTAGCTGACTGTTTGTACCAGGTTTCTCTACTTTTGGTACCAGCAATCCCAGCTCCATCCTTTCAAACTCCCCAGACCGCTCCGTTCCCTGCTGTAGCCCCCTTGCCTAGCTGTCCCCCATCCCTGCCTGGGCAACCAACCCTCCTCCCACCATATCACACGTCTATTCTCCTCCCACTCCCACAGTTTTGTCATCTCCCCCCCCCACTTCAGTCCTCTCCCACCTGCTGGTTCTTCTTGCATCTTTGCAAGTTCAAGTATAGCAGATTTAAGACAGACCTAACTTGTTTGTGCAAAGCTGATTAAAATCAGAGGAGGAAAAAGTGATGAAAAGAGTCTGAATAAAGTCAATCTTGGACTAACGACTGTATTCATCATACAGAAGAGAACACGTTGGGGGGGGGGGGAGTGGAATAGTACTGCAACTTGGACTTGCAGAAGCTGCAGAGATCCAGCCAGGGAGCATCAATACTCTGGTGCATCATGTTCACTGTGCTCTGCTACTGTGAATCACCATAAACTGCATAGCACAAGATTTTATGTACCAACTGTGGGTATTCAGTCAATTTTAATTGTACTTCATGTTGTGACAAGCCTTTGGAAAGAGACATTGTTCTGATGGAAATGTTTTCTTTCGTTGTCACCTTTCCCATCTATTCAAGATCAAAGCAAACTGTAGAAAAATAGAGCCTGAAGAACAGAACAGCTGAAGCAGATTGTTATACAGCTCCTGTCAGCTCACAGGAAAGAACAACAAAATCAAGCGGCAGCAATGCCCTTCCAAGACGCGGTGCAGGCGGCTGCTGTGGCTGCCCTATGGGCAGACCCAGACCAGAAGGAAGCTGGACTGGGAATCGCAGCATACGCTGTAGGAACGCACTGGCAACGTGGTCCTTCCTGAGACGCCTGGGTTTAATCTGAATCCACTCCCTGCTTGATAACCATGACTGCATTAATTGGAGTACAGTTTGGTCTACAGCAAATCTCTCTGCTCATGGGTGGGCTTTGAATTAAGAGCCAAGGCTCCTGTTCAGGTAATGTAGCTGCCCACCAACTACCCCTCAAATTCAGGTTAGACTGCAGGGATCACCTTTTCTGTCTGTGTTTATACACCACCTGGCATCGCAAGCTTCTGGCCATAACCTCAAACGCTAATAAAATGACAACACCTGCAATACATTTCTAGTTCTGAAAGAACAAAAATCCCATCAGGAAACTGCAGATATATCAGGTTTATTAAGAAAGGAAAAAATGATCCTTTTTATGCTATTAGTACTATTGGCTTGTAATCTCTTGATGCAGTTTAGGTATTATGGAGTTTCAGATTTAATATTCCGCCCAGAGGATGATATAAAAGCCACTATTGATTTCCACTCCCTGTAAGCAGGCTTCATCTCTATGTAAATTAAAGATTCTATAATATATTTCACAATATAGATTAGGTGTCATTCAAGCGTTGATCTATTCTCATACCAGCAGGCTGACATTGGCAAGTCCCAGACAATAACACACCTCATGAAATCCGGTTAGGCCTTTGCGTGTTAACACCTGCATCTACAGACACATCATCAAACGCCCTAAGGAACATTTGGGATGGATTTCTTATGAGAGGAGGAGTGGTGAACACAGCAATGCTGCAAAAAGCATCACACACCGTCATTGTCCCAGGGGAAGAATTATCCCCTTTCTTTCCACCAGATGAGGACAGGGGAAGACGCCAACATCTTCCACGTACCAACTATTCAAAGCCTTCAAATATTTGGAAAAAGTTCCAGAAAAGAGAGAGGGAGAGAGAGAAAGCGAAGCACCAGCATAAACGTGCTAAGGTCTTCCACGCAACACCCCAGACGGCTTCTCCCCTGGCAGCACGGCTGGGGAGCAGGGAAGGTGGGCACTGCCCACAGCTCTCCCCGGACCACGGTGCGGGTTTTTCCTATGTGCTCTTCCCTTAGTGACCAGGAAACATTTGCTTTCTCTTCAGAGCGATGGTGGAGGCAGTGGTGGGACCTGCATCATCAGTCATTGCACTTTGGGTGGGGAAAGCTTAGCCTCACCTTGAAGATCCTTGTCACACACTGGAAGAAAACAAAACAAAACAAAAAACCAAACCAAAACCAACCCACAAAACCCAAACAAAAAACTCAAAAGAAAAAAACATCTTACCGGAGGCACCAGGGACCACATCAAGCCCCAAGGAGCTTGGTCTGACCTCAGGGCTGACTCTGCTGTGAGCAGGACATTGGACCAGAGACCTCCTGAGGCCCCCTCGTGCCTGAATTACCCTGTGATCCTATGAAAAATCAGAGGAAAGGCTTTCTACCAAGACTTATTTCCACCACACAGGAGGGTACCGGAGTCTAAGGAAACAGCATTAGCTCTGGCTGCTGAACACGCTTCCCTTCTTGGCTGGGAGATGGGTTCCCAATTACCTCCCCATCCAAACCTCTGCTTGCTCACAGAAGAAAGGGGAAAAACTTAGGTCTGCCAAAACCTCACTCTGTCCCTCCAGTCCTTTTAGAAAAGGCAGCCTCAAAACTCTCTCCTCCTCAGAAAATACCCTCATCAAAACCAACCTAATGAGAAATAATCCAAGAGCAGTGCCTCCACAAAAACCGCATTTCTCAGGGGGAAAGAAGTTGAAGAGACATTGTTAATTATTAAGACAATTAGCAATTCTAAAGACACTGAAATTTCACCAAGGTACACAGGAATATTTGCTCTGTGGTTGTATAGAAAAATAAAGGCATTAAGAGTTTGGGGAACAGTGAAGTGCATGAATCTCCACATCTTGAACTTCATCTCCTGTCTGGGTTCTCATACAGCTAAATTTTAATTAGAATAAACTGTTATGATTGCTCCACTTGTCCACTGGAGGTCAGTATCTTTCTACAGAAAGACAGTCCCTCTTACCTGGTGTTTGCAGGGGACAGAAACCTTACAGCAACACCTCATTTGCCTGCCACAGGATTTTAAGGCTTTGGGTACAAGATGAAGACGGAAGCCTAGTACAGCTCCGTCGTTGCCAAAGAAAGCCCTCTCCTCACTTATCCCTTCTCAATCAAGCCAAGGTTTTAAAAAGGTCACACAAAGAATTGAAGGAACCTCAAATTTATTGTTTTCCAAGGTATTAAGCAGGCTCGAGCAGGGCAAAAGCTGTCGGGGCCCTCCTGCAGCTCTCCTGCCACGGCTGCGGCATTGTCGGAGCCCAATGCCTGGCTCTCCTCTTGGGTAAAACAGCATCTAGCTGGGCAGGGAATTCCTAACTGATGAATAAACCTGTTCAAACATTTTCGTGCTTCCTGCATTATCTGGCCTTGTATTTTAATCAAATACTAAAGCGTAATTGCCAGCCAATAGATTTTTACTATCTAGTTAATCCTACTTGGCTCGTTTGCTAGGATGAGCTCCAGCGAAGGCGCCTGTTTAGGCTGCTACACACGCTGCGTGGGAGACGTGCTGCACCACCGCTTTCGGAAACACTCCCTCATTAGCAATGCGTCTTCTGCAACTGCCAGCACTTCGCCAGACGTTCAGCGCACCAAAGATACGGGTGTTTGCCTCTCCCAAGCTGAGCAATAGATGATGCTGAAGGATGACAACAGCAGAGGACAGGAGCGATGGAGTGTGGTGGGGAAGAGTGAACAGCCATGAGCCGTTTGGCGGTCACGTGTAGATCACAGCCGCTGTTTAGGCACTGTCCATACCAGTATTTTAGTTTGGATCGGAAGCACTTTTGAAGCAAATCTGCTCGTTCCCACCTACCACGCTTTAATTTCCATCATGGAGCAGCGCATGAATTCGATTCCTCCCAGACGCAGCTAAGCGCGAGACCTGCTCTCGCTGCAGCAGCGGGCGCTTAGTTCGCACGAAGCAGAACTCCTGAAACGTGGCGAGTGCTGCCAGCACCCGCTGCTCCCTGGTTGACAGACTCGCTCCCTTTGAGGTCCACTTCTGAGTAACATGGACACGGTCTGACAGACTAGCTGACATCATGGCTGTTCAGGCTGCAGTTTTGCCTGTTTCCAGTAGAAGACTTCTCATCCATAAATCACAAAGCAATTCCAGTGGAAGGAATGAAACACTACCAGGGACTCTCCTTGCCTTCATCTCTCTAGTGTGGGCACCAAATGGAAAAACCGAGGCATTAAGTCTGATGAGGCAAGACAGTCCCCATGCCACATATCTCAAGACCTAGAACTTTGTACATTCTACATAAACTTCTGTTCTAACAAATTAACGGTGCCTCCGAGACCTTCAGTTCTGTCCTGCCAAGAGCACTGATGTTCTCAGACACACTTTGCTCTCTCCATTCCACTGCCACTCCATTTCATTCCGCATGTGCTTCCTGAGCTAACAAATTTTTCTACAGCCTTTCTACAGCACTGGCATCCTTGTTAGCATTCAAATAGATGGGTGAGAATAAACCGTTGCTGCCCGAAACTCAGAGAGAAGCAATACCTGCAGCAGGCTAGTAATTACAGCAACTGTGCAAAGCTCACACCTGGAAGCCTTAAAATAGAGCTACATCTTGGAAGCACGCTTTACCCACATATTCCTTAAATATCCTACCATCCTGAATATTCATGTTTTCCTTTCTGAGCAGAAAACATTCCCAGTTCACTAGACTCCTTTAATGATTCTTGTATTCATGAATTTTAAAGAAGACCTATTTACTATTTAAATGTCAACTTAAGTCTATTTATCCTAATCGGGTATCAAGGCCAGCAGCACTGCCAATTCCGTTTGTACTCTCATTTCTCATCTGATCAGTGAAGGAAATAAAAGCTGAAGCAGGCAGATGGCTGAATTGAAGAGAAAGGTTATTACATACTGCAGCTAATAAGGTGAAGAGAATAGAGCAGGGAAGGTGATCTTCAGGGAGAAGGTTAAAAGTTAACCTCACCATTCAGAGGGTGTTTCTGTATGGAGATGAAACAAAGAGAAGTATCACCAATTATCACCAAAGCATCTTCTACACTTTAGCACAGGAAAAATCCTGGCCCCCTTCTCTTCTTCCCCAACTCTGTCCTAAATATCTCTATTTTCCTACCTCCCGTTTAAGAGACAGAAGAATGCCACAGATCTGTGCTGTTATTCTCCCCATTTAAGTCAGGCATCCTGTACTTAAATGCTTTTTCTCTGGTAACACAGTAAGCAAGAAGCAACATCACAGCTAGACAACTCCCATGTCTCTCATCTCAAATAATTCTAGTTGTTCGCAGCTGCCTCACAATTTGGTATATTTTAACTAGATTTGAAAATCCCTGAAGTGAGGATTTATCATCTCTTTCAGCAAAAACTGAAGTAAATCTATCATGCCATATAAATAATTCATACAAATTCTAGAAACATAGCAAGGAATATAGGTCAGGAGGGGCACCACAGGAGAGGAATTGAGCATCCTTTACTTAAAGCATGTGGTAGACCTAAATTCAGTTTCCTAGACAGACTATGTCAACTTGAAAAAAAAAGAAGATAGCTCTTAAATAATTTAAAAAGCAAAGGGTGACTTGACAGTCACTGGTGGTTTTGAAGAGAATACAGAGGGTAAACAAAAATGAGATAATTAGATTTTTTTCAGATAAAAATTTGTCTGATGGAAGTCAGAAATCTTTACTAAAAGATTTGTGAAATATTACAAAGGTAGTTTTCAACAGTTATGGCAAATCAGTGACTGGTTACTGGGAAAAGCAACAAGCCAGCAGGATCCATCTATTTTAAAGTAAACTCCAAATACCCCTAGGAACCATTGATATTTATAAATAATCAAGATCCAGGTATATGTCAGTATTTCAATATACACATTGCAACGTGGCGCTGCACACATTACATACCTTAATGTTCTCTTGTCACAGTCAGATTAAATATTTTGATGAACCTATACAAGAGTTCTTCAGAGCAATCGAAAAAGTTCACTAAGTGCTATAAGCAAAACTTCTAAATCTTTGTTAGAGGAAAACGTGCCATAAACAGAAACCATGCAGAAATAAATTTATGGGAAAACTTTTACAGACAGTCTAGAAAGTTAGTTTGATTATCATTCTGAGAATATGAAAGACACAAAACAAATCCTTCTTCCTCAAACAGAAATGATATTTACAACATAATGGCAATCAGAAGCAGTTTAGCCGGCTATGTGCAGGCACCCCACGAAAAAAAGAGTTTTAGGGAGTATGCTGAATTTGGAATGAAACCCAAACAGAACAGAAACCCAAACCAATACAGGTGTAGCTGAAAACACCACAAAAATCAAACCAGAGAAAATTAATACAAACAAATCTGAAAGAGTGTCCCAACCAAACTTAAGGTGAGGCCTCACATGGTTGGAAAGAGCAGTAACCTCAGAAAGATTCACATTTCATCACTACGCTAAGCCTATGATAAACAATCCTGCTACTACCATCATCCTCCTCAGTGGAGGAGAAAGGCCCTGAACCCGGAGGCAACACCCTTTGTAACATCTACTGTTACCAGCACAGTCACGTAACAAGAATCTATTCAAGGGAAAGAAACCACAGCCAAACCACCAAACCACAAGTCCTGCTGAAGCAGAGAACGGGAAGATCCTTGGCTGGTAACATGCAAATTATCCATCAAAAACCAGAAGGAAGAGACTCAAGACAGAAGGATGCAGAGGGACAGGCTGCAGGTGGAGATCAGCACTGGGCTATTGACTTCAGGCAACCAAAGGCATTTCTACAACGGCTGGTGACCCACGTCCAGTTTGTGAAGGGTGAAGCTGTGGGTGCAGGCCATTCGGCAAGTCCGAGAAAGGCAACTGGTAAGGGACTAGAAAGCTAAATTCACTAGGGAAACAAAACATTAACACCAGGATTACTCAGAAAACCGAACAAGGAATTCAGCAGCACTGGTGGACATCAAGAGCGCACCTGATTTTCAAGAACAACGGAGAAAACTGTTAGATGAGTTCTGCCACCCCCTTCAGTATAGTTGGTAGGACACCTGTTCAGAGTTGCCGTGAAAGACAGATGCAACAGACTGCCCAGTATTGACTGGCATTAGGGTAACTGTCAGATCCCCAGCCCTCTCTTCCTTCCTTTAACCTACAATGGCAACGTCAGCGATTGCTGAACAGGGCAGATAGTTTTCACGTGGTATGACAGCATGTGAGCGACTGAAAATGCTGAGTGACTCGGAAAAGCAACACATCTTAGACAAGCTGTTGAGACATCTCAGAAAGAGCTGCCCTCAGCTCTAATCTCCAAAGTGCTCTGCCTGTGACCCCTCACCAAGAGAAATGCGCAGAAGTACGCCCTGCTCTGGCTAATCAGGTAAGAACTTCTCTATTTATCTGTAACAGTAAGAATTAATCTCCAAAGAGACTACTATATTTAGCCAAGAATCTCTTAGGGGCTACTTGTTTTCTCATGAAGCTGAAAAAAAAAAAGCCCAGTCCAGCACAAACACATGAGACTGCTTTCCCCACACAGGAGCACGCACCTCTGTGACCCACAAATGAGAACACATTTCTCCAGAGAAACCTACAGATATTTGACAGCACATGAAAAACCATTCTTTGCCTCTACCTATTAGTAGAGAAAGCAAAAGACGAAATTTCTTCTCCCTGTTTTGTCCTGAAAGGATGGTTTTTTTCAGCGTTCTCATTCTTTCTCTTCACCTCTTTAATGGAAGATGATGGTCAACTGGAAACCCACAGTCCTTCCAAAGTTCCCACACTTCCTTTAAAGTCCAAGGGAATTGGGAAGGGTGTTCAGTGACAAGCTCAAGTCACTCCCGACTATTCTGTGGCAGACAGCAGGGCCTGAGGGATTCTAGCAGGGATCATAATTTATTTTCATTCCCTGTATATCACTGAGCACACCGACAATGCTTAAGTACCTGAATACAGAGCTGCCGCAAGATGCTGAAAATCCTTGGACTTCTGTGTGCATGTGTGTGTCTGTGTATGTACGTCCGTACTCGTATCAGGAACGCCTCAAACTCAGACTCAGAATTAACAATTCAGGCCAGCTGCCCCCACAGGGCAAGAACCTTTCCCCAAAAGCAGACTACAGCAAGTTGGATTTCTGTCTATTTGTTTTTTTCAGGAAGAAAAAAGTGCAATGTCACCTTAGAATAATAATAATAATAAAAAAAAAAAATCACTGTCAAAGCCATCTTTGGATAAGCTGTTCTAACATTTTACTCTGCTGCTAGGAAATAGTACCTCAGCTCAAGATTGAATTCATGCAACTTCAGCTTCCAGCCACAAGATTCTAATGAACTTTTCATTATCATCAGGTTTATATTCAGTTCAGTTTACAGCGACATTTTAAACATTTTTAGAAATTACACATTTGCTGTATCCTTAGGCATGTTGCTTCAAGCAGAAGGGAACACCTCTTTGTTATTAAAACAATGCCCAGCACATGAGAAAGAACATACCTGCAAAATACATCACGAGAACCAATTTCCCAAGGAGTCATTTCCCTTCCTCCCAACGTCATCTGCATACTGCAAACGAGCTCAATTTTGAGCTTGTTCTGAACAGCACGCATCTCTCTTATAATAAAGATTTTTTTTCTTCTTCATGCAGTTCATCTTAGTACAGAGAAATCTGAAATACCTAAAAATCCAACTGATGTCATTTTAGTCACATGGAAATATTTTTTAACATTCAAAAGACAACTATAAAAGCTGCAGAGGCAGTATACTGAGTGATCGTTAGTCCTAACTCCAACCCCAACTGATAAATGAGCAGTTATAAATGCTTTACTAAGCCTTTAAATCAAAATTGCAAGCTCGTATATTCAGTTTCTATGTAGAATTGGTGTCTTTGCTCTAAATTACCGAATTAAGTTCAAATCAAAGATGGAAAATTTCAGCGAAATAAGAATTGAGCTTCAGAGGGACTGGAATTTTCAGATGAACGGAGTAAAGATTAATTTATGTTCCCAGGGAACAACCACAGCTAAGATGCATAAACAGATCTGTTTAATTTACAATTAGGCTACTCTATTACACAAATGGTTTATGTAAGTTCTTCCAAACATGATGAAAAGCCTCTCCTGTTACCATACCAGGTTTTAACCTGATTACAATTAAAAAATGAAATTAAAAATATTTTTCTAGTAGACAGACATGGGTTTGCATTTTATAATAATTTGCTTGGTGTCATTAATCTACAAAGAATCTTTCTTATTAAAAAAAGTGGGGAAGGGGACTTGCTAATACAACTCATATTCTGCCGTGTTCTTCCTGGAAGCAAAGCTGCTGTTTAATGCTTTTCACCAAAAAAAAAATAAAAAATTAAAGCTACCTGTAGAGAAATTAATACCTGTTTACACCAGCCAAGAATTTCAACTTGGGAGCTTGAATCAAGGTCGCAAAAGAACAAAGAAGTATGCGTGTTAGGAGGAGCAACAGTACCATAAAGGAGTCTGGTTTCGTAGACTCCAGCCTCCATCCCAGTAAAATTGTGGTTCCTGGGATCACAGATACCATTTGGAAGCCTTACATTTTCATTTCCGTTATTTATCGGTAAGAGATAAAGATTAATAGCAAAATCTTACTAATCTAAGGAAAGACAGACAGGGTCAAAAGTGAGATTTTATTCATATTTGTTACTTATTCACAACCCAAAGTATGATAAAACTGATAAAAACAGCCTAGAATAATGTTAGTTTACATCACTAAATTCAATTCACATTTTATTAATAAAATACTGAAAGGAAAATGACAACATTGCAGGTTCAGAAAAACAGGTTGGCTACTATGACTGAAAAATTGACACTACCTTAACTGGTCACAACTGATTGCTTGTTTAATGCTTATTATTTAAAATGAACACAAATTACAAAATTTCAGACACACCCAACTTCTGTGCTCATAAAATATATCTTCTGTCATATCAAATTTCAGTAGATTGGAAAGAATTTTCTGCTGAGATACTTCATTTCAGCACGTATTAAAAGAATACTGAGAGTACTCTCCCCACCTATACAGCGATGTAACACTGCAGTCCCAGTTGCACTTTTAGCCTACCCGTCCGAAGAATCCTTTTGGAAGCCACTGTGCAAGCACACCGTGATGATCAGAACAAACCGTCTCTCATACAGTGATGAAAACCACCATCCAGCTATGGCCTAAATTCTGTCCTCTGTGGTGGACACACAGACCTCAGACTCCAGGACACAAAATAAAGCAGACTTCAGCCCTGTATTTTAAGGCAAAGACAAAACGAGCTCCAACTGAAACAGAGATGAGTACCTTCAGCTGCCACCAGTTACCAAGAGCTGTAGATGCTCACCATTATGCAGAGATTGGTCATACTTCATGTGATAAATTTTAACACCAACATTGAGGCAGCGTGTTACCACCTCACCATAAAGACAGCCACCACAGTTTGAAAAATCATATGCAGATTAAACAGCAATGCAATTGCCAATAGTTTGCACACAAACATCGTGTTCTCAGGACTAAAACTGTTAATTGTGTAAACACAGGTTAGATAATTATCTTCCATTTCTCTTTATTTTACATTTTTTTCTTTTTTTTTTTTTTTAAGAACAGACGGGGCCTCACAGAACAAAAGGAGCTTTACCAAATGTTAGACCTGGAATTACACAGACTTCAGTTACAAAGATTAAAACTGTAATCTGGTAAGGAAAGAACTCTTCCCCTGCTATATATTTTTAAAAGCCTCATTAGGCAAAGCAGCAGCCTGACTCTCAGTCCAGAAGGGAGAAGAAAACAAAAAAAAAAAGCCATTTTAATACTGTACTGAAAAAAAAAAAGGAATTATTTTTAAAGAAAACAGAGACAGCCAAAGCAGACTGTATGGCAGCAACTGTTTCTAAGGAAGGAGAAAACAAGGGTATATATACGGCATAGTACCTAAACAGCCAGTAAAACGGCTTTAACTGCCAATGTTTTATCAATGGGATGTACTCGGAAAGAAATACATTCAAAGTAATAGTAGTTTTGAGTAAACATGCTACAGGAAACACAAAACAATCTGTCATGACTATACAGGTACAAACCACCACCAACAAAACTTATTTACAAACATTTATACCGCCAGGCATAAAGACCAAGTTTAATACTTGTGAAATGTATCTGATTGCTAGATCTGGACTGTTCCAATCTTTAGTAATAACAGAGTAACATTTCTACACTGCAATAACCATATGGCTTCAATCAGGTCTACCCTGAAGTCTTTGCATTTAGCTGATCTGTATCATAAAACTGAAAAGCTCTACAGGTATTTTAACTTTCATTTGTGACATGGATGTGCATCCGCTACCTACCTGAGACCCCCTCCAGCACTCTACCCAACAAGCAGCCAGCAGCCTAGAGCTGACACTGTTACAATCTTATCCAGTCTGCTCACAAAATGTTAATTTTGGATCAGGTGGATTCATCCTTCAAAGCATATATTTCATCATCTGCTACATTTTTAAGATAAAAAGAAAATTACATAAAATCAATTCTGTATGCAAAAAACCCCTAAGCCCTAAGACGTGATTAAAAATAGACTAAGGTGGGCATAATTAGTAACTAATAAAAAAGCTAAAAGTCATATTTATGGAACTCAACACTTCACTCAGTCATACAGTTAACTGTCCTCAAAGACTAACAACCAGACCAATTCACAAGTACCTAAGCTGCTTAGATAATTAAAAGATTAAGATGTAAAGTCAAAAAATATATCTTATCCCTTCAAGATCAGGAAAGTAAAATAAAATGCTGGTTCTGTAACAGTGCAACAACTGCAGCATATTTTGCACGCAGCACATGATTTGCTACATTTAGTGGCACTTAAGTATTATGCGGTAAATACTGAAAGTAAGACAAGTTTCTGATCTGCATAAGCATAATCACATCATTATTACCAGAGTTGCTAAGCTACAGCATTCTGAATAATACCAATTCAATTTTAGCACTTCGATCACTAGCCTTAATACATGTCAATGTCCTGCTTTACATCTTGCTAAGAAAGCAATCACTGAAGCCAAGTATTTAACGAACTTGCCACTGGGCTTGGACCAGGTTCAATCTGACCAATCGTTCTCATCAAACTCTGAATCATCATCTGAATCACTGTATTCCACAGCAATGCGTCTTGAAAGGATGGTGGCCACATCATTTCCAACAGGCTCTCGCTTTGCTTCTTGCTCACGTTGCTCCTGCACCTTTTTCAGCTGAATTCCTGTAGAGACAACTACTCTCAGACAAAGTTTTCTGCACAAGAGATTTTAAATTTCATATTGTTATTGGTGAGTTTTTTGTATTCTAACATATACTCAGGAAGAAGGAGAAAAAAAAAAAAAGAAAAAAACATTGAGTTAGCCTCCCTGAGCAAGGAAGAGAAAAAGACAAAAAAGGCAGGTTGGAATATATTCTCAGAGACTGAATACTTCCAGACTTCTAAAACTGCCAACAATATGTTAAAACTAAATATTCAAGACTGCATTGGTCCTTTTGATCTAAAGATGAAAGTTTTCATATTTGTATTTGAAATACCATTACACCTACAGCTCCACATAGTAAGCAAAGACAGGAACAGCCATTAGTCACTGGTTAAGTATCAGAGGGCTGAAGCCTAGTGTTGGATAACTCAGTTCTTCTGAACAGAAGCAAAAATCCATGTACATCTACTGGCTACTGTGCATAATGAACACGAGTACTGTTTTAATTTGATTATGTCCACACAAACACCAGAACGTGTTTGACAAAGCTGTACATCTTTAGGCATTAGAAAAAGATCCAAAGTCAGGGTTGACAGATGTTAGCATAGGTGGGTGGTAGCTGAGGTTAACTAGGGTCTCGATGACATTCTGCCCAGCTGGGAACAGAAGCCATGAACTCAGATCACTGGAAAACACAGTGCTTTCATTGAAAAAAAAAGAGAAATATCTAAAACTCAGCGTCCACTTACCCATTCGAATGGCAGCAAGAAGATCACTCCGTGCATCACTTACTGGTGGCTGCACAGGTTCATGACGTTTTGCCTCTGTAGCTGGAGCCGCATGCATTGGGGAGGAAGAGAGGGATGAACCTGTAGCAGGAGGGCCTGGAGGAGGAGGAGGTGGACCGGGAGGAGGAGGAGCAGTGACAACAAGCCCACTAGAAGGAGGAGGATGAGCTGCGTATGTAGAGCCAGTAACCAGTCCAGAATGGGAAGGTGGCACAGGAAGCTGAAGGGGACTAACAAATGCAGTTTGTGCTGAAGGAATCATAGGGGGAGGAGGAGGAGGGGGAGGACCTGTAGGATTGTAATAATCCACCATCTGAGCTGGAAGCATCCTATATAAAACAGAACAAAAACATTTAATGCACTGAAAGTTAGGACTTAGAGAATCATCACCCCTTAAACTGCTCTCATCCAACCTCAGCTAAGACAAAAAATCAAAAGGAATTTCAACTGGTGAGTTAAATATGCAAGCGATTATAAACATATGAATTGTCAAATATTAATAATACATTGAGATTTAAGGCAGATGATTAAGTTAAAGGCAGTGTCCTTTCAGCACTCCACAAAGTGAGATTTTTATCTTAATACTCCTGCCTAGTTAAGTATAAAGCTGTATTTATTACTAAACAACTACTCTGTGAGAATATTAAATACAATGTCTATGATGAAGAATGGACCAAGAAAACTGCAGACTACACATACCACTTCCACAGAAGACTGAGTGTTAGAACAAATATTAAGAGATAATAAAAGACATAGGCATGGAGGACAATGGAAAGTATGAATAGAAAGATTCACCCAAAGGTATATCATGCATCTCATGTGTTGCTTTTGTCAAGTTTATCAATTTAAATATTATTTAATTAAATTGATACATTTGATTGATACTTTAAGGAGGAAGAACAGGGAAGAGCTAATTTTTCTGTTAAAGTGTCATTAAAAGAATTCTGAAGCAGAAAAAATGGGAGTTAATGTAAGAGTTTTGAAGTAAAGAATTAGATATAGGAGACAGGAGTTGAAGGAAAGTTACTGATGACATTCAGTGATACATGTCAATGTATCAGAACTGTGATACACTGACAATGGTCATGTACCTGGGGACTAAGCACAAGTATTTCTGTTATAAACTGGAAATAACAGAGAAAATGCAGGTTGGAGCAGTCAATCACAGCATAACTGAGTCATCTACAGCATGATACAGTCATGAATTGGGCAAATGCTATTCCAAGATGCATCAAGTGAGGCTGAAGAAGCTTGGCTTGCTCAGTTTAAAACAACACAGGCAAGAATGATTACAATTTTCCTGGGGTTACAAGTTGAAAGTTTAAGCTATTTAAGCAAAAGAACAAACAGGCACAGACTGCTTAGAAAACACATGTTTTCTTGCTATCAGAGAGCCAGTACTCTGGAGCAAGCCTTCCTTCAGAATGCATTCAGGCCAAATATCTACATAGGAGTTCAATAAATTCATATCTTGAATTATGGAGATGTCTGTGGCATTACGGAACTTGATCTTGTGTCTGAGGAGATCCCTTCCAATTCTGTCAAACTCCTTTAAAAAGTAATTTCAGGGATGCAACACATACTGCCATGTTTATCACCTTCGGCAATACTTATTCTGAATGCTTTCTAAAGTTTAAAATATTACTCAAATTATGCTGTAACTATTTTCAGCTTTAAAGGAAAAATTATCCCCTTTTTAATATCATATTAGGAAACTGTAATATTTTACAAGCATATTGATTTCACCACATTCAATACACAGTTCATTATTTCTGCTTTCACTGCTACTTAAAATTCAGTTCATACATAGAAATTATACCAATTTTTTTCTGTCCTCCCCAGGGAGATAACTAATGTATTTGGGGTTTCTTGTGTGTATGCATTGTATGTTATGATCGTTATGAAAAACATGCATCCCTCTAGTTTTGTCAAGAATCCACTGGAATAAATCAGGAGTTTTACCCATATTCTGCTGGTACCACAGGTACTGAGCTATGTTGGCCATCTGAAGGCTGGGGTGGAGGTGGAGGTGGTTGCTGAGGTCTGTTTAAAGTAGCATGTCGTACAGTGGTGGAAGGTGGTCTGTATTCATGCTCATGGCTTTGGGATGTTGCCATGTACTGTGGACCATCTCCTGTTCCATATGAAGGCATTACTATCTGCTGATGGAGGGAATGATTCGGAGTAGCAGGATAAGAATAATCTGTAACATCAGATGCATGGGACCTAAAATTAAAGTAAATGGATGCAGAAGAACAGATTATGTGAGTGTAACATGGTATTATCTAAATAGCTCACAAGAAAAGCTAAAAAGAATGCAATCAGAATTATTTTTCTTGCAACAGGACTCCCAGATTATCAAGCACCATTCCCTTGTAAGCCCACAGAAAGCACAAGAACAAATGCAACAAAAACCCATGGTTCAGCTTAACCCAACTTGAAAATAAATTAGTCTGACAAGTCAGCATAAAAGGACTGAAATTGAATGTTTTCAATATTCCAGCATACTAGCTGCATGCAGAATGTCCTCCTATAATGCAGGCTTTTAAAAGGGCCAAAAAATTCAGAGCTTTCTCCAGAGTTTAGACTTATTTAGTAGCTAGAAGGAGGCATATTTTTTTTGTCAATGATTTTGACAGTCCATTGTTTGAAATGATAATACTTATCAGGCCTGCCTTAAGTTAACAATGGCAGCAGAAAAAGGAAAGCAATACTGCAAGCACTCGCAATTATGCAGAAAAATATATTTTACCAAAGCAGAGAAAACCAATTTTGAAAGTTAGAAAATGCTTTTTATTTTGTTCATATAATTAATTTTGCTGGAAAGGCTTAGAGAAACTGGGAAATGTAAATATTAGTTGAGCAGAGAGTTCATAAAGATACAAAGTCTAGGATGCTCTGTCAAATAAGCCCAAGAGAGGGAGCAAAAGGATCTCTTCATCCCATTACTGCAAGCAGTTGTTTTAGTAATGAACAATCGTGCAGCCTGGCTTTTAGTGAACACAGTAAACTGATGCATTATCTGTAAGACTGGAAGCAAGGTAAGCAACAAAAAGCCAGGGCTTTGAGTAAAACAAAATGACAAACCCTTTGGGCATTTTGTCCTCTTTCATGCTTCCTGCCTGTTCCATTTTCTTTGCGTCACTCATGAACTCAATGCCCATTTTCCTTCTCTCCCACTCTTCTTTTCTTGTTCTTACTTTTCTCACATTAATTTGCTGGTTTCTGTTTGGATTCAGCTTGTGTTTCTCTCTCTAAAGTACAATAAGTATAACAAATACATTGTAAATTGCCACAGTCCAGACACTTGGACATCAATGTTCAATGCCCAAGTCTTACAACTAGCAAACGAGAAGAAACATGAGCTTTTTTTTTTTACTTTAGCATTAAAAAAGAACCACAGTATAGCCAAATACACTTCTTTAGGACCTTATTTGTAAAACTGCTCATGCAGTAGCTGACAGCATAAAAATGTCTCTGAAACCAGTACTCATTTCTATATGCATGGGAGTTTTTTAATAGCTTAGTTCCTACAGTTAAGACTACCCAAAGGCAAAAAATAGAAAGCCTTCTCTCCACCTCACTACCACTCAGAAAATTAACCCTTCATGCATGTAAAAATGCAGATTTCAGGATTCGATCACTGATATTTGGTTCACTGAAATTTAAACTTCTCAGTACATTATAAAATGTGAAGGGATTATATTAAGTACAAGATATCTGTCATACCACAACATCTATATCCAACATAATGATGCAGTCTACAATTTCTGCTTAAAAAAATCCTACAGGTTGCAAATGCTATGGATATCTGCAAACAGTCAAATACATGTTGACATTGCTGGGAGATAAAAACAAATTACTTCAATATGATTATTTAAAACTTGGCAATCCTGGAAGCAAGGAGTTAAGGCTAGAGAAAGACTCAAAATGTGTGAAACGCAGAACTCATGATGAAAAAACCCACATCTTGCACTTGACAGCTGAACATCAATGCCATTCTATCAGATCAACCTATGGAAAGCATAGTCTTAATGAAACATTACAGACTGACAAAAAGGTGACAACGTTTTGCATTAGAAACTGTAAAAAAACCAAACTGGCAATAAGGCGTCTGAATAAATTATTGAAACAGTGGTAGCAATTTTCTTTCTATTTTTTTTGTTTCAATTACAAAATGATCACTCTTCACAAAGACCAAAACACTACATCTACAAAGTTCTGAGCAGATTTTTTTTTAATTAATAATTTAATTAATTTAATTAACCTCCACTGGACAGCAGACTAAAGGTATCAGTCCGCACTTTTGCAGTGGTGGCTGCTTCCTCAACCTACCCATTCAACAATTTGAACACTCAATTGTCACACGCTTTTTCCAGAAGATTCTATTTATTCCTAACATTACTACCAGCAATTAACCACAACAGAGGAAATAAAATATGTGGGAAAATCCTCTATGGAGACCAGCTTAATAAAAAAATAGAAAATCAGACTTCCATGCACACCAGAAGGTAACTCCCACTGAGCTCAAAGGGAATCTCAGCCAACAAAGATGACTTCTGCTGTGTGTCTCTAAGCAGAGATTTATGCTATTTCAAGCAATAATGTTGCATCTGGTTTTGTAGCTTGCTTTTTAGACAAATACAATGTCAATAAAGCTGAACTATTCCCCCATTAAAGCATTCTGTTAGAGGCAAAAGTATGCTTGACTGAGTAGATCACAAAAATATTTATTAAGCTATCAGCAGCTACATGACAAACTAGACACAGATGAAGAGGTACTGACATTATCTAGTAGACGCAGGCTTAAATGCTTTTGTAACTACAACTACTCAAGATCAAATATAAAGCATGCAGCAAACACTTATTTCACTACGGTGTATAACATTATGATGACAAATGCTCATCTGAAGCTGAGGAAGAAAAAATCATTACCGCATTTGTTATGTTTTTAAATAATTTTCAGAAGAACTTTAAAACATGCATTGTATGTTTTGTCTATTCTAACTATTCCCAACCTGTAAAAACACCTAATTCTACTCAGTATTTCTGAACACAGAACTGTGGTATAACAAACAGCTTTGCTGTAAACAGACCTAGTATCTGGGGACAGTGATCCCTCGGAAGATGCTCCATGGTACACACTTTGAGACAACCTGTTGTCAGGTCTAAGCTCTTTGTCATACGCCATCATATTCCACTCCTGGCGTCTGTTCCTGGCTTTTCTAACCTTTTTCACCTCACGGGTGGTGCCATCTATACGCTTTTGCTCCTAATGTTCAAACAAAAGAAATAAAGCATGCAAAGAGAGAAAAAAAGGAAAGGAAAAAAGCTGGTTAAAACGCAGTTAGAGTGCATGAAAATAAGACCAGATTTACAGATGAAGCCAAGTCTTCAAAAAATTTCTCTGCACTGAAAATGAGAATATCTCCTTATGCTATAAAGCTCATTAGTAGTAAGACTGCTGCTTTGCCCTTCTTCTGCAGGAACATGCTAGTATGATACCAACCTACTGTTTTTCCCAATTCAGAAATGTGACTGATTTTAAAAGCCAGAAAGTTTAACTTCTTATGACATCATACGTCATTTATTTAGACTGTCCTGAAGCACTTGTAATTTCCTTCTCCTGCAAATCAATCTTATGAGAATATGTTAAATGTGCTCAGGGTTATTTTGGTTATTCATTAGGGTCACAATCACCTGAAGCCTTGGGGAAGTATGGAAAAAATTAGAAACACTTTCTTATTTCATAGTCTACATGAAATTATTTTTTGTTTGTTCTTTTGTTTTAACTTCCTCTCCCTTCTTAGACCTGATTAACTACCAAAACTCCTCCTAGTTTTTCCTCATTGTTGTTTCCCATTATCTTATCTAAAAATGAATGACACTAATCCTCTCTGCAATGTGTCAGTAATACTCTGGCCAGTAATATATTACAGCTTGATAGCTTCATGACAAATCAGTGTGTTTAGTTTTTTTAAATCTTTCTATAGAATTTCAAGCTCAATCAACGTCAGTGTTTATCTATCAGTAACTTCTCCTAATAGTGGGACTCACTGCTTTCACACCTCTGAAATGTTGTCCTCGCCTACTTCTGACTACTCAGTATGAATAGAAAAGCCTTACTGGTGCTTCAGTAGAAAAATAAACGTGTTTGCTCAACCCAAACTGAAAAGGGTATTTATGTGCTACTCCTTTTCTGAACATTTATGAGGGCATTGGATGTTTTTTAATCAGCTTTAGAGCCCATATCTTAGAATACTAATTCATAAATAGGTTAATCATGTTTTATTTATTAATAAGTTGGTATTAGGCTTTTGGCTGCTAGAAAAATAGTTTCTCAGGAAAGAATTACATTGATATTCCAAGAATGCAGTCATTCAATTGTACTTAGGAGTTCAGTAAAATGCCGATATGCAAGCATTTTGTTGTAGAATCTCTACCTTCAAAGTAAGGGATAATAGTTGGAAAGCCAGTCTCGCCAAAAAGAAAAAAGCACACCACAAACACAGGTATTGTACTCCAACTGTTAAATAGTACCGAGTTAATAATTCTGAAATAATGTATTTGGCATTATACAACTAACAAAAATCCATCAAATGGCTTGTTTGCCCTTGTTTTGGATCACTTGCTTGTTCATGCATGTCCGCATGAGGGACTTCCTGATCCGCATCTGCTAACATTAAGAACGACAGAGAAAAGTCTTTTTGAAGTTCAGCACCCAAATGTTCCAACAACACTTGCTCATTCCTGGCCTGTGCAGTGAGTAGGTTTTTGATCTGATGCATGTTAAGTAAAGATTGTCATCTTCCTTCTTAACTACTTCCTATAAAATCTTTTTCCTCCCCAAACTTTTTAGAATCACACCCTTTATCCAGGTTATGCAAGGCTTTACTTTCTCCTTTGATACCACTTCTTCACATAAAAATTTCCCAATACGCTAACTGAAGCAGAAGGGAAACAGATTCAGTCATGCTTTATTTTAAATATATACATTTTTGCTAATTGCAATCATTGAATATATGATTTTTAAAGGCTTGACATCTGTCTTTTTCATTTGATTGCTCCAAAATTTAATTTGTTTTAATTTCTGACTTTTATCCTGGTTCATTTACTAGGATTTTGTTACTCAGCCATGCTAGATTTGAGAAGAAAGTACAAGTAAGCCTTTTGGTTAACTGAAAATACACTTTAGCTTTCTCTTCTCACAGAATAGTAACTCCATCCTCTAAGGGTCACAACTATGTATTTCTTGGAAGTTTCTAGATGAAGTAAATATCCACCTTTTGACCAATGTATGATGCTGCTCAGAAGACAACCATGCTGATACAGTTCCTGTACAATCAGGAGTGCTTACATGACTGCTTACATATAACCACCTATTTAAAAGTTTGGTTTTAAAGAGATGACTATGTTTTTTATGAAAAAGGTTGCTACATATGCATGTATAAATAAACAATATAAAATAAACACAAAGCTTAGTTTGTTTTTATTGGATCAGATTTCAGTTGGATAGGTTGTTCCAGACCAGAATCTCTAAGTGTGCTAATGAATAAATATGCTGGAACCCTTTTTACTCAAACAGTGATTTTTTTTAATTAATTATTATATAAATACATCTCTAAAACATTCAATTTCTTCCAAAACAGTGGGGCAGGCCAATTACTAGCAGCTGACAAAACTATATATACCTCTAACTACATATACCTCTAAGAGCAGTTTTAAGTTCTTCCAGTAATACTTTCATTACCTTGACAAACAATGGTGATAGCTCTAGTTTTAGTACCTAGGGCAATGACAGAGTTCTAGTGGAGCTGAAGCCTTTCAAAATAACTACATTTAGAAATTTCTTAGGAAAGTTAAGCAACATTAAGAAGAGTTACTTCCTTTAAACCAAGTGTAATAGAAGCTGTGGCAGACAAGTGGATGCTGTAGGTTAAGCCAGAAAACAGGTACGTCATTCAGCTGTTGGCAGGAAGTGATTTCAGCAAACTCAACGAACATATTAGAGTCCTCAAACAGGGTTAATTTAATTTTAAATTTGATATTTGCATCAAGAGTTAGCAAATGATATTTCAAGCGTCTTAATAAAGAATAAGAGCTAGTAACAGAAAGTAGCTTCAGCAAGTATTTGCAATACTTTCAAAAAACTGGAAGCATGAGCCTGAAGTATTTTCTTGACTTCACAAATTTACAAGATCCTATCACTCACACATCATTAAGAATAGTTTTTGAAATGCAAGCCCTCCTAATTTAAAGATTTCTACTTATTTAAATAACTAATTATTCCTCAGAAAACATGGGGAACAATAAAAAGTAAAGTAGAACAACTTTCCTTTGGTTAACCAATAATTAACAACTAGTCTACTATGGTCATTCAATTCAGAATATTACTGATATATGCACAAGTCAAAACTAATTTCATTGAACTCTTAAGACACTGATCTACTGAGAGTTTGACAGAAAAAAAAAACCAAACCGGAGACTACATCACAGATTAAAATTACAGTTTTCTTCAGAGAAAAAGTTCACCTGAAAAAGCCAAATCAGAGAAAACCTGTGTTAGATTTCTTCAGTTAACCTGAACACAGAAACAGTAAATAAGTATGATATTTGAAGTTCGGCAGGAAAATGAAACTTCTCACAAACCTGCTGCTGCAACAGCTCAAGCATTAAGGCAAATTACCAAAATAATATTGGAAAACTGATTTCTCTGGTGCAAGGAGTACTCAGGCTTCACTGACCACCTGAAAAATTGAGGTTAAAAACCAGCTATATTCGGTCAGCTGAGTAGGAGTGCATTTGGATGTCTCATTTATAATTTGCTAAACAATACACATCTGTTTCACCCGCACAGTTTTTCATATTTTGTGCTTCTCTAGAGTGTAAACTGTGTAAGGAATTCTCACTTAGCAGATTCAAAATACAACTTCAGCCACAAACTTGTTAATAGATGCTCTGGATTCATTCCTCGTCACTGCTATCATAAGGACAAGAACAAAAGAAAATGACAGTCTGTTAAGCCACCTGTGGAATGAACGGTGCCTGTGAGACATCTCACCCAAACTCTCCAGGCCTCTAAAGGTTCCAGATGATAAAAAGCTCATTTACACCCCAACTTCTGGAAACCATATTTATTCCTGTCACAAAGTCACACGTATCCATGCAAACTCAAATCTATGCTGCTTTCTTCTTAGTTGGTCTGTTATATATTTAATCAAATCAAATAGCACTTCAGGTAGAATTTACCAGGGGGTATTTCTGTGATGTATGTCTATAATCCTACATGATTGGAATTGAGTTTGTAGACTGTAATAAGACAATTAAAATCTACAAAAATATACCATGGATGGAAATAAGTGAGATGTGTTGCCTAAAATACATTCTAAAAGCAAGTTTATACATAAAGTGGTTTTGTAAAAATCTCTCTAAAGCTATCAAAAATTTTCAAGCAATATTGTTATAATATTTTTAAAAAGCGTTTGTATTTTTTTCTTTTTAATATTAAATCAGAATGAAAAAAATAGCAGTTGATAGTTTCTTTTTATCCTTCTCTCTAGTGAAAAGATCTAAATTTGAAGGGAAAATGGTGGGAGGAAAAAAAAAAACCCTGAAGGGTACAATTATCCCTATATGTTTTTCATAAAGAAATACTGAATGAAATTAAAAAAAAAACTAAACTAGAGAATGAAAGCTGCTTTAACTATTTCCAGTCTTTTAATCAGCTCTGTGACTTACCACACTGAGAATACGGTAGGATTATAACCTTGCATATACATTTGTATATGATTACAGAAATAACCAAGTGAATATTTTCCAATACTTAACTTTAGACAGTAACTTCTACTGAAAATATTTACTCAGCTTTTTAAACTCTACTTAATATTTCCATACTGAGATACCTGTCAAAACAGAAAACATTTTTGACTTATACTCATAACAGGAAGACCCACTTTATTTCTTCCAAAACTTTTAAAATCATGAATTCACAAAATATTTTAGTTAAAACAAGTCTTCATGTTTTGTCTAAAAATATTGTGTTCAGAAAGTATTGTCTAGCAACAGGAACAAGGAATTAATAGAATTTTATAAAAACAGAATAGTAAAGCTTCCCAGCCATGCCCTACAAATTGATTTCTAAGCAGGTACCATATATATATTAGCATATACATACACATGATGTATATACCCAAATACATGTTAGCAGGTATATTCATGTATTAGACATTATGTATATACACATGTATAATACATGTATATACGCTCATATATTATGATACCTGCTTATATATACACATGTATAGATATGCTAGTATATATGATATATATGTGTATGTTTGTGTGTACACGTACTGAAAACTAAGTAGCTTCCTTCTTTTTCCTCTGAGCAGTCTGTGCATCCTGTTTGGACTTTTATTTTAAATCCCTTATCTCTCACTGAACCCATCTACAAGGGCACCTTCTGCCAGATAAGATAGGCAGTCATTGCTTAAAACTTTCCTTCTTAACTTTTTTTTTTTCAGTATAATCTGCAAAAATCTTAAAGCCCTCAGATTTGATAAAAACATTGACGGCAAAGAAGCTGCAGAAGTAGCAACTAATTTCTTCATTCAAAACTAAAATCCATGAAGAAAATCTTGATTGCATCAGAATACACATCTTGGATCAAACTGCTGAAGATATTCCAGAAGGACTGAAGACACTTTTCTATGAAAAAGCCTTTATTTGTTGGTTTTAAACTTAAAGGAAACAGAGAATATTACTCCTAAAATTAATCTTCTCTTGTTGCTGAACTGCAGAATAATTTTGTGTATTATCTTACTAACTTGTAACAGGTGTAGAAAAAGTAAAGAGTTACTATCAAGGAATTAAAAAAACAACAAAATATTTATTTCTGGATAAGTTATGTTTTGCTACAGGAGTTGATACTGCTGGATAAAGAACTATGAAAATAAAGGAAACCATAATTCAAATTCCCCTGCCCCCTGCCAAAATCACAGTGTCTTTTTCCAAAGAACAACAGGGCCATTTTGCTGAGGACTAATAAGCAGATACTGGCAAAGGATTAAAGAAAGTATCTTGGAAGATAACTACAGTACTCCTAAAATTCAGTTTGCCAGCTTCTTAAAATAAACAGTATGAGCTATAAAAACTGAACCAACTGAATCTACAGCCACATATAAGAAGGAATAGTGTTTCCATGCACACAAACTAAGTATGACCTAGCAATTTTTATGCCTGGACAACTGTACACAAAACTGCAATACATACATTTGCTATTATGTTTCTGCTTTTACCTTTTGTCTCCTCTTTTCTTTTCGCTTATCTTCAGTATCTTGTAACATTTTTTCTTTCCACAGATCGAAAAAATAGGAAGGATCAGTATAGAACTTCAATCCATCTTTCTTATCATCCCTGGAAATACAGTAGAAGAAAAGCTAAGAAAACATGAATTAATGTTTTTCAAACCAACAAAACTCACCTTCGACGATCATCCAAGCTTCATCTTTTTTGCATTATAGAATGACAGCATGCCAAGTGCGTTAAATGCTGCTCTTGGTAGTTACAGCTTATGATCAGCTTGATTCATGCCAAGAATTTCAGGGGAAAGGTGTGGAAGCCACAGCCTTTTGGGAGGCATACTCCCAGGCTATGCCTCATCAGAGCTCAGCAGGAGCTGACTAGGCTCCGGCATCAGTCAGCTCACAGGAACGGAATTCACTGGTGCTGCAAGATCAGTGCCAAGACAGGATGCACAGGGGACAGAGGAGCATAAGAATAGAACTCAACTGTCTCAAAAGAACTGGAAAAGGAGTATTTGGCTCAATCCAGATGGGTCTTAAGATCTGAACTGAGGAACAAGGTAGGTCTGAGTACCTTCGCCCTTATGACAGGAAGCACAAGACAGTCGCTGTTCTCAGTGGGACTCTTCTCACTAGGGGAAGGGCTAGGAAAGGGGTAGCAACTATTCTAGGAGGGTTTGAGACAGAGCTGATCGGGGCTTGCCAGCTCCAATTGGCAGCGGGAGCCAGGGACACCCAGACTAAGAAGCCACAAAAAAGGCATGCTATCAATTCCTAGTTTGGCCTGGATATAGGGAATCTTTTAATATCCCGAACTCCTGGAAAGCAACGGGTGTAGGGGGAGTCTCATGGCAGGGCAGCTGTCATGGTCCAAACAGCATATAAAGCTTGCTAAACTGCTGTCCTTCAGAGTCCTTTTTGGCTGTGGGTCCTCACTTCTTGCCGGGCAAATTTTGATGGCAGCTGAGTACTAATTTCTACCAGCAAGATCAAGAGCAATGGAGATCCAGCACATGGAAACCTTACAACCACTGCAGCAGGGTACAAAAAGCAGATCTTGTATACTGTCTGGTCATATGGCCATAAACCCCTTACTTTCTCTGCACTAGATCTCCTCACTACAAACATCTAACCTACTGAAGGGGGTACTGGGGCCATTTTTCCACCCCTCCAGCTTTGGTCAGACTACAATGTGAAGTTTAAGTCTTGTCCAAGGCAAACACAAATAATTTAAATTCAGCACATGTAAAAGACTTAGTAAGAAATATAATTTAAATAAGTTTCACCAAAGTATCCCTAATAAAACAGGTCACTGACACTGTCATCCAAATACATTTTAGGACATAGCTGTGCATCACAGCTGATCGATAACTCTTGCTAACTGGATGCCTATAAACAAACGCCACCATTTGCCGCTGCTACGGACAAAAACATGTCCTTCAGCTATAAATCTAACCATTTTACCTTCCAAGTAAAAGCTCTCAAAAATTAAATACACTGCAAATGCTCTGCTATGTCATTCCTAAAAAAAACCTTCAAATTATTTACTGCAGATTGTGAGACAACTATGTAAAGCAGGCACTCAACCTAGTATCTCTCAAAAGTTGAAGGACACAGTAAAAGCATATTGTTCACAACCCTTCTGACAGACAAGTTATACTCCTTTTATGAACAACAATAAACTTAAAAGGAAACAGGAAAAGAAAACAGGAAACAAAGTCCTGCTTGCTGCTTTTTTATTCACCAATGAGTAACCAGGAAAAGGTAAAGACTGTGTGCGGGCACACATGTGTATATGTTGGGGGGAAGAGGGAGAATACAGGGAAGGCAAAAGCAACAAATCCAGCTTTCTGGATAAATGAACCAAAGCAAGCAGTTTACTCTATCTTTAATTTTTTTTTCACTTTTTACATAATCAATGGCCCTTCCTCTTTGATCCTGTGCTGCCATGTAACACTTATGCCGAAATATGATGGTTTTTGTCAGGAACAACTTATGATTTTAAGTGTGGTAATAACAATTTTTGTTTCCATGAACAAGGAAGTCCCTGAAAAAACAAATCTCAATAACCAATACAGCTTTTCCCTTCTGCTGTAATTATTCTCTGCTTACAACTAGGAGATAAAGGGCAAAGTAAGAGAACATAAACAATATTTCCATACCTATAAGGTGAAAGAATATTCAGAGGTGGTGGTTTGTCACTCTGATTATAAATATCAGCCACCGGGTTAGGAATGCTGTTCTTTGAAACTACCTGCTGATCTTGAATTGTTGAGCTCTTGAATGCTTTTTTCATGTTGATATCCTGTAACGATACTGTTAGAAACAAAAATACATTTATCACAGGCCTGAAATTAACATAAGCAGATAAACAAAGTCCATTTTACACTAGCTATTTAAAATACTTTCAGCAAAATATAGAAGGAAAACTGAAAGATTTTTCTTTAGTGGATAATCATGATATTTAATCACAAAGGCATATAAGAATTACCACAATAAATCAGATTTAAGTCCCACTGGGTCCAGAACCTCACTTAAAGTAATGGGACCATGGACTGTGTCTTGCAAGATGATGCAAGAATCTTGTCACATGCAGATGTCCAATGAGCTCCCCTTATTTGAGGTTTAAGCTGGACTTATAACAGCAGAAAGACTGGCTTCAAGCCTGAAACACAAGGTCTGGTATTCCTCTGACACAGCATGTTTTACAGTTACATGTGGTATCCATACACATTCAACCACATTCTAAGTTTAATTAAATTATGGCCTCCACAACCTCCTGCAAGAGAGAGTTTCACATTTTTTAAATCCTTGAGTTGAGCATCCCTTGATCTTCAGTCTTCCTCATCTCTCCATCAAGAGAAATACTTAACCTTCTTTATACAGTCCAGTAATGTACTGCCATTTTATCTTTTCACATACACAATTCTGAGGGAAACAATACTAGCCTCTTCATTCATTCTTTTTAAATGAAAGATTTAAGTTGCTTTTAATTGTTCCTGTCACTTTTAGCAGGACTTTCTTTCACTCTTAATGTAAATTTTCCTGAGATGGAGTGACCATTGCTAGAAAGATCCAGATTATGCCAATCACAATTTAAAGATGGCAGTAAGCTCTCCACATTATCTTCCATTCTTAGACAGTCTGAAATACAGGTTTTTGACTGCAGTTGAACAGAGCACTGAAGTCTTCACTGGCTTATTTACAATGACAGTAACCATTTCTTGAATTGATCCAACTGTTTTACAACAGCGGAAGCTGTAGGAGTAGTGCAAACAAAATGCACTGGCTTGTTTTCTTTTTATTCCCATTGACATTTCATCTAATTTTTTTGCCCATTCGTCTAAGTTATTGAGTCTTGAGAACAAACTGTGAGAACTTCACATGGTAACTGAACAGTACGAGGCAAAAATGTAGTATATTGATGACCTGCAAAACCAGAAAGGCATGAAGTTTGATACAGACCCTGTAAGGTACATTGTTATCCTTTGTCACGATGGAAAACAAACCCCACTCAGACTTCTCTACCCAACTATTTTTGTTATCTGTGCTGAGGTCTTGCCCCTCACTCCAAGACCACTTAGATTCTTCCGTAGCTTTTAAAATAGCAAAAAAAATTAGAAACAGAATATTTCATTCCAAATTGTCATTTCCCATCCATGTCATCTGAAGCATCAAAACATCATTTTTGAGAAACCACTTTATTTAAACCTGCCTGTAAGTAAACCAGTAAGGTATTTCAGGCAGTTTTTTCAGATGTATCTCTCTGAATTGCCTTCCTTCAAACGAGAATGTAACATCCAAAAGAGCAAAAATCCCATTTTTCTGGAGCTTTTTAATGTAAGCTATTTATGTGCTATTAAAAACTATTATTTTAAAATGTTTTTTCAACTGTAGTATTATTTATATACATAAAATATTTTTATAGATACACTATATATTTATACCTAAGAATGTAAGAAATCACAGATGCAATTAAAACTAACTACCCAGAAATATACTGAGCATTAATAACAGTACAATGAATTATTATAAAGACTTCAACTTCTACAGCTAAATAGCTAATAAAATTTCCTATTGACACTAAAGTGACAGCAGTTTTTATATATAGCTTCTTAATGTGAAAGACGATTAGCAGTGCAAGAGTAGTAACTGCTGTCAATTTAAAATAAAAACTAATTAAATTCTCAGTCCATACACTAGTTTCCCCTTCCAATAGGCTGCTTTTAATTACTCTCCAAACTCTGGAAACTAGCCAGAAGGTATTGCATAATACAAATTAGACGTTAAAAAAAGAAACAAAAGCAAAAACAACCTCTGATGAGAACTGCGCTTCCACAAATGTTGGGACTTAGAAGTCATGAAGACTGACATGATCCACCTCAACACGGAGCAAGTACAGCATATGAATATTATCTAGTTTGCTCATATTACCACCACAACATGCCTCAAAAACTAGGCTGAATAGTGAACCCATAATAGCTTAGTTTATGTTCCCATATAGCTCTTGACATCCAAGACATCAAAAGAAAGGTGCTAGTATCAACTGTGATACTCTACCAGTTAACATGTTCCAAAACCAGAAAAAAATCAGACATGTAATAACTTTCAGACAGTAACAAGCTAAAAACAGAAGGCTAAAGATTACACTATTAGATATCAACAGTAACATTTAATATTGGCATAAATAGTAGTATTAAATGTAATACATAAACTATGCAAATATAAATATTACATGATTATATATAAAACATATAAACAGTACTATTAAACATATTACAAGTAGCATTAACTACTACTGAGTAAATATTACACTACTGCCTTGACGTAACAAGCTTTTACATTTTATTAAATGTCAGGAATCATCTAAACAGGGCGTACATGCAGTGGCTGGCTCAGACATGTAAATGAACATGGAAGCAAACATGCACATTACAACTTTTAGAGCCAGACAGAGAAACATGTTTTACTTACCCAAATAAGCGCTTTTGAACAATGTAATGATGTTACTTAAATCCTTTGGTTTTACTGTGTATTTATGAAGTGAATGACCAAACACGTCAGCAAGTGAGTACATAACAGCATTTTAAAGGAAATACTGTTTCTAGTGACTAGAAGTCCCTAGAGAATTTCACCTAGTTGATGGAAACATGCAGTGCCTCATTTAGGTAAAGAGTATTATAAGATCTTAGCTGACTACAGAACAGACACTACTAACACAGTTTGTGACCACCCTACCCTGAAATAAATAGATCTACCATCTCAAATGTCTTCCGATATTCTGACTTATTTCCAGCAAGATCTAGATTTATTCACTTCCGATTTATTACACTCACAAACTACAAGTTTTCCCTGTGAAAAAGGCAGCTTAATGACTCCATTACTACAAGGGCTTCTTGAAGTAACACTAAGTCAAAAATCAAGACAGTTATACGACTGGAGAATATTTTTTCTCGCTCTAACATGATTTTCCCCAGCTTTCCTTACTGAGAAAACAAGATGAAGTATTGGTTCAGGATTACTTTGATAAGACAGAGATTGTTGTGTAATTAAATACTGTGGTCTTAACATCACTTCTGGCTCAATGCTTTCATGCAATTACCTACCCTCTTCTACTGTTGAATCCAGCTGGGTAACTTTGACAGCAAGGCGATCAATTCTGTCTTGAAGGGAATTTGCTCTGATGTAGAAGCTGTTGGCCTCATTAAACAATTCGCCAAATATGTCTTCAGCATGTTTGCCTGTGTAAGAAAATAGACAGGGAAATCCCTTTGCTAAAGGCTTAAAAAACACAAGACAAATGCCTTCAATATCACGAAGTTATAATAAAACACAGTAGCTGTAGGATTATAACAGTGCAATTTGTTACTCAGCAAAATTCTGGGCAACAGATTTGTACAAAAATCTCAAAATATACCATAAATGCCACCTGTAGTCTGTTTTCCTGGACATCCTGGTTAGTATTCTACTTAAAAAACAGGAAGACTTTCAAATTTTAATCCTTATGTAGCTGAACTACTGCCAACTGATGCACAACTGATCATTAAAGCCTGCCTCTGATGAAAATAAAGTCCCATCAAAGTTACTGCTGTCCATAAAAGCTTCTGAAGTAAATTTTGAAATCTGAAATCTTGCAACCCGTAGTCATTAAGATTTAATTATAAGCATGAACACAAGCCAACTTCAAAATGAAGGCAAAGTGAAGCAGATAAAAACCAGGATCCTCATGCAAGGCAGCCCACTTACCTCTACAAATGCTCACTGTATATATGTTGCTGTCACTGGAGTCACTTGAGGGACTGAGTAAGACAGCACTGACCACATTTACCCATGGCCAGTCTGGACTCCATATAGCACAAAAGAGAAGTCTACAACCTTTTCAGCCTCCCTTTCAGCTGCTGTATTTTCTCAAATCACTATAAGAGTGGACAGTCCAGTTCAGATCTGTAGCCTCAGGCCCTACCCTAAAAGTGCTACAGTGGACAGGAGTGCCACATGATAAACCCAATCCTCTCTTGGTCCACAAATCCTTGTGCATGCCCGTTCCTTTCCTAAACTTCCCAAAGTACCAGGTGTTTGACACTCTGCCCCAGTCCGAACCTCTCAGCCACTCGGGATCAGAATCCCTGATACAACACTTCTCCTGCCCCAGAACTTCCCCTACAAATTTCAGATTCCACCCAAATTCATTGCTCTTGCTCACTCAACTGACAGCACCACACCTACTTCTGTCTCTGTCCTTCCTACCCAGATACTGCTGCTTCATTTAAGATCTCCCCCTCCACAAATTCTGCAGCCAACACCCCTCTCAAGACATCCACACTCCATCAGTTCTCCATGCAAAAAGCAAAATCCTGCTTTCTGCATTTAACCATGCTTTTTAAACAAAAAAAAATTTTAAAACCCTAGTTCTGAATTAAACTCATTTTGTTATGACCTGTATCAATATGACTCTGAAGAGCAGAAGTGGAGGGGAGGGGGAAAGTGAAACTTTGTCTAATAGTTGGAACAATATGGAATATGTATTAACCACCTAAATGACAGTGACATCCAAAAGAAGAGCAATTGTTGACATTTTAAGTTGGGTCCTATAACCAACCTTAATATTTTACAAAGAAAAGTACAGACATAAGTTACAAAGTTACAGAAAATTTCAGTGAAGATCCCATCCTGTGAACATCTGGAGACCATAATTCAAAGTAAAAAATAGCCAGACTTACAAAGTCAACAGGATCTGTCCCTTTCTTGGATCATTTAGTTGTGGGAAGAGAACACCACCACCACTAAAACAGTATCTGAAAGCACTGTTTGTGATTACAAATGAAAAAAAAATTAATTTGACTGCCTTGCTTTGAGTGGAGGACTTGACCAGGAACAGATTTCTTCACTAAACATAAGATCAGCCAATAGTTAACCCAAAACATTAGATATTTTGGTGTATCCAAGCTCTGCTTCATACATAGGTGGAAAGTGGATGGGCAAGGTGTGCTGCCTACCCCTCCTAATCTCCTCCCCCTCCAAAACAGAAGTCCCACAACCACAGAATAGCTGAGGTTGAAAATCATCTAGTCCAACTCCCTGCTCAAAGCACGGTTAGAGCGAGCAGGTTGCCCAGGACTGTGTCCAGATGGATTCTGAATACTTCCAAGGATGGAGGCTCCACAATTTCTCCGGGCAACCCATGCCAGTGTTCAACCACCTTCACACTGAAAGTGTTCTCTAAGTGCTTCCCAGCAGCTAGTTGAGATTCAATTATAACCCCCATTTGATTTAGTTGCTGCAAATGAAAAGGTTATTCCAAGCTATGGAACAAATAAGCTTTTCAACTCTTGAGCTAAATAAAGCAGGTATTACGTTCTTCGGCTACCAGTATTCAGAGCTCAAAACATCAATAGATTTTAATAGCTGTTAGTTTATGTTAATATATTGAAATCAGCCTGCTGAGGGAAGACTGCCACATTCTAGGATTAAACACATCACCCCTAGAGAAGTCAAGCAGACAAGTGCTTGTCAGTTACCTTTCAGGAGGCAAAATAAGTCATAAAGTTGATTTGTTGGAACATACTTCTTTTAATACTGAATTCTGCCTTTTTTTTTTTTTAAACACTTGCTACTCTAAAACAAGTAAAAGACAGGTTGTCAATCTCCTGTCAGTAAAAACAGTGACACGGTAAAGCAATATTGGAACACGCTGTTCTGATTAACATGATGTAGTAAGTTTTAGAAATAAAGTAATACTTCTCTAATGTAAAAAACTAATTTAAAAGATGGTAACATAGAAAACAACACAAAAAACAAGTAGAAAAAACTATCTGAAGTTACAAGCATGTATCTTTCAACTTAAGAGCTGATTTTGGTACCATTAAGACAGTCATTTAAAAACACGATGTGATCGCAACATACAGGCAACCTAAATATTAATTTTAAAAAAACACCAAAGAAATTATGCAGTTGTTCCTTCTAAGTTTCCCTCCAACTGCAGAAGTAGTTGAAAGGAAATTTAGTCATGATACTGCCTCACCAAATCCCCACTCTCAACAGGTTTTAATATCAATTAACAAAAGTGCCTCTTTCTAGCACTTCCACAGGTCATCTTCATAGAGCTGTATTATTTGATTGCTCACAAAATAAATTTCCAAGCATTGTGAGACATTTCTGGAGATCAGCATTTCACAAGTAATTCAAATACCTCTACCCAAGTTCTACAGTAACTACACAAAACATCATCTTGCCACATCAGTTTATAACATTTCTAGCAGAGACTAGACACCACCTGAATTAACTACAGCTGATTTTCACACACTGCATAAAAAGGTATGCATTAACACATTGAATACGTTGCCCCAAAGGTATCTTTTGTCAGCAGTCAAAATGCTCAGTAGTGTAACAGGAGAGGAATTCAACAATGGTGCAGGCTTGCCTGAAGACCAGAAAACACAACAGCGTTTATTACTTTAGCTAGTTTCCTTTCACATATTTGAGTTTAAGTAGTACAGCTTTCCTTTGAATTCCTTGTTCCATAGCACAAGTACATGGAAGAACACATTCAAGTTAATAGGAAGATTTACAGTGCACTAAAAAGGGTTTTAATTTTTCACACCATAAACATGCATTATCTAAGAGAAAAGGTAGAGCAATGTCATCACCTGGATTCAGGTGTCAGTGCTACAAGACACTGGAAGAAAGATGACATTAGGGCTGCCCCACAAGGAGCTAGCACTGCACTCAGGGTCCTAGGTAAGGACTGAAACATCCCACAATTAGCTGGTGTTTTGTAAATTGGAGTTCACCCAGGACATGACCATTCTATCACAACATGAAGCAGAAGACAGTGATTCCACCCATCCATTTGTAACTGGATTAATTAGCATTAGAATCATGCTTCCCCCTGCCCCTCTTTTTTAAAAAAAAAAAAAAAAAAGTGGTAGGCTGTTACTGACCAGGTCTTGATTCTTATCTGCCTCCTCATAGTACCTCCAGCGTGATACCTAATGCCAAAAAAAGCTAACTTCCCAACTCAACCTGATTTAGCAGTGGTAGAGAGCAGAGTCACACAAAGCTGGATGCAGTATGCTCAGGCCTGCATGCAAACTAGTGAATCTGAGCCAACAGCTAATCTACCCAAGAAAATACTAGGAGGCAAGTTGGTGGACATTGCTCTCTGCATGAAAGAAAAAGTATTCCAAGTCCCCACAGATCATACTTCCTTCATTTGTAGTTGTACAGCAAAAAAGTTTGGTATCACTTGCGTATGGGTCAACGAAAGTAGCTCTGTACCCATGTATAGATGGTTTATACCCATGTAGAAACAAGATTTCAGCCTGACAGGTAGTATCTGAATGAATGGAGAAGCCAAAGATACAAAAATACAAAATATTTAAAGACTGACAGCAAGGAAAGGAAAGGAAAAGAAGTGATAATGCAACTTGAAACACGAGTATGTTAATGTACAGACTGAAATCTAATTAAGAAAAGCTCAGTAAAGGAGTACATATACAGTTTTTAATATTTAGTCTTCCAATGACAATTAGATGTAATTTATTATTTCTTCCTCATATATACAGATATGCAAAACACAGGAACAAAACCATGGCGCAATGGATCCTGTTGCAGAGAGCAGCTTTCTTCATTGGCTGGAGTCCTCCAGCCATCAGACCAAACTTCACTGCCAAAAGTAAGGGAGTATTTTGTGGAAGCTTTTTTCAAAGCCTTTGCTCCATGACACTGTTTACTAGGGTATAGCATCATGGTACTTAAAGGTACAGGCTGCAAATGCTCCCAGTGCCACCCCAGATAGATTCTCTCCTCCCAAGTGGAGGTGAATCCCCTAGTCAAGCTGTTGCCTTATATAAAAGTGCAGAGTTTCATACAGAACACTGCTCACTCTGCCTGTGCTCTAAGCCAGCTGGCTGCAAACAAACCCAAATCTGAACACATAATAGAAAAAAAACTTCACTGAGAGCACATTCCCTTTGGATAGGAACTTGTTCATGTCTCCTGAAAAGAGCAGAGGCAGAAGCTAGCCAAATTTGTACGCAACAGCACAGATCTGGCAGTTTTTAAAATCCACACTGAACTCACAGTGCAACATTAAAAAACAGTGTGACTTGCAAGATAGACCTGTACTTGCTCTCTCTACGCTTCAAGCTGTGGGAACACCAACGAGCTCTGATGCTGTCAGCAGGACATACTACATTAGCTCCAGTACAGCATTTTTCTATGATCATTTCCTTGCTCCCAGTTGGCTTGAAACATAGGCAAAACAAATGCTGTCTGCAAAAAAAATCCCTCTGCAAACATGACGGATTTTAGACTGTGGACAAGCCTCGTGGTACATTTCACTTACTAAATACCATGTATTCATCTGTTAAAACAAAGGATACATCATTTATTTGCATAGATCTTTAACTTGACACTAATAAAGTACTTTAGGGCTGTCTACGGAGACTTCTGATGACCCAAGAAATCTGCTAAGGGAAAACTGCAGGACATGGATTGTGTAAGTAGCCAGCTCCTCAGCAACAATCCTAAGAGGATCTGAATATGCAATGTAACAGGCAGATTAGCCACAAAACCAGATCTGGAGAACTGGAAGCTACACATTCCTAGCAAGTCAGACAAGTGAAAAGTGTATTATCCACACTTTGGCAACCATTATACAATACCAAAATGATGCCTTATCAGATATCCTTGAATGTAATTAGGACATTAGCCATTCTTCTCAATTTTCTGAAACTTAAGGATGTCAATACTGAGCAACTGCCTGATAAAACAGAAACTGAAACTCAATGACAATACAAACACAAATTCACTATAAATAACATTAGACACTAAATCAGCAGCTACTCTTCAAGAAAGATCAGAGAATCACTTGGAAAATTCTCTAAAAATATCAGCTCAAAGCTTAGCAAGCAATCAAAATTCTCTAAATTCTTAGGGAACTAATGATAAACCAGAAAAAATCTGTTGAGGCCTTCAGATCATAATCAAAACACTCCACCTTAAAAAAAACCCAACATACTCTAACTTATATATCTAAAGCAGAAGTAACAACAATCAGAAATACAAAACAGTTTCTACCCAAAAAGAGTACTAGCAGATCAGGACACTCCAACCTGGAAAAGATATCACTAGGAGAACACAATAAAGACTTAATAAAGTCACAGATGATTACAGAAATGCATAAGATGAAATCACCTTCCATTATTTTTCACAACTCAAGAACCAGAAGGTATCAAAAGGAAAACACAGATCAACTTCTGTTGTGGGACATTCTGCCACAGGTTATTGGGCAAGAAAAAAGTGCAATCCCTGTTTGAACACATCTAAGCAATTCCACACAATAAGTTTACAAATGCTCAGTACTTAGGATGATTCAGATGGACCTCCAGCTCAGAAAATCCCCAAATCACTGACTGCTGGAAACGGTAACATGCTGTGTTTCTTTTACTCTTTCTCTATGCATATTTCCTTTCATCGCAAATTGAACACCGGATTTAGTGGGACCCATAGTCTAAACTCCATTCGGACTTTTTTACATCCTTAAACTACTTCCATTTCCAATGTGACGAAACTGATGAAACGATAATTTCTTTTCTAGGACCAGAGTTACCAGCACAAACAACAGCTGCAGATTGTTAAACACTCCGAAGAAATCTCTTTTCTCATTCATTAAGAAATATTCTTCTTCTTGCAAACACTCCAGGCATGCTTCCAGAACTGCTAGTTGTAGTGTCAACTAACAGGTGTACTGTGTAGGCTGCTCTTTACGGAGCTGACTCTAGCTTGCCTCAACAATAGCCTAGAGGTTTGGTCAGTGAATGCCATTCTTTTGAACGCTTATTTTAATTGCTTAATTTCACTCATATGAATTGATCACACACATATATGAAGAAAAGGCTTAAGAAGCATTAGCACATTAAGATGAACTGAAATTTCAGTCAAATGTGTGATTTGATGCCAAGAGGCAGAAGAGCTTGCTGGCTTCGTCTTGTACAACTGAACACCAAGAATAACTCAAGTGCTAGTCTTGTTTCTTGCACCAATTTCTCTCACCTTAGAAAAATTCCTGGGTTTCTATACCATAGTTTTTTGATTGTTCTTTGGGGGTTTTTTTGTTTGGTTTGGTTTTGGTGGGTTGGTTTTTTTGTACACTTGTAAATCTTAGAGAAGCTCTCCTTGTATAAGCTTCAAAATACAGAATAGCATAAAAGCAATGAAGTAGCATTATATTATTATATTACATAAGTGGCAATGCCCTGTATCATAATTTTGCTATTTAAAACAAGCCATCTTACAGCTTTTCATTTATTCAGTTTTTCATCAGGAATCAAATACTTGCAGGAAGTTACAGATACTTACTTAAGCTGCTTAGCTGGCGTATGATAGCAGCAAGGGTGCTATTCGTTACACATTCCAGTTCACTAGTAATTCCCTCTGGCAGTGCTCCTCGGCAGAGATGCCGTGGTTCAATGTTCCTTTTCACCAAAGGCATGGCTCACAACCTGGAATTTACAGAAAAATATGTATTATATTTACAAAAATGAAATTAAGAAGTATGAATCTGTGTAGCACACATTCAGCTTTTCCTACAAAATGTACTTCACCTTTCTTCTTTTAAATGAGTTGCTTCAGCATTCCTGGCGTGAGCTACTGTACAGTTCCTACCGAGGCACTGGAGTCACGCACCCAAGCCAGAACATGACAAGAGCACCGCAGAAAAGCATAGAGAATATAATCCACGTGAATAACGCCCACCTTTTGTCTTGGATTTGGTGTAAGATTTACTGTATACACAGACTCGTGCTACAGTACCAGAATCACTGGACTAAAGTGCACATTTGCATTTATAAAAAAACTGGCAGTCCCCACAGGAGTGGCAGGAGAGTTCGCTGTCTGGAGCAAGCTGGCTTGCTGCCTTGGCAAGCAGGCCACCGGCAGACTGTCCATGCGTTACAGCCCCCTGACTACACCAGACACTGACCTACCCTCGCTCTGACAGTTTTCAGTCAAAATGATAAACTCATCTGACGGATAAGGGCAAGGGCCTCAAAAATAGGCTGGGTGACAATAAGGAAGAAGCTGCAAGGTGAGGAAGAAGGTGGTTTTCCACAGGTGGTGCTGAATGACAATCTGAATGAGGTAAGAGCACTTAGCGAACAGATTCTGGGAACACGCCAGATGTGGAAAGACATTCATCTAAGAAAACAAAAGGTTGTCAGAACTGGTTGTCTTGGAAAACTAAAAGAAACTAGGATGGGGAAAACAAATACAAAAAGGGATCTCAAAGCGTTGCGAAAGGGCACAGAAAACACTATCCTGCAGAGAGAAGCTTAGAGAGCAAGGATGCCCAAGTGGGACAGAATTCCCACAAAAGGGAAATGAGACCATATAATTTTAGAAGTTCTTAAGCAGTTTTCTTTAAAACGGCATTAACACAATTATAATTATATGATTACCTTTTTTTAACACTGATAATTCAATGTCCATGCACTACTTCTGAATAATATTCTGATTAAAGACCATGTGGCACCAAAATTTTCTGGTATGAGAATTTACAGTGTTACCAAGGACATTAAGTTCTTTTGGAAAAGACTTAACTGAAAATTTCTTTTTTATTGCACTACAGCAATTAAAGTAACCTTTGAATTTCTCTAATTAAAATCACATTAGTGATTAAAATACCTTTTTGCTTTTCAAATGTTGCATAATGATTTTTGTAATTAAGACCCCCTCTGAAGATTTAAAATATTTTCTTCTCAAGATCATTTCTAAAAAACTAACAACTGTTAAGTAATTAGCAAATAGCAAATTATTTACCTGTAAGATTATTTCAGAACAGGCCAGGAAGAAACAGAATCATGACTTCTAAGCAGTAGTCTTGAATTATATTTTATATGTTTCTTAATATGAGACAGTTATTCAAATATGTCAGAATTTAAGGCCGACTGAGTTTGCTAATTTTTAAACAATACATCAGAGATAAGAGAGGAACAATTTTTATATTAGACCGAAAAGCTTCTTGTTTCTGTTCTGGTTTCATATTCCTCTATAAACAGATGCATTTTAAAATATTACTTAATATTCAATGCAGTCAGTTTCCTGAACTTGATCAAAAATAGGTAAAAACTGGAAATTCACGGTTATTGAAGAGCAACATCTAACAACATCACACTGCAAACAGGCTAGCACATTGCAACAATGAAATAAAAGTCATTATGAGGCATTGTTTCACTATGCAGTAAAATGTTCATAAACGTAATTAGTAAGTAGTAAATTAACAGGAGCATAAATCAGTGCTAAAGCAGCCAATTCCAAGTCTTAGTATTACTCCAACACACAAGCTACAATTTTTGTTCTTCTCTAACGTTAACAACACTGCCATACAAACTAAAGGCATAAAGATTCCCTACAACTATGACAACAGAATTCCTGAAATACTGGTGGGTGATTAGACATATCATAAAATTGTCTTTCCTTGCAACTAATTTTTACGTGCAATTCATCAGTAAAACACTCTGATGAACAAGGCAACCATATTACTGGTTTGGGGGTTTGTGGGGGTTGGTTTGGTTGCTTAAAGAGAATTACTGGGAATATGTTTTGCTATACAAGTTCATACCCGAGATTTCATTTTTTTAACCCTTCTTACATAAATTCTTATATGAAAAGACCAGAAGTCCAGGAGAACAGAGCCTAGCTTCCCATGGCTTTCTGTCTAGCATTCAAGGAGCTGGCCCCTCTCTTACCTTTTGCAGTTTACCTGACTTTTCCCCACCACCCCACAGAACACACTGGGAAAAGTCAGAAGCTGGCTGCACGCTGCCCAGCTCATCACCTGCTACCTCCTGAAACACCTACCACACCAAGCATCATCAAAATGTTTTTCACCAGGAGCACTAATTTAAGTCCCTTCTCCACATCATGTTCGTCCTTGCCTATAAAAGCTCATTTGAAGAAAACATACAACTGCGGTTTCATTTTTTCATTTTCTCATCAATTCTTTATGAATGGGTCCAATGCGTTCAAGAGCTAGAAGGGGAGAGACAGACCAACCCAAGACATCCCATTTCTTTAAAGAACAGGCTAAAACACAGTAGTGCTGGGGGGGGGACAACAACTTTCATTTTTGAATGCATTTAAATTATTATGTATCCACCTCATTTCAGTGTGAAGTTTAATTCCAAAAGTTAAACTGAACACTGATGAGTAAATATATGCAACAGATTAAGCAATGCATTAACTGCTCCTGATCAGAGGGGAAGAAAAAAAGAAAGAGGCTTGCGATTACGATTATAAGTTTCTGCTAATTTGAAACCTTCAATTATCTGAATCAAATGCTTACAGACCTATTCAGCTACTAACCCATTAATAAGTAAAAAGGCTCTTATCACTATGTGTTCTTGCTACCAAAGCACTACCACACTTTTCTTCACCACACACAACTCAAGTTAGATGAACTTAATCTTTCTTAAAAGACAATTCATGAGAAGCGAGGCTAAAATTTTTTCAAAATTATGTAACAGGAGGTTAAACAAGAAATCAGGACAAAATAAGCCTCTAAATTACAGGGGCTTCATCAGGCTCAACCAGGCTGGGGTGCAGTACGTTACCAGGTGCAGAAAAAGAGCTGGCAATGGCAGTTTCACTGACTTCCACCTGTTTCGAGTCACACTTCAGCCCCAGTTTATTACTAGACAAGATACTCATTGTGATATCCTGCCACAGTATTAAATACATTGGCATTTAGTAAAATCACACTCAGTTTTACAACATGGAGGTTAAGGAACTTCTCTTCCCTGCCATCCCTAAATAAACGGAAAACATAAGGCAACTATGTTGTTACTATTTTAAAAAATTGTATCAGTTCAGAAGATTGGGACCAATCATAGTTGATCATTTTCTTACACATTTTACCCCAGCTGAGTAGGCAATACTGCTATAAATTTACAGCTAGGATAAATAGGTCCAACTCCGCTCCCTGCATGGAGCCACCTACACCCGACACAGCTGGCTTTAAACCACCAGCTGCATCTGGCACAAGAGATGAAGGACCTAGGAAGATGCTATACTGAATATATATAACTGGCTGCACTAGAAATGTATGAGACATTAGCATCAGACCAGAAAAATGGGAGCAGGAGTCAAAGTGGGAAGAAGAAAACTAAGAGGGTGAGATGTCACTTAACATCTCACTAAATCCATGCGTGCTTCATTGGACATGGACCGAACGCAACATCTGGCTGGACTGAACTCTGACTGGAGCACAAACGGACACTGCTCTCCAAACGCAACAGGCATCAGCAACTGCACAGCTAATCTAACTCGATTTTCACACACATTCTGAAAGGACAGGACATCAGAAGCTTGAATTAATTTAGATCAGTCCATTAAAAATTCACATTAGGCATGCTCCCTCCGTACTCTCACCTCCCTTTTTTTTCTTCCACGCCCCCCATAACAACTTTCATAACTGCCTTTTATTTTAAAATTAGAAGGCACTTATTCCAGTTGTTATTGCTGTAGAGGCAAGTAGGGTACAGAAAGAGATAATTGAACCATTTTTGCTTTTCTTTCCACACCTCCCCTGCAGTTGCAGGAGTATCACTCCAGGTCAGCTCAGACCACCTTCCTCTGGACAACAGCTGTTAAACTGCATGTAAGAAGTTTGACATTGTCTTGGCAAGTCAGATTTTAAAAAAAAAAAAAAAACAAGTAGAAAGCAGATGTACAGTAACAAACATGAAAGAGGACAAACACAACGTACAATCTTTCCAAACAACAGCAGAGCACAGCTATTATAAGAGACAAGCTGGGTTTTCAAGTATTTGAGCAACTGGCAAAAACTCAAAGCACCAGCTGTTCCCCAAACCTGCCTTTTGCCCTTTCACATCCCCAAAAAGGATTTACACTATCGCTAAAAATATATTCACTAATAGCACAAAACGAATGCCAATTCATTATACAGCCCCTCTACTTGTGAATGTTTCATTATTATATTTTCTCAAAGACATTGTTCAAAACCTTTTTTAAACTCTGAAGAGGTTTCTTCTTATATCCCCTAGCAAAATATAACAAAGCTGAACATTTTTACCATGAAAATGAGCTTTCCATACATCCATCCTAAATTCTCCCTGAATATATTCTATTATTTTCAGGGAGCTTTAGAACTTTTCATTGATGACTCTCACAGACCTCTATAAAGAGACAAATTACCATAATTCTCCTACTGTGGAGAAGAAAAACAAGAGATGGATTGAATATGCAGCTTGTCATAAGTGATGTACCAGATGGGATTCCATTCAAAATTAAGCACCTGAATTTGTATGACTACATATATATGAGCTCAGTGTCCATGTCCCTTTTGAGAGCTCAGCAGAAGCCCAGATAACAAGTAAATCACCCCATCTATTGATAGATAGATACCAGAATGATACCGTGAGCTCAGATACCTCATGTGTAAGCTCTGCTATGCACCTACCTAAATTTAGGTGTCTGAATCTACAACTGAATTTCACCTCATCAAAACCAGAGAAATACCATCGGTTTCCTGCACCTCTAGCCCCGCAATCAAGTTACACTACCTCCTAATCACACTATCTCTATGCCTAGGGCATTTCAACATTTCAAATGTTTGCAGACAGTTACATTTTCCTATGCCTAATGTCCTAACACTCAATTCAACATGCATTTCCATCTCTGAATGGCACCCAGTTTGGTAATATTGCCCATTTTCCTATTCAAGTTTGTAATTCTAGATAGTCTGCAATCGCCTCGCCTTCAAAATATATGTACGTCCTAAATAGAAAGAGAAGGGAAAGCAGGAAGATGAAAGACCCCGAACAGTAGTTTTGGAGATGCTCTCCATCCCCATTTTTTTTCCACAGAGTCACTATTATCACAGATCTCCCTGTCCTCCAAAGGCCCCTCATCCTTCACTACAAGACACAAAGGAAGGGCTACATGGACAGCAGACACTGCTATCCTTTTATCTCAAGGGAAAGAAAGGAACAGGCATGCCTTTAATGCACATCCCTTTCTGTTTTTTCCTTGTCCTAAATGACTGGGAACCCAATGTTCATGAACCTTTCCTATTTATCATCTGTGAATGTCATTTAGTTTATCGGTAACAACAAGTTAAAAACAAATAAACTGGAACTAGCATATAATCTGGAAATCATTATCTTAAGCTCATGATTTAATGTCATTCATCTATACTTTTTAAAATTTGGGGTTTTTTAAATTCACTTCATTCAACCAGAGTTTGAATCAACATTTTGTATACTGCCAAAGAATATAAAATATGTAGCCATCAGTTACTGTATAACACTGCTTCAATGCCCCAGAATTATGTGATATTTATTAAAAAGCATCTTAACAAGACTAATTTTTAATAACATGTTCTAGTTATTCTAGTCCTATCAAGTATGCAATGCCTCTCAGCCATGTTACTATGGAAAAAATATCAAAACAAAATAAAATTTTACTAAACATCACAATTACGGTTTAAGTACTTCTATTAGAGCTATCCCAATCTAAGGGACAAACAGTCTACTTATTAGTTAATATACAGGGGTTTTTTCCATGTTTCCCCTGATTTTTAATGCAACTCTCTTGATTTTGATACTGAGTTTGCTGAAGCAAGGGCAGACATTTGTAAGACATATGCACAAAGTCTAATAGAATTCTGTTCCTTAAGGATAACTAAAAATCAAGAACAACTTTCTTACCTGCAGCAAAACACGTCTTTCAACAAGACAACACATGTAAAGTGAAATGCCTAGAAAACATCTACCTCAAAAGAATAGCTAAAATTTAATTTGTAGCCAACTCTAGCAATGTCTTTTCCACAGATCTTCCTCCTGATTGCCAGATCTACATGAAAGGCATGACAGTCAATACTGGAATGAAAACAGGTTTTTTCTTCTTCACATCAGACCACCACTTCTGATCTTCCTTTCACATCATACCAACTTACGTATTAGCAATGATTAAATGGGCACAGAAATCCCTAAAGCAATTTTGTTTCTTCAGTAGAGCTCTTATTTTAATGTCTGTTACAATTAGCTATTTCTGAAGGTTCACCAACTTGGAGGGTTGTTTTCTTTTTTTATTGGCCTAGGTTTTTGTCTGTGCTGAGCTCTTCAGGGCAGATTTTATGGTCCAGTGATATTATGAAGGAAATCAAGATGTTAAGCAATGACAAGAGAAAGGACAACAGGGGAAGGAATGGTGTTTGGTTTCAGTTATTTACAACCTATATATATTTTATGGACCTACATATCCCTAGCCAACCCTCCACACCTACAAAACCCCTGTAAGAAGCAGAACGAAAATTTTGAGTCGGTAGTTACCTCTGCTAACACTGTGGACCTGCAACACAAAAGTTCACAGAACCATTAGAAGATGAACATATTAATTCAGAAGTTTCCTCTAATTAAAAAGTTGGGAGAAAAAAAGTAAATGGATCTCCGCAGCACTGAACATTTAGAGTTACCTTAAATTTAGTTCTCATTGGAATTTCACACCAACATTAACTCTAAGCAAGCATACGTAAGATGACATTCACTAATGCAGGAAAAAAATTTCCTGAAAATGATTTACCCTGAAATTAAGTAACTATTCTTTCCATGAAAGTGTAAACTGTAATATAAAAGAAGTTTTAAAATACTATCAACAACTATGAAGACAAATAGGAAATCTGCCTCATTTTCTCTAAAGCTTGCTGGATGATTTATTGGGGAGGGCCTTTGTTTTACAACCCCATCTTTGCATTACCAGTTGACTGTGGTTCAAGAAGGTATTTGTGCATCTGCCATGCTGTAATAGCGTCAAAGGTCTCATCAACTTCCACTTAAGTACTTGTGTCTACATTTCACCACCTAGTAAGTGTGCCTCAATGAACAAGACTAAAGGACCACTTTAACATTACTGCTTTAATTTTTTTTCTTTCCAATAGAAATTAAATATTCCAAAACTACAATCCCAACACTAGCTTTTCTCCATCATAGTATTTTTCCCCAACAGTTTCTAATGAAATTAAAATCTTATTATGAATTACAGACAGATTATGAAAAAGTTTCATCTTCTGCTCCAAAATAAAGGATCATATACACATCAGCCAATTAAATGGCTTCCCCATTGTTAAAGGAAGAAAGATAGATATTTCTCACTCTCTGCTAATGAAGCAAGTGTACAATCAGTAGCCTAACTGAGGTTACTGCATTCTTTTACCTCCATTTCTGGGTATACAACTATAGTTCTTTTCAGGCCCAACTAAAACTATCTATGGAATATAGAATATATCTATGTATTTTCATTTTTTCCTGTATTAAGTTCTTATAATCCAATTAATGGATTTTGCAATTTATATTCACCACATTTTGTCACACTGCCCAATATGCAAAAAACTTTGCCAGTAAATTAGTTTGGATTTTTTTTTTTACCCCTCTGCCACTTAAATCTTTATACTTTCTAAAGATGCCTTATAGTTTTTATAAAAATACAGGAAAACATATACACACTATATTTTTCATGTTGAAGTTCTTTTTTTTTTAAACACTAATATTTACTTAATTTCATCACTCCATTTCTTCACAGGATAAACTTCCCCCAGAATATCTGTCAATATCCCTCAGCTAGTTTTATCCTCTCTTTTCTCATGCATATCTCTTCTGTGAAAGCTGAGATCTTTGGTTGTGTCACATTCTTCTGATTCACCTTCTCACTTAGAATAGCTTACCGCACCACAGTAGTACTAGTTTCAGGCTTTAAGCATCTCATTCTCAAGTAGCCTTTCTAAATCTAAAGTCAGATTCCCATTCCTTAAAATTCTTTTCATTGAAACACAACACAAATGGAAAAAACCCCACTGTGGTCCCATTGAAGCTATTTGTTAAGCTTTTAAATAAGATTTCTCCTTCACTAACACATTTTAATCTTCCTTGGTACACTTAACGTCACAAAGATATCTGTTTAAGAACAGATTTGCTTACCTGAAATCTAATATAGGCTCACAGATTGCACAATACAGTAGCTTACTGTACTGAATCCAATCACTCTGCCAGCATCGGATCCACCCATCCCTTTCTACTCATTCTGTATCAGAGTACAGATGATCCAGGACACCTTCACACATGACTACAGTCTCTCCTTTCTAGATCATAAGCTGGCCTTTCGCTAACCAAATTTTGTTCATTAAGCCAAAACACTAATCATGCTTTCTCCCAAAAGAAATTAGGCTAAGGGGTACTAAAGAAATCCACCTGATTAAACTGGAAGACATCCACATGTGGTATAGTTGTTGCTGTAAAAAAAAAATCAGGGTAAAAAATAAAAAAAAGTACATGAAGAGCATGGACTGAACAACTCTGGAAAAATGTGTACAGAAGCTTTTACCCAAATAAACCAGACTTAAATTTACTTAACAGAACAATATTACTTGACACTGTGCTTAAGGGTAAAAGGTGGCTAGTCACAGTAATACAGCATGCTGAATAGGGAAAAAAAAGTTGATTTGTGCTTGTGTGGGTCCATGTCCAGACTGACCACCACTTACTATTTGTTCTATATAAATTGTTCTATATAAATCACTTTTTCTCTTCTGTCTTCCTTCCATATCCACATGGTTAATGTAACCACACACCCAATGACGACAACTCACTTTGTTGCTTTCTGCTGAACGAACAATGACCAGTTTAAACCATCAACAAAAGATGCCGACACGTTAATCTTGTTCTTAGTGTGATGGCTGCTCATCCTGCTCATAGTCCCTTCCAGATGGCTCAGTGTGAAAGGGATGGTGGGATGGGAAGAAGGAATATTCCATACTGTTCTGAACATCTGTTCCACTGCGTTTATACATTTACAAAACAAAAAAACCTTACTGCCACTATCAATTTTATTACTTCAACCTAATACTACTAGGCTAACACCAAATATAGTGTAAATGTTACATATGCACACAAGAAAGGAAAAATGTGTTTTCAAGTCACAAGAGCATTTGTTTAGATTTTGCTATCTTAAGAATGGACTTGTCTCACTAAGGAAGTACTTACACTGCACTGAAAACACGTTTTTCTTTCATATGACCTCTCTTGAAATCTGTATTATACTCCAATAATTTATCACCATCCCTTCTCCTATTCAAGCAAACTGAACTGAACTGAGTCACCATTTGTTTTCATTTAGTTTTATTTGTTTGTCTTTACTGAAAAGATATACACTATGCATTTGTTGGAACTTGTTTAAATTCTATTTGAACAGTTTTGCACAGCAACTCAAAAGTATTTTCTGTGTGCATATACAGAAATAGTGGTAGCTTTTTTTTTTAAGCAGAGTTGAAAGAAATAAAAAGATAAATATCTTCCTACAGTATACAGTCTACCTCTCAAATAACATTTACCCTTTAAAAATACCATCTGTTGAAAAGAAGCACTCAGCCAGAATAAGAAGGAACTCAGCACAGAGTTAAAGAGGAAGAAGCAGCGCTTTGTCTTACAGCACAGGAGAAAAGACTTAGATTGATCATCCTCCCCTTTTATATCATCTTGACACATGCAAACCATACAGCTGCTGAATTATTCAGCTCTTTCTATTCTGAATAACCAAACAGGTATGAAAATTTAGAAGTGTTGATACACTGATTGGGAAAGTGGCATCCTGTAAAATCTGATTTTGTTTTAACCTTTGGGACCTAAATGGCAATATTCAGTGAGGACTATAAACCGGATGAGGTCAAAAGGATCAAAATCACAAAGCAGCAAAGAGCTAGTTATAATGCCAAGCTAATTAGGTCAGAACAGCTCTCCACTAGCAGGTCAAAATATTTCCAGATGTCATCAGGCTTGGATCTTAATCAGATTTGAGCACAGAGTTGGTTGTGTAGACAGAGCCACACAGTTCTCACTCTCCATAGCCAAACTCAGCAGCCCAGATATCTGAGAAAATATCTACAGGCCACTCTTTCAACAACCAGAAGTATTCCCATGAAATAGCTAAGAAGAATTCAGCCTTAAAGTAAATCATGGTTCAAACATCTTGCTGTGCACTTCAACTAGTGATTCCCACCTGTTTAATGCCTCTTAAATTTTCTAGCATAGTAATACCACAGGGCAATAAAATTAAAAAATTACAAAACCAAGAGAACTGGTATTTAATAAATACTATTCCCTAACTAACAGTCAACCATACCAGGACATTTCCCACCTGAAAGAAGTTTCTTTCTTGTTCACCACCCACCTCTTCCAGGATCTTTCTGGACTACAGTCCAAAGAGCATCATTATAAACACAAATTCCTTCTTCGTCCATCTGACAATTCAAATAAGAGGGCACAGAGTAGCTTTTCATTTCTCTATAAACTATTGAAAGACTATTTTAAGTGTGATTCTTTCAATATGATCTCTTGAATGACAGCCTTATACATGTTAGAGTGCTTACTTTAAAACTGGTTTGGATATCTAATACACCATTCTTCTAATAGTTTAGCTTGAGTTAGGGAAAGTCACATTTTATCTACGTTACAGAAACTGAGTAATTCTGTAACACAAGAATCATTACTGTATGGTATTTTATGCTACTTTAACCAATTTGATGCTGGAACAACTTGTAACAAAATATGAAAAGTCTGCAACTATGAACAAGCCTTTTCTTAACATTTAGACTACAATAATGCACAAATAGCTTTTAGAGACCATTTAGAGAACATTTGTCCCAGCCTCCTTCACAAACAGTAAATGTTATCAGAATTAAATGCCTTGATTATTTAAAGAAAACATAAGTTGCAGCTAGGCCTTGCTGACTTACATTGATCCCATTTAACAGAGCCTTACTGGATTTGAAGTGCTCAAAATAACCGCCTGGGTCACAGCCCACATGACAAAGGCCACCCAGTAAAGGCCTCAGGAGCTCACCTGCAGTGAGAACATGCCGTTCGGATCCTCAAGTGACCTCAAGCTAAACCAGAAGCAAATTCAGTAATTTGTTTCTCAGAACTCCAATTAACCCTAAATTGGAGGGAAAAGCAAAAAAGGGATGAAGGATCCACTTCGTGTCCAATAATACCCATTTTATGGCAATACACAGTGTTCCCTATTTCCCCTATCTAATATTTACCATTAGAATCCTTTCAGAACAGTATTTTTCAGGAAAAAAATCTGTTCTTAAACTCTTTTCCCCACAGCAGTTGATCTGAAATGTCACAGGGAAGTGTTACGTTTTCTCATAGTTCAGTTAATCCAAAACCTAAAATGTCATAGGGAAGTGTTAAGTTTTCTTATAGTTCTTTTCCATACTTAAAAACCTCCAAAAAATGACATATGCATATATACAAGTACACAGGTTGTGTACATATATATTTGATATACACACACACAGATACACATTTATTATACATATGACACTCTGCAATGATGTAAGAGAACAATAACATAGGTCAAACAGCAAAAGAAAAAACACTTTGCACAACAACTCAGCATTAATTTTGCCTGCCTTGACTCCTAATGTGCCTCCTCCACTCCCAGTTCTCACACCAGGCAGGAGACACTTTCTCACTAAGAAACAATGAAATGATGCTTTATCAAGTTACCACCATGTATCACGATCCTTAAAATACCTTGCAGTCAAGCAATTTCAATGTCCACCTGAACAACCAGGATCTTGGAGACAGCAGCAGAAATTTCCTGGCATGTGTCAGAAAACACACAGACAGCCCATAAAGATTTAAATTAATACAAAATAAATCAACATCCCTAAAATGCCTCAAGGTGGAGCTTCCCACCTACTCACGCCATGGAATTTCAGCAGGAAACTCAGGACTTCCCTAATTCTCCTTATTATAACGCTACTACCAACATATCACTTTCCCTAAACAGCAGAAAGCTGGAAATGGCAGCTAGTCTATGTGGGGGAAAAAACAGATTTATTTTGGGTGCATTTCAAGGAAAAACTGAACAAAACATTTTGTGTTTAGATCCAACAGCTGAGTCTAAGTGAATCAACATAAAAATTCCTGACTATTTTCATCCTGAGCCAAGCATACCATCTGTTCCCATGAAGTCCATCTTCTGGTGGCTACCGTACTACAGCGTTATTACAAACTGCCATGCAATCAAGGACTGGTGCATAACTCAGAAAAGATACTACATGTAATAGAGTGCAACACTCAAGACAGTAAAAAAAAAAAAAAACCACAAAAAAACCACAAAACCAAACAACCACACCAAAAAAAACAAAACCAAAAACCACCACCCAAAAAACCACTAGCAAGCACAAGCAGCCTTATTAAGGCCCAGCATTAATGCAGCCAGGCATTCTGCAGCTTTGTGTGTTGTGGTTATTCCACTCTGGTACCTAAGGAGGGCTGAGGTCTGATTAAAGGTTTTTCCAGGGTGGGAATGCTTTTCATATCTTTCCTACACGTTATCTGCCTGTGTATGGTAACTTGAGCACTAACGATGCTATTTCTCTCTACCAGGTAATCTTCCTCTCTTCCACACAGTTAACATCTCCAAGTTAATCACAGAAACCATTCATGTTTGATGCACAAGAAGTTAGCAATCTGTAATTTTCCAGTTCATAAAATAAAATAGTAATAGTTATAGATGGAACAGCAAAACATCCAGTTATCAGGAGCACAGGACCTCCATATACCCCAACAACAATCACAAGCAAGTAACACAGGGTCCAGCAGAAATCAACATGGATCATACCCCCTTTCCCTGGCCTTACTGATACCGAAGACATTTTTACAAATTAAGTTACATGGACAGATATCCATTTATGCCTTACCAGGAAGGGAATACCAAGAGAAATAAAACCGCAGTAAAAAAAAAATCCAAATACACTTGCTGTATCTAATGTGTTGTTAATATATGAAGAACATCAAGATTGAAAGCAGCTACATCCCACCAAATATAAAACATTACTTTCCCTTGCTGTTTCTGGCTCTTTTGTGACAGATCCTCCTTTTTACTAGCATCCCAAATTTAGATGTCAAAGTTCTGCCCACCATTTACTTCCTAATAATTCAATGTATAATCCTTGTCTCAGGTTTTGGGTTTTTTTGTTTTGTTTTGATTTTTTGGGGGCAGGAAGGTAAATAAAGCTTAAAATCAATGTCAGGCATTAGTAAAAGTAACATGTTTTGATACAGTAATGCTGGCTTACAAAACCTTATTTGCAGCATTAAACAGATTTTCTCGTTAAACATACAGTAACTCCCATTATGAAACAAATAAGCTACTATAAAACCATAGTGAGTCTCAGACCGAACACAGCAGTTAGCCTTCTCTAAAAATCCCTTTTCAAGACTTGAAGGCTGAAAAGTTGTGTTCCATGAAATCTGGCATTGTATCAACAGATCTCCATGGAGCTGGCAGGGTAGAAGTGCTCCAGAAACCAGCTTCAAGGGAAAAAGAAAAAAAAAAAGGCATTCTTACCATGTATAATCAATCACTAAAAAGAAGCTTAAGCAACATTTTTTCCTGAGCTAAAAGCATCAATCTTAGCTAAGATTACTGGGGATGCAGAGGTTACCAATGATAATACTGACTAATTTTTAAAGTCTGCTTTCTTCCAGCATTTCAAATCAGTGCACTTAAATATCCTTTGTGGAACCTTTTGTAAACACAAGTCTTTGTGTCTTTCTTCAACACATATATGTATATATGTCTTGAAAATGTAAATGTAGCTTTTTAAGAGTCTATGAAATTTCAGAACCTAACATTGAACATTTGGAAGTATCATATTGATTTACAGCTATCTCTATAATTCTCCACTTTTAATCAATGCCAAGTGTGGGTGAGCTGGGAGGAAAAATAGTATAATAGTATTACATAGTACAATAAAAGCAGAACTGAACAAAATACGTGGAGTCCACAAGAAAAAGAGCAGCACCATCCACCAGAGGTTTTCCACTTGTGGCCCTCTGGGGATGTTCGAGGACTTCAAAAGGAATCAGGCAAACAGTAAGTAAGGTTAAAGGCTGCATTAGCAAGTTGTGTGGTACAATAGGAGCAGAGACACCTGCAGAGCAGAATAGTTGGTGCTGATGATCCTGTGTCCATCTTATATACTTTTTTTTGGTAGGGAAGCAGGGGTATTTGTTCCAAACTAGCTCTTGCCTGGTCTCATGGACCATTAGATGCTGAACATCAGGTATGCTCCTAGAGACGACCTTTTGGTTTTAGACTCATCAGAAAGGAAGGGAGTTCATATACTCCACAACTGGGGAATCTTCATCATAAACATACTCCTGGATCCAAGCCAAACCAATAGCATAATGCAGCCTAAAATGCCTGTTGTCATGTTTTAATTCGCTACATAAAGGTTGAAAAAGAACAGTTTTCTTTTGTTTTAATTTTATGAGGACAAGGTAGAAGAAAAGAGGCAAATACCGGTTGAAAAAATCAATCATCTTAAGGCTGAAAACCTGTCACACAGTATTTTTTTAATTATGGCTCTTCCAATATTTACAAATGAAGGCTCCATGGGAAAGGAGGGAATAATGACTCTCATGCATAGACTGTCTGTTTCATCTATTCTCTCCTTCCATATAATGCACTCTGCCACCCAACACTTGGGGAAGGAGCTCCTTTTCCTCACTAGCCAGCAGTCAACCACATACCAAATTCCTGGCAATACAGCCAACTAAAACCACTGAAGGGGGAATGGACTGCCTAAACTTAGCAAGGCTGCAACTGCAAAGCAGCATTAGAAAGCCTCTAACAGTAAGGTTACATAAAACCTGTGTTACTATGGTATCTGTACACCTAGACATTAAATTTATTCTCCAAACTTGAGAAAGGCAAGAAGCAGCATCACAATTATACAGTTGAGAGGCACAAAGCTACTCGATATTGGCCAGCACACATGGCCCATAGAATGATCAGAAATTGGACCTAGATCACACCAATACTTAGCAATAAGTGCTTCAACCACAAGATGAGTCGTGTTTCCTTCTCAGAAGCAAAACCCAGTTATTGCCTTAGGACACACTCCACTTAAAGTTGTGCTTTTTGATACAGCTGTAAGCCAACCACTCCTTGATTTAATTAAATGGATTCTTTTCCCCTTTCCCTGTTTCAACATTTCTGCTATTATAGCTGTTGCTCCTGGCTGAGCTGCTTCCACAGCTGGAATCAGATTGGAAGTGAGCAGAAACTTAATCCAGAGAAAAGAAGTCAAAGCAGTTTATGGAATTACTGCCCTTATAGCTGAGACCACACAAGTGATAAGAGCACTCAATCTGCTTCAGCACAAAGGAAAAAAAGAAAAAAAACCACCACCACAAACCAAAACCCCAAACAGCAATTCAAGCAAACCTCCCATTTCATACTGAAACAAGACAGGGGCATTCAAAAAAAAAAAAAAACAGTTACAACATTAAGCTGCATAGGTGAATAGCAAGCTAAACACAAGCGACTACCTAAAATGTGGTAACTAGAACTGAAAGGTTAATAAGTGCTTTCTACAAGAAATGGCATCAACATTGTCATAGAAAGAGGATTTAAGTCTACTCATAGAATCATAGACTATTCTGAGCTGGAAGGGACCCATGAGGATCATCAAGTCCAACTCCTGACTCCACACAAGGCAACCTAAAAGTTAAACCACATACCCAAGAGCATTGTCCAAATGCTTCTTGAACCCCAGCCAGCTTGGGGTCACAACCACTTCCCTGCAGAGATTGTTCCAGTGCTTGACCACCCTCTCAGTGAAGAGCTGTTTCCTAATACCCAGCCTGAACTTCCCCTGATGCAGCTTTCAGTCACTCCCTTGTGTCCCATCACTGGACACCAGAGAGACAACATCAGCACCTCCCTTTCCGCTCCCCCTCGTGAGGAAGTTGTAGACAGCGATGAGGTCACCCCTCAGTACCCTCTTCTCCAAGCTGAACAAACCTAGTATCTTCAGCTGCTCCTCATAAGTCATGCTTTCTAGTCTAGTCCATCTTATTGGTACAAATACAGACCTATAACACTGAAGAGCTCAGACCTGTTGCAATTTTCTGTCAGCCTCTGCTGCCGCATTTCCCAAAATCACATAGGAGTCCCAGAAAACTCTGAGAAGGTCAAGAAAACTCTTGTTGAATAGAATAGACATTTCTTATATATTTATTCCTCAGGCTCACAGAGGCATCTGTCACATCCCAAGGACTGCATTACATGTGTGATGGTTTAAGTCCAGCCAGCAACAAAGCACCACGCCACTCACTCTCTCCTCCTGCGGCAGTGGGATGGGAAGGAGAAAATACAACGAAAGGCTCATGGGCCAAGACAAGAACAGGGAAGGATCACTCACCAAGCAAAACACAGACTCAACTTGGGGAGGGAAAAAAACGAAGTCAGTATAATTTGATACCAATCAAATCAAAACAAGGACAATGAGAAATAAAACCAAATCTTAAAACACCTTCCCCCCACCCATCCCTCCTCCCTGGGCACAAATCCACTCCCGATATTCTCTCCCTCCTCCCCCCCAGTGGTGCAGGGGGGCAGGGAATGGGGGTTGGGGTCAGTTCATCACACATTGCCTCTGCCACTCCTTCCTCCTCAGGGGGAGGACTCCTCACTCGTCCCCTGCTCCAGCGTGGGGTCCCTCCCATGGGAGACAGTCCTCCATGAACTTCCCTGGCATGGGTCCTTTCCGCAGGCCAATCTTCAGTCACAGCCTGCTCCAGCGTGGGCTTTCCCATGGAGTCACAGCCATCTTGGGGGTATCCCCCTGCTCCGGCGTGGGCTCCTCTCTCCCCGGGCTGCAGGTGGGCATCTGCTCCCCCACTCCCCTCCACGGGCTGGGGGGGGACAGCCTGCCATCTCACCATGGGCTGCGGGGGCATCCCTTCCTCTGGCACACCTCCTCTCCTCCACTGACCTCAGCATCTGCACAGGTGTCCCTCTCACATTCCAATCCCCCCACTCACTACCAGTTCCCCTTCTTAAATCTGTTCTCCCAGAGGCGCTACCACCGTCACTGACTGGGTTGGCCTTGGCCAGCGGCAGGTCCGACTGGGAGCCGGGGAAGCTTCTGGCAGCTTCACACAGGAGCCACCACTGTAGCCCCTGCCCTGCTACCAAACACAAACCCAACACAACATGACATCTCATGTACACGTTACAAATTCTGTTTACCTTGTTAGCCACATAAGTAGTTTATGCCTGCATCATTCCCATCTTTTTCATAAAATGATGCTTTTGCTGGATGCTAACTTGGTATACATTGATTTCTGTGGTTTATTTACAGAGAGAAAAAACAGCATATACCCATAAATATTTAAGATTAAATTAATTCTAAAATCATGAACTATTAAAGGATAATCTTTTAATAAATACACAGTACTCTGAAACAGGAGAGTGGATAGAAACTCAGCAAAAAATTGGTTATCTTCTTCTCAGCAACAAAAAGTCACCAATCTGATGAAAGGTACTATCACATCTCAAGAAAAGCAGTTGCTCTTAGCCTCTGGTAAAGGTCCCTTTTTTCTTTTCCAAGAGAGTAAGATGGAATCAAGGACAAACCATTAAAAAAAATTTTAAAAAATCAAAAGGAACCTATTCTCTATGTTTTGGATCTAAAAAGGTCTTAATTCTTACAATTCATAGAGAATAGAACATTACTTGCTTCCCATTAGTTTAACTGTAAATGTCAAAATAGTGTACAAATAGATTGCACGTTGAACTGATCGCATTCATATTTCATAATTTCAGAGAGAAACACCCATCAAAATTCAGTAACCAAACACCTGAAGAGAAGCCACTCACTTTTATACTGAGTTTTTTATACTGATAAGATGCCCTGCCCACATTTAGAGCCATAGTCCTAACGTCTCCCTCCCTTGTAAGAGCCCTACTGACTGTGCTTTCTTTCCTCCTTTGCTTCTAGCACCACTGCTTTTTGCATCGTCTCTACTCCAGCTGACGATACAGCAAGGAAGGCTGTTGTGTCCTTCACACACCCTACAGCCGCTTTCCTCCACCAGATAGAGTTTACAAGCTTGGACTCTGCTTCACACACCTCGCTTTTGGCAATGTCATGTCTCACTACTAGTTTAGAAGTTGCTAACTGGTCCAACAAGAGTTGGAGGCATTGGTAACTAAGGGGAGGGGTATAAACTAATGCTTCCAACTACCCTTCCCCCACACCGCAGTTTTACATTCCAGTGTTTGCCTACACAGCCTATTTGGTATAAAGCCTTGTTCTTAACTCTTTCTTTTTTTTAATTAGAACTGTTTTCAAGCCATAGACAGATTCTAAAGACTGTTTCTCACTCTCAAAAAAGTCCAGTAACTAAAAGAATGGGACAGGGTAGTTGCTCCTCCCTCTATCCTATCCACTCCCCACATACATCCCAAACTCCCCTCCCACTGTCAGGGTAAAATATCTTATTCAAATATTGTGTTCTTATTTGAATATGAAAACTCCTCAGACAGGCCCCATAATGTCAACTCTTCCCACAAACCCTCAAGACTAAATGCAGCTTCTCTCCAAATCATGGGGAAAACGTACCTAGCTAACTAAACACTGGCAGGCTACAGATCAGGCAGCCGTCTGCAAAGACTCTCACTGCCTTTTTTTTTTTTTAAAGCATAAAAGACCATTCATACCTATTTTTAAACTGTTTTAATCATAGCTGAGGCAGCTACATAAAGAAGCTATGTAGCTGCAACCAGATGAACAGAGTTTAAGGGCAGTCTGTTTAATCCTATAAATATACAAACTGCACATAAAAAATAAAAAAGCTTTACAAGTTAATGTTTTATTTACAAGAAAAGGTATACAACTACAATGAGTATTGTTAAAACATACTTTAATTTTATTCCTGAAGTTAAAGAGGAAAGGACAACCATCTAGAGCCTGATGATCACTGCAGTCTCTTGTGAACTTAAAAGAAAGCAGTTAGAAATAAATTTTAACATCTATTGCCAACAAATTTTGATTATTTTCCCCACTCCAGTTCCATAATGGTTAGTCCTGAAGCTTGCCATGAGTTTGCTTCAAAATATTTTGCATATTGGACCAAAATACTTTCAATATTGATCTATCATTAAATTGCTTTGAACAAAAAAGTCCCCTAGGAGTAGACATTAATTCTTAACACCACTAAGTAGATTTTGAACCTAAACATGCTAAAGTGAAAACAATGGAAAACAAATTAAATCCTAGAAATTTTATGTCCAGGATGTTCTTGGTTTTCTTTAAACAACAGAAACAAAGAAAGATGTAGAATTCTGGAGTGAACTTATTATAAGCTTGCCTCCATCCCAGCACTGCTGTTGCCATTATCCTGGTGGTAAAATGCAATTATTAGTTTAAAACCCATTGAGCTGATGAGATCGCACAATCGAAGAGGAATAGATTTCTTGACTTTGGCTGTAACCAGCTGGCTGATGAGCAAAAGGAGGACTGCTCTTGCCATCTCTGTGATAAGGCTCCAGGAGGCAATATGCTGGCACCCTACCTAAGCTATTGTGAGAATTGCATCAAACTGAGCAAAACTTGTGCAACTGCGTTGGAGACATGAGTTTTTGTGGACTGATAGGGTAACACTAGGCACAAACGCATTGACTCTGATTCTCAAAGACTGTCATTTAAAGTTATCTACAATTACATGGATCTTCCATACATCCCACCAAATTATGTAACAAACCTATCAATGCTCACTTTACCCTGAACTACACTTTAAAATAGTCAATGTAATCTACAGAGACTACAAGCTATATGTACGGAAAAAAGAAATCAAGCCATTTGAGACTAATCTACACACAGTTCAAGAAGCAATTTAACTACATCAGTTAAATTTAGAAACTGATTTGGTTAATCACTGCACAGGCAACCAAGATTTAAACCTCATCTTCAAGCAGATCCCTACGCACTAGCTGCATAATTCAGAAGGGAACTTACTATGATGCCAATCATAGAAAAAGTTCAGAGAATAGGCCAGAGACTGCATTTATTTGTAGTATTGAAGTAGCACTGAATTTCCCACAGTCTCAGACAGCGATAATGAGAATATTTCTGTATGCGTTCATATCACTATCTTGAAAACATGATGGGCATGCTAAGGCTCTCATAGCACAGATGTCAGTTTTACCAAATTACTCCTCCTTGTATATTAACAAACCCATTTTGCCAGGCTGCAATTTAAAAATACAAAAGTCCCTCAACTCCACGCAATCAAGTCCAAAATGTAAAAAAATACACACTCAGAGTTTAACCCAAGACAGGGAAGAGTTGAGCCCAAATATTCAGCCTCTTCTGATATCAGGATCAGACAGAAAACAAGAAAAGCTCATAGAAAATGAACGCACCTCTTAAGATCAGAATCTGTGATCACACTCCTCTATCACTTCTTAAGTCAGTCTCTCACAAAACCAGTTCCACCTTATTTTGGCTTTACCATTTGTAATGCAAGGATTCTGAGATATTTTCTCCTCTCTCATAGGCCTTTTTTTTTTCCCCATGAGACCATTTGGAAAACATCGTTCTACCTCTCCCCCCATCCACTGCTACGTAATAAGTGATCTTCAGCTTCTGGCTGGCTAAGTAGTCCAAAAACCTTCCACCATTCTCCAGAAGACTATTTCTCTCTCCTGCCCAACTTACCCTTCACACTCACTCTCTCCTATTCTGAAAAGCTTCTTTCCTTCAGGGAAAATGCAAACTGCAGCCTTCTGAAGAAAATTCAGAGCAAACTTTTCTTACTAGTTTGTTTTAAATCAAGAATTTAAGTTACTAAATTATTCTATAATTTGCCAGCCACAAACACTACAGGTTATGTAACTGAAGAGTCACATAGTACAGGCAAAAGTCTTTGCGATTAAATTTGGTTTAACCCTGACTAAAAATATCTAAGTTGCTTTCACAATAGAAGTATTTCTGAAAACTGGAACAGTCTTATCCACACAGCAATCACAAACATAATATTAACATCTTTCTTCAAAACATTTAACTGAATATGCAACATTTTTATATGCCAAACTAACTATAAACATGTATTTCTTGTCATTACATACAAGCAATTCTAAAGAAGTTCTTCAGCTGGTCTAGTGAATTGCCTTTTGGGGCTGGTAAGCATCAGGGTCCATTTTCAAACCCTGCATTTGGTATCTCCTTTCTGACTACAGGCTCTCTAACCTTCTTTGTGGGAAACACTTTTGTAGTGTAGTATTGTAAGATTACAAGGGAAGTTTAGAAAAAGCCAGTGCATGCTACTTAACACAGGACAGCACGTTAAGGAATCAGCAGCTTTCACAAACATCTAACAGTTGTATTTTATTTTGAGCAACTTGACTACTTCTGGGGGCATTTATATTGGCAAAACACACCAGGAGATCCAGAGAAGCAAGAAAAGACAGGGCACAGTTATAATCCAAGTGACAAAATGAATGACTCGATTTAAAATGAAAATGCCTTACTATGCACGCAAAACAGGTGAATTAAACGATTTAGATTTTTAATTATGAATTGTAAGTGTGTCGTGGTTTAACCCCAGCCAGTAACTAAGCATCATGCAGCCACTTACTCACCTCCCTCACAGTGGGATGGGGGAGAGAATCAGAAGGGTAAAAGTGAGAAAACTCATGGGTTGAGATAAAGACAGTTTAATAGGTAAAGCAAAAGCCATGCACGCAAGAAAAGCAACACAAGGAATTCATTCCCCGCTTCCCAAGGGCAGGCAGGTGTTCAGCCATCTCCAGGACAGCAGGGCTCCATCACGCGTAATGGTTACTCGGGAAGACAAACGCCATCAGTCTGAACATCCCCCCTTCCTTCTTCTTCCCCCAGCTTTATATACTAGATATGACATCCTATGGTCTGGAATATCCCTTGGGTCAGTTGGGGTCAGCTGTCCCGGCTGTGTCCCCTCCCAACTTCTTGTACACCTCCAGCCTCCTCACTGGTGGGGTGAGAAGCAGAAAAGCCCTTGGCTCTGTGTGAGCACCACTCCGCAGTAGGGAAAACATCCCTGAATTATCAACACTGTTTCCAGCACACATCCAAAACACAGCGCCATATCCCAGCCAAAGCCAGCAGAAAGTGAAATTCTTTGAAGCAGAAATTTAAAAAGAAAAATGTTGCATTTCTGTAGAAATCAATCATGATTTTAAATACAAGCTTGTCATTTTATTGACCAGCTAGAGTTTCCAAATTGCATGTCCTATTAGAACATTTGTGATACATGAATGATCAGTGTTCAACCAAAAATTAGAATTTATGTTCACTAAAACTAGTTTTCAATATTTTTTTTTAAATCAAAGGCTGATTATTTTCAAGTATGTTCAGCATTCTGTCTTTAAATACCTGTCCTGGTTTCGGTTGGGATAGAGTTAATTTTCTTTCTAGTAGCTGGTATAGTATTATGTCTTGGATTCAGTATGAGAAGAATGTTGATAACACACTGATGTTTTCAATTGTTACTAATTAAGTGTTTATATTAAGTCAAGGATTGTTCAGCTTCTCATGCCCAGCCAGCAAGAAGGCTGGAAGGGCACAAGAAGTTGGGAGGGGACACAGCCAGGGCAGCCGACCCAAACTGGCCAAAGGGGTATTCCATACCATGTGATGTCACGCCCAGTATATAAGCTGGGGGACTTGGTCTGAGGGGCGGATTGCTGCTCGGGAACTAACTGGGCATCGGTTGCCAGGTGGTGAGCAACTGCATTGTGCATCACTTGTTTTGTATATTCCAATCCTTTTATTATTATTGTAATTTTATTATTGTTATTATCACTATTAGTTTCTTCCTTTCTGTTCTGTTAAAGTGTTCTTATCTCAAACCATGGGGTTTACCTTTTTCCTTCTGATTCCCTCCCCCATTCCACTGGGGAGGTGAGGAGTAAGCAAGCAGCTGCGTGGTGCTTAAGTTGCTGGCTGGGGTTAAGCCATAACAGTCCTGTTTGGCACCCAACATGGGGAACGAAGGGTTGAGATAACGACAGATCTGACCAGAGTGCGTTAAAACGAATTTGTTGCAAGGATTCATTATATTAGTTTAGTAGTCACTGGTCACAATGTCAATGTATTGGCTCTTCGAGTTGTGGTGCTCGTTTTTAGAGTTCTGTTATGTATCACCTCACTTGCTGTACATAGTCCCTGTGCTGCTACTTATCTTCTGTGAGAGGTGGATTAAGCTTTTCACTTTGATGTACTCGTAACACTGGCTTATGGTACGATAAAATTATTGGTCATGGGACTAATCCGGTATTTGTACTCAGCACTGTCATCACCTCTACACTTCCGGAGCCATCTGTGGGAAACTATTAATAATTACACCCTTTACTTTTTCTCCTTGGAGAGCAAACCTATGGGTGAGATACCTGTCTTCACCTTCCCCTCCTCCTCCAACCTAATTACAATGGCATTTGAGAATTTTGAAAAATTTGGATGCCCTTGGGATGTTGAAACCAGCATGGTCCTATTGCCAGAAACTAACATGTTCCTGAATGTGGTTCAGGTCTTGTTTAGGGTTAAACAACCATTGAAGAAGATCACCCAGAGATCTGCCCCAAGGCTGGATAATTACAAGTGGCACAGTGTGCGGGGTAGTACGGGCAAGTACCTAGAAGAGTGGGCACCTACAGTGTTTTGGAACTTCACCCTTGAACAAGTGCAGAATCCTGAAAAACTAGTAGAACATTTGGAAGAAGTATGCTGTCATCCCAACCATTCCAGGGAGACACAAATTACTGCAATGTGCTGGGGCCTGGCCCACGCCTGTCAAGCCCTGTTCAACACTACTCAGTACCCTCAAGGGGAAGAGAAGGTCTCTGGATCTGACAACAAGGCGACTGGCACTGCAGCCACTCCAACCCCGACCACAGGCACCACAGCTGAACCAGCAAACTAACCCATACCAGTATCAGTTGCCCCCATACAGACGAAGAAATATACAAAAAAATCAGTTCACTTAGCAAAAGATGAACATGAACCAGGGTCATCACAAGAACAGGAGGAAGAGGCAGAACCAGAGGTAATCACCCAATCCCTATCCCTGAGTGAGCTGCGGGATATGCAACAAGATTTCAGCCATCGTCCAGGTGAGCACATTATCATCTGGCTGCTCCGATGCTTGGGCAATGGGGCTAATAGCCTGGAATTAGAAGGTAAGAAAGCCAAGCAGCTGGGATCACTTTCTAGGGAAAGTGGCATTGACAAGGCAATTGGAAAAGGGACACCAGCCCTCAGCCTCTGGAAGCAACTCCTGTCCAGCGTGAAGGAAAGGTACCCCTTCAAGGAAGATGTTCTATGTCAACCAGGCAAGTGGACCACCATGGAGAGAGGTATCCAGTACCTAAGGGAATTAGCCATGCTAGAGATGATCTATTATGATCCGGACAACACACAATTACCCAGAGATTCAGACAACGCACACAACCTGTGTGGCAGAAGTTTGTACCGAACGCACCATTGTCATATGCCAACCCATTGGCAGTACTGACCTGAAAAGACGAAGAGACACCAGTAGTGGGTGGAACGGCTCACCAACTCCAGCAATACAAAGAAAATCTCTCTTCCCCACTACGAGCCTGCATCTCGGCTGTGGAGAAGCTGTCCTGGGATTTCCAGCAATTCAGAGAGGATACCTGTATAGACCACTATCTCAGCTATTAGGAGTGAGTGTTCCTCTGCCCAAGAGAGAGAATATAGAAGGCAGACACCATGGAGTACCCTGTGGTTTTACCTGTGCAACCACAGAGAGAACATGAAGAAGTGGATGGAAAACCTACCTCGGTCCTAGATGTATGGGCACATGAGTTATGATGACAAAAAAAAACACAGAAGGGGATTCTTTCAAGCAAAAATGCCACTCCAGTTTCCAAACAGAGTAGAAGGGCTGATGTTACTTCTGATTCTCTTGAAGGGACTTTGAAGTCAATTTTACAAGAAGCAGGTAATGGATACTCTGAGCAGGATTAGAGTGGCCCTGCCTCCAGCCAAGTGGAAGAAAGAGACAACCAGGTTTATTGGACTGTGTGGATTCGATGGCCTGGCACATTAGACCCACAGGAGTACAACGCTCTAGTAGACACTGGTGCACAGTGCGCTCTAATGCCATCAAGTTACAAAAGGGGCAGAACACATCTGTATTTCTGGTGTGACAGAAGGATCCCAACAGTTAACTGTATTGGAGGCTGAAGTAAGCCTAACAAGGGACGAGTGGCACAAACACCCCATTGTGACTGGCCCAGAGGCTCCATGCCTCCTCGGCATGGACTATCTCAGGAGAGGGTATTTTAAGGATCCAAAGGGGTATCAGTGGGCTCTTGGTATAGCTGCCTTGGAGACGGAGGGAATTAAACAGCTGTCTACCCTGCCTAGTCTCTCTCAGGACCTTTTGAATGTGGGGTTGCTGAGGGTTGGAGAACAAGTGCCAATTGCTACCACAACAATGGTGCACCGGCAGCAATATCATACCAACCAAGACTCCCTGATTCCCATCCATAAGTTGAGTCATCAACTAGAGCGCCAAGGAGCGACCAGCAAAACTCACCCTTTAATAATCCCATACAGCCGGTCCGAAAGTCTAATGGAGAGTGGAGTCCAATAGTTCACTATCATGGCCTGAATGAAGTCACACCACCACTGAGTGCTGCCATGCCAGACGGGCTAGAAATTCAATGCGAATTAGACTCAAAGGCAGCCAAGTAGTACACCACAATTGACATCGCTAATGCATTTTTCTCAATCCCTCTGGCAGCAAAGTGCCAGCCACAGTTTGCTTTTACTTGGAGGGGTGTCTGGTACACCTGGAATCGACTGCCCCAGGGGTGGAAACACAGCCCCACCATTTACCATGGACTAATCCAGACTGCACTGGCAAAGGGTGAAGCTCCAGAACACCTACAATACATTGAGGACATCATCGTATGGGGCGACAGAGCAGAAGAAGTTTTTGAGAAAGGGAAGAAAATAATCCAAATCCTTCTGAAAGCCAGTTTTGACATAAAAGAAAGGTCAAGGGACCTGCATAGGAGATCCAGTTTTTAGGAACAAAATGGCAAGATGGATGTCGTCAGATCCCAATGGACGTGATCAACAAAATAGCAGCTATGCCTTCAGCAACTAATAAAAAAGAAACATGTTTTCTTAGGTGTTTTGAGTTTTTGGAGAATGCACACTCCAAATTACAGTCTGATTGTAAGCCCTCTCTATCAAGTGACCTGGAAGAACAACGATTTTAAATGGGGCCCTGAGCAACAACAAGCCTTTGAACAAATTAAATGGGAGATTGTTCATGCAGTAGCCCTTGGGCCAGTCCAGGCAGGACAAGATGTTTAACATGTGCTCTATACCGCAGCCAGAGAGAATGGCCCTACCTGGAGTCTCCGGCAACTACAATAAACTCCAGACTATTAAACACATACCAATTAGCTCTACAGGAAAGTTGTGCTTAACCTGCACAAAGAAATTGAAAATATTTGATAATACTACCCTGAGTATGAACAGCAGATATCTCAAAACAATTTTTGAAGTTTTGTGAATAAATACAACCTAGGTAACATATTTCTAAACCTAGGTTCTTATTCCTGTAACAACTAATCTCTACAACCTCCTATGAATAAAAGCAAGCAATGTTGTTTCCATGCAGCATGAAATGCAACTGAAATATAACAGTGGTGTAACAATTGTTAAGCTTATAATAGAGAAAAAGGAATGCCAGAAGTTAAAATATGACAGCAGTAACTTCTTTAATCCCAAGAGCAGCAGAAGTGGTCTGTAAAACCAGCTACTAGAGAGAACGTAAGTCTGGGTGCCAGATACTGGAGATCAGGGCTCTTAAAGTCAGCTACTGGAGTGACCATAGATATGGACTACCTACTGGAGACACCTTTGCACAGACATTCATGTGTGTGCACACCCCTGTTACCACAGGACACCTCAGGACACTGTAAATACATATATAAGAGGAATAAATGTCACTTTCATTCAATAAGCAATATGCTAATCCAATAATCTAGTAGTGAAGCGTATTTTCAGTCTTTGATATGACCATTTGGTTTACCAAATTTTTTGCAGACTATTTACTTTCCCTGACACACTTCCTCTGCCTTTGAAATTTACAGCAAGTGATATTTTTTACAAACAATTTCAGTATACAACCATCAAGTTACCTTAACATTTAATAGGAACAGCAGGAGGTGCAGAAGGGGGAAAGAATGGGTTTTTGTTTATCCTTCTCCTTCCAAGGCTGCTACCATACCTTTCACATTTTTGTGTGTATCATATTGCTTGCTCATCCCTTCATCCTTTACAATAAAGTTTCCTGCTTAACATTGTGAATGCATGCATACATAGCAGAGTTTTCAAGAACTCCTTTCTTTGAGTTTCTCCTAATTTAGGGTGCAATCTCTTCTACAACATACATACTGACAAGCATCTTGAGTATCATCAAGCATATAATCAGAACTCCAAATTAAAATAAGCATATGTGAATTTCAGCTGAGGGGACAAAGTGTGCCAAAGGATCATAGCCGGGGTCAGCTTTAGGACATGGGCAAAGTCAACAGTATCCTAAAGCACTGCTGCATACTTTGCTTATTTCAGAGACCTTGAAGCAAGGCTGGCTGCTGTTTCTGCCAAAGGCAGCACTGTGGTATGCAATACAGGAAGAAAGCCACCTCTCCTACAAGTAGCTAATACTACTTCTAACCTCCTCATACTCTCAGAAGAAAGAGCAACAAACGTGCTCTCCAGCTTCTTCCTCTGCTCAAAAGGTTTCTCTTTCCCACTGCAGAAGCAGACAAGCTACAGTGCCCCCCCCCCCAAAAAAGTTGTAATAAGCAGATTTACTTACATTCTAGCAAAATTGTCTGCACTTTGGCAGTAGTCCTTCATTAGCACCACCCAGTGTAGCCCACATCTTCCATTACACAGTGAAGGAAGTGCAACACAGCTGTTTCCATACTTATCCACCAACACAATAGTTCTCATCTTAAAGTCTCTGGTGCGTGTGTGTTGCAGCTGAGACAGACTGGGGGACAGGGGGATTTTTCCCCACAAAGTTAGTTTAATATCAATAAATAGAAATCTTATTATCCATTGCACTTTGAGGCAAACAATCAAACATTTAACCTCAGCAGATTTAGTTTAAATCTCCAAGATGACACATAAGCAAAGTACATATTATGCAGGGTAAAAGTAATTAACAGATGCAAATTTACAAATCCGATATCTCATGAACATCCATGAATAAACTAAATTTATTTCTGTTTCCTACACAATAAGATTAGCATTTAAATGATACTAGTCTCCTGGGCTAGCAGTACTTTTGACATTTGTTTCAGGGCCTAATACAGCACATCATCAACATCACAAAAATATAAACCTCCTTCCCAATGACAACTCAAAACCTTCTGAACAGTTTCCAAACTTTGTGACTGGTCTTCAGTTTAAGGACTTACCACAGTTTTCAAAGCTATTTGTAATAGACTCACACAAATGCAAAGTAAGCAACAAGGTATGTTCAGCAAGACATCCCTTGAACAACTTACCATTTAAAATAAGGGAGTAGAGAATACCCTTTCTGGTTACACGTTTGAGAAGACAGCTGTTCTGTAACTTGCTAGCACACTCAGGTGGCTTTATCTGCAAACAAAAAGAAATTTCAACTTAGTTTTTCAGTAATAGAATAATTAAAGATCAGCATTAAAAAAATCAGGTTCAGTGATCTGTTAAAAAACTTACTAAAATATGCATGAGTAGATTCTAGACACACTTTTAACTGTTTTGAGCTAAACATTATTCCATGTTACAGCTTAAATTTTTTCAGGATCCAAAAATAGCTTGTGTTATTTTATAACCAATGCCCCTTTTTTTTAACTGGATATATCTGCAGAGAAGGTAACACCACTTAAAGACTGTGGGGATGGAAAAATGTAATAAAATGGCCTATAGTGAAGCATAAGACACCAGGTTTGAGTCCCTCTGAGATTACTTTACAGTAAATTAAATATTACTAAACACAAACCTACTAAAACAAAACACACTAAAAAAAGCAATAAGAATCTCTTGCAAAAATTAAGTAATGAGATGTTTCCATGAAAATATTACAGATCCTAGCATCAGGAGAATATTCTGACTTATAGATGAACATTTAGTCATACACTAAATTTTTATAAAATAAGTTTTTGTGGTTAAGACATAGCTGCCCTTTCTGCAAGAACCATACAAAGATGATCTCTAAACTAGATCGTTTGATTATAAGAGACTAATATTACAGCCATATTGTTAAAGGCTGCTGCTATACATTCCTTGGTGGAACTTGATTAGACATTTTAGACAATAAAAATTCACAAAAGAGATATAAAAACTTCTCTATTTCAAGAGCACATTTATAAAATGGGATTTACAACAAAGCCAAAGCATCTAGAAGAGCAAGACACTGTTAAAGTCACTGCACACAGATTTCTCAAAGACAAGACATGAGTGTCCTTATACAACACCTCTTGTTCACTGTCACCACTCTAAGTTTCCTTCATCCTCCCCCAAAATATTACAGCTTTAACATCATGGTACCCTCGCCTCAATTCCAGTAACCGTTGGTGCAGTGGCCACCTACTCCAAACCTAACACGGCCCTCTGGTTAGCATGCTACCAAAACCTACCAGTTGGCCACAGCCTTGGTCTTCACCTAAGTGTTTACATGCTTAACAGAAGGAACTGTTCTGAAGTCACACACTGTAAAACGCTCAGGTACATACAGTTCATCCACATTCAGAGGTCTCCCTATCTTATCACTAGGATAGCTATACTATATGTGGAAGAAGGTGCCTTCAAAACACAGCTTTACAATCCTGACTAAAATTAGGTCAGAAACGATCCTATTAACCTAAGTGATCTGAACCAACAGTGATTTATTCAAGTGTATCTGTGGTTCAAGAAACAGGGTTCAATTCTAGGGCCAACAATCTGGATGCAGGAGTTGAATGCACCATTAGCAAGTTTGCTGATGATACCAAACTGGGAGGTGCTGTTGACTCTCTTGAGGGACAGGAGGCCTTGCAGAGGGATCTAGACAGATTGGAGCATTGGGCAATGATTAATGGGATGAAATGTAACAAGTCGAAATGCCAGATTCTGCACCTAGGATGGAGTAGTGTCAAGCACAAGTATAAACTGGGAGAGGAGTAGCTGGAGAGCAGCCCTGCAGAAAGGGATCTGGCAGTGCCGGTCGACAGCAGGCTCAATGTGAGTCAGCAGTGTGTGCCCTGGCAGCCAAGATGTGCATCCTGGGGTGCATTAAATACAGCAAAACCAGCCGGTCAAAAGAGGGGATTATCCCGCTGTATTCAGCATTGGTGCGCCCTCACCTCGAATACTGTGTGCAGTTCCAGGCCCCACAACTTAAGAAGGATGTTGGGGTACTCGCACGTGTCCAGAGGAGGGCAACAAAGCTGGTGAAAGGGCTGGAAGGAATGTCCTACGAGGAGCGGCTAAGGACTTTGGGTTTGTCTAGTTTGGAGAAGAGGAGGCTGAGGGGTGACCTCGTTGCTCTCCACAGCTTCCTGAGGAGGGCAAGTGGAGACGGAGGTGCTGGTCTCTTCTCCCTGGCACCCAGGGACAGGACACGTGGGAACTGTTCAAAGCTGCACGAGGAGAGGTTTAGACTGGACATTAGGAAGCACTTCTTTATGGAGAGAGTGGTCAAACACTGGAACAGGCCTCCTAGAGAGGTGGTTGATGCCCCAAACCTGTCAGTGTTTAAGAGGCATTTGGACAATGCCCTTAATAACATGCTTTAACTTTTGGTCAGCCCTGAAGTGGTCAGGCAGTTGGACTAGAAGACCGTTGTAGGTCCCTTCCAACTGAAATATTCTATTCTTATAAACAGTCCTCCCCAATATGTACATACTTAGGTATGCAAGTAGATATATACACCATTGCAGTTTAGTTCTCACTAATAATAAAGCCTTTTGTATCTATAGATATTTATCTCTCTATATACACGAAACCTTGGTATCTATAGATACTTATCTCTCTATATACACCTACATTCAGTAGGACACACACTGGAAGATATTTGTGAAAAGTGTGGGGGTTTTTCCCCAATTTGAAAGTCTCAAAAACCATTTAAATTGGTTTTAGACAGACATAGGGATCATACAGATTAATCATTAAAGAGCCACCATTTATAAAATTAAAACTCAATGGAATTAAATGGTGACTCCTTACAGTTGACCTATGGGGTTCAATTAAGGACATTACTATGTAAAGAAATGAGGGTGAGAAGGGAGGGAGAGAAATGAAAGCATTTTTAACAGGGGAAACTCATGTATTTAATTATTCCATTTTACACCCTAGCTGCAGAGCTATCCTTGAAAGAGATTAGCATACTCTAGTATTAACTATTAACTACATGGTTCCAGTTTATCACGGTTTCTCATGGTTTGGGTTTTTCCCCCCCTCCTCCTGTTTTTAAAGAGCCAGAGGAGAAACAGGTTTGTTTGTTTCTTTGGGGTCTTTTTTGTTATTAACATTTTTACTTATAAGGCAGTTAAACTAAGGCAATTTTGCATGGATCTGTGACCTCAAATTTTGTTCAATATAGAGGAGCTTAGTTTAGGAAGATCAAACAAATCACAGAAATCCAGAAGTATGTGAAATAAAGTCCACTTTCTCTTTCGAAAAGGTTAAAGTGGCTTAAAGCCATCATGCCTGCTGTTACCATGAGATTTTTATGGTTTTAATTAAGCCCTGTTTTCATAAAAGGGAATTTTAAAACTACTTCTACTTCACACTGTTTAATATGGTTAAGGAAAAGTATGAACTTCATTATCCTAATCGCATAACCCATCCAGGTTATCTACTGCCTTACCAGACTCAACACCAAGCAGTTGATACTAACTCAAGAGATCAGATTTGCCTGTTCCCACTAAATATTCTCATAAATTCAATAAATACTATTCTTCAGATTACTTCAGTATCTTTTTCACAGCCATATTTAGTATTTTCTATTGCGGGGGGGGAGGGGGGGGGGGGCAGTCAGCTGCAACAAATGGAGCATCATATAAAAGTAACTTCCACAAAGAGATTTTGAAGCAATGAAAAAATCTTGATCTGATAATCAAGTCTAAAAACCTAAATTTCTTAATACATACAATACTGCATGTATATATATACATCCCAGATCTCTCTTAACAGTTCATAATGTGATTGCAGGTGTGCCATCCTATTCTCTCACAGTTTCTTGGCTGTGTCCCTCCCTCAGTCTTCCAACAACCATAAAATACCCATTTCAACTACATTTTCAAGTCCTGCTCCCTTTGCCTTCCTCTACTGAATATTTTGAAAACTACAAATAATGTAGATTATTTTCAAGAATTAAATACAGATTTACATCATGTAAGACACAAAATATTTTGACTTTGGGAAAAAAAAACCAAACGTTAAATGTTTTGAAACAGTTGCAACTGGTGCTGAAAGGCATGGGCCACCAATAAATCCGACCTAGCTTCTTCTCATTTGAAGAGCAAAAGCTATTCTCTTTAACACTCTGCAGACAGGAGTGGAGGCACAGAACATATCACAGGAAAGGAACCATGCCATGTCCCAAGACAATACCATGCCTGCCCAGGCAGCAGCTGACAGCTCCAAAGCAATGTGTGGCTTACACTCAGGAATGGAAGCAACCAGATGTTTTGGTTATTACTGACCACTCTGCTCTGGGATGGGAAGAGAGAGAGAAGGGACAGCAGGAAATCTGGCACAGCTTCAAATCCACCTCTTCCCACCTCCATACAGGAAAGCAGAAACCACACAATGCTTTGGGGCTCCAGCTCCACTTCCCAGAGGACAGGGCTGAAGCTGCACAGCTGTGACAAATTGCTTCCTCTTTCCCTCTTCATTTAACAGCTGCTTGGTGCTGGCAGAAGACCAGGAGAGGAACAAACTATTACCAAAAAGGGAGGTTCAGTTAAAAGCTTGAGAACTACTGATGTTCAGTGTGTTAAGCTTTTGCTCAGAGAACACAAGCACATGCACTGCAGATGTGTGGAAGCTAGCAAGTAAATCAATACCAGATTGAGAACTTGATGCCTTATCTTTACTCTCCTACCACAAGTAACCTCGGTTTGAAATGCTCATGTAGCTCTTCACAGGTGACCTCTATGACCAACATGTGGTAAGGTGGTATAAGCACCACAATCATCTGAGCTGACCACTCATGTTATTACAGGTTACAAAATTCCTGGCAAATTCTGCATCAAGTACAATGAACTAAAACAGATCATCTAAGAAGGCATGGAACCTTGTTTGTTTTGGGGTTTGGTTTTTGTTGTTGCTGGTTTTGGGGAGTTGGGGTTTTTTGTTTGGTTTTTTTCAAAGCTTCCTTTATGAGGAACCACTTGAAAGTATCACCTGATCCCACATAATATAATTCTTCTTTCAACACAGTACAGACGCATACTGGTTTTCTTACTTCAGCAACTCTTGTTGCAGATTACCATGGGAATCACACTTTTTTTTTTTAAAGAGGTTATTGCCCCCACCACTTTTAAGATCCTATGTTTTCACAACTTACTGCCTACAGAAATAATGGTATTTTCCACTAACTAGCAGCATGAACTGGCATTTCCATAAACTACTGGCAACACGCTTCCTATCTCACCAATTTTACTCCTGCTATGCAGGTCTACTTTAGAAAAATCAAAGCGTTTCAAACCAGGTTTCATTAATGGTTTTCTCTCGTCTTTTGACACACACGGAAGATCCAAGCTCAGATCTCAGAATTGCAGATACTCACTAAGTTTTAATTTTGTTACCCTTGCATCTTTGGGACATTGACACCAATGGAAATGTAAAATTGTAAATTTTAGGCATTTAAAAACACCTAAGTTTCACTAGTCAGCTGTATCCTTGATGCCTGTCTTTCTTTTTTTTTTCTTTTATTAAAGCCAAGACTTCCAGGAAGTGAGATTTAGCCATGCTGCTGGCATACACAGAAGAAAACCAAAGGGAACAAAACCTTCCACTACCTCATTTTCAAGCGTGACAATAGTGCAGAGATGCCCTGCCCTTGAAAAAGGCTTTTATTTAGGAGTAGCCTATTATCCGGTTAACATGTAAGTAACTAAATGTTCTGCACCAAAACTACTACTTTAAAAGGGAATCTTGCAACTTTCAAGTGGACAACTTAAGCTGTTATTAGGACAAGCCCATCTTCAAGTGCTTAAAAAATAAAACAAATAATCAACCATCAGGACCAAGTAGGCAGTCATGGGGAAAGGACATTTTCCCAATAAAAAGTCACAGTAACAACAACTGGCATCCACACAATGATCTTTGCCCTCACGTGGCCCACTGAAAGACTGAGGTTTAAGATCTTACAACTTGAATCAAGATAGCTTTCTAGATGTATTCTTACTGCTACAAAAATAGTCATGTCCTCTCCTAAACATAAAGTAAAACAAAAGTAGAATAAAAAGTCCAACCATGAACCAGCACCAATCCTCCACTGGTAATGTTTTGCTGCATTTTTCAGGTAAATAGATCACTGGCTGTATGCACATTACTTAGGATTGTACAATTAATCAGAATTTTAAATCTCAAAACCCCTTCTCCATCAGACTCGCAGCATCTGATCACTTCATGTCAGTCATTTTTTCTGCTTTTATTCAGGTAATTAACAATTAGTAATGGAAAACATCATTTGAGTAATAACAAAAAGTACCACAATATTGCATAAAATTTTGGACAACAGGTCAATGGGATTTCAGGTACCAGTAGAACTCTCTTTTCTCCTACCAGCTTCTTGCTCTTTGAAAGATGAACTTGCCCAAACAAGAGTTACAACCTGTTCTCTGGAAATTTAAACCCAATCAGACTAGTACACAAAGTGATACTGCACCAGTAATGGGAACCCACACAATACCTATTCCCACTAAGACAAGCACAACCCTCTTTTCCCTCTAGAGGGGTTATGGCACTTTTTTTAAACCAAGCCCAGTAAACTAAGATACAACTAACTAAACTAAGACTAAACTTCCCAAGTTCTTGTACAGTTACAATACAGCTGAAATATTTCTCTACCACATTGTAGTTTTTGTTAAATAGTAAACAGAATTAGGAGAAAAAAGTTTAACACTAAATCTTGTACCAGATGCACTTCTGAAGAAATATGAAACAAATAAAAGGCATTAGCCGGAATTCAAACAAAAGCACATGAGAACACACAAGAGATGTTTTGAGATTTCATGCCCCTTTGCAACTTTCATTTTGCCATCTCTCTCTGCATAAAAGAACACCGATTTAACGGCTGGAAGTGATGTTATGCTATCAACAATAATTTTTATCCCCAAGCACAACCAGCTCTAAAGCAATGTATCTGTGCATTAGGAAGAAAAGCTATTAAAAACAGAGTAGGTGAAAACTGTTACTGGATCAGCTGAGTGATTTATAAAGCCTCATCTTGGCTACCAAGAATCTACCTGGCAGAGACTACTCATTAATAAGGAAGAGAACTTCACTTTCTCCTAAGCCTTTGGAGTATCAGTATCTGTTCCTGGATAGAACTGTTGTAAATCCCTTTCTTACATAAAAGAGTTCACAACTAACATTCTTTGTTTGAGGGGAAGGGAAGGACAGGGCACCTGCAGCTACTGCATCCTTACGGGCCAGCTGTTCACACAGGTCACGTTCTTCTCTATTCAGACTCACCAAAAGTTGTTTCAAGCCTACAGAAGAACATAATATTCAAGCTTCCCATTTTGGCCAAGTTTATTCTTCCTCTAACATCCAATAAGAACTTGATTTAAATCAGCCAGTCCTGCATGCTTTGAACCAGAAAAGAGGATCAACACTTCATTATACACCTGCAGAAATGAGCAAAAAAGCATAGAAGGCAGATTTTATAAAGCACTACTAATATCATGCAAATTAACTAATCCACAGTGGAATTTAATTATATCTACAGTCTTATCTTTCCTACAGTTACATTTATTTTAGTATTTTGTTCAAAGTAGATTTAGAAGACTCAAAAACACACTTCTGACAAAAGAACACTTGTCCTTCAAGCTTTGTATTTCAAACAAGCTTTTGTTTCAAGGTTTCCTCCATATATTTTAAGTTGTTCAACCTGATATTTTAGAACTAATGAGAATATAGTAACTTTCAATAACCTTCAATTAAATTCACTGGTTTTATTCCTCTAGATTCAACACCCATATTTCCTATCCTCACAGTTAAATCTCCCTAATGTTTCCCACTCAGTGCTAAAGCACATGAATTTTCTCCATTCTAAGCATATCCCCGTAACTGAATGAACCTAGACAAACTTCCTTGGTTAACTAGGACTGTTCTATGCTGTATTTATTGTTCTGCAATGAGGCATAAAGAAAGTTATCTTTGGCCAACAAATCAAAGCTCTTCCCTGTCAAGACTGTCATCCCTTAGGTTCACAAAACTTACTTCAATGTACTTTCGAATGCTTCATATTCAAAGACATTAACAGCCATAATTCTACCCAGATGAACAAGAGTGGTGATACTCAAACTACAGATTTATAGCTATGGGTCTTACAGTTAACATCACAGTTTACCATAAACATAAAACGAAGCCTTATTTATTTATACCTGAACCTCAACATTTAAGTCTAGCTTTGAAAAACTTCAAAAAATTACTACAGGCTGCCTGTGTGCTTCTCTGGAGCCCAGTAACTCTCGACAAGCTATGATTAGCATTTAGCAGCTTAAAGGCTAACTATGCTTGTTGTTTCAACCTTGACAACCAACTGTAAGGACACACCATTAAATTTAAGCTTCCAAAAGCATTTAACATTTGATTCCGCTGAAAATACAGTTTTACTACATGTTTTGAAAATAAAATCACTTTTTCCTCTTTTAGAAATCCATGATGATGCCAGACATATGCTTGTTTTCCAAACAACAACTGTTTAAAAGAAAGAATACTCTTTCTGATGTTCCTGCCAAAAATAACATTCTGTGGCTTAAAGAAATCTGATAGCAGGCAGTTTACTCAGTTGAGGGAAGAAGGGTTTGCATTTGGTAAGGGTTTACATTTCATGTCTTGCATCTATGTCCCTCCATTTTAAGTTTGTTTGGGGATGAATGTGGCAGTAGGGAGAGGTTTTGTTGTGGCTTGTTGGGGTTTGGTTTTTTTTTTACATCTCCAAGCACTTCACTCTCTAAAAAAAGGCATCTGTGGGTTTTACCAGAAATGACACGAAGCAGAAGTTCATCACAATGCATTTCTTTCTTACAGGGAATACTAGGATATAAAAGAAAGAGTTTGAAAGGGAAGTAAAAGAAGACTTCAGAAGAAAGCATAGGAGAGAGTTTGCAGCAGGAGGAAGCGGAACAGAAAATTCAAATGAGGAAGTAGCACACAAAGAACATTAACAGCTTCATCTTAAGACATAGGAGAGGGAGAGAAGGAGATGGATTGAGGGTTTCAGCTGCTGTTGTCACAGGCAGCAAAAATACTACCTGCCCAATAAAGGTGGTTATTTCACTGCTGCCTTGATAGTTTCAGATTAAGGGACAAAACGAGTAACAGAAGCATGCAAATTGGACTATATACTGCATAAGACTTATTTCTGTACATTTCAGAACGCCACAATTTTAAGACAAGGGTTCTATCTGCTACCATATTTGACTTCATCCTTCATTAATTACTCACAGAAATAGTAATTGGACCAATTTACTAAGTAATGTAAAATATTTAGCTGACTTGAGGCATCTAATAACACAACAGAAGTTCTAGAATTTTCCCCAATTGCGGAGTTTTACTTGCTGCTTCCCAGCAGTTTTTGAAAATAGTTATAAATCCTATTGAACAGAACCTTGCCATCACTCTCCAAGATACAGAAATTCCTGAAGGCTTCTAAACCTGCTCCAGTATCAAGCCAACTAGCCAGACAACACTTCAGCCAGCTGAGTGAACATAATCTCCTACACAACAGCAAGCTGCAGATCCATGCAAGCTTAGAGGCACTCACAATTGTTAGTATGGCACCAGAACAACATTATTGCAAAGCATGTACCTTCTCCAGTAGGATAGCAAATATTTTAGAAAAATAAGGTCAGAATCCCAATGAGCTCACAGTAGTATTTCAGATGCAGCTATTTCAGGCTAATAAAAATCCTTAAGGTTAAAAACCCAACCACTTATTAGTCCAACATGGAAGCTTTTCCTGTCATTAGCAGTGCAAATCCAGCAGAGAAATTCAGCAACTAGACATGAAGGTCTCTTTACAGCATTATTAGCTTGAGCTGTAACTAGGTGTTGCTCCTATCTTATCTACACACTTGTGTAGAATTACCCTGAATCAAAGGATGCTTGAAATTTCAAGATAATCTACAAGAGTACAAGCAGCATTTGATGACAGAGGCAAATGTTATAATAGGTACATTTCATTTGAGGGCTGGAAGACTATACCTCAGTGCATTCTCAGACACTCCTCTTGAAGGCATTTGTACCTCATCACTTCAACATTCAGGTATTTCATGCTTGCCATGCACAAGCTCTACAACTCTTTACTTGCTATAAAGTCATTCCTACAGTGAAGATGTACAAGACCAGTGGGATCTGAAGAATGGAGAGCTTCAAGAGAAGCAAGCTAACTGAGCTGAAAGAGACAGGCTCTCCTCCATCTAGTAAAATGAAGCTGCTGAAATGCTAATTCCTGGTTCTTTCTGCAAAAAGGGTGGATAGAAAGCACATGGTTTGCACATCTGCTTGTCTAGCATAGCCTGACAGGTACCCTTTCCCCAATACACAGATAACCCGAAGTGTAACAAAACCACTTGTATAACTGTACCAAGACATCCTCTTTAAATATGACAGAGTTAACTGCAGCCCCACTCAAGCTCTTGAGTTGGCATGCAGAGGTCAGAAGGAACTTCAATATTCAAACTGTGCGCAAAAAATAGTAATATGTGTATGAGTGTCTTCAAATTCAGCATAAAATCAAACGTAGGTTTCATCTGAAGTGATGTGTTATCTCCTCCACGTTTGCAGCTGTTTAAGCATTCAAACCAGCAGCTAAGCTTTAAAAAGAACAGCACTTTCCCAGGAAATAACTCTACAATAAACCTGTGCTGATATGAGTTCCAGAGCATTTCAACATCATATAGAAAACTCAGCAGCAAACTCTAACCGCTGTAGAACTAAAAAGCCACATTTTCACTAAAGCCTCCCTTGTAATTCAGAAGTTCAAACTTCATTTCTTCATTCGCATGTAATGAGGCAGAAGAACTTCTCAAAAAGTTGTTTCCAAAGGCTGTTTGAAGTTTCAAACTAAAACAAGCTTCCCAGGCCTTGTCTTGTAGCACACTAGTCCCCACAGCTGCCTGTTGCTCTGTTAGGACAAAACCAAGACCACAGCAGATGAATGGTTTTCCTCAGCATCACCGAATACTGACCTTTTCCACTGTGGGATTTCAAAACAAACATCAAGAAATCAATTCCAACATTTGCTGGAATACTGTTAACATGTTTTGATATATTATGCCTGTCACCCACTATGTAAGCTCTCCAACTATTACTTTTTACAAGCAAAGTGGTTGCCACTATGAAGATGCACAAGAAACCTGGGATCCATCAGCTGAAGAACTAAGGTCTCTGGCTATGAGGAAAGCACGTGTCCTAATGCCATTTCATTTTCCAAGTCACAGGAGTGCAGAAGAGGATCTGTTTACACCTTTTTTATGAAGCAAGTTATGGATCTAAGGGTTATATACTGCTCGCTTGCTCTAACCAGCCTCTCCGCTCAGGTACACAACAGTGACCCAAACACCACTGTCCTTATCTTACAGGACATCAGAAACACAAAACAGAAGAGACAAGTTAGCCCTTTCTAACTTTCAAAGGCAGGCCTTGCAACAAGAAAAGCAGTGCTAGGCCACAAGAAAAAGCTACTGGAAAGGGAGGAGAGGGCAACAGTTGCATATATCAGCTATGACTACAAACATTAACTATAAACCTTCAAATAAAGGAATACTCAAACTCAGCTGGCCATTACAGTCATCAGAACTGGAACAAATTTCACCTCCAGATTAAATTTGAACCCCAGCCCCTACTAACAGCTGTCAACGGTATCTCGCTCTGCAGCAAGTGAAAAGCAGATAACTGATTAACCAGTCCATGGCAGAAAGTCCTGATGGTCACATTTTATGACATGTTCTCCACCTATAAATATGGCAGAACTCCAGTAATTCCCAACTTATACTAACTGTCCTTTAGACACAGCCTTAACATTATATTCTCTTTGCTCCGGCAACCAGACTTGAATAAAACATTTTTATGAGATTATACATGCTTTTCAGTCTTCACTGATGAGGTGCTTTGTTCACTTTTAGTTTCTATGAATATATCAACAATAAAAGGAAATATTTTTTCCACACGCTATCTTCTAAACAGCCGGTGAAACTCAAGTCCCCTAAGGCCTCTAAAATACTATTACATTATACCTTCCATACTCTCATAGAATCATAGATTATCCTGAGCTGGAAGGGACCCATGAGGATCATCAAGTCCAACTCCTGACTCCACACAAGGCAGCCTAAAAGTTAAACCACATACCCAAGAGCGTTGTCCAAACGCTTCTTGAACCCCAGCCAGCTTGGGGTCACAACCACTTCCCTGCAGAGATTGTTCCAGCGCTTGACCACCCTCTCAGTGAAGAGCTGTTTCCTAATACCCAGCCTGAACTTCCCCTGATGCAGCTTTCAGTCACTCCCTTGTGTCCCATCACTGGACACCAGAGAGACAACATCAGCACCTCCCTTTCCGCTCCCCCTCGTGAGGAAGTTGTAGACAGCGATGAGGTCACCCCTCAGTACCCTCTTCTCCAAGCTGAACAAACCTAGTATCTTCAGCTGCTCCTCGTAAGTCATGCCCTTTAGTCCTTTCACCATCCTTGTTGTGCTCTGTTGGACACACTCTAGTTTGCATCCTTATATTGAGGAGCCCAAAACTGTTGGTATATTTTATTCCATCAAGGACCTCTGCCTTCATAATCTACCAATACATTAAAAACACTAAACAGGCTTTGTAAATCATGAAGAAAGCACACTAATTTAATCCAGAATATTACTGTATGCTAAGGTCCAACTAATTACCTAGTAACCTAGAAGACAAGACAATAAAAAAGAACATAGACAAATATGAGCAGAAGTAGCAAATAACAGCATTCCAAGAAAAATATAATATCATCTCAATTCCTAACAAGGAGATACAAGTGTTTCCTGAATGAGGAATCTCTAACATATTACTGGTAAAACAGTAAGTGTTCAGTATTAAGAGACATGCCCCTAAAAAAATTGGGGCTTCCACTCAGATAACCCAACAGGAAAATACAGGCAGCAGCCATTGCGCACGGCCATCCAAATAGAGCACTTCAACTCAACAAGATGCAGTAGCCTCTACACCTTACTAGCACAGCCCCAGCCCAAACACCACCCCATTTTAGTATTTAACTGTTCAGCAAACGGCTTAAATATACATGAAATAGTTATATGTGCCCATAGACAAGCCAGGCACCTGAACACACAACAACATTACCTTAGAAAGACTGAAGGAGCCAATTTCAAGAACATCTCAACAGAAAAAGAGTTAGAAAAGGCTGAATGACAGCAAAGTATTTCAGCATACTTCTTCATTAGGTAAAGTATCAAATAACAAGCTTATGTAAAATTTCCAATGTCTGAAAAATTGTAATTGCTAGCAGCACTTGAATATTTTATCAAGTTAATTTAGATCATGCATTAAACAGCATTTTCACTATTTACGATTTAAACTTTCCTTCCCAGTTTTAAAGTTCTATCAGCAAACAAAAGGTTGACAGAGGACTTGAGAATCACCATAATACATACAGAACTCTAAAGCAAATGCATATTCAGGTACCAAAAAACAACCCCCAAAACACATTAATGAATAGTTATAAGAGCCAAACAAACCTTAACTATGCTTTTACACCAGCATAGGAAGAAACATAACCATCCCATAAGCCTCCAAAAAATCTGCCTCGTTCAAAATTAATAATGATAAATATTTTTCATCAATGTGAATTTATCTGTGCATATTGCTGTGTAAACAAGCAGTGCTTGATACAGTTTTACCATATGAAATTATTCTATAGTTTCTATGTTGGGCAAATTTCAACAACAGGGATGTGCAATAAAAGCTCATGCCAAAGAAACAGTGAAATAGAGTTTTGATTTATGGAACTAGAGAAAACATGCCAGGCTGTAATATTGTGCACAACATTTGAAAACCTCATTTTTTCTTGTCCTGGAGAAAAACACATTTAAGTCAATCAAAAACTCTGGTTTTGACAGATTAATGGAAGTTACAACTGCCTTAGCATAGACTACTTCTATTTATATCAATTATGATGACTGTAAAATATGAGTTCTGAACAGATTCAAATTACCACTGATATCTATACATACTTTACTTATGTCATTTACCAGCATTTTAAAGGTTGCATCATATTCTGAATAATATTATAAAACCAAAGCATCTACAGAACGCAAGATTAATTCAAAAACTAAAGCAAAAATATCTGCCTGCCAGCCATGTCCAAGACACTTATTTTAGTTACGTTATTATGCTCACTAATGCTTAGCCAATTCTCTTAACTTGGCACTCAGTCTACATCAGTTCTTTCCAGTACTTCTTACCAAAATGCTCTTGCAAGGAAGTTTGCAGTTACAAATGTTTAGAAGAAAACCTACACATTAAGTATAATCTGTTTGATAGTATACAAGTGATGGGGAAATATTTTGCTTTATTGTTTTCATTATAGACTGATGTCTGTTCAAAACAAACACAGACATCAGTCAAGTTCAACCTAACTCAATTTTTCTGCTTCTAAAATATATATTTTAAAATACAAAAGATTAACTCAGTGTTGAAACATGCCTTTGAGTAGCACAAGTATAATGAATATTCAAAAATAAAATATTAAATACATTTGGCATAAAGATGTTCTATGCTTAATAGAAACACACATTGTCCCCTATCACCATATTTGGCTACCAAATCTCTATAGCAATAAGGAGATTATATTTGTAACCAAAAGGCAGGAAGGAGCTCCAAGAATCTTGAAAAAGAGAGTAACTAAAATTTTGCTAAATGGAGAGATCCACCAAAAAAAAAAAATAATCCCAAACACACACAGCAATCAATTCTGGACCCAGCAAACACCATTACTTTACTGGCAGATTACTTCAGTATGCAGAAGGAAAAACTAATTAGCAATGTGTTGAAATTCAGAACACCTATAAATCCCTAACACAAATAAGTTTGGATTCATTTTTAAAAAAAAAAAAAAAAAGCAGCAAATCCAACAAATGCTTACTATATTAACAAGCCTTCAACAACAATTCTCTAGCTATCTCACCTGCCAAAAATAAAGAAATTAAACCAGATAAGCTCCTAGTTTTACAGCCTAAATGAGCACTAAGACTTCCATTTTGATCTCCAGCTGTTTCTACACACAAATTTCTTAACTTCTTCCCAAATGTTTTGTTTCCCCTTTTGGCAGAGGAAAAAGAAACAACATCTATTAGCAGCTAAAAATATTTCAGTTATCAGAGTTTTCAGAGAGGGGTGAAAAACAACAGTGCTTTTCCAGTTAAAAAACACCCCAGTGCAACATTTCAACAGCTTTTACAAGAGGCTGACTTCTGTACAATTAGATCTAAATAACAGTAAGTGTGAAGGAAAGCACTTACAGGTTAAAGTTGAACAAATAAATCTGGTGTAACTTCAGGTTATTTTCATTATTACCTCTAAAGGCAGACTGAGTTCTCAGGAGATAATCTGTTATAGCAGTTCTGCTACAGAGCTAAGGCTCAAGATGCCTCAATTTAATTCTTAGTCGAGCAACTGATTTTCTTGCATTACAGGTATTCTGCAAGTCTTCCATACGGAGAAGTTAATACTCACCCTCTACCTCTTTATCTGTTCTTTTAAGGGAATAAGTAGTTACGATCTGTGACCTGTAGTATTCCTTGTACAAGGAAGCTTCTGAAGACAATGTGCAGTTATATGTAAACACAAAGACATTTATTTGTCATCTGATCCTATTAACGATCTTCATATACTGAATGACTTTAAGATTAGAGAACTAAGAAATGAGTCTGATAAGAGCAACTTCTCCCCATCAGTACTTTAAATTAGTATCTTTCCAATGTTGATGTAATTCACAACACTCAGTGTCATAGCCCACTGGACACTCATAGCCTGGCTAGTAACTTAGGCTAGTAGTGCAATTCACCTGATACGCAGCCGGTAGCTCAATATCCTATGCAAGCAAAAAATAAAATAAAAAGAAGTCACAATAACAACCACAAGAAGCCCAAAGAATTTTAACTGGAGCCACACATGAAACAGGAAGAAACCCATACATCACCATTGAATTAAAAAGGCCAAAAAATGCTTTATTATACAACCTGTATTAAATTCAAGCTCAGTTACAAAACCATACGAAGTACACACCAACTAAAGACAAGCTTGCAAGAGCAGACTGCAACTAACTGCAACAACATTTCTTCCTCATTCCTCACTAAAAACAGTCAAGGGAGCTCTGGAAGATGATGCTATGGGAGGGCTCAAAGTAACAAAGATTTAACTGCATATATTTATCTTTTTACACCATGAGTCCTCCATGCAGTTCTCTCAAGGCTTTTTCCCACTCCAATTACTACAAATTACACCAAGATGTAACTGTCCATGCAGAAAATTTAATCAAAAAGAGAAGACTTGCAAAGGCATGAAAGCTAATTCACTGTACAGGTGACACTGACATAGTGACTTAAACACTCGGCTACCATCAGCTCTTCTGGAATTCTTCACCAAAGTATCTGTTCTTGCTTGGTCTGGTTTTCAGAAGTCCTGTCCTGCTAATCACTGTATGTAAGAAACTTCAAAATAATATTCCTATCATCTGTCACACGATGGCTTTTCTTCCTCTTTCCTCCATACAGAAGCATTGCCTGCAGACACTGTTATTCTTGTTTCAGAGAAATACATGGTGTATACCTTCTCACTGAAGGATAAAGTAAATAAACCTGAGCTAAAGTAGTCACACCAAAGAGCACCTGGTCTGTAAGAAGTTTATATTACTACTCCTAAAATCATAATCCTGAGGTATGTTGTACAGACAAGATATATAGTGAAAAACAAAGCAGGTTTATGCTGCTATTAACTATGAAATGTCATGTGTTGTACCATATAAATCAAACATGAAGCCTCAATAACTTATTCCTGCTCTGAATGCCCCCTTTTAAAGCACAAGTAATTCTATTTCTGACATATAAGGTCATCTTTTATTACTTCCATAAACAAATAGGAAGATCAGCAAAGACCAAACAATTTCAGTAACTATTCTGCATAATCAAGGCTATTGTTTTAGTATCTATCTGATTAAAAAATGTTTTCTGTTTTTCTTTATTTGAAGAAAATAGCCATGGAAAAAAGAAGAAGAAAGGACTGGTTCAATTACATATTATTTCATGTACAACAAAACCTCTGTGTTCACCACCTAACAACTACATTCACACTGCTGCTAGCAATACAAACACAAAACTAATCCTCCAGGAAGCAGCAAGAGAAGTCTGCTTTGCACAACTCATCCCCAAAATTCACCTGGAAATAAACAGAGCTTTCACATTGCTCAAGGGGAGCATGGTCTGGTCCTGGTCTCAACTGAAGAGCTGCAGATAAAACATCCTTCTTACTGAAAGCCACATTCTTACTGGGCAAGAATGACTTAGGGCGTTTATTTTAGAGTAGGCAGATAACTGTCCTTCCAGCTTAATGTATTTTTTTCTGATGAGAACTTAAAGGCAAAAGTGCTGTAACTGAACATAACACCTAACAAAGCTCAGTTCCACAGCTCAAATAGAGGGTTTAATCTTGAATCTTTAGTTTGCAAGCATTGTAACTTGTAACTTTAATCTAACAGGTTTCCAACTTGAGTATTAGTCTACATAATTATTCCGTATCATGTCAACCCCCATATATTAGAGGCCACACAACTTAGCATCTAAGCAACAGATCGCTGTAGCATGGGAGAGCATGCTGGAGAATAAGGATTGCAACCTTATTCCATTACTTCATTCCCTTCTTCAAGCACACACACTATTAGCTACCATGGAAAATATTATATCAGGCAAAGTCAAAACAACAGTTTGTCTCCTATAAACTTAATACTTTGATTCCCTAAGTAAAGCTTAAAAAGAAAAAAAAAAAAACAACAGTCTTACATGATACGCAAAGCAAAGAGACCTCCTCCATCTCACCCTCAGATTTCAAGTCTCTTGAAGTTCCTGGCTGCTTTCATAATCTGCCCCCATCTTTTTCTAATAGGAATACTTTCCCCTCATTCCCTGTAGTTTACAACAGAGGCACAAAGAACCACAGCTAGACAGCTTTTTCCCATTCCTGCACAAACAGCGCACAAACTAAACCATTTGTTCTTTGAAGTATTTTCTATCAAGGAATCTCAACTGCATCCAATAACCCGTCACTCAAGTACTGGCCCCACTTCACAGATTGTTGCTCACCCTTAAAACTACCAGCCCTTCTCCCGTTAGTTATCTGCAGCGATTACTGAACTGTATCAGAAACAAGAAGAAAGAAAATAGATAAAGCATTTCTTAACCACTTTCCAGCTAGCATTAGGCATTCAGCAGTTGCAGTAAACCCCTGTCTTCACATGCCTGCGCTCACCCAGACTCCCAGCTTCTTCTCAGCGACACGCTCACTTAAATAAGTGGGGAAAAAACAATTAATCTGCAAAAAACACGAGCAGAAAAAAAAAAAGGGCGGGGGGTGTTAAAAGTTCCCGAGCTGTCAAGGACTCCCAGCGCCCTTCAAAGCCAAAGACGATTATTTTTAAGTACTTCAAGACCGCCGGACATCAGAAGAGACTTGCCAGTGTGACGCCGCGGTGCTGGGGCCACTCGCGGGGGAAACACGAGCGGGGATGAGGCCCCCGCCGGATTTGCGGTGCTCGGGGCTGGGCGCCGCGTTCCCCCGCAGCCCGGTCGGAGCGGGGGAACGCGGCGCCCAGCCCCGAGCACCCTAAGTCCGGGGGGCTCATCCCCGACCCCCCACGCGGGAGTGGGGTGGGGAGGGGGCTCCACAACCCCCACCCGAGACCGAAAGGGGGAAGGGGGAACGCTCCCCGCGGCTCCAGGGTCTGGCGAGGGGCCGAGGCCGGCAGGAGGGCTAGAAACAAAAGCTTCCCTCCTCCCCCCCGCCGGGCTGAGGCGAAAGGGCCCCAGGACGGGCAGCTCAACCCGGGCCGGAGGAGAAGGAGAAGCCCCGGAGCGCCCCGCCGGCTGCCCGCACCGCGGCTGTGAGGAAACGGGCGCCGCCGCGCTGAGTGGGCTCCCACAGGGTCAACGGCGGGATTAATCCCCGCGGAGCGGCGAGAGACCGTTAAAAAGCGGCCGCTCCCCCTCAGCGCCCCTCCCGGCGGCCGCCGGGCTCCCGGGGAAGGGAGGGGGGAACGGACCCCCCTGAGAGCTGCCGGCCAGCCGCCCTCCGCCGCGGCTGAGGGAGGCGGGAGCACGGCCCTGCACCCACCTGGCGCCGCGCTCCGTCCCATCCCGCGCCGCTGCTGCTGCTGCTGCTGCTGCTGCTGCTCGACCGCTCCAGCCGCCGCTCGACCGCCTTCGCGGGCTAAGCCTCCGCGCCCCCCACCGCCGCCCCGCCTCTTCAGCCTCAAGCCCCGCCCCCTCGCCTCCTTTTTGACCCGTGCCCAGAGGGGCGGGGCACAGCCCGCCAATGAGGGACAGGGCTCCGCCGCGCACATCGCTGATCGGCGTGCGGAGCAGCCCATGACAACGCCGGGAGGGCGGGGAGAGCTGTCACTCAGCGGGCCCTACCTGGCGTTCGCAAGAGGCCGGCCGCGGGGGAGGGGAGTTTTCCTCCCGCTGCCCGGCTCGCCCGGCTCGCCCGGCCCCTCGTCTCCCTTCCCCGCCGACCCAGGCCTCGCTCCCTCCTCTCGCCGCGGCCGCCCAAGTCCCCCCGGGCCGTGGAGGCTGCCCTGCGCCTCCGGCCGCCGCGGGGCCGTCCCCCCGCCGAGATCTTCGTGCCCCTCAGGAGCTGCCGTCTCTTTCCCCCGGCGCCACACCGGCCCCGCGGGGCCGGCCTCACCCCCCGGCTCCCCAACCGGCGGCTCGACCCCGCTGCCGGCTCCCGGGCGGGGATCCCCGTTCCCCCCCCGGGGCTGCGCTCTCCCCCTCCGACTGAGGGGCGAAGCGCGGGCCGCCGCGGCCCTGTCGCGCCTCTCCAGCAGCCCGGCTGCGGGACACGAGTGCCCGGTCCCTCACAGCAGCGAGGGCCGTCTCGCCCACGTCGCTCGTGGGGCCTGCGCTCTCGCCCACCCACCTCCACGACCCCCTTTTCCCCCTTTTCTGCCTTCCAGAGGCCTGCGTCGCGCCTCCGCCCTCGTTCCTCTCGGCCACAGGCAGCCACCGCCAGCCGGCCTGCCCTTCGCTTGCCCTTCCGACCCAATTCCTCCTGAATCCCACATCCCACCGTCGCGGCCTCGAGGAGACCGATGTTCTTACAGACGCGCACCCGAACGCTGGCGGGGTCGGTAAGGGCTTGCTGCTGGGACGGCGGCGGAGGCCTTTGCCCCGCTGGGCAGGGCGTATTGTGAGGGCTGCAGCTGCTGACCCAGCCCGAACAATGTGCCCTTTCCCGCTTTGCTTGAGATTTCGTCCTTTGTGGTTTATCCCTATAACGGGGGCTTTTGTTGCTCGCTGCAAAGCCTTTAGAAAAAAATAAGTCGGACGTTATCATGTGAATGAGATTTTGGGGGGGGGGGGTACAGGGGGTAGAACAATCGCCAAATGAACTTCAATGGCCCAGGGCACTTCAATAAATAATCACAGCTGAAAGTAGAGGTTATTGAACGCCATCTCGGGTCAATCTTCTTTGGCAACTGAAAGTTTGCTGAACTCAAACCCAGTTGTACCACTGGCTTCAGTTATCCACACTTTGCCTGACAGCAAAGACGCGGGCTCACAAGCACCTCCTTTCCTCAAAAAATAATACACGGTATTGCTATTTGAGAAAAATTATTTGTATTTAAGATACTGATATTGGTCGTGGTAAGAAGCGGCAGCTGAGAACCACTGCTGTAATCACTCAAGGTTACGTGGCAAAAAGCAGCAAGCCAGCTTTGAAGTACAGATGGTGACAGTTTTATAATCGCTAGCAAAGCAAACAGAAAAGAAGTCATTAAGTAACATAACCCTAAAAGAAGGAAGCAGTGGTCTTTTTACTCAGCATAAGGGCTCACTAAGACAAAAATGGTAAGAGGAAAATAGTCGCTAGGTTTTGCGAAAAAGTCATTCTCTATTCAAGAGTATTTTCCCTAAAACATGTATGCAGCAAGAAAGAGGAAACTCTTCAGAGACTGTAAAATAAAATGGAGGGAAAAAGGACCTGGCATTATTAAAACACAGCTGCATCCATGCTCATTCAGTGATGCTTTTTTCATGCTGAAAATGGGATCTTAATATTAATTTAATTAATATTAATTTCAAACAGACCTATTACTACCAGTAATTTTTTTCTGCTCCATCGATACAAGTAGCCTGTGTGATGCAAGGCACTAACGAACATTTACTTCGTTCCAGCTGCTTTCCAGGCTCTTGGATTCCTTCTCAGCTTTCATTTTTCTCCTCTGTATTCATGACATTTTTAATGCTATTTTTAATAATATCTACACCTCGTAAAAAAGGAACTCAGGCAGAGCTTTATTACTGCTGTTTTGACCTTGCCTTAGAATTTGCAAATACGGCAAATCTGCCAAACAATTTGCATATAATCCGTACTGAGTTTTCATTAAGTGACAACAACAACAAAAAAAAGGTGCTTAAATTGTCTGCAGTGAATAATTGAATCGGCTTTTGTCCGAACCATTATTATTTTTAAGTGAAATCGGGCTTCAGAAAAGTCCTCTGAAGGCAGTAGATACAGGTTTGGACTGACACACTAAGAGATGTCCAGCATTGATCTTTCTCCTGTTAATTTCACTTGAAGGCAGAATCAGGCTTCAGAGGGTAATGAAAAGGGAGGGTTATTGGAGACTGAAGTCAAGATGAGTTAGAAGTGAGCATGACATTTTCTTAATATCTGTTTATAATATCACTGACTTAGATCTAATTTATAAGAACTTCCTTTTCTTGAATAGTTAATTTCACAAAAATAAGGTACAGCATAAGAAGAAACAATATTTTAAAAGGCTGTTATACCGCTTGTTGCTTCCTGCTGAAAAGCTTATTTCATGATACAGAAATCTTTTTGTCTTTCAGGAAACACAAAATTGCTGAATAATGTTAAAATAAATAGTGTTACGCAAATGATTTACAACGCCACTGATAATCATTACAGCATCTCTGATTATTAATGGGACATTGATAGGCCCCTGAAGAGTTTCTTGCTGAATCAGCTTTTGAAATAAATTGCTTTCCCTCCAGCCACAGCCACACCCCAGAGAAAGGGGAACCATGTCTCGACTGAGGTAATTGATTTAGGATAGATAGCGGATACTATACCAGTATATGCCTATACTGTAGGCAGTGCGCAACATAAGATGCTTTATGAATTACTACATCTCTGTTAATGGAGTTTATTCTCCATTAACACAAAACTATTTAGCCTTAATAAGGCTGCGTACATATTTCTCATACTATTCATATTTTCAATGTTACTGATATTTCCATATTATTCATGTTTTTCAGGAATATTTTCCTGGGACTATTAACTATTTGCTTTTTTTTGTTTGTTTTCCTTTTAATATCCCTGGATCACTGGAATACTGAAAGACTAGCAATGTGTATGAAACCAAGATGCAAGTAGATCCTCAGAGGAAATATTCAATATAATTTCAAAGAGGCACTGTGTAATCAATCTCGAGAAAAATTGCAGGGAAACAGGAACAAAAGGAAGCCTAATAACTTTTCAAGACAGCTACTTTCATCAACCAAACAAGAGTTGTAATTCTGCCAATTAATAGTAAGGTCCATTAACTGTAAGTCATAAAAACTATTTGCTATGCAAAGCGCTCATTTTTCTTTGCTGGCTCTGATGCTTTGGTAGGGCAGCGTAGTAGGATATCCTGTGAAGCAGGGACTGGTGATCTATAGCAGGAGTGGACATAGTCTTTTAATGGTTTTACAGCATTGTCAGTTGAACAAGCTCCCTTTATAAAAATAAACACATGAAAGACACGATTCCAAGTTACTGGGGAGATTAAAACATGATATACAGAAAGCTGTGGTTAGTAATAGACTGTTGACCTAGCAGCTGTGTGATGCAGGGCACAGCTAATGGGTTGAAGCTAGGAAACAAGAACTATAGGGTGAATATCTAGCCCAAAAGAAGAGAAGGTTAGTTCACAAGGATAATTGCGTTTCTGCAAACAGGACTGTGTGAAGTGTTTCAAAGTGTGCTATACCAGACACTTTTTCATCAGCTAATGATGAGCTAAATTTTATTTCTCCTGGCTGGATTTACTATAGCCATATGCTTTTTACAGACCCAGCAGTCCTTTCCTAAACTTCTATGCCCTGTTGCATTATGACCACCAAGCATAATGGAGGTATAATGTCAAGGGCAGGGGAGAAAATCTCTTACTAGGTAAAAATAGGCTCTCCTGGTGTCATGGTTTAACCCCAGCCAGCAACTAAGTACCACGCAGCCGCTCACTCACTTCCCCCCCACCCAGTGGGATAGGGGAGAGAATCGGGAAAAAAGTAAAACTCATGGGTTGAGATAAGAACAGTTTAATAGAACAGAAAAAAAAAGAAACTAATAACGATAATCATAACACTAACGAAATGGCAATAGTAATAATAAAAGGATTGGAATATACAAGTGATGCACAATGCAGCTGCTCACCACCTGCTTTCTGATCAATGGCCAGTTAGTCCCTGAGCAGCAATCCCCCCACATCCACTCCCCCCAGTTTATATACTGGACATGACGTCACATGGTATGGAATACCCCTTTGGCCAGTTTGGGTCAGCTGTCCTGGCTGAGTCCCCTCCAAACTCATTGTGCCCCTCCAGCCTTCTTGCTGGCTGGGCATAAGAAGCTGAACAATCCTTGACTTAGTATAAACACTTAATTAGCAACAATTGAAAACATCAGTGTGTTATCAACATTCTTCTCATACCAAACTTAAAAACATAGCACTATACCAGCTACTAGGAAGACAATTAACTCTATCCCAGCTGAAACCAGGACACCTGGATAAAAATAAAAGGGTAAGGAATAGCAATGTGTTGCTCGGTGTTAGAGGATTTATGCAGCTGAGTTCTGGGAAGTCCCTAGCTGCTTTCTCACTCTACTGAGCCCATAAACAGACATGAATATTGAAAGATTCACGATGACTGTGTTTGATTGCTCCCAGTCCAATAGTTATCTGTAGCCTTGCTCCATCTGATTTGTCTGTCTCTCTTGTAGCATCGTGGGTAAAGTTTACCAACACGGACTGCAATCATCCACTTTCCACTGACTTTCAGCAAGAGGTTATCATCTACCTCCCCTATGTACCTTTAGAAATCTTTCTTCTCGTCCATAGAAGCACACAAAAGAGTGAGTGCATCAGTGTTGTACTCCACTAACATCTTTGACTTTGGGAAAGTCAGGGGGACAGTTAGACACAACCAGAGCATGACGATTAGCTATCTGACCATCAAGTGGCTCTGGCTTATATTTGAACCTCTGTGATTTGCCTTAGGTATAAAGATACTTGGAATGACACATGGATGTGCAGAACTTCAGAGCCAAACCCAACCTTGGCCAAGATCTTGGAATGTCCCAGCAGCATCCCACCCCTTTGGATGGATATTAGCTGCAGTCTAGGGTGTAAGATAGGGTAAGGGAAGAATAATGAAGGAGATAGCTGTGGTGAAAGGGTTAGTTGTGTTAAATTATTTTCCTGGTTTTTTTATTCAACTGTAAACATCGTAGTGGGTGCCAATAAAAAAATATGCTCCTGGAACTGTTAGGAGGCATATTACATAGCAAACAAACATGGGGAGTACAGTCAAAAGTGAATAAAAATATAAAAAATATGAAAGCATCCCAGTCTTTCAACTATACAAGTATGCATAACTCATCAGAATAAAACCATCATGGGAATATTTTAATTACTGACCTCAGTGTCTGCCTCACAGGAATCAACTTCTCTATATGCACAGCCATTTATGTGCCTGCTCTTAGAGTGCAGTCTTTTCATGGCAGAGACCAAATGTGTATAAAGTTTGCACAACAACAAGCACAAAATGCTTCTGAACTTCCCCTGACACAATGTATGAGGCTTCCTCTTAGGAGCCCGATGGCAAGTGCACTGTTATATCCTGTTACATGGCAGGGGAGGGACACAAGGCCAGTGAGACCATTTTCTTTCCTTCCAGCACCTTGCCAAGGAGCATATTTTCCAGTTGAGATGCCCCTCTCCAACTCCCTGGCCTCAGCTGCTAGACGCAGCTGGATCACAAGTTAGGCTTACCCAGTGGACTTGGCATCTGGTGTCCCAGAATGGAAGAAGCTGAGAGGTAAATGACTGAGGTATGGAGATAAAGGTAGGAGAGCACCAGAAGAAAGTTAAATGCATGAATCTCATTTAGTTTGGATGACGTGAGACAGATTTTTATTGAGACCACCTTTCAAAAATATATGTAAATTAACTGAAAATAGAAAAGTTCACACTAAAATTAAATAGGGAGAGTAGTGATAGAGACACAAAAAATGGGGCCAAAATGACATCAAGAGATCTCTTAATCCACCCTCCTGTGCTAAGGCTGGATAAATGAGAGAGATATGGTTATGGACTGATGTACGTTTGATTATTCCAAAGTATTTAGTCTAAAGCAGAGAATTCCACAATTTTCTCCTGCATTCTTGCCTAGCATTTATTGTCAGAAAGTTTTTACTAATGTAACTCTTCCATGATGTAATTTTAGCACATTCTTTTCTCATGCTATCCACAATGGACATGGAGAACAGATGACAACCTCTGATTATTTGAAAGCTTCTCACATCTCTCCAGTCATTCATTCAATAAATTAAACCCCTAGCTCTTTCATTCTTGCCTCACAGGACATGTTTCTAATTCTCCAGTCATTTTCCTTTCTTTCCTTTGGATTGCCTCCACATTTGCTGAAGTTCACTGCGCAGAACTAGACACGCAGCAGTCAATAGCAAAGCTGCATGTTTGCTTTTACTGTAATAGTATGACATTGTTGATACATATTCCACTTGTGAGTCACAGTAACCTCAACATCTTTTTCAGCAAAAACTTCTGCCTAGTCAGCTGTTTCCCATTCTGTGTTAATACACTTGATTTTTCCAGATTAAGTGCAGACCTTGCATTTTCCTTTTTGAAGTTCATTCTGGTTTTTTTGACCAGCTGTCCCATTTGTCAGGATCATTTTGATTGCTACTCCACCAGGTTTTGACATCTGCAAATGTGCTAAACATACTTTCTACTTCATCATCCAGGTCACTGAAGTAAATACAAAGCATTACCAAACTCAGGACACATCCCTGGAGACTCTCAGCCAAGAGTTTTCTGTTGTAACAGTGAACCTTTGATAACCATTCCCTGATTACTGCTTTCCAAACAATCTTCTCCAGCTTATTAAAAAAATGTTGTTCAGACATGTTGCATAGCAGTGTAAAAACCCTCTATCTGTACCAACATTTTCAAGGAAGCTGAAGTTAAACATTTTCTTAAAGTTCATGTTTATATTCAAGTTGATTACTTGTCTCGTGTATCTAGTATAGAACACTTATATGTGCACAAGAGACACAAAATTGTTTCAGAATTGTCAGTGAAAGCCAGGCATTTGGGGCACCAGGCAGGCAAAAGTTGAATTTTTACTCGTATAAGGTTCTTAGATTTTGAGCATCAGCAAGTAATTTGTATTTGAGTGTTTGCTGGTATGACTGAGGGTCAACATCACTTTTACACAGATGGGAAGGCCTCCTTCCATTGCTAATGCTCCAAATTATCACTTCCCTATGCTTCCCCAGTATCCCTCAGTAACTTATCTGGCAGTATTGCATTCATTGAAAATATTAGCCTAAAGTTGAGCAGTGAGTTAGAGATATTACAAAATTTTGCCTACGCTTTATCAGGAGTATGATATTACCACTCTAAAGACCAGCCAGTGATACCTGGTATGAGAGAGAGGGACTTTGGTAGCCTTTAGGGAGCTTCAATACCCACCCTCCCCCTCAAACAACTGCATTGCTCTAAATATATTTTTCCACGATAAGCCCTCCAAAGGTTTCCTTCTTTGGCAGCTCCAGCCACTATAGACTGAGCTCCTCTTTTGAGCAGCCCTGTGGTGAATGAAGATGCCTTGAATAGGGCAGAGCTGAAAGAAGACCAAGATTAAAAGCAAAGTTAGTTCCTGCTTCAGAAGTAATAGTGATTGTGGCTTGATCAAAAAAGCCACTAGGTATTCATTTTGAAAAATTATCGGAGCGAAAGTTAGGTCTTCATCAAAGTGTTAAAATAGTTGAAATACTGTCAGTTTGAAAGGCCAGCTTTCTAAAAATAAATAGAGATGAGATGGGTATTTGAAAACCAACTGACTTTTTTACAAGGCAAAGCTTTAAGCATAATTAATATGTCACCAGGGGATTTTTCAGCAAATAAATATAAAGCTAAACTGTTTAATTATCAAGATAATTTCAGCAACTTATTACTGCTTCTTCTGGTAGGATAGACTTCCCCAGTAGTCTGGAATGTTACTGAAATTAGCTAAAGCTAAGATCCAGCTGATAGTTTAAAATGCAGAGCTTGAAAACAGGAAAAAAGGCTTATTTTCATAAACAGACACACTTTTAATCTTGAAAACCACAATCTTTCTTTCTAATGAAGTTTGGAAGTGCTATATGTATTGGATTTCTTTTGTGAAGAATATTCTTTAATTGTCCTTAACAACATAGCTTCAGCATGTGAATTCTCTAGCTTTTATTCTTCTTTTTGGCTGAAGCTAATACAATTTAGCTACGTTTTACATTTGAAAACAAGGGAAATCATGCTCTTCCTCAAAACACAATGCACATTTCATTATGCAAAGTTGAAGAGCAATCACTGTGTTAGGTTTCCATCTTGCACATTATATCCTAAGCCTCCTGTTGTCTCCAATTACACTTGTGTACCCACAAAGCATGAAGCATGAGTCTCTTCAGATATCAGTCATGAGTTCAGTCCTGCTGATTGCAAAGCTCCCTTGCCCCTGCGTTATCATAGGACCTTTTGGCTGAGCTACGTAGAGGTTTGAATTTCCCCCTATACTTTCTGGTCAGTAGGCTCATCTCTTTGCAGGATGAAACCTTATATGAAAATAGCATGAAAGGTATCATTTTCTGTGGGTCTTAAGTCTGCCTGAAAGACGCATGGATTCCTATGGTCTTCAGGGAGATGCCTACAGTCTCCATTCTCATATACAATTCATATACAAGTGCCCCAATGCACAAGCAAATCTTATGCATGTGCATGCAAACCAGAATAGGCAAGAGGCATTGCACTGCACTCAGAGTTCTCAGTGTGTCAAAAGGAAAAGGAGTGCAAACTCCCAATGGTAATTAAGCCTTGCTGGGAAATCGAGCATGTGTCATATAGAATAGGCTGTCTCTTCTGTTTGCCTTCACTCCCCTCCTCCCACCCCCCACCCCATTTTTGGTAGAAAGGAATCAAAAAATGGAATGAGGGGGAGATTTTTAAGTAAATCTTAACAGCAGCTTTTCAGTTGTAGGAAACTGTTTGGATAACAGCATTAGAGGAGGAATTCTTAACTGACACAGGAGGGAAATAAAAGCAACCACAGCAAGACAGAACAAAAACCTGTCAGAATAAAGAAATCTTAGTCAACCCACAGAGAGGCTCTATGGGAGAAAGAGAGTGGTGGAGCCCTTATGCAATGTAGATGCTCAGGGAGGGAAGGCAGAAGGGAGAAAGAGAGGCTATTTGCTCATTCAGTTTTAGCTGGAATGGGAGATGGCTGTCTTTCCTACCATACGTCAAACTGAGCTCCGGAACTCCGGAACAAAAACAGCTCAATACAGACTGTCTGCAGCTAAGTCTTTTTGATTCTCCTTTTTCAACCAATGCCTCATGGGAAACCTCCCCCCCCCCCCCCAAAAAAGTCAGTTTAGAAACAACTGTCATTACATAGCATATTTTCCTCATTACAAGGCACTTAAAGTACAAGAAAAAGCCATCTGCTGTAACTTGGCTGCCCTTTCCATTTTAGGTTAATCCACATTTCTGGCTTTTTCATCATCATTTCCAATTAAATCCTTCTCCAAAACAAATTTAGATGTTTTTTCAATTTTTACTTAAACCTCCTTATTCAACTGCAGTCCTTTTGCAAGACTATCTGACAAAATCATCATATCTTATTTGAAATATATCTGCCTAAACTTTGTACACATAACTGATCTTCCATTTTCAGATTGATCTCTGGGGAAAAGGACTACAAACTCCCATGTGACAGGTAGCCCCAGCTTTGTGCTGGATGCTGAAGTACAACAGCATCATAGCATACCTTGAATTTTAAATACTTCCTTGTACAAGTTCTTCTGAAGAGCTTTCTGTTCACTTCCACTTTACGTTTCTAGGAGACTACTAGAAGAAGCTGTTGTATTGTGCTTTGTACAGTCAGAGAATTGCACTGTGTCCTGTCTCTTGGGGAGGCGTTTGATTTTTGTTCTGCCTAGTTCTATCTATTGTGCCTTAATCTAATGCAGAAGTATCTGTGTGGAGAGCAGAATGATGGGAAATGCTTGCCCTGGAGTTCTAACGCTGTCTCTCCTGTTTCAGTCTTGTTAATGAACAGCAAAACAAAACAACAAGCCGACAAGTCTGAGCTTCTCTTAGATATCACAGCGGGCACATGGAATGGCTTCTCCCAGGCATGCTGATCGCTTTTACCACATTTATAGTACTCTAATAAATGCTCTTGGAGCCGCTCCAGGCAGCTGTAATTAATTCTCAGTGGGATGCTCATAGTGGTCACCCCGGATCAGAAAGGTCAAGACTTTGTCTGTGCCTTTACAACATCAGTAAAAATTAAATACGCACTTTCCCCAAAGGTCATCACAAGCCGAATACACGAAACGATCAATCTCAATCAGTTTCCCGTGCCCTGCTGTTTCTCATTATTTCTGCAGTTATCCTAAAAATTAAAAGTAAACACGTAAACAAATCGAAGCAGAAGCCGTTCTCGGTGTTGACCTCATCCTCTGTCCCATGCAAGCAACCGGTGAAGATACAAACAGCGAAAGCGAGACGGCCCCCCTGAACGCATTCAGAGGGCCGTTCACCTATGGGGAGGGCTCTGGCTTTAATTAATCTCCCTGCCTTCTTAGGGTGGCTAAAAGAGGAAAATCCAGGCTGGCAGACATCTGTTGCACGCAGCAGCAGTTCAAGGTAAAAAAAAAACACAAACCCAAAACCGCGTAACCTGAAGGAAAAATTCTTCCCCCACCGGGGCCGACGCCGACGCTCAGCACCATGGACAGGGCGCGGCCCGGCTCCGCTGTAATTTCCAGCCCTTGTCATGCCCTTTGAAAAGGGCGATGTGAAATTGGTTGAGTTTTTCTGTTGTTTTTCCTTTGTTTTGGTTTTTTTTTTTAACGCTGCGCATCTCGGAGCCTGGCAGTTTTACGAAGGGGGAGGAGGGAGGAGACCTCAACGCAAGCGAAGCACAAAAATAAGGAAGAGAAATGGAGCGGTGTGCGCTCAGCCAAGAGAGGAAGCATCAGCCAAAGTAATGCACAAAATAAAACTGGTTCTGGATCGTTCTAACCATTCCGTTACGCAAAACTGCAGTCTCCCTGCGGGGGGAAACATCAGTCGAATCTTCCTCGGTGACACTGGTGTAAATCCAGGTGCCTCTTTCAACATCACTGTTTCTCTTTCCAGTGCCAGAGAGGTCAAATTTGACCCTGGTGTTTTGTAAAAAAAAAAAATTAAATTTTACAGCAAAATTTTTCCTGCTTCTTCTACTGTATTGTTCCTTTATCTGACAAATATCAGTTTCTTTCACTGGCCCAGTGGAAATCATGAACACGGTATCACTTCTTTCAGAAACCATGCAATTTTGCTTGTAAATGTCAAGTCCTGTTGTTTGACATGGGAAGTGCCAGCCTCGGGGCCAAGGCAGCCAGGTTGGCTTAAACAAGTGCAAGAAACAGTCTCCAAAGACTATCAGGCACTGGGGGTCATTACACTGCTAATTTCCCTTGGGACACCCTCCTTCTCTGCTCATAGGCTTCTCACAAACCCCTCCAAAGCCTTTGTCTCAGCCTCACCCTCCTTACATCAATCTCTGCCTCTCTCCCCTCCACCCTTTCCTCACATGTGTGCATCATCTCTCTCACACTGTCTCTGTGTAGTTGTTGTGCACCTCCATTAAACCAGCCAAGGAACAGAAAATGTTCAAGCCTCACTGCCTTTCCCTCACTGCCCCACTTCCCTCAAAAAGCCAGGGACCCAAACTAAGGTGGATACCATCATAGCCTACATGATGTTTTCAGGGTATGTCTCTTATATTTTACTTACCTTGACTGCAACTCATTGGGCAGCCAAACTGAACAGTACAATCTCCGTAGATCTTTGGCTGCTGCTGAAGTACAAATGAGAAGAAATTATAAGTCTTCAACTCTTACACAAGATAATTTCATTTTCCATCAAACAGTGGTCTTGTAAGAGATGCAGACAGACAATGGACTCTGGCTGGTGTTTATTATATGAAGTGCAACAACTCCTATGATGCAGCCCTCCCTCTCTGCTCTATCTATCTATTGATTCCCATCACATAATTAAATTGTGAACTCTGAAAGGGAAAGCCATCTTTCATTTCAAGTACTGATCAGCGTCTAGCCCACCAGGGCTCTGAGCCCTTATTAGATCTCTGGTAATACTGCAATGCAAATAGTAAGGGAGCTGTATCTGCCTGCTCACTAACCCCAAGACTCCACACTTCCCTAATGCAGGGGATCTTATATATCCAATAACACAATAGCTGGAGTGACAGATCATTACAGCGCTATTGTGCCAGAAGTGTTGTTATGAGTATAAAGGATTGAGCCGGTTATTAATCATCTCAAAGCATTTTACAAGGGCACAAACATAAATCACAGCACTCTATCCAGTTGGGTAATTACATTCTGCCACAATAAATTCCTTCTAAAATTTCTACCAATAATAGTATTTTTCATTTCCAGTCCTAACTTTGTGCTATGTTGCTTTACACCACTAAATAGCTGATGTATTTCTCTTCTGAGGTGATCAGTTGCCTTCTATGGAAATTCAGATGTACACAGAGCTGCACTATATTCTTTATGTAGCCATCGGAGAACTCTATAAAGCCCTTTCTTCATATTAATTTATGCATAAATGCACAATTTTCTTACTCTAAAGAAAATGCATTAATGATGTTTAGCAACAGAGCTCTTTGGCCAGCCTTTTTGAATGCCAAAATAGTAAACATTGACTCCTGAATCATATTTATCCCATGATGTCATCAAATCCAAAAGCAGCCAGGAAAGAGAGAAAATACTCTAATCTCCTCTTAATGCACCTTTCAAAATCTCCACACAATTTGGACAGTTCTGAATATAAAATAGCAATGTCATTTGCAACTGGCTATTTATTATTTAGTATACAGGGCTATATAGCCTGTGCATTCCTTTATAATACATGAAGGGAGCTTTCAATTAGTAAAGCAGGGAAGATTTGGCCCTTTAGATGCTTGAGGATGTTTGAAAAGCCTTGCTGAACTGCAGTTTCTGAAGACTTGTGCTGCTATTCATAGCTACTACTTAGGATTTGTTCCTCAGAGAGAGCAATTCCCCCTGACCATGGTAAAGTGTTTGTGTCCAAATGAAATGACATATTGGAGCATGCCATGCTGGTGGCAGTGCAGGTCATTTCCTTTATTAAAAAAAAAAAAAAAAAATCACTTGCTGGTTGCCTTACGTAAGCCCCGATGCACTCTTTAAATCGGCTTCCAAAGAAAGGATAAATGGACCATCTTTTCAAAACAATGTCTTGAAATTATGTATAACACCTGATATCATCAGTTTTGCAGTTATCTTTGGAAGCTTCTCTGGTTTAGCAGCAAACTAAAGAGATAAGCAAACACATACTAGGATCTGCATCGTTGCTTGGAAACAATCAGTTTGGGAATGGCATAATCCTATTAGTCTAAAGACGACCAAAATTTTAATAGACTTCATGCAATTCAGATGCAAACTCCTCCTCTTGAATCAAATTTTACTACACATATATAACAGTTTTCCTCCTTTTTTTTTTTTTCTTCCCTATTAAAGGGCATACATAAACGCCTCATGGCATCGCAACAATGAATAATGATGTGCTAAACCTTTATTGATTTGCTTGGCATTCTCATAGACTCCCCACTCCCAGAACATATGCATTGAATTACACACTCATGTTTGCAGTATAAAAAACACACTACGTTCAAAAGAGAAGACTGAAGAGCTTAAAGGACTCCTAATGGAATACAGAGGTCCAGATTATTCAAGCTGGGCTTGACACAAGAGCATATCTGGGAGCACAGGAGGGATGCTCACACCACAATTTTAGGCAACTCAGTTAGCTAGCATGTCTGATTAGAGTCCTGCTATTGTGAATGGAGAAACAACAGCATCTCCTGTAACTGAGCCAGAGCAGGGGTCTAACTTACTGTCCTACTCTTTCTCCGTTGAGTATGGAAGGAGCCCAGCTACCTAAAAAGATCGCTGAAGTTGAGCAGAGCAGCCTCAGGCCAACTCTGATGTATTTTCAGCAGTCTCAGGCGTCGGGTTGACACCCTGTCTGTGGTCATGCTGCGCGGCCAGGCTGGAGGGTGCTGGAGCATGGCTCGGTTCCTCAGCTCCAAGACGTAGATAGTTCTAGTGGTGACTCATGAAGACAACTTTCCAAATTCAAAGTGGTGCAGAGCATCAAGAAAGAAATAGAGGATGAAGCCTGTAGTCTTCAATGGCTAGAATTCTGTTTTCAGAAGTACTGAACTACACACTGAAATCCATCATTATTCAGAGGAGCTCTTATTTACATGCTGAACTCCCAGCCGCTTCAGTGGAGCAGAAACTTGTGTAAAGTGTACCATACACACAAGTGCTTTCCCAGTGAGAATGCCTCCTGCCTCGTGGTCATGGCTGCTGGCTTCAACCCAGCCAAGAACGATAGTCATCTAACCTTACTGTATCAGTGTGAAATTCACTTATTGGCCATGGGCAGCTCCCTCCGAACAGATATCAGGATCAGAGCCACTACAACAATCCAGATTCATTTCATACCTGGTCAACAGCAACGCAAAGGGTGGGAACAGCCTTACAAACAGACCTGCTTTTTCACCCCAAGACACTTATTTTCGAGGCAGAATTGATGTACGGAGAGTGGGAATAATCCCAAGGCACGTACTGATGTTGCCTATTCTGAACTCCATTCTCTCAGTCTGTCAAGAAAGCCTGCACTTTGAACGGGTACAATATTCCTATTAAAAGCATGAATTGTAAAAGTACAAATGGGAGATGATTCTCAAAAGGCATTTTTATAGCCAGCAGAAAGCTTCATGCCAATTGCTTAAAAAGGCTTTGAAAGTTTTCCAAGACAGCACAACACAGGCCCAGATCACTCCTACCAGTTTAGCTTCATAATTGCCTTCCCTTTCAACACTTATTTTTGTCTTCAGTCGAGTGCCTCCCTCCCCGCTGCCCAAGTCCCCTCTTACTGCCAGCATCCTTCAGAAAAGGCTGAATAGAGCTTCCCTTCCCACCCCACGGACAGGACCCAGCTGTGCCACAGGTTGCCGTGGGCAGAAGCACAAGGTGCGCTTATCCAGCTGTGCCCCAAAATATTTCCAATGTTCCCAGCATGAAGTATTAGGGAGAAAGTCCAGCTCTCAGGCGCAGCGCAGCTGACTGCCAACTCCAGAAACCTGGGGCGATTGGCAATTTCTGCTTTGCCAACACAACGCCCGCGAAGCTTAACCTATTCTGTCACCAAGAATTACATGACCAGCTAAGAGGAAACATTTTCAGCTAGCCCCTCTGAGCGTTGGGTTTTACTGAGGTTTCTGCAAGTAACTTGAATAAAAGATCATACTAAGCTCTAACACAAGTTCCCAGAGTTTCCCAGAAGCCTTTTTGCACCTGCATAACGTCTGTTCTCAGCCAGTGCTGAAGATCCCATGAATTTTTAAATGCTGTATTTGGATCAGAATTTTTCTCACCTCCTTTGCTGCCATTTCTGTACATGTTGCAGAAGAGCTAGTGTGACCTGAGCTCTCTAAGACTGTCCTAGAGACCTTTACTTCTTTATTAACTGTTCCGCTGGTGTCTAGACCTCCTGGGCACTTGTATTTCCACTTCAAGATGTCCAGTGGTGCTGTCCTCACTCCTACATCCAAGGACTGTGAAACTTTTGAGCTAGCTGCTTCAGAAATGCAAATCAGTGGATGAGAAGATAATAACCTTTTCTCATTTGTGTTCCTTAACTGCTGCTTCTGTTAGTAAAAAATCTGCTTTTTTCCTTGTCTTTTTTACACCTTCAGCACTTGAATGATTAGTCTACTTCTTATTTCCTCCTCTTTGGATTTTTTTATATATTGCTAACACATTTTTATCTTAGAAAGATTTCCTGGGTTCTTCCGTGTCTAACCATGGGATTCTTCCTTACTAATATGTTATTGTTAGCTGGCTGTTATTATACATCTATGTGGGATACAGCTGTTCGTGCACCTAACTGGTCCTGATGGTCAGCTTTTGCTGGGGATAGGTCAACACAGTGTGAGAGTGATGATATCAAAGTAGCTCAACACCCATTTTTATTTTTTTCTCTGGCTTTTCATAGCCAAAATCTGCAAGTGCCTTTCTACTCTGAAGTTGTATCCCCTCTCTCCCAGTCCCCATCCCAGATATCTGCAAGGAGTAGGGGGGTCTTTCAACTCCACATGTGATCTGAGCTTTTTTCTTTGCTTGCCCCTTCAAGAGCCTGAGTTTGGGATGGCTGTGGATGTGGTTCACATGGAAATGCCTCCAGTCATCACAGCACACATTTTGGGAATCTGGGGCCCCCACAGGGACCAGAGGCTGGCATCAGCAAGAAGACACTGATGAGCCAGCGGCATGGAGCCCAGCCGAGTGAAAAGGGTAACAGCCAAGGAAGTGAGCCTGGTATTACCAAGGGAAAAATTGCCTTTCCAGTAAGGCTGGAGGCAGCAGATCGTGGCAGAAAGCGTGTGTCCACGTGCTGAGGAGTTAAGAGCTTGCCTGTTTGTCACAGACCACGATGAAGCTGAGGATGAAGAACGAGACACAAGCACTAAGCTTTCCTGAGAGGCTTAAACATCTCAAGTACCAGCACCCACAGCCCCGTAGCCCTGTAACTACAGCACTGCCACTGCTTGTAAGGGCCCGTTATGTGCAGTGCTGAGTTTTCAAGGTCTCAGGACTGAGGTTCATCAGGCTTTTTTGTCTGAACTTGTCTTAACCTGCCTAGAGCTTTGTTTTAAGCCTGGTTAGCTATATTTGCATTTTTTTCCTAATGATCAGGCAGCTATGGTTGATTTGTTTTCCTTTTGCTTATTTTTGCATGCTATAACCATAATGTTTACATTGACAGTAGCAACAAATAGCTCTTCCATGCAGAATGAAACCTTCATGCCTAATACAACGAGGTGGTGTAGAGGAAGGCAGGCTGGGCAAGATAGGAGGGCCCTTGAATGTCAGGACACAGGACACAGCGTACAGGCGTGGGATGATAAGAAAAAGGGCAGAGGCTGACATGGCAGAGCCCAGGGCTGTAAACAACTCACCAATGGGTAATTAAAGAAATGAAGCCCTGGGAGGTGGGCAAAGCATGTTTCAGGGGTAGCAAACAGAGCAAAGGACAAGTATCTAACCTGAGTAAAAGGTGCCATATATGTAAATTTGGTTGCCATGCAGAGTGGCAAATCAAGGTGTGAACCAAATGAGCAAACTTATAGAAATTATCCCAATTGACTCCTACAGGGAGAAGGAAGAAACCATCAACCTGACAAGGGACTCAGGGGTGCTGATGCCCCCCCACCACCACTCCCCAATCCTCTCAGTCTGAAGCCATCAATCTGAGCACCCAGAAGGGCAGTGGAAGGGATTGCAAAACACTGAAAAAGGACCAGACACCAGGACTGGGTATAATGATTTTAGCTGTATTGTTATTATTGAAACTTTTTCTATCGGAGTAGTATTTGCTTTTTTTTCTTTCTTTTCCTATAATAATTAGATCTGGATTAATAAGAATTCTTTGATTAGATCATTTAGATTTCAGTTATGCTAACAGCAGATCCTTAGCTCTACATATGAAATGTGTTTTCTTTTTATCCATAACAAGATTTTGAGCTTAACAGGTTCAATAAATTCCCGATGCTTTGGGGACTGAGGCAATTTCTGATTTCTCTCTCTGTTAACAGCTGTGCACACCAGACACCTGAAGGCACTAACATTCTACCATTCTCCCAGAGCAATGTGAGTAAGAGTAGGAAAGAGATGCTCAGCAGTCACAGAGCATCCATTACAGCCACTCAGCCGGAGTAGCAGCTTCACCGAGGCCCTAAATAACCACCCTAGTATAAAGGATTTCTAATTCCTGTAAGAAACATTACTCTTTCACATAACTCTGTAGTGCATGCAGATAATTCCCGCCAATGCCTAGCAGCTCTATGCTATGTGTTTTAATGTGCTCTCCCTGCTTTTCTGAGTATGACAGAACGAGGTCCCGAAAAATGTGAGATTGTCCCCAGCATCTTTGTTTCTGCACTGTGGCAATGGGGCTGTAACACTCTACAGAGACAGTCTTCAGCCAAGCATCATAGTGCAGAAGAAAGCCCCAGCTGATATTGGACGTGTAGGATCCATTATACCGGTTTCTCGCCCACAGAGGCAGAGTCAGCTCTTAACTATTCTGGTTTTATGGTCATTTTGCCTGAGGAGAGCAATTTAAAGCAGGTGCAACATCACCAAGAAATGAGGCCAGTGACCTGGAGTTTCAAAGGGATTTGAGCATCTAGATGGAAGTACAGCCTTGCTGAAACTACCCCACACTCCTCGGGATACTCCTCCCTTTACTGCTGACTACTTGGCATTGCTTTTCCCCTGGTTATTTCAGCCCTTCCGACATATGCTCAGAAATTTCCAGATCTCTGATGAAATGGATGAATTTAGGAGATGAAATGCCAGCATTTCCTTCTATAATCATCAGGATAATCCACTAAATTTCTAGAGCTGCTACCTGCAAGTCTCACTCAATATCAGGAGCTCCAGTGGGAATTCAGTGCCTCTGAAAGTCCAGCAAGGGAAAAAAAAACAGGCTACAGACAAACTGGAGAGGATATTGGTGGATGAAATGGAAGACTATCTCTCTGAGAGATGCGGTACCCCCTGGAGAAGAGGATGCGCAATCTGGCTGCTGGATAGATTTTTAGGTTGCTTTAAGAAAAAAGTGTAATTATGAATATGTAAGAAAAAAGTTTTCATTGGCAGATTAGTACCTAAATCCTTTGCAGAAGTGAAGTAAAGAGGAATTTCAGTGAGGAGAAGACAGTTGTTGGGGACAGGAGAGCAATCCCCTCCGCACAGTGTATATGCCCTTATGACGTGCATGCCTTTTCATTGCATTTCCCAACTTTCTCTCTGCCCTCTAATTTAAGGTTGCATGTTTCGATAGTAAACATCTCACAGCTGCAGAAAGGAAGTCGCAGACAGCCTGTAATTTACTGCCAAACATTGCTCTGAAAAAGTTTGCAATTTGTGATAATGGTATTGTTCCTTCAATTCTGTTCTTGTAGCTCATCCTTCATTACACACAACACTTTACAAAGCCTTCTGTGTTTAGCAGCATTAGCCCCTCAAGCAAGAGATTACAGTAAGAATATTTAAAATTTTATTACTGCAGCTATTTTTTAAGTCCCTAGTGGCGGTAAGTACAAGGTATGAGTGGGTAGTGCCAGGAAAAATCATTCTTGTTCCTATCAGGCAACAAATAAACCCCACATGTCTAATACAATTTGGCATAATAAACCCTCAGTGCAATTAGTCTGTAGATTAGTAATTTTATAGTTCAGCTGTTCAGCAATGACTCAAACCTGTTGTATGCCATCTTTCACGTAACAATATAAATAGCTTTAGCAAGCAAAACAGAAACCTGCAATTTATTGTTTGAAAATGCACTTTTCTATTCCAGATCTCTGATCTTTTTCCTGATAAAACTGTCTGAAGATGATCTGGATTAAATGGATGGGCTTTACCCAAAGCAGTCTGAGGCTCAGCTAAGAGTATAATCTGTGTCAGCCCTGAATGGACTGGAAAAGTGTACCCTTGCCCAACAATAGGCCATTTCTCTGCTAAAGAATTTGCACTTTACTGCTTTCCCAGGCAAGATATGCATCATCTCTTACCGCTAAGGAGGGATGGGGGTGTGCACAGAGAATCACTGGGCAGAATCATGCAGGCAGGATTCAAAGCAGATGGATTTGCTGTTTCTTTAGGCTAAAGGCTGAGGTCTGCTTCTAATTATGATACTGGTCAAATCCACATGGGATTCAGATTTGTGAAATCCAAGGGTTTTATTTGTTTTCTTTTAAATTTATTTTGATTTGTGATATTGGTCTTGATGAGTTTTCCCATCAATGACTCCTTCCAGAAACATTATTTAGTGTCACCACGGGCCTCCCGAGGAAAGGGGAGCGCTCCACTCTGCTGCGGAGCTATTATTCACAGACCACGTGCAACTACTCAGGATCCAGGACACTGTACTTGGCTCCCAGATTATTCCTGTACTTCTGGATTGTATCAGTACTCATTGTGTCCTCTGGAGTGTTATATTTAAACGGTTAAGCTTTTCCTTTTCTGTGTTCCAGTATGCTTGTTTCTTTTCCCCAACCGGGATACACCTTTCCTCTAGAGAAGTAATATTCAGTGCCTCAAAATTTTCTTGTGCTGTGGAAATACACTGCCTCCTTTTTGAAGACAGGACAAGGGGTGATGGCTTTAAACTGAAAAAGGATAGATTTAGATTAGATGTAAGGAAGAAGTTCTTCATGGTGATGGTGGTGAGGCGCTGGAACCCAGAGCAGTTGTGGATGCCCCATCCCTGGCAGTGTCCAAGGCCAGGTTGGATGGGGCTTTGAGCAACCTGGTCTAGTGGAATGTGTCCCTGCCCATGGCAGGAGGGTTGGAAGTAGGTGATCTTTAAGGTCCCTTTCAACCCAAACCATTCTATGATTCCAAGAGTCTCTGTTTTAACCTAAAATATGATTTTATCCTCTGGGTTTATAAACCCACTTTATACTATAGCCCAAACTCCACTGCCTTATACCCCACATCTTTCTTCTCACCTTAGTATGATGAGAAAGAGTGAGCCATGCAGGCTAGATTGCTCATCTACTTGATGGAGAACTGACCCAAACTGGTAGCTAATGGGTTGTACTCTTAAATGTGGCTTCTGTTAAGCAGATAAAAGTTTTTCTAACTCTGGTAATATATATCAAAAGGAGCAGGGCTCCTGGGAGGCCAACACGGTAGACTCTGCTGCAGTTAGCAAAACAGAAACAGGAGTATGAATGATCTACCCTTTTCATACCAATCATTAGCTGTATTTAATTCAACACCAGGTCAATAAAGGCTTGTGATCTGATAATTTCTTTAAATGGAATGAACTTAGACTAGGCAGTCAAACTGATACAGCATTTGTGAATTTGGAATTCTTTTTCAAGAACAATTTGGTAAGGTTTTGTAAAGCTAATGTGACCCTAAGGATGTTAAATATAGAGGTGATATAATTAGAAGATAGTTCTTAGTTAATCAATATTATAAAATTCTCCGAATGCTTTGGTGGATAGATCATCGTATATAGTTTTAAATAAAAATACAAAAGAGAAAAAGTCATATTTTCAGAGCAATTGTTTGGTTGAATTTTTTTTCAAAACACATTGCTGTCTTGTTCTGTCAAGATGAGAAGTTCAACTGCACAAAAGACTGTGCTTTGTAAGAGTGCTTAAAAAAATCTACTAATAGAAAATGCTTGCTTTTTTTCTTGATTTTTTCTTAAAGAAATCTGTAACCTCTGTCAGTAATTGTGTGACTGGTCAGGAGTAAATCTAGCAAAAGTGTTACCCAGGCCCTATCTCATTGCAATGTAACAGCAGTAAGAAGTGTCCTCTATGTGATTTTTATTATTAATATTTACACCTTAAAGTCATTTCATAAATATAATATGCTTTAGTGTATTTCTACCATATCCTGAAATAGAACTTTTACTTTGGTTTCTTCATGGAATGGTGTCTGTAATTTTCAGGGATTTCTGGCACATGTGTAGGTATGAGGCATCTTTGAGCAGCAAGGTCTGTTTTGGCAGCTCTTATATTCTAGCTATTGCCCAGCTTTCCTCATTTAGCAAAGAGCTCTGTAGCAGCAGGGAACCCCAGAAGACATCACAGAACCTGTGTGAACAACACATTAAACACTGGTTGCAGAATTACTGTCTTTACTTTCATCTTTGCATGACTGGCCACGTGCAGTCTCCTTCCAGTGACCAGCAAGCTGTGACATTCATCTCCTGTGTGAAGGCAGATTGCAGCTCTAAGATGAGACACGAGCTTTTGGTGGAACACAGACTGACCCCCAGAACGGCACCATGCACATTTCTGAGATCGGGCTGCACCTGGGAGAGTTTTCAGAAGACCTTGCTTCGCAGGGCTGCTGACTTGCGGGAGCATGACTGAGAACGTGGCGTGATGTGATTAGATGGGGTGATACTTCATGTTTGCTGTTAGCAGTGGGAAACATTTCACCTACTAGTCCCTAGAGGAGAAGAGGAGCTGGGAAAGATGTTGCTTCTACTTGCCAAGGACAGGTTTCCACCAGAACTCGGCATTAAGAGATACCAGCCCTAAGAATAGCCTTTTCCAGATATTTTGTGAGTCCTTAGGGACCTGATCGCATCTCAGGGTGAAAGCTCCCTCAGATCTCTCTTCTCTTTGTTAAGTATTTGTGATATCTGCAGATTAGCACCTCGCCCTCATGTTGCCAGGCTCCTCTGAGCCCACCTCAAGAGTAAACACAGACACTGCTGGTAAAACAAAGCCCCATTTACCCACCAAGAGATAAGGTCAGGTTTCTGTTAGAAGACTGCAAACTAAATTGCCAGCAAAGCATAAATACAGTTTTAATCTCACCCCTGCAACACAATGTGTCTGTTTGCTTAGGCTCTCTTACCTAGGACCTATCTCAGAAGAAAGGGCTGAAGGCACCATCCTGCCGTCAGGGTGTCATCCTCTGCTGTCCAGAAGCAGAGACCTCTTCCCCAGTGTGGAGCTGGTTTATAGACCTTAGGACTGGAGCCAGAGGTAAAAAGACAAATGCTGAGGAGAGTATTTAGGAGTCAGACTGGAAATGAGGACCACCTTAAATATCTACAGACCAGCTTTCTTCTGGTCTCTGGACGAGATAACAAAATACATTGCTGTTATATACTTTTCCTGTCATTGATCACAGAAAAAAAATTGTGAAGCTCATAAGGTTTGCTGCATACTTGCAGCTCAGATGCCCATTTAAATATTGCCTTATTTCCGTCCTTCTCCCTCCAGCAAATGTCACAATCAGCACAGCAGAGCTTCTGAAGGTCTTGTTTTCCTCTGATAGCATGAAGCAGCCCAAATAATATCACTGGGCTGTGGCTAGAAAGCTCACTAGGGAGAAGAATTAACCCAGCTGAATAAACATGGGTCGGTTTTGGCTAACACCTCAGGGTGAAATCTCTAGGTCACTCCGGCTGAAAATGACAGTATGAAATGGGTCAGACATCCAGGCCTCGGCTCACCCTGTTTTCCAGGCTCTAAAGTCAGTTTTCAGAGGCGAAGCAAGCAGGGAATGTTTTCCTGCTGACCCAGTGGGGTTAATGGGCTCTGGGAGGGCACAGGGGAGCGCTGGAGCCTGCAGAAGAGAAGGATGGAGACAACCATCCTGGGGGAGGACAGGACAGTGGAGACGAGGCAGAAAGGGAGCAGAGCATTGTTGCAGCAACAGTGAGATCCTGCAGCACCATCCGACTGCGCCCCGGTTCTCTGCACAGTCGACAGAGAGGAATAATCATGTTTTGAAATGGCTGGTTTTAAAAGACACAGTAAATTTCCTGACCGACACCTCCCTGGTAAATGTGTATAAATTCCCTTGGATAACATGCTGCTCGGAGAATTACAGGCTCTGAGTGCCTGGGTAAGTTTTACTGCTTTGGTTTCCATAGGCTGGCTAATGGCTGTGAAATTCCCTCCCAGCTCTTAGTTTGAACACTGCATCCGCAATTGAAAAGCACTCACGTGTCTACCCCTATGTTAGATAAAGGAAGAGGCTACATGGGCTATATGGTATGTTATACTCCTTGATGCAGCTAGAGGGATACCAGAAAGCCCCGTCCATCAGCAAAGCTGTAACCTTAAGTGAATAAATACACAGAACAGCTTCTCCAGCAAAAAACAACTTTGAGCACCAGGAAGAATAAAGTCCTAATTCTGCAAAGATATTATCAGCAGCCACTGCAGCACCTATTGTTTCTATTCATAAGCTCCCTCCTGTATCTTTGCCTCTGTTACTACATCAATTTCAGGCTATTGAGAAATTCCTCAGTTCCCAAATCATGCTCAAGCTACTCTAACCCCTGGATGCACTTGAAAGCAGCTGATTCTGATTTGTTTTTTTCTCTATTATCTCAAGTTTCCTCCCTTGACCTCTGGAAGAGATACCATTCAAACACTCTGAAAAGAAACTCTGACTTGCTAGTTACATAAACTTTCCAACAAAAGGCATGCATAATTAGATCACCCGATTTTGTGCAGTAGCAGAAGCCTTATTAACAGCCAGCAACCCTAGAAAGACAGCTTTTTCTTAACTAAAGCAGAACTACAGTGCTCTGAGGCTGTAACACTGAGAAAACTTGGGACAGTACTTATCTGCTATAGATGACATAATGATGTTAATTAATGGACTCCAGAGAGTCTCCTTAGTTTGTCTACAAGCACATTTAAATAAAAACTTTTCTACTACTGACCTGAACTCTCTTTTACGGACCAGTTCTGCATTGCATTTGCTATGGAGACAAACACCGTGCCCATATGTAGAGTAAAATAGCTGTATGGCAAAATAGGGTCATAGGGAGTTCACTCGGCACAGAGTAACCACTTGGTGTTCCTTCCAGCAATGGACATACATCACGTCGGACAACGCTAGATGTTGCACACATCTGCACAAAGCAAAGCTAAAGCTCAGACAATGATGGCGATGGTCACTTGGTTGTTAGACAACTGCTGTTACAGCTAAACAAGCGAACATGAGCTCCAGGCAGATGATGGCTCCTCCATACACGGCTGTTGTGTTACTACAAAAGCTTGTGACCTGCTCCTCAACATGGGGCTACGTGGCCACCATAGGTAGTGAAAAGCATCTCTTGATGTTTCTCTGGGCACGTAGACCAATTCATATCTTTATGAGTGTCTCCAAACAGACAATATCAAGAGAAGCTGACACTGTCCACGGGAGATACGGACCTAGCTGTTGTCCAGATCACAGCCACAGTTAGGGGCTGTGAAAGGCTCAAAAAGTTTCATTTAGAAGAATGTCCTCTCCCATGGGAAATGAGGAGAATGGAGGCAAGGAAAACCATCCTGGAGAGCTCAGCTAATCTGGAAGGACTCCAGTGGCCTCGCACAGGCACAGCGTGGTGTCTTTGGAGGGTTGAAGAGTGTGTTTGGGTCTGATCTTGCATCCCTGCAGACACAGAGCTTCGGGTGCACAAAAGGGTGAGCTCAAAGCACAGCTGGGCCCACGTGCACATCTGCAGGGACACGGAGCGTGCTGGTGTGTGCAGGGTGGTGGAGGAGCGTGGCATCTGGGTGTTCCCCTGCAAGGATCTGCCTGTAAGCAAGGTGCCTGCTCTGCCTTTATATACAAGGCAGTCTCTGGCTCTTGAGGACAATTTTACTCCTCTTAAAGTAGACATTAGCTTGGCTAAGTTGGATGCTTGGCAGTTGCAAAGGATGCGTCTACACTATTGTTTTGGTTTGGATCACACGTGAGCTTTAGAAGTGATTCCCCTGATCAGCTCCATGGATACTGCGAACAGCCTAAATACTCCTCCCAGCATCATCCTCCGTATTTTAGGGGAGCTTCAGCAATCACTTGTCAAATTTCAAAGCTTGACAAAGCGGCTGTTTCACTCCCAGAAGGACGTACACTTTGTTCTTCCTGAGCAACAGCCCTGAAGTCTGATCGATGAAGTCTGACCATGACAATAAAGGAGAACCTGGACCAGGGTGGCAGTGGCAGATAAGGTGAGGATGGATTTAAGCCCCTGTGCACCCCATGGCTCTCGAGCAAGTGCAGAGCTGACGGTTTCCTCACGGAGATGAGATGAAGGCCAGGGTCACCAGAGCACCGGTCCAGCTGGTAGACTATTGAGCAGCTCCCATCATTCCTTAACTGGGCCAAGGGCACAGCTGGGAAGGAGAATTCAATTTGAACACTACAGCTTGGTGAGGAAGTATTCACTTCTCATTCCCTTTTATTACTGGGTAGAAATTTGTCATCCCACCCTATTTATTGGTGGAAAAGAGCTAGTTTCAATGGATATTCCTCTGGAAGTTAAAATGAAAATATTTTCATTAAAAAAAAATTAATTTCTTTGGGCTCAAAACATCACTGGAAATTAATCTACACCTAATAAGAAGTTCAATGTCAAAAGGCAATGGATGTTGAATTTTAGATTTTTTTTAATCTATGTGGGTGTTGGGGAGGTCCTCCCTCTCCCTCTTTGCCAGAGGGAGATAGTGCTGGGGCTCTACATGAGTCCTCTGCCTGCCTGCACCAAAGGGTCAGTCACCTTCATTTCCTCCATCAAATGATTCAACTTTCTGCAAAAAGACAAAGCACTGCCTGACCAAAGCAGGCTCTGCTGCCTCTCACTGAAGGATGCTGCTCTGGGCTGCTTCTCTCCGGGGTTTGGACCAGTAATTCCATCTTGGCCGTGTGCCTTGGAAAATGATGTGATTCTGAGAAAGAACCGTGGTGTGGCTGTCAGCTCCCAGACAGCCCAAGCCGTGGCCCACATCTTCCTGGCTCTTCTGTGAGCCCCTTGAACACATCCATGTGTTGTCGCTTCTCATGTACGCTGACCGCGAGCACCTCAGCATAGGGAGCAGCTGTTTATTTGGTATTCGTACAGCACTTAACATGATGAAGTTTAGGGTGGTTTGGTTTTGTTTCTTCTTCTTTTTTTTTCGGAAGGAAACCTAGAAAGAAATAAAAAAAAAAATACAAGAAGAAAGCAGAAGATGATGTTACATGTCATCTGATACAACCTCTTACTCCATGGCATCACAATGAATATGTTTTGCTGAATTTAAAAAAAATGTGGATTGTCTCAGCTGGCAATGGAATAGAATACAAATGCGAAGTCAGTATGAGCTAAAGATTTGTAACCTGATCCAGCCAGGTCATGGAGTGCCAAGATTTTTCTAATTACCTAAATCAAGGAATTGTGTGAGCCACGGGACTAATAAATCCTGATGTTCTGTGTCCTGCTTTTGAATAAGTCTCTACTGTCTAATGAGGGGACAGTTGTTAGTTTTTCCTTCCAGAAAGGAAGGAAATTCACTCAAACCACTTGAGACCACTTCATTACTGGTTCCTGAGATAACCTGGGAGGGGCAGGACTTGCGATCTGCCCCAGGAGCTCCCCCGAGGAGCCAAGGGAAGCCAGTGCGCTGGCTACAGTAGTACTGGAGGACCTCTAAGGAACTCTGGAAACGCTGTTTGTGATGTGGGGCTTTTTCCTTCCATCACTTTTTCTTGCCTAGAGGAACCATCAGCTCTTTGGAAAAGCAGTTGTAGTTTTGTAAAGTGTCTAACATAAAGGAGTTCTGACCTAGGCAGGTGCTTACTAGAGGAACAGGGTGATCCTACCTTTTGAGAAACTTTCTGGCAGGCTGCTTACTCAGCCACTTAACTCTAGCGAGATGATGGCTTTTAGCTCTAGAGAACAAGTGCTCACAACTCTGACATCCTGGCCATAAAGGGCAGGCAAGTCCAGGCCTTTCCTCTCCTGATTTGTTCCCAGCATGATGAAAGAGAAACTTCTCGTGACCTAGTGAGACTCCTGCAGGGAGATGGCAACCATTTGGAAAGCAATCTGATGAACTGAACAGATTAACAGCACGTTCTGCAAAGGACATGGGAGTGTCCTGGTAAGCTGCTTCAATTTGAGTGTTTGAAGGATCCTGCCTAGAATCCTGGTTTTTGGCAAAATATACTTACAGTTCCTGTTCCCTTGTCCTGCCTTGAGAAAGAGCCAGGGGAAACTGCCAATCCCTGTCCTGCTGTTCCAGACATCCCATCTGATATCTTGCCTGGAGAGTAGTTTTTCTGGACCAGTCCTGGATCTGCTCTATTCCTGCTCTTGCAGAAGCAAGGGAGGTGGAGAACTGGTGCAGAAGTCTCCCTTGACTGACAAGTCAATGAATACTGAACTACTTACCTTTCCCGATGGGTCACCACTTCTGACAGCCAAAATGCTCGGGGAATACTTGTAGCTGATGGTTCTCTCAGGAGAGATTAGACTTGTCTCACTCTTAACTCAGGGAAAGAGAAAGCTGAGGCCACTCTGTCACTGCTGGTTATTTCCACCTGTCCTGCTGCCCTCGTTGGCCTTGTTTGCTGTTTTCCTTCATTGTTCTTTTTTAAGGTGTAAGAGATGAGTTGTTAAGTGCTGTGGGTGATGTCCTGGTGTCTCTGGCCTGCTGCCACTTACATCACATCATGTAGGAGCTGCAGGGTCGTGTAAAGCCCCTGGAAGAAATCTCTGAGTTTGTCTTCAACACCCTGAGCAAACTTGCTACCAGCTATGGTGCAGCAATCTCCACTTTGTGCTTCGACGTGACACCCTCTGAGAGCTGGGAGAAGGGATCCTTCCCTCTACTGCCAGCACTCGCTGTTAAACTGAAGGGCTGCAATGTTATCGCTGCCTCATCTCTCGCTGTCCAGGACCTGCTGCACACTGCGACCTACTGACACAGGTTCCTTCGGGATGGGAACATTGGGGAGACCAAACCTACCAGACCTGCTCCACCCTCTCCTCCCAGTCCTACCCTTGAGTCCTTCCCTGCTCCCATCCCTCTCGCTGGAGACCAGCCCGCAGGCTTTACCCTAGCAAGGGACTTTCTCACTTGGTACCTACCCATTGACTTTCTCTAGCATCTCTTGAGTCCCCGTTGCCCTTCTCCCTCCCCGCAAAGGCCTGCCAGCCCCAAACCCTTGCCCAACAGAGATGCTGAGGGGTTTCCACTGTAGCTTCTCATTGCAGGCTGCTCTCCTTCCCTCTGCTCTCTCCCTTGTGGCTTGGGAGGGCGTGCACATCGCACTGAGCCAAGCAGGCAAGAGCAAGCTTTTCCGTGGCTGTAAGCATTTGCTGCAAGTGCCAGGGAGCAGAGGGAGCAGAGGTGGCCGCCCCGTGTTGGACACTTCAGTCTGTTCTCAGGCTGCCACAGAAACTTCTCAACTTGGCCAAGTTCAGGCTCTTTCCGGCTTCAAACCGTCTTGGCAAAACCAATGTCTGTAGCTCGGGAGATGGATGTGGGCTGGAAGAAAAAGGCAGTTGATGTAATTCTGGTCCTTAACCTCCTGCGACAAGGCTTGGAGAAAAGAAAAAAAAAAAAAAGGTGTGATGGGAAGAGGAGGAGGAGTGAGAACCAGCTCGGTGCTTTAATGAAGACTTCAGAATGTCTCACACCTTGTCCCTGAATTCAAATCTCTTCCAGAAATGAACACCGAGGAGCACAGTGTCATTGTTTGAGACAGCCAGGGGTGATAATGCGAGATACCCACACAGGTACATATTTTTTTGGTTGATCTGTTTTTCCCCTTCTTTTGTTGAAGTTCAAGAAACATGCTTTAAAAAGTGTAAGTATGCACTTCAGACCTTGGGAAAAATGTTCCTTCCCTTGGAAGAGGAAGGCTGGTTTTGTCACAAAATTCATTTTCTCTTCTGCGGGGCTATTACAAACTGGCTTTACAGAGAATAATATTTAAAATAGTTTGGTTGGAAGTGATTGCAGCCCTTTTTGTATTGCAACACACTGGAATACCTGAAATTCTCCTTCGGGTATAGTAGCTTTTCCTAGACCGACTGACAACCTCCTGGGATAAACCTATGGAAAGGACATCACGCTCCTGAGATGAGGGATCCTATGTCCCCTTCTTTTCTCTGCCAGACCTCTGCGCCCACCATGGCCAACCTTTTCCACTGGCACCCACTGCTCAGGACAGGGCTACGGGTCCCCCAGAAAATCCACAGGGAATCATCTCCCTCTTATGGTGCGATCCCGTACTACACTTGGGTGCTCCTCTCCAAGCTCTCCAGCATTTGTTGCTCCAACGGGCGCTTGGAAATGCCGAGCAAAGAGGTGGCATCTCGCCTGCTTGCGGGAGTAGGCAGGGGGGCAGGCAGAAAACACGTCAACAAAACCATTGCAAGAATGAGAGGGTCTAAAATGGGGTGGGCTGGAAATTAGAAGAGGGTATAACTACCAGCGAAGGAAAACGAGGGCAGGAAGGTGATGACAAGGTTGTTCAGTTTGTGAGTGAAATCAGAGGCAGAGATTGCCCGTGGCTGCTGAGGACTGGAACCGGTGAGGCAGAGCTCCCAGCCCGTCGTTTACACACCAAATGCAAAAATATTCCTTTGCCTTGGCTGTGGCTGCGCTGGGGCACGCGGTCCCTCCTCCAGAAGAAGGATGCCGGGGGTGTGAGCAGCACGGGTCTGCTTGCCCATCGGACAAGTGAGCACTAACCTGGCAGGACTCAGCGCTAAGGCTGGAGGCGTTGCCTTCACCACTTTGGCCAAACTCTTACAAATTCCATATATCTCTTCTCGGCAGAGTCGCACTGTCTGGTGGAGCTCACTTTTAGGGCAAGGGGGCTGGTGCTGGGGAGCAGGGAGGGCAAGAGCCGAGCAGGCTGCTGTGCCTGCCGTCCCAGCTTGCAGCCTGGCTCTACCCCCTCGTGATCACCACCGTAGACCTTGTAGATCTCCACCTGATGTCAGGGAAGAAGTTGTCAACCCAACTTGCCAAAGTGATCCTTAGAGCTGCAGGAAACGTACAGAAGGCCGGGTTGGCACTGGTCTGCTGGGACATGCCTGTGTTGCTCCATGGAGACCCGACTGCCCAGCCAGAAAGCGCTGCAGCTCCCAGCTGGCTGGGGAAGCAGCTCTCCTCCTGCAGCTCCCAGCCGGGAGGGAAGCTGGTCCTGCCCAGTGCCCCTTGCCCGAAAGACAGGGCTGCCAACGTGTTCTCATGGGACATGCCCAGAGCCTCCAGCACAGCAGCCCCAGACCAGTCTGGCACAGAGGCCAAGCCTGGTTTTCATCATCAGTCTGATAAATGGGAAACCTTCATGAAGCAATTTCTGCTACGTCCGTGCATCAGTCTTAGAAGAGGAATGCAGGAGCTTCCCTCTGCTCAGGTGGCTGTGTTGTTCACAGAGCTCAGGGGAGGCCTCACTGCGTGGTCAATATTCAGTGGGAAAAGCCAACCTAGATTAAAAAGAATTCACAGTGAGACTGGCCACATTAATTTAAACGACTAAGCTATCCCCTTTTTGCTCTTCACACTTTGTGATTCTCATAAACCTCACAACTGCTTGACTGATCACTTTTAAGCTAGACTATTTGTGTCCAGTTAACACCAGTGGCATCCAGAAAGGTGATGCAAGAGCGGTGCTCATCAGCAGTCCGGGAGCACACACCGGGGCGCATCCCCTTTGCCGGTCATGGCAGAGCTACTGCCTCTCTGCAGAGCTCCTCTCCGCTTCCCACCTCCCAACCACATCTCCTGCAGCTCAGCTAACGTGCCAGCTAATTAAATACATTAACAGTCAGGTGCTCGTCCTCTGAGATGGGACCCGGGAGTTACCCAGGGGTGGCTTCGGCTTCCCAGCAGTGCCGCTGGCTGGTGCTGGACTTCATGGGCTGCTCCCATGCCCAGTCCTTGTCTGCAAGTTTTGCCCCTGGATTAAATCACCTTGATGGGACCCGCGATCAGGAGCAGTGAAGGGGAAATGCCAAATGCGCCTGAAGCCAGGTTTATATTTTGGCCATGCTCATCCCTTCGAAATCCCTACCTGAAGAGTGGCTGAGCGCTCCAATGCTGTTCATTTTGTTGGGTTACATCCTGACAGTGAGAAAGTTCCTGACCTTGCTCAGTGAATCAGCAATAAAGCTAATGAATTTCGAAGGATATCCCAGTATATGTGAGGGGTTCTATTTACAGGTTTCCCCTAAATATTTCCCTTTTTGCAAAAATGAAAGCTGCAGTTCTCATGTAATGGCATGAATTTACAGGCTAGGAAAAGCAGCCTAGCTCCTGACTTCCAAAGGACACAGGGAATGGGTCGGGAACAAATCCCTTCCAAACTGCTCAGGTACCTTCCCTCTAGTGCTGCCAGGAACAACTGCACATGGTTAGCCCTACTGCACCAGCCATGCTGCTCTCTAGGTGAAATCCCTGGACCCAGAGACCCGTTAATCACCACAAAACCAAGGCAGAAAGCAGGAGGTGATAGGTGGCTGTAAATCCTGGATTCTCACTTGCAAGGAATTCTCCAGGCTCCCAGTCCTGCTCAGTAAAACACCAGCATTCACCGCAACGTGTGTCCCACAGAAGAAAGGCCCCTTGCCAGCTACCATTCCCCACCTGCCCTTCTGGTGGAGTTTAAAGAGGACTTCTCACTTAGCCTTTCGCCTATTTGCTTTAACAGGGTACATCTCTAATCACATTCACATTATAGGGAAAATGGGAAAAAAAGAATCTGAGAATTTATTTGCTATTCTGGAGTAACAGTCTCTGAGTAATGTTACCTACAGATGCAGTTGAAAATAAAACAGATTATGGAGTTGAATGGCTAGATGTGGTACAGCAAGCAGAGGTAGACATTTCCTGGTGAAGTTGTAATTTAACATGGAAAGTACAGGGAAAAAAAAGCTTAACAGAAGACAAGAAGGGTACCTACTGCTAGGGACAGTGGTGATGGAGAAGGAGGAAAAATACCTGTGAAGAGATTTGTGAAAATCACCAAGTATTTTGTTCACACTCCATGTCCTGTCCATGCTCCCAGTGCACAGAAGTCACAGGAGGTCCCTGTCCCACCTGGAAGGACCATTTGGACCGTTACGATTTCTTTGTGCGACCAGCTCCTCCGAAGTGGTCTTTTAATGGGCTGCAGTGATTGGAGCTGCTCGCGGCACACCGGGAGCCGTCGGTGGCAAACTGCTTCTCCCAGCGCCGGCTGCTTCGGGTCGTGGCAGCAGCCACGTGGCGTTGCTTCTGGTCACTGACTGGGTGACATTTCGTTCAGTATAAATTACAAATGTCACAAGCGAATGAACAGTTTGAAATTCATAGAGTCATAAATTGGAAGGCCAGGGGGGCCATTACTGTCAGCCGCTCTGACCTCCTGTATAACACTGGCCATAAAACCGCCGCCAGGAGCTCCTTTATCCAGCCGGGCAATTTGTGCCTGAGCAGGAGCGAATCTGTGAGAAAGACACTCTGTCTTGATTAAAATCCCAATGTGACAGAGAGCTCATATATCCCGGGTGAGACCTCCTAAAGGCTAATTACTCTCGCAGAATTCATACCGTATTCTCGCTTTGGGTTTGCTGCTCTCCTTACCTGCATTACTCACAAAGCTCCCCTGCAAAAACCAAACTGGATATTTTGTTGTACCTGCTCACGTTTGACTGACTTAGGGACCATTGCTGTTTGGGGACTAGATTCACAAATCACGCTGAGCAAACAAGTAGGGGCATGGGATCACCTGCAGGTTTTGGAAATACCAAAATATTCAAGGCATTCATCAAATATATTTTATACAAATGATTCGCTGAGCCCTCATCTGAAAGGGGCTTGCGCCCCCAGTAAGGCCATACAGGGAAAAGGGAGAAGGCACAATTTAGGAAGCGCGAGTGCTGCAGGAAAGATGAAGAAACGGGCTTTGAAATGGAGGTGCCAGGGCAGGGGACCGGCTAGTTTCTCCACGTTCACACCAGCGCAAAACCTGACCTCCCATTCCCATGGCAACCCTAACCCAGCTGCATCGCACCGAGGCGGATGAAGGCATAAATTTAACAGCAAAGCCAGTCATCTCAGACCCTCGGCGCATGTGATGCAGCCGAGTTCGGGTTGCTGGGGGAACCATAACTTTTTAATCACACTGCATTAAGGGTTTTATTACTCTGCATATTTATAAGGGCCGGTTTATTCAGCTCCGTTGAGAAAGAGAGAGAGATTTGCCATTTTTATTGTGTCTTTCATATTACCCCAGGTTTTTGCCTCGCTTTGTACTGCACCAGTGTTGGTGCAGGCAACCAGGGTACCGCTGCTGAGGGCAAATGGGGTGCAAAATAGTCACAGCATGTGCAAGCAAAATAGCAAACAGAGATGCTAAAGAGAGAACTGCAAAGTATCCGAAGGAGGGAGTTCATCGAGGGTAGATCAGTGCTTGATACAATACGTAGTATTTGTGTGGATTTTGAGTGGGACAAATGTTAGGAGAGTGTTTTACACAAAACGGCAGCTATAAACATTTCAACAACCAAAAAGAATGACAACTAAAGGGAAAAAAATGCTCAATGAGCTACTTTCTGGAAAGACTGAGGAACAAACACAACCTAGAAGAGAAGTTTTCTGCCCTCCAGGGCTTTTGCGCACCCTTATTATTCTCCCTCTTGGCCTGTACAGCCTTGCTCAAAAACCTATTGGGAAAGCTTTTGGAAAAACATTTACACTAGTCTTTGTCTGAATCAGCTGGAAAAAATGTACTTTCCAAAACATTTGGAGAGGCACAAAAATGACCTAAAGAAACCCCTGGAGGTTGTCCTGGGCTCAGGGCTCAGACAGACTTGTTCCTTTGGATTTAGCTGCAGTGCTTTAACATGTCCCTCCAAACTGTACACTTTCACCCCACTGGCTTGAGTATATCGGGGTTCTTGCTGAGCTGCTCGGCCCGTTGGACTGGCTGGAGTGGGAGGTGGGAGGTGCCAGGGCCAGGCATCTCCTCCTTCGGCCCTGGAGAGGACCAAGCGAGGTGCTGGGAGGCTGCGTGCAGCCCACACGGGGCGAGCGATTTGGCTGCCCTTGCTGAACCTTGCAGACAGATGAGCTCATTGCCAAGGAAAGTCCCTTCTGAAAGCAGCAGGAAAAACAAAAACTGTTAGCTTTGTGCCATGTGCTTCGGAAAATCCCTTCCAGCGCTCCAGTCATCACGAGCTCCATCCCAGACAAGCTGAGCATCTGGCTGTGCCTCAGCCTGGGCTTTCGATGCCAGCCCCATCTGTGGCGGTGATGCGCCGAACAGAAACAAGACCTATAGCTTCCTCAGAACAACTTCCAGCACTGGCTGCTGGGTCTATGAGAGGTCTGTGGGCACCAGAAACAGTGGGGCCTCTGCAGGGGCTGAGAAGAGCTCGTTTGTTTATTCCAGTGAAATAAATACTGGGGAGAAAAGGAAGGAACAGGAGCTGGTACCACCTGTACCATGGTGGGTCACACAGGTTGGGGTGCTCCCGCTGCTCGCGTTTGTCCTCTCCGCCATCTGCTCTCCTTTCCACCTCTGCCAACAACTCCTGCTACGGCTCCCCAGCCCCGTCCCGCTCCCTCCAGCGATGCCCATGGTCTTGGTGGTGCCAGCAACAGGAGCCATGGTGGCAGCAGGAGGTGCCCCAGGGGCTCTTTGCCTCTCGTCCTCTCCTCTAACGCTGCCGGCTCAATGTCTCTTGTCCTTCACTTTGCTCCAGTGCTGATTTTCCAATTTTTGAAGATTTTGGGCTTTGACCATCAGGGTGACGAATGGGCAAACGCATCTCGCATCGAAAGGCTCCAGCTGTGCTGGGGGAGCTGCTGCGCTGCAGGACTGGGAGGGATGAGCGCAGCGTGTTTCGCTGCACGTGGGTTTGCCAAGGCTGCAGCCACTTCACGTGGTGAGTCAGGGACAGCTGATCCTAACCCCGTGAGACTGCATATTGCAGAGGAGCAGTCGCCCTTGGTCAGACCAAATGTCCATCCGAACCCACGGCTTGTCCCTACCAGCAGCAGATGCCATGGGAGGAGGGTGAGGCCAGGCTGAACCCACTGCAGCATCTCCCCAACCTCTCCTCCCCACCTCTGGGGACCCAAGGGACCTCCTGGGCCAGAGTTAATGCCTCTGCAGGCAATAGCCTTTAAACAACTTTCTTTTCATGATTTTCGCTGAGGGCAAGGGGGAGCGTGCTGGGCAGGAGATTATCGTGGATGCGTTTCATGGGAATGCCTCTGAGCCGCGGGGTGCCCTCGTGTCAGTAAAGCAGTGCAGCGCACTAGCCTGGCACACACAAAGCCTGAAGTAGGACACTATGGGTTTAGAATAATGTAATTTCACAAAGCTTTCTGGCTTTATGGGGCAGGCTGTCATGCTCGCCTGTTGGCACGGCGGTGAGCAGGGAGCCGCTGGTGCCGGATTGCCGCACAGCCATGCCGGCTGCTAGCGCCGGACTGGGGGCAATCCTCACACCTTATCCCAAAGCCCTTTGCCCAGTTGCTGTCAATGCTCTGATGCCTTTTTTTTTTCAGTGCCCTTTTCTCTGCCATACAGCCAGTCCTTTAGAAGCACACAAGGTATTTTTAGACCCAACTTTGAAGTGCTTCAGGTCTGCCATCGGGTGACTCAGCTGCCAGTGCTATCTACTTTAGTTTTACATTCAAACTGGGCAATTACAGCCCTGAACGGCTGTTTAGAGACCATACTTCCTTGTCATGCTCTCATATAGTTTGCACGCGGCATTGTCTGTAAAGAAGCGCTTTGGTACGTGTCTAACGACTTTCCAAAGCAGGTGGAGAATCAAGCCCTGGGCTGTCACACCTCTTTCCTCCGGCTGCTTGTCAACCCACCTTCCTGTGCCCTTCGTAACACCACCTTATTTCAAGACGATCTGGCACGCTCTGCCAGGGATGCTGCCCAAGATGACAGCTTGCAAAAGATTGCTGCAGGATTCGGGTCACAGCCGGAGCGTAAGGTGGCATTTTCTCCCTAATGAAAGTCTCTCTCACAGCTTTTTCCTTTCAGAGGAAGAAATCTCCACAGCTCACAGAGCCATTTGTACTGGTTTAATGATGCTCAAGACATTTATCCCGGGGAAGGTTTCTGCCTGAGCTCCCTGTTTACTTCAAGCCAACTTATTTATAACATCCCTTCCTCCAGTTCTTGAATCCTTCACCTGCACGAACATCTCCTTTAGATCATCTTTATTGAATACAGTTAAGTGTAGCTCATGGGGTTATTGAATAACAGGCATGAACTTACCAAAATGAGATAAATCACTCTCATATTAGCCTCTCTCTATTAAACACATTTCACCCTGAGGCATTTTTCCATAGAACAGATACTATATATCAAGCCTTTGAATACTCGAAGTAGCTAACGCAGGCTTCTCCCAGCAAGAAGGCACACGACGGGAATGCAGCAGCCCTCTCCGAAGGAAGCTTTACTGCCTAAAATATTTATTAGAAATAACATCCTCTGTGTGAAGCTTGAACGTTAAGAGCTGGAGATGGAGTTTTGAGCTACGTTTGCTCATATCGGATTCTCTTTCATGCGGTGCAGAATTAAACGGCGAGGTACCGCGCTGCAGTGAGTCACCACCGGTCCCCGACATCTGCCTCCGCGGTGCCCTCCCTGGGGCCACTTACGGACGTGCCCCTACCAGGCACCAGCTTTGCCCCCACAAATCAGCAGCTGTGAGAGGCGATCTTTGCCTTCTTGAGATATTTAAGCTTGATTTGGCAGAGTGGGGGGGGCAAGACTGGGAAACGCTGATGCCATTTGGGGATGCGAAGGGGACTCGGCGGCTGCGTGCTCAGCCCCCGGCACAGTGGGGAGCAGCGGGTCCTGGTGCTGCCCAGCCCCAAAACACGCCGCCTCCTCACCCGCCCTGCGGCACCCTTGGACTCATGCACCTCCAGACCACTGGTTTGCCTTTTTCTCTAGTTACTTTGCATCCCGGCACTCCTTTTAACTTCTCTTACCATGGCCTCACCTTTGGTATTTTCACAGTCCGCATCACATCCACATATTTCCTTCCCTACCTCGTGGTTTGACAGGTCTCGGGGGTTTTGGTGGATTTTTTTCCCCTCTTGCATCACCTTGTCTGAGTTGGAAGCCTGAGGGGGTTCGGTGACGGTTTATTTGGGTGATCCTGCTCCCAAACTGCATTTGCTAACTCCACACCATCGATGCTGTAAGGTCTCTGGCTGAGCTTCAGCACCAGGTCGGTGAGGTGAAGGCACAAAATCTCTTCCCACCACTTTGCCAGGGGTGTGTAGAATCCCTCCTGCACGTGTTGGTCTTCTGCAGGGGAAGTGAGGCAAAACCACCTCCCCTTTTGTGCACTTCTGTCCAGGTACACAACTTGAGGGGAACCATCAGCGGCCTCTGGCATCTCTTCTGCAATCAGAGAAGAGGGCTGATGTCTTTAGCTTGCTGGAAAATGGCCAAAATCTCTGCAGAAATCCTCTGTTGCTAACTGCTCCCATTTTCTATGATTTTCAGTAGAGCCAAAGTTTGAATTATTTTCAGATAAATAGATTCGCTGCAATACAAAGAAGAGGAAAAAAATGTATACGTATATACAGTAATCTGCCCTGATGCATCACCACGAAGATTAGTAACCTTTCAGGAACAGGCACATTCACTGGAGTATTGCTGGATCCTTGCTCCTTATGCACAGGATTTTGTTCTGAATAGCTCTTGGATATTAACTAAAATCTTATAAATAATTAGCATAATCAATATTTTAAATCCCAGCATTGTTAAGGATTACACAAGGATTGTTAAGGATCAACACAGGTGTATTTGTAACCTCAAGGAGCATAAATCACCTTATTTCAAAATTACAGTTTAAGTTGCCTCTTTCAAGGAAAATAATTTTCACAATCAATTAATTAGGTTTCCAGCCAGGGGAAATGGTTTTCAGTGTGAATGTTTAACTTTTTCTCTCTGGGAACCCCTTTAATTAAGGAATAAACTGTAAATTTGATAACAGCGATGACATCCGTATGTTATATTTAGCGTCCTCTGTCCGTGAAAGGGGCTTTCCCGCCCCGTTTTGCAATGTTCTGCAGAAAACCGTGGCGGAGACCAGAGCTGCACCACCCCTACTCCTGCCCGTACCCCCCGCACCCTTCAGGACCCCCCTCAAGTGCACAGAAGCCCACGAGCAGCATTTCTGGCTGCAGCAGCCCTGCCGAAAACAAATTGGGGTGGGAGCTCCCCTTCCATGGCCTTTTTGTTCAGACTGAGGGCTTTTGACGTGTTACACCCACTCTGTCTTCCAAAGCCAGATTCCGGCGTGGATTTGCCCCGTTCCTTCGAGGTATGTGCACGTTGCCGCGTGGGTGACTTCATTAAAACAGAAACCTCTGGGATACCGCTTCTTCTGGTTCTGAGTGAATTGGATTCCATACTTTTAAACTTCTGTGAAAAAATCCGAATAGACAAATATGACAGATAAATTTCCACGCTTACGTTTTACGTTGGTCCATTTTCACCGTCTTCTCTCCTGGTGGAAACTAAAATCACTCTCAGAGCCATCTCCTACTGTGTAATCTCTTAACCAAAATCATCCATCTCTCCTAAACACGGCCCAGCTCGCTGTTTGTCAGAGCAGCGGTTTGGTGCCTGTGTCACCAGTTTCCCCAGTGACTGCATCTCACTGTCCGCACATTCGGGGTGCTGCACTCGTCAGGCAAGGGCACGGCAATAAATCCCTGCGGGGGCTGAGACCAGGATTGCAGCTCCCGGCAAACACTTAACTTCAAGCAACACAACCCAGTGCTGTGTAAGGCAGGTGTAGACCATCAGGTGCTCTCCCTCTTTAGTCGCCCTTTGGGCAATTTGATCCGTCTTCGGGTGCCCATGCACTTTTCAGCTTTTCAGTCGGGGAAGAGGAGGTTTTCCTTGCCTCAGACCTGACCAGCAACGCCTGCGCATCCCACGGAGCCGGAGAAGCGCGTGATTGCGAATGACAGCCTCACCTCTTCACCCATGGAGCGAGGGTTGGACGAGATCTGATCAAGCAGCTGCTCATCAGCCCCGGGCGCCGACCTCTCTCCCAGCAAAGCCTCCAAGGCAACTGGGGGGATTTTCAAACCAGCTGGTTTTGTCTGGCATGCAAATAAATTGCACGGATAGCTTACATACCTGCACAGCTGGTGGTAAGGGAACACAGATGAGAAGCTTATATAAGGATTTCTAAGTTCCCAGGCTGGGGCATCACGCTCCTCTCACCTTTCCCTGATGTTCTGAAGGCAAGGTGGGGCAAAGAGCCAGGGCAAAGCGTGAAGCCTGCGCCCCGAGGACATCAGGAGCGCCCATGCTGTGTATGAGCTGTCTGCGCTGAGGTGAGCGCACCTCAAAGCGCACAGCCACCGCGGTGGTCGTTCCTGGCACCCAAACGCAGAATTTATCCCCAAAGAATCCTTCTCCACAGCTTGCTGGTTATCTCCGTGTTCTGATCTACAGGAGCACATGGCTGAAGCAGAGGTGAAGCGCGCCAAACAATTTATTCTATTCTCTTCCCTACCCAGTTAACAGAAAGAACACACTAAGGCAGAGCTTGGCTGCTGTAGGGAGCCTTACAGGTCCCTACGTATATTTGAGAAACATTATAAACAGCAAAAGAATTTTAAATTTAGAAGTTCATTGATAAGAATAGCTCTATGCACACCCTGCCAGCATCTTGTGGGAATACCAGCCAAGAAGCTGACCCTGCATCAACTGGAAACACAAACGTAGGACACGGTCAGATTTTGGCACAGTGATGCGGAAAAGGAATGAGCTCCCATTAAAGACGAGAGTGCTATTTACACCTCACAGGGTAAGACAACACCTCTTGGCTGCTCATAGAGTGCCTTTGGGATAATGGGGCCTCCCATAAGCATCTGCTCTCAGGGCTTTTCAACTCTAATCTCAGCACTCCCATAGGCGCTCTCCTTCAACAAATCCCTACTTCATCCCCTTCCCTTCCTCAGTCAGCTGGTTGCATTTCTTACATAGCTGGTGGGGTGGCAGAGAGGCTGCCGCTCTTCAAACACTGCGAGTGAAGCACCGTACAAATCCAAAGCTCCCACAAATATTAAACAAAGGCTTGCTCCGAGCACTCGGCAGCTTTTCCACATCCCAGGCTGAGGAAAACGCATCCCAAAAGCACATGCTGTAGTCTCTCCTTGGTGTTTCTGCAGGCGTGGGGTTGTGTGCCAAGATATGCCGCGCTGCTTAAATAACCAGCACTCCTGCACTAGCCCTTTTTCTCCACCTCCCCTGACTCAGGTGGAATACCCAGCCCACCTAAGCAGGACCAGAAACGCAAAGGGATAGTTAAACTCAGTGTGAGGGCCAATGAAAGACGCCGTAATCCTGGCAGGCTGAAAAGTGCTTTTCGATATCTTGTGACACGGGAGCTTTCGGAGCAGTCACAGAGCTTGTCCAGATTCCCATCCTGGGTTGGAGCTGGTGTGTGTCACCCCAGGGCAATGGCTTCATTAACATCAGTGCTGGTGCCAAGCTCTACATTACAGGACCCCTAACTAAAACCAGTCCTCTGGAGACAGCTACCTTCTGCCATCGCTGAAGCCAGCTGCCAAGATAAAGACTGCTTAAAATCCTCGAGGAGAGGAACTTAATCGCAAGAGTCCTAGTGGAAGCAGCAGCTTTGTTTCTGTTTTGCTTTCAAAGGGTAAGCACCTTTCTCTCTACCTCTCCTACTGCTAGAGCACAGTTTGTACATCCCATCATTCAGATGTCTGACATACTGTTTCACAAAGTGTTCTTTATCCAGAGCTCTGACAAGCAAATTACACTGAATTAAGCTCATCTACCTTGGTCTCAAGGGACGCTGGCGATTAAACTGTCTCAGAACTGGCATCCAGAAGCACTGTCACCACTTCGCCTAGAGGAAGATGTTGAGACGGCTGTGCTACCCAACAAAAAAAGGCTGCTTTATTCAGGGGTATAACTAAAATAACATATAGGAAGCACCACACTATTCAGCCCTTTCACAGAAAATAGGCTCAACTTACAATGGCAACAACATTGACTCCAAATGGCAGGTCTGCAACTTCACCACTGGCTCCAAGAAATGATCCATGTCTTTCCTTTCTGATAGACAATAACCAACAGGACATCCTGCAGGCTCCATCCCATCGCCATTATCCCACTCACTGGCAGTCAAACTGCTTAACCGTGCCCATAAAACCATTAACAGCCACCATACATGGAAGGTAGAGACCACAGCTTGCCTTTTAGTGAAGCCAGGATGGGCTTGGGGGAGATACCACAGGAGCTGCTTATTGTTCAAAGAGCAATTTTAGAAAGAAATTGATGGACACTGGGGAACAGCACAAGTTATTTCTTTACATAAAAACTTCACTTGCAATTGAGTCCAACCCATGTTCTCACTAACTGCCACCTCTGCTGGGGTCTGAACAGGCAAGAGACATACAAGAAGGTGAAAACAATAGGAACAGCTTCCAAGATCCTTTTTGACAGAACTTTAGGCCATGTCATATGACATGGCTAACTCCTGCACGCTTCACTCGCACTCTGCTCATGCTTTGCTGTCGCCTTGTTCCAGTTAGCAAAGGGGAGTTGAGTTGAGGTGACGCCTCTTCCTATAAAATAACATCCTAATGACCAGAAATGGTAATATCCTAACAATCAGTCTCACAGAAACGTGCTGCTCTGTGTTGTGGAGAAAGCTTTGTGCAAAGCTACCATGGATGCAGTAGCTGACCAGATACTCGGGACTTGGGCTGCTGATGGCCCTCAGCAAAGAAACACGGAGGAACTTGCTCTCTTCTTTTGGAGGAGCCCATCTACCACAAACGAGACGCCAAGGACCGCGATACCGTTGGAACAGGCGATGGCACACACCTGCCACCTGCATGAAGCATCTCCCCTGAGAAAGCAAAGCGTGGAAACATAAACCCCATAAAAATTAAGCATTACACACAGAAAGTAAAAAGGAACTTGGAGAGACGCGTTTGCTCACTCCTCTCCCGCCCTAGCTGCCCGAAGAGTTTATCGCCTACCGATGAATCACCCCAGACCCAGAAGAGACTCTGCCCAACAGTTGCTTCAGAATGAAGGGAAAAGGAAGCTGAAAGAAAACCAGAACTAACGCTGGCCTACCCCTCAGGTGGGCATCGCTTGGGCACTGCCACAAGCAATTCAGCGAGTTCATTGACTATTTTCCAATTTATATATACACACAAGAAATGACAGGACAGAACCCATCTCCTATTTCCTCCCTCAGACTGCTCCTCCCCTCCATTAATGCTGAAACCCTCTTTAAAAGGGATCATTGCAAAAGTTATTTACTTCTTCTTAAAGAAGCTGAGTTCTTATCAGGTACAATAAGTTCAGAGCTGCAACGAGCTACGCTTGCTGGGAGTGCCAAGGTGAAACTGCAATAGCGTATTTATCCTCATGATCAAGTTAAGCTTGTAGCCCATTTTCAACAGAAGCCTACTCTAGAAAAACAACTTGTTCTTTAATCAGAGCAACAGAGACAGGCTCCCAGACTCCAGCTATTCAAAATACACTCAGATTGGTCCAGATAATTGTTGGTGAAAAATGAAAAGCTTTCAAGTTCTTGTATTTAGTAACAAAAGCTAAGCCCTCAGTATTCCTAAAACCAGTATTAAAAAAAAAAACAAACAACCAAAAAACCTTATTTGATACAGAAGATCATTTATAATTGTCATGAATATGACAAGATTAACCTTATCTGCAATAGAAATATACCCCATCTTGAAGGTATTGGAGGTTATAGCAAGCACTGAAAAACCTTTTCTTTCCACAGTTCTAGAGAAAGAAATCTCAAATTCCTCCTCCAAGACATCCTCCTCCGAGACATTCCTCCTCACTGAAACATCAGAACAAATCAAATACTAAGATTTGACTTCCCTGAAGGATCTCAGTTTGTTGAGGTAATCTGCAATATGTCCACTAAAAATGGAGTAAGAATGAATTAAATTACTGTGAGGGGCAGACTATTTAGAACTAAATGTAGAGTATAATTTAGTTTCATTATAATTAGTTGATAAGTTGCATCTTCATCTCAAATACCTTCTTAATAGGAAAATTAAATTCAAGTGCAAACTAATGGCAAGAGTCCTTTTTGTCAGTTGGACGCATTTCCCTTTGCAAAAATGAAATTACCGCCAGTCTGCTACTTTTAAACAATGCAATGGAGACACCACAACATACTGGTATCAAATAAGGTTTGCATTAATCTGAATAATATTAACTATTATGGATTAATATGAATATGCATCAATAAGAATGCAAAAAATCTAGGCCAATGGTACTTTAGCCAAACAAAAGTTACTCTTGTTGCCATTTCAGTACCTGGTAAGAGTCTAGAGAGACTAAACAGGGAAGTTCAAGGCCTATATATAAATTATGGAAAGGACAAAAAAAGGCTTTAATCTGAAAAAACAAATCAAAAAAGTTTAAGGCACTCCCATAAACTGCACTTGGGTTTTTTCCTTAGTTTTAAGTCTCTACTCCCCTCAGATAATTTCATCTTCACCTCAAACACGGTTTGCATTTCAGGCTGGCTACCGATTCGGTTATTCTTTTGCCCCCCCATCAGCAGCTCAGTGCATTTGAATGGATCATATTAGTTGATATTCACACTCCATGAAGCACTCACAGAAAAAAATCCTGCATATATTGCATATATTTATGTCATAAAATCATGGAGTGGTATTGGATACCAAGATAAGAATGAGTTACAGAAACCTCAGAACTGTTCAGACAGCAACATCTCTAGATTTTGTAGATGAAAAGGAGCTGTCTGATCTATGAAACGTAGCTAGTAATAAACCCACGTTCAGTGTTTCTCCAGCTGATCAGCTACATGTACACAACAGAGGTAATGACATTTTACTAAGGCACTGCATTTTTTTCTGCTATTTAAAAAAAAAAAATATCCTTCTCAGCAGTTAATGGAAGCCTGCCCACTTGCAGGAAAAATTCCTGTCAGATACTGTTTCTCAGGACACGACCTGATACAGATGTATGATGGGGGAGCAGGGTGATGTTGCTGATAAAAAGGAATACAGGCAAAGGTCATATGCAGATTTATGAAAAATAAATTTATTACATAACACCTTGTTTTAACAATGTTTGATTTTTTTTTTTATTCAGAATACTTGTGTCATTCATGTAAAATAGTTTGATACAGTACATTGTATGTAAGTTTTTCCTCATAAATTCTAAGGCTCTCCTAACACCTTGATCCTCTGCTGTAGGAATGGCACCCCTAAACAACGTGCGAACATTTAAAAAAAATAATTAACTGAACAAAATTTTAAATCCACTACACCAAGCTGGTTCTCAAAAATCATGACAAAATATCTGAATGGATGCCGCACCTTTTCAGGAAATATCATTCATGCTTTTTTAATCCCAAAGCATGCTCACAAATCATTAACACCAACAGGAAAAAAAATAAAACACTGTCTATGACAATCATTTTAGTTTGTTTGCTGAACCAAACATGTTTATATCAATGACAACATACTTATTTTACTATCAAATAGCAGCTTTAATACCAGTCAAGTCATAGATTTAAAAACAAAACTAAAAACTTATGTTGGAAATTAATCTTTGGGACATTTGTAATTGCTGGAAAAAAATGCAAACGTTTTCATGTTCTTAAAAAAATCTCATCGTAGCAATCGTGTCGGTCATAAAACATTGATCTAGGTGGAAAATGAACCAACCCACAAAAGTCACTAAAAATAAACGTCTATCAAAATTGTCTCAATCGGAGTCACGGTTAGTTTGCTTTTTTGCCATGGTAACATATACTGTATGCTTCAAGTACCAGTTCAAAGATGTTGTGTACTATTGGTCAGATAAAGTTGTTACATCAAGAGAATTCACCACATACGACAACAAAAATGCTTGCCCCTAGCACATTTCACAGCTTCAACTGCTACAGACTGTCACTGAAAAAAAATGCATCGGTCAGTCTGAACCATGTCAAGTAAACTATGGAAGTAGCATATCCACAACACAAACTGTGCTAGCACTTTCTTTTCAAGTCTAACCCCCAAGACAGGTACAATTGGGGAGCCACTACTCCGCTCTGTGGAAGGGGGTGGATCGTGGCGATCGGACAGGTTGGAGGTGCGGTTTTACAGTACATTCTCGTGGCCCAAGCCAGGTTCCAGGCAGGCAGCTGCGCGGCCGGTCCTGCAGCATTAGCAACAGTGCATTGACGTTATTGGGATGCAGCTCAGTACCGATGTGTCTGATGCGAGTACTGTGGCGGCTGTTGGGAGGTAGTTGAATATCCCATGCTGCTCTGTGGCTGTGATGTGCTTGGTCCAGGGTTGGGGTAGGCAGCATGGGGGTTGGAACGCTGCAGAGGGGTAAAAGCAGAGGAAACTCAATCTTTCGTAACGGGTACATCGCAAGACAGTTTCACCTACTGATTTATTTCTTCAAGAGGTCCCGAGCACATGCAGTCTCAAAGCAGCTGCACTTCCAGGCTTCTTTTCACTTACTCCGATTACAGCGGGTGCAGGTATGAATATCAGGAATACCAGATTAGAAAGTGACAGTTACCACCCTTCAGTTATCCATCCTAATTACCTCCTGTGAATCTACACCCATCATAGTCAAACCTCCAGCCAACCCTCCGGATGGCTATGGTCCACCTGCATGTTGGACAAGGCTCCCACCACTCACGGCGGTGGTCTTCTCCGCTTGCTCCCTTCCCCTACCAAGAAGGTATGTTGGGGTGGGGGTCCAGACGGTGCATCTTACTGCTGATGAGCCACTCTGCATTATTCTGGAGATTTTTCTATACAAAGGATATGCTTGCCACTCTTTGTGTGACCTAGGAGTAAAGGCTGACAGCACTGTGATTATTTAGGCTAAAGTGTCATCTAGCAGCAGCCTTACGAATGAAGAGAGAGTTAAAAACAACAGCCACACGCTTCTCAGTGGAACCAGGTATTTCAGGGGGAAATGGCCACAGATTGTTGCTTGGGAGGTTCAGGTTGGGCATTGGGGGCGGGAGGGGAATATCACTAAGAGAAGAGTAGAGCACTAGAAGAACTTGCCCAGAGAGGCTGAGAAGTCTCCATCTATGGAGGTTTTTACGAGTCAGCTAAAGAAAGCCATGGCTGACCTGATTTAGCATTAGTAACAGTCCTGCTTCAAGTAGGAGATTGGGCTAGATGGTCTCCGGAGGCCCCTTTCAACCAGCATTTCTACAATTATTTGAGTGGAGCATTCATCATTGCAAGAAGCTCTGAGCAAACCAGCAACCGCCTACTTCAATTTTAATCTAAAAGTTAGTTATTTACACATCATGCATTATAAAGGAAAAAAGGACTGCATGCAAAATTTTCAATCTAAGCACATGACCAGTAGCATTTAACATTTAATTAAATTAACACAATTCCAGTACATTACTGTGCTGGTTTACATTTATGTTAAGCTTTACATACACACAAATTTTGCAGTGTTTAGAGACTGCAGTGTAACTTCTGAACTCTCGACCTTGTAAGATGTATTAGGATTTTTAGAAAAAGCTGCTTCTAGTAAAGGTCTGGAAACTTCTCTAAGGTGAATATTCCAGGACTAGGGTATTGCTACTGAGACCTGAATACACATAACTATGGTGCACCAACATCCTGAAAAAGTAAAATAGTAAAATAGCTTTACAGATTTTGTAAGTCACAACATAAAATAATAAATAACAACTCCATTTTTTCCTGCCGTTCAGCATTTAGAATGGAAGCTATCATCAGGATGCCGAGATGATGGCAGAAATGAAAAGGCAAACTCTACTTGTTAACATATGCTCACAGGACTGAGCTAATTCTCTAGGGGCGTACAGTGTAAAGGGGAAGAAATGGCTGGACCAGAACATAATGCCAGCAGCAACGAACCAGCACTGCTGAACGGCCCCGTTAACACAGTGACTGAACTTTTGTGACATTTGCCTTCACTCTTGAGAGATGGACTAAGTCACTTGTCAACAGAAGTGTCACACCTCTGGGTCACCCTACTCTTCTCCATTTAACAAATATAGGATGTACTGCAGAGAGCAAAAAAACCCTGAATATTCTTTTTGCCCAAGTGTGGCTCCTGTATGTAGGAAACTATCACAAGTTTAACCATTTAAAAACTGACCATTCATGTCAGTTGTACACACTTTCTGCATCCTGACTTCTAAGACAGTTCTTATTTTAAGACAGAGGCAATTAAAAATCATCAGATTCTTCATGACATCCAGCGCATCAAATGCCTTTTGATCAAGAAAAAATGTAAATATCTCATCCTTTCTAAATACCATTAAGCACCCAGAGGGTTATCACAAGCAAAAGCTCAGACTAGTGGAAGTGCTCCAGTCTGTTTAATCACATTGCCTTTGGAAGTGTCACACTGCAGATTTACACAAGAAGGCAAGGAAGTCTGTGTGCCATGTGTCTACCATTTTTGTGCGTGGCAGAAAAGGATACAAGGTCAACTTGCTTTGCAGAGAGTAATTTGACTTCTGAGTGGATGGAGAAACTGTCTTAGTGTGCCTTGCCCAGAAGATGGCAATCCTTCTTCACAAGCTTTATATGGGGAATTTGAACAAATTAAATGAAGAACAAAGGAACAGGTGTTTGATTAAAACAGAGGGCTGTATTGTAATATTTGTTTGCTGTCTCCTCAAGTTGCAGGATCAGAAGCAAAAAATGCGAGGAATTTTTTTCAGGGAGACCTGCTTCTGTTCCAATGCCAGCAAGCTCAGGTCTCCTCCCTTTGATCACCATGTTTTCCAGATAGCTTAATCAGAACAAATCTACCCACTGCCTTCTTGCAAGACTGGGGAGGGGAGACTTTTTTTTGAAAACCAGGTGGTTTGCCTCCTAGAGAGACAGCAAAAAGATTAGTCAGGAGCAGGCAAGTTACCAATAAGAGTTCCTGAGAAAGCAAGTAGCAGTTATCACTCTCTTAAGGCAAAAGTATTCTGAAATTATCTTTGTTGACAAGGGCTGCCGCCAGCTATAATCTTGGGATGGATGTCAGAGTACAAAAGTTTTGATGAGCATGAGCTGAAAACAAACCAACATCAACTCCTGCCGAGGCAATTTGAGTCTTCTGACTTCTCAACTAGCAAACCTCAGCTCTTGCTCCCAGAAGTGGAAGCTGAAGTTTGTTCAAAATGCCAAGCTGCAGCAGCAAAATGAGGTGAAGGGCATGTAAATAGGGCATGTAAATGGGGCTCCCTGACACAGTACATGCAACCTCTGCATCAATCTCCTTAGATATGTGACTCAACACGAGGGGAAGATTAAGAGTTATAGCTACATTTGCCTTCTTAAAAATACACACACAGAAGTGGCAGAAAGAGCCAGCTAAAAGGCCAAAACAGCGATTGACTGCAGCTTGGCAAATTGAAAGGGATGAAGCTCCTGTAAGAGAGTGCTCTGTGACGCATAATCTAACTAAAAAAAAGATGATGTTTATACTTAGAGGCACCCCACATTGCAGTACTGTAGTTAAGGTTGAACACTGTTTCAAACGGCTCTAAAAATTTACTGTGTTCAAGGAAAATAACTTGAGAACTAGTATGCTATTGATGTCCTGGAATAAGCTGAGCAAAGGCACTTGGGGACTATATGAAGGGTCTCACAATAAGGCTCCTGAAAATGACCTTACTTTACATTTTTCAGTACTTTCAAGTTTTGGCCAATGTTGGAAGTATACAGATTTATATAAGGATGAGGGTAATGCCCCTAGGCAGCCTTTGGGAATATCTGATACTCTCAGGAACAAACTCTGAAATGCAAGATTTCAAAGCCCATTGGTGTTTATGGAGAAACAGTGTCAAAATGTGAAAAGCAAGTTGACAACAGTAGTTTTACTGACACCGTTCTTTAACTCTCCCTAAGTTTTGCTACAGAATGTAAGCATAGCTAAGTGGTTTTCAATATTAGGGTCTCAGATTTAGATATTAATCTTTAAAGTAACTGAAAACACTGCTAGTAATTGCTGACTTCCCCATCTTTTGATTTCACCCAAGACACTCTTCCAACTGGCCTTCTGTACTACACATTCCATGTGAACCAGTATGTAATAGTTCCTTCAGGCTAACATTTCTACCAGCATGCCTCCTCTTGAAATCTTCTACTCCCTAGGCTTCCAAAATCTGCCACCTCTCTAACTGCTCCTATGCATATCATTTGAAGTCTTCCTTGCTCCTCCTTTGTAATTTCTTAGCTTGCATTAACTAAAGGTTCTGTCTGTAACCCTCTTCTCCCCAGTCTCCAAGAGTAACCTCATCCAAACCCACAAATACAGGCATCATTCCCTGTGATGACTCTCAGATATTCTTCTGCTCCAGACAATTTTGATTTCCTCATGTCTGACCACAAGCTCAAATGCAGGAAGGCTAGAACAGTTTTCAAGTTTTCCTAAAGCTTTTTTCCTACACTCCTCCTCATGTTCCTCACTTATTGATTGCTACCACCTCACATGTCTCTTCAGATCTGTAATACTGGTCTTCCCCAACCTGGAATCTCCCTTGGTCTTCAAAACAGAGATTATGACAGCATCACGTCAAGTCTTTCTGCTTGTCATCCAAAATACTGCTTTCCCATCCATTTGCCCAACTAAAACTTGTTCAGATTCTTATTTCACAGCTTGTTTACTGCAATATCCTTTGCTTCCTACCATTACAGGCTTGTTCAAATAAGGAATGGTATTTTTAGGTGATACAGAGCGCAGCACAACAGGCTCCTGGCCCACAATCAGCACTTCCTAACATGAAAGTAATAAATTAGTAAGTGTAATAATCTCTGATCCTAATTTCATTACTGCTAACCTAAAGAGCATCAGCATATCAATTTACAGGCAAACCATCAACTAAATACATCTGAGAGAACATCTAAAAGATGCCAAAAATACCAGTTAATACAGTGACATTTACAAAATGACTGTTTAAGTTTAAAGAAACACTGCTGTAAACATGAGAACCAGATACACAATATATGAATAAAACAAATACCTGATAGTCTGAGGTCATAATAAGTCCACCTGAGGTAGTGGTAGGAGGAACAACTCTCACTTTTTTCAGTGGGGGTCCCTGTGTGTGACTGTTGTCTTGGTTCCCTGGATGACCAGTTCCATTAGTATGGTTATTGCCCTGCTGCTGCTGCTGGTTCTTCTCAATTGTTTAAACACAAAAGAAAATTTCAACTCAAAAGCAGTACATGAAATAACATGAAAACAGGAAATAGTGTGAAAGCCAGTGAAGCGTGATGATACTGTTCTTCCAGTACTTACTTTGTCTCCTTTATCATCTGGTTCTTCTTCTGTTAAAAATTCTCGTTTTGGGTAAGGGATTTGACAACCTGCAAAAACACTGCCCCCCAAAAAAGTCTATTTATCACTGTATTAGAACAGAAGGGTTAGACCTGTAAGATTCACACTTCACCCATGCTAGTTTCAAGTTGCCTGAGCCACAGCCTAATACCTGCAACTAATGAAGAAGTTTTCCCTGTCTGTCTTTCATCATATTCTAAACTTAGTAAACCTATTCACATTTATTTTTAATCTTTGGTTGCCTCTTATACACTCATTTAAACTCCTAATAGTTTTCATGGTTTCTGGTAACTAATGACCAAACTGGTGGCTGGAAAGGTACACCACCTGTTAGATACCTGCAAGAGCACAAAGAGCTATCTTAATCCAGCTATGGTGTAATTCACAATCCCAGGACTAACTAAAAATACTCCTGGAAACTCCACTGTCTATTAATAAAAGCACCTGGAATAAAGTTTAAAAATAACTAGAAGTTTCATCTGTCAGTTCGTATCTCATGGTCTGCATGAATTTGCTACTGCTAGTGCAAGCTAATATTTACCTGCCCTTAATTAGTAGAATGTATTTATAATAAAGTCTCCATACACCTGTTAGCATTACTCATTGTGTATTCACACTAAAATGCCAACCTAAAGTTGAGAAAAGCGCCAAACACTGTCCTAAAAGCAGTTCCTGCAAAAGCAAATCATTCACATGACAACATTAAATCACAGAGACAGGTCAGGAGCTGTTATAAATAATTCAGTAGGCTTTAGTGAAATAATTTCATTTTTAATTGATTGCTTATAAATATACATACTATATTTTATAAATTCTTCCCTAGATAATGATAGAGAATCATACACAGGATGTACTAATAGCTTTCCTAAAAAGGTGTACAATCATGCTCTCTGGCTAGTCTTTTGGGAGGGGGGCTTAATTTTTAATGAAATCATTCATTGTCCCTAAATTTTCTTCCTTTTGTAAATCTCCCCGCGGAGACAAAAAAGAGGAGTGTCTACAGAAAATGGATTTAAGTCTTTAAGGATGACAGCACAGAGACACGGAGTTGACTTCCCCCACCCACTGAATTTACAACAAAGGCTAAGACAGAAAAATGTAAACTAATTAGAGAGTGTCATCTGGCATTCTGGAGCAGAGAAGTGGACCTGCGGGCACTTAGCAGTTGTCTACAAAGATCTGTAGCATGCATAATCAACCTGTCAGTGAATAACAAGATTAGTGCTGCGACTAATAGGATCAAAGTTCCATAAAGCAAAGAGATTAATAAGAATGCTACTTAATTTTAAAAACCACAAATGGCATTTTAGTGGTTATAGCTTTCTCTGGTTGTTAGACAGTAAGTATTTAGCTCAATACTCACAAACATATTTATAGCAGAGAGAAAGCATGCATTTCTAAAGCATCTCTGGATGTACTGATAGGTTAATAAACTGACCACTTACTCGGATGTGGGAAGAGGATCTTCTAAGAAATAGGGATCCTGCATAGCCTGTTCTGAGGTAATTCTCTTTATTGGATCCATAGTGAGCAATTTCTGAAGCTGTAAAAAGAAAAGATAAAAAGCACTGTTTACAGAAACTTGACTGTATTATTCCTGAAAGACAAGCTGATACAAACGTGTCTGAACTCAAAACCCTGATCATAAATGGCATAACCACAATCTTCTCTCTTGTTAAAATAGTAACTTCATTTCCCATCAAAACCCACCTATTTTTACTTGCAAAAGCCCAGGTCACTCAGTTCTAGTCACAAACGTTCTAACAAAAACATTTAAAGAGTTTCCACAATGCACCAGCAGCTTTAATCATAGAATCATAAAATAGTTTGGGTTGGAAGGAACCTTTAAAGGCATCTAGTCCAACCCCCCTACAATGAGCAGGAACATCTTCAACTAGATCAGGCTGCTCAGAGCCCCGTCCAACCTGACCTTGAACATTTCCAGGGATGTGGCATCGACCACCTCTCTGAGCAACCTGTGCCAGTGTTTCACCACCCTCATCCTAAAAAATTTCTTCCTTACATCTGATCTAAATCTACCCTCTTTCAGTTTCAAGTCATTACCCCTTGTCCTATCACTACCTGCCCTTGTAAAAAGTCCCTCTTCAGCTTTCTTGTAGGCCCCCATTAGGTACCGGAAGGCTGCTGTAAGGTCTCCCTGGAGCCTTCTCTTCTCCAGGCTGAACAACCCCAACTCTCTCAGCCTATCCTCACAGGAGAGGTGTTCCATCCCTCTGATCATCTCGGTGTGCCTCCTCTGGACCCGCTCCAACAGGTCCATGTCTTTCCTGTGCTGAGGACCCCAGAGCTGGACGCAGTACTGCAGGTGGGGTCTCACCAGAGCGGAGTAGAGGGGCAGAATCCCCTCCCTCGACCTGCTGGCCACCCTGCTTTTGATGCAGCCCAGGATAGGGTTGGCTTTCTGGGCTACGAGCGCACATTGCCGGGTCACATCCAGCTTCTCATCCACCAACACCCCCAAGTCCTCCTCTCTTTAATGGTCTGTTCACTTCCCACAAGAAGATGTAACATGCACATATTTAACCTGGTTTCTTCAACTACACTGCACTTAACAGGAAACAACCTCATATCCATCTAAATTCAAATAATTCTTAGCAATTAATAAACAAAAGTGATTCCATGTACATTAATTGTTCATTATTTAGTATTGTCGTATTAGTACATCTCCACTGTCATCCATGGTATTTTAAAGATGTTATATGAAGTCAGTCACTCCCTCCTTAGAAAATCTTTGTGCTGTAAAAGAAAGTAATCACCAACACGTTCAAAAAAACCCACCTGGCCAGATAACTTTTTATCACCCACTCCAGTGTGTGCTTGTTTATTCTGACAAATATAGACTCTCAGACACACCTGTGTGCCATGTGCTGTTCAGAAGAGCACTTGTGCAAAATCTTGAATTTTAGTTGATTTTTTTGCATGACATGATGCAAAATACCCTGGAGAAGTCTAATAAGCTGCTTCCGCCATAAGCACATCAAGTCTGAGCTCTGGTGCTTTTGCAGTGTAAAAGCCTTTATCTTTGTAACAACTGATGAATCAGGTATCAACTACATGAAAAAAAAGTCTTTCCAAAATGCCTGTGTTGGTTAAAAACAATTAAAATGACCACAAAGTATAAATATACAGAAGACAAAGCAAAGTATAATGTTTTACAAAATAGTTGAACTCAGTTCAACTAAAAATCCAGCAAAACCTTACCCTTTGAGACGGCACGTCTTACCCTCATTGGGAAGTGTTAACAGAGGGCTAAGAAGCACGCTAGGTATTTGCTGCCCGATGCCCAACTTTAAAAAATGGCATACAAGATGTTTCAGTAACAGATAGCAGAGCAAAAATCCTAAGGTAATACACAAATGAAAATTTAAGAAAATAAGATCGACCTAACCAAAGCAAAGTGAAAAATTTGTATAAAAAGAGTTACAAACATTGCTACTTAGATGGACATGCTGAGAAATGCTTAGGATACATAGCCAGGAACTCCTCTTGAGTAACTTCAAATACCAATAACAGACACGAAGTCTAAATTCAGTGCAACGTTAAAGATTGAAAGGTAATTCTAAAAACCATTTTTACTGTTTGTACTGTTTTTGCTCTTCCAATCTCATTTTGCACCTATGTAAAGATTTCAGAAGGCAGCTGGACTTTATACATTTGTCACTGCAGCATCTCAACAGTGATTTTCAATAAAAACCACACCAGAAACATCATGCTGTCTCCATGAGTTTGAAGATTCTTCTCTGTTTTACGAATAGCAGACCAGAATGATTTTATTTAACTCTAACACTGAATTGCAGTGATGCATTCTAAAAGTAAGTGTTTCATGTTCAAAAGGTCTGCTGTATGTGCATATACTTCTCCCCATCCACCCAGAAATTTTGTGGAATACGGCTGTGCTGGACAAGCAACATATACGCGCAGAACGAGGAAACCTTCAGACACTACACAGAAGAAGGAAAACAGTCAGTCTTCATGTTTCACCGCAGAACACATTGTCCAAGGCAAACCTACACCATGATGTATTGTCGAAGACAACGATCTTTAAAAGAAATGCTACACTTTCAGCCTATAGCTTTTTTTTTTGTCATGGATCTAACAAGATATGCAGAAACTACATATGTAAATAATATCCACTTTACACTTGCTATTCATGCTTTTCATGGGATTAAATTCACCTTTTTATAAAGATTCAGTGTCATGATCTATGTCTGAACTGGTCATCTCCTTTCACTAGCTATTAAGTGAGCAGACACAACCACAATGCAGACCTCCATGCTGCAGATAGTTGAAGTTAGGGAAGTACATTTTCTCTTCTCAGCCCTCAGTTTTAATGGTATGGTTAAGAACATAATAAATATGTATTTCCACCATCAATCCAGTTTTGTTTTTCACGTTGTCAACGGGGACTCACAATAAGTTATTTCAGCTCTCTGAGTCTGCATGTAGTCTTTGTAGAATATCAGTTTGAACAGAACAATTCCCATTCTCTCAAACAGCTCAAAAAGCAATTCCAGGAGCCAGAAAAGGGGAAGGCAAAAAATGAGAAAGAATTGCCAACATGCTGAAAAACATCACAATCAAAAAACATTGCAAAATTCTGGCATCATTTCTCGCAATTCAGTTGTAAAGCTGTCCGTCACATGCTGACAAGATGTGAGCAAACTTGGTCATAATCAGCAACAGAAAACAGAAACCATGAGAAAAGTTTAATGATTGTGCAACCATTATCACACAGGGGATCAAAACTCCTATTTTGCCCCCTTGTTCAGGTGCCAGCGCAGAAGTGAATCTTCCACCTATTATTACAAGTATTTTCTACCTTAAAAACTGTTCAATTAAAAGATCACCTGGCCGAATGACATAATAAAAATGCAGTAAACTATGTATCGGCAATGAATGGGACAATCGCTGCAGCTGATACGGACCACGGTAACCAAATGAAAGATGATGCATCACTCAATTAACCAGGAGCAGCCATGTACCCATTTTCTAGGGCATAAACAAATAAAGGGGGTGGGGGGGAATAATCAGGGAAGTGAAGTGGAAAAAATGTAAGCTGCAAAAGCAGGAAGGAGCCAAAGTTGTCTCATGTAACACATCAGTTCCACGTGTGAAAAAGGACCACATGCATGAATGTCAGTAAAGAGGGAAAAAGTCTGGTTAATTCAAGTTGGGAAATCAAAACATTTCATTTTTGGCAATAACAACAAACTCTGGATTTACTAGTCCTGGAATTATTAATTCTGGCATATTTTACAACAGTAGATGTAGACGGTTTATCTGTTCTCACGGAGAGTAAAAGGGCTGTGAGACAGATTGTGGAAAAGAAAGATCTTGGAGTATCTCTGGAAGAACTGGTATAAAGAGATTCACTGAACTTGTTCAGGCTGTGGTGGAGGGGCCCAAGGCATTCACCTGCAGTTCAGCCTACCCTCAAACTGAATGCAAACCTAAGGCACCTTCCAATTTTGACAGCCTCTGAACAGAGTTTTAAGATGTTACTTTGGAAAGACCAGGGTTTTTAAATGGGATCTGATTTTCAGTGAATTGCCCTGACAGACTGCAGTGGGTAGAAAACTGAGAGGATCCTATTAGGGCTAATTAGCAATAAACTTCACAGTACTTCCCTCACAATCTGTATCTGTGGGAGGTACAAAAGAACAAGGCTATGTCTATACTACTAAATACCCTGCTTTTTAGCTTGCATGACACCGACACCATCCAAATTGCATGAAGTGCTGTCTCTCGCTACCAGTTTAGTTGAGGGGAAGGTGGGTAGAGATCCAAACTGGAGCTAGTGGGAGAGGTAGCAGTTGAGCAGAGTGTTCAATCAGGACTCCATGCTCACTCACCTCCTGGTCCTCTTGTCTGGTACTAATAGATATGACCAAGGATGGAGGGGTAGTGGCCTGGAAAAGGACCATTCCTTGATTTTGCATTTTAATGTAACCACTGCTTTTTGGTATAAACACCAACATGCTGAACAGAAATGCTCAATACATTCAGACAGTTATCACCCTGTTGTGGTACCACAGGGAGAAAATGCTGTAGTAAGTGTTTTAAGCTATTCTCATGTGATTATTTTGTGTCTAATTTTGTTGTTCTATTGAAAACAATTTCTAAAATTTGCGAGACTGGGAGAGCGGATGAGAAATTTCAGGTCAGTTTGGCCAGAGCACTCACAGCTTGTAAGAGAAACTAGTTCATTCAGAGAAGGTCTTTTTATGGACTGCCAAGATGTACAGCAAAGCCTGACCTACTCACTTCTACCTGAGCTTGGTGTTGAGCCAGCAGACCGGAGAGCGGTGAGAAAGAAATAGTTGAGGAATCAAGGGAGGGGAAAAGCACTTATGTTATTTGAAGATGAAGTCACTGGCCATGTTATACAGGTTATTGCATGGAAAATGTTTTTACCTCAGGTTGCCTAGATATGATATGAAAATCTAATGCAACTGATTTTAACAGGCAGAACTGACTGAATTTTCTCAGCTGTTCACCAGTAGTCGTAATTAGCCACTGTCAGATTTTGGTACAGCAACATAAGCTTAATTTTGAGAGCTTTAGACTCCAAATATGTCACAAGTCAAATTTGTAGGTGACAAGCAGCACGTTTGTTCTCAAAGAAGGTAGAGTTAGAAAGGTAAGTACTGATGCACGCAGTTGCATAATTTTACAGAACACTGGCCTAGAGTGGCTGATGAGAGAAATTCACTCAATTTGCTTTACTTAAGAGTCAAAGGATTAGTTTTTATATCCAAACCCCATTCTATGCAAAACATCATATTCAACAGATACTTCATGTTCATTGTTTTTTGCTTGTTGAATTACTTAACATAATCTTCAGAAATATTATTTAGGCTTTGATAGGAATATGAGATATTCTCTACTTGCTCTCTCTACTATGTCAAATATATCTTTTTTTAGAGTGTGTATTCTCATACTAAAACGTTAGAACATAATGGTAAATACTAAAAATGCATTTATGAAGCTCTGTTATAAATAGCTACGTGGTAAAAACTGGATTAATTATGAGCAAAATGGGATGGACTGTTTTGCCTGTGCATAACAGGCACTTCAGTTCTTCATGTATCAACACAAACTATTTATGCATTACGTACAAATACACAGACTGCTCAGCAGCTTCCAGTTATGCTTGGATACAAAAATCCATAAAAAACAAAAATCAAAAGCCTCTACCATAGAAGACTAGTTTCCTTGCTTGAGTAAACAACTCTAGTATTTCACCAACTTTTAACTTTGGAGAACAGAGACACATCACAGTAAATTGATGCATAATGGTACAACTACCAGGTAATCTCTCACAATGATTACTTGATTCAGCTGGTTATACTTTTGGTTTTAATCTGAACCTTGAATATACATTCTATTTTAGACCAGCTGCAGTATAACTCATCTGCTTGGAAACCCCCATTCAAACTTGCTCATGTAGTATGCCAGAAGAAGAATATTGCCTCAGAGCTGCTGTGACTGAAAGATAAATTCCAAAATTTATATGGAGGAAAAACTACTGAACAGAAGAAAGACGGCTGCTTAAAAACCCGTGGGTCTGATCATCAGAGAAGGTACAGCTTCCAGTGACTTGAACAAAAGCCACATGGTCCTCAGACACCCAGGCCTCAACCATCTTCCCTTTTCTTCAATTTATTCCTCTCCTCTCCAAGATCAAAAAAGCTTCCTGTTTTCTTCCCTCACTCCTGCCCCCCCCCCCCCCCCCCCCCAAAATAATATATCTACCTTATAATTCTAGCCTGAAAACATTTCATCTGGGTTGGAAACATGAAGATAGGGAAAATGTCCATTCAGAGAGACTAGATATACTTAAATTTTTTCTTCTCCGTGTGTGTGTGTGTGTGTGTGTATATATATATATATATGTTTTATTTTAGAGACTTGAATGTTCTTTAAAACACAGAAGAAATGGCCCAATATAGTAATTTCTGAAACAACATAACGCAGGCACTTCCAGAGCTAAGCAAGTATATAATTTTAACTGGAGTCTTCATAAAAATACTTATACATTCTAGAGAGAAAATCATTGTTGTAAGAGTACTAGGATGTTTTCATAAGAAAGCTACAAAGGATTAGTGCACCAGAAGACATACTAAAATTTTCTAAACTACAGGTTAAGCCTCAATTTTTTTAAGTCTGTAAGATGTAAGCTTAATAATGAATATGTAAAAAATTAGGCATTTAGGAATTTTTTTAAAAATAAAAAATAGGCTATTTAAAGTATGCAAAGCAGCAAAATGGCTAAGAGTTGCAGCAACACTGCAAATATAATTATAAACTAAACATGACTTAAAGACTGAAAACTTCTGATATACTTGATACAGAACCTAATCCAGTGAATGACACACAGAATCATTTTATCAACGTGAGAAGATAAAGTGGTTTTGCAAATCTCAGACTGCAGAATATCAGTTATTCCTAACTTTATTTATAAAATACAGTATAATATTTATAAGATAAACTTAGTCACAGAATACTTAACACTAGCTCAACTCTCAGCTTGAACATCTGTAACTTATATGAGGGTTTTGGTTTTTTATGCGTGCAGGAACTTACCAAGTGAAATGCCTTACTATCTGGTTTAACTTTATGTTTTTCCATATATTTGATAAGGCTGCAGTTGGTATACCTAGAAAAGGAAAAAAATGTGACATTTCTAATATGCAAATCACCGATACTGCAAAGCTTTCTTAGTAGTCACAAAACTTATTAATAAGAACAGTTTAGTCTCTTGCTAATCCACTAGGCAGGGCAAAACCACAACTACTAACATCAGAGATTGCTTAAAAATCAGACAGTACAGAAATGCATTTCTTTCCCTCACATGCTTGTAAAAACACATCACATCCACACAGAAAGAACACTTTTAACCCACATGCAAACTATCACGTGGATTTAAACTGCCTTTTAGCAGTTTTACTACTACACAGTTTCATTCTGTATATTTCTAATGCCAATAAACATGGAGATAAATACTAAGCCCATCTTAACACTCTCCTACAATGTACAGGTTGCTACAAGAACATCCATAAATTCACTTTTTTGAAGAGGAGCTCAGAAATAAGGTTTCTAAATGGTTACAATAGCATGGCAGGTGCAAGAAATGTATGTAACAGTACAGCCCCAAATCCCTCAGCATGGAAACAAGGCAACAGGGTTAGGGTCTTAGGTGCAGGTATTAGACTTCGGCAATGTGACAGCAAAACTGAGAGGTATTCTTTTCTTTAGTCTTCATAAGCTACCCTAGATACCAAACCTGACAATTATACCCACTGTTTGCTGGAAACAGCATAAGGTCACCAGATCCCTTTTATGCAGCTATCACAGGAAAATTGTTTCCAGTACCTCCAGTTTGGAAACAGCTGTGACAAACTGTGCTTAGCAATCTTCAGAGCTGTGTGGGGTCTTACTGGCATCACGCATTTCACACCTGCCACCTTCCCATTTACAGCGTCTCTGGCTACTCTTCTGATTCACACCACCTTGACAGGCCAAGTTCACCATTATGAAACTACTTTATTTTTCTTTTTTTCACAATCTAAGTCATAACCATTTCATAGTCCTTGTTTGGCATCTACATAGAAAACAACCTGAGCTACAAGAAATTTAGGGTAGGAGAAAGAAGTAAAACATACTTTCTTAAGAAAGCTCAACTCAAAGCAGACTTACGTGTTTCTCCGGAAATCTTTCATTAAAGTTGAATGTTCAGGCATCTTTTTTATGTCTTCCCAATCTTTATCTGCAAAATCAATATTTATTAATACTTTTTTTCCTTGCCCCCCCCCCCCAAGTAAAACAAAGCCTTTCCAAGTATTTCCATAGCCTTGATTTGTTTTGGCTTTTTTTTTTTAGTCTGCTTCTCTAACCTTGCAGTTACTTATTTCTTTGTACTACTTGGCTCATATTCCTTCGTCACCTCTTCACAATAAATCTTCACCATACGAACACCTAAGAAGTTCCAGTTCAGGCTGATTAACTCAAGAGCTTTAAAAAAAACAGTTGCCAGCTACAGTGAAGATCACCATATGCCCAAAAGACAACATAGAAGAAAAACACGTCAGCCACTGCGCTTACAACCTTCAGGACTGTTACTTAATCTATTCAGGCACAGTCATGATCTCGGGACAGGAGTACACAAGACTCTCACAAATGTTCCTTCTAAGGGACTTCCCATTCTGACAGCACTGTCTTTAGTTACAGGAAAATGCCCAGGGGTACTGTGCAAATTTCTGCTGTCTCCATGTAAAGGAAATACTGTTAGCCAACAAAAGGTTAAGAAAAAGTAATATTTGCACACTCAAATTAAAGAATATTTCATCTCAACTGCTTTGTGTAGACAAAGCCTGAAACAGACTTAAAAATAAAACAAACAAAAAAATCACTACCAGCACCTAGCCTCAAATGTATTACACTCTGTAACTCCTGAAAAGCCTCTGTGGGCAAGTAGTTTGATTCAAGTCAAATGTTTACTAAGACTTATCACAACTGCAGAACACTGGGAGCTTAAAAAATATTAAGTGAATAAATAAATCAGAGACTAATTATTATTTATTTAAATAAAAGATTCTCCTCTTTCCCTATTCCAAAGACATGTGAAACTGTTTCAAATATGGCAAATGTCAATTAAAAAGCAAAACATTTGCTGCAATTACATGAAAAACAATATTACTTGGTAAGAACCAAAGACCTTCAAAATCAAATGCAGACCATTAGAAAGGATTATTTAAACCAATCAGAAAACAATAATGAGAATATCATCTATTTCTGTAAGCTACACAAAGACAATGTAAAACCCAAATGAAGTAAGAAAAACATAAGAAAAGGGTAAAATTCTAGGCTAAAAGCAGAATAGGACAGTATTGCTTAAAGAAGCAAAATTAAGGGGGATTTTCAAGAAAATAAAAGTACTTCATGTGCAAAGGCAACACTTCCAGGAATCTCATACAGCAGTATAGAAACAATGAAGGACATTGCTTCAGGACAAAAAAAAAAAAAAAGTCAAAGGGAAAAATAAGAGCAAATTTAATAACAACATTCTAGAACCACACAAACATAACAGTCCACAAAATTCATGTGATAGGAAGAAGAAAGTCCACCAGAACAGTAAAGAAGAAGATTATTAACAGTGAATGGACAACAGCAGGGAACACAAGCAGTGAGGAGAAAGATGACCAAAAAGTAAAATTAAGGCCCCTGTTATTCTGACATCTGCAATTGTGTGAACAGTAGAAGACAAAGCATTCATTAACTGAAAGATGCAGGACAGCCTGTAGAAAAACAAGATATGACCAACACTGAGGGGAAAACGCAACAAGTGATATCCACATTGTAATTTGTTTTCGTTCATGCAACCTGTTCTTTGTTCTGGTTTGGAATAAAGAAATTTTCTCCATATCACAAGCCTTCTACCAGGGAAAAAAGTAAAATACCCTCCCCTACTTCCAAATGCTATGTATGATTTAGGATGAGTTAAACGTCTGCATAATATTCACTAAATATATAGATTTTTGCTTGGTTTCACCCAATCATCAGTCCCTTTCCAAATCTATAATCAGTACTGAAGAAATGCAGAAATATTTCTTCTGATTTTTAATCATCCACCATTAAACATGATATTTTAAAACTGTAAAACACTGGTACATGTATGCACAAAGATAGTCCTATCATTAATAATAGGAAAATTATCTAATATGACTATTAGATTCTAGATTTATAACTCATGAAATAAAGACTGTGTTTGAACAGCTTTGTTGCTTTGATCAGCTGCCACCTTCATATGTGAAGAAAGCAATACAGATATCTTTCTTTGAACAGCAGTGTTAAAAAAATACAGTATGTACCTGCAGGAAATCCCATTACATTGAATATTCTGTCCAGCTGGTCATGGTGATAAGGATTACTAGTTTTGATATCTTCTTGTCGACAATGGAATATTGGCTCTGATGTTAGCAGCTCTGCAAATATACACCCTATGGCCCAAATATCTTTAAAAAAGGAGAACAGAAATTAAAAAATCAAATGGATCTTTCCAAAAGCATCTTAGTGAGGTAAAATGTTATTTTTTAGCTTGTCAGAGATAAGGTACCTGCATTGAGTATTTCAAGTTTCTATTGTGGAAGTGGAATACTTCCTTGACTTTTCCTTTTAGCTACGGATAGAGGTACACAACTCAGTAACTACAGTGGAGCTGACAGAGTATCAAACAGGCTTTTGTGTGGTTTTTAAAGTGTAGTTACCATTTATTGCTGTAAAAAAGTAATTTGATTAAGAAGAAAACCAAAGGAAACTATTTGGGTAACCGTCCACACATAAAATACAAATGAAGAAAAGCCAACCAACATCTTGCCCATTCACTGCCATACTGTCCCCACCAAGAAACGTCCCCTCTCTGATCAGCCACTGGGTTTCGTAAGTATTAAACAACCCCAAAAATACAAGCTGAAGAGCAGTGATAGTGGAATAAGATAAATGTTATCTATAAAATCTTGTGGAAAGAGAATAACAAGAAAATCGCTCCATGCCCACGTACCTCACCCCTTTTCTTGATCAACATTCATTAAAAAAAAAACAAACCAAAACAAAAAAACCAAACACCAACCCCCTTTAACTGTTGTGTCCCAATCTGCAAAATCAGATAGCCTGCATTTTCCCAGTTGTTTTCCTGATTTTTTTCTAGCATATACAAATGCAATTTTTAACTTACATAAAGTAATGCTACACTGAACCTTGAATGAACAAGAAAAGGTCATGAACAAGGACAAAAGCAAATGATGCAGAGAGCATAACCCCATTACTCAGTGTTTGTATACAGTCAGTTTTTATCTATGCTGAAAAAAAATTACGTACTAAAGGCTATGACCATCCATGCAGTTTCACATGCTGCAAGCAGAAGAAAATGTCAGTAAAGTGAAGGAACATGCAAATACAACAAAAAAAAGCAGTTTAAAGCAACATATAAAGAAACGTATTCAATCTATAAAAGAAATATAGTATTAACAGAAAGGTAAATGAAAATACATTTAAGCCATAAACATTAGAATTTATGACAAAAACACTGACATGATCTTAAAAAAATAATGGCCAAGGTCTGAGGAAAGAATTTCAGGGTACAGAAACAACACCATGTACGCTGACATACAACCTCCATGTTTGTGCAAAGGAAACGGAGCATTGCAGGGGACGTTATTCCCCCAGAAACGGTTGCCAGGCTTTAACATATCTTTTAAACCAGCCAGCAAGAGAAAAAACTTCCCAGTCCTCTTCCCTACAGTCTCTCTCCCTTCCACGGCAAAGCTGTTCACATCCACTAAAGGTGAACCTCCCTCTAAGCCTGCTACCAGGCTATTCCCCCATCCTACGGGCACAGCCCACACTGGCTCCTGCCATCAGTGATCCCTTACCCCTCAAACGGCACAAGCAGAGACTGGCAGAGCAAAGTCAACCGTGCCATGCCAAAACTGTTAAAATTCAGACTGGTAAGTATGAATTAAGCGGAGAGGAGGATGTAGCGTTAAGCTGATGTAGCCAATGCCATCCTCGCAGCATCCGCGTTCTGAGGTTTGGGTTGTTCTGGCTATGCCTGATGCAGCATCACAGCCCAGCCTGTTGCATGACTCTGACCACATCTCACTACTTCGAGCAATTCCTGTTCACAGCTGTGCTTTGAAAAAGACATAGAGAGAGGCTAAAATGCAGCTTATTTTTACAGTTTAGTTTCAGTGCAGCCAATGTATTCTCCATTCTGTACATTCCTTATTTCACATATTTATTAGATTACGTAAAAACATCCACAACAAAATTAATGCACTGTGCCTCATCATCATAATATGGATTGTACTAATAGTTTGAAGATCCATCCGTATTTTTTATTGCCTCTAACAGCATTTATAAAAGTCTTGCGTGAAAGCCATATAAATTTACATTGCATCCCAGGGCATTTGGAGCCAAGACCCAGAAATATTTCATTCCTATATATAGCCAGAGACCATAGTAAACTAAACAATTTGTCAAAGTTTAATATTTCTTCAAGAAATCAGTAACATACCTTTAACTCACCTACTGTCCTTTGTACTATTTATCAATGCTTCAATATTTGGGTACACTTTACATGAAGAACAAAACAGTAAGTTTTCATCCAATTTACTTACCAATAGCTTTGGTATAATGCCTTGCTCCCAGAAGCAGCTCTGGAGCTCGATACCAGAACGTTACAACTACTGGATCCAAGTCTGCTAAAGGCTTCAGAGGTGAATTAAATAATCGGGCAAAGCCCATGTCAGCTGCAAAAGTCAAAGAGAGATGCTTTAAAATTTGACGAAATCTACCAATTTTTTATTTTCTTTTTTAAAAACAGAGTTTACTTGTTAGCGCTACCATCACTGCTAAATAAAATGCAAACGCAGACTGTAGCAGATATAAATTCTGTGAGCATATTTTCTTAAAGCTTTTGTAGCAGTTACTGGATGTCATCACCTATAAAGTATATCATTATAAATCATTACTAACATGAGCCATTTAGAACAAAGAATTAACCATTGTTCTGAAAAAGCGCATCAACTCACTTCTCAGGACACTGGTAAATCCTGACTCATTATACCTGATAGTCTCTGGTAAAATATTCCATTATTACAGGATGGTCTTTCAACAAGCAGCATTTTAAATGTGAGCAAAATGCAGGTTCTAAAAAGGTTAGAATGATTTATAATACATACGTGCACATCACAAAAGCTCCCTCCTCATGAAGTTAGCTGTAGCAAGATTTCCTTCACACAAAACCAGCAACTAGGCCTACAGCATCTGCCTCCCTGCTAATTTTCTGTCAAGACGTATTTCCAGTATCGAGATACCAGTACTAAATACCATTTAGGCTATGATTTTAAAATGCTGTTTGGGGGCATTATATCATTAAAAACTGCTTTTTAAAATTGGTAGTATACAACTGCCTAGAAAACTGTCTGAACTACCAAATGTAAGTGATACAGGAAAAAATGGGCAGAGACTAAAATATGCACCTTCTCCCACCAAATCGCTTTCCCGACCCACCACTCCCCAAATCCCAAGACAGAGGGACTCTGTGGTGCAGGACTATACACATGCTGAGAAAGACTCGAATGAAATGAGATGAGCAGCAATTCTGAGGGAAAAGGACCTACATGCTATAGCTCACTGGTTGAGGGAAAACTGCAGTGTAAATATAGGTCTCTAACTTGACTACACAACCCTTAATTTTTTTTTCATATGCATTCCTATTTATGATTGTTTTAATGCATTTAAAAAGAGAAACATTTTACAGTTTTCTACATTAAAATATCGATTACTCAAGATATGATCAAGTCACTAGTAACTATGAAAAATAAGGAAAATTGTTGGCAGAAAGTGAATTTATGACTCAAAATGACACAAAAAGCCTATAAAAATTATTTTAAGTTAAATGCCAGTTATGTATTTTTTAGAAAAATTAGTTACACTGGAAAAGTGGAAGCCCTTGGTAGGGGTATAACTTCTGCATTCTTTTCCTGCTGTGGTAATATCTTAAGAAAATAATAGTAAAAAAAAAGAAATCTACATTTTGATAACACACTTAGAAATCCAGGGTCCCCCTCCCTCTTCCACCGCTGGGAATGGATGGCTCAGAGGACTGGTGGTCCGATACAGAATCTTTCACCTGTCCATTAACAGAGTCTGACTAAATTTAGTTGTGTTCTAAGTTATTCCCAAATTAATTCAAAACTATAAATTAAGAAATAAATGGGTGGTCTATGTGCAATTACTAGCAAGTAGTTGTATACAGCAAATATCACCACCACAGTTGAAAGTGAACATGCCCAGAGGATGACCTACATTCTCAATTTTGGAAGCAACTGCTCCATGAAGAATAAGGTAATAGGAAGAAATTTTCCCTTCCGCTGTCCATGCTGTACCTGTTTTGTACGGAGAAGACCTCAAGCTCTACTGTCAACCTTAAACCTCGGAAGGGCGTTTAAAACTTTCAGGGTAGGATCTGCAGAAGTGTTCAGCCCTGGCCCATCTGCTCCTTAGATTTCAAAGGGCGAGGGAAGGACTAGAGCAGGACTAAACACTCCAAGAGAATTCTACCCTGAATCGTTATACTAGTGATTAACAATATAGTTCAGATAAACAAAACAATAAGAGTACAGAGCAACAATGCAGAAGAATAATCTCATAAAAGAAAGCCAGAGGGAAGTGAAAAAGATGAATTAGCTTTAAAAAAAACCCTTCCAAATGGGGCTGCATTACCATAACAAATATAAGTAGGCTGTGCATTAGCAGTCTGCTACCAAAGCACTGCCACCACACTAATGCACAGCCTGGTATAGCTTATTTCTGTTAGACTACAGTTAATTTTTATTTATTTATTTACTTTAATTTAAAACAATTGAAGTTCTACAAATTATCCTCTCACTGTGAACAGTAACTCCCACCAGAATATATTACAATAGTGGGGAAAGTGTTGGGTCCTTCCTACCCGTGTACACCCCAGTTTGAGCATTTAGCGGTAGTTCTCACTAAGCATTTTGGCTGGATTACTGCGTTTTCTGGACTTTTAGGATCCCTTGCATTTATCTCCAAGGGACCTGTCTACCCTTTCAAGAATATTTTGTAGGCTAAACGCCACCTTTGATTCCATTATAAAATTTAAAGTTTGTAGTAATGAGTAGTTCCCTATTTAGATTTTATAAGCAGCAGCAAGATAATGTCATGGCATCACAGGGGTAAATGGAGGACATTTTAAAATCCCCTTTCTCCTCCTTTCCCCCTAGCTAGCTGTCATCTTTATCCCCATATCAAAATCCCCCACCCCACACAAACACCCACTTAAACAAAATATAACGACATTTTCCACTTTTTATTGATGAGGCTACAGCATTTCATCGTCAGAACTGGTGCATGGGGCTAATATCAAGAAGCCAGTCACTCAGAAAAGAGCATTTAGGCAATGTGCCCAGGCACATACTAGTATTACAGTGACTACTTTAGGTGGTACAACTGCACCTTCAGAACATTCTAGCTTAAATGCTACACTGGGACTTATCAAAGATATAAACATACCAATTTTTACTCTTCCTCGCTCAGGACCTTCACCCATAACTAAAATATTAGCAGGTTTCTGTGGAAAAAAAAATAAATATACAATACATATACCACGATAAACCTAAACATTAGTCTCTGAAAAGTTAGTTAAGCTTTGTTTTGCCAGTTTTAAACCAACTTTGATAAAAACGACAAGTTTCTCTGTCACAGTAAAGCTGTGCAAGGACCCAGACACAGGCTCTCCCTGACTGCATCTTCCTCACATTTCTTTTCGGTGTTTCTGTGCTCCAGCACCATGCTCCCTAACTGACACTCCGGTGTCTGTCCTCAACCCGCATGAGCTGGCAGTTGCCGAGCCGCCGAGATTCCTACCGAAATTGCCCTAGGTCCCTTTGGTGGGAAGCAGTCCCATTGCTGCCCACCACCTGCACCCCCGGCACAGGGACGGGAAGCCAACTCTGCAACACGTTTTGCCCAGGGTCATCAGGCGCATTTGCAGACACATTGTACATACAAAATACCTGAGTGAGACACAGATTAAACATTACCATACCACTTTATATCGGAGAGAAAGGTCATCTAAATTATTCCTATTTACAAGCGTGTATCAATTCAGACAGTTGCAAAACTGGAAAGCATTGCTTTTACATTCTTTTTCTCTCCATCTTCCCTGTCTTTCTTTTACTAGGGAGGCGAGTTAAAGAATTGAGCTAGAGGTCAGCTGGTTAGAAACATTACCACTCACTTCTTAATCCTATATTTTCTGCTGTCCTGTTTCCCACAATCCAGTCTTGGCATCTGCAGTCAGAAGATTCCTCAAATGCTAACACTGTTTATGTAAGTCAAATCTGCAGTGCTTATTTTGAGGGAAAAAAAGTCAGGAAACTCACAACTAAAGCTGAAAACGTATGCTAGACTAGTTTTGAACTGGAGTGATTTAGATACCCATTCATACTGTAAATCCTGGACAAAACAGGGGCTCCTATTCAGTTGTGAACTGTAAGAATTATAATAAGGCTGAGTTACAGCTCTTGCTTTGCTTTCTCAGTTTAAATTGATCCGAAGAAAAAAGTATCCCAGCAAGATAGTTTAGGCTACCTAAAAGTCAATATAATAAATTTTAATATCTTAGTGTGATTTACCAAGCATATATTCTAGGAAATTCTCAAGTCTTCCTGAAACTATCAGGCTCTGGTGTAAACGCATTCAAAGAGACAAAAGACCACAATTTGATATCTTGAGATCTAGAAGTAATTCATATTGTGTAAAACAAGGTGCAAAAATTAATAATCCACAAAAAATTTCCTTGAGAAACTTAATTCCTATTGCTTATGAAAGGCTCCAACATGGATTTCTGAAACTGTACAATACACGTACAAAATATTTAAAGGGAATTTGAGGTGTTGCATCTCTTCTCTGAGAGCAGGTTAAAGACGGAAGAAAATGTTGTAGCTTGACCATGACCAAAAAGGTAAGATATATCCCATTATCTTTCCAACAGCAATAACAATAGATCCAACTTGTGCTGCATTAGCTCAGAGATATGCAGAAGAACTTGTGTCCCACACCACCACCATCCCTTTTTGGTTTTTATTAGTAAGTCATACACTCCAGGTAAGTACTGCTTCAACAGAAAAAAATGCAGTATGTGGGCACACAGCTCACAAAGCATTCAATTTTGATTGTTTCTAGAAAAGTCCTAGAAATAAACAAGCAGCATAAATCTTTAAATTCAGAGTTAATGTAGAAGTTTAAAGCAATTCAAACTGCTAGATAAGAAAACACATAATTTCACCACATCAACCATTCTATTGCTATGTTGTGACTCAGAGAAAACATGCATATCTTTTACAAAAGCTGCTTCAGTATGTCTGAGGTGTTAATAAGCTACATGCCTAATTAATATTTTTTGAGTACAGTTAATGATACATTACACAGGCACTAAAATTTTTCAGATAAATAATACATTGACCTAAAGTATAATTTCCTCCCCCTGCATTTTCACAGGTTGATAATACGCTAAAAAAATGCTTGTAACATCCTCATGATGTTTTTACCTTAAAATATTTTACTATTTGGATTTTGATAGGGATAAGGAGCCATATTCACACAAAGACTCCATTATGCCAGATGATTAATCAGCACAGCACTGGGTAACAATTCCTGCCCCAAAGATCTTCTACCCTAAGTTCAAGGTAGGTGAGAAGAGAAAGCACAAAGAGGTAAGACAATACTGGTTAGCAACAGCTTGATTCACACCCCGATTTTTTTTCCTCTCAGGATTTACAGAAAAAGTTTAAAAATACAGACAATTTAGAAATCCGTGTAGGAGTCTTCTAAAGCCGCAAAATGAGAAAAACCTCAGTCGATCTGGAATAACCATTCACAGCAGTTCACCTCTTCCTAGAGTCAAAGGCCCTTCACTGAAACAGCTCTGTTTGAAACAGAAGATTCTTTCTACAGACAAAAATACTTATATAGTCGCATCACTGTAAAGATACAACATCACAGTTACAGACTAAAAAATTTAAATTTAAAATCAGAGGTCTTATTCTGAAGGTTCCCATTCCTAAAATCATTGCATTAGTAGCATGGAACAACATTGTTAGTTGAAAGAATTTTCGAAATGACAGTTCATCAGTATTTAAATTCAATAGGGAAACATCTACCAGAAAACAGTACAGGGAAAGTATTGGCATTCCTAAAACATAAGCGTTTTAAGGACTCCCTGAAAAACATTTAAGTCCACTAACAAAAGTCAAAATGTGGGTCAGGGATTCTTGTTAGATATCTTTGACTCAAGTCCACCATCTGGAGAAAAAAAACCAACTCCCCAGATTCATCTCTTTGGACAACTCATTACACATTAGAAATTTATTTGCAAAGAAAAAGAAGCCATCATTAGAAACAGAAGGGAGAAATCTGGACAAACTTCAGTTTGACTTGTTAAATTTCAGTTTAATTTTAATTATCCAGAGAAAATGAAAGTTTAAAGTGCTTATTCAAATCACTTGGTCTGAACGAGAAAAATCTTTCAACGATTTTTCTATTGTGTTCTGAAAACACACTACTTTAAAACAGCTTTTTTTTTATAACTACAAATGATCAACTTTTTAAAGTCACTCATTTTTGTTCTAATTGAGGCATATTTCCTTTTGCCGCCAAGTAAAATAATTTGCTCATGCCAGACAAATGCAAATGAGAAAGCTGTTATGATCCTAAACCAAATGTGAAGAGCCATGCAGTGATGTACAGCTGAGTACTTCAGAGGCCAACAAACCAACTTTGTGACAACCCCACAGAACAAAATTTAAGAAAAATCACACCACCACCCCTGACACCCCACCTCAGCAGCAGGGCAATAACTCATTCTCATGGAAGAATGGCCTTGTGACCATGGCACAGCACTAAATCTTATCTGGTCCTAGATCGGGCTTTGTAGGACTCCTTGTGTGATTCCTAGACAAATCCTAATCTTATGCATTTAATCACTATTACTACTGAAGAAAAAAGATCTCACTGAAATATTTTTAAGTACTTCAAATGTAATCATTATTTGCAAAGTGCAAACAGAAATCCAAAGCAGCAGGCTAATTTCAAATAAAGGAGCTAAAAAAACCCCAGAGGCTAAACTGACAGGTTCCCAGATCTACAAAGGACTTCAGGCAGTTACCTTCATCCATCTGCCTGACGGGACACACGATACCACTTTCTGTTCACCCTGATCCTGAAGTCTCTGATGATGAAGGCTGCACAATTCCCAGGCAATCTACTCTCTTTCACTCTTCTCCATTGCAGCGTTCTTCCTTTCTTTCTAACACAACAAATGCGGTTACTCCCATCGCCTCTTCTCTTACACATCAGCAGAAAGAGCAGACAACCACTCTCCTTCAGTGCAAGGACTTCATACACTCCTGAAGATCTACCTCTCTTTTCAGTTCTATCACCTAGATTAAAAGAACCCTCTTCTGCTCAGTGTTTCCTAGTAGGATATTTTTTCTGGATGTATGATCATTCTTGTTGCTTCCCTCTACCTGTTCTGCCTTGAGCCACCTATTTGTTTGAACTCGAGTGCTCCAAATTACACACTGCTCCTGCTGAGGCTTCACTAATGCTAAATACAGCAGAGGGATTTTTACATGCCTTGCACAGCATCTTCCACTTTATACAATCCCAGTATGGTATCTTGTTTTGCCTCACTGTGTAAGGCTACTGATTCACGTTGAGGTTATGAGCTGTGCATTTTCTTCACATCTTTTCTGCAGCACTGCTCTTTTTTTTTTTTTTTTAAATCATTGTTCCAACTGAACAAACACTGCAGTCACATACTGTTTGTGTTCATTGAGAGGGGAAACTCAGACTTGAGAACTTATTTGGTTTTCTATTTTGAAGATAAAAATGCAAACAACATGAAAATTATACCAATCTATGTCTTGATGAGATGTGATCATATCAAAAAAAGCCAGCATTCCTGTTGCTCACAGCAAGTTATTCATAGGAGTGAGAGATGATTACTTATTCTGTGTCCACATACTAGCTGTCTGGAAATCACAGGACATTTTCTCCTGCTCCGGGAAAGGTATTCTGCTGTTGGGTCCTCTTTCCCCTAAGTTTTAGTCATCAAAGCAGTGAGGAAAAAAACCTGGCATTTTTGCAGGGCTTAGCCATTGTGATCTTTGATACTTACTACTTTCAGCATCAAACCAGGTCTGGAGGAACTATTTCTCCACCTATTTTTTGCTACTGGGGTGTTTCTGAACTCATTAGTTTTCAAAGGTTGATTTTAAACATACCTATCGATGAGTAACCAAAATTCCTTTGAATTATCTATGGTATTAGAAGGTAGATGCTACCTTTTTTCCCCCCACTTACAAACTGTTTGCAGTAGTCCCATGTATATTTATGAACAGACTCATCCTCTTTATGCCTCCATTTTAATGCACCTTTTAATAAGGTTTTAGTATCATCCTAACCAATTTTCATTTGGACAATCCTATACTTCAGAGTTAGGCTACTAAAACGTTACTCAGTAGAGGGTTCATAGTGGTGGGGTGAGTCACACCAGTGACTTATGTTAACCACTCATATTTGTGCATCGTTAAAGGCTGTGCCACCAATTTTCAGAACTGCCTGTCCCGCCCATTTCTACCTCTGATGAGCCAAGATAATTGAAAAAAGTGTAACACTGGTTTTAATTTTAAAAAAGCAGTTTAACTTTAAAAGAACAATACTAAGCAAAGTGTTTTTATCCCTAAATTATTTTGCTTTTGCAATCATGGTCTCAGCAATGATTCTATTAAGATTTAGAATGAATGACTTTTTAATATTTTAGACTTTAAAACATTATATTAAACAATACAGGAACAGATTCAAATATACAACCCTACAATCATACAAAAAAATTCCACTTCTTCAGCTGTATGTGAGCAAGTGCCTGAGAAGCATAAAACACTTGCTGTGAAGTTTGTAATTCAATGTCATGGGGGGGGGGGGGGGGGAAGGTTTTGAAAGACAACTGCAAAGGCTTACCAAGTTGCAGCCTGCTTGGAAGAGCACTTTGGTGAAATATATTGATGTGAAATATATTATCACTTCCCAGTTAGGTCCTCTGACAAGAAAAACTGTGCAGCAAAAACCTACTAGCCTTTAGCTAGCCTTGCAAAAGTCACAGCCCATCTCAGGCTCTATGATGCACAAAACATTTATGCTTCTTAAGGTACACCTGTCTTAACAACCTTGTTGATCTTCAAGTAATCATAACATACACCAAAACACTTCTTTATTGCATTCTTAGGGATTGGAACTGACTTTTTTGAACATTTTATGGTTAAAGAAAACAATTCTCTTCCCATTTTGAACAAAATCGACTACTTCTATGCTAAATAGTACTCTAGCACAATTAAAGTGTCAATACAACCATATTCAAATAATAGTATCAGCACTTTTCTGAAGTTAATTTACTTCCTTGAATTCAAAGATGTGCATTCACAATTAAGATAATCAGTTAATAAATGCAACCAAAATTCGGGGCTTTAAAATAAATTATCATCAAAAGACCACCACAAACACTGGTGAAAACAATGGCTCCACAGAACTCAACATGTATTAAACCTAAACATTAAAGTCATCTTTTTAATTAAAAAAACACATGAATTGTGAAAAGCACTGGAAAATAAAGAAAATCTATTTTAATTTAATACTTCTTGTTAATTATCTTCTCACAAAGAACATCTCAGATCTGTTTAAAAAAAAGTAAATCAAGTATCTAAATAAAATTCTCATTAAAACCAGAAACCATTAAAATTACCAGTAACAGCCCAACAAAACCAAAAACATAAATTATCAAAGCACACATGCTCAAAAAATTTTAAAAGTACAGAAAGTATTTGGATAAGATAGAAGATAGAGGGATGCCGTATCTATGCCAGGGAGGCCTTCTGCTAGTTACCATCACCATATTTTATCTCTGTTTCAGCCTGATGAAAGCTGTTGGCCTCACTGTTACATTTTTATGCTCTGAACACACTCCAAGAATTTCCTTCCATTGCTGTCACTCAGTCACTGCCAACTTGGGGCAACGTAACTTATTAGAGCTTGTACATAGCCTAATACACAGGCTTTTCTACCACTTTCATTGGAATGGAATTAGAGTTGAAAGAAAAAAAATTAATTAGACTTTCCAGGCCAACTCTCCCACTCCCTAAAAATATACATCAGGACGAGCTGCAGGGTGTGACTTTCTGTATTAAATCTCCAAAGTAGGAAAGGTGGATATCATGGGCAAAAACATTATTACAGCAGGAAAATCTAACATGTCAAATATCATTAACACATCATGCAAAAGTGTAATAACAAACCTAATGAATTAAAACAAATAGTCTTGCAGAAATTTATTTCCTGTGGGTTTTGTGACACAAGTGATTACTCGTTCGTAGCTCAGGATGACTCTGGATGCTGTGGACACATCAGAGCAGCATCAAATGCAAGAAGAGAGTGTACTAAACTGGTTTTTAGGTACTGTGTTATTCCGCATATAATCCCATCTCCTTTTTCAATTCAGAGTTCTGCCTCACAACTGAGGATTTTGAATGGGTAATAAAAACCACTGAGTATAATTTTTGTTCACTCATTTTGTTGGAGCAGCTTCCACAGGTTGACAGGCATTCAGTAGTACTGTAATCTCATACTTCCTAATACTTTCACACGAAGGAAGAAAACTGCCTTATTTAATCTTTGGTTTGCATGCAGTTGTGGTAGCCAATGCCATTGTCCTTAACAGCGCTATTTTATTTTTGTTTTTCATTTAAATAGTACTCTCATCACTTCCGTATCACCCTACTTGTACTAACATATAACTCCTCCTGCTCTGGACGAAGAAAAAAAAAAAGTGAAAAGGCTACGCAATTTATTACTATGCACTTTCCAGTGGTTTGTCTGGGCTTTGTTTGCACTTACTTCTTGAAACACCTTTGTCCACAGAACAAACACAGTATTTCAAACAACAACGCCCCAAAGATTATCTTTTGTGTCACTTGTGTTCAGAGCAAGTTGGATAAAGTTGGGAGCTCATACAGAGCAAGGTTTTATATGGGATAAGTGTACCCTATTTATAAGGTGAATTTTTCACAGGCTACTTTGAAACTGCTCAATTTAATCAAAGGATTTTCTTATCTTTTCAACTTTTCCTCTATATTATGAGTACAGATTACACACAGAGATCAATGCATTTTCTCTCTACAGCAGGATGCAGACAAAACAATTATTATGGCTATTTCCTGTATTTTGAACAATTTATATTCCTATCTTCCACAGCATTTTATGCAGTGATAACTTTGCCACAACCTTAACAATGTATTCAGTACTAAAAAACCCAACAAAACTAAACTGGAAACTGCATCTAAGTGTTTCTAAAATCATACTCCAGGTTTTTTACTAAATCCTACTGCAGGATTTGCATTGACCAAGCTTACTTCAAAGGTACATTTGTGATCAAAGTGCTTCTGGTCCTCCATACCTCTCTCATGTCAGAACCAAAAGTTACATTGATACTTTTTCCATCTGGCTAGTACAGCTCATTACCTTTAGGACAGAAATTAGATCTCACATTTCTAGAATGCCTTTCCTCTGTAGAAGTCTTACCTCTATATTTGTATTTATATATTTGGCTATGAGAGGTATCTCAGCCAGTTTACCTATCACTACTGTGTGGCAATGTGCCGAGATGACTAAGCTGGTCTTCAAAGAGTGAAGGATTATATTCACATTATTCTCTCTCCAGCACCATGATCAGGTATCTGGCCGTCTTGGAAAGCCAGCACATTAAAAACCAAGCTAGTAACAAAAGAACAAGTTTAAAGTTACAGTGAAGAAAGAAATCTAGTATAGTCTGCCTATCAGTTAATGTATTTGCATTCCCAACATTTCACCTAACTTGGGCAGGACTTTTGCTGTAAAAAAGACAAAACCAGATTCAAACTACTTTAAAAAATCCTCACATATATATATATAAAAATTATATCAGGTATCCATATATGAATTATATTCCTCAATATATTACACCCATACAATTCTCATTACATCAACCTACTTCAGTTATCAACCTACTTAAACACCCTGGAATTTCAAAAAAGTCAAAATATTTCTAAGCTTGAAGAAAGCAATAGCAAAAGTATTTTACCAAATCCAAATCTGACAAAACAGCACCTTAAGTAATGAGCCCTCTTTATATAAAGAATGCTAGTTCTGCAGGCGGGCACCCTGCTTTCTGAAAAGTAGAGAAGTTCAAGACAGAATGACAGAGTAACTACACTTCCTAGGAAGGTATCTCCTTTGCAGTATGCAAAAATCCTCGGCTACTGGAACTAGAAGAAGGCAAAATATTTTCTAATATTTCAATAAAAAAATAGTTGGGAAATACAGACAACTTCCAAATCTTTACTTTTGTTATGAAGACAGTGGCCATCTGACCATCTTTCCATACAACCGAACAGCTACATCCTGCTGCAGCTCCTCCTCCCCTCCTCTCCCATTTTTTTACTCCACGACAGAATGAAGTTAGCACAGGTTTTAATGCACATTCCTTCTGCAAACAACTTGCTTTCTTTTCTGAAGAGGGCAGTATACTGCGAGGGGCAGTATAAACAGACTCTGAAATTGCTACAGTAACAACTACTAAATGAATTTACCACTGACTGAAAATGCCAAGTTTGGCACATATAAAGTGATGGGATCTCTCAGCTGTCAGACAATTTTGGGTAGCTGACTAAAGATTTTCAGAACATCACACTTCTAAACACTTCCTTGTCAAAGTTGCTTAATAAAGAACCATTAATAGAAACCTCAAGCCTTTTGGACACTTAAACAATGAAGGCAACTTTTACAAGGAGCTCCTACAACTTCACAAGTAATGCACTTGAGTAAACCTTTCAAAATGTCCAAATAGTCCAATTTTCCTCACATAGTCAGAAATACCAAAAGCACCATATACACTGATGTGAAATATAAGCGGTATTGGTTTTGTAAGCAATATGAGGATCAAAAATATCCCTCCCAAACCACTTTTTCTGTATTAGAAAACCCCTTTTCCTCTTTCTATACATTCTTATTAAAACATTCATCACAAAAATCCTTGACATTTTCTCGTTAAACATGATGCTACTTGGGCAACACTTATGCATTTTTCCAAACACTTTTTGTATTACCTGTGTAACTTTCCTACAAAACATTTTCAATTATTTGACTTTCTGTTTTGGTACATATTCCTCCGGCCCCCAATTAAATGAGTCTGCTATAGAATTCTCCATACCTTCATTCAGAGATCCTGCAGAAGAGATACATTGTCATAGAATCATTTAGGTTCGAAAAGACTTTCAAGATCATCGAGTCCAACCATCAACCATGCCCACTAAACCATGTTCTGAAGTGCCGTGTCTACGCGCTTTTTTAATATCTCCAGGGATGGTGACTCCACCACTTCCCTGGGCAGCCTGTTCCAATTCTGACAACCCTTTCAGCGAAGAAATTTTTCCTAATATCCAACCTAAACCTCCCCTGACACAACTTGAGGCCATTTTCTCTTGTCCTATCTCCAGCCACCTGACAGAAGAGACCAGCACCCACCTCACTACACCCTCCTTTCAGGTGGTTGTAGAGAGCGATAAGGTCTCCCCTCAGCCTCCTCTTCTCCAGACTAAACAGCCCCAGTTCCCTCAGCCACTCCTCATAAGACTTGTGCTCCAGGCCCCTCACCAACTTGGTTGCCCTCCTCTGGACACGCTCCAGCACCTCCATGTCTTTCCTGCAGTGAGGGGCCCAAAACTGAACACAGTACTCGAGGTGCGCCCTCACCAGTGCCAAGTAAAGGGGAACAACCACCTCCCTGCTCCTGCTGGCCACACTATCTCTGATACAGGCCAGGATGCCGTTGGCCTTCTTGGCCACCTGGGCACACTGCTGGCTCACATTCAGCCGGCTGTCGACCAACACCCCCAGGTCCTTTTCCACCAGGCAGCTTTCCAGCCGCTCTTCCCCAAGCCCGTAGCGCTGCATGGGGTTGTTGTGACCCAAGTGCAGGACCCGGCACTTGGCCTTGTTGAACCTCACACAATTGGCCTCGGCCCATCGATCCAGCCTGTCCAGATCCCTCTGTAGAGCCTTCCTACCCTCCAGCAGATCCACCCTGCCTCCCAGCTTGGTGTCATAATAATATATATAGAATTTTATATAGAACTTTAAACAGGCAGTGCCTTTTTGAACCTTCTTCACAGTTAACAGGAGCTGTTTGTAAGTTTGGGAGATTTAATCTTATAGGCATCAAGATATTACAGTCTGATCAGCCCTTATTCTCTTAGGGAAGGGATAAAGGACACTTGTGAGGTTTCAGTAATTACAATAAAGAACAAAGATATGAACTCTTTGTTAAAAACCTTCACTTAAAAATAGTTTTTTTAAAATCTCTTCACATACTTCATGTATTAATTCACTCGTTCTCTTTTTCGTCATGAAATCTTTCCATCTGGAGCATCCTAACAGGACGAGGTGTTCTCTGATGGCTGCAGCTCTTGAAGCTCACAGCCTCAGCATCAAAGTCCTAGATCTTCCTCCTGCATTTCTCACTGCACATATTCCAGCTCCTTCCTCTGCCTTTCTTCCCTGCATCCAGAATCCCCAAGCTCCTTTCCCACCTGCCATCTGTTTTGATGACCAACCATACAGGGTCAGCGGAGAGAGGCGCGCGCCATGAATGACCAGTGAACCGCTGTCTTTAGAGTGCAGACAAACCAAACTGAAATGGCCCTGGTGCAATTCTCAAAGCATTTCTCCCAGAACGCATGTCCTCCTCTATTTGACATCCGCTTTTCATGAAATTTGAAAGTATTTGACTGTTTTGATACCATATCTTTTTACCAAACATATCTGAAATTTGCTAACAGATGCAAATGTTACTTGGGGGAACTAGCAAAAAAACTGGCATGCCCAAGTAAGCTTTGTCTCCTTAAGCAGGCAGGCTATGACCACACAGTATCAGGAGACCAACGTAAAGGTTTTTTTATTGTGGAACGTGCAACACCATTTGCATTTCTTCAGCTATTTTTCCTAGAGACTATAGTAGCAATGCTATCATTTCTCTGATGTAAAACTCTAAAGCACCACCTCGTTTTCAGTTTATAAATCAGTATGCAATATGTGGACACATGTTTCTGGTGCTGTTATTAAATTTACATTCCACCAGGCTATGACAAACTTCTCAAAAGCCACTACAACGACATTAATTCTTGATGAAAGGCACTGAAAAGGCCTGCCCTGATTTGATACCTTCTAAGGTAAAGATGTAAATGGTTATAAAGATCAGTCCTGAAACATTCTACCTAGCACTGAAGGGCTCTAGGGGAAGGAGGAGAAAGAAAACAAAAGCAGTACTCTTCACAGTAGCATTTATAGCCACATGAAGAAAAACTACAAGTTACTTTCAGCCTCAAATTTGCAGTTCCCCTTTTGCAACAGTTCTTCGCTACCTGTTAACTGGTCCGAGATCACAGATTAGAAATTATTTAATCTACAATGACATAGAAATGTCAGGGAAAAAATACTCTGCTTCCATTGCTTCTTGTGTCTGACGGTTCTGCAGCAGGTAAGTGAAAAATATCTCACTAAAATATCAATAATCATGTAATGTAACTCCATGTCTCCAAATACTCATCTGTGTTGTACTCATCTGTCCCCAAGACATCTGGTGGTTAAATAAGCAGCCTTACTTTTCCCATTTCTTTTTTGCACCTTGTACTTTGATGTAGAAGTTTTTACTGACTACAGAACTCCCAATTCAGAAACTTTACCTGCATTTCCTCTAAGCAATAAGTCTAAGAGTAAGTCTGCTTAGATTTGGTCAGATTATTGGCTAGGTAAATTAGCAAAGCTCTTCTAATAGTATATACATTGCTCCACCTTGACCTTACGTTTAAGCTGTGGACAAAGATTGTGTTTACTGCAGTTTCAAAACAAGGTATGTTCACAAATAGAGCAAAAAAAGCGTTGCCAGTATCACTTACAGTTGTATATGACAAGGTTGTGGAATTTAGCTTTTACCACCACAGAGGATTAACTACTTTGAGAATTATTTATGGAAGAGAAATACTGGGCTAAGAAACAAGAAAGTTACTGATAAATTAAATTTAGGTTCCAACAAACAAAACAGAAGTCAGTACACCAGACAAACTGATACAGTCAGACCTTTTGGAAACACCTGCAGAAGATAATAAAAGGCTAAAAAAAAAAATCACTTGTCTTTATGATACTTTAAGGTTGGACTTGAGGATCAAGTAAATAGACTACTGCTTTTATTCAGAGCCCCAAGAGAGGTGGATTTGGAAAATGTTCTTGAAATTGTGAGATTTCTGACCTTTCCTTGCACCCATGTTTTCATTTGAAATCAAGTTTATAAACAAGCTTTTTACTTGCAATCAGAAAAATATCTACCAAAACTTTCCCTATTCAGCACTTCATCTTACTATAAATAGGAATCTAACGGTACTCTGTGGTAAAAGATTATCAAGAACTTTTAGGATTGGTTTCCCATTTTTGCTAAACACTGATTGCTTGGATAAAAACTATTTTCGGGTGTATCTCTTGATCTCACATAGCATAATAAATCTTGGAGTTTTACTCTATTCTTTCACAATCCTTACTTAAAACTTGTTAAATGACCTTGCACTTGCTTATAAGATCTGAGGTTAAAGATGATCAACCTGTAAAAAGCTATGAATGATTATATTCATATTCAAGAATTGCTTGAATGGAGGCGGCCTATGAATCAAAAAAAATCCGTTCACTATCCTTAAAGATGAGAAATTTACAAAATCACCAGGAAGCCTTGTAATGAAGACCCAAACACAACTGGAGAAGTAGACTGAATATTGTATTTTCATTTATATTTTCCATTTGTTTTCAGTGCTTTAGCACAATAGGAATGGCATTCCAGCTAAGAATACAAGACATAGGGGCTAATCCAAGAGAGATCTAAAAATACGAATCTCCATAACACTTTAATCCTATAGAATTGACAAATTTTTTAATCTCTCAAGACCCAGGTATCTTTCTAGAGATACTGTGGTTACAGAAGCGTTTCATACCCAAAATTGGTTACAATTTGATGATCCAGTAGAAATATATCTTTCATCTTAAGACCACACAGCTTCCAAAAAAACCTTCGGGGATACATCGTCTTTTTTTTCCTCCAGAAAAGAAAATGGCACCATGTCCTCCCTCTCACCATGTTGCAGTCAAGATACATCCCCAAAATGTCCTCCTTCACTGCAAAGGTTTTGTATTTCACCACTTTGTTCACATTGTTCCTCAGTCCATATGAGCTATTTGATCTTTCATATTCTTTTTACTCACACCTGCTCCCACCCCAGCTTCTATTGATTTGTAATGAGCTGGATTTTAGATTTTCAAAAAGGAGGAATTGAATTTTTCAAGACAAACCAAATGGTGAAGATACAACACATTCACAGAATGGCTGAGGTTGGAAGGCCCCTCTGGAAATCATCTGTCAACTTGTCAAGGGTATGCGCTGTCCCATTGTCCAGGTTATTAATGATGATGTTAAACAGCACTGAACCCAGTATCAGCCCTTGGGATGCTCCACTAGTGACGGGTGTCCAGCTCAACTTTTTGGCACTGATCACAATCCTTTGAGCCGATCAACTCGGGCAGTTTTCAATTCACCTCTCTTCACTGTGCACTTACCTAGTCTGTACTTCATTAGTTTGTCTACATGGATGTTATGGGATGCAGTGTTGAAAGCCTTACTAAAGTAAGCAACATCCACTGCTCTTTCTCCATCCATCGAGCTAGTCACTGAAGGCCTTCAGGTTGGCTAAGCATAATTTTTCCCTTCATAAATCCATGCTGACTAGTCCCAATCACCTTCATGTCTTTCAAATGTTTGGAAATGGCTGCCAGGACGATTTGATCCATCACTTGCCCAGTGATCAAGGCGAGAGTGACTGGCACGTAATTTCCCAGATGCTCCTTCTTGCACTTCTTGAAGATTGGAGTGACATTTGCTTTTTTTCCCCTCAGGAACCTCCCCTGATGCTCTGACCTTTCGAAGCGAGTGGCCTCACAATGATTTGCTTATATGAAGCTCATGATTTTATGTATCGCTATAGGCTTCTCTATGATGACTTCAAAGATCTCTAAGCAGTATGCCTTTTACTTTTCTGATTGGAAGGCTGGTAGTACTGCAGCTATATACTCTGTATTTCTATCTTGAAATCTGCATTTAGACAAAGCTGACAGACATTACTCAATCAAGAGCTTGACCTAGCAGACCATTGCCAACAACAATGTCCAAGAAAAAAGCAAGCCAAATGGAATCTCATTTGCACAGTGGTTCTTAAAAAAAAAAAAAAAAGTTGGGTTTTTTTTTTTAAAGTCACTGGGACAAGCATCGAATACTTAGTTTTGCAGTCTCTTCTGATCATTTCTACACTTTTATAAGTTACTATTTTGAAAGTTTAATCTAAAACAAAGACAATGCTCAGGAAGGCAGGCAAGCGAGTAGGCATGTTCCCGGTAAATAGGAACATTAGGAAACACTAGATAATGTTATTTTAACTATAGAATATTTAGAATTACAGTAAATTACAAGTCACAGGAAGGCATGTTATTATAGCCTATGCAAAAAAACCACAGTTCTGCCAGACACATTGTTCTTTTGTGATCTCATGAAAGCACACACTTACATAATCAAAACCACCTTGGAAACCAAAAGCTTGGGAAATGCAACACCTGACGACCAAGACAGTGATTAGGTTTGGCTGGGGTTTTTTTTTCCTCCTTTGAAAGCAAATCACCAGTAAGTCATTACAATACCTTTGGGGAAATAATGCCTATTATCTGTTTATATAGTTAAACAGGGTAGAAGACCACCCTGCTTTTAAAAGCTGCTAACTTCTTTCTAGTAACATGCAGAGCTTTTCCTACTATTTGTTCTTAAGCATTTAGGTTCATTCCTTCAAAGGACCACACAGTTTTGTAAGCACTAGAGCAGGAATGAAGGGCATTCCTGTATTTCTGAAGTAATCCTTGAATATTGATGATGGAGACATTCTTGGATTCAAGAGCTTTAATGTAGAAAATGGTAAACTGGCAGGGTAAAAGTTCCATATATTTAACTTTGCCTAAAGCACACACTTAAGTGATTCATGGCCTGAGCCTGGAAAGTGATTCAGATGTTGTCTACAAAAAACCACCCTAGCAGTGGCTTCTCCTCATTTAATGTTAAAAGAGTATCTTTAATGTTCCCGCTAATCCCAAACCTGGCAGCAGGTATCCTTGGGAAGAGTCCAGGTCCCAAGAAGGTACATTCCAAATGTATTAAAGCTTGCCCGCCTGAAAGCTTATTTAAAAACAGCGTTCATCCCACCGCAGCAGTTTAGCTGAGGTACACACTAGGAACACATTAAATAGGCTGCAGTATCCTGTGCTAGTACTAGTTTGCAAATGGTCACATCCACAGTGACACAATCCCAGACTAACTAGGACACAGATGTTACTGACAAAGGCTAAGAGATTGTCATTCCTTTGGCAAGAGATAGGAGGAGGAGAACGGGAAGCAGGAGCCCAGCACTGTGTTACCCACTTCCATACCTGGCTTGCCAAGTCGCAATTCATCTGTTCAGCACCCACTCACACCATGCACAAAGAAATAGGCCAGGGAATTTAGTCTGAACATTTCATCATAGTGCCTCAAGCTGCAGTAGTACAAGTAAGAGCTGTGAGATTTCCTCCGGTGTTTTTTGTTTGGGGGTAGGTTTGGGGGTTTTCTGGAGGGATGGTGGTATGTTTTTAAGCATTGCTGCACCACATGAGCACTTTAAATTGTTTCAGACCAAAATCTATTATTAATTTAAATTGCAGACTAATCTTACTGTCACCACACAAAACCAGTGGAGGGGTGCTCATCTCTTAGCTGAGACTGGATCCTGACTGTGTGGACAGGACTAACACAAAGTAGTATTAAATAAAATGCACTTTTAAATGCTAACAGGCGTGGCATAGAAGTTGTTGTACCATGCAAAGGGACCTCTATTTTGAGCGCTTTACTCAAAGAAATCTTCCAAGCATGCTGCAAAGTCCATCCTCTCTTTTCTCTTGCTGTTGTGGTTGCAGATTGATGAAAACAGATCTATGGCCAGTCTTCTGCTTATGCTTATTTTTAGGGTGGAATAAGAACTTTGAGTAAAGGAAGAAGTCCAATAGCTGGATATGATAAAATGGAAAAAATACTAGGAAAAGAAGTCAGCAAAATGCAGTATGTTTCAAGCATGCTTGATAACTAAATTCAAAACATTATTAAAACTATAATTGATGCCCTTTGTGGTAATTACATGAAGTATTCTTATTTCCTTCCTGCTACAGTCAGAGCATGAATAAACAATCTGCTTTCAATAGCTCTCAGTCATGAAATTTAAAAAAGCTGAAGCATATGCAAGCCAAATAAGAAATTTTACAAGGACTGACATTTATTTGTTGAAAAATTTTACTGGTATGTTTCAAAGACTTATGGAAAAGCTAACTACTCAAGCAAGCAGCATTCAAAGATAACAAATACAATCAACATTTCCCTTGCTCTGATGGAAGTGGCGAATTGGCTTTCATGTAACCAGTGAAAGGAGAAAAAATAGCAATGAGGGTTAACTATTTAAATAGTTGAGTTAGTGCTAAGATTTGTATGCAATTCCTTTGTAAAAGACAAACCACGACTAGAAAAAACACAATAGACAATTAATTGTCTTCCTACAGTTTTTACTGCTTCATACAGAATACACTCACTTTATACAAATCTTACATGAATTAAGATTCCTCGATTCCACTATTATGAAGACAAATTTCAGTCTAAGTTTATGTGATTTTAATAGCCATTAAGTTTTACTGCCTGGTTTCTGGATGCTAGCAAGAAAGGAGTTACTTTATGCTGTATTTAGTTTCTGATTACAGAAGTCAAGATCTCAAAAAACTGCAAAACATTACCTACCTAAAAACTAACTTCATTAAGACATCTTGAAAATCCCAAACCCCTAAAACCAGAAAATTGCACTTAAACTGAAGATAATTAATTACTCTCCCAAGAGAGGAGCTTTCTTACCCTCTAGAAAACATCCTTATCCTATGAGAGAGATATAGCAAAGAACAGACTTTTCTACTGAAGTACTGTATTCTTTAGCTTCCTACCACTCCCAAGCACCATCACTCTTGTAATAGCTACTACATGAAATGAAAACAAGCATGTTACTTAAGCAACTCTGTGTTATCTGTACACATTTAAATCTAGGGAAACATAAAACACTTCAGAAATACAGCAACACCTATCATTTTAAAGGCACAGTAGGTGAAACATAATAAATCTGTCCAGCTGTCCAATCAGGAGTTAAAATTGATGATTTAACACCGATATTCCTGAAGGCTAATATTACAGGTATCCTGGAATAGAAACCCACATCTAAGAACAAGCATTAATGTCAGTTATTTTGCTTTGGACCAGAATATACATGCTATTGGAGTCCCAATTTGCAAGCTTAACTTTGCACCAATATGCCCCTGTCTTGCTAAGACAAAACACTAGGCAGAACCCCTTCTGTTACTCAGGCTATTCCCAGAGACCCCGATAAAAGGAAGAAAATATCTGACAGATACAATTCTGTCTTTTCTCCTGCATGAAACACACGCCTTCTAAATCCAGCTCATACTGAACAGTTTCAAAGCGACAAACCCGAAGGTTTCCATGGACGAGGCGGCACAAGCAGCCCCTGCACAGCTTTTATAGGATTCTCACCAACATGGCTTGACAAGGTTCCAGCGGGAAGACCTCTCAGTCTCTGCCTCAAGCTTTTGGTCTCTTCTATCAAAAGATAGCCAATTGTGATGGTGGTTTTTCTGCTGGAAGAAAACTTCATGCTGGACTGAGACCACCAACTCATTTCACATAGGTCAGAAAATGAGATGGTAATAGTCTGTCGCAGTTGCCAACTTAAACTACATTTGAGCTACAGACCTAGATGTGAAAGGCTCTGTAATAAATTACCAATCTCCTGAGCCATCCAGTTAACAACATGCATGGTTTTCTTTTTAAACTCAATTATGCTTAAGTTCATAAATTTTCTGAAACTGTAGAAAGTAAAACATCAAAAAAATTTAATTCTTGATGACAGGTCATTTGCTTTCTGTACGCCTCTTAAAAACATACTGAAGAGTACTGTTGCAGGCAGAACATTAGAGTAAGACATTATATTTTGGTTTAAAACAAAGTGTGTCTCAGTAGTAGCATGCACTATATATTTCTACATTATGCTCTGCTCCACTATTTCATGAGTCATGACAGAGCCACCACAATCTTTTTGACTTTTCCCCTCAGTGTTGAGGCTTTTGTCTCCTTTCTAAAACCAGGAGCAAAGTAGAAACAATATCCATACAATTATTTTAATAAAGCAAAGCTTCCTTGTATTTCAGTTCTGAAAATGTTATTTATCAAAGATAAATCTTTTCACATTGGTTTAAACAGAGACTGGCACTCTGTAAAAGCATTTATTGGGCATGAAAATAGAAGACAAATAACTAGTCATTGATTACATTTCCAGGAACACTATTAAAGCTATTTCAAAGACAGAAAGTGACTCTGGAAGAGTAATAAGGAAGCCAGACTTACTGCACCAAGCATAGAATAGCACTGGTAATACTGACTCATGGGAATGAAAGGTCTAACTAATGATACTCTCATGCACTAATGAAATTTCAGTAATTAGAAGCATCATATATAGATAGTATCATACTTTGATAGCAATTTTTTTCCAATTTACTTCTAAGAATAAGAGCTACAGACAACTGGGTCAGGAAAACTACCCAATTTTAAGAAAACAGACAGAACCAGCCCAGCCAGCTATGAGCATATTTCAAAGGCAAATATATAAGAGTTGGTGAGATTCACCAATTTAAAATATTTAATAGAATTTGCTGGTTAAGAAACACTAACTCAGGTTCAAAATGTTTTGCTTATACTGTAGTTTGGATAAACATTAGTTTATTTGCAGAAGTCTTCAAAAGTTGCCATGGCTATATTTCTGACAGATTATAAATATTAGGAGAAGATAATGGTCTTCAAAAGCTACCTTCGTAAGTAAAACTGATAATTTTAGGGAGTTTTTATTTTTTCAGCAGTTCTTATAGCCAATCATCCTCTCTCCCACCTACACATATGCCGTATTTAGTTATTTATCTTGCCTGCAGCGATACTACCAGAGGCATTTTTTGTACCTCAGCATGCCTGTTATTTAAATGAACACTTTTAAAAATAGTTTATTTAGAAAATCAAAAAAGGAAAACAGCCATCTGATATACTTTGCTGTCATAAGCATATCAGATCATAGCCAGCTTTTAAAATTCACTCTACTAATCAAGGCTGTCTGACTGCAGTATACAAAAATATATATTTATTAGTACATGCCCATAGCACAAAGGTTTTTGTTTCCCAGTGATTTTTCATAAAAAACAACCCTTGCCCTCAATCATCATCCCGGTGCTAAAACCCATTGCAGATCCACTTACCAAATCCCTGTGTAACACCCAGTTAGCATGCAGGTAGTGAATACCATCTAGGATCTGATATAACAGTGACTTCACCATTCCCCGAGGTAACTGAACTGGTTTCTTGTTTGCTTTAGAAGCCCTGTGAAACTTGATTATATGCTGTAAAGGGGAAAAAGAAATCAAAATAAAAGAAGTGTAATGTTTTGATCTACAGCATTGCACAAAAAGATTGCCAGCAATTCCTTACACAGATGTCTTAGGTGTTTTTTTCAACCTTTCATCATTCATTTTCAAAATTAGAAACATGTACCTTAAGTACTAGAAAATTAATACTATACGAGGTAAAGCGATCACCCTCCCAAGGAAATCTCTCAAAAATGAAATCAGTTGTTGCTACGGTTTAACCCTGGCAGGCAGCTAAGCCCCACACATCCGCTCACTCACTCTCCCACAGTGGGATGAGGAATACAAAACCAATACAACTGTCAAAGCAAATTCCCTTGCAGATCACTGATCTTGGAGGGTTTAGGGGTATTTTTGTTTGACGATTCTTTTTGTTAAGATAGGCTGACATCTTGTATGTCACAGCACAGAATTAAAAGTGCATTACCTAACTCCTATATTATTTTACTTTTAGGTTTTCTTCTACAGTAATAATGACGCTGTGATATTCAACACCTAACGACAGAAAGAAATTCGTGCAAACTGTATTGGGAGTTTTAAACATTTAAATTAGAAGCCCAGATTTATTCCTTCTTTATTTACTATACCCTTAAAGCACACTACTCTCAAAACAGAAGCTGTTGATAGAGCAAAGCTGAGTCCATCTGAAAGTCAGCCACCAAGTCAGACACAGAAAAAAACCCTTTAACAATTATAAGTGTATACACAGGCAATGACATTTAGCAACAATGAGGAGTTCAAAAGGATATGTTGTCTTAGCACTTGAGTCCCAGGTGCCACTAACTTCAATAGCATAAGGTGTGCCACGGTCATGGTAACCATTTCCAAGCTTGTCTCCCTTTGAGAGAGAGAGGTAATTTCTAGAACAAACTTTTTCATGCATTCACACTTCTTCTCTGTAATGGCTCGCAGTGGTGTGATCATCAAAACAGCCCTGACCTTGTCTGTCCAAAACCTGGCACCAAACTTCTATCATATGTTCTTCCTGCATGCCCAAGCTTTCATATTCCTGACGCCAATTAGGTACCCAACTACTCAAGCCCCCTTGGGAAATTGCCTTTCCTCTCTTGCTGCAGCCCAGCTCCATACAGCCCACCCTCCTTTGCTTCAGGTGTCAAGCTTGGCTTTCCTGGGAGGACAAGGTACATCTCTGCCCTGCCAACGGTAAAAACGGAGCTGCACGGAGGAGAGAAACATTGATGAAAAGGTGACAGTCCCTGCCCAGTCAGCCAAGCACCACATGCATGAGCATCCCTCAGCCTGAGCCACAAGTTTCGCCTCCTCTCCTCCACTTCCACTGACTCCAAAGCAAATGTTAATCTTCATGCACTGGTCAGAGAGAAGTGAATCTTCAAAGACAGATGGCTCTTCTGGACTTTTTTGTTCCTCCTCTAACAGAGTCTGTGCCCTTTTCCCAGCCTTGTTTGAGACCTGCTGCGCTAGATATGCTCAGTGCTGGAGGACTTGGTCCATAGCTGGCTCTCTGGGGCGTGGAGCCAGCCCAGTCACTCTCGCTAAGTCTCTTGCATCCAGATACAGTGAACACCCAGGAGCTGGTACAGCTGGGGAGTTCTGGAGTTCATACAGGTACATGCATGTAAACATAAAGGTCAAAATTGAGGGTCATTCCTAAGTTACTTATATACAAGCCAGTGTTTCATTAACAGAAGTGCTTCTGCAGTGATTTTGGTTAAGTATGAAGCAATGCAGAAATGTATAAATACAAACAAGGACAGGTCACTACTAGTCACAAATACAAAGCCTTGCAGCACATTTTGAAACAGAGAAAAACAAACTCAAACATTCCTAAACTTCTCTAGGTTAGCATATCATAAATATGGGGGAGCAGTGAAAAAAAGAATGTGCTTGTCTTCTCTCCACGTTAATAAAAACCTTTACTCCATTTCCTCAAGATTTTTTTGGTTTTGTTTTGTATATCAGCCTTTAGAACGTCTCAACATTTCACCTGTTTGGTAACTTTTTTTTCTCTAATTTTATTTTGGTAACAAAATCTCAATACCAAGTATCAGAACTTCCAAGACATTTAACTGGGATAAAATATCTTCAATTCTGCTTAGCTGAAAGAAAATTGACACACTAGTTCCAGGCAAATACTACTGAATTATACAGGGAACACCATTTTCACAAAAGAAATTAGTTTTACTTTGGTTTGTGCTGTCTGTCTAAACTACATGCAGACAAAAAAACAACTGATGATCCATGCTGTGCAATTCTTACATGAACACATACATCAAAATTTCCATCTCGTTCCAAATGGCCTCTGATGTACCCTTTGATCTGAATCTTCTTAATATCTTTTAAGGTTAGTATTACAATACTTGTTCCATTGAGACCAATGCTCAAAATGTATGTCATTTAATTTGAGGCACACATGTACCTTTTTTTCAGGAAAGTCAAGGTTGCATGGTATTTTGGATTCTTTACAATGCTACTTTAATTTATTTTTTTTTAAGTATTCCAAATGGATGTTAAGCTTACAAATATTAAGTTAGCAGAGGAAAAGGGTTTATATCTTAAAATAAATTTACTTTGCCTCTAAAGTGTTTATATTTTAAAGCTGTATCTTGTAATTAGGAATAAACAGCTTTCTTCCCAAATATATGAAATTTCAGCAGATGAGTTGAGTAAAAAGCTCTTCCCACTGAAACACACGAATTAAATTTCAATTATATACAGTGGCATTACTCTCACTTCATGTGAGATGTATGGATGTATGGATGACATGCAATGTAACTAAGACTCTAAACTGTTCTGTTCAGCCAGTAAGTTTGTCATTTTTCAAAGAAATCCACCTGCATAATCAATTACATTTTCCTGCACCCTACTTTAGCTGTAATGGAGGGTTATATCTGCATTTATTTAACTAGATTTCTAGCTACTGAGCACTGAATGCAGATTTTTATCTTCTTAAAAGAGGTCACAGATTAACTGTGTAGTGTGCGTACCCAACATTTTCCATTGCTTTTCTTTTAGTACTGCAAATGTTTCCAACAAGAGGCTATACTGTTTTTAAACCGATGTGTCTTCCCTGACCTTGTCCCTTTTCTGCAACTAAAACTCTAAGCCTGGTACCTACAAACAATTCACCTTACCCAGAGGTCATGCTCCGCGTAGTCAAAGAGAAGCCACACTTTCCTGTCAGCATGAGAGAGAAACACCTTTTGCAGAGAAATGACATTTGGATGCTTGAGCTCCCGCAGCAACTGCAAAATAAAGAAAGTCCACAACAGTTACATCCACACATCCAGAGCTGTGAAAGGGCTGGAAAGATGAATACTTTCATGGTCTTTGCTACATACTCTACAGTACAAACAATAAAAGTTGAAATTTGCAAGTCACAGAAAACAGCACACATTTTTTTTAATGAAAGAACCAGTCATTAGTTTGAAACCAAAGCTGAAAGCAGGTCATATTACCTTAGGGCACTCACTTCCTATTCATTTCCTAAAAGTTGAAGTCTATGTAAACCTCACTATCATCCAGGATCAAGAAGACTCCGCAAACAGCCAGCTGTGGCATCTGCCCTTTCCCATCAGCTGTAATCTTTGACAGAGCCATTTGGGGTATCCAATTTTCTCCTGGCTCTCAATTATCCGAAAACCCTGCATTTTGGTTGCAGTCATTCAAGGCTGAATGGGATGACTCATTTAGAGCCTGTCAATGCAGTCAGCTAAACGAAGATGTGGTTTGTAAGATGGAGTCAGCTGATCTACAAGGTCACCACCACCTACAGAAAAAGGTCCAACTCCCTCCCACAGCATATATTACAACAGCTACAGCACTCACAGAAGCCAGCAACAAAACAGCTCGGAGTTCAAGAGAAAAAACTAACCCAGACACACAAAGGCAATAATTTTCTGCAGAGTTCCTGAGCTGAAATGACTCACAGCACTAACAGCAGACCCAGCACTAGTGAAGGGCCACAGCTAAGAGCAAGAACTTCTTTCAGCAGCAGTGAGCCATTAAGCCAGCTCAGCTGCTTTAGAAACTATAGCTATATGCACCACCAGAAGGAAAAGATAGGCGAGATATAGCACAAAAACTGAATGCAGACAGCATCGGTCTATTTGAACTCTGCTGGTCACGTTACAATCATACTGTACTCACACAATTGCTAAGAAAGAAACAAAAACTTTATCTAAGCAAACTATTGTCAAGCATGGCTACCCAAGACTAGACAAATTCTTGCCAGCTCAGTCTGCTAGAAATTATGACATTTTTAATAAAGGGAATGGCTAAGGTTTTTATAAAGCCAAAGGCAATTTATCTACTATTTGAATATAGAATAGAGAATTAACATTTTATTTCTGAGATTGAATCTATTTTCAATAAAATATAGTTTTTTCCACTACATAATAGAGGGAACAAGAAAATTCATTCCTTTCTACTGATACCTTTGTCACATGTAACATCTTAGCTGCTACTGAGACAGTTAACTGGGAGTGGGTATCTGCATATGTTTTGTTTCCTTCTTTTCTATTTCATTTGAGACAGACTTCCATCCCTACTCAGACCAGAGTCTTCAGCGTGGCATTTCTTGAGCAAGAGGACCTATAACCCACAGAGCTTTTATCTCAAGTATGAGATCAAACAGGCAGACAGAGGTTTGAGGAGACAATGCAACATTACAAATCAACGCAGAAGGCAGTGGTTTTGGCATATTAAACATCTTAAATCCTAAGATTTGTAAAAGCATTACACAGAGGAATTTTAAGGCAGGATCTGCAAGAAGTGTGGAATTCTGTAAATGCCTATAATTCCTACAAAGCATAAGATCAGTGTGGGGAAAACCAAGAAATACTTACTTGCAATTTTTTATCAATTACAGGTGGGGACCATCTGTGGTAGGTTGACCTCAGCCAGCAGCTATGCCCCACACAGCCACTTGCTCACCCCCCTCAGTCAGATGGGAGAGGAAGAGCAAAAAAAGCAAGAAAGTTTGTAGGTGAGGATAAGACAGTTTAATAAGTGAAGGAAAGAGGAATTGAAAACAAAAACCAAACCAAACCAAAAAAACAACAGAAGCGATGCAAAGGCTATCACTCAGCACCACCCACAAGCAGACTGATGCCCAGCCAGTCTCAGAGCGAAGGCTACCTCCCCAAAGGGAGGAGGGGCAGAGTGGAAAAAAAAGAAAGCCTGGACAACATGCAACGATTGCTCAGCAATAGCTAAAACACTGGTGGGTTATCAACACTGCTTTAGTTGCAAATCCAAAACACTGCACGATACAGGCTGCTGTGAAGATTAACTGCATCCCAGCCAGACCCAGTACAGCTTCAATGACCATTAGTGGGAGTCAGCCTCTTAATAGCAAATGAGGTTATAGGGTTGAAGGATACATTGTGCCAGTCCTTACAGTGAAGGTCTTTTTGTTGAATCAGTATGAATTCACAGCTTCAATTTATGCTAAACATTTTCACAAATTAACTGTGCCCAGAAGATTGCATGACAGTTCAGCAACTATGTGTCCATACCAAAATTTTATCAGATTTCCTGTGGCCTGATGACATACCTGTGCCAGACACAACAGACCATTCCTTGATGAAGGAGGCAGAGAACAGTCAGAGCTCCAGAAAACAATTTTCCCCTTCACCCCTTCCTGTTCCACGTTAAGTCCGTCCTGCTCTTTATTCCCCAGGTAGCAGCTATCAACCACTTCAAAAACCCAACCTCTTCACATCAAATGTGATTCACCTTGGAGGACACACAGAGAACCCATCACCAAAGCTGGTCAAGAACATGACACAAAGATGAAAAACTTTGAGTAATGCAGCAGAAGGGTTCCCTGTCTGTATAGCAAGACAACGTAGACATAATTCTCCTTTGTTTGTTCTAGAGGTAGTCAATACTGCAGACTTTGAGGTTCACAGCATCCCTCTTGGTCTGCTAGATGACAGGCTGCTGCTCTTCGCTGTTTTCAAATCCAGCCAGCAACAACGTTGAAGAATAACTCCAAGATTTAGAATAGTCTGACTATTTTGTGCAAGATGTATTTTGCATCTATCAAATTAACAAGTAAGGCCGTAATCAGAAAGGCACACAGTTGGCATTCATAGAGTAAGGACACCCTGGAACAATTAAGCCTTGATGTTTTGAGGATGCTTCGCGTGCATTGCCAATTTAGCAAGAATACTCAAGGTCCATCAGAGAGAAAAGAAACATTAGGGATAATTGGACCTAAGAAATGTAGGATGTGAGTGATAAAAAGAAACATTCCGCTCCAGAAGGTGCCAAAGGCGAGATGATTGCCAAAGAAACATGACCTAGGGGAAAGGTAAAGGTGGCAGGGGGAGACTGTGGCCTCCAACTCGATTCCAGGCTAGAAGAATTTGCCTCCCCACACCTGCAAGGAGCATGCATGAAGGAGCATGCATGCTAATCTACATAGCAAACGAAGCTAATTTAAATATAACTAGCCAACAGTAGATGAGACAGTAACTACTAACCAATAAATGTAAATTTAGGCTGGTTTTCACTAATCACATAACAGAATAAATACATTCTCTCTCTTTGGTGTGGTGTGCTGGCTTTGTGGAATTACCACCTAGCACCCATCTTTGCACAAACATGAAATAAATAATGTCTCTCCTGAGTGTGTGATTATTAACTCGTTGCACACCAGGAAACAAATCTCCTTTTTGGACAACAACAAGATACAAGTAACTGAGCATGCATTTTCTACAGGCACACACAAAATACAGACATGACCAGCCACGCAGGTATCAACAGAGGCAGAAGAACAGCATCTTCTTTGCAGGCACACACATAAGCACCAACAGTACCTATGTAAAACTTGAACAACACAACACTTTCTCCACTCTGGCTAAACACGCTTAAAGTTCACATACACGGACACCTTCACAGATCCCTCTGACTCCAGTGCAGACCTTACGTCTGTTCTGAATCCCAGCCCAGACACCATGCCCTTTCATCCAGGTTCCAGCTCTGACACCGGGTCTCTCCAGATTTTTGTCTCTTCCTGCTTGCTGGCTCTGCTTGAAGTTCACTAGCAGGTCACACACACGAGCTACCAGGGAGAGCAGTGTGAGCGTTCATCTCCTGACCCACGTCTCTCCCGCATCCAGCTTCTGCAGACCTGCGGTATTCCCAGCAACGGGCCCCTGCAGACCTCGTCCTGTTCTCACCACCTAGTCCTGCCTGACATTTGCTAGCAGGTTACAGATGCACACACAGAACAGAGAGCACGCTCACACAGAGAACAGTCAGGAACGGACATAGGACAGACTGTGGTGACCATGTACAGAGCTTGGCCAGACAAGCATGCTGCCCAGTAGCCTGCTTACATGAAACCTGCCTCTTATGCCCTCTCCATTTTCCATGCCTTTTCCTCCCCAATCTACCTTGATTACTCCCTTTCCTGCCTTTTATTATTCCTCTAAACATCCCACAGAAGTTTGGGAGTCCCAGCAGTCCTCTCAAATGCCCAGTAAAACCTCTATCCTCCCATAAGATACATAGCTATCTGCTTTTCTTCTCATCAGTTACAAAGCTCTGGTTGACTCTCTTTATGGACACACCCGAGAGGTTCCTTTTGTGGCCCATCACCAATGTTTTAAGAGTTCTGGCCTTTGTTGCTGTCCCTGATAGCAGCTGTTATTGTTTGTGCATCTGTGTGCTCAGTTTATCATTCTTGCTGGTTTTTGCCTTTGCCTTTTATGCTGAATAGCCGCTAACTACATATTCTTTCAGTCTGCTTAAAAACCTGATGGGTTTGGTCAAAGCTAGACAGCTACGAGCACTCCAGTGAATAGAGTGGCTAATATACATCAGCAAAAGCATCAGAGTAAGGAAATGGTTACTGCAGTGGTGACAGATGATCCCTTAATCACTGTCTTGGAAAGGCTGAAACGCTCCAGGACAGTGACAATGCAGAGCAACAAATGCAGATGCTGTCTGAAGGACAGAAAGAGCTCATGCAGATAACACATCACATGGGCTGTAAACAGCATTTCCAGCAACCTCACTCTCCACAAACTGCGCCTCTCTAGCCCATATGCAACATGCCTTTCCTACCAGATGACTTGACTCGTGTCCAGCAGCTCACAGAGTTCACTGAAGACAAAGTACACTGCAAGAAACACGGTCTGACTGTCAGCACGATGCCTGCTGATGATAAAGGCCATTTTTTTGCCTAGCGACTCTGATATCCAATTGCTTCTGCCTATCCTAGTTCAGTTCTATAGAACACAAAGAGAAAGTAGACAAAAATTATGCATTCAGCTCTCAGTAAATTACCTTCCTTTTCATTTGCGTATCACATGATGATTCAAATCTATTTCTACAACCAGAAAGGTTTCCCTTAAATTAGTTGGTCTGGGTGCCCCTTATAAAGAAGGAAGACCCAACTGATCATCAAAGACAGAAATCAGCAAATGATGAAGATGCTGATACATCTGGTTTGACTTGAGTGTTATAACCCCATGGTGTCCCTGCCTGGTCTTGCCCTTGCTTTCACATATATTATTCAAGACACAGCAATGGAAACAGCATCCCTACTTGCAAGTCCTGGGCTCACACTAAGGTTCCTCTATCTCCCTCTTCAAATGCAGAAATACTCATTCCACAGCCATGAGGCAGCTGAGGAACAGTAAATGAAAGTGTCCTAACGATGCATAAAATTGTTAAATTGCTTCACAAACAAGGACAAAGCCGGGTAAGACAGGACATTATTAAATAATCAACAGCAGCATTAAGGCAGCCTGGCAAACTGCTGCATGACTAAGGCAAATCTTTGCTTGCACAGGGACACTAACAATAATTACCTTTCACATCAAATATGAGCTGAACTCAGCACAAGTCTTTATGAACATCATCGCCTTCCTCCGGTGATGCTCCCACATTTCCCGTACAGCTCTCCACCACTACAGACGTTTCTCATAAGCCAAGACACTGCATTCTTCACGTAAGAGTGGATTTCTAGCTTTACTGCAAATGTCATTCCACCCCGACTCTTGATGCTTGCTACTAATTGTAGTCCACAGGGAATGTAACCTGCTTAGTGTTGCAATACCACCATGCTTACCGCTATAATTGAGCACAGACTCATTTGCTAGAGCAACTGGCCAGGTGTCCTGGCCCAGGAGTTTCTCGGATGTCCTGTCTCAGGACATCAGCTGTTTTAGAAGAGGCAACTTCTTGCTCTCACTGCCTTCCTTTCAGTGCTATGCAACACATTTCTCCCAAAGCTTAGGACAGTCAGAAAGCTGGCTAGACACAAAGCCATTGGCAATATCAAGCAAAACATTCACTTAAGCAAAAATCACTATTGTGTCATCTTGCTAGTTTGATGGTGTAAATTCAAAATCTAATCATCATCTCATGCTTCAAAAAGGCTCACATCAGTTCCGCCAAGTGATCCAGCAACAAACAAATCATATATTAACAGTCATGCTGTGGCCTTCAGATAGAAAATGGGAAAATAGGGACTTGGAACAGAAAGCAGATTGCGGCTGATGCAGAAAGAAAGGCGATTTTCAGACTAGAATACAACTGACAAAGATTTAGTGATCCTGTAACAGATAAGATACCAGTGGAATTACTGCTACAACAAATGAGTATATGCAGTAGTGAGACATTACCTGAAATGCTATGCGCAATTCCGGCCAATTCAGGGAAGATTAATTCCAACTGCAACAGGGCAAAGAAAGCCCAAGCCTACACCCAGGGGAAGGCAGAGCCTACTGCACAACGAGAAACCAGCCAGCCAAGCCAAAATCCTTACAGCCTGCCAAAACAAAGCCAGAGAAAGAAACAGTGTCTCTCTCTCTCTCTTTAAAATCAAAGTGGGAGAGAAGAGCTATTCTAACTAACTGACAATATTATCAGAAGTACAAATGGGTATGAACTAGTCATGATTAATTTTGGCTTAAAGGCTGAATAATGTTTATTGAGTCATTACTAGAATGAGACTCAGGAACTGCTTTCAGAGATTCTTCTTTTCCTTACAAGTTTAACTTGTAGTTTGCTAAATTTTTGAAGGTGTGCTTTGCGTGTCTGCAAGAGCAGGAGAAGAATATGACAACTCCAGAGGTGTCATCCAATTCTATATTCAAAGTTTCTAAAAAAAAATTCAAATCACTATTCTTAGTTTCCTATCAAACACTGGAGCTCTACTCAAGTGCTTTAAACTTATTTAAGCTAAACCCTGAATTTTATTACACAAGTTCTTAAAACCCAAGTTGGCTTAGCTGCTATCCAGTAGATTGAAGATGTGTTTGTTTCAATGGAAATACAATTTTACAGTTTTATATTCTCATGACTCAGATATTCCACAGTACTAAACAAGAACAAAACACCTGCTGAAAGTACATGCTGTTTTCCTTTCAAGTGTTCAAATGAAAGCTTACAAAGGCAATGTAACAGAAAAAGTTGTAATACTGCTCACTCTAAGAATTTATTACGAAGCTGACAATACATTTTTGAAGCTCCAGTTCTTCAGACATACAGTGAAATCACTGCTTTAGCTTATTCTTTTGTTTTTATTTTTGAAGTCCTAAATGTTGCAAAAAAGAAGCCTGACAACACAAAATATCAAGAGAAAAAAAATGTGCATTTGTTTTTCACTTCTGTGATTTCCAAAACAAACGAGTCTTACATGATCACACATAAAAGTTAATCTTTATTAGCACCTCTTATGCCCAAACACATTCAAAGTATTAGAAGAGGTGTTATTAAAGGTTCTCGGAAAGCAAGGAGATGGATGAAGAATCCAGATGAGACAGACGCTGGATGTCAAGCTTGGTCAAATTCTGCTGTTCACAGAAAACATTATGATTCCTAAGGATGCCAATTCCTAACATTTAATCAGTATCTTTGTCCCACTTTCACAGAACCGAAAATAATACTACCCTCCCTTTATGCAAAAATCTCTCAAGAATACTGTTTGTAGCCCTGTAACTTAGCTCGGTAAAGTACTTGTCAGTCACAAGTTACACTTTACACACCCTACTACTATTAAATTAAAGCATTTAAGAGTCATTAGACTTGCCAAAGAGGGTCAAATCAAACATTTGTCTTCCTCAATACCTTGTCACCTTTCATGGAAAGACTGCTAAGAAACCATTACTTGTCTTCTGACATGAGGACTGTACTCATCTAAATGATTTCTGTGTTTAGTCGTGTGGGAAACTGCTTTCACTGTTAGTGTGGAAGAGACACGACACCCCCCAGAACCTGACGAACCTACACCCAAATACTGTTCCTTATCGCATAGCTGGTACAGGACCTCTTCCAGCAAGCTCACCGGGACAGTCATTTGTTCCTTCCCAGGGGAAGATGTTGAAGAGGGTGAAAGCCAGGGTGACAGAGCAGTGCAGAGGTGAGCAGGACTGCTCCGGAGGCTTTCCCTTTTGGGTAAGGGCAGCAGTCATCAACCAGCTGTCTCTGCTTATTCTCACACTGCCTGGGTACCGTCTGCCCGCTCCCTGCAAACCCGGCCAAGTTCCTGACAGAAGGAGAGCTGCACTGGGCCCTGAGCCTCCTGCCTGGGAGACAAAAATCAACACTCCCCCTTCTTTTGTTAACACTCAGACACGTGAACGTTAGGGTACAAGTCTGCGTTATACCCAAACTACCCCTGCAGGCTCCTACCGCTTCCCGTGAGTTACGTTAAGCAATGGCGTGACCAAAGGGTGGTTCAACTTGGGTTGCTCACAACAACAGAAAACTAAAAAGACTGTTCACTTCCCCTTCGGTGAAGATGAACTTCCTCATCCTATAGCCACGCTATCGCTAGATCCAACACAGAGGACATTGCCTTTTGTGATGACAGCCTGCATTTGTTACAATAGCAAACCACAAAATCCTAGGAATGCCCAAATGGCTCCAAGGCAGACCTAAAGAGTGGAAATGATCAGAGAAGCCAGCTACTTATTGTTCTGTAGTTTTCTGTCCCAGCCCCGGCAGACTCAAGGCTGTTCTAACTTGTACAAGCTGGCTATGGTGTTTGAAGGACACCACACAGACAGGAGACAGCCAGAGTACAGCATCATCCACCCCAGCTCTGCTCTGTCCCATTCAGCATTTCCATCACTGAGAGCGTCTGCCACCATATCTAGCTCTTCCTCTTCAAAGCCAAGTCAAAAACTAATGCTATCAAATAAAAATACTATGTGGTGGTTTTACATACAAGCAAGCTTTTCAGGGTTATTTCTGTCAAGCAAAGCAGGCACCAAAAAACCCAAAGCTACATGGAATTCCTGCAAAAAGTAAAAAAACCCAAACAAAAAAAAACAACCAAACAAAAAAAAACCCCCGAAAAACCCAACCCAAGCAGCTTCTCACTAGCCAAAAGAAGCACAGGCAAGTGAAGTACTTGCAAACCTGCTAAAACTGAATGAAAAATGCTAATCAATGAGAAAAATGTCAGAAAGTCACTTGATTACTTTAAAACCTAAGACTTCTGTATAGGAAACTGCCCAACCCAAAATCCTGAAGCTCTGTTTGAAGCCTGGTTAACTACACCAGCTTCCTACAGCCTTGAAGAATTCTCCTGCTTTGCGAACTGTGAAATAGTATTTGCTGCACTATTTCAGGTGGATAGGCTTTAATGACTTTCTTCCTTGTGATTAAATCAGAAGACAAGGAATCGGGTGTTTGGGCTTCTACATTTTTATAGAAATCTTCTCACCATTCTATCCCTCTGCTCTCCCATCTAATACAAATCCATTTCTTGGTATGATGACCTGGCAGTTTTTAGTGCCTGCTTAAATCCTCAGAAGTCCAAGTGCAGATCACAAAAAAGATACCCAGAATCCCAGGCAGTATACACGTCCGCAGAGAACAAGAGATGAGCAGCCAAATGTTCAGTTAAGGTTCTGGAAGAGGCAGGATTCACAAACACTTACCACGGTGGATGAATGGGAGAAAGATAAGCAAGAATATAACGCTACAACTATCTTGCCATTAAAGACACTGATTCAATTAGCATAATTCCCACAATTACTGTTAATTCTATCATTTAAACAAATGGTTCACATAAAATCATTGGGAAAAAAACCCTCTTATTTCAACAAAGTAAGAGACTAGCTAGGTTCTTGAACGTTATTAGGTCTACAGTTCTCATGCTGCAGGAAGAACTGAAATGTAGGAAGTCTTTCACATACATATATAGGTTGAGCTCACCACATAACTGAGTCTGCCATTTCAACTCAGGTCTCTGACCTAGTTCAAACCTTTCCCTGTAATTGATATATTTCAGTATTCAGTAATTATTTTCTTTTTCTGAAGATCTGACACTGTTCTTCAGCTCAGGTGTCTGCATCAAATAAACGTCTTAGAAGAGTAGGCTATGGGCATTTTTAAACATGTAAGTTACTCAATAATCCAAAACTGAAGTTAGTCATCATAAACAAGACAAAAGCCATTGCAGAGTTGTAAAAACAAGGGAGAGTTTCACCGGAATTTATATCAAACTGCACTCTTCCCAGATAGTCACGAAGTAAAATATACTAGCTTCAGCTCTCCAGAGAAACTGAAATGGATATACCTTATATGTAAACCAAGTCATCCTAGTTCCTCCTAATACCACCATGCTTGTAAAATGCATTAATTGGGGTAGTCCAGAATACCTTGTAACAAAGTGTGGCATTCAGCCTTGACTTTTTAAGTATGACAACAAATAATTTCATTAATTAGATGTATAGATGACATTTTAGGGTACAACACTGCTGATTAGCTCAGTAGCATTTTCATATATACATTACACATACTCACATAATCAATATAAACAGTGTGGCTATTATCCTCAATTTGATCCATCTCCATATGAGGTTCCTTTTTTTCCTTTTACAATAGTAATTGGTTGAAAGGGGGGGAAAAATTCTGTACAACAGAATTAAGATAAAGAACACATTTGGGGGAAAAAATTCTCCTGTTACCTCCAAACAGCAACATCAAAAGAATGGTAAGGAAAAGAAATTCAAAGCCTAGAAGTCCATGGTCAGTTATCAATTCAACTGCAGGAAAATTCAACCACAGTACCAGCAGTTGCAAGCCTGGAAGGATAACCAGAAGGAAAGTCAACAACAGCTCAAGAAATGTTGCTTCAGGTTACTCTTTCTACTATGCTTGCTTCTGGGCTCCACTCCCCTCTTTGCTCTCAATGCCTGCCTTCTTGGCGTCTCTGGTGTCTTCAGTATGTTCCCCTCTTTCCCCCACTAGCCCTGTCCCACCTGGGTTCTGTGTTTTACTGCTGCTCTCTTCAAAGGGTGCATGCTGCAGCAGCTCAGAGCAAGGAGAAAGCCTCCCCGCTTCTTGCTCCTCTTCCATCACTGCCGGGGACCCTGCTGCCCAAGAGGAATGACTACACAACACTCCAAGCCATGTAACGAGGCCAAATCCTTCCCAACTGCCAGCCAAGTTAGTGATTCTCTTTTAACAGATAGAAATTGGGTTAGGGTCATACCCAGAGCAGAGACACCTCCCTAACACCAGCCAAGCTTCTCCTGCCAAGCTCAAGCAGAACAAACTCTTCAAAATTCTCTAGGTAAATCACTGCAAAAAGACAAATAAAGAATTTTCGCAAACCCCTCTGAAATGGTAGCTGACACTTCCCAAAAGCATTCAGCCTGGAATAGTCACAGTATTTGGACAATTTCTGCCAAAATGGTTGAAATAAGCAAAATTTAAGACCCTGTTTTCAGCTCCTTTAGTTCGGAGTGGATGTCTACGACGGCAGGGAGGCTCAGCTTTCATCAATGGACAGGAAGAGCTTCTCCTGAAGAATATTCTTTGCGCTTCATTTTTTTTCACCTCACTCAGTTCAAAGGCTAAAGTGTTCAAAATCACAAAGCCAACTGGAAGTTGACAAAGTAGGAAAGCCTGGTACTCACTTCAGTCAATAAAAATGAAATTAGGCAGGTGTAGTTTTACACTCTTGAGGAATATGGACTGAAAATAAACTATTCGCTTCCCACACACACATCTAACATGCATTTCCTTTTAGTAAGCAATTTCAGTTGAAATGTTTCAAGAAAAATAAAGCCAAGCAGCAGTATAACATAAGAACGTACAACAGTTAAACTTCAGAATACCAGTTTTACCAGTATTTCCTTGTAAGACTGTCACAAACCATAACTAGACCACCTTATTCACCAGTTTCTAACAACATGGAATATACAAATATAAACCTGAGTAACTTAAGAAAAAGTTTGAACAATATCCATGGGTGTACTACAGCCTCTGAGGCAACAACAATGCCAGTTTATTTTGAAGTCTTCACTTAAATAGAAGCTAACATGTTTTAATCATTATGAGCCAGTAAGAACTAATCTCTTTAGGAAAATAACTGAAGTACTAGTGCAAAAGTCAGATCAAATATGTAATTTAAGCCACTGACTCTAATCATGCTTTTAAACTGCTGCATTTTAAGTTAATCTGCCCTGAGGCAGGCAGTAAATTGTAACTTTGAAACATCGTCATTTTTAGACAGCAAACATAACAGGTGTGCAAAATCTTCTATGACATTTGTACTTCTTTTGTATCTCTATGATAAAAATACAGCACCCATAGTAGAATAACATGATTCAGCAAACAAAAACCAGCATGCACTCAAATCAATACTTTTAATAAGTCTGTTTGCTAGTAGAAAGAACTAATGTTACTTACTGCTATTTCTCTGCATGCAGACATAGAAATTCCAGTACCTTCTATTTGCTTTAGCGCGTAATCTTTATCATCCTTCCTGTGAAAGAAGAAAATAAGTTTTTTTTTAAATTGCACCATGAATTCAAAGTGAGCTCTTCACCACCATTAAGAGGACAGTTTCTAATTAATAAAAATTCTGCATCTTATTTTCTTTTTATTCTTTCCTAGTTTAATGTCTGGATACCCAGCTAAACCATAAGCTAAGCACACTACCTTGATAAAGCTAAAATATAAATTTGCTCTCACTACATAAATAGGGATTTTTTGAAAAACTTTTTTTTAAGTGCAATGATCGACATCTCTCCCATTCCTTCCTTCTCTTTAGAAGAAAACAAAGCAAACATTTAATACATACTAGAAATACATCTAGCTAGGGCTACATCTCCCATAAATGCATTACTCTGGGACACGGTAAGTCTCCCCCCTATTTTAATGAATTCTTGAGTAGCCCAGAAGCAGCATCACAGTAACATCTTCTTTCCTCTAGGTCACAAAAAGTGCCCTGAAGTTTTGTTCCTACCAAACTAATAAAACTACCAAGATTAATAAAAAACCCACAAGGTATCTGTGCAATCTGAAGAATCCAGAGAAATGTTTGTTCAGCTTTAAACATGTATAACACTTAAAAACAACACCACCACCCCCTCATACTTTAGTCAGTATGTACTTTACAGTCATTTATTTAAAATGCAAGCCTATTAGTAACTCCAGCTACCAAAAGCAAAACGAAGAAGAGAGAACACTGCAGCAAAAGATGACACTGAACTCTTGCCCACGCTCAGTCTCAAAGAGCTCAAACGTTTAAGAGATGGAGGGCTTGTCCTTCCCACTTGTGGGCTGGCATCCACAGCGCTCCTGGGGGACACGGTACTTAACAGTATTGCCTTCAATATTTGGAGCACTCATATAGCCCCAATCTCCAAGTTACATAAGAATCCTTATTAATTTTTAATGAATCCAGCTTTCACAGCTGTTAAGAGCCACCTTGAAAAAAATGCAACTCAAACATCCTAAAGGCAAATAAAACAAAACTCTAGTTAAGCATTTAAAATGTATGCGCTTGTTTCCTCCAGCTCTCACTAAACGTTTGCAAGGCTTTGAATTACTGTATTTCTACCAGAAACACAGTTTCCCCTATTCATAACTACCTATTTAATCCCTCAAATTGTCAGGTTCTTTCCAAGAGATTTTTCATTGGGTTCAAAGACAACCCACTGTTAGCAATAACCTTTCAAAACAGAGGAGAGAGGAAGAAGTGGGAAATTAACGGACAAAATCTGAACACAGTTAATGAGGAGGAAGAATGAAACAGCAAGTGGGCGAGAGCAGATTTCAGTAAGAGGGTAATTACATGGATTCAGCAAGATAAAAGAGGGTAAAAGATACGGGATCTGACACAAATGGGGGGGGGGGGGGGGAGAGTAAGGAGGACAACAACAGAAGGCATTAAAAAGCTTCCATATAATAAACCCCTAAAACTTCCCAGTCTGGAAGAGAAAGAGCCAGTGCTGAGCACAAACTCATACATGACCAAAACAAGGTGTGAGTAGGGAACAATCCCCTATTTCTCACCCTAGAGGAAAACAAGTTCCATGAAGCCTGAAAACAAGAAACCATTATGGTATTAAATACATAATCAAACTGTGCAACTCATGATGAGATAATATTATAGGGATCAAAAGGATAAACAGATTTCAAATCAAATTACACAAATTTATGGTGTGTAGGGGAGTTATGGACCACTCCATGAGCAGCTACAGCTCCATGAGCACCAATCTGCTTTCCAGCACTGAGATTTCCTATGCTGCTGACAGAAAAAGATACAGGGAAATTTTCTCAGCTAAAAATCATTTTACCCTCTCTCTGCCTTAGCTAGCAATGGCTCACGGCCATTACTGGATACAAATATGAAGCAAAATGGATTGGACCAGAGGTTATTCTCACTGCCCTATGTGCTCATCTACTTAGTTTTCAAGGTGCTTGGAGAGATCCCTATTTCAGGGGAAGTGCTATCACACAACTGCTACTGTTACAAGCATCACCACCGACAGAATAGGGAGCAAAATGGGTCAGGCTAAAGGTTATTCTCATTGCCCTGTTGCTTATCCGCTTAGATTTCAAGGTATTTGAAGGAGAACTCAGTATAACAAGAAGTGCTACCATACAACTGGTATTATTTCAAGCCTTTCTGGTAGCACTGTCTACAATGAAGCCTGCCTTACATTTAAGATTGTACAACTATTTTTTAATCGGTCAATTTTTTGCCAAATTAAGTCTGGACTAAAATTTTCCATACCAGATGGCAGACTTTCTCTGGAAAATTTTAGAAAAAACATTTCAGCTGTTTCATAGAACAAAACTGGAAGAACACACTTTCAGTTGTGTATATTAACCCTTTTAAAATCATTGCTTTAATGCTGAAATTTAACAGGGTTTAAGAACGTACCATTTGGTCTCCTCAAAACAATGGATGAAATAAGAAGTCTCTTGAAAATTAATCTTCTCACGTTAAACGGCAGTTAAAGAGTTGAGATCCAGAGATCCCAAGCCCAACCTTGCTTTGCCCTTATAGCAACCCCAGGCTGCAGGGAATTAACCACTCGCTCGTTTGCTCTGCTCTGGTGCTGCATGCAGGAAAAAAGAGCAAGCAGCCTCTACCTTGCCAACCTATCCAAGTAGTTTAGCAGAAATGCAAGCATGGTAAAAAGAAGAAAAAAACCCCTACAATTTAGGGATAAAGCACATTTTTAGCACCACACTACACTCTCCTCCAGAACCTGGAAAAACAACCTAAGGCTTCCAAGACTTAAATTCTCTGAATCGTGCACACACAGTTGAGATAAAAAATAATAAACCAATTCTTAACCCTCTCTAACATCTGTTCTGCACTGAGGCTGGTAACACACCACAGTTACCCATTACACCACTAGTACCAGCTCCTACTTCTACCTTTGAGCCAAGTGAGATTTTCTTTATAAAACTTAGTGTAATTTCTTGGGAACCAAGGGAACTGGGGGAATATTTTTTGAAGGGAGTGGTAAGAGTTTACAAAAGTGTTATGAAGCCAAAAGAGAGGCCAGAGTGACCAAACTTATTCTACAAAACTTCCAAAAATATTTTGCCAATAGTCTGTTTAGAATCATAACACAGCCCAAATGGCTTCCCTATGGTTTTGGATATGGGCAATTTCCTTCTCTGAAGATAAAGAGATGTTCAATGCCAAGATGGGAAAAAGCAAACAATAAGAAAAAATAAAAGGGAAAAAAACCTGTTTATAAACATCTTCCACAGCCAACTGTAAGTAACAAAATTGGCCACTTAACAGCTTGCATTTTAAAGGCGCAGTAAGACTCAAAGCATAATGCAACTAAATTTCTTCCTTCTAACAGAGAAGTCCTGTTGGGAAAACCTGTCCACTTTCTCTGCTGGCCAGGAATGAGATGTCAAGTAACGTCAGCAGCTCCTCCACCTACCAGCAGGCTTAGAAAACCTCGTCAATCTGCAAACTTATTTTCCTACCAATATATTCATACTTTCCTGCACCTCAGTAGGCTGGCATCTTGAACACATTAATACTCCCCACTAAGTAACAGGCAGTTGTGAGAGCGGTAAGAATAAGAAAACTCACTTCGTACACGGGTGCTGGAAATAGCAGTATTTACCGTAGCCACGCGAAAACTACATAACCTTGCATTAAAATGTCATTTCCTCAGAGAGACAACATTAACATCAGAGGCATAAACTTGGGGAAAAAAAAAAAAGGGGGGGGGGTAGCTGCAACATCACTTCCAGTGGAGTTTAATGACAAGAACAAATAAATATTCCTGCAAAATCACCATAAAAGAGCATAACTACCTAGTGTTGTTGTTACAGCTTGAATAAACTAAAACAAAAACCGCCATCTTAGAGGGAATTAAGCTATTATTGTAATGCTGCTTCAAAATATTAATTTTTTAAAAGTTCTGCTGAATCTGGAAGTACAACAGCACCCTAAGAGACACACAGTCTATCTGAAAAAAACTAAAATCAAAAGGAGTAGGAACAGATGCCTGCTGAATGTGAGCACATTGCAAACCTTTAGTATTAAAATGCCTGGTATTTCTACTCTTTATTTAGAAGGATACTTTAAGCATAAATATGTCAGCAAGTGGGAGAAAATATCCTACACACGGAGAAAAAGGAGGCTTATTACATAAAAGGTAGTTTTAAAAAAAAAATCAGTTCTACTGTTACTTCATCTCACATATCATGTTTTATAGAACCGTACTGGCACAACACTAGAATATATCCTCTATTCAGATCACTAGAGCAGTTTAAAATTCAATTGAGTAATAAAAACGGCAGAATAAAGTAACAAAACCTTAAAATCAGTGGTAATAATTCTAAATTCACATTACAGTTAAAAAAAAGATCTCATTCAAAATTAACAGGTCACAATTTAGGAATAGTTTTGTCTTTATAAACAAGGAAATGTAAAACTTGACTGTAGTTAAACATTTGAGGGAAATAGGCTCTACAGTCTTACAACTACCACAGGGAACTGTAAATGCAGCATCTCTTCTACAGAAAACTCTAAGGAATCTGTTAATTGTTTACGGTTCTTATTCCCTAAAGAATACGAAAAGCCTGATAATTAAAAGATAAGCCTACCAATGAAACACATGGTGGTTGTTTTTTTTTTAATTCTACCCTTGAGAATTCCATTAACATCAATAGTAGTCACAGTAACAGATCGTGAGTAAGCACAACTGTCACACTACTGCTGGAGTGATTCAGCTTCAGCAGTACTAACTCAAAATTCTCTGAATACGTTAAATACAGCATTTTGATTTTACTAGCTGAAAATTAATTTGTGCTGTAGAGCACCTTCGCTTTGAACAACTCACCTAGATGAACACTGAGTAACTCCAAGCCCTAAACTGTACAAACAGTAGCACATCTTCACTATTAACAGCAAAATACGGCCAGGCGCTTTCATTCGGGCTAGGGAGCCAGGTAAGGCAATAATACGAAATCCTTATTACCTACCAGAATGTCATGCAAGGAAATAGATGAATCAGAGGTTTTATTATAGTCTACTTGTAAGTATCAGAATAGTGTTCAACAGTAAAGATTTAAACTACAAGTGAAGAGAAAGATAACATGAAGTTAAACTGTGGCATTCCCATTAGTTTTCTTTGTCGCTCCTCTCCTATGTGTTTTACTGAAATTTAACATAACAAATACAAGGACACGCTCCACGTGTAGATTTGAGGTGGACAGAGGAACTTAGCAAAACACAGCTATAGGTTACAATATGAAAATAAAACACTTACGACAGCAAATTATTACATTTAGGAGACTTGGCATTTTCACTCTGTGGCATCATCCGCTGCCTCCTCCCCCAAGACACAGTAGTGTTATTTTTTGGTTTTGTTTTTAAATCAGATTTTTAAAAAAATTAAAATCACCCTTGCCACACATGACATCCAGTGAAGCCTACTGGAAGAAGTAGTAATTCTGTTCTTTGGAAGCATATGAATACACAAATGCAAATTTTGAAGCTGAAAGGTTTTATACATTTATACTAAATGCCAATGTTGTATACACAGCAGACACTTACACACCCACCAAAACAATGCATCATTTTCCAGAAAGCACAGCAAGTTGAGGGCAGCCTCACTTTTGTGAGTACCCACTCAAATGATGACTTGGAAGGATAGAACCTCTGTTTCCTCTTTCAACACCACACTCATGGCACCAAATAGTCTTGCCAGAATAAGATATTTATACCATGAGTTGTATTTATATTTGCATTTTGCACCTATTAACTACCAACCCAGAAAATGGGCATGGTGGAGAACCAAGTGACAAAGGGCACAAAAGAAGCTGAGGTTCTCGATGCCCTCTTGGCACTGGTTTTCACATCACAGTCCACTTGCACAACTACCACGCTCCCAAGGCTAGTGGCACAGTCCTGGTGGAAGGAAGTAGAGGAAAATCAAATTAGGGATGACTTCAGCAAAGTGGACAGACACACGCACAAGTCCACGTGACCGGGTGGGCTGCATTCAAGGGTGCTTAACAGAGCCGGCAAATGTCATTGCAAAACCACTCTATCATCTGCGAAAGGTCACGGTGATCATGGCAGACTCCTGACAATTAGAAAAGGGCAAGTATCAGGACCCTCTTTGAGAAGGGCAAAAGGTTCAATGATATTATAGGCCAATCAGCCTAACCTCAGTCCTTGAAAAGGTTATGCAGCAAACCCTCCTGGGAAGCTATTTTCAGGCCCATGAAGGAAAAGAAATGACTGGAAACAGCTGGCAAGGATCTTCCAAGGGTGAGCTGTGCCTCATCAACCTCATTGTCCTATACAATGAGAGGAGTAGCTCTATAGACAGTGGAAAAGCAATGGATGTTACACCGGCCTTAGCAAAGCTTGTGACATGATCTCATAGCATACTCACAGCCAAATTAGAGAGCTTGGACAGCTGAACTACAGAACAGATGAAAAAAATCGATTGGACTGCCAGACTTAATTGGTTGTAATCAATGGTACAAATCCAACAGGCTGCCAGTTACTAGTGCATCCCTCAGGGGCAGATACGGGGCCTGATATAACATCTTCATTAATGAAAGGACAACAGGATGGAAGGCATCCTCAGCAAATCCACAGATGATGCTAAACTGGGGACAATGGTTGATGCACCGAGGAACTGAGTCGCCGTTTGGACAGACCTCAACAGACAGGAAAAATGGGCAGACAAGAACCTCAGAAAGTTCAAAGACGAGTGCAAAGACCCGTCTCTATTTTGGAATAACCCCACGCAACGGGACACACTGTCAAAGGGGTCAAAAGCAGCTTTACAGAGCAAGACCTGGGCGTCCTGGGGACAAGCTGAACATGACACAGCAACGTGCCCCCATGGCAAAGGCAGCCAGCCAAATCCTGGGCTGTATTAGCAAGAGTGTACCCAGCAGGTGGAAAATGATGATTATTCGCCTACATTCAGTACTGTGAAACTACATCTGGGAGCTCCATATTCAGTCTTAGGCTTTCCAGCACAAGAAAAACACTGACATACTGAGCAAGTCCAGCAGAGCAGCAGGAGTCTGAAGTACGTGACACGTAAGGAGAGGCTGAGAGCGCCAGGTTTGTTCAGCCTTCAGAGAAGACCAAGGAGGGATCCGATCGCTGCCTTCAGTCAGCTCATGGGCTGGTACAGGGAAGGAGTCAGACTCTTCTTGGAGGTGCCCAGCAAACTGATGAGAGGCAGCAGTCACAAATGGCAAAAAGAGAAATTCCAATTAGGTAGCATGAAGGAAAAAAACCCCCATGGCTAGTCAAAAAGTATAAGAGATTTGACAGATTTCTCCGTGCTAAGAGATATCTAAAACTCAGCTGGGTAAAACCCTGAGCAGCCTGAGCTAATTTCAAAGTTGGTCCTGCTTTGAGTGGAAGGTTGAACCAGATGGCCCTCTAGAGATCCCTTCCAACCTGAAGTACTCTATGTGGGATTGTAAAATAAACTACATTGTTTATTACTCCTCTCAGACTGTAAAGAGTTTCACAGCTGTCTAGTACATTCATTATATATTTTCAAGACACATAGCTAATTCTTAATACTGTTTTCCATGTCTGACAACATTTCCAAAACTTAGGTAGAAAAGAACAGGGCAAGTCTGGATGCATAAATACATAACTTTGAGGACCATTTACTACAGAGAAATGTAAAACTTTTCATTTTCAATGTAATTTAGATTAGTGTGAGGACACAACTTTGAATTTCATGTCTTATTGGAACGCTAATCTTTCTTTATTCAATATTTAGAGTTTGTTCTAGTATTTGCAATGTGTGCAGTGGTAGCTGTCTCCAAGGAAATTATTCTGTGACTCGTTGTAAAACTAAAGCAATGCACAGATACCGCTACTTGCAAGCAGCATAAAAAAGAAACCCAAAGGTTACATTTATATGAAAAAGAACAAGCCTTTAGAATTACATTTTTCCTCAATAATATAAATACTGGTATCTGAACCTCCAGATCTTAGTACAGTCTGCAGGTGATTTGTATGGATTCCACACAAACCAAGAATAAATTCACCCTACCTACTGGATTTCAATGGCTTTCACGTACATTCCACAAACTTCCAATGTGCTTTGTGCTTACACACAGAAAACCACGGAGACCTAACAAAACCCCTTCACCCCTAAAGGAAGTTGACTTATGTCCCCCAAGACCGTTGCACCCCAACAAGATAAACGTTTTCTAGAAGTGGACACTAGAGCACTGTACTGGTTTTGGCTGGGATGGAGTTAGTTTTCTTCATAGTAGCTCCTATGGGGCTACATTTTGGATTTGTGACCAAAATCACACTGATAACACACCCATGTTTTACTTATACCTGAGCAGTGCTTACACAGTGTCAAAGTCTTTTCTGCTTCTCCCCCCACCCCACCAGAGAGCAGGCTGGGGGGGGGGGGGGGGCCACAAAAAGTTGGGAGGGGACACAGCCAGGACAGCTGACCCCGACTGGCCAAGGGATATCCCAGACTATACGATGTCATCCTCAGCAATAAAAACTGCAGGGAAAAGAAGGAGGAAGGGTGGGCATTCGGAGTGATGGCGCTTGTCTTCCCGAGTCCCCGTTAGGCGTGATGGAGCCCTGCTGTTCTGGAGATGGCTGAACACCTGCCTGCCCTTGGGAAGTGGGGAATGAATTCCTTGTGTTGCTTTGCTTGTGTGCACGGCTTTTGCTTTCCCTATTAAACTGTCTTTATCTCAACCCACGAGTTTTCTCACTTTTACCCTCCTGATTCTGTCCCCCATCCTACCACAGGGAGCGAGTGGCTGCGTGGGGCTGAGCTGCCTACCAGGGTTAAACCTCAACAAGCACATCCAAGATATACAGCTTTTATAACTGAAGAATGCACCAAAGTATTGTTTAGTCAGGTTTATAGTCACAGTCCAGCTGACTGAGACTGAAAAAAGTTCCAAATTGTAAAACATCTAAATGCATGAAACCCAGTGGTTATCATTGCATACATTTAAATGTACAAAGCTGGACAGGTATAGCTGTGCAGATTGAGATATAACAGTTCTGTGAGGATAGAGGGTAACAGCCAAATAGCAAAGACTGTGTGCATCAGCAGAAAATAAACTGCATAGGAAAAAAATTGGTACTAACAACTTGGCACACAGGCTGAGAAAATTGCATTATAAGCACCCAACTTCCCAGAAAGCACATTTTAGGTCAAAACTTTTGTCAAACTAATTAGTACACACAGTAAGCCTGATCGTTGACATTGTATCCTCAGGTAAACCCAAAATAACGAGCAAAATCTTACAAATCATTCTCTAAAAAAGTAAGTATCTGAGCTAACAGTGATGCAATGATAACCACTTCATCCTTTTGTAATTCCATTTTTACAAAACCCGCTGGGTTTCATACATTTAAATGTTTTACAATTATGTTGATAAAAAGAACTGAAAACTAACAGTGAAGTTTTGCACAATAGCTTGCTTTGAGTCAATGGTTGGCTTTCGAAAGAACCCCATCTTCATCCACACACACACTCCTGTCCTTTGCGCTAGAGCCCAGGCACTCATTTGCAGATGGAGATGAGCTTATTCACAGAGTGGAAAAGTATTTCCAATTTTTTATTTGGTACACTTTCTGCCACATTAGTGAGCTGAAGTGGCCTGCTGAATGCTCAGATGAGCACTGGAGCTATCTAAAGGCAGAGAGCAGTCATAGCAGAAGCACAGTGGTTTCTGCCCACATTCAGGATGAAGTTATTTTATCTTCTAACTAGTACTTTCTTTCCACGTCAGCTTGATGCAGTACACTCACCTTTGCCAGAAAGCTGCAGTTAAATGCTACACCCACTGCAGAAATAATTCTGTTCACTGGAAAAAACTTACCATAGCTAAAGAAGTAGATTTTCTCAAAATATGGGAACAATATAAACTAGATTTATGCCCTTCACTTATAGCTTTTTGAGGGTCACTAAAGTTATTTTACTTTTACTGATGCTCTATGCATTATATATATATATATATAATTTCCCAAATGAGATTATTCTAAAAATACCTAATTTTCCAAGGGCCACTTTTTATTGGGTTTTGTGAGCAAACAAAAAACACATTTCAGTTATATTGGCTAAAACAAGTTGGATAAAGTAAGACCAGAAGATAAACATTAGCTCAAATTGCTGCTTCTTCATTTGGCTGAACTTCAAAACATTTTGAAAAATGGCATAGTCCTATAACATGCATTAAACCTACACAAGAGAGGTTAACATTATCTTCTCTCTTATAAACTGCCTGCTACACAACCAAAGCATGACTATTTTTAAAAGTTCAGATTTATTCAAGCCCAGAGTATTTAAATGTATTTACAACCAGCTTAAACTTTATCCCATCATAGATTGTAGCTTGTTCCTTTCACAGAAGAAATCTGCCAAAAATCAGATAAAAACCCAGATTCTGTCATGAAAGCCTCTTATGTATTAATAAATGAGAACGGATCATGAAGAATGCAACCCAGTCAGAAAAGCTGGGAGTCCGAGCTACTTTGTCAAGGATTTCAGCTAAAATGAGTAGTTCACAACTATTCTTCTCTCCTCTACAAAGTTACCTGCGAAGACTTTCCAGGAAGAGGTGAAGAGAACAGTTGGTACTAGTTAATCAACAGATGAGGATAAATACAGTTCATAAAGCAGCGCGACTTCTTCTGTATTTGCGCTTGCACTAGAATGGCACCTCGCACCCATTCTAATGCGGCTGCCACCATCGGTACGTGCTTTACAGTTTCACACACTTGTAACAGTGCTCACTCCCAAACGGGAAATTTCAGACTGCTTCCATATTTCTACAGTAGTAAGTGTTATCTACTTTTTCTCTAACTTCAAACATGAGATATGCAAGGAAGATATGAATCAAAAAAAAATGCGTGGAAGCACATTCAAAAAAATACGTAGCGAGCAACTGTCTAGACTCAGCTGGAGCTGGACGGGGAGCCTGCAAACAAGGGAGCATCCCTGCCGCACCAGACCTCCGCACACGACCGGGAGCAGAGCCGCGCTGGCACGCGGGTTTAATGAACGACCCGAGGCAGCGGGTGGGAAGGGGGAACAGCCAGCACACCCCCCCGTCCACACCACCGACCACCTCGGGAGTCGGTGCTGGTCCAGACCCACGCAACAGCAGCTTGCGCAACCCTGAGGAGCCGTCGTCTTCTCCAACAGGTACATTTCCAAGGGCTCGTCCTCGTTTTCGTAGGTGTTGCTGATGGGCAGGGGCTCTCAAATGATACTAGTACGTAACTATTATCAGGAAGACCAGCTACATCTTGCCTGGTTTCACAGCAGAATATGACAAAAATAGAATAAAGATTAGTGTAAGGCAAGAAAAAAAAAAAAAAAAGCACCCCATCCTTCATCTCCTTAGGTTCCTTTTCCTTTGTGTTTAAACAGTTCCAGAGCAACTACAAGCGAACAATACGGTGGAAATCCAGAACCCCAAATTTTAATTTCACCTTAAGATAATAGTAGTTCTGGATACCAGACAAAGCAGAAATGTGTCAGGACGAAAGCACCACTACATGCTTGCTCTAGTTTTGCTTCACTTCCTAAGGATATGCTAGAGTTAACTGTCAAAGACAGCTGGATAGGCCTTTCATACGAACTAGAGCAACCACTCCCATTCATCAATACAGCCCTTAATTTTATAAAGACGTGCCATAGATTACAGCTACATCAAGTTTCAGTCAATGCGCTGTATGATTACGCTAAGTTTTGGTGAGCCTTAGGAAGTGTTTGCACAGTCATATCATTAAATTTAAATAAATTGCAAAACTCAGAGAAGTTCACAGAAACGTCATATTTAATTTTAACTACCCTGCTGTTCTCTCCTCTCCCTCTTTTTCTTCCAGAGAGGTAACACAAATATATCACTATCTTAATGCAAGGCAGAGATTATCTTCAACTTTGTCAGTAATTTCTAGCTGAATTAAAATTTAACTTAAAGAAGGACTAATAGAAAGATCATGTTTTAATGTAAATACTAAACAACCTAGCAGAAGAAAAAATTTAAAGACTTATCTCTAAGGTAATATTTCAACAGATTTGCATGGTTAGGGTTTTTCTGCCTTTTAAAGATATGTACATGATGCACAAAAAAAGCAAACAGGTAAAAGCATATTCCAAAACGGGGGGGAAAAAGCCAGTTTGTGCTCTTTCTTGTTGCTATTCGCCCCCCTCCTCAGAAATATACATTTTATCCTGAAAGTAATGCTTCAGCGTGACTAAGTCTTGCTAACACTGCAGTACGCCATTTTTAGATAGGGTGTGCTTTAAGAAAAAGACAAAAAAAACTCCTTTACAAAAGGATAGAAGAGTACAAGGAACTCAGTTTGTGACTGAAGCATGTTTCATGGACTTGGATCTAAATTTACAAGATGTCACATAAAAATAAAAAGCCATATTACTCACCACAGTGCTAACACAAAGAAATTATTGCAGGGGAAGATGCACTACCAGAACTGAATTTATTAAGGGTCTAACTCAGGCATTCATAATTTTTCCATCCCCAGAATACTTAAATGGCAAGATTGCTGTGCCAGAACAGCATCATTACTCTTATCAGATAGCTTATGCTGAGAATATTTTCTACTTCAAAACAAATCCTTCAGTAATCAGACCTTTTCATGGGTAAAGAAAAGGTCATTTCCACAGCTAGAGGAAAAACCATCAACAACAAGCCAATAAACACTTGGGCTTCTGACACTACGAGGTGAATGGCAATTACCGATTCGCTTCATTCCTTTTGTTCTTTCATTTTTTTTAAATTAACACCTTTCGCCATAACATGTAGTTTGGCAATAAGTTCAAAGTAACCAAGTAAATTCAATGATACACTGTACATGTGGTTCTTCTGATCTAAGAATTTGCTGCTGTGGAAAGAAAAGCCTTGACTCCTCTGCCAGCTCTGATCTGTGCCACACTCCTCCATGATGATTCACCTCCTGCATTTGGCAAAAAGTTATCCACTTCTTTTTTCCTGGGTTAACAATTTCTGTTAGCCTCCAGTGGGGTATGATGAGTATCAAAACCAGCACTAAGTGTGCAGTAAGAACAAAAGACAACAAAAGAATGGGTAGAGGAGAGAGAAATGGAGGAGAAAAAACAAGATGCCACTCACTTCACTCCCTGCTTTTTAGTGGTGGTGAAACCACGTAATTGAAGAAAAAAAATATAATTAATTTAAAACCAAACCAACTCCCCCATCTAGCCCTGCAATTAACTCCAGAGCAGAAGTTCCACAGAAGCAAGAATCCCTGGGATTTGATTAAGTATCTTCTCCTCCCTTCTCCCACAAAATTGTAATTTGACAGCCAGCCTAAAAACCAAAGTTTTAAAACCACAAAATTATGAAGATTGCTCCTATGAGGAGACTAGTTGATGGGCAGCAATACCCCACTCCAGAGTCAAAGCTTCATGCTGCTTTATTAAAGGACATGGCAGTCTTAGCAGTACTTTTATGTAAAGCAACACAAATTCTCTATAAAGGAGAAGATTGCTGTATTTCATTTGCACTTTCCTCCTCTCAAATAGCTCTTAAGTCACCTCAATATTTGTACCACTTCAGAAACTAGAAGTTGTAGAAAGACAGCACAGCATTTCAAAGCATCTGTTCTGAAACACAAACAACAAACAGGGTTAAAGCACTGGTCTAAACTTCAGAAAACCATGATTTCATTGGGTAACTTCTATTTTTGGTACATTTTTCTTCAGTAGTCAAATCTGTGAAATTATATGGTTTACATGGAGGAAACAGCATATTTGCTGCTTTGAAAAAAACTTTTATGATGAGAAGCTTTTCAAGTCACAAATTCGCCTAACAGTGACAAACATACTACTGTAGGAGCTACAGGTTCATAGATTATATTTTCTTATTTAATAGCCCTTAACAGATTTATCTTTCATAAATGTATGCAGTCGCTGAACAACTGTTTCCTATCTTCTCAATGACACTCAGGATTTCAGAGACTCTCCCTATCCCTCACTCTCACACACAGAAGAGTCCTTGTCTATGGCAATGACTTAAATTTTCATAGACACTGCTCCACGTTTCTGAGTATCCTTGTTGGCCCTCCTTAGGTTTATTATACCCTGCATGGGATGAAGGGATTAGAAATGCCTACAATACTGAAAATAGGATTTAAAGCAACAATGACACCATGTTTTGTGCTCCACTCCATTGGTAGTTAAGTCCTGTGATTCTCCCTGCTTTTTAGCAATTACTTGCACTGAGCTGGCACTTTCACAAAACTGTCATTTTGAACTCCAATATCTTTTTCTTAAATAATAAATTCAGAGGCTACCGTCGTGTGAGTAAAGAAAGGCCCATTTTCTTATACGTGTCACTTCAAATCAATGAGTATGATCTATTATTGGAGAACTTTCTGATATTGAGGGCCAAGCCTGCACAATCAGTCCTTGCCTTCACTATCCCAAGTAGCACCCACTCATCAGCAAAGCTGTTGCCCAACTATTTAAGACTAGTGATTTCCAAACAAAACTTCTGAACAGCACATATTCCCGAGAGATACCAGTAATGACCTCTCACCGTTACTTCACATCTCTAACTAGCTTCTCTATCCAGAGAAGGACCATCTTTAAGTTCATCTTAAGTCTTTGATAGGGGACTTGACAGAACGCCTTTTGAACACCTAGATAGATTACATCAACTACTTTGCCTTAACCTGTATGCTAACTCCGTCAAAAGATTTTAATAGACCTAGGAGGTGTTGAATGTGTTTTATAAGGCTGTTGTCTCCTCAGCTGAGCACCTTGCATGTGTCCACTATCTCTGCTCTTGGTTCAGCTTACTAGTTAGTAGTTTCCACTCTTCCAAAAAGGCCTTTTAAAAACTGATCTCACCACTGTCCCTTTCCAGTCTTCCGTGACTGGGACAATTTAAAGCATTGGGTTATACTTTCTGGTTAGTAATTGGCTTACTTCATTCTTGAACTCCTTCAGATGTGCAAACACATCTCATCTTGACGACTGCTGTTCACTTCAGTTTGTTCAAATAGCCCCTTCCCCAAACACTGCACTTTGAGACAGATCCCCCAATGCATTCCTTCACCTCCAGTTCTTCAAGTTCTTTCATAACACACAGACAAAACGAAAGCTCTTCTGCTGTCATTTCATCTTGTCTAAACAACTCCTTTTATAGGTCAGTGGTGCCCTGCTTCTACAGATAGCATTGTGCTACTGATAGATCAGAAAAGAGGGAGAAAAACGAAGATTAATTTCATGCCTTTCTCAAGTAGTTTCTCAAGGCAGGGGGAGCTTGTGTGTGTGTTTTTTGAGGGCTTATATGGGTTATATGGGGGGGACGTTGCCAGGTTGGCTCTCACACTACAGTTTTACATTTAGCTTATTACTTACTTTTTATTTCTATATTAATTTTTCAAAGAACATATCCTTACTCCCAAGGGCTTCCTTTATTTTACTATTTCACCATGTCACGTTTTTTCAACTGATGGTTTTACAGTGTGTCTTGAGGGACACATACTCACTGAGAGCCCAGTGAAGCTCCAGAAATGGTTCCCAAGCAGCTTGCAATATTGCACCTTCTTGGCTCTCTTTTAGCTTTAAGAAGCCATCTCCTGCCATCACCACCCCTCTCTTTTTTTTTCCTTTTTCAACTGAAGTTGCAGTACGTCAAGCAGATTTCTTAACCTTGTATAGATTCAGCATCCCTCCAGGAGCAAAGAACAAACCATGTTTGCCATAGACAGCCCTCAGCAGTAACAGTTTGAATCTGCTCTTTCATCCTACTGCAGGCCAAGTCCCAAGTCAAAATTCCCTTGTTGTGGCTGTCCTGACTAGCTGTTTCAGTAAGTAACTACTCACTGTCACAAAGTTTGGTCTTGGCATACCTCCCTGACAGAGGACCCCCCTAAATGAAATGCAACTAACGAGCCATGCATTACTGTATTTTCTGCTTTGCAGCCTCTCTGATCTCACACAGCATAGGCAAACTAGTCAGGCAGATGGAAATGAAGTCGTAACGCTATTTTTCCCCCTTTGAAAGTGTGCCTGGAGTTCTACCCATAGAGTTTTCAGTGTTGCAATAGCTACTCATTTTTTGAGTCTTTTGGTATCTGACACTCATCTAGCAGATTCATATAAGCTTCCAGTTGAGCTTCTACAAAGTTGAACTAACATAACAGTGAATGGCACTGTTCGCACATGTACTTGTGAGAGGTTGTTTTGTTCACACCTGATTAAACAGGATTGACACTCACCCCAGAAGAAAAGAGAGAGTTTGAACGCCAAGCAGTTCAAGTACAAAAAGTTAGATAAGACTGAAATTACACTCAGGGACAAGTGTACCACCTTGCTGTCTTGGAAGTCTACCCAGGTAGATCTTGCTCCAGTTGCTTTTGTTATGCTCCATACCTTGCATAGTAGCTCCGTGAGAACAACAGAGTTGATGAAATCTGACTTCCCAAGGCTTCATTGTGGGATTATCCAGTGTCTGAACTCAAACCGCAACTGAAAGTACACCCGTAGCTAGGGCTCCCCCTCACAGGGGAAGGTGATGCTGCTCCCAGAAAACACATCTCAGCCAGAAATACAGGGTGGAATCGGGTTTGCTGCAATTCAGATCCTTTTGTATTCCAAGTTCTCAGTCGCACGTATTATTCACACAGACAATAATGAATTGAGACTTCATTTTTAGTGCAACTCTCAAGTGTCCTTTATTCAAATGTCAACATCTTGTATGCAAGGTGTTACAAGCACACAGCACAGAGCTTTCACAGAAAAACAGGCAGATTGTTTCAGTGACCTTTAATTGTGTTCTTCCCTGTTCACAAAACGTGCATTTTTTCAAGACTAATTTTAATTTTGGATGTTTAGGCTATCATCTGTAGTTGAGAAAATCATTATGTTCTCTCGAACATTTTGTCCTTTAAAGAAAATATCTACAGCTTTAATCCTGGCTTATAGTTCTTTTCTTTCAAATTCTAAACTGACTGCATAATACGTTTTGTCGTACTACCACTTAACAGTCAAGGTAGTTAAGAGGCAGTTGAATAGAAACTGTTGCCTAAACAGCAGTGTCTTTTTGTTCAAGTATTGCATATAATTTTACAAGGACTCTTTAGCATCCCAATCTTCATATGCTTAAATCAGTCGTTAACTAGGATATGCAAAACACAAGCAACAGAGCAACTTCAGTAGAATTCTTTGTAAAAAAGCAGAATATTAAATTGTCTATCCAGTACCTTTCTTATATAAGCTACTAAGAACTTCATATGCTTCTATAGAAAATTCAATATATTTATTCAAATAGCTACTTCTCAAATGGGAAGCCTACAATACACAAAAGTTCGGAACTAGTTCACAAGTGGCCTTGTACCTAACGAAAAATTGTAGCTATGAATAAAGCTATGCTGTAATCCCAAATGTGCTATTATGGGGGCTTGACGAGGTCTCAGAAACCATTTGTTGAGCCTTGGAGGAGACAAGAGAGAACAGCAGGCTAGCCAGCCAGAACACAAAACCCTCCTGAACGGTTATCAGCCTGCATGTAGCAGTAACACGCAGCATGACTTGCCAAGCTTGCAAAGAAAAGATGGGGGGCAGCAGGGGGGAGAGGAGCATGAGAGTTAGAACATTGGAGGGATGAAGCCTGAAACTGAAACTTTATTCCCATCCATTCATGCACAATGGGCTTCTCTACTCTAAACTCAAGACTGTTTTACAGTGGAAGGATACCAGAAAGAAAGCAAGCCTTTTATTAGCAGCAAAGTTAAGTATCTTGATGCTCCTGCCTCAGCTTCATTACCTGACTTGAACAAACTTAGTCTGTATTGAACCTTAAAGAGCATTTCCAAGACTTAAATTAACAGACGAGGGTGAACTGATCACCATTATCTACACAAAGACAGAATCCACAATCCTGAGTATTTTATAATATTACAAAACAAACTGCTGGCTTGCTTTGTTAATACTTTAAACAAGCATAAAAGACACAGCCAATTATATATTGAATGAACATAATCTTCATCGGCTTACTCAGTTTCAAAATGAGAATTTTGAATGAGATCTGACATCCCTTTAGCATGGGCCCTTTTGTCATATTTCAAATGTTTAAGATCTGGCACTTCCTCTTCCTCCAAGACATGCCCAGAAAGCACATTTTCACCACAAATCATCTGAGCTGATCGAATCTGAGATTCTTCACAGCAGCAGACTGGCAGAAGACATGCAGATTATTACTTTTGCACAACATGTTATTTACCTCATCCTAGGAGAGAGCCCTAGCTACAAGTATACTTCCAATCTGAATTTGCATTTAGACAGTGGATAATTCCACAATAAAGCAAAGAGCCTTGGAGAGGAGGAAAAAAAAATAAATGAGGTTTCAAAAATGCCATTATTCACACAACTACTGTGCAAGCTACAAAAAGTTGCAACCAGAACTAGTGCAGTCTACGTGACTAAGACAGTGAGGCTGCAAGTCCATCTTCAGTTTTCCAGTATCTCAAAAGCAGCTAGTACCTCAGATCTCTTTACACAAGGACTCTGTACAGCCACAGAATTCTTTGGGTTTTAACAGTTTCGGAAATACAGAGGTTATCAGTATGTGTAGCTAGAAAATTAATATTCTTTTTTTCTTCCTTATGGTTAAGACATTTCTGATGTTTTTGCAGAAATATTTGAAAGCTGTATTTTCCACAAAACAGTTATCACATGCAGAGACCACAAACAATATTGTTTAAAATCAGCAAAAAGGTTAAGGAATACATCTGGATATTCATGCACTACAGTTTATTCTTTTAGAATCTGCAAAGGCCAGCGAAGGTCCTGCAGAAGCAAGAAAACTGTTAGAGCCTCATCACACTCACCCTTAAAAGCAAGTGAGACACCACCACCACCCTTTTTTTTGTTAAAAAAAAAAAAGTTTATCAGATATGAGGAAACGCTTCCTCCAAATCTGCTTTCAACCTGTTCACTAAAGAACTGCTGCTGCACTGCAAATCACCTGCACTGCATGTACTTACCACTTACTTGCTTATCTACCTGAACTTCTGTTCTCTAAGTCCTTTTCTTCAAATGTACACAATTAGATTAATCCTTTAATGCTACTATTTAATCCTGCTCTTGGACGTAAGGGGGTCCTTCCAGGCCAGGTCTAGGGTTTTTCCATAATTCCTATCAGGATTCTCAAAACTCAGTGCTAGAAACAAGAGCTGCAAGATCTGTGCTCCTGGTCCAGGAGACCTCCAGGACCCAGTTTCCCGACTCCCCTCTGCCTCCATCCTCATTCCTCCGGACAGAAACCCGATGCTACTCTACACCGAGTTCAGCCCCCGGAAAGTTCCCCACTCCATCGTTTTTCTCCCAGTCTCCAGATTGTTAACGCAAAGAAGAATCCACTGCCATAGCCCACACCTCGTTTAGCCGTACAAACAGGTGCTTTCCCATGCAGACACTACGCCCAAGCTCTGAGCTCCTGCACCCTGCAAAGCCTCCCAGCCACCTCCACCTCTTCTCTCGCCCTCTCCCGAAGAACAGATTAGCTCCAGGTCCATCTCCTCTTCCTTAACAATGCACAGCCCACAGCAACCACCACTTTTTTCAGCGCACCCAACAGTGCATGTATTCTGCACTGCTGTCCCAGAAGCGGACAGCGCAGTACGTTGTTTCTAGCGTGCCGCTAGGTATCTTGGTACCTGTGGATAGCTCATGTTTTGTCTTTCACCTCCACCACTTACTTCTAGTGCATAATGTCACCCTCAAGTCCACTCTTTTGGGCACCACTGATGACTGTATGCAGCCTTCACAAGGCTGTATGCAGGGTGGACAAGGAAATGGAGCAGTCTCTTCAGCCCTAAATTTCCCTCTGAATTTTTCAGAAGTTTGTGCACATAAACAGCATACAAAACCCCACAGGAATCATTCTCCAAGGTGACTGAAAAATGCAACACAATACTTCCTAGCATATTGCAGCAGCCTATCAAAAATGCTCTTGCTTACTGAAAAGTACATGCACAAGAGCCCATTTTTAGGACATACAAGAGGGGACAATTAAATCAAAACAAACACCAGTACCAACTCTTTCCTACAGTTTGCTTTCAGTCTTCACATTCTGCAGTCATTCACATTTACCAGCCATTTCCATTTATTCTTTTCATATTCAGTTACATATTATCTTAATGTGTGCAAAAACTAGGATGGCATTAGGGTTGACACTGCAAATCAGGAGTTTTCTTACGTACGTAGGAGTTCAGAAGGAAAAGGACTATTTGGGAAACCTCAATTGTCTGTCTGCAACCAAAGCCACTTTTGTTTTAAAAATCTTAAATTTTTTAAATTTTTTACACTCTCCAAACAGAATACAGTTCCAGATCATTCAGTTATTTATGACCCTGCCTCCACACACTCCCGATCAGCATACTCTATATGAGCACCGCTGCAACAAATAACTATCACACTTCTGCTGCTTCCAAGGCTGCCACAAAAGGAAGCTAGAGAAGTCCACCTATCACTCACATTACAGACTCTTGTAGGAAAATTCAGATTAACATCACACTTTGAAATGAAAGGATTATTGTTTGGAATTAAGAACCAGAGCCAAGCTTGACAGACAGGCTGTATGGCAAAAATATAGACATGGCAAACATTTTATTCCAAGACAAAAAAAACCCCCAGCACATCAGGCAAATGAAGACTGAAGATAGCACTCATTTTGTCAGCACAGAACAAAGGAGATCCTGTGAAGCGCATGAGCTGTCTCCTTTTGGGGCTGGAGCCCAGCATTCTGTTTAAAAAAAAAAAAAAAAAAAGATACTGGTTGCCAATTTTTAGGAGCAATACTCATGATCCTGCTTTCCAGTTCTCACTAAACTAATTTTACGTTTAAATCCAAATAAAAGAAAATGAAAGGAGACTGTACCCTTCTGCAACTGGAGCTGGACCTAACAGTATTAACCACAGCAGAGGTGGGATGACAGAGTCCACACCAGCAGCCTGTGCGCTGCCTCACATACTCGGTTCATCTAACCACAGCAGCCCAGTCTCCACCCCACATAATCACAACTCCACAACAATAAGGGTCCATAGTAGAAAGAAAGAATCCTGTTCCCAAGAAAGCCATTGGGGGGGGGGAAGTAGTCTTTTGTTTAGAAGATGCTGGTACCCAGACATTTGCAGCTGATGTCCTGCTACTTGTCTATAGAAAATTATTTTGGTGAAAGATGGAAGCATCTTGGTATTAACTGGCTATTCAGAAGGATCTGCTTCTATCGCTATTTCAGGCGCACCAATGAATGGCTTAAAGTCAGTCAGTTCAATAAAGAGCGAGATTTTTATAACCATTTTGATACAGTGGCACAACAATCACCTTTTAATGCCAAAATGGACACATCTGGGCTTTAACTTGGCGGTCTTGTGAAGTGCATATCGCCATGGTGGCTGCTGTTGCATACTGTTGGAGCGCAAGCTTGTCATACACAAATCCGAGCCGCTGTACCTTCATTACGTTTCCGCTGCAGTTTCCAAATTTCAGCATAAATAAAAGTCTGTTCTCAAGAAACAAGAGATTTTCCAGTTTCTGGTGCAGCAGTCTGCAAATTACAGCTCTTCAGAGTCCAATGGTAATGAAGGATACTTCCATCGTTTTGTGGTTGGTTGGGTTTTTTTTTTAAAGCTTCAAAAAGACTTTAAAACAGAAGAATCAAAGAATACCTAAGAGCTAGAGTGAACATATTACCTCACCATCATTTGGCCAAAAGCAGCATTCTCTGATGACATGCACCTTCTCTATAATCAGCACCCTCAAAAACTATCCCCTATTCCCCCATGAGAAGTCAAGCACAGCAGTACATGCCCCCTTTATTTACATATATTATTCTAATTTATAAATCCAGAATAAAAGCAGATACAGATCTTTGGTGTTTTGCAAGACTATCCTCACACCCTCCTCTCTGCACTTGTCAAAGGCTTCAGGTAGAAATGAAACACTAACTCACCTTTGCTGCAGGCTATGAAAATAAATCAACACATCCGAGACAAGATAACAAAAGATCACACCAAATAAAGTCCAAGGGCCACAGGAGGACTCACTCAACTGCATGACCTTAAAAACCTATAAAGCTTGGAGCCACGTAACTGGGTGAAAAGGGAAGGAAGCAGATGGGAAGATAGTTATACAAGTGGTTTACCAGAAAAATTAAAGAGCACAAGACTTCATGCAATACAGCACGCATACCTCATTATGTAGATACAGTTTAATTAAGAACTTTCTAACTACTGTGGTAATGGATCCAAAAGAGACTCAGGGCATATAATTTAATAAGATAATACCGCATATTACATACATAAACAAAGTCTGTGGCATTTAGAAACTCCACGCTATTGTTGACAGGAGTCAGAAGCCAAAGGCTTCCATGCCGACTCTGCGGCTCTCACCGACTGCCTCTAACCTGCACCAACTGCCTCAGTTCAAAACAGTTAAAATCAACACACAAGAACATTCAGAAAAAAAAAACCAACCACCCTCATGTCTATTAAACTGAGAGAAGACAAGAATTGTTTGGAAGTTTATAGTGAAAACTAACAGCATGAACTTCACGATACAGGTCCTGCAAAGGCTCAATACAGAACTAATCAAGAAGCTGTAAGTCCAGACCTGTTGTTTCACTTCTTGCCAAGTAAAATTTCTCACTGGACTCATTACCTCTATTTGTGGCACTCCCAAACTCAATGTACCTCTCACTAAAAATCAGTTTGATATAAACATTGACAAAATAAGTGATCTATGATCTAACTCAATCAGTACACACCCATAAACACAAACTGGAACTAATCTGGTATCAACCTTATGAAGGGCCAAGTGTTTCAAAAAAAAAAAAACAAACCCACAAAAACAACAACAAAAAAACCCAACAAACCAACCCAAAATTCCTGAGGTAAACAAACGTGGGCTCTTCTGCATGCACTGCAGAGCTTGGCCTGACCTCTAACAGAGCAGCCTAACTTCTAGAGAAGAGGAGCATTCAACTTGTTGCAACAGTTAGTCAGAAGTGACTGGTTTTGATAACATTACAGAGCAGACACTAAGCTCTTGACTTATCTTTTTGCTTTGATAACAGGTTAAGCAGCTTATCTACATTGCATTAAAATAGTTGCTTATTGTTCACCAAAAAAATTCCATGTCTCCCTCTTCATATACTGTGAAACAAAAATAGCACCAGCATCTTACACATTACCCAAACCACTCATTATTTTATCTAACTTAAACACATTCTGCCTTCTCTGTTTTTCCAAGGGAAATACTCCCAATCTCTTCAGTTTCTCTTTGTATAAAAGTTTTTGAAAGAGAATCATCATCATTCTTGCAATATCCTTTTAACCAGTAAGTAAAAACTATCACATACCATATTAGAGATTAAGCAAACCAGTAGTTTACTGGACATTCACTAGTTTTCCACCATTCTTTTTCTTATTCAACTCACATAGACCCTCAAGGAAAAAAAAGTGGATATAGATTTGATTGTTTGAAGCATGCAAGGAAAAGTCCAACACATAAATGTATTTTCATCATTTCAATTATGTGTCAGAATGTCCAAATAAAAGAATCTGTCCCTCCACCTACAGCAATAGCTTCAACACAGAACTACAATAGCTGAAATACAAAAAAAAAAAAAAAATCTCCAACTGCGCTTGTGTTTGGGACCTACATCACTTCTTGCAATTCTTGAGAGTGACTAGGAGAGCACTAGCTTGCTTACTGTTGGGTCCCCACCAACAGAGTCTCACCACATAAGTCTCTTTCTGAGAGATTAAGAAAAGCTTCCAATAAAGCACCAGGGGATGTTACTATAGTTGGAGATCTTCAATTATATCATTTTTTGCTGTTGTAATTAAGAAGTTAGACACTGCCTAACAGTGACATTCAATAGTTTCTTATTCTCATCCAAACCACATCCTATAAACAGGAAAAAATGAGTATTTGGAAACACTCCAAATTACCACTGAAACAGACAGCCTTGCTCTGCAGAATAGGCTTCTCTCAGATTTCCGACTGTAGCTGTATCATAAAAACAGAAGGGAGAGGACAGCAAACAAAAAAAAAAACAAAACAGTGCGAGATCAGTCCATTAAAACTGGGTACCACTTTGGCATTAGCACACGCTGCCAGCTCCAGGAGAGTGTGTCCCTGCTGGGCTGCACTAGCCGGGCGGCCAGGCTTGCACACGCAGCCCCTAGTGTCCTGCCACCTCAGTCTGCCCGTACCTGGAGTCTGGTCCTGTCAATTACAAAAAAATTTTTAACAATCAAATCTGTATGTTAGTCCAACAAACTAAAAACCGCTGGCATATTTTCCAAGTCCAGCATAAGTCAAATAGGTAGGTTTAATATCTGGGTTGAGCAACATTCCCAAGGGAGCACCCAAATGGCATGCAAAACAGCTTTTATGCAGGAAATAACTGACATTTTCTGGACAAAAAAAAAAGTAAACTCTCCTACCACCACTAGAGACGAGCAACAGTTTCTTTATCTGAAGACTGATGTTCAACGTGCCATGCCTGCGCTCCCTTCCCAGTGTCTGCCATTAGAGTCAATTGCCCTCTTGTACACCTTTCTGCTATAAAAAGAAACCCTATCAAATCACATAGAGTTTGTCCTAAGCAGGTTTTAGAGCCCACTGCAGGTCCTGTGCTGATGAAACAGACAGCACCATTCAATAAAAAGCCAGGAAGATTCAACCACAGAGATCACAGACTTAAAAATAAGAGGGATTAAAATAAAAACTTGAGAACAGAATGCAATTTTGCTGCAGGCAATGCACCAGGTAGAGCTCAGCTGCAATGCTTGACATTGTTACTCAGCTGATTTGATGTTTAGCTGGTCAAGTTTGGCAGCGAATATGTAAGAAACCTCCGTGGAGCTGTACCTGGTGATCCTCTAAGACAGCCCAGTGGAGATCCCAAGCCTCACCTCTTGGCAAAGGGCACTGCAGGGCTGGACTGGCTTTTTTGTTGGAGCAGGGCTTGAAATCCAGGTCACACCATCAGCGGATAACTAAAGCACACAGTCCAGAACATCTTTTTCGCTCACTAGAAGGATTCTCACTCCATCAAGATTCCTGTAAGACTGTCCTCCAAAACATTCCCGTGTAGTTTTAATGGCATACAATTAACTTCCTACAATTAGGACACGCAGCTGCTACCTAGTTTTGAATTGCCATACTGCACCTCAGAGGCAGCTGTAAAAGCAATCAAAAAAAAAAAAAGGTGTAGACTGCAGTCATACTAAAGACACTAGCTCCTACTACTCTTAAACTGGATTTTTATTACCAAGGGCTTTTGAACATACATTTGCACAAACCGAATTATTAAAGTTTAGTTATTTTCTGTGTTTTTTCTATTCATTAGACATCCGTATGTAGATGTCATTAAAGAAAAAGTTGCCTCAGTATTTTTAACAAAACATTTGCAGTCCTGCAGCCCATTTTTCAAAGTACTCTAAAAATCATGATGTATATTAACAGACTTAAAAGATTTGTGCTATTTAAAATAAGAATTAGAAACATGTAACAAAGTTTGCTTTAAACTTTAAAGTTCAAGAGAAAAAATTATGAAAATTAACTGAAAGATAGCAAACAACTTCATATGTAAAGAAAGTCTGAGCTGTATAGATACTACAAACAACTCAAAACGCAGATTATTCATCCATCAATATGCACCATTTGGGAAATACTGAAACAACATAAGAATATTTTTTTCAATATTTGCATATAACAATATACAAACATTGAACTCTGTTTCATACACTCCCCACTGCAAGATATAATGTCCACCCATACATTACCATAGCTTCAGGAAAATGAAATGTTATTTCACTTTTGCTTTTGCAATTTAATTGATTATTTTGGATAATGGGATGTAAAAGGAACCTTTGACTTCAATCCTAATTCCATCCATATAACTTAAGATCACATTATGTACAAATATACTACAAGCTATAAAAGCATCTACAGATGTTTCTATTTTACATATTTAAGCGATTGTCAAAGGCCAATTACACAGCATATTTAAAAGAGAAAGTTTTCAGAAATCTCGAAGGGAAATGGGAACTACTAGGGAAAGGTGGCACTGAATGAACAATAAGGCAAAAAAAGGAAACAATATACATTGCTCACTTTTTTTTTTTGCAAACTCTGATCAAATATCTTATCTTGATTTCCCCCCTCACCAAGAGGAGAGAGGATTTAAAATCATACACGGTCAAGAACCAAGAGTAAATTCTACTTTAAAGCCACCTTTGAGTAACTACCCATTTTTAAAGCACACAGTTCCATTTTTCTGAAATTTCTCGAAATGACACTATCACCAGCAGCTCTAAACACACTCTCCCAAACACCATCAAGCAGACTGATGATTTCACCAAAAGATGTTTGAATATATGCTTCACCAGTGTCACATGCTGAATTCCCTACACGCTGCTGCAGTCCAACATGCTGAACAGCTGCACAGAGCCTGGCACGAACCTTAGAAATGTAGTCATGTCTTTCAGTACCTCAATCTATTTTTCATATTGCAGGTGTCTCTACCGGTGCTGAAACCAGGGCTGGCCGTACTAGCAAAGTCAGTACGTGCACATAAGGAGACTTGAGGCAATAACTTATCACACTCAGAACAGTTTATTCCCTTTCCCCTCCCTGAAAAAAAAAAGAATTCAAGCAAGGTAAGAATTCCTCCTATGAACAGTTTGAAGGATCCAAATGCAAAATTTGAGAAGAAAAGTAGTTAGCTGACTCATACCAGCAAACAAAATTCATGCTGAAGTAACTGTGCTGCAATTAATATCAGCACGTTTAAAACACAGGCAAGGGAAGGTGTGACCAGTCCCATCACAACCGTTCCGTAGGTAATGGCTAAAGCATTTCTAGAATTAAAGCTTATGTACACAGAAGCAGATCATGTTTCAGCCATAACCGACCACAGCCCGCTTTAAAAGTTTTTTATTTATCAAATGTAAAAACAACACCCAGACTTTTAAAATACACGTTATCTGAACGACAACATACAGAGCACCACGGTGAGGAGACTGCAAGAGAAAAGACTGGATGTAATTCAAAATTTAGGACCTGTTACAAGAACAACCCATGCCTCTCCTGCCTGTTCTGCTCCCCACTTCCTATTGTTCTGCTGTTCAGCAAGTGATGCCATGTCATGGACGAAGGAAACCTAAATGACAGTTTGCTAGATCTTTCTTTAAAACACTTACGCAAAGAAATTCATTTACTCAGGTCTGTACCGAGAACCGGTGACACATCAAGCTCTTTTAAGGCATTCTAAAGCCCCGAAAGGACCAGCAGACTTTGGTTCCTGAAGCAGCCAGCAAGAATACCCAAAATGGTGACTACAAGTAATAAATCAGACAAAAAAGCATTATCAAGGAAGAAGAATCGGACCCTGTTCCACGCAGCTGACGGTCAGGCTGAACATCGGCAAGCGGCTACTCATTTGCTGACGACGAAAAGCCGCTAACTTGAGCGTTTTCCTCAACTACACAATTTTTTCCCCCAAACCCGCTCGTACCGAAACGAAGGCTCCGGCATCGCGCCGAGGGGACGGGGAACGCTCGGAGCGACCGGCGGGGACCGCAGCACCGTCCGGACGGCAAAACGGGGGGTTTAGCCGGGCGGGCAGCAGCAGCCACGGCCCCGGGAGGGGTAGGGAGGGCAGGGGACGGAGGAACGGCGGCATTAACGGGGGCTGGGGGGGGGGCACGGGGCCGCGGGGCCGGGGCAGGCGGCGGGCCAGGAGGGGCCGGGGGCAGGAGGGGCGCGGACGGCGCCGGGAAGCGGGAACCGGGGTGGGGGAGAGGCGGAGATGCCGCGGCGGGGTCCGGGGGAGCCCCGCTCCTCACTCACCCGTCCTTGCGCTTGGCTTTGTAGACGTGCCCGTAGGTGCCCCTGCCCACCTTGCAGCCCTCGTACTCGAAGAGGTCCTCCACCCGCTCGCGTTCCCCGGTCAGCTTCACCTTGAAGTCATAGTCCATCTTCAGCGCCCGCCGCGCCGCGCCGCCCCGAGACCGCCCCGACAGCCGCGCTCCCCGCCGCGCCCCGCCGCGACCGGGCGGCAGCAGCAGCAAGAGGAGGAGGAGGAGGAGGAGGAGGAGGAAGCCCCCGAGCCGCCCCGCGGACCATCCAGGGGCGGGCGGGCGGCGGCGGGGCTGCTCCCTTCCCTCCCGAGCCCCGTCCTCCGGCTGCTCCCTCCCCGCCCCGCCAGCTAGCGGCACAACAGCCGGTCTCCCCGGCGGAATACGGCGGCCGCGCTGCCGCAAAGGAAACGTCGCAAACCGCGGGCACCTCCCCGGCCACGGGCGCGGCGGGCAGCGCACCACGTGGAAGGCGGCGGGCTGCGACCTCCGCCAGAGCCCCGCCCCGCCACCCGTCCCGGCACGCCTCGCGGGTGCGGCAGCACGCTGGGAGATGTAGTACGAGAAGAGAAGGAGGCGGGACGGGGGCGCGGCGCGATGCGTGCCGGGAGTTGTAGTCTTGCCCGCGCCAGGCACGCTGGGAGGCGTAGTCTTCAGCCGGCGAGGTGGCGCGCTGCCTGCCGGGAGGTGTAGTCCCGGGACGGGGCGGGGAGCGGGCCGCGGCGGGGCTGGGGAGAGCAGCAGGCCGGGCACGGCCCGCGGCCGGGGGTAGCGGCACTGGCAGAGGCCGTGTGTGTGGTTATTCCCTGCAACAGGCTTCCTCGACTGGGGTGCCGGCACCCTCAGGCGCAGCACAGGGCCCTCACCCGCGGACTGGGCAGGCGGAGCTGGGGCACGGGGCCTGCGATCAGCCGTCACCACAAGCAGCGGTTGTCGTCGTGGCGGGGGTCGGTTACGGTGACTGTCAGGGTCCCCAGCTTGCTCCAGACTGGCGACGGCAGAGGCCGTCGGTCTTTGCCAGCTCTACCTGCCAGACCGCCTGTTAACAGCGCTGGAATTAAGACAATTCCACGACTGGGCATAGACACGGACAGATACCACAGCGCTGACGAACCTTCTCTGCGTGGCTGCAGAGACAAATCGGGATCACGGGGCCTGGTATTTAATGCAAAAGCCGTTAAGTTTAGCAAGGCCCTTGCGTGTGACCAGTAACCGGGCGCTTTCCAATTCCTCTCCTTGGCTGACAGAGCCAGAGTTACCAAACCAAGACAAAGCCAGCTGGTCATTTTATAGGACAGAGAGCTTGTAACTAAACTAAAGCTACAGCAATATTTCCAATTACAGCCTGGCTTTTGGCATTTTTGGTAATCATGCACCTACGCTTCACATTTCATCTCAAGACTGCAATGTGGGTAAGTAAATGAGCACTCAGATCCCTAACTTAGGGAGAAAATATCATAGAATGTGGGGGCTCCTGAAAGAAGAAACATTTTCTGGAACCGTCTGAAAGCACCTCCATTTTAATTTGCAAATCTCCATTTTCATTGGCACATTAAGGTTAATTCCTGAAAATTGGGGGTAGGGGCGTGTCAGCGTTCTGAGCTGGTATCACCCAATCAGACTGATGTCAGATACCCACAGTTTGACCTTGCTATGGTATGTTGCTATGTAATTTTTAGAGATATTAGATAAAGCAATTAGGCGTGTGTTAGGAAAAATACGTCCAATTGGTAGAAGTGGCAAAACTAAGTTTTATTTGCCCAGCAACCCAACTAAATTATACAAGAATACTGCCTTGCGACTCACTAGGCCAATCAACCAGAAACAGCTCAGGGCAGCCCAGCAGCCCGTAAAGATCAAACAGTCTGGAAGTTGCCGTCCACCTCATAAAATTCATCCACCTCAGCCCAGAGCAGAGCAGCACGACTCTGCCTTCAGGGACGCCTGGCTTTGGGGACTTCCAGGGATGCCTGGGACCAAGCTTGCACGGTCAAACCCACCGCAATCAGCACCTCCTGCCTGCCAACAGCCCTCAGTCCTGTCAGCAAGGAGGGGGGAAGTAGAAATAACCACTCTTCTGTAACTTTGTACTCTTCTTTCTATTATTAATCACTCTTTCAGGGAGGCAATAAATACCCAAACTCCTTCACACAGATCCAATTATTGCCTGGTAATTAATGGGCGAGTTTAGTCTGTCCTGACCTAAAACACTGCAGGGGGTGGGGGAAGAACAATGTCTGCTTAGAAAGAGAAGAGGACATGAATAAAAACAAGAATACAGTGTCCAGACTCATTTTTCTGAGGACCTGTGCTATGTTTTACATGTTTACATAAATGGCTTGGAAAGAATTCCATACTTTGACTAACTCTGAGAAGTCAAAACCACAACAGAAGTCACTTTTCTTCTCTTTCAGACTTTGGTCCTTTTGTAACGATGTTTAGAATCTGCTTTTCTGCAAATGTTTCCTTCATTAGTTTCTCATAACATTTGGATTATATGACTTCCAGATCGAGTGTAGCTGTAAATATGCTGCTGCTTCACTCTGTTTTCACTTCAGGTATTTGTCTTGTGGGCAACGTTCAATTTTACAAGTTCAGATAGATGGTCCCCAAGTCATAAGAGATTTGAAACAGAAGACACACCTTGATTCTTTGATGATAAAGAAATGAATATTGACACTTCAAGGTCAACTTTTAATTCTGTTTCATGGAAAGTTGCATGCTTCTTGTGCTTTATTTTAAAATTCTGTCACTGTATAATATAATTTAAAGAAAAAGTTTAATTTTGGCATCCATTTTTAAAAAGAAAGACACGACCAGGTCATGATCTGCTATTCTTGACTCTCACGTTCCCACAGTGGCCTTTTTAATTGATAGGATTTCTTATCTCTTACTGCTTGTTTTGTATTCCCTCCTTTCATGCTGTCTCAGAAATCAATTTAAAAATGCCTAACCCATCCTGCTGAATTTGGCTCTTTGGAGCTTTCCTCCTTCTCTTTTGTCCACTAACATTTATGGCTCGCTTTATCATATCCTTCTGTTCTGAGTTTGTGTAGTTTCTAATGTTTCGTGTACAGACACACTTTTGACTTTTTTTTGTTTGAAATCACCACACCTGTGAAGAAAATCCGAGTTCTCCATAGGGAAGTGACTGTTACTGTGTTAGCACCAATAATGTGCAGAGGGTTGGAGACAGTTATCAAACGAGCCGTGTCCTGAGAGGAAAGTAGTCAAGGAGGGTTCACATCATTAAACATCTCTGAATGTAGGGAATTGTATTTCAGGTGAAAGCCCTAGATTGTCTGGGAACTGGCTGGGTTGCGGTATTAAGCAGATGCTGCCTGCTGAGGCACAGCAGCAGATAAAGCGGGTTCTGTACCCGAGCAGGAGCAGAAGTACTGAAAGCAAACTTGGTTTTGTTGCGTGTGTGTGTTGCATGCTAATGGCCACAGTGTCGGTGCGAGAATCAGAGTTGTGAAGCAAAGCTTACAGCTGGGGAACGTACAACAGGCTACACGCTCTGTGTTTTGCAGTCTTCTTAAATAGAGAAAAAGACCCACAGAAAAATGTCTCTCATGTTTTTGCTTTTTCATCTTTGTATAAGTGGATAACATACAACGCTCAATCACATCCCCACGCCATTAGAATGCCTGCTTGCTCCACTTACTAATTTGCCAAATTTGAACATTTGCTTTTCAGAGAATTTTTCATGTAAGAGTAGCTACCTGCTAAAAGTTTTCCATATCCCCAAAGGCACATTCTTCAGCAGTGTGACTAAGGTGTTCCCAGCTTGGTACTGAGTGAAAAAGGGCCAGTCCTGCTAAGTGCTATACACTTTCCACTTTTGCTTAGACAACTGAAAGCTGAAGGCAAGAGAATAATGTGTGTTTTTTTTCTATTCTGTGTGTAAAGAAAAACAATCATACTTGCACAGTTTGAGTATTTTCCAGAAACCTTGCAGTTGTTAATGTACAGATGAGTTGGTTAGCTGAATACTGGCAGCATTTAAGAGTGCAGTTTACTTAGAGCAGGTGAGTAAAGTGCTGGTTCTACAAAGAGTTTTGTATGTAAAGCAGTGTGGGGTTTTTTTTATTTTGCACTTAACTGTACTTTACTGTAAAATCGATCAACTACTATGAAGTTGATCAGACTAGTGATGCGCTTGAGCTAACACGGCATGCTAGATTCTGGCAGGAGTGGAAGTTATTAACAATTATAAACCAGCTCTTTCGATCCAGGTGCTGTACAGGAGAGTCGTGCTTGCATTCAGTGAAACATCTGTTTGCCAGACTCAGGACCACCTACAGTAACCGTCAGCCTGATGGTTTTATGCTCCCAAAGAAGCCAGAGAATCAGTTCTCAAGAGCCTTGGCAGACCTTGAAAATTCAGCCTATGAACGCCTGGTTACTTTTGTTATTGAAAAGAGCCCTACCTGAGGGGAAATAAACCCTGATAGTGAATATTATTTTATTGCTTTATATTATTTCACTAAACAGAATCATACAAATATTCAGGTTGGAAGGGGCCTCTGGATGTTATCTAGTTCAATACCCTGCTCAAAGCAGGGCTGCTATTAAATTCAGGTGGCTTGAGGCTTTGTCCGCTCAGGTCTTGAAAACCTCTATGGAGGGAGATTCCACAGCTTCTCTCGACGTGACTGTCCTCAGGGTGAAATTTTTTGTCCTTCTATCAGTAGAAATCCTGGCGCTCTCTTCTCAGTAACCTCCTTGTTGGTACTGGCAGGCTGCCCCTTCTCCCAGCTGAAGAAACTCTGGTGCCCACAGCCTCTCTCACATGACCAGTGCTCCAGCCCATGACCGTCTCGGTGCTCTTGGCTGAACTCACTCCAGTTTGTCAGTAATTTTCCGTATCAGGATTGTTCTACCGGAGACCCCCCAAACTGGGCATCGTATTCCACATGCAGGCAAACAAGAGCCACGTAAGGGGAAATAATCACTTCCCAATCACTTCCCGATAATCCGTTGTCTGTGTTCCTCTTGATACAGTGCTGTTAGCCTTCGTGGCTGCCAGGGTGCACTCCTGAATCCTGTTTAACCGCTGCCCACCAGGACGCCCCATCCTTTCCAGCACATTCAGTATTGTCCCAGAAGGCTGGTCACTCCTAGAGGGAGGACTTTGCATTTGTCCTCGTTGAACTTCGTGAAGTTCCTGATGGCCCGCTCCTCCAGCCTGTCCAGGTTCCTCTCAAGCACATCAACTTAATGTCACCACTTTGGTGTCATCTGCACGTACTAAGATCCAGATTAAAAAAACTAATTATGAGGTTCTGCCTTACTTATATAATATCAAGTAATGAAATATGATAGAATAAAGTTACTTTCTAAAGAACTTAAATGACTGAACCAGGGTTACAGATTTTCTGTTATTACAAAACTTAGTAATTGCCTGAGATTTGCTGCCCTCCATAGGCTATTTTTATTATTTTTCCAAAGATAGTATTTTACTGTGGAAAGCATTGCGACAGTGCAGTAACAATATTCCAGGAAAGATCTACTATTGTTATTTTGTATTAACAACACAGCATAAAATAAACAAATACCATACTTAGTTACAGTGTACTGTTGTGAAACATCAGTACGAACAGGATGTGAACACAAAATTCTCCATTGGAGGACAGGTCAGTGGAAAATAAACTAATTCAGTATAAGGCTTCAGTATGGAAATACAGGTTTATTTATCTATCTAAAACATAACCTTCCTCCGGGTGAGCAGCCCATATGTGGGCTTGATACCAGAGAGGATGTTGTGTTTGACTGTGAAATAATAATTACTAAAAACAGACTATGAGAGGTAAAGATTTCAAAAACAGGACAAAAAATAATTCTGAGAACAGACTTTTCAAGGGATCCAGGCACTATTTTATATACTCTGACTTGTATTAGGAAAGTAAAAGTGATCTTTAGGAAGGACATATTTTAATTGCTCCAGGCAAAGGAAATCATATTACAATACTAATTATTCATACTGTGGTGAGGAATGTGAATAACGACGAGGGTGCCATTTTTTTAATACAGTGAGCAGGAAGGAGTAGTCCCTGGTCTGCCCTCAGTGCTAAAAATGTGTCCCAATGGTCAATTTGTCTCCTGGAAACCATGTACTGGCACAAAAGGAGAGTAAACTAACACGGAACCTAAACGTAACACTTGTGTAAACTTTTTTTTCTCAGCCAGAATAAAGAAATCCTGGGGTGCATAGTTGAAGTAGGGAGTGGAGGTATCTTCCTGGACACTGGCCCTGAGCCCTTCCTACCACCTCACTCATTAGTGAGGGTTTGCCTTTGCATCGAGACCAGTTGCACAAAAAATACCCAAACTTTGTTTATGCCTGCAAGCAAGTTTGAACAGAAGTGTGAGCAGTTCGGATATTCTAGGGATGAAGTGCTTTTACATATTTAAAGCATCCTTCTTGTGAAATCCTCTCATTTTGCTGATTTGAATAATTTATGTAAGATGTGAAACATGCTCCTCTGTCACAGCCTGCCAGCTTCTGCCATGTGTTGAAAGAATCTGTAGAAGCAACTTAGAAAAGAAAGTTTGTGGATGCTATCAGCATATCAGCAACTAGCGTATGTGAAATTTGTAAAAGGGTTCACATCTTGTGTGAAAAACTTCTAAGGCTCTGCAAATTGAAATTACTAAAATCACAGCTTGAAACCGAAGTTTCTGTGACGGCACTAAGCAATTAATGGTTTATTTTAGAAAATTAAGAAGGTGAAGGGAAATTCCTGCAAAAGGAAAGGTAAATAGAAAGGAAGGAAGGAGAGGCAGATAGTCATGGAAAATGGGAGAAGCATCCCATTTAAAAATCCAGGCCTAAGAAGGCGAGAGCAGGGGAAGGAGAGTGATTAAAATCTTATTCCTTAGAAGTACCAAACGGCTAACTGAAGCTGCAGTCTTACGCTGATTGGGTATAATATAATAATGATCATTGATATTAGGAGTTTAGTGAAATCCTCTTTGCGCGAGTTTATCTACCTTTACAGGTAAGGCTAACACCCATCAGGGCGGTGATAACCACGCAGATTTTGACCAACAATGGGCTTGCTAACAGAACGCCGTACTTGAAACGACTTCCATTACGTATTTAAAGTGAAGAAGGACTGTGGAGAACGGCAAGTTAGGCAAAACGAAAACTCCCAAAGCTTTAGCGAGAACACGCGAAGGGAGAGCGCACACAGCACCGAGCAGGAACCTTGTGGGCTGCCGCGGGACCGCGACAGGAGCAGCCGAGGACGGCGGGCTCCGCCAGGATCCGCCTGAGGAGCGGCTGGAGACGAGGACGGGCCGGGGGAACGCTGGTGCTTTGCCTTTTCCTCAGGGTGTTTCCGCTCGTTAACCCCACAGCCGCTTCAAAGACCTGAGCCGCAACCCGCGGTCCTCGGCGGACGGCCGCGAGTGACTCCGGCCTGCTGGAAGGGGAGGACAGCGGGTGCCCAGGGGGGAGCAGCGGCCCGGCGACAGGGACGGAGGAAACGGGACGGAGCCCTCGCCGCCTCAGGACGGAGCGACCCTCCCGCCTTCGCCCGCCTGCGCGCGCGGCGGCCGTTAACCCCGCCCCGGCGGCACGCGGACCGCCCAACGGCCGCCCGCCCGCCCGCCCCGCAGCCGCGCGCATGTGCGGGAGGGGCGGGGCTTGCCGCTGGGGCCGCCCTCGCGCCCTCGGAACCTGCGCTGGCGGCTGCCGGCAGCCGCCCGGACCGCAATCGGGGCTGGAGCGCGTCGCTCGCACACCCAGGGGTCGGTTTCGTTCCGGCGTTAGGCGGCGGTTGGTCCTGCCGCCGAGGAGGGAAGGGGAGCGCGGAGCTGGGCCGGGCCCGGCCGGTCGGCGCCGCGGACGGCAGGGCAGGGACGGGCTTTGGGGTCTCCCCGGCTGCGCTCTGGGCAGACTCCGCCGGGGCTAGGCGGCGGCATGGACGCCTCCCCGGTTTGTCGCAGCGGGTGACGCCGCTCCCCGGCGGGCAGGGGAGACGGGGGGGGGTGCGGGCGGCGCTGGAGGGAGTCGACCCGACCGGCGGCGGTTAGTGGCGGGGCCCGAGCGGGGAGTCTGGGGAGGAGAGAAGCGGGAGGACACGGGCTGCCCTGCCCTGTTGTGATTGGTCGGCGGCCGCGAGCTGGCCAGGTGATTGGGCGGGAGCCGTGTCAGTCACTCCCCTCGTCCTCCCCTCCCCCAGGCGTCTGGCAACAGGCGCTGTCTGAGGCGGCGGGGGCGGCCGGGCCGGGGGGCTCGGGGCTCCCTGCTCCCGCCGGGGTCCCCCCGCGGCTCCCCTGCTCCCCCGGGCGCCGGGCCCGGCCCGTGGCCCCCCCTGGGGGTGGGCCGGAGAGCGTGGGCCCGGCGCGGGGCTGGGATCTGCAGGCCCTGATACTGGCCGGGGGGCGGGCGGCCTCAGGCCCCGGGCTTGGATCGTTTTGGGGTGTCCTGCGGCCTGTTTCTGAATTAGCTTCGGATTCTTCCTTTGTCTGCCTTGCCTTCCCCCTCCCCTTCTTCCCCAGGCTCTGTGGGGTTTTCTTTCTGGGTTTGGGTTTTTTTTTCTTTTTTTTTTTTTTTTTTCCAATTCGGTGAGATCATCTCTCCTGGAGTCTGCAATGTGACAGAAATGCTAAATAGCCCTGTCGCTCGGGGAGGCTTCCTCATCTAAACTCCGTAGTCGTCTCACTTGCAATCAGGTGGTAGTCTTTCCGAAGATGAGTACCTAATTGAATTGGGGGCAGCAATTCATGGAAAGAGGCCAAAACCTAAAAGCATAAGGTATATATTGCTTAGATAAAAACGAGTGTAAATCTTCAAGAATGGGCCAGAGTAACTATGAATTAAAAACTAAAGGAGTTAGTCTTAGGTTGAAAATTCTAGAAAATGTAGATAAACTGTTGGCATGTGGCCCCTGTTCCTTTGCAAAGGAAGAGTAATCCTGAGTCATAACTGAATTTCAATTTCAGTTTTTTTACATCTTAGTAGTTAATACCCTTCAACTTTTCAATACTCTGAAATATTTTATGTGCCAAAGTACTTCACTTTGATGCAGTTAATACCCTTCAACTCTCACTACTCTGAAATATCCTAAGTGCCAAAGTACTTAGTTTTGATGGCGTTTGATAAATATGGATAGTAGTTGTCATCCGTGCAGTTATGTTAAACAGATGGGACAACCAAACACTTCACACTTCTTACTGTTTCTGAGTCATTTAAAGAGTGTGACTAATCATCCTACCATACAGTTGTCAACAAAACAGTAATTTTTTTCTACCACCCACGAAATCTGAAGAAGAGACTTCCAGATTTTCTGTGGATGAGAAATGAAAAGTAAAGAGCCTCTCTTTTGAATAACAGTTAAAATTTAGATTGAGGGGGACTACACGTGATGGACTTTTCATCTTAAGAATTTATATGTCATTTTTTCTGTGGAGCAATATAGTGATATACCCAAAAAGTCAGTTAACTCACTATGACCATCATCGGGCAAACAGTAACACCTTAGTTGTTTTAAGGCTTGCATCTAAGTAGCAACCTTACCTGAAACTAAATGAATTTTATCTGTCCTCTTTCCCTTGCCTCCTGTGCCTGTGTTGAGTTGAGTGTAAATCATCAAGGACAGAGGCACTTTAATATTCAGTGCGGTATGGATTGGGCATTTTCATGATAATAGTCAAGTGACGGGTGTCATCAGGGTAATAATAGTGCTAACTGTGTGTTGTTGGCAGGGTGGGTGGGAATTGCATTTGTTTTGAGGAAACCAGGGTAGTAAGACAGAGAGCTGGCTGAGAAATATGTGTTTAGAAATGTCATATGAGAAGTGACCCGATTTGAACATAGCCCTTGTGGGAAATGGAAGTCAGCAGTTACCTACAGCTTGTGCGGCTGAGCCAAGAGGGCGATAGTAATTTTTAAACCCCCACAAATATTACGGTAATAGAAAAAGTCTTGAAGGGGAGATACTCAGATTTGATTTCTTTTAAGCTAAATAAGTTAAAGAGCTGGGAGGGAAGTATTAAATACATCAAAATGCAGTATTTGACAGAGGAGGCAGATGAGCGGAAAGGTTGATTGGGAAGAGGTGTTTAGAACTGTAGTTGCCTTTGGGGGGGGGCAGGGGGAAGATGGGGAGAGAAGTAGCATATGGGGTGGAAAATGAGGAGACCAAGAATGCATCAGAATGGATCCCACAAAGAACATAAGAAAGGTATATTAAATGTATGCCAGCTTCTGCTGTTGGCAAATACATTTTCGGATTCTTTTTATCTGTTGGCAGCATTGATAAAGATTTGCTCTTTCTTGAATGTATGTCTAACAGGTTTGGTCTGCTTTCTCATCACCTTTCTTGTGAAGACTAATTACTGATTGGGAGTGTGCTGAGAATGCTGTTCTGTGTTTTCCGCATAATTCATACTTGAAGTGACTTTGATATGTTCATGAATTGACCAAAAAAAAAAAAAAAAAAAGAACTATTTACCCAATAATTTTCTCCTCACACACAGGCAGAATGGTGCCATACATACTATTGTTTTTTTTGGCCTGGTGATCTCTTTAGAGAAGTGATCTCTTTTTGTCAGGTGTCTGCCTCAGCAGGTGTTACAGATGGCTTTTATTAAACAGGAAGCCCCGTTGAAAGGATGACACTTTCTCTTCTTTCAAACTGAATGTTGAAGAACAGGTTTTCTTTAGAAAATAGAAAAGTTGGGGAGTGGTCTGAGAGCTGATCTGCCCAGGATTGAGTCCTAACCAGAGAGAGGTGGTAATGGCACAGAAGTCAATGAAGATGATGCCTCTTCCTGACACTGGAAGGTTATTCATGCCTTCTAATAGTGTAGTCCCACTGGCTGAATATTTGAAAAGTGATGAAGAACTGTGGGTAAAGTATAGCCCTTTCTCTTTTACACCAGTTCTCTGGAGATGAGTATCCCTTTGCTAGCTAATTCTTGGATTAGAGAGCACAAGGAAAGTATACAAATAATGTAAGAATGTCAAAAGAGCCAGTTCCACCAAAAATGACTCTGTAGGCTTTGTGCTATGTGAGGGGTAGTACTGACGGAGATACTAATGTAGTCTTACCTGCTTATCAGTGAGTGTTTCAAGTGGAAGATAGTCTTCTCTAAGCAGTAGTTGTGGTTGTCAGGAGTCTACACTGGATAATTATAGTCCAGTAATTAAAGAACAGTGTTTTCAATGACATTTTAGCTTTAAAAATACTTTACGCTGCTGTTGTGTTTTGCCTGGGAGAAGGGAAATACATTTTATGTTATTCCTTTAACTTTCTAGAATATCCTTATTTAGCTAAAAAATCTGTCATTGCTTTTTTATTTTAAAGTTGCTATACCAACTTGTACATCCTTTCAGTGAGCAAAGGGGACTTCTAGCTGTTTTTCAGCAAGCTAGAAGCAAAATACTTGCATAATAAACTACACTGTTGACTTGGCAAATAACATGGAGCTTGGCTCACCTTAATCATGTTTAGCTATTAATAAATTAATTTCATTGAAAATATTGGGAACTCTTTACTGTAAATTACTGTGATTGCTGTGCAGTCTAACCTTCTGGTTTTGTTCAGGACAGCCTGGCATTATTATGGATCGCTCTCGGCACCGTGCAGGAAATGGCAGTGAGCAGGCACCTTCACGAGAGCATAGTCATGGAGAAGATGAGAGACAACGACAGCTGGAGCGCCTCGGTAGGGAAGAGGCATATTACCAGTTCATTAATGAACTCAATGAAGAAGACTATAGGTTAATGAGAGACCGCAACCTGCTTGGCACTCCAGGTAAGATGCGGATACCTTCATTAGAAAAGATGTAATGTGAAGTAACACTACTGCTGTCAGGCGCTGCATGTGGTTGTATGACTCAAGTAGCCTGATTTCTGTGGCTTTGTAGAAAGGAAAAAATGCTCCATTTCCATTCAAAATTAATGATGTTCAGTAAAAATTAACAACTTAAGTAGATACTAAAGCTGGAATAAAAATATAACTCTTTCAAATGCAGCATGTCCATATATAGATAATATCCAAACCCAGATAACACGAAAGTATATCTGTTGGTATGTGGCAATTTTGGGGGCCTCTGGAAGTTGGCATGCTCTTGACAGACCTTCAGCATCTTTTTTTCCTTCCACCCCAGTACCTATTTCCTTTGTTATCTGTGTACCTGCGTTACAATCTTACACTAGTGCTGTTTTCTTTTTGGTTTCATTAATTTTACCTTATTTCTGAGGACTTCCATTCCAGATGAAAAATATTGTTATTTCTGCATGGCTGTGTTGAGCCAATAATAATGTCTTATCTAACAGTGTTACTAAAATGTAACTTATTTCAGGGGAAATAACAGCAGAAGAGTTGCAGCAACGCTTGGAGGGGGCTAAGGAGCGCCTGGCATCACAGACTGATCTGGATAACAGAGAAGGTGAAAGTAGAACTGTTGGAGGTAAACATCATTCATATATATAGATACACATAGCATGTGATGCATCAACACTGTTCTGTGCAACTATTTAAGAGAAATGCTGATAGATTTCAGTACCAGCCATTTCACGTCTTGTTTTTGCTTTGTGCTTCTGCATTGTTTGAAAAATATGAGAGATGTCCTAACAATATGAAACCAAACTTGAAATACTTCATGAAAACTGATTTATGTAAACCACAAATTACTGTCTCCTCTTTCCCTGGTTTCTCTTGGCTAGTAAACTTAATAGCGCAAAAATAATTTTCATTCTTCTAATTCTTAAAAGGTTTTATCGTGTATTAGAGAAGTTGGAACAGAAGTTAACTAGGAAACAGTTAATCTTTCCACTGTTTTGTTGTTTTTGTTGTTTCATTTCCGCTTGTTTTAATGGAGTGAGGTTTGTATTATGTGCACTATCTGTCTTCTCTTCCCCAGCAATATTGGCTTCATCATTTGACCAATTCTGGTCATATTTAGGAGAGGAATAGGCAACTTGGAAACGAAGATGCCAAAGCTTTTGCAGGTTTCATGAAAGTAGGGAGATGGTGAAGTAGGGAGAGCTGAATCTGATCCCTTCAAGGGAAAACCTTCACTGTGATCATGACCATTGGCTTGCTTTATGCACATAGTTAGCACTAACCACAACAATTGTATCTGTTCTTGTAGTTGGAGGAGATTTGGGAATGGAGCTGTGGATATTGCAGTAGGAAAAGAGTATATTTGCACAAAAGGAGCAAATCTGTCGAAACCATGCATCATTTATTCCACTGCTTATAGAAAACAATTTTTAACTTTTTTTTCCAGAAGATGACAAAATCTGTCATGCTTTTCCTTCCTTTATCAAAATTAGTTGACTAGGATACCCTCAAGTTGATAGCTTAAGCAAGGGACAGATATTGGACAAATACAACTAACTTTGGACCACCTGAATCTGAACACTTTCTCAGAAGAGGCCATCTGTGCTTATTAATTTCTCTGTGTATCTGCTGGTGAGACAAAAATTCTAGGTTGAACTGTTGAGTTTTGTTGACGTTTTCACATACAGCATATTTTCAGCAAAATTATGTTAGCATAGCATGCTAGCTGTCCTGCTACTGTGTTGTTTCTGAAGTCAGGGCCTAGCAAGCACAGAGGATTTGGAGTGCATCATAGTATGCTGAGCGTGCAGTTGTATGAATGTTTGCGCTTTTTTGTTTCTCTCAGATTCTGATGTTCTTGGAGAAAATTCAAATGGTGACTCTTTGCTTGAATGGCTGAACACATTTCGTCGCACGGGAAATGCCACTCGCAGTGGACAGAGTGGGAACCAAACCTGGAGAGCCGTGAGTCGAACAAATCCAAACAGTGGGGAGTTCCGATTTAGTCTGGAAATCAACATAAATCATGAGCATAACAGTTTTGAAACTGCTAGTGAGGAGTATGTGGGTATAGATAGTAGCAGAATGTATTTAGAAAGAAGACATCAAAGAGCTGTCAGTCCAGTAACCCCACGAACGAGGAGCAGGACTGCAAGAGAGGGAAACAGTGAGGCTTCAAGCACTGCAAGGACCAGGTCTGTAAGAAGTTCCGTGGCACAAAGCTCTGAAGCAGCCTCTCGTCCAGTCTCAGGGAGGCTTAGGAGTAGAACGAGGGAGTTGACAGGTGTTTCCCAAACAAATACTACACGTAATAATTCTGCAGCTACTGGTGAACAAAGGGAAACACCAGAAAGAGGTACTTCTACAGGAGTCACAAGAGGTAGAGCTAGAACTAATGTTCGGAGGAGTACAAACCAAAGACTAGAAATTCTGCGGCTGAGGTCTACCTTAAGTAGTCGAAGCCGCTCTCCGCTGCAAAGGCAAGGTGATACTGCTCATTCTGAGGAACGTGGGCAGAGGCAGGAGAGAAATGCACAGCAAGGCAACAGAAGTAGAAGACAAACAGCTCAGCCTTCTCCACAGCCTGCCGAAGAACAAGCAAGAGGTAACACTCAGAATCCTCAACTTTCTGGTGTAGCCCCATCCTTGGGAATAACTTTGGAAGAGGAGGAATCTAGTAGGCCAGTAGCTGCTGTTAGAAGGCATCCAACAATTACATTAGATCTCCAAGTGAGAAGAATTCGTCCTGGAGAAAATAGAGATCGTGACAGTATTGCCAGTAGAACTCGTTCTAGAGTAGGAATGGCAGAAAACACAGTTACCTTTGAAAGTGACAGTGGGGGATTTCGGCGTACGATATCACGATCAGAACGTGCAGGTATTCGAACCTACGTTAGCACTATACGGATACCTCTTCGTCGGATTTCAGAAACTGGGCTTGGTGAACCTTCATCAGTAGCTCTTAGATCAATCCTTAGACAAATTATGACAGGCTTTGGAGAACTGAGTTCTTTAATGGAAACTGAATCTAACTCAGAAGTGCAAAGAGGTGGTCATCACTTACCAGATGTGCAGTCAGAGCAGAATAACTCACATTCAGCAAACAATAGCAGTGATCCAAGTGAAGTTTCATCTAGAAATGGGCATGCAGTAGAAGGCAGCAGGGAAGCAAATGGACAGAGTGATGATATTCAACGCTATGGTCGCAATAATGAAAACCAAGATAACAGGCAGTCTCAGGATGCTAATAACCTAGTAGAAAATGGAACGCTGCCCATACTTCGACTTGCCCACTTCTTCTTGCTGAATGAAGACGATGATGACGATCGTTTAAGAGGTTTAACCAAAGAGCAGATTGACAATCTTTCTACCCGGAACTATGGGGATATTCACACTGAAAATGAAATAAGCAAAACATGTAGTGTTTGCATTAATGAATATGTAACAGGGAATAAGCTAAGGCAGTTACCTTGTATGCATGAGTTTCATATTCATTGTATTGATCGCTGGCTTTCTGAAAACTCCACTTGCCCAATTTGTCGGCAGCCTGTGTTGGGGTCTAATGCCACAGAAAATGGCTAGAATTATTTATACTGCTCAGTACTCAAGGATTTGCTTCTGCTCTATTTATGATGAGCCAGATGGAATGAGTTGACTTACATAGGGGTCCATTTGTTTGGGGAGTTTTGTTAAATTTCTTTAAAAATGCTAGGAAACTTGTCTAAATCTAGCAATGTAAATACTATTTTTCTCCGAGTGCAGATCTAGGAGTATGCATAGAACCAAATGATATCGGTAAAGTTTATATTTTTTTAGGTAATTTTGTTATGCTAAGCACTTTTGTAAATACAGAAATGCAATAGTTAATCAGTCCTGCTTAATGTATGTTTTTTTAACAGTGTAATGGACTCACTTTATTTAGATGACGAATTGTTTCACACAGACCCACCACTGTGTTGAAAAATTAGTGTCTAAATAGCCATTCACTAGCTTTTTGTTCTAAGAACAATTTCTTTTACACAGAGTTTCTTGCTGGACATGTTTGCTAAAGATATTTAAGTTACTTGAAGTGCTCATTTTAATAGACTATATTTTTTTTAACATTGAAATATCCTTTCCAAAAACTTGCCAATTTGGTTCTATTTAAAAAATTTTATGGCAATTTTTGCATGTGGTTTTACACAATGCTTAATGCTGATGAGTTCATATTCAAAAGTGGATGGGTTAGTGACATTACAAAATGTACATAACTAAATGCTGTCTTTGACAATCTCTGTCTTTTCAATGCAGACAGCAATCAAATCAATAATAATTCTAAGAGGCTGTGTCTTACTGAACATGACATTTGCTCAAAGAACAAATGAGCGCTGAGGAAGCCTTTTTACTGTTCCAAATTACTCAGTTGATATTCATGGGTTTTTAACTGCCTTAGTTTAAAGAGGGAAATATTTCCTTGACCATTATATTGTCTACAATATGCATGATTTGTGCATCCTACTCAGAAAAACGAAACAAAGGCTTGAAGTGTTTTTGTACAGAAATTTAAGGTACACATATAACATTAGTCCTCTTAAAACATGTCTGAGGACCAAATGGCAAAAGACACTAAAAAGGACAAAATAAGCTTCCCTTAAAGTCCCCAGATTACTGTATAATTAGATATTAAACTTTATACCAATAACTTATAAAGAAATAAAGTTGCAAAGTAAGTAATTGAGGCTTTGTGTGAATTACTGTTGAGCTGTATCCTGTAGATTGGTAAGATTTATCATTCTTGATGTTCAGTTTCAGTTCTCACTTCATTCTTTCCCCGGTTTTCCCCAGCTGTGTGCTTGTGTTTCCACAACGTGTGTGAGCTGTTACGGTAGATAAAAATGCAAGGCAAAGCACTCTTGGGGCTTCTGAAGTAAGCTGAACGTTATAAAGCTCATCTGAGCAATATGCATCTCAATCCTTAGAGAAAGGCAGAATTGTGCAATACTCTTATGTGTGTGTATTCTGAGTGGTAGAAAGAATACTTAAAGTGAGGAAGTCCTACTGACTTTCTCTGCCTACAGATGGCCTTGACAAATGCACTTCTGTGCCAGGTGCTTCAATTAAAACATCTGCTTATGACATCCTTGAAGGGAAACTATAAAATCCTGTGTTAAGCTATTGGATGTCTACTTCAGTTTTGCAAGTGAAAAACTTGTGAAAAAAGTTCCAGAGAAGTGCTTCTTTTTATTCCTAAAAGTAGCTCTAAGAAATCCTCTTATGAGATTTAGATGAGTTTAAGGATATGATTAAGATATCTTCTGATGTGATTTGGACTGCTAATTATTGCAAACATTGTTGACACTTTTCTTGAGTGCCTCCTTAGCCATATTAAAGAGTGAGGAGATGTAAATGTGATTGTCAGACCTAGCTTATATTTACGTTCTTTTTTTCTGTTACTTCTGTTAGCTCCTGATGTTGACAGTATCTAAATACTTGGCTGCCTTCTCCTACTTCCTTGTCTCCTTATGGTTTTCCTTTATATTTGAAAGCTGCCTGACTCAAGTGCCACATTTGTAGAAACCTGTCTTTGGCTTACCATTGCCTTGCTGGTCGGTTCTTTCAAGGTCAGTTTTAACTTAAATCCTTACTGTAGGGGATTTTTTTTTTTTGTACTGCATTTTTTTTAACTAACTGGTTGGAATTGTGCTCGACTCCTACACTAATGCACTAGGGGTAAAGGGAGATTCCCTGTGCCTTCTTTGATTCAGATGGGATTTTACTGTGTAACCATAAGAGCATAGTTTCGTACGTTACAAGATCCTGTACGACAGGGTACTTGTAATTGAGCTGCTGTGGGGGAATATCCAAAAGTACAGTGAGAGCTTTCTGTAGAAATCATAGGCTGTTGGATAGGAAACAAAGTGTCCCATACTGTATTTCTGTCCTGCTGCATGCGAATTGTCAAGTACTTACTCTCCATTGGAGAGGCGTGTCATTTGTTCCTCAGCTTTCCCAGCAAATTGTGTTGATGGGACCAATTAAATCTCAGTGGTTCAGTTTGGTATTGGCTTCTGTTACCTGCGTTTCTGTGACATTCCTTCAGTTCTACACATGCACCCCCAAATACTATTTTACCTTGTCCGTGACTGGGAGTTTCATGTTCCAACAGTCATATCTGTGTTCAAGAGCTTTGTTAATTTACTCTCCATGCATTTTCTATCACTTCTCAAAGCCATCTGTGTTCTTGATCTCTGTAGCTGCCCATTGCAGTTATACAGTTTGTCTTCTGTGAGCAGTACTTGTTTTATACTTGCTTTTTAGTATCTTATGATCCCTAGTTCTTGTACTGTAAGAAGCAATGTCACCATAAATAACACCTTTCCATTCACTTGCTGGTGACTTAGCCCATTCTCTTTTTTTTTTTTTAATAATTGAGGAGTCATTAATTATTATTAATCTCTTTTTATATAGAAGCTATTCTTTCGAAACTATTCTCGTTCTTTTGAAGTGGGAGGACTTGTGCTCATGCACAATTCAAGATGTGAATGCACTAGGCATTATATGGTGATATAACAACTTTTTTTTTCTCCTCTGTCATCTTCCAAATAATTCCTAGTATTCTAGAGTTACTTTTGATTGCTGCTCAACACTGAGCTGATACGTTAACAAGTTATGCAAAAAGATTTCACAGTCACTTTCCTGAATGTTAATTGCTAATTTAGCATGGATTATTGTATGCTTTTTTGTGTACTATTGTACACTTTTTTTTGTTTCTCTTGGATTATTTTGTATGTTGTGCAAGTCATATTTTCTCATCCTGGGCACCCTGCATCCTGTGATTTGTCTTAGCTTTTAATACCCCAATAATTCTGTACCATTTGCAGTTTTTATCACTTGTTATTTCTTTTTTTCTGATCGTTTGTGAGTATGTCACATAGCACAGGTATTTCAGTAGCAATGCCTTCTACATCATAGTTTAACCATTTATTTCTAGCTATTTAATCAGTAATTTGTGAGGGGTTTGAGGGTTTTGTTTTTTGTTGTTTTTTTTTAGTACAGGGGGACTAGAGGTAAATACATGAAGAATTTCAGAAAATAATATGGTAATTGTCCTTAAGCTGATACTTGTTGAGGAGAACTTGAAAGCTAAGTACTTAAAAGTAAGTACTTGAAAGTACTGACAGAGTGAAGCTTGTTTGTTGATTATTAAATTCCTTCAGTTATCCCTGAATTCCATCCGATTAGGTGAGGTAATAACATATTTTATCCTTTCTTTTGCTTGTAAAAGGGCTGAGGAGAGGAGTAATATTTGCTTACTCTTTGTGTATTTCATGTAAAGGTGCAATAGCCTTTGCCTATATCCTTCACAGGACAGCTTTACAGTGTTACTACATGTCATTAAAAGAAAATCTCTGATACATAAATTAGCACAATGATAAGATACTTTGTCTACTCAAGTTTGTAATATTAGAAAGGCATCAAAGTATATTTGTGCATCACATTCTTTGTCAAGAGCAAGATGCAGTATGTGTTGCTGTCTGCTATCGCTGGAATAAGCTGAGGTCAGACACTAAAGCAAGTGTGTATGGGTAACATTGAGATCACTTGCTTAGCTATTAGTAGCTTCATTTTTGCAGTTTCAGTCAATTTTTGAGTGAGTTTAAATGCTTAACATTTTCAAGTGGCACAGGATAGGTTTATTTTTAAAGAGCTTTTGTAAACAAATATGTTAAAGGTAGAGATGTCTGGAAAATGGATTGAATACGAAAGTGTTTGAATCCCATTTGTTACTTAGAATGAGATCAGCATTTTGCGTACTATCCAAAATGTGGTTTTGAAAATGTCAGTTTCTAACATGTTATTCGAGTCGGGAGATACCAATATTTATAGCTGGGTTTTATTTAGTCCTTTTCCACAAAAAGAAATAATGAAGCTTAATGTTCAAATTCTGGAATGCCACAGGTTTGTTCTGTTCTTTTTTTGGTTGATCTCCAGTAGACATTTTCTATTGGTCATCTCCTGCTCCAGCGTGCACAGCTATAGGTACTGGCATCAGGCTAGCTTTATCTCTGGAAGAAGTAAGTGACATGTTAAATGACTTTTACTGGTGACATTGAGAAAAGTAATTTATTTCTATGGAAATAAATAGAAAAATGTGGGCAGAAGTTTTAAAAATAACAGTTTATTTAGGTTGACATATTCAGTTCATGTCAACTGGCAGCACTAACCCAGAGCGTCTCTAGAAAGCCTTAATGCGGAAAATGACCCGGAGAGCTGGATTGGACAGGGCCTTTGAAATTATATAGAGAACTATGAGGCTGAGTTGATAGGTTTTTCCATTTCTTGCATGTGTGATGCTATCAGTGACTTTCTAGCTGCTATTATGGCCCTGTATGCCTCTCTAATAGTGTCTTCTTTAATAATACATGATGTAGAAATGGATTCCTGTGTTACCAAATAACTGCAAACTGGGCAGAAGTGTTTTAATTTCATTCTGTTCCTCTGACTCTTTCTAACTTCCTTTTCCTTCTCTTCCATATTCATTAGATCTTTTTGTACACCTGTAATAATTTCCAAGCTTTTTTCATTCTTTCATCTTGGGAACAGACTATTTCCGCAAAGTAATTTCCGCTGGCACTACTGAAAAGTTATGTGAATCATGTACATGTCTAGAAAGGGGGAGAGATTTGGGATAATAGGGGCATCACTCCTCCTGGTTTTCCTAGTCTTATTTTCAGAGTTTATTGAACACAGAGAATAGCTCCAAAACTTAATACAAGGGCATCATACTGGTTTTGTGTTTCAGTAGGTCTGTGACATATTTGTACCCTAACAGTGATGTTTGCTTTATACTGCACCATAAACCAGAAAAGCAACAGCAGAGAACTGTGAAAAGCAAGATGTACAACATGTATTTGCAGTGCTGTGACCCGAGAGGTTTGTCAGACACTCTAATCTGAATTAAACAAAACAAGAAGTTATGACTTGTGCAGCAGCATTGCTGTGATAGGTTGCACAACCTCTCTTGGCTTGACTCGGTGTCAAGTGGTCATTCTGTTCATGTTTTCAGATCTTTAGAAATACAATGAGGGAATTAGTTAATTAAGTGGTTTGTTGTCTGGTGTACAACTGAATTATAAATGTAGCCTTTTAATCTAAAAACAACAGCTAAATGGAAAACAGAATGTGAAATATGATAGTTTGCCTGGAACATACAGGATAGGTTATCAGGCTGGTTTTGGCATCGAGCATCTTGGTAAGCTACAGGCATGGTTAAATTATGTTAATATAAATATGACAGTAAGATTTGGCTTAGATGTGGCATAAACATGGCTGATTTGTACAGCCAAACAGAGTTGCACAGCCTAGTTCTATTAATATAAGGCAGACTGTTAATTAGTATGAAAAATAAATATTTAAGTACATAAAGAAAGGAACCAGAGGCATGCGTGAGAGGACAGTTTTCTGGAGCTGTTGACATGACAATTGGCAACATGCAAATTTGGAAGTATGAAAGGAGATGGTAAATTATAGCAGGCTATGTTCTGCCACTTAATGCCTTTGCCTTGATGGGAAATAACCATTCTGTTTTTAAAAGCAGATGCTGTTTCCCTGTGCCCAAGCTCCTGCTGAAGTAAGCCTGTGCAGTCATGTAGTAACTACCAAGTGACTGATCAGAGCCCAACCAACCTGGTGAGGAAACCAACCTGACCACCAGGCCAACTAGGAATGACGAGGAGAAGGACACAACAACCTGCAGCCAAGTGAGGAAGCGGTGGACCAAGATGATAAGCAGAGTGTGCAGGGCGATGCGGACAGGACAAACCGCTTAAGAGAAGAGAGTTGAAGTGGGGTCACTCCAGGTGTGTGCACACAAATAAGGAAGGGCCTACAGGACAGGGTGGTGGGGACAGATGTCTTACCTTCTCTGGGAAATCAGCATCTCAAGTGCCTGTAGACCAGTGCACACAGCATGGGGCACAAGCAGGAGGAATTAGAGGTCTGTGTGCGGTTACAAGGCTATGATCTCATCAGGATCAGAGACGTGGTGGGATAGCTCACACCACCAGTGTGCTGCAATGGATGGATACAGGCTGTTTAGGAAGGACAGCCCAGGACGGTGATGGGGAGAAGCTGCCCTTCGTGTGCGAGAGCGGCAGGAATGCGTGAGCTCTGTCTTGGGATGGATGAGGAGCTAGCTGAGAGCCTACGGGCCATAGCTAGTGGGCAGACCAACATGGTCGATGTTGTACTAGGCGTCTGCTATGGACCACCTGGTGAGGAAAAAGAAGTAGATGGGACCTTCTTCAGACAGCTGGAAGAAGCCTCATGGTCACAGGCCCTAGTCTTCGTGGGGCACTTTAACCACCCTGATGTCTTGCTGGAAGAGCCACGCAGCAGGGCACAAACAGTCTAGGAGATTTCTGGATTATCATTTCAGAAATGATGGCGAGTATTCTTGCCAGTTTCCTCATCCCATCAAAATTTACGGACTATTTCTTTCAGTATACACCGCTGAAAAGAAACACTGAAGTTAAGTTGATGGAGGGGTTGTAGGATTTACCAGTTCCTGAAGAGGCTTTGAGACCTGACTCTCCTTTTGAGTGCAGTGACCATACGTCAGTGCAGTCTGCAGGATTTTAAGAGAGAGAGGGGGCAAATGGCAGAAAGCTCTGCATTATCGTTATCCAGTCATACACTGTGGTTATAACTATGGAGCTGCGTGTACCCAGCTTTGATCAGAGCGGCATACACAACAAAAGAAATGGGCACACAACGGTGCAGTATACAGAGATGACTCTTTAAAATAAAGCATATCATTTGCCCTCCTGAGATGCTGTGCAGCTAATCTGATTTCAGCCTGTACACAGAAACCATCAACAACAGGCAAGTACTGCCCAGTGTCCTGCAGCCTTCCCTCAGCCTGCTCTTGTTACAGCGGCAATGAGGTTAGCCCACCTTTTGGATGTGCAAGGTATCGCTGGACTCTGACCAGTCTAAACGAGACCTGGAGCACGTTCACCAAATGCCAGCTCAGTGCAAGTTGCTCCTTGGCACTCCAGAAGGTGTTTATCCCACCATTAAATTTATCTTTAGTGTAATGTAAATTGCCTGAAGTGCAAAAAGGAAACATATACACAATAAAACAAAACAAACACAGCTTTGATTTTCTTCTACAAGTTGAACAGCTATAATGGGATATGGGGGATCACTTTGTCCCGTTATTTTAAGCAGTCCTTTATGAAGGCCTGACTTCAGGCTTTTATAACCCACAGTTGGGGTTCTTGTCTTGAGTAAAGTGGGACAGATATAGTATATCGCTTACTTCTACTTCCACGAAAAGCACTTTCATTTTTGCCTTGAACCTTTCTGCCTCATCTTTCGTATTAAGCCTTCATCTAGGCCAGTTCCATTATAACGTACTTCCTTACGCAACATTGGTTCAACTCTGCTGAACATTAGACATAACTTATACAGACTGTGAGCTCTTTTTGCAGTTCACAGGGGTTTGAGCTACCTTAATAATGGCTCATCCCGTTACCTTCAAGCATGCGTGCTCAAGAAAATGTTCTCTGTTGCTATTTTAATACAGAGGTCTTGCCCTTATCTGAGTGATACATTAATAGAGCACTATGGTTGCTGGTACTATTCCTTTTACTGATTCTTGAACACATTTTGCATGCAGTTTATTCCATTTGTTCAGTGTTAATACTGTCCATATAAACACTGAAAGGATAAGAAATGCCAATATGTGTATGAGCGTAGTTAGTGTGTAGTTAGTGTGTGTATGTGTAGCAGTTAACTTCAATATGCACACAGTGAGAGTAAAGAATCATATTCCTTGCCTAACACTGTAGGTTGTGTCTCTGTGTACGCACATACGCATATATATACATAAGTTGAATTTTGTAGGAAAAAGCATATATTCATAAGGGAAAAATATAAGCATCATAGCGTAATGATTAAGTTAGAATTATTGCACATCTGAATTCAGGTCCTTCTGTTGGGCTACTTTAGCACTGTATAGACACAACAGTTGGGGGCTATCCCCAGTATCGTGACAGCTGAGACCTTTTTCCTATTTAGACTGTTTCAATTCCATTTGCTTAGTTTGGTTTTTTTTGAAACTTTCTGTTTGATGTGGGACTGGAGTAAAAACGCAAGTTTGGGGTTATTTCAGCAAAAGGTTTCTAATTTTTTTGTTTTCCTTGTACATGCATCTAGCCTCCCAGCTGATTTCAGTCACTCAACTCACATCACGCCCCTGCATCCGTACTGCGCTCTGGCCCACCACGTGAATCAAGTTATAGCTCCTTTCCTGCTTCGCCACACGGACCAGGTTGTGAGATGCCCCTGAGAGTAATGCAGTTTGAGACACCCAAGCCCCCAGAAGACACCGTGATGTGATTCCTTCTAACTTCCACGGTGGCAGAAGTGGGGTGGGCAGGACAATTTGAATAAGATGGACCGTTCGGGAGGGAAGCGCGCTGAGAGCCCAAACCCGGCCAGGTCTCTCTGCACTGCCTGGACCCGCTTAATCCCGATTCAACCTTCAGTTTCCAGGATGAAAACGTGTCGGCCAGCAGGCGAGGGCGCCAGACGACAAGGAGCAAGGACGACAAGGCGTAAGGACGACAAGGAGCAAGGGCTGCCTTGGCGGTGCTGCCCGGAGCACAGACCCGTCTCGGAGGAGGAAGGTGACCCGGCGGTACGGCCCTGGGGGGTGGGAGGGGGGGAAGCACGTTGCTCCTCCCTCCGAGCCGCAGCTTCTTCTAGCAGGGAGGGCGAAAAATAGAAAGATTGGGGAAGAAAGGTTTCCCTTCCTGCTGCGCTGATGGCCGGGGCGGCCGTGGGAGGGAGGGGAAGGCAGAGCCGAGTTCGGCATTACGGGGCTGCCTTTGTTTGGCTGGGCGTGGGAATACTGACGGGGTGAACATTTTAAATGAAACTAAGCAAAGCCAAGTGCTAAATTCATCGACTGCAGTTTTACTGGCACAGCTCTCGGGCGGTTACCTGGTTCTTTGCGCCCTTTAGCAGGCGGCGTGTCCCCAAGCCCTCGCCCACCGGCGCAGCCACCGACGCCGTGCCAAACAAAGCGGCCGAACGCCGGCAGCTGCCGAGCGGGCAGAGCCCCCGCCGGCAACGTTTCGCCTTCCCCCCCGCCCTGCAAACCACACGGGGCGACGAGGGATAAAACCCCAACCGCCGCTTGGGATTCCTCCCCAGCCCCCGGTGGGAGGAGGCGGACGCGGAGCCCCGGCTGCGGCTCGGCTCGGGCTCGGCTCGACTCGGCTCGGCTCGGCTCGGCTCGGCTCGTCCCCGGCGGCGGGAGCTCTCCAGGGTGCTGAAGCGGCGGCGCCGCTGCCCGCCAGCCCCCGCGGGTGTTTGCCGGCGGTGGCCGCAGCGGCACGGCGGCTCTATGTTGGGGGGGAATCGGGGGTCCCCGTTAGGGTTTTGTTCTCCCGGATACCCCGGCCGAAGTCACCGCCTGTCTCTGCCAGGGGAAGAAAGCTCAGTTTGCTGGGCAGGAGACGGACGCGTTCGCTGAAGAGCGGAAGGGCAGTGAGCAACGTGCCCTTTATCCTCGTCAGCCAAAACGCTGCGAACGAGGAGTGCTGGGAGTTTTGGTTCCTAGAGTACGCAAAATGCCCCTCTGCTATATTAAACTATATTTCAGTGGTTTGAAAGTTATTTTTTTTACTGTGGTACATGACATTTAAATTTTTCTGGTATCTAAATATTTTAAATAGTGTCTAAATCACAGGTACACTATATACTGAACTCTATTTCCAATCAAATGATGGCCTGGCCATAATAGCCCTATTTTGGGACATTTACACACTTGCTGCAGAGCATGGTTTCATCTTAACAAGTTCTCTCCAGCTTCTTTTCAGTCTTTCTGAACATATCTGAATGGGACCAACTTTTGCTTTTCTGCATTTTTTTACAACAGTACAAAGTGAGCGCCATCAAATCAGCATGGCAGTATTATATGCATGCCTTGGATTCCCTTTGCACCAATCTCACAAAGCCAGAGAATATCAGACTCACAGCTAGCAACCTAGCCACGGGACAAGGAAGTGAGCAACAATAATGAAAATACACCCCATGCATTTTGAGAACTATTTACGTTCTGGAAATTAATCTCATCTTAAACATTTCTTCATTAAGCTTTTCATTACTTCAGTATTATCCTTCTTTTATTAAGAATACATTTTTTTCTTCATTACTAGTTAATTACAAACTTGCTCAGTATAACCTGGGGGAATGTCTAAACTACGGTCTACTGTACCATATGTCCTTTCTGTGCAAAGCATTTGTAAGGGTTGTTCTACACACAGTTTTCCATCAATAGCCAGCCTGATTAATTCCTTCTGTGGACACCATTATCATGGAATAAAAATTACTTGTTCCAATTTAGCTCACTGCATTTTGAATGTATGTTTAAAAGCATACAAACTCAGAGTTATTCTGGTAAAGTAATAACACTGATGTTTGTTTCCTGAATTAACTTGCAAGTATGAAGAAGCTCCAACAGTTGTTATGATAAGTACTGAGTCTTGAGTATACTAGAAAAAAATACTTTTTTTTTCTTTATTTAGTTTCATTGGTTTTGTTAGTGTTACTATAGAAAGGGCTCAGCATTTTTCAGTTTTTCAGTATTTTTAAGGCAAATCACAGATCACCTCCTGCTACAAAATGGGTACCCATTTCACTTTCCAACATGTCAATGTGATTATTCTACTTACTACAATTTTGTTTACATGTGTCATTATTCAAAAGTCATCTGGAAAATCTTGATGTGCCTGGCGCTGACTATTTTCCATTGGATGGAAAATTTCAACTGGAAGTAAGATGAAAGAACTGTGTAGCCTTGAATGAGATTTGAATGGGACTTGAAAAATGAAGATGGCTACATTTCCAAATCTTTGACCTTTTTTCCCCACCATTGCGCTGACAGTTAATGGTTTACCCTTCCTCCACCCTGCCACCCCTCTCCCATGTACCCACTGCATGTGCAATTCATCGTAATTTTTTTCCACCTTTGGGTTAAATCTGTGGGCTATGGTTAACTCCAAGAGCAGTGTATTGTTGAGTGAAGCCCCTTCTGCACTAGAAAGTAGAGGAGACTACCAGATCCTTTAAGAGGTTACAGGTGGGCCATGCATACATTAATACATATTCATGTATTAATGGTCACATCCCATATTAGTCTACAGAGGTACAGCCTCTCTGTGAAGAAGATCCATAAATGATTTCACATGTTTTCTTAAGTTGAGTGATGCTAAGCACACTTTCTGGATCTGGAAGTGGCTTCCTCTATGAATCTAGAAACAGCAAGCACTGGCTTTTTGACCTTTTTTAAAATGTCATGATGAGTGACAGAGAACCTCCCATGTACCTCAGCATATAATTAGCATCATGCTGGTTTTGATCCTATGCACGTAAGCAAGGGCAAAGCACCACAGCACAAAGATTTGGTTTAAGAGGAAGACAGCCTGTTGTGGTTTTTTTTAAGACAGCAGAGTTAGACAAGCAGAACTTGCATGCGATTACTCTAGTCCTGTAGCCCAATAACAGCATTGCTGGTAGGAGGCCACAGGCTTTGTACTGACTTTGCAAGGCCTCGGGACTGAGACTTGTTTTGTCTGAGATTTTCTCGACCTGTCTTTGGCTTTCTTCTTGCTTTCTTTAGCTGTAACAGCAACATCTCTAGTGAGCAGCTAGCTATGTCTAACTGTTTTACTTTTGCTTAACTTTGTATGGTACAACTGTAGCTTTTATGTGGCGAGTGACAAGAAATCATATTGCGTAGAATGAGATATTTATAACTAGTATAATGATGTAGTGTAGAGAAATACAGGCCTGGTATGACAGCAGAGTGCCCTGAAAGTGGGGAAACAGGACACTGTAGAGGAGGCATAGGATGATAAAAAAAAGGGGCATAGCCTTGGCACTGGAGAACTCAGGGCTATAAAGAGCTCTCCAGCAGTCAGCTAAAGCAGTGCAGACCTGGGAGCTGGGCAAAACTGGTCTAGGGATAACAAAAAAGAACAAACAACAAGTATGCAAAATACATAAATGGCATCACATATAGTAAAATTGGATGTAACGTGGAGCTGTAGACAAATGAAGAAAGAGCAAGGTGTAAAGGTGTGTTAAAAACCGTATAAAAATAGCCCCATAATAGTTCTTTGCTTTTCTCAGCAAAGAACTTGTTGGGAAGACACCGATGGCCAGCTGCAGCCCTGACACCCACTGCTTGAGGAAGGCTGGCACTACCAGCCCTAGGTCCCAGAGGGGCAGCAGAAGGGCAAGCACACCACCAAAAAAAGGGCAGACAGGAAGTGTGGCTACAAAAAAATGAACATTATTATTTCTGATGTTTTTTCTTGTAACAGCATTCTTTGATTTCTTTCTTTTTTTCTTTCTTTTGCTGTAGTAATTAGCTCTCACCTAATAGTTCTTTGATTAGACTGTCAAGTTTTCCGCTGTACTAATAATAAATTCTGAGTAAGGTCTGTATCTTTTTTTTGTTTGTTTGTTTGTTTTTTTCCGAACCAAACTCTGTGCATAACGTTAGTAATTGGAGCAAAGGATGCATCTTTTGGAAATTTGGGCTTAACAATCTCTCCAAGGTCCCAGACGGTATCTGGCACAGTCAGAAATAGAATAAAGATATCCTGTCTCCCAGTCTGGCACATTAACCACAGGACCATTCTTCCTGCCTTTGCTTTATTTATTACATTGAAATAATTATTATGCATACTGAGCTCTTTGAAAGTACATTGCTATAAATACTAGAAAAGTGAGTACATTGTAATTTGAAAAATACCAACTCCTGTTTTTCGGTACATCATTCAAACCATGGAGCCATTACAACAGACCCCAGGGAATCATACTGCCATGACTCAGGGCCCGATAATACACAATTTAGTGCACATCAGCGCTATGACAAAGACAGGCGTTGCATAACAAAATGACAAAGGTGAGTTCTGCACAGCTGAACAAGCTGTTTCCTTTCTCAGAACTCAGGGCTAACCTGCTACTTGTCAGCTGGTTACTAATGAACGTGAGCTTTCAGAAACACAACCAACTCATGTTCACCTCTGGACTGCACACTTAGCTTTCCTGCGGGCCCTACTCTTAAGCCTGCTGAGCAGGACTCAGGTTCTTTCTCAGTTACTGAGATTATCCTGCACACCCAGTTTCCTTAGACACTTTTGCAGTCCACTTTCTCCCCTCGACTTCCCATTAGACCGCAGTGTACGATTATATCAACTTGTGACTGGAGACAGATACTGCAGGCAGGTCCTCTGATGCTCACAGTCTATGCAGGGGCAAAGATGTTTTTTCTTTCTTCCATACCATTAAGCATCACTGAAATGCCTGGTCTCTAATGCTCAGGGATCTGCCCTCCACAGGGATACATCTCAGGCTTGTTGTGGTAAGTGTGGGTTGGGTAATTAAATGTCTTTGAGGAGCTCGAGTAGTCAAGTTTATGTGACAGAGTAGCCCTGCGTAGATGCAAGCCAGATGGCGTGTTAGCTGGAGCACTCTTTGAGAACACTGAGGGCACGGAGGTGAAAGCAAGTGCAGCGTATGAGAAGGAGCGAATGCATTTAACTGCTGCTTGGGCTTGCAGGCTGACAGGGCTGACGGCTTACAATTGACAATACTTTCAGCGTACAGTAAACAGTTCACTCGAGGATTCATTTCTGAAGAAAAAGTAAACATGAAACCAGGAGCTGCCATTCTTTTTTGGTCCTTTTTTGGAGCACTTTCCTTGACTTTGATCTGACAGCTTGAACCCAAAGCAAACTCGACTTTAGTTTGTCTACTAGCTAACAACATATGTTAATTGATTTTCTGTTCTCCAGGGAATTCCTATGGGTGCAAAACCACTGACCACAACAGAAAATAATTTGTGGAGAGGCGAAAGAGTAAGCTGATGGAGAAAATCATGTTCATGAAAATAACCAGCTCCATGTCATGGGCTTAAAATGGGAAAAGCACGCAGGAACACCAGCATTCGGCATTGCCCTTACCAGATGATTTCATTCACAAAAGCTCTTGGGCCAGCCTTCTCCCAGAGTGATAAAATCCACAAGAGTAAAAGCTTCTCACAGGCCAATAACGTGTCTGCAGCAGTTCTGTCACAAAGTGAACATCTCTAGGTGGACTATGATGCAGTCAGTGAAGTGAGTGTAAAATGCTGCAGTTCTATGCTACTTTGCATTTATGAAGCGCAAAGTGATTTTTCAACAAAATTTCTATTTGCAACTTTTTGTGAAGTTGTAGCTGGAAAGTATCAGTTTCCATATTATATGTGAGAACACCAAAGTACAGTGAGGTTCAGCGGTTTAGCATTATTTATGACCTTTGAAGCAACACCCAAATTCCCCATTGTGTATGCCAGCCAACTCTGTATGGTAGAGTGGTTTTGATACAGATTTAGGGCCATTTTTCACAGACCGTCAAGGTACTGGGGACCATTTCTTATGCAGTAGGTCTTCCCAAAACTCAATACATCCTCATCCCGCGGGAGCTTCTGCCTCATTTAAACCATCCTACCTCGAAGCTCACCTAGTAGAGAAGGCAACCCCTTACGATGTGGCAACCACTGCTAGCTATGCCTGATTGAGACCAGCATCTGTAAAGATCGAAAGGCTTCTTTTCAGTTATTTTTTGCCCTTCGATTTCTTTGCTTCTTTGCCTGTCCTTGGTAGGCAAATTCTCAGGATTGCAAATGTTTTGCACAGAAAGGTGATGTGCTGTGAGAGTTAGGTGGCATATTGATTAATCTTTCCTCTATTTCTTTTTTTATCCTTGATTTACCAGATATTTTAAGTTGAGAAGGAACTATACCTTTTGTGAAGAGGCTGGCAGCATGCCACAGTGATGAAAGATGCCCTTGTAACTGGAACAAAGAAGCCCGCTTAGGGATCCTGATCCCAGCGGCGGCTTTGTTGGGATGCTCTGTGTGCCTAAAACATCAGTAAAACACAAGTTTCAGACAGACACCTCAAAAAAACCCACCCGTGCCCCGAGTTCATCGCACCTCACGTAATGATTCCCGCCGGGTACATGGAGTTGCAAGAGGCTGCGTTACCACAGGAGAAGCACTTTGCTGAGGGACAGATGGCTGCAGGGACGTGAGGCAGACCGAGTCCGTTTATAACCTACAAGCGGGGACAACAAAGCCGGGCCAGGCCGTTCCCTCCCCTCTGCCCGCCGGGAAGCCGCTGTTTCTGTGAGGAGACGGTCCGGCCCCGGCCCCGGCCCCGCGGCCTGCCTTCTCCCCGGGAGCGTTAACGGAGGAGGCCGGCCGGCGCCCCGCGGCGGTGGGGCCGTCCCGGCCCCTCAGGCCGGAGTCCCCCGGGCCCCTCGGCGGCGAGCCGCGGGCGCGTCCCGGGCGGGAAAGGAGAGGCGGCCCCCGCTGCCGGAGGGGTTGCCTGTGACCCCGTCCCTGAGGGAAAAAAGGGCTGGAGGAAGACGCGGCGGGGAGCCCAGCCCGGCCAAGGGCTTAGCGCCTCGCCCGCCCCCGCAACCGGGCCGCGGCGGTGCCAGCGGCCGCCGCCGCCGCCGCAGCGCGGCGTCTTGCGTGAGGGGGGGGCCCATGGCCAGCCCGCCGCCGCCGCCGCCGCTGCCGCCCTAGCCGGCCGCGGGCTTCGCCTGCCGCCCCGGCCGCAGCATGCCGAACGGGGCCGGCCTGGACACGGCGCTGAGGATGTCCCTGCAGCGGAAATCCTCCAAGATCCACTCCTCGGCTGGTGAGGGAAAAGGCGAGGCGAGGCGGGAGGGAGGAAGGAGGGCGAGGGGAAGGGAGACGGCGCCTCCGTAGCCCGGCCCGGCCCGGCCCGGCCCGGCCGCCCGCGGCCTCGCCTCCTCCTCCGCCCGCCCTCGCCGGGCTGTTCCGGCGGCGGCTGCTGCTGCGGCGGAGGCGGCGGCGGCGGCGGGGAGCCCGCAGAGCCGCCCCCGCCCTCGGGGTCTCTGTGTGGGAAGGAGGCGCCCGCCGTCCTCAGGGGCCGGCCGGGCCGCGGCGGGGCAGGGCAGGGCAGGGCAGGGCAGGGCAGCGCTTCCCGCCCGGCCCCCGCGTCCCGTGTGGGCATCGGGCGCCATGTCCCCGTCTCCACACGCCGGCCTCGGCACTGCGCCCCTCGGGGCCTCCCCGCGTCCCCCCCCTTCCAGTCACTGCACCCCACGGGGGCCTTACATCCCACTGGGCACCCACCCCCGCGGGGCACCCCACGTCCCGTAGGGCCCCCGGCCCTCAGGGCTCCCCCCCCAGAGCCCAGGTCGGGCCGCCCTGGCCCGCTGCTGCAGGGGGATCGCCGACCCTCTCCCTGAGCCGCCGGGGTCAGGGCAGGTGGTGGACAACCAGCGGGCAGCTTGGGTGCTGCCTTCTGGTGATGGCACCGCTGAGGGGGCGAGGCGACGTCCCCCCTTCTTTGTCTTGGGTCTGATGGGTTTTGACGGGAAGATTTCCTTGGTGCGCGTCTGGTCGGAGGGTAATGGGAGGCAGGGGTGCCCCGCACCCCACCAGCATGGTCAGGGGGCTCTGACCGGTGGTGAGGAGTGGGGAGAGCACCGGGCACTGCTGTGGGCTTGCGGAGAGGTAGATTACGAGGTTTCTCAAGAGGTTCGTTGAGGAAAATGCATTGCAACTTGTTCATAAGAGAATGGACAAAAATGGAACATTTTGAAGGTGTGATTCTGGTCCCGAAGGACTTCCATTGACCTCTGTAGGACCAAAGTGCATTCAGAATTCATTCGCGGTATCTGTTTTACTTAAGGGTAGCCGAAGCCTCAGTGACATTGTCTGTGACTTAGAGACAGGTCCAGGAAAAGGCTGAGACACCCGTTCCGGTGCAAAATATTTAGGTGCCTAGTACAATCTCTGCGGTGAGTAAGGGTGCAGTACGATGCTCCTTCAGCACTTTTTATTTGAATAAGGAATGTGCTTTTGAAGTACTTTTCCTGATAAGCTCTACCTTGGGTTAATTCTCAGAGCACCTTGGAGAGCATTTGCTGGATTGCTTTTGGATGATGCTGAACTGGAAGATGTCCTCCAGCCACTCGTGGCTGTTCACCACATGGAACCAGATTAGAGCTAGCTTGAAGGAGAAGCCACCTTCCCTTTGGCTCCTCTGCACAACCTGATCACTCTACTAATATTCCCCTGTTTGGCCTCACTGCTTGCTAATAAGGACAGAACCTGAGGCACCTCTGCGTAGCTGCTGAAGTAAGCAAGATGCTAAGCAAAGAGGTGTGTAATGCTAGCTCATAGGAAATGGTAAGGTTTCAGAGTAGGATTTAGCACATTACCAGCTTTACTTATCTTTAGCGTAAGCCATTCAGATGAAACAGTCGCAGTTAAGCAGATTCCACTCTCCAGTGCTTGGGGTGGTATCCACTTCTGCAGTCTGATCTGAAATTCTGTCCTGTGACAGGGAGGCTCCTTTCCCAGAGGTGCAGTTCGGCAGATCTGTTTGTGACCTAACATTTGGAATCCAAGCCTGGGTGCCCTTACCCATAACCAGCCCTTCAGATGCTGAACGCTTGGCACTTGGAGAATGTTCATCTTGAACATGGGATACATAAGGAGTTTAAGCTTCAGCTTTTGTAAATCGTACTTGTGGGTCTAGGTGGTTAAGTTGCACCTTCGTTATGCTCTGGATGCCTCAGGCACCCAGATCTTCTAGCTGGGATTTATCTATACACAGCTTTAGACTTTTACATGTTCCCTTCATTTCACATAAGTGAAATCCAAATTAGATGAGACTTTGAAGAAAGATGGGGGTTGCTGGTTAGCGTTAAGATCACTGCTGCATAGTTGTTGAACAGTGTATTTCCTTTTTAGAATATTTTTCTGAAGGATAACAGGAGTAATAGCTAATGTAGGTATATATAATGCCTATAAAAATACATAATAGAGGTTTGTGTAACTTATTACATAGGCATATTAAAGGGTATGATTGTAGTTGGCTTAGGACACCAGAGCCAATCTCTCTGCCACCCAGAGAGAAGGTCCTGCCTTCCCCCTTGCTGCGTGTTCCCATTGCTTTGCTTGCATCAACATTAGCCGTCAGATGGTTACATGGTCACCTGGATCAGTGCTGCTGTGGCTCATTACCAGCCTGTATGATCTCGAATGGCAGCAGGGAACAGACACAGAAAGGCTCAGGAGCGCACAGCAGCATGCTGTGGCTCGGTGTGCAGACCTGCTGTCTGTGTGAACCAAACAGGTTCTTACGAGGGGCTCTGGGCTGTGGGAACCCAGCCGTAAAAGCACGCATTTGGAGACTGAGCCACTGTCAGCTGAAAAGCAGTTCAGATGTGGTTGTGTGGTGGCACTGCAAAATCTGAAGACCCATCTGAGCTGAATCGTGTGGAGGGAGGAGTGGTCACCCTTTTGTCATCCTTAGTTAGGGTAACCCTGTCTTCATCCACTGTGGTTTTCTTGGCACCTATGTATCAGAATATTCTACCTTCTTTTCTTTTTAGAAGAGAAGATATTCCCTGCTTTAAATTCTTGTAGTTTGTTTGCTAGTCCTGTTTACTTTTGAGGGAGTTCTGGTAATCTTAAAGTACTAGCTTTTAGTTTGGGTCACAAAGATTTATTTTCATACTGTGTAAAGTATTTCAGTAGCTTATAGATGTTCTTCTTTACTCAAGACCACTACCTCCGTGATGGTCTAATCATGTCTTTTCATGTCAGACCCAGTTGTGATTTTCTACCCTCCTGCATTTTGTAGTGTGGCTTCCACACGTGCTAATACAGTATAAAATGTAATTGGTATATTTGGTAGAGTTTTAAACCTGCTTAGCACCAGGACAAAGGACTTCACAGAAGAGCAGATGATGTGAAGAGGAGAATTTAGAGATGGCAAGTCACCTCCTGCCACTCAAATGATAAGTCCTCTTCTTTTTTATGCATTTGCTCATTAATCGATCTTTTTTTTTGCTTTGTACAACTAAATCTTTTTATTGCTGTAATGTTGTACCAGCTGAGCTAAATTGATTAGATTTAAATTATTCTCAAAGAGGTCTCCAGCTCTTTACTGTTGGAACCACACACATCAAAGACTAACTTCTCCTTCTCCTTCCTGCCTCCTTAAAGTCACTAAAAATAAGCAACTGTCAATAACACATTAGATGATTATACAATAGCATTTTTATTTTTAGGGGAAAAAATTTCAAATTCTGACTTTAGAATGGATTAAAGGTACAAATGATCTTGATGTCATTTACTGTGGTCTTTTTCAACTGCTCAGTGGTGCACATCAGCAAGAAGAAATATTTTTAGTGTAAAGGTAGTGACAGAATCTTCTCCTGGGATATGAGGAGCTGAAATATAAACATAATTTCATTGTATGAAACCATACTCCTTTTATACCTTTTCCACCTACATTTTCCCTGAAATATTTGCTTATATTTTGTGCTGTGCATCTGGTCTTAAGAACAGCGACTGTCTCATAGAGTCTTACTCCCTTCTGACTGACTGTAAAGGATCCATCTCTTTCTTTTGTCAGAGGAATGCCTATGTAAGGACCTCTTTGGGCTAGATCCTATTTTTGTGCTGTGATAGTACATTACAATGATTGCAACTGTTGGGAAGTGTCATACCGAGCCGTTAAAATTGTGCACAGACACTTGTATTTTGCTCAAGGCTTTCATCTGTAGTCATTCACAGGTTAGACGTAATTCCTGTAGATCTATGTAAAACACACAGTAGCTATAGGTGAAATACTTAGCTTTGCACTATTTACATATCACTGTTGTTGCTTCAAAGAATGTGTATTTTGGTATTACGGAGGTCAGGCTCAGTGTAAGCAGCACGGTGAAGGCTAAAGCTTTCGCTGTGAAGCTCACTTGAGTCACCTGTACTCAGGGGATACATCACATTTTGCAGGCAGATCAGCAGTTGTCCTGAATGCATTTTTAAGCAAACAAATGCTATGAAAGGGGCCAGCACAGTGCTGAGCTAACAGATTCCTAAAATATTAACATTTAAATGAGAGCAAAAGAGCACAAGCCCTTTTCTGCTGTGAGAAATGTACCTGGCAGGTGTAGTGGCAGTGGGCACTAAACAGAGGGGTGTACTTCCTCAGCAAATGCATTTAATGCCCATTAACATTACCAGGAGTTACAGAAACATCTAGCAAGATGATTGCAACCATAGTGTTGGCACATAGAAATTCTACCCTATGATGAGAAATTTTTCCGGGTGAAGACTAATGTACACGTGTGTTCATGTGCACACTCAAACTGTGTGGTGGTAATTTTGTCTAAGTGTTACGGAGCTCCCGTTTCTTTTCATCCATGTTTAACTGGCACACAACATAGTATAATGTGCAGTTTATTCAATCACATCAAAGGCCCGATCGTATTTCCATAAACACCAGTGGCAATTACGCCTTTTCAGCAAGACCTCATCACAATAAACCCCATGTTTTACGTTACTACATTTCTATAGTAGCAGAAAGCAGAGTCTTCTCAAGCAGCGTGAGATCTTGCTCAACTGTGAAGTGAGGTGGTGACAGTGACGGGGCTAACTGGAGGCCAGCCTGAACTTCTGCTGTCTTGGGTAACTCCCTTAAAGCTTGTCTGGCTTTTGAGAGTTAGTTTGCATTAAGATAGGAGGGAATTTAAAATACATCTCCTTATGACACTGAATTGGAAAAAGATGTTCTATGCATAGTTACTGTGGAATAACTTCATAAATAAACAAGGTCCTAAGTAGTGTGGCAGAAGAAACACTTTTCTGCCTTACTGTGATGGGAGAGGTGAGATCACGAATAAATCCGTTAAAGACCAAACCACTCAGATGACAGGGAACATAGTTATTTAGGAGTTAGTTGAAGAGATAAGAGATTTAACTAACCTTCAGTTTTTAAGATTAAATTAAGTGAAATGTATTTAATAAAAATAAATTTTCCACCCCACTGTATAGCCAATATATGAACTCTCTTATTTTATGCTATTTGAGTATATTCATAACTCCATTGAAAACAGACACATGTACTGTCTATTTATAGGAACTATTTTATTCCTTCTCTGCTCCACTCTCTCCACAGGACTTCTGTTTCAGATTTTAGTTCCCCAGCAGTATCTGCTTTTAGTGTACTTCCGTGTGCTGGGTGAGTCAGTGTCCTTCTCGTTTTCTGGGTAGACGTAAAAATACTGCCCTGCTAGTGTGATTTGGCAGTAATGCTGTTGTAATTCCACATAGGATTAAAACAGCTGACAATAAAATGATTGCAAGGAAACCTGCTTGTCTGTTTAGGGTCCTAGAATATCTCCAAGACAATGAAACTGCACTTAATGGATACAGAAAGAATAGTCATTTAGTATTGCATTTTCATTGTCACGAGGCTTGAGTATAGTCTTGATCTCTGCCAACTCTGTAGGGAGTTTTTATGTGGAAAACTACAGCTTCAGAAATGGTGCTGATTTAAAGCATCCCCCCTTTTTTTTTTTTGATGATTAACTCTTCTTCCCTCCCCAAGAAGTTCCAAGCTGGCAGCTCCCATTGATTCTCCATGGCATTTTGGATGATCATCTGAAAATTGATGGCAGCATCTCAAACTGATCACTCTTCAATTACTTACCAATTCACAAGACATTTTTATTGTAGTGAGGACTTGCTGAGGGCCCTATAAACAACCATGTCACCTGTTTCAGCTCTTCTGGAAGGTTGTCAAGTGATACTTCATAGACTTGCTACATGGTGGTACTCTTAGCTGGTTCATTTCCCTTTGGCCATTCTTCTTTGAGCTGTCTAGTATACCATCTAAATAATCTTTGAATCTGAGAGGACTGATTTGCTACTTGTGAAGTAATATTCTAAGTGCCTCTGTTAGCTTTATTACTGTAATAGATTACTGTTTCATATTTCTTTTCCTCTACCATGTTGCATTATGGCACACTTTAATTAGTTTGTAGTAGTACAAATATCAGAATATCTGATTGATTGTTGACATGGTGGAAGATTGAGGGAAAAAAGTAAAACTGTATGAAGTTTTGGTGTTTTTTTTTAAATGCAAAATAAACAAATGAACTATCAGTATTGAAAACTTCTTATTTGAACAGTTATTCCAGTATTTGTTTGGAAAGCTTTCAGATTTTTGATTAGCATTATTGCCACCTTTTCATAATGAATTCTGTCTACTGGAAAAGTTCTGGGCAGTTTCTTTCTACCCTAAGGAGTGGATAGCTGCCTGCCTGTTTGGAAGCTCCTGGCTCTCAGACCGCTGGCAGTAATTCTTGATTCTGGACGTTTTTAATGTGAATACTGGAAGCTAGAACAGAGTGAGTACACCTGAAAACAGAAGATGCTAAGTTTTGTATTTCAAGCCAAGGCATGGTAAGGCAAAGCTGACATAGTACAGATTTTAATGAGTGACCCAATCAAATTACCTATTTGCATTCCTCAGAGAAGCGACATAATCTATATAGTTAGAATGTCACATACATGTATATGACATTCAGAGGAGGCTTTCCAGACAGCTAAAGGTGTTTCTTAACAATGTAGTCATCCTTGCAGTGAGCCCTAAAACCAGTTTAAATTAGAAGGAACATGAAGTGTTGGTAAATTAGTCTGAATACCTTCATGTTGTGATGAAGAATCACAAGACATACTGTGGATTTTTTAATATATTTCCAGTGCTTTCCACCCTCACATAGGATTTTTTTGTTATTTTTAGTTCTAATTAACAACTTGGAAATCATTGCACTGGGGCATCAGTGCGAAGTGCAAATAAATGAGAACTTGTCTTCCACTTGACTAAAATGGAAGAGCCATTATTGGGTCAGAGTTGTAATTCGTAATAGAACCAAGAAAGTATGTCAGTTTGGTTTAGCCAAGGGTTTGGTCTGATGAACTTCTTTTAGAGTATTGTAAATCAGGATTAACACAACTGAAATTAGTGTATAGGTTTGATAAGGGACAGAAGGCAGCTGTTTAAAACTGACTGGAAGGTCTTGATTTTTAATTCCTAATCTCTTGAATGCAGATGACCAAACCCATTTATTTGATTTTATTAAATAAGTAGGTAGTCATAAAGAGTGAAAGCAAAAGTGTTTATCTCCCTACAATACCACCACCCTGACTCATTTGCTACTTTGAATAGAAGGAGGGCTCAGGTGTTATCTCCTGCTGACCCAGCACTGTTCTGCCTATTCATACAAAGCACAGTGAAGGCAATCTAACATCCTGTGCCTGTGAGATCTAGGAACGTTCAACCCGATGCTTATAAAAAGGATATATGAAACAAATGCCCCAGGCTTTTGTGTGCCTTTAAATACTCTAAGCAACCATCACCTTAACTTAATAGGTGCAGTTTATTTGTGAGCGGGAGACAAAAGATGCTGAAAGAATATGTGCAAAGTCAACAGCAGCCATCATAACTCTGAAACAGATACAGAGGCTACATCTGCGTTTGTCATATCAGTTACACAGATGGGAATCAGGACTTAACCTGGAAGCCTTAAACTGAAATCTAGCTGTCATTTACTCAACATTTCAGCATCACTGGGAAGGCTCAGCATAGTTCCTGCTTCAGTGGTCCAGCAGCTACTGAACTGAAATACTTTGACCTCAATCCTGGTGCCTTGTTTTGAAGAGGGACAGAAAGACAGGGGAATTAAGGTATGTGGGTGCTCCCCAGACTGGGGAGAGGACCAGCCCAGCTTTACAGATTAACAGTCAAATCTTCTTCCCAGAGTTTCATTAATAAAGTCTGCACCTGGAAGCCATCCTTGTGCCATTTGTCTGCCTGGTCGTAGCCTTCTCCCTCCCTGTCCCCAGTCCCACTCATTCTAATCCTGCACTGCCTGAAGAGCAGGGACTATTCACTCCTTAACTAAAATCCTGACCCTTGCTGAAGTTTTCCTACAATCTTCAGTAAGTAAAAAGGTTCTTACTCTCTGTTTTTGATGAAAGTAATTCTATTTACGAATCTGAAGTTTGCTTATGCAATCTTTCAAAAGATTTTAAACCCTGCAAATCTTCATTAGGGTAACGAAAGGGGGTGATCAGTCTTCAGAAAGATGAAGGAGTGGCTAGAAAGAACTGAAAGATTTGAGGAGAAAGAGTTGATTCCTTAAAGAGAAAGCAAAAAGATTTGGGGGATTTGGGTCGCGAATTAAGACACTTAGGAAAGTGCAATTATTGGTAAATTTATTAACATGCAAATGTGCAAAGGAACTTGTTACTTTAGGTATGTTCCATCTTGAGAAATTGGAGTTGGACATCATTTCGGGTCTTTATGTGTTGAGCCCCTATAATAGGAAGAATTAAAAACACATTTTCTGCAGAGGGTGAGTGCAATGTAATCTCATAACATACCATATAGATCCACATTACTGAAGGGGCCACTACAGCTGATGTTTTGATTGTGATGAAGCTCTTCAGGACAGAATATGTTGCTTCAGTTTGGCCAATACTTCTATATTTATTGTGACCTTCACAGTATTTTGGTATTTTACTTACCAGCTACCAAATGCAAGCTTCTGTCAGCCTAGCTATCACCTAAACAGTTAAGTTTCTGTACATGTAGTCAAGAGAGGGAAAAATGATTTTAACTAGAGGATAGTGCTGGTGCAAGAACAAACTTTCACAGACATTTAGGCTGAAAGTAATAAGCATATTTCTAAATATCAGACAACTGTTCAGAATAGCTTTCCAAGGGGAGCAGTGTGAAAGAAATCGAGCTTGATCTCATAACTGAATTTGATTGGTATAGGTAAAGGACTATAAAATAATCATCTGCGATAGGGGGATCTGAACTTTTAAACAGGCTTTTGCTTCTAGGTCTGTGTTTTTAAACACCAAGTAGAACCAGGAACTTCATGGGCAGAAAATAGACTGTATACACTGATCTTTTCAGGAGCAGGTTGTAAAATAGTACCTGCACTTAATATCTGATTTTGACTGAACAATAACAACCATCAAATGCAGTATATTCCAGTACTTCCTTTTTATCATGCTAGGATTGGGATGATCTGTGACGTCTGGTATCATTTGAGTTTCAGATTAATTTCCTACTCAGAAATGACCAATAATTTTTTTGGAAAATAGCAAAAAGTGCATAAAGGCAGTAGCATGAGAACTGTAAAATAATGGAAGAGCATGGTGGCAGAGGGGGAAGGAGGGAGTCAGTATCCCTAAATGTCCTGCCAACAGGAACAAAATAAATCAGTTTCTCTGGAAGCCAAAAAAGGACAACATGAAGTCACTACAAGCAGCACAACCATGACTGTCCAAGGGAGTAGTCTGAACTGATAAAAGAAAATGTGTATGTCCCTACAAACCACACATAAGTAGAGAACACCCGCCTTTTGATTTTTTTAGTGTGACTGTGTGCAGAAAGAGCTATAAACTCTGACTGTGTCCTGCTGCCTGGACTGTATTTTCTGACATCCTGAATTCCAGTCAGTGTATTTTTTTCACTCTGGAATATGCGCAGCCTTTAGATACAGCTGGTGGTCAAATCACAAGGGAGTTTTATACATCACCTACTCAGGAGGTAGGACAGCACACGTCTCCCAACCTTCCTAATGCCAGTTTATCAAGAGCTTCCTCCTGTGAGTTGTAATGTATGCTGTCAACTGAAAATTGCCCGATAATATAGATGATGCTTTCCCTAAATGCATGCCAGGGAGCCCTTCTGTCATGGGTCTCTGTTAAGTGGGACTATGTATGCAGCGTCTTCCATATGCAGCATCTCCCTCTTACCATTCCCTCTCTTCTGACAGAGTATCTCATAGGAGATCCGCAAAACCCCAGATCCTACAGTAGATCCAAGAAAGTCTCTTTAGTTGCAGGATCTCCATTGAAAGCAGCTGACGAGGAGGTCCGTTTTGTCTCACAGGAGATGCACCTGCCATTTAAATCACTATCCATTTCCATCACTAACTCCATGCCATCTCCCTTAAATGTGCTTACCCAGATTGGTTCTGGTAGCAGTTTGAGTTAGATGCAAAGAACTGTGTCTGGCATGGCATGGGAGAAAGCACTAAGTGGGCTAAGCCTGAACTGCAGGAAAGACCTCAACAATCCTAAACCTTCACCATCAAGAAAGACTGTTCATCCAGGGCACCAAAGAACATTCTGCAGTCCTCATCACCGGATGGTTTTGTTGAAGTTTTGACGTGCCTGCTGATTACCTAAGCCATTTTCTTTGAGGGCTTTTTGCCAAAACACCAAAGAGAGAAAAATGGGAATAAAAGAGCTGCAATAATAGGTCTAATAGGATTTCGTTGAGACAGCGCAGTTTTGTATTAGTGCTAAACAGCATGGGATTTAAATAATTCAGTACTCCTTTTGGTACTTTTTGGTTCATTAGGCAGCCAGGTTCCCAGACTCTGTGCACTGGCCTTTCCTGCTATGATTGCTGTTGTTTAAAGATACATTAAACTCTTTTGTCAGGCTATCAGTGCCATCTCCTATGTAGAGATCCCTGACAACCAGAGGCAAGAGTTAATCTCATACCTTCTTCCTACTGTCTTTAATTTAAAAACCAACCAACAAACAAAAAAACCCAAACGTCCCTTGTAAGACAGCCAGCACTTTACACACAAACATCTTGCTGAATTTCTGCCTCATTCTGTTACAGGCTACAAATCAAATCAGAACATCAGTTTTGCCCACTGATGAGATGATAGGATTTATATTTCTATGGCCCAGTTCATGTCTAGACAGGGCAGATGGCCCTATTGGAGTGTACACCGTCATTAATTTGGGCCTCAGCAACTGTAAACAACCATATTTTTTATCTTCATCAGAATTAGTGCATGAACTAACATTCAGTAATTAAATATTAGTACCCTAAGCAGAAGCCACAAAATTTACTGAGGTGGAGAAGGACAGTGATGTGGTAGCTTCTGTCTTCATGGGGAGCTAAAGCTGTTTCACTTCAGTTCCAAGTATTTTGTCATCAGTGTCTCCGGAGCGAGGGAATAATTTCAGTTATCTGCTTCATAGGGTCAATATGAAGATTGCAGGCAGCTACACAGTATTTGTATGGTGCTGGGAAATAGAAGATGGTATACAGAAAGGTTTTTTTAGTCAGGTAAGCTTGCAGCCATCAGGGTTACATTTTTTTCCATAGTTGCCATCTGGCTTTGGTGGTGTCAGACCTCATGAAACCAAGTCCACATGGATATTCTGGAAAAGACAAACAGAGCATGACCTTTTATTTAATCCTCTATTTCTTGTAAAGGTTTATTTTTACAAGGGCATTTTATAAGCTATATTTCTGTAGTTTTTAGGCATTATTTCTTATTGTTTATATAGCTTATTAACAGTGATTCTGCTCCTACATAAACAATTCTAATAAGAAAATTGATATATCAGTTTTTGTAGACTAAAATTTGAGAAGAGTGATTAACAACCTGAAGAAGGGGGAAGGGAAGTCCTACATTAAGAAGATTGGCAGTGCTTCAACTAGAAGACTATGCTGTGACTGAGGCTGTAGCCAGAAATAGAATTGGATTAACAGAAGAAAAGCAAGTAGCTCAAACTAAGGTCAAAGCAGAAATAGATGCTTTAGAATTGTCTCATACACCGAAAGATAGGAGAGACATTCAAGGAGTTTTTCTGTTATATACATACACCTGTAAAAAGGAAAATCAGCTCACACTAAGAGGAACTGTGAAAGAAGACTCAGATAGTAAGAAGCCATTTAAGAGGACAAAACCTAAGTTTTAAAATATAAGAAAAAAATACAATAACCTTTTCTGGTTGTTTATACAGATTTTAACATATATACTATAACCAATAAATTAAAAAATAAGCTATAAAAGACACCTATAATAGTACCAACACTTACAAAATCAAAGGAACAGTAAAAGTTGTCTAAAAACTCTCATTCAGGTGGGGCAATACAGTGACCATTCAAGCTAAACAGGTTGTGCTTTAACTACTCATCAGAAAGTAGGCTTAACTAGATACAAGTCCTACCTGATACCAATTATTACAGCTCTATTTACACTGATGAGCCCCAGCCCCCTAATTTGTGGGTGAGAGAAGCTAATGCATGCAGGTAAAAAAACTTTAAAAGAGGAGAAAGGAAGTAGAAAACTGCATCTGTAGAGGTTTTGGTAGGATAAGTTGTAGTATCTAGAAGGCTTGTCTTTTCTTTTAGCTTTGGAGTTCAGGTAAGTTTATTTTAGGGTTTGAGGGGAGGGAAGGTTGTATTTGTCAAAAAAATGTGTTTTTAATGTGTTCATCTCTAGTGCTCTGAGGTAGATACTGATTATCCTTACCTTTTTTTCATTTTCCTATGTGGAAAAGCTGAAAGCCTGTTTTCCTGATAGGAAGGTTTACTCACAAGTATAAAAAGAGTCTTGTGATAAGCAAAGTCTACTTCTGCTTTTACTGTAATGGTTTTGTTCTTTTTTCTGTGATTAGATACTGCTTGGTAAAAGTATAGGTAAAACTTAAACCTGAAGAACAAACAATTATAAAACTATATCAGAATAATGTCTTTTTGTAATACTGTGTTCCTGTTGCTGTTGTCATATGCACTTAAACTGTGGGATGTGAGCATTATAGTGGTGGTTCTTAACAACTGCATAGTAGGAGTTATGTTAAAGATGAAAGGTATACTTAATATGAGAGATTTCTTAAAATTTATTAGGGTGTAAGGCTGATTAGTGGTGAGGAACTGTTGTTTTAATAGTGAGCTCAATATTAAGATAGTAACTGAATGGAAGGGATTTCTTTCTGTCGAGTAGCTCTACTATTCACAGCAAAGTAGAACAGCTATGTGAAGATAATGTGGTAGTAATATTTTTGAAGATCTCTAAACACAGTATAGCAAACTAATGCTTACCAGCTGGGGACTTCTGCTCATATATGAGCAAATATCTTCTGTAATAGTTTGTGGAGGGAAGAGAAAGAAGGCTTTTAGGCTTTCAGAAAGAATTGCTATATGAAATTTGTACCCAGTAGTTATTTGAGAGAGCTGGTTGCTTGCTTTCGTCTTACATAAAAAAAAAAAAATATGTGAAGCTTATACTGGGAGTGGGAATTACTATATCCCTTTCAAAAAGTGTCTCTTCCTTCTTCATGAAGGAATGAGGAACTTGAGCAACCTGTTATCTAATCCAGGAATGGATACAGCTCAGCACTGTCTGAAACTCTGTCCTGAAGAGTTTAGAACTACTTTTTGGCTCTGCATCTTAAACCACTCCCAGCACTAAACAGAAGGAAAGAGAAGAGTAACTGAAGTCTAGCTGAAAAGACTTTCTTAGGAATGAAACAGCAATGCTCGCTGTACCTGGATGGATGCACTATCATTAGAAATTGAGTCAGTTAGGTGGTGATGCTCAGTTTTCAGCAGTGGTTGGTTGGTTTAGACTTTTTTCCTCTTCTCTGTAGGGCTACTTTTTATGAAAAACTTTTCCAGTACTTGCATATGAGTCATAAGCATAATTTCCTCTAAATCCACAGCAGCCTATGTAATACTAGATAATTAAATATTGAAAAGGTCTGTGATTCTTGTCTTTGCCCATTCTGGTAGCAGTTCCAATAAAATTCTGCCTATTGCAGACAGGTACTGGAATGTCTCTGAAGTGACAGATGGATACAGTACAAATGTACTTAATCCTCAGCAATTATGGAATAGGTCAAGCTGAATCCTGATCTCATAGAAAACAAACATTTAATGTTTTGGCAATGACAAGCCTTGCGTGAACCCCAGCAGGAGACCTGGATGGTCATAGCCCCAGCTGGTCTGGTTAGTGTAACTCTGCTGAAATCAAACTCGCTGTCACCAGTCTGCACCAGTTCAGGGTCTGATATATAAGCTTCCCAGAAAAATCTGTAGAAGTACCATAACACATCTTTTGGAGATCAAGCTGCTGAGACTATTATCTCTCTTTAGGAGGAAAAAAATCATAGGGCAAGAGAGGAAAGAATATTTCTGAAACTCAACCAGTATGGATGCTGCAGACAAGATAGCTGTTCCAGGAAGAATAACTAGCATAAGAAGGCTTACTAGGTTGGGATTTCTCTAATAAAAATACCCTTTTGGGGAAAACTTCTCCAGCTATGCTTATAGTATAGGACTTTAGCATAACAGTAGTGGGTGGATAAATAGTAATTATTACTGCAGCATTAAAGTAATTGGTAATTGTTATTTTTCATATAATGTGCTTCGAAGGGCAAAGGAAGGATCCACATGAGGTTCTAGCTCAGTAAGCTTTCTTCTCATCCCTGACCTGATCTTCTGACTGAGGCTTTAGAGCAGAGATAAGACTGGCTGATACCGCAAAACCTGTAAGCCTCTCTTATCTGTCAGTAGTGCTCTTTGCCTTCAGGGGACAGGCAGAGGCATGTGATGGCAGCTTTTCTCTTGTCCTTGGTTAAACATAGAACTGCTGTTGGATTTTCTGTTTTGGAAGTCTGTTTATACATCCATTAAACTAAAAATAAACCTGCCCTACACTGAAGATTTTTATTAAGTTCACAAGTCTGTCCTGAGCTTTGTGCAGATGTATGTCTTTGTTAAGCTGCCTTAAACATTAGCTGTGTTCTGGTTTTGGCAGTCCTTGGTGATACAGATCACTTAGAAGCTACATGAGAGGCTCTGCACTAGATTCTTGATCTGGTGCTCAAGGCTGGGAGTACAGGAACTACTCTTCTAGGTGCAAATAGAAGCCTGAAATGCAGACACCCACTCCTCTACCCCCTTGCTGTAACTCTTCTCTTGGGGAGGTGGTGGTTTCAATCTAGCCTCCAAATTCTCTGGAAACTGCCAGGTGGTGGGGACGGCTGTTAATTCTCACATCAGCTTAGCTACTCCTGGTTTAAGGTGCCTTAAAAGGAAGAAAATGTCTGTTAGTGCCGGAAAATGCATCTCTGATGAATGTGCTATCTCTCTGGATGCCCTATCCATGTTGTGATGGTGATGTAGGATAGCAGAGTCACTCTGCAATGTATCTGTTGTTACTCCCAGAGCTCTGAAATAGTTAGCCTGAGGTTTATTTCTTCTTCCTGCTGTTAATAGTCAATGCCATGTTGTCGACTCTGCACAGAGGATGGCATTTCTTGTTTCTCTTGCTGGAGCAGAGTGATGGGTCTGCTTGGGTTATGTTCATAGCTCTGGGATTCAGCGCAGTCCTGTACATGCATGTAAGTGTTCCTTCCACTATGCTGGGATCGCTGAGCAGTCCTTGGACTGAACGTGGAGGGCTAAAATATTCTGTCTGATTAACAAGACAGTATTAATCTTGTTTCTGCATTATGTCAAACTTCAACATAGTTAGTAGGTATTACATTAGAAAAATTAGTATAAGAGTTAAATAAGAGCAATAGCCTAATTTTATTAGTTGTTACAAAGACACTACTTTCTGCAAGGCATTTGGCTGCTGCATGAGATAGCTGAAAGTATATTGCAATTAGTGAGAATGAATTGGTTGCCAATTTCCTTTTTTGAATGGTTCCATTAACAGTCCCACTAATGGTTGTAGTGAACCTTTAATGAATACAATAAACCACATGACCCACATGAGCCTGCATGGCTTAGTACATGGTGTGTTCTGTAATGGTACCACGTAGTCAGGTTTTCCATCTGATTTACTGAGTACTTCATTAACAACTTGGTATGATTTTTATTTAAAAAATGTTGCCTCAGTGAGGATAATAGACTATAACTTCATTTTTTTTCCCCAGTATTTCTTTCCTATCTACTTTGTTCTGTGTTAAGCACACTTGAAGAAAGGTGAAAGTAGCAGAGTAGTAAGGATAGAGGGGATTAATAATGTGCTGTTCTTAGTTTAACACACAATCCTCAGAACTTGTAGTATGATGCTGGAGCACCCCCTTGGGTAGGATCAGTGTCTCACAGAGGCATTTTGGTGGCTTGCGCAAGCAGTGAAACCCCTTAGCATTGCAGACAGGATCTGTTCCATGCCCATTCAAAGGCATCTCTGTGTATCCAACATGACTACTCGGACACATAAGCCTGTACTGAATAGCAGGTCCTTCATCTAACAGAGGCAGGATGAGGTAAAATTAGGTCTTGCTTCTGCAATAGCTGAGCCACAATGAACTTTAGAAGGTCCTAGTCTCTTCGTCCTGCAAGTGATCCTTCCCTCTTGTTTTCTGCATTACATGTGACACAGCTGCCAAGCAGAGAGAAGTGGTTTGAAGGACTGCTGGGAGGGAACACTGTGGCTGACTGCTTAATCAGTACCCATCTGTCAGTCCTGGGTGATTGAACAGTTCTTCCTGATAACTTCTGGATCAGTCGTGGTAGTCTTTCTCCCCCTGCCCCTTGGAAAAGAAGGGATATATGGATTTGAAACCCTGGGGTTCAAGGGAGGTTGTTCAAACCTTAGTTCCCTACTTTGTAGTCAGATGTCGCCTTGAAGAGGCTGTGTTGTGTGGCGTATTGGCATGCTCAGGGTATGCCCACATGGTCATGCTATTTAAATGTGTTTTCCTCAAGATTGGTGTTCTGCTAACATCCTGTAGAGCATGAACTGATGGGTTTTGGGATGTTGCGTTGCTGTTTTGGACGAATGTGTGGGTAAAAGATGAGACATTTAGGGGATTTCATAGGGGTGAGTTGGGAGTTGCCCTCAAGAGTGCTGAGGGAGCCCCACTGTCTTTGAGAGCTGGTTCCACTTTGTGCAGGGCCATTCCCTTACCGTGCCATAGCTCAGGTCAGCATTCAAGATGTGGCTCTGTCTCAGCTGTCAGTAGTGCTGGTAAGGAAACAGGGTTCAGTAAGACATGGCTGGCTTGCTGCTGGTTGAGCCCTTTCCAGTGACAGCAGTTGACAGTGTTGGAGTTGTGCTTTTGCAATAGGATCTGTCACAAAATGCAGAGGGACCTGCATTGGTTAGGTTGGCATTAGGGCTGCAGTCTGCTGTGTTTTGTTATTAACTGTTAAAAGTCACCCCAATACAGTTATCACCTATGTCTGATTAGGGCAAGATATTCATCCTTGTGTCTGCATAATAGATGAGATGCTTTGAAGACACAGTGCTGCTTTTAATGTGCTCTTCTGCTGAGCTCTTACACAACACCTCTGCACAGGTGTACAAAAGTGAGAAGAGAATAAACATGACTTCCTGAACTAATTGTTGTTTTCCCAGTGCTCTTAAAATTTAATAAAGCAATGGGCTTGTCTTTGTAATCTGATTGCTGTTGGCTGATGGAAGTTTAGCAACTCTATTGATCGTGCCTGTTTGGTTTTAGCTACAGGACTCTTACTTCATGTGATTTAAGGGTAGGAGCAGTTCTGTCCATGTATCTCGCAGCTGCTGCATAGTGCTACCTAGTGAGCAAATGGCTGGTCTAAGCTGGTTGTGACAAATCCAATGAATTATCTGCAGCCTAGCTCATTAACCAAGTCTGAACAGTGAACATCGTGCTATTAGTATTGCTAGTGGCATATCTTGTGTGCTGTCCTTCATCTTGCCCTCCTGCTGCCTCTTGGTCAGTACTTAAGTTATGAGGGTATTTGCTAATGCCCTGCATGTGTAGAGCAGGTGTGCAGTGTAAATAACTAATAGGGCTTACATATTTCAAACAAGTCTAGTTAGTGCATGAGGGAAACTGAAGCTGAATGATAATAGAAAATATACAGTACTGGATTTTCATCTAATGCAAACCTGGATTTTGTTAGAGCTATTCTAGATCTCCTCTGTGGTAGCTGAAGCCAGCTTTCCCCAAGACTTGGTCAGACTGATTATCTGCAGTTGCCAGAACAGAGCTATCCCCACCTTACAGCCTGTTTGCCTGCTGTGGGTTCCTTCAATTTTTTTTTTTAAACAATTGTTGTTGATACGTAATGAGGATTGCTCATAAGGGAGTTCCTATGGATCCACTAATCATTAGAACTTCTTTCATGAGAAGTCTCAGGGCTGCATTAAACCTGTCTTGAGAACCTGTAGGGAAAAGGCTGTGCTTGGTCTCGGTGCTTACAGCGATAGCATATCATCTTTGAATCCTTAACTTCTCAGTTAGATGTTGGTCAAAGGCCATAAGTTCAGCCACAGGGCTTTGTTAGGCAAGAATTGCTAAGTGATGCAGTTCCCTTTTGGGTTAGTGCATGTGTGGCCTTTTAAAAAGTTTTAAAAGGCATTTTTGTACAGTGTTTCAGCTGGTAAATGAGTTCTCTTCTGGCCTGTTAGAAGGCAGCAGTCCCAGGCATAGGCCAAGTGCTACTGCCACAGGGTATGAGGAATGCATTTCTTTGCTTTATCCTGTGACTTTAGGAAGACTTTTTAAAATGTTTTTTTCCCCCTTTAGAGCAATCTAGCATTCTTGCCTCTAGAAATAAAAAATGAGCTAAATCAACTCTATAGCATTGTTAGTGCTGTGTTAATATAAGTGCAAACAAATGCAAGAAGCTGTACTGGCTTCAGGCTACTTAAACCAAACTAAAATTATCTTAACATGGTGAATACTTGACTTTTGTTGGTGTTTACTCTAGAGGATATTAAGAGTAAAAGGATGGAAGAAAAATGCCTGTTCTTTTTATTGATAGTACTACATTGTTTGCAAGTACTTCATCTTCTTTATCTATGTCAATATTTTAGCTTTCTACAGTAGAAAGCCTGTTTAACATGGAAGCAACTGCATTGATAACATTGAGACGAAAGCATTGATAACTGGATTGCAAGGATTATCAATTAATAGTCATGCTTCTTTAGCTTGTGTTTTCGTGGCCCAAGTTAGTAGTAGAGCACAAGCTAGGTGTCAGGATATTAGTTCACAAAAAATGAAAATAGTTCACTACAACTATTCACTATTACTTTCAGATAATAGATGTATATAGGCATTGCTCCTGTTTATTTAAAGGCTGGGTTTCTGCGCATTGTTTTTTATGTTAATTGGAGGGGAGATTGAGTTGGGATGAAAGTGAGTGAGATGTTGGTTGTCCTGCTAGTGAAATCTAAGACCCAGTTTGTTTTTGCTGGAAGTTGTCACCCCCCTCCCCGAAGTGTTTGTAAATCAGTATTTAACGAACTGTTTTCTGGTAGTCCTGGATGTTTTTGTGGAAGTTACAGTCATAGATTACTTCAACTGACAAAGCTGTATTTCTGGTATACATAGCAGGGGTGGTCTTGCTGCGCAAGTACAAAAGCAGCTTTGGAGTTGCAACTAGGTCCTGTGTTTTGTCCTATCATATGCTGGCAACACTGTGGATGTGGACGTGTTTACAGTGAGAATAGATGTGATCCTGCATCTCCTTTATTTCAATGCTGAAAGACTGTTCTGGAGTACTTGGAGAACAGAGGTTCACTCTGTGATAACTGTTCATGTCTGCCTCTGAGTTTTTCCAGCCACTAGTATGGGAATATGAGTGACTGTTATGTTCTTTCATCTTTTCTATAAAGATAAAATTGATGGGTTTTGCATTAATTTTGACTGTGGTTACTTGATGAATAATTCTTTATGGAGAGGAAAGCACTTTGTAAATGTCAAGGGGACTTGCTGTAGGTAGTACCAATATAATCTAGGAAGAAATGTAGCTTTGTGAAAGCTTGTTCTCTCTTCCTTTGCATGCCAGGTATCTTAGAAAATGCATTTTTTTAAGATGATCTCTGCATTTGAGTGTGTGTAGATGGGACAATGTTTAGAACTCTACCACAAGAAGCCTCTAAGGATGCATAACTACATAGTGAGTGGTAAGCAAGCAGCACAAATTTGGTGGTAGATGAACAAGAGTCTTGTTGTTATCTTCAAAATTTACTTAATTTTATGGTTCACTTCTGTTTAACTGGGAATAGTTGTGAAAAATCATACTTCAGCAAGATGCTCTTATTTCACACAAGCTGTAGGGGCTTCAGGCCACAGTGCTGTCTCTATTTTGGGACTTGCTGTGCTCCTTTGCTGTAAACCTTGAGATTGAGGCCTGAAGTCAAATTCTTGAGATGAATTAATGTTTCGGTATGTTCCTGGATTTCTGACCAGAGATGTCAACAACTTGGAGAACTAAGTTCTTGAAACGTGGAAACTTTTCCAAGCTGCAGTCAATTTTTTTTTTTAATTTGAAAATTACTGGCTGAAGCGTGTACTGGAGAAGCAAAAGCCCTTCCTTCCATATGCTAAGTCAGTGAAGCTGCATTTTATGCTTTTGAGCCACCTCTGGTTTATGGGACAATGGTATTGCTCTCCACATCTGCTGTGCTTGGGGAGTCTAACAGGAAAGCCAGGACTGCTTTCCTGTCAGCATGGGGAGTGGGGATGTGCAAAATGTTTCTGCATAGTTGTTCTCAGTTATACTGTGGCAATTTCTATTTGTAGAAGGCCCACAGGGTTTTTGCTTTCTTACCAGCAGAATTCACGATGGCATCAGGTTTCTTCTTCTGGGATGTGTGTACTAGGTATCTGGGTAAATGAACTGAGTGTTGGTCTCTGGAACAAAAGGAGATTAGGGAAAAGAGATCTTGCTCTGAGAAGTCATAGCTATTGCATAAAACTATGGAAACCATATTTTCTTTATCACATCTACAGCTTTTGGTTATCAGATTGGACTGCTTTGTTTAGATAGCAAAGAGCCCCAGGTAGTGGCTGAAGGGAAAACTTCATGCAGGAAGGTAAGTGGAATTGAAATAGGGGAAAAGGATGGTATACGACTACAGCAAAAGATATGAACTGTGAGAAATGAGACAGTCTAGGTCTCTTTCCAGCATGAACTTGGCAGTTTTGGGTACAGTCAGAATTCTCACTCTGTGGGGCAAAAGTGGTTTGTAAAGAGGGAGGCTTAATTGGGACTGTTAAGAGTATAGCTTGTTTTGCCCAGTAAAGAGAAGCTTGTGGCGCAGGAGCTGGCTTCAATTGTGCCTGTTTGTTTTAAACCCCTTTATTTTCAAAAGTTGTGATAGTATGTTTTGTGACAACCTTGAATACAAAACTAGTTTGCAGGCATTTTTTCTCCTATAGAATGCAGCTGCAAAGGCTGCAGGGGAGCAGAAAAGCTGACTTTCAGTCAGGTCTGCTGTAAGACTGATCTGAAACACAGATTGCTAGCAGATGGGACCAACTATCTTAATGCTAGTCAAGGAATGCCTCACAAAACAGGAGGTCGCTCAACCTGGCTGTCTTTTAAGGCTCCACTTTGCAGTGGGAAAAAAAAGCACTTGCAATTTCATTTCTTCCTCTCACCTTTTGAAAAGAAAGCAGTATTTGAAGTAATTTTTGCAGAGAAGAGGAATAGAGGAAGGTCTCCTTTAGAGGGTGTTGCAGTTCCAAAACCAGCACAGAGTGTTATAGATTGTGATGAACCTCACGTTTACTGATTTTTATATATTATATTTAAATAAAAGTAATAGATACGTAGAAAGTCAAGTTCTCTGTAGATCCTATGGCAATATGGGCTTTGGTGCACAATTATGGAATCAAGAATGTTAGTTATACTTTTTTCCCATTAAAATTCCATAAACATGAATTGACTCACTCATCACTGGAGACCTTAATCTTACTCAAATAACATTATAGCACAGAATAAGAGGTTGGAAATTGATTTTTCTTGTTTGTACTCCATGTGTTTGCATGCACGTGCTTCCTATTTCCTGACTCTGAGGCATGCTATCAGCAGCTTGGAGATGATCTGATAAAAATTAACTGGAAACTGAAAGTTCACTTACTAAATTATTAGAGGTTACACTATGGTCTCCCTAGCTGCTGAGCTGCTCTGAGAATTAATTCCCTTCCCAGTGTTTGGTAGAGAACATGAATCTTTGATTATACAAGCTAGGGAAATATACTTAAAAGAGAACCTACAGCTACTGTTTCATTATTAACAAATGCCTGTTAGAAGAATTGTCTTCCTGACCCTGCAGGCAGTTCTAGACACATCTGTCAATGTTTGCTATCATGAAAACATAAAACTGGTGCTCAATGCAAGTGTTACCTCAGGATTCTTTTGAACAGGTGCTTTATACAAATCTTCAAGGGATAAATCCTGGAGGGGGGGCAAAGAGCAGGTTTCTGAACTTGAACAAAATCCAGCTAAGAACAAAGAAACAGAAATTGGTTATGGCTGAACTTTTGGCTAGAAAATACTCTCAAATGGAAGTGGCTGTAGCAGTTACTACCCTGCTCATTACCTACATTTGAAAAGTTGATTTCATGATTGGGAAAACTGAGCTTGAACCAGTGGGGTTTGATACACCAGTAAAATGATCTTAAATAGCTTGAATATACTGTGTGACAAACTGATGGTACAAGAGCTGTGTTTTCAATGTTCAACCACTGTGTCCTTTGAACAGCAGCCTCAGGGTGAAGGGATTAAATCTTTTAATTAGATGCTACCCCCACCAGTCTGATGTGTTTTGAGTCACCATGCTAAAGCTTTTTAACCTTTTAGCATGAAATAGCAGGTAAGTTAATACTGGGTGGGATGGTGAGGTGTAATGGGTGGAAAACTTCTCAGTTCATCCGAGCAAAACTCCCATGAGCTTCAGTGATACTGACTCTATTTTGAAATTACTCAAACACAGGCTTTCTAACTTAGTGTTTAAACACTAAATGACATATTTCTGTTGTAAGGTACTAAGAATCTGAATTGTTATATAACAAATACAATTTATGCCTAAGTATAGCTGCAAAGGACTATGTTCAAGACTTTAGAAATCATTAGCTGCTACAAGACTTGAGTAATTGTTAATTGGTGTGGTTTGTGGCCAGTACTCATTAAGTCACCAGAGCAGGAACAAATGCACTTAAGCCAGTTGTGGTATTTGGTTTCTGGCTTGTAGTCCTTCTCATTGGCTTGCCATAAACCTGGCCTATATATTTACTTGCCTTCCACTTTGCAGTACAAAAAATGAAGAGATATTTGCTTTATTTCTCATTAATTTGTTGGAACTTTTTAAGTTTTTAACCACTTGCAGAGTTCTGAGCTATGCTTGTGGCTGTGGGCGCTGCACTGGCTTTCAGTGCTATGCTGTGTTTATCTTTGCCTGTCCCACTGGTAGATATACATTAAGCAGTCACTTTGTGTGGAATGAAGGTGCTATAGGTGCTCAGCACACAGTGAAGTGATCACGTATTTGAGGGCGTAGGCACAGGAGTGGCTTAAAATCTGAACTTAAATAGTGTTAAGCAGTTCAAACTTCTCTACTGTGTCTTATTCTTTGAGGAGCACAAATCTCTTGCTGTCTACAGAAGGAAGATCTCTTTTTACTAGCACTCCTAGCAGTGAATGTGATGTTGAACTGTGTCAAAAATATATTTCTGGCCTCCAGAAGTATTTGCATTTCACAAATAAAAATGAAAGCATGAAGATGCAGTAGAAAACCTCTTTAAAAAAAGATGACATCCTGGTGCTCGGCCTGTGTCTTTAGATCAGTCTCTGCAGCCATCGGTCCCTAGGATATGCTCACCACTTGGACTCCAGGACTTTGTTAGCTTGATTAGTTGCTAAGAAAGAAACTTCATCATAGTAAAACTGTATTATATTGAGAGTAGATTGTTAAAGAGAGAATAGTTGGTAGTTGAACGATATGCTTTGAAAGAGGCTTGCATAAAACTAACTTGAAACAACTCTGTTCAGCTGTGGCCTGTGCTCTTGCTAGATGTGTAGGGACCTGTCAGAACTTGAGAGATTAAGACGTAAGCCTTATCCTTAAACTGAAGATTTTCCACAGTGCTCCACTCAAAATCATTTATCCACTTTTGTTCTGGAGCTGTAAGTATGATGGGAAAGGGCCAGGGCTAACTACTAGGGCAGGGGTGTTGTGTCTAGACAAGCTGCTATTCAGGGTCCCTGACAAACAGCCTCATTTTTGCTCATACGTGCTTTGACCAGCAGTAGTAGTAATTAGGGCCCCTATTTCACTATCGGGCCAGCATGTTTAGATACCTTCCTAACACGCAATGCCCTTGAAGATTCATTTTGGCACAGTAAGACACTGAAGGTAATATCCTTCAAGAAAAACTTAAATTAAGCAAGTAAGAAAAAATTATTTTCAAGTTTTAAAAAAAAAGATGTTAACTCTGGCTATGTACATATGTGCAGTTGGACTGCAGTTTTGCTTTGTAATTCTTTAACAATTTTTTTTCTCCTTTGGAGACTTGGAACTGTAGGAGCGAGTAGATGTAGACTTGAAAATCCAGAATGTATGGAAGACTGACAGAAATCCCATATTTAACTTCAAATTATGTTATAATAAGGACGGCTGCAAAGCTTTGAAAATCATTCTGCTTAGTACTGTTGAGAAGTCTTATCACTGGTAGTATACAGTTCTGTGCAATGTGAGGTTATGTTAGAAATGCATAGTAACTGTGCAGTGGCATTAGGGGATGGGAGCGATGCCTACAGTTTCATGTCTTTGATGGAGTCAGCTGTCAGCACAGCTACACAAGTGCGAGAGGAGTGGAAGTTTGAATGCAGAACTAGTGGCAGCAGTACTGCTGTTAAGTGCAGTGATGTCTGCTCTAGGAGGTTTGGCCCGTGGGGCCAAAAAGGAGCTGATGCAGGCTCTTCTGGGGAGTGTAGGCGACCTTAGTGATCAAAATCTGGGAGATGGCAGATGGGGAGGGGAGGAGGCTTGTGTTCTGCCTGATTAAGAATCACCCTTTAAATGTTTGTCTGTTCTGGTCAGTAATATAATGGTAGAAGATATATTTAAAAAAAAAAGTGTATCCCCAAAGGGTATGGAATAATTACTAAGGGATGTAATTGGGCTTGTAGGGAACAAAGGCCAGGGAAGGCTTAAGACTTGCATGAATTCTTGGGAACCCAGAGAGTTCAGAAGTGAATTAAGTGCTGTTGGTGAAATCTGTTAATTAAAGGCCAATTCAGTAATAAAATACTTAATGGTATCTGTGACTCAAAGAATAGCTCAGTTTTATGAATGGTGATATACTGATCTCAGAGGCAAGAATGCTGGAAATGAGCGAGAAGGGTCTGGTGCCTGTTACATGAAGAAGTTCTCCTGTGCTCCACAGCTCCAACTCTGACCATAGCCAGCTGTGCCTAACGCCCTGGCTGCAAAAAAGGAAACCTCTGGTGGTGACTGGGTGTGCTGAGACTGAATGAACACTTTGGGAATTAGGCGGTTAGAGATTTCCTTGTGATGTGCTAATGTTGGTGACTATCTAAAATATTTGCTGTTAGCTGGTATTTCCTTATAAGTGATTTAGCTGTGCATTGCTGGCTTATCCTAATGTTCATCCTGATAATCAGAACTACACAAGATGATGAAAATCACAGGGTGACTTGAGGAACAGATATAAGTAATACTACAACTGGCCTGGTGTTCAGTCACTCTTTACAGTTGTCAGTAGGTTTGTTCAAGGGTGAGCGGTTTCCTTGAAGAAATGGGGTAAGGAATTTCCTGTCTTTCTGTTCTGTTTGTAAGTTTGTGGTGTTAATCAAGTCCTTCGTTAGTGTGCATATAGGAGTGGGATACTTGGTGAATACTAAACTGGCAAAAAACTGTTAGGGAAGTGTACACAAAAAAAATGAAACTTAACTTTCAAGTCTGTTGTTATTCTAGAATAAATGTTGGACTCAATCACTTGTACTTTGAATGTTCTCACTAAGCTTGATGCAAAACCATCTATTACATCAGGGCTGAACTTTATCTTCAGCATTAAAGCAAATTCCATGTGCTTGCAGCTTTCATGCTATTTCTGATTGGCCTAATGTTGAGCCTCCACCTCACTTTCAAGGTAGCATGTGGGGAGATGAACCTGCACTGCAGAACAATCAAGCTGCGATTTGCAGGCAATCCTGAAAATGTGACCTGTGTTTACTGTAAAGGGTCAGGGGTGAAAAGATGAAGTTTTTAAAAGAACAAAACCAAACCTCAAACCCTGTTGTGGTACCACGCAGGCTGCTTGCTCACTCCCACTCCTCCCAGTGGGATGGGGAGGAGAATTGGGGGGGGAGTAAAACTTGTGGGTTGAGATAAGAATGATTTAATAACTAAAATAAAATGTAATACAAACAATAATATAATAATTGTAATGAAAAGGAATATAATAATAATTTTAAAAAAAGAAACAAGAAAAAAACCAGGTGACACATAATGCAGTTGCTCACCACCTGCTGACTGATGCCCAAGCAGTGATCCACCCTTCCTAGCCAACTCCCCCCTAGTTTATATACTGAGCATGGTGTTCTATGGTATGGAATATCCCTTTGGCTAGTTTGGGTTAGCTGTCCTGGCTATGTTCCCTCCCAGCTCCTTGTATACCTGTTCAGTCAGCAGAGCATGGGAAACTGAAAAATCCTTAACTTAATTGTTGCTAAGTAGCACTTATGCTAAAACATCAGTGTGTGTTTGATGTTATTCTCACACTAAATTGAAAATGCACTGTACCAGCTACTAAGAAGAAAATTAACTCTAGCCCAGCTGAAACCAGGACAAAACCCAAGACTGTGAACATCATGATGCCTAAAAAAAAAAAAGTTTTGCGATGTTTTGATGTCTGACTTTTTTTTTTGTCAATGCCTGGAGCTGCCAATATGGAGCTGCTGGTACTCAGTATTATGTGTAGAAGTGTTTCCAATAATAAAAAGCAGTACTGATACAAGGCAGTACACAGTTGATAGTAAATATGCCAACAGTACTGACCTAAAATGCCTCCTACTGGTTCGAGTGTAGTGTGAACATGGCTTATGTATGTTCTACTTGCTCTGAGAAATGCATAGAGGGGTCTGCACAAGCCACTTAAGGATATATGAAGCTGTAGGGTCAGGCAAGTTCGGAGAGAATTTGAACTTTGCTTGATGAAAAGTACTTTGTAATTTGGGTGGAGGAATGTGTTTTTTATCTTGTACAATTTTGGAATAGTCACAAAAATCCTGGGGGTTCATGCTAAGTATGTGTTGTGAGATACTTTTGTTTTATTGATGTGTTTATAAACAATGTGTAACAAGTTCATACTTGGCTTCAGGACAACAAAATAAAACTAATCAATATAGAAATTGTCATGATAGCAAGGTTAAGTCAGTGTCTCTACCCCCCCCTCCACTGAGTATACTTGAAATGTCTATTACATCTGTCAAGGAAAAAATACACTATCTTGAAAAATTTGAAGTTATGGTATCAGTGCAGTGTAAGTGTTTAGATGAGGCTTTTTGTCTTTGAAAAGAAATAATGAAGTTGAGAGTGATCTGATTGTATCCTAGTATAATCCCTTATTTTGATCAAGGACTCTTCATAGCAGATTTCTGTCGTAAATGTATAGCTCGGGCTTACTGATCCAAAGGGGACTTCTTGTCTGGTGCGTGTGTGTAAGTTACCAAGTTTGGAAAGATCTGAGGGGGGCTTTTTTGGGGAGCATGCAGTACAAAGCCACAGTACTTTTTATGGAAGTATAATTTGTGTGGTGCTTTAATCTAGAATGACGTTAGGCAGATGTTACCCAGACCATGCATTACGGCAGCAGCTGAGCCTCTGAAATAAGGTGGATTCAGGGGTGGCTGTGGTGAGGTGGTAGAGGGTAAGAGGAGCCCAGGACAGAAAGCAATCGATACCTTGCCAGACTGATTCTGGGCCTGGCCAGCCTGGTGCTATTGGCTTACTGGTCTCTGGATGTGGTAACAGTGCTTTTGCTGTCAGATCTTGCTGGCCTGGAGAAGGTGAGATAAGCAGTTTTGATTCAAGACAGATCATTCATATGACCTATAACAGGGAGTTGCTAATCTAGGCTAGCCCAGTCGGATGGTGAGCTTCTACTGGTTTTAGCAAGAGAAACAGAGTATAGCTTTATGCAGAGGACAAACGGATACAATACTGTCTGCTCATGGATTCATCTGTGTAGGGAATAGATAATGTTCTCTAACATTGTTCTCAGATGTTTTCCTCATGCATTATGCAACATGCTTCCCTAATGAAAGCTGGATGAGAGCAACTAAAATTTTGAGTTACCTTCCTCTCCTGAGGAAAAAGCACTTACTTGTAGCTAGCAGTGTCTTCCATGGCTTCCTGTCATTGTCTTGCTCATAAATAATTGATACCTTTTACATGCTTATCTCTTACCAACCTTAGTTGTGCCAATTGCCAGGTGATGTTCTGACTTTCTGCTCCACCCAGCTTCCCCTTGGTGTTAAGAGATAGGCTTGATAGACCCCTCTCAGCTGGAGCCTGGCTTTGCACAGGCGTAAACAGAACTAAACTCTGAAGTTGGAGGTGTAATGTTAGTGTGCTGGTAGCTTCACAGAGACTGAACTGACCAGGCTGCAGTTGGTGGTTAACATCCAGTGGTGGTTCTTGCCTTCTTTCCCTGCTAATGCGGTCTGGCTTTCTCAGAGCACACAGCTGTCCTAGCATAACTGTACTCCCTTGCTAAAAACAGCACACAGCTGTCCTAGCATAACTGTATTCCCTTGCTAAAAATAGCTGATGTATCACTGAGGTGAGCCTGGTGACCACAGGGAAATGTTCTGCAGATCCAATACTTCATTGGGATGGTAACTTCAGATACTGTCCAGGAAGTCAAATCCTTGCCACCTCCTATGGCTGTCTTCTGAGGCTTTAAGCAGGCTGCTGATGTTTCCTTTTCTATTCCCCATCCAAAAAGCAAGCAAATAGTGTGGAGGGGGGCAATGGGATGGAGGACCCTGCAAAGCTGCTATAAGGGCCATATAAGTAGATGTGACTCTAAAGAGAGGCTCATACTGCTGGGGTTGTTACAGGTGAAAAGAAAATGAAAGCGACCCTTTCCTTTCTTAAAGGAGAGGGATTTTTTAGTTGAAGTGATGGCTGAATTCATTTTTAACCTTTTTATTTGAGAGCCAAAATACTTTGCCATTAAACCTGTTCAGGGGCAAGGGAAAGTAAGTTTAAAAAATAATCCTTTATGCCTGCAGAGAAGAATGGATCTCATGACCCGTAACATCACAGACAGCATGTCCAGCGGGAACAGAACTTGATTTCTACTGTATCTTTCTACTAGGATTTTGCTTGAGAAATTGTACTTTGAAACCCAGTATGGAGGGTCAGAGTCCACGAACTTGGCAGGTGGTTGTTTCAACTGCTGAAATACAGGATGATGCTCAATTTCCCTTTTTTTGCTGACACGTATTAGAATTGTTCCAGTGAAAGCCATAGCTGTCTGTGCATGGGTATACACAGGCACCTACTGCACACTTTCCTTCTGTGAATCCAATGCGGGGCAGTTTGAAAGTGCAAACATATATTTCACAGATTACCATGGGGATCACTTTAATCAGCTCTGAGACCTGCTAATGCTGTAGAGATCTTTGAAGGACTACTGCTGTTTTCGTCTTTGTGCACCCAGTGCGAGAAGGAATGAACATCATGTCTCTGTGCCGTCGCTGGAAGAGATGCTTCTGTCTAGGTAACTGTACAATGGGCAGCTGCTTTTTGTTGTGCATTACACTGAACTGTGGGTGGACAGAATTAACAACAGCAGCTTTGGGAATGCTTTAGAGTAAAAGGTCAGTATGTATTCAGTAAGTCTTTCTAATCTATTGTTGGCTAGAAACCAGAGTTACAGGCCTCTGGGCTTTTAGTAGAATACAGATAACTTTACATCATGAGCGTATAAATGGGGAAACATTTCTTTTTCTTATTTAAATTGTTCTCTTGGAAGTCAAGATCAGCTGTGCTTGCAGCTGATATGCTTAAAGCTGTTAGTAAATTGTTATAGGAACAGATGCATTACAGAAATGAAAAAGAGCACTTGTGTGCAAGAATACTAATAGAATTATGATGTGCCAAAGATATTTTTAGCTTGAACCAATATTAATACAGGGAAGCAAGCCTCAAAGGTGGGAGGAGAGAAGGCTGTAACTGCTCTCTTCTAAGGATTAGCTGTGACTGTCAGTTGTGCTAAGGAGAGTTCTGATGGCAGTTTTTTGAAATATTCTACTAATCACCTAACAGATCCATTATGCTTGATAGTTATGTACATGGCCCTCAAATAGGATTACTGGTCATGGTTATCCAAGGTGTATCTGACAAAAGTGCTAGAATTCCAGGGTCTTCCTTGAGCAGTGGGATTATTTAGAAGAGAGATGTTTATTCTTGTTTGAATTATAAGAATCCAGTTTAGCTGTAACTTCTGCCACCTCATGTTCACTTTTAAAAATTGCTTTAATAATCAAGTCTCTGATAAATTCCAGGAACTGCAAATAATGATAGTGGAAGAAGGGAGTAGAATTGCCATTATGCTTTGTCAAATGCAATGGTTTCTAAGTTAAACTAAGTTTTCCTTTGTATAGGAAGATTCCTTGAGCTGAGAATTTGAAAGGAACTTCTTAGTTAACTTACCTTCATCTTGGAGGGTGCAAGTGCATGCAGAACAGACACAGTATGTGTTTTCATGTGTTTGCACAGTGGAATTTGCATTTACACTGTTGCCTTGCTTATAAAACGCTTCTAAGTTACTGTTAAATAAGGAGCTCTAAAACCAGTGTCCTCCAAACTGTCTCAAATGCTGAAGATTTGTTCAGTGCTTTCTTATGTGTACAAATGTGTTCTCAGCTTGACTGGTAGTTTGTAGGCCATGCTAATCCAGGAGCTTAAAAAAAAAAAGTAAAAAGAGCAGTGAAATGCTGATGTATGACATCACCAATAGGTGAGCAGAAATATAGTTCTCCAAAGTCTTAAAACTGTGTAACGCCAAACAGGGAACACCAGTGCTTGGTATATCAGGTTCTCACAGAATCAATGCCTCCATTGCCTCCTTCAAAGCTGCCTTACTGCTGCTTCTTATGGGGCTTAAGTTATGTGCTGTTAGTTGGAAAAAAATGCTGACAGATTTATTGTAGGATACCTTGCTGCCTTTATAGTATTTGCTGAGTTGTTGGAAACCTGGGGCATATGGAACTCATAGGTGGTTTTCAGAGTTGAATCTGAGTTTGAGAAATGCCAGTTGTTCAGACTGGCTCTTAGAAAACCTGTTGCACATGAAGGGTTTGGTTTTGGATTGGCCTTGAAGGGTTTCAGGGACAGGTTGGGAGGCTCCTCTGGTTCACTGGAGCTGCAGTACTTTCTTGCCTATTTAAAGTTCTGATGTTGAACAGTAGCTGCTGAAGCTGAGCATTCAACTTTGTGTTAGGCTACTAGATCTAATTTATCTGCTACCTGAAACTTGTTTTTTCAGGCCCCAGGTCTATCTATCACTGATTCTCATAAATAAGACACAACATTGTATACTGGAAAAAAAACCTGCTTGAAGTCCAGGTTATGGTGACAAGCTGCTAGCAAATACACAAGTGAGTTTGGAGAACAAAGAGTCGAATGGGAGTGAAGCTTCCAGAATTGCCACTTTGTCCAATGCAGTATGCAAACTTAAAACTGACAACAAACCACTTGTTTTAACTGGTGTTAATTACTAGTGCCCCTAATGTTTTTGTAAACTCAGTTTCGAAGCTGGGGCAGGGGAAGAAGGGACGAACTTCTTTTTACTTAGTGATACAGGTTCAGCCTTGGAATTTAGCTGATAGGCATGGCTACGAAGCATGAGGCAGCATAAGAATAGATTATGTTTGTCTCATGCAGCTTTATTAGCTCAGCGTTACCAGCAGAAGCTGCTTGTTTTTGACATTAAGTAAGCAGGTACAAAATTACTTTGGAGATGGAGAGGAGCTATTTTAGGCAAAGTGCTATTCCGCTCGTGGTCCCACTGAGGCTGCATATGAGGCTTGTTAGAGGGAACAGAAACATCAGGCCTTTATTTTGCCATTGAAAGAAGCAAAAAGAAATGGCACAAAGTAGACCTGAACTCAGACCACAGGCAACCTTAGGCACCTTTGCTTTCCCATACCTGAGTGTTCTGCCAATTCATTTTTGCTTTGAATAGTGTGGTTGTCCACTCTTCATACAGAAGGAAGTGAATTTTATTGGGTGGACCTGCTTCTTATCCCTTGCTGCAGTAAAAGTTCTGTCTCTTGAAATACACAGTATTTGTGCATGATCATGCATCTGAATCTTCTCTGTGTATAGTTCACAGTAAACTGTATGCTCTGCTCCTGCAGTAGCATAATCCTGGTTGCTGCTTCTTAGTTCTCTGAAGTGTCTCTAGCATTCTGCTAGGAATCTGTTCAGTTTGTCAGTGAACATTTAGCTGCTTCATGCAAATCAAATTGGGCATATGCATCAAAATCCAGGCTCCAGCTGTCTCTGTGGCATGCAATTCTATTCACAATCTGATTGAGGCTGTTCTTCAAAACAAGCTGTGTTTTGTGCCTTGAACTTCTTGGAGTTAAGAACTTTCTAGTTTGTAATTTAAGATTATTCAAAAAAGACCTTTTTCAGTGATGCCAAATTTAGCTTAAATCGGGGATAAACACATGAAAGAAGCGACTTAACTTCACAAGGCATATACTATTCCTGTTCAGGCTTACATTAACAGGGCCAAGCAAAAGGAGTTCTTGTTCTCGTTTCTGTGATCTCAAGAGTTGCTTCTGTATTGGCTAAGGCTACAAGAAGTCTTTCACAAATGTGTGCGCTTCTAGTCACCTACTGTAAGTGAGAGCTACTGACACTGTGTGTCTATTAACCTGATTGATCAATCAGGTTATTAACTAGTGATCTACCTAGACTGTGAGTATCTCTGCATCTATCATGACAGTGCAGTTCTTCTGCACATCAGTCCTCCTTGGATTGACCAGTATATCCAAGCTTTTCTTTTGGCTTAGCTGAGCTCCCAATTTATAGCAGCACTTTTTGCACTGATCCCTGAAGTGCACTGTTAGGTGTTTGTATTGTAGGATTTTCAACATTTGTATGTTCCTGAGGACTGGATGAATGTGTGTCTTTAAGACTGACACTTGTAAGCTGCATGTAGGTCTCCAAAGTAAGCAAGCCCAAACCAGTGGCCACTTACCTGTCTTGTGTTTTTGACTGATTAAATGAAACTGTCACCAAAATTGGTCTCAGAGTAGGTTGACAAATGACCACTTCTCCAGCATGACCACTTCTTCCTGCATGGCAGCTTCTCTCGCCGAACAATTCACTGACTACTGTTATAGGCAACTACTCGTGAATTTTAAGCAGCTTCTGAAATCAATGAACACTATCACATTGGCTAACTTTCCTGCCCAACAATATCCTTCTTAGTCTTGTTAATTTTGATAATCTATACATGTTGCATGGCTATGAAGAGAAAAGAAGTTACAGACCTGTGTTGTCTTAATTTCCCTTGTGATATCTGAGCTTGATTGATGACAACTTTTGCCTTGTGTCTTGGAGTTCAGAAAATAAGCTTCCTTTGCTCAGCCCTCTGTCATGCTTCGGAAGCTTTATTTACTCATAATATCCTTTTGGGGGCTACTGTCTTCATCTGAGTCTCAGTTTCTTTATTGGTCTGAAAAAAATTCCTATCTTCAAATCTCATTTTATGCTGTATATAAAATAGCTTTTCTTCCTTGCTGTGCATCTCTAAAATATCTGTTACGTGGGTATGGATGTCTTTTTGTGTTCTTACCTGAACAGAGGGGTTATCTGAGAGCTTTTAATTCCCCCTGTCCCAAGTTTGACTTGCAGTAGGACTGTTCCGTAGTAGTCTCAAATTGCTTGACCTGAACACAAGGTTTTTCTACTATAGCTTTAGCTGTTAACAGATGTAAATTCAGGTCAGCTTTTAGGAATAAGATTTTGTGGAAGAGCTCTAATCTGATGCTCTTCTGCTCACTCAGTATCCTGGTAGTTTTGCTGGACTATGCAACTACCTAAAAATAAAAATGAAACCCCAAAACAACAATAACAGACATTTGGAGAATGTACCTACAGTGTCAGAACTGAGTTCACTTCCAACTTTTGTGTTTTATATTGTCTCTAGCCTGGAAGAAAAACAGTACCTTTGCTGGCACTGCATATAATGCTGCTTGTGTGTGTATTAGTGCACAAGCTGGTAGCTGGAGGGGCTTGATCTGAGTAGTCACCCAATTACTGAAATGCTAACGCAGACATTTAACTGTACTAATTTGTTGTCCAATTTGTTAGCATTGCATGGTGGCAAGCATTTAATCTTATTAGTGTTAAGGGCCCATTGCAAGGTTCCTAATGCCTGGAATGATTCAGATGGAGGGATAGCTCTTGCTTCCAGTGTCACCAGCATTTCATGATGGTACTCTGAAGGTTGTGTACATGTGTTCTGCCATGTATTGTCTATGTTGTAGCTAGCAACCATCTTCTGTCACTAGAATTTGTCACGGCCTCCTTGTTATCCTGGACGGAAGCACTGAATGTTAGTATTCAAGTCTAAAAAGACTTCAACTGCTTATGCATAGCCCTCGTGTTAGCAGAACTGACACCATTACCTTTTCAGGTAACTCTTTGCCCTCTAACCTGATTAGACACTAATAGAAGCTCAGTGCTACTGAAGTCCTAGGCTAAAATACAGAGTACTTTACTGTCCACTCCTTTTTCCTACATACCATTTGCATTCCTGTTGAGATCTTACACTTGTTACTCTCACATGTAGAAGGTTGTTTTTAGTAAATAGCCTGTACAGAAGTTCTGGTTGGCCTCAAACCCCAAGGAACTCCCTTGGGAAAGCTGAGGAAAGGTATCCTCTTCCCCTCTGCTTTATAACTGCCTATTAAAATTGACGAGATTGATCATGTCTCCATGATCAGTTAATTGAATACCAGACTTAACTGTACCTGCTGAAAGCTTGAAGTTCCTTAAAGATGTATGGTAGTAACATCCATGATGCTGTTTACAGAACTTAAACAGCCTAAAGTAAAACAGATACAAAAATACCACCTACTAAATACATATATTACTTAGCAGTATTTTTTTTTTTTTTTTTTTAGAAAATAGCTTCTTTTCTTGATGCAACTTGCTTTACTGCTAAGGTACAGGGTAAATGTCATCTGGGCAGGAATACCGTGCCATGTTTCCTTCTCCTTTAGCAAATGAAAGACCCATTATCTCTCCAATAACTTCAAGTAGAGCAGCTCTTGCATAATTCTTGAGAGAAGTGAGAAATGTTTTGCAACTGCAGCATTAACTTCAAGGCTGTTGCTATTATGAACCCTGGTACTTGCATGCGGATGATCTAAGGACATCTTACTTTGCAGGACATGTATCTACGAAGAAGGAAGCATGTTTAAAATTACTCTTGATAATAGAAGAGCTAGAAAATAAAAGCTTCACTGCGAATTATTCTAGAGCTTCCTTTCTTCCGACTTGAGCATGTCGGAACGTTTGCCTATGATGTTACACTGTTGAACACTGTAGAAAGTTTCTAAATTCTAAAAAAGAAAACCTTAATGCTGTTCATCAAGTTTTTTCACATGACTTGGTTATAACTCAAGCTTAAGGTATCCCAGTCCTGGTGGGAGCAAAGTTTTCCTGGAGGACCTGGTAGCTGAGTTCATGCCCTGCGTGTCCTGTGAGAGCATGCTGTGCTCTGCCTGTTTGAACTCTTACCTTTATGCACTTTTAGATTCACTTTCAAGTGCATTTCTGTTGAACCATGAAGGCAGCTAATGAAATAGCACAAGAAATAATGTATTTTGGATAAAATCAACTCGCTTAACCAAGCTTCAAAGTCACTGTTTATATATGAACTTGTTGAGAATTCTCAACTGCAGAACTTCTCATTTGGTGTCATCTTTGGTAGTTGGTTTGTGAAGGTAATGCTGTGAAAAGGACATTATCCCAAGACAGTGATGGTGAGTCACTGAATCTGGGGTGGCTCCTTAAGAGCAAACTTTGTATTTCAGTGCAGGCAAAAGTCCAAACTTGTCTGCCACCTCTCTAAATATGGGTCTTCTCTGATGTTCAATTTGCTAACTCTTTATTTGAGACTAAGCTTATAACAATAACATCAAATGACAAAGTTTGGAGGCTTTTGGTGAGGTTTTCTTTTTCACTCTGAGGAAATCTGTCTTTCAAATGTCTCTTAATTGAAAAATGCCCCTTAATACAGTTGGGGGGACACAAGGAACTCACTATGGCTACTTAAACTTTGACTTGTGACTGTCTAAGCTTAGAATCACAGAATAGTTGAGGTTAGAAAAGACCTCTAAACACCATAGTCCAACTCTGCTGAAGTGGGGTCAGCTTCTTTAGCTCAGTGTCCTTTCTTCTAGGTCCCAGTCCTGCAAGCAGTTTGCAAAATCAATAGGATGATTCTTGGCTGTGACCCTTCTATTGCTTTAGGTTCTAAACTTGACATGATGAAGCCTGTCTGGTGAAGTTCTCCATTATAAACCTGCTGTTTCTCATAGCTTGTTGCTTTGCTGTCTTGGTGAGGTGCTTAATTGCTCTATGATCACTTGTTCTTAAAAATGGAACACATGTTAGAGCAATCAAGCACCTCACCAAGACAGACTGAAGTAGTAACTAGCTGGCTAATCTACTTCAGAGAGAAGTGATACAATTTCAGTAAGAGTTCTCTTGTGACTCCTGACAGTTGGCAAGCATCCCAAGTGACTCATCTTTAAAAACACTACAGAATTCACAACGCTGTATTTACTCAATCATAGAGAAGCTATGATTATTACTGAGCAGACATTAAGGAGACAGATATATATGGAAAATGTCATCTTTGCAGGCCCAGTGAAGTAAGAGTACTAAATTATAATTTGTTGCTTTTCAAGTGATAACAAATGCAATGTGAATTTGTCAGGGCATCAAGGCTGGCTTCTCTTAATGATGAGAGAAAGCTATAAAATCTCTATTTTTGTCAGCTTTAATCCTATCTTTTTTAGAAAATCAACTTGTTAAATAGTGTGAAGCAAGAGCCTTGAAGAAACGAATGGGCTCTATAAAAGAGAGTTTATAGCTCAAGTCTGACTCATGGAACTTGTAAAGCACAGTAGGAAACAGTATTAGACTCCTGCAGGAAGTGTCTCATGCATCAGAGTTGAAGCCAGATGTCTTGGACACTGTTTAAATCCTGTAAGGATCTAAGTGCCATAAAAACAGGTAGTAATCATAGTGTTTTACTCTAATAATTACATTGTTTTACTAGCTCTTTAGTACTTTCACAGAACACCTATAGATAGACTGGCTTGCAAGTATCCTGTGAGGGGTTTTTATGTCAGGTTCTCATTTACTTTTTGATGTTTTCTGCTCTACTCAAGCCACCTGAGACTTTTCAAGGTTTCTTTCCTGAAGATGAGTGGGAATAATCACTTAATGACATGTTTTCATTCTATTCCTGACAACTTTTGGCCAGTGCAAAAATCCTGCTTTCCCTTCTCCCTGAAGTACAACTTACCAAGCTGAGAGCAGAGTAGGTGGTGACACTGGCAATGGATTTTCATGATTTTGAGGGCAGGGGGAACACTGGGAAGAGGACTAGGAAAACCAACAGCAGAGCCCAGGGGATATGAGCTGAGCCAAATGACATCTCTAGCAAGTGAAGAGAGCTGCCCTACTGGCACACCAAAACCATGCTAGGTTATTCTTGCAGAATCAGCTCCCTTTTATGAAATTGTCCTGACTTCTGAACATTGTACTTGCAATGAATTTACATTCATCTATACACAGGATTTAAGTGTGAGATGATAGACATAAGATCAATGTAGTTAGAAGATCTAAAATCTGATGTAGCTAAACACACTAAATGAACAGGCTATGAGGTACAATGGTCTACCATTAATATGCTCCTTGAAGCATGAATAGTTTTATCCCAAATAAATTGCGTAGCAGTGGTCCAAGTCCTTGGGCAAATAAGAGAGAACATGCAGGTCTTCTGGGAGAGAAACCTTCCCAGAGTGAAAAGTTGGTGTGCCCAAAAGTGAAGTCAATGAGTCTGATTCCTTTGGATACAGGGAAGTAAACACTACTGAATACGAGCTGCTCAGACTTCAGTTTTAAGTTCCACTACTGTTGGAAGTGGTCAAACTTGTGCTGTATTTATCCATAGCCTTTCTGAAGCAAGAAGCATCCTTGAGGGGGATGCCTTCTGAAGTTGGTGTAGCCTCTGGGACTGCTGCCCACCAGGAGCCCTTCAGAAGCTCAGGGCTTCTTAACTTTTCTAAATGCAGGCAAGGAGAGCATCTAGCACCAGTAGCATTGGTCACTGTGTCTGCAGGCTTCTGGGTGTGATCCACTTAGTAACAGGAGCTGGAGGTAGAAGGCATTCCTGATGGGCAGGATTACTAGATAATCTTCCAAAATGAGGCTTATTCCACTAAGAGTTGAAGCAGCTGACTTGAGCCACTTTGAAAAATGAAAACCTTCTTAGTACAGCTGTTTCTACACACTCACAAGTCTGCTTTGAAAATATTTCAGTGCATCTAAACAGTAAGGCAAGTGCTCTTGTCCTTGGGGCACCTTTGTTGGAGAGAGCAGCCAAGAGCATTAAGTAAACCTAAATACTGCTCAACTTTATCAACTGTATTGACTCAGTTAATCCTTAAAGTTGTGGGGCAGCTTCATGATACTTGGCAGTGAAGAGAACTAGTCAGCAGGAGGATTTCAAGCATCTGAGGGAGTTATGAGAAAGTGAAACAAATAAGGTCTTTGAAAAAACAATTTTTACAGCATGTTTGTTCTAGCATAATTGCACTTCTGTTCTGGAGCTTGACTAGGAAAAGAGATGAAAGCTGCTTCCTTGCACTTAATGCTCTTAAGAGTACTGTTGTTTGATCGCCTTTGCAGTTACACAACATGAAATCAATGGGAAAGAACAGCAAGTATCCAGTAGTGCTCTTAGCTCTGTTTTTCTGAAGGGGAAAATTAACTACTCAGCAAGGTTGAGCGATCCCCTGTGTTGGGGCAAGCTTCTTCAGGCCGAGTAACCTAATATAGTATTATAATGGCATAGTCTTGCATAATGTATAGTCTTACATATTTCACTTCCTAAATTTATGTCCTTTTTCACAAAGTAAATACTATCAAGTTGGCTATTTTTGCTGTCTGAGTTAGTGTTGACTGAAATGAAAGAAAATCAATTCATTAGCCTCACACTTACAAGTTCAGCTTAACATCTCCAAAGTATGAATTCACAATGTGCAACACTTGCCTTGGGCAAGCGATGGTGCTGTTGAAAGCATGTTAGTTTGTCAATTACATTAGCTTTATTGGCCAGCTACTAGCATGGCAAAGTGGTTTGGCTTTTTTGTACACTGGACCATGTTGTAAGATGAATGGGTAATGTTGCCCTCCAGTGGCTAACGTCTAGAGGATACAGAACCTGTTTGCACTAGTGATAAAGAACCAGTCGTTGGGGAAGTCTGGGATGAAAGGGTAGGATGTTAGCTTAGACCTGTAGTCTATTTAAAAAGGACAAGTGCTGACAGTGTGTGAGAACTTAAGTGTTCAATATATTGAAGGTTGTATTAGGACTGAAGTTTTTCCCTCAAGCTGTAGTGAAGAAGGACGTGATTTCGGGGGGCTCTCCTCTATTCATTGAGAGAGTTCCTTTTAGCCACTCACTGTCTGATCAGATCAGTTTGTTGCAGTATGACCTTAGCTTTGTACAGAAATCAGAAATAGCTGCTGGATTTGGCTTTACAGTAGCAGTTTCTCAATGTTAATATTTGAATGGACTTTCCAAAAACCCCTAAAATAATGTATTTACTAGACTCCTGCAAAATAAGATGTCTTATTTTTGTCTAGAGCCACCTATGCTAGCTTGTAAATCCATGGCTTATTTCATAAACTGATATTCTTAGCTAATATATTTACAGCTCAAGTGATGTAAAGTATCTCCATGGCTCAGAATGGAAGGGGAAAGCAATAAATCTGTCTTCAACAACTTTGGTAATATGTTGAGGCTTGATGGAGGGAATAGCCAGCTCCTCTCCATTTTGGTTTCTTTTAATGCAAAGCGAAGCAATGCTTCATAGAACTCAATTCACTCCAGCCCAGTCAGAGATGAAAAAGATTTTCACATTTCATCTTTGAAGCCGTAGGTGTAAAGCAAAAAGTTTATTTTTGCTCTTTTCGGTCTAAAACCGAGTCTTACCTTCGAGTACGAACTCCCTCCAGCCAGCCCCAGCCGTGCCTGGGATGCTCGGCGGGGAACTGCGGCAGGCAGCTTGCCCAGCAGCCACGGAACTCGCCGTGCCCGTGGCGAGGCCAGGCCAGGGGTACCTTGCTCCGCGCATCTTGGCTTTAGGCTGGGCCGTGCGGGTGGGCAGCACCGAGGAACTGAACGGAGCCCCGGTGGGCGTTACAGTCGTGTGTGTCGTCCCCCCCCGCTTCACCCAGTGGGCTGTCCCACACCGCAGCCCGCAAAGCTTGGAAGCGGGGAATCCCGGGCGCGGGGGGGGGGGGGGGGGGGAGGCGGCACCGGCCCCTCAGCCCGACCGGTAGCGCTGCGGGGGCGGGGCGGGGTCTGCGCCCCTCCCCGCGGGCCCCGGCGCTCTCGCCGCTGGCAGCGGGCGGGCCCCGCCGCCCCCTCCCCGGCCGGCCGTTATTTATCAGCCTCCGCTGTGGTAAACAGGGCGGGGGGCGCGCTCCTAGTCGCCGTTCGCCGCCCGCCGCCGGCCCTGGCCCTTCCCTTCTCCGCGGCGCGGCCCCGCCGGGAGCTGCCGGGCCGGCTCTGGCGGGTGCGGGCCCCTCGCTGACCGGCTCCCCTCTGCGCTCTCCCGGCAGGACCTGTCTGTTCCCCCTCGGGCTACAAGAAGGCGGATGATGAGATGTCCGGAGCCACGTCCTCGGCGGATCTGGACGAGGCACCAGCCCGCACCATTTACTTGAACCAGCCCCAGCAGAGCAAGTTCCGCGACAACTGGGTCAGGTACGGAGCGATCCCCGCTTCTCCCCTTCCAGGCGGCAGCCGAGGGGGGGGGGCTCCGGTCCGTGCCCCTGCCCAGACCTGCTTTCACCACAGTAAGTCGAGTCTCTGCCGAGGCAGCCGCTTGTTTTGGCTGCGGTGGGCACCGGGGTCTGGGTAGCGGGGCAGGGGAGAGTCGGGGAGGAGGGAGGGATCGGGCAGCAGCAAGGGGAAAACTTCGGGTTTTAAGGGTAGCGAGAGCAGGGGGCTCGTGGAGCTGCACGGGTAAGATGCATCAAAAAGCCTTCGCTTCAGTAGGGCTGCTGAGCTTTGGGATAACAGGACCTCACCTAGCACTCCTGGATGCAAGGGCTAACCCATGAAAATTTAGTGCGAGATTTGGATAGAATCCACTATGTAAACTCCATGGAGCGTTCTCTTAAAAAGTAGCATCCAGCTGTAAGAATAACTAGACTAAGTATAATAGAAGTACAGAATAGGAAGGACGAAAAGAAAGTCTAACAGGACCAGGATACTACAGAATTTACAAACTCACATCCCCGTGTATACAAGGCTACGGTCCACTTGTGGTTTTTAATTGAAGACCAGAGGGAATTTTCTTTGGCATTTGGAGCCTTTCATTGGAAGGGGGTGTGTTTTGAGACTTCTACTGGTATGATTAATGCCGTGCTGTTGCAGTTTGGAAACACAAATAACGTGCACTGAAACACGGAGTATGAGGATGAATAACATAAGCAAGTTGTGGCAGTGCTTGCCATGCTTGCCTGGGGTTAGCTAGGTGAACAGATGGCTCTTGTCATGACTAAGGAGGAGTGTTATTTAGCAGGCTTCTGTTTGTTAATGCAAATGTTTGGGTGGTTGTTCAAAGAATGGTTTACACGATGAGTGCCTTTATGAAAATAGAGGAATTTTTATATTTGCCTGAGATAATGATTTCCATTAGCTGGTTTATTGTGTGTATTATCAAGGGCAATTCTAAGACTATCCTCTGGAAGCATGCTGGTGTTCCAGGTAGCGCAGCAACTTATTCATACAGGATTTTCTCCTCAACTTTGACTTATATACTTGTCTAGGAAATTGTATGGTTTAGGAGCAGTTAAAATGACAGATTTGCTTAGTGTCTTGCTTTTTTTATGTGGGCAGAAACACTGGATGTTTTCTCACTTTATTTTTATTTTTTATGACTAATTATGAGCTGAGTTTGACCGTTTTCTATGGATAGAGTACTTGTACTTTTCCTGCTGTACAGAAGGAAAAGCAGGGAATAGAGGGTTGGCAGAAGTGGTAGTTTAGGTTTTCCAGAAGGGATTCTGTTCTCATGTGGCTTAATCTTGTAGAAAAGTAGTGTGTGGCTCTGCTACCAAGAACTTGTTCCTGATAGTGCTATTACCAACACCTGAGAGATGTTGTGTCCAACTCACTGTCTAGAAGCCATGCCCTGGTAGCTGTGAAAGTTTTTTTTTCAATAGGTTTTTGCAGCTTTGCCTCCTGACAAGGGCAACTTGAGTCATGAGGAATAGGACAAAATGCAGGTAGTGTTGTGGGAAAGTAGAGATGTTTGCATTGCCTGATTAGGGATCTTAGCTCCGTAGTGTCACTTGGAAATTAAGTTTACTTTATAATAACTTGCTGCTGCTCAATAAGAAAGCTTTGATCTCTCTGACTCTTAAAAGGGTGACAGGCTTTGGCTGTGCTCTCTCCAGTCTCTGGATTAGCTTTCTTCCCTGAGCCCAGTGGAAATGAAGGTAAAGGTGACTCAAGCTCATAACATGAGTAAGGGTGCCTTGTGTGGAGTACGAGTGGTGGTTTATTTACTTGCTTATGTGTATTGGAGTTTGTCTTGAGGAACTGCAGTTTTGTATTGCCCTTGGACTTTCTTACTTATTGTGTTCAGCTTCTGGATTTCTCAGTGCCATTGGATTTGAAGATGTATTGTCTCCATACAAAACATCAGTGTACGACAGCACAGGGTACTGTGTAAGAGGATAAACATCTGTACATAAGGGCTTATGGAAAATTAAACTGAAGGAGATAATAGAACAGGTTGTTGTAAATCATGTGATCTCTGTCACCTTTTTGGTAGTCATCAAGGATTCTCTGAACAATGGTGGGAATTTGGGAATGTTCATAGGAAGTTTTCCAAATGAAGGGGTAGTGTGGAATACCTTGCTCAAAACTAAGCAAAATACAGCAAGAAATGGAGGTGCAGGTGGGGGAAGGAGGGTCAGTGGTATGGCTTTTCATTTAGGATGTTCTAAGCATCTTGAGCTTTTTAACTTTTTGGGGGAGAGAGGCACTGTTAAAAGTGAGTTCTTATGTTTGTTTGTGGGAGCAAAAGGAAGAAGTGGTAAGTACTGGTGTTTTTTAGTTTTGGCCAAGTTAAGCAAAATTGATTATTCCCTAATACCACATCTAAATAGTTTTGTCGTGGTTTAACCCCAGCCAGCAACTAAGCACCATGCAGCTGCTCACTCACTTCCCCCCCACCCAGTGGGATGGGGGAGAGAATTGGAAGGAAGAAGATAAAACTCATGGGTTGAGATAAGAACAGTTTAATGGAACAGAAAGGAAGAAGTTAATACAGACAGTAATAACAATAATAAAATGACAAGAATAATAATAAATTGGAATATACAAAACAAGTGATGCACAATGTAATTGCTTACCACCTGATGACTGATGCCCAGTTAGTTCCCGAGCAGTGATCCACCCCCCAGGCCAACTCCCCCCAGTTTATATACTGGGCATGATGTCACCTAGTGTGGAATATCCCTTTGGTCAGTTCGGGTTGGCTGTCCTGGCTGTGTCCCCTCCCAACTTCTTGTGCCCCTCCAGCTTTCTTGCTGCTGGGCATGAGAAGCTGAAAATCCTTGACTTACTATAAATGCTTAATTAGCAACTGAAAGCATCAGTGTGTTATCAACATTCTTCTCATACTGAGCCCGAAACATAGAATCATAGAACCGTTTAGGTTGGAAAAGACCTTTGAGATTGAGTCCAACCATCAACCCAACACCACCATGCCCACTAAACCATGTCTTGAATTGCCACACCTATGTGTTTTTGAACACCTCCAGGGATGGTGACTCCACCACTTCCCTGGGCAGCCTGTTCCAATGCCTGACAACACTTTCAGTAAAGAATTTTTTTCTAATACCCAATCTAAACTTTCCCTGGCACAACGTGAAGCCATTTCCTCTTGTCCTATCATAGTACTCTACTAGTAACTAGGAAGAAAATTAACTTTATCCCAGCCGAAACCAGGACAGTATATAGTGCTATTGCAAAAGCTAAGTGGATGGCAAGATGACACTAATGCTTCCAAAACTCTTAAAGTGTGAGGATGCAGAAGGAAGAATTGTTTTCTTTCCCCAGGCTTTCTGGAGTAAGTGAGACTGAGAACTTGGTAGAGCGATGGCTAAGGTGTTGGTTTTTTGTTGGTTTTTTTTTTTCCTCTTCAAACTTTGTTGCAAACTATTTTAAAACCTAGTGCTGTAAAACTTTGTTGTAGGCTGGATTTAGCTTTGTCCTTTACATGTGCATATATATGGCTGTCACTATTCTTTATTACACTGCAGCAGCAGTGATTTGTTCTGTAGGAACGTCTCTCTTTTATCTGTATTAGAAGCTGTTTTCATCCCTGCTATGTTGTTTGAAAAACTTTGTGCATGTGTTACTCCTTGGACCTTTTAATAAAAGGCAAATGATGTTCCATTTCCAGCTGAAGCATTTTAGAAGCTTTGAGATATGTAGAAATGGAACAAATACAATTACTTTGTCCAACACAGCTCTAGTTGTGGTATTATGTTTGCTTTTATGAAAGCTAACTAGTACTTATTTTGACTTGTTCAATATACTTAACTTAAATATGTGTCTAATAGGGGCATTTCTGTACTTAAATGTTACATTTCTTACTGAACTTAATGTCCTGAAAACTTCCAGCCACTCTGTACACAGCTCTACGCCACTTAAAGTCAATAGTTATAATCTACTCTTGGGCATTCTACATCTGGGGATTGAAGTCTACTAACAGTCCTCAGGTTTAAGACATCCCTGGCTACAGACAGTATGAGATGGTAGTCAAGCTTCTACAGAGACCCCAGCCAGTGTATATATAGATATTGTTATTTTGTCTTTTTTAGCCCTTCCTTCCAAGGTGCTGTGAGAAAAGGCTTTCTTTGCATTTCTTTAAAATACTGGCTTTTACTTGTAATTCAGGTGTGAAACACAAAATGTTATGGATCATTAATGTTTTCAGCCTCTAACTCTTCTACTGGTGACTTGATTCAATGTGAGCAATTACGGTAGTTTGTACACTCGTTATGTAGTGGATCAGCACAGCGTGAAAATAACTGTTTAGCGGAAGTGCCAGCTTGTCTGGTGGTTTTGACTTGAAAGGGTTTTTTTGCTACCTGAGTTTGCCTGAGTGCTTAAACCCTAGCTCTTTATTACAAGTTTGATTTATGTGATTACCTGAATGGTGAGGGAGGTGACTCAGAAGTCTTTATTTTATAGTTTGAAAACAAACTTGCCTATTGCCTTGTAAAAACAGAGATACAGGTGGGGTGTGATGATAGGGGTTTGAATACTGTGTCAATATTTCTGAGATTGCCAAACCAATGGCATGAATACTTTTCCAAATATATACTCAGTGGAGACTGGTTTATTTTGCTTAAAGTGAGAATGTTTTACAGATCTGGCTTTCATGTAAATAAAATTCCTTGATGTTTCTTATTAATAGAGGAATCCACTCTGACATCAGTGGCTTATACCGAATGTATAACAGTGCTGTACTGAAACTTTCTTCCAGTGCAGGCAGTAAAAATCACCAGTTAAGTGATTTGAGGCCCTCACTTGCTGCATGTGTTAATGTTGATGCAAAAGTAGTTGGGACTTCTGGTTTCTTGATCCAGGAAGCACAAAAGTGCTGAAATAATTTTAAGGACATCAGTAATTGTCTCCAGATTTTTGAAGTACATTGCAGTTGCTGTTGTAACTGTTGCTCTATATAATATTCTTATGTTCAAGGCCTGGTAGTGCGTCCGGGTGCAAGTCTGACTTGCATCTGAATCAGGACTCCCAAGTTCAGCCTCAGTATGTGGCTTGAGTGGGAGGTCGGGGTAGAGCAGCAGTCAAGAAGGGCTAAATTCTACTTGTATACTTTTAATGTTCTTGTTGAAAAGCTTTTCATCAGAACAGAACTTGGTGGCTTGGTCTATTAGGGATGTCCCAAAAGATGCATTCTAATATCCACAAAATCTTCAGTTCAGAGACTGGTCTTCCATACAGGCAAAAGTTAAATTCTGCTAGAAAAGATAATGAGCAGAAAGCCTTCATTGTTCACTTTTAAACTGTACAGGGTCCTAAAACTCAAGCAAACTGGTGAGAACTAATTTCTTGTTTCATAAGGCAGATGCACCACCACCAGGAATTTACCACTGAGGGCTCTAACAAGGCTTCTAGTAGCACCACAAGTCCTTAAACAGGCTGTTTGTATCTGTAGTCCCAGACTGTCCCGTCAGTGTCTGCAGGATGCTTGCTGGTGACCAAATCATAGGTACGGTCTGAATTCAGCTGTATGTTGCATTTAAATGAAGCTAAGTGCATTGCTTTTTTGGCTTGTAAATAGGTACTGTAGAAGTCATTTTTGGTTTAGAGGTGTTAATGCTTTCTTGAATGTGTGGGGAGGTTCTCACTGGTGCTTAGTAAGTCACTGCTGATGAAATAGCCATTGCTGGTATCACTAGCCAATTAGTATTGACTCTAGTAACATGAATATCCCCAGTAGTGTTTGTTATAATCTGCAGTTGAAAATGTGAATGGTAGTCTGCTATGCGCAAGTACACTTATCTACACTTAACGCTGTAGACCGGTATTCCTCTTGCACTAAAATGTACCTTTGCTCTTTAGGTAAAACTGTCCCTACCTGTGTTCTTTTTTTTTCTTGGTGGAGTTCAGACAGTGTGGCTATTTGTACTAGTGGTTGTATTACATTTGGAAATCTCTTTTGTTGTCATGTGAACAGATCGCTTCCCGACTGCAGAAAAGCATTTTGGAATTCTTCAAAGAAGAATTCTGAATGTTACAAATCTAATCGTGTATTAAACTAATCCTCCAACTCTTTTCAGTTGTAGGTAGATACAGTTCTTAACTGAGAAGAAATACTTTTACATACTTCTTGTAAATAAGCAAAACCTTAATTTTCCTGCAGTGCAGCTGTTACTGATACTGTAATCAATGAAAAAGGCTTGGGTACAGCTATAGAAGGATTCTTTTAGCCATTAGAACTTGCTGGTATTTTATGCCTGCTGTTGATGTTGTGTTTCCAGATTGTGCCAATGTATTTGAAGTTGCTGCATCTTTGGTCTTAGTGGGCTGCTCCTAGGGTCAGAGCCCCTGGACAGTTAAAGTGTTGAATTTTGCCTAGATGAAATGTCTGGGTGAAAAAATACATGAGAGTTCTAGTGCCCTTCCACCTGCTGCATGTTGAGCTCTCTGGCATACTGAACTTGGGTTGGGGTTTTTTTGGCTTTCTGATGGATTTCATACATTTGCAGTAGCAAAACAGCAGGGTAATTAAACTAGGTTTTTTCCTTTTTAGATAAAGTCACTATTTAAGTGACTTTCAGACACTGGAGCCAAAGCTTATATGCAGTCTGACTTCATGCAAACAAAGCTGCTTCCCCACATATTTGTTGAATAAATATTGGCTCATATTCAGCAGTGTGTATTCCCTTGTGACTGCATTTCTGCTTATTCCTCCACTGTTGGTAATCTCTGTCCAGAGAAATATGTGAACAAGAAGAGACAATGTTCTTGGTGATTCCTTGTGTAGTTTGAGTGAGGGTAGAATCAAAGCAGGTGTCTTTAAGGACTTAGAGGTGTTGTGTACAATAAATCACACTTTCTGAAGTATTTTGCTGTTTACAATTGTGTGTATAGCCTTCTGCTCAGTGCTACAGACCCCACTGTCTGATTGCTGGTGGCCTGTAGAAAAGGGTAGAAGAATAAGAAATTCTCTTTAAGTTGACCTAAATAGAGCTCAAGAACTCTTAACAACTGCTTTTCATATAGTTTGTGGACTGTGAAGATGCTTGTTCAGTTTTGAGAGAAATATAAATATTCATTTCTTCTGCTACCCTGTTGCTTGTCACTAGAACAATAGCTGTGTAAGTTGTGGTGACACTTGGAATTAAATAATGGCTTTAAAACTGAAGTTAGCACTTGGGCTTTTAGACAGCTAGCTATCTTATGTGACTTGTTTTGATATTTTTTCGGTCATCTTCATATCAATGCTGTGTGTTTACTGTGAAGCCTATTTTGGGTTTGCACAGTAACTAAATGTGATATTAAACTTCCTTTTTTAGACAGTAGTATTTCTAGGTTAACTGTTCTAGTCAGCTCTGTTCTATTGAGTTGTATTTGCCAGCAGGGCTACTGAAAAGCAAGGGCCTATTTCTATAGTGATGACCTGACAATATTGGAGCATGCTGAAACAATATCATGCCTACAGAGCTTTTAGTGCTGTGTCTAAACAGTCTTTGTCTAATGTATTTGATGCTGAAAAATAGCCAGGAGTCTGTTCCCCTTTCTGTAGGGTTTGCATGAATAGAGAACAAATGGAAAGACCTTTTTTGTTGGCATGCTTTAGGAAAAGCCTCCAGGGTACAGGCTTTGGAAAGCAGAAGTGCTATCACTTCTGTTAAATGTGACCACGAGGTTTTGTTTTTAAGTTAAACTGAGCATAAGCAGTCGTGCTAATGCCTGTTTGGCATTAAGATTGTCATGGGCTCTACTGTAGGAGGCATTTCTAGTGGAAGTAATACTTGCTTTGGCAACATCAGTTACGTGAGTTTTTGCAGTCGTTCACTGCCAGTGTATGGTAGAAGTCCTGCTGGTACTGGGTTGGTTTGGCACAAGGTACTGTAGGTTAGAAGTTCTGAAAAATCCTTACACAGTTAGGAGTTGATCTTACTAACTAGAGAGTAATAAGACTGACATACTTCAGCAGGCAACAGTTCATAATCCATTTTCATGTGCTTTTGTTTTAACAATGGTCTGTACAAAGATAACCAAAATGAGCATTTGAAGATAAGCTTGTTGCTGATGCAGCTTCTGAGGAAGTGCAGATAGCTCAGCCAAGCTGGGTTTGTCAGCCTAAACATCTTACTCCTGAAATGGAACTTGTGCGTTAGGGTAGATAACACTACTTGCCAGCAGAAGCAACAGTAATCAATAAATTGCACTTACCACCCTGCCTTTTTGTTGGGTTTTGGTGTAGGACATGACACTAATGATGTGCATTACTATAAAATAATGATGTAAGAATATATTTGAGAAGTCTGTGCTAATTTAGATTTCCCCTTGTGTAAAACACTCCTTAAACCTCAGTGGCTGGTTGTCTAGCTGACAGCTGTCTGCTGATAGTTTTTGTTGTTGTTGTTGTTGTTTGTTTGTTTGTTTGTTTTAAATCTAGTTATGTATGAGGTCTTGAATTTAACTTGAAGTAAACTCTTCAGAAGAGCTTCAGTGTTTTATTACAGCAGGCCCAAACCATTCTGGCCCACAAAACCCACAAGTTCTGGTAGAACTTGACCTGCAGTGGAGTTAGTAGGCTGGCTTGATATGTCTTGAGTCTTTTATACCTGTATGAAACAATCTTTTTCTCCCCAAATCATATGATTTGAGAAAAGAGGGCTCAGATACTAGATGTGATCAGTTCCTCCTGTTAAAAAGGAGGGAAAGAACAAGTCTTCCAAACACACAGTGGTGCCTTTAGTTGCTTCTGTGGGAGCCCATCCTATAAATGAAGGAATTCTTATACTAAGAAACATGTGGGGAAGTGGTCAGGTCCTTCAGATGAAAACTGTCCCACTGGTAAGAGTTTTCAGAAGTTACTGGGCACTGCAGTTTGAAGCTGCTAGAAGTGCATTCTGCCAAAGTTCACATGGATTAATTCTAATACATCTGAATACTCCAAATCAGTTCCATTGTATGCATAATTTAGGACAACAGATTTATCCCTTTTCTACAGTATTGCAGCTTGTTGGGAAATCTTTCAGGATCTGATATTTTGCTGGCTAGGCAGAAGAGCGTCATTTAAACAAAGCTAAGACTTGTTTTATCTTCTGACAATATATGAAAGTGTATGTGTTAGATGTCGTTGCAATTATAGAGAAACTGTAGGGGAGTGCAGGAAAAGATGGAAACAAAACAGGCACTTGGACTATGGTCACTCCAGAGCTGGGTGACAGATATTCTAACATGATGGTTCTTGGTTCTTTGCCTTGCTCTGGCAAGCTTTAAGCAATAATATCTTGTAGGATTCAAGTTTTGCACTCTACTGTGCAAGAGCCAGTCTTGCTCCTTGTACACTCCTATTCTGACCTGAGCTCAGAGTCTGTCTTGAACTGTTCAGAGTATTTAAGCACCAGATAAGCTTTTCTTAGCTGACGGAAGCGTACGGGCCATATACAGGGTGGTGAAACCCTTTCTGGCTGGAGTCTTCCTCTGTAGCAACTAGTCTCAAGGATTCATCTGACAGAGCGAGGATCTTCAATTAAATTGGGGGCTGCATTGGTTCAGGCAGAAATTGCTGCCTGCTATAATAAACCAACACTGGTTGTTTAGGACCTAGTTTCCAGTCAACCAATAATTATTGCATAGGCATATAGTAATTGCTTCCTATAAGCCTTCATGATGTGTTCTTTGGAGAATTTGTAAACAGTTGATTTTTATGTCTTTAGTCAGTTATGTGATGAAAATACACTATCTTCTATATGTGCAAGGAGGTAGATGATCTTTCACTGTCATTTGCGTGCAACTGCTAAAAGTCTTGTTTGTGACACTTGGATTTGTAACAGCCTAGCCAGTGTTCTGCATGGCAGTGTTGTTTGTTGATGAGATACTCCTATGAATGAGCTTTCTCTGTACCCAGTCTCATAATTGTTTGTTGTTTTTTGTGTTAATGTAGTTAAGTATCACTTGAAATATGTAAAGCTTGCTGCTGTGCCTCTCGCAGCAATGGTGACTGGAGGTAGCTTGTGTTCATAGTGCTTTGGAAGTTGAGAGCTACAGCAGAACGTCTGAAGCTGATGTCAATCTTGCCATTAAAAGAAGTTATGTGCCCGCAAGACCTTAGCACGCACACACTATTCCACTGAAGACGGTACTTGAGCCCTTAATTCAAGCAGATCATCTTGTTTTTTTAATTCATTTTTCTTCCTTCTCTGTTACAGGTCATCTGATCTTTTGTACGTGTTAATGGAAATAAAGCCTGTTTGAGAGAAGGCTTCAAGTCCTTAACATTTGCTGTAATTACCCAGCCCCACTGCTGTGGTTCAGATGTGTGTGCCTGGCTTTCTTAGTAATTGATCCTGTGAATTGGTGTGTGTTAAAAGCACTAACATCAAGTAATACGTGTTCTTTAGCTCTCGGATTTGAGAGTATTTCAAGTATGTGAACTGTGGAATGGATAGCTGTGAGTGAATGCTGCCCAGGAAAGAGCAGTTTGTTGTGCTTATCACCCCTAGAAATGAGACCATATGTGTCTCAAGCATGTCCTGTTTTCTTTATCATGATTAGCCTGAAGGTGAAGTTCATCTCAGAGCTGTCAATATTAATTCTCAAGGAAGGGGTGGAAGTCCTTTAGATGGCTGACTGAGAAAATGTAGAGCTGTGTTCAGCTGCTCATTGCCAGCACACATACACTTCTGAAGGAAGTAACTTCTCTGTCTCTATTATTGGCAGTCTTTGCCTCTGCAAGGGTGATTCAATAGAGTAAAACTTGACTTTATGAAAGTTTTGGGGAAATGGGGAAAATGGTAACTATGGGACCTGTAATGCAAAAATTCCATGTTAATAAATGGAGGAACTATACTAGAAAACTACTACTGAGTTTCTTGGCACACTATTTGCTACTTTTCATTTGAATGTTATCAAAATAACTCATCCTTGGTACTCTAGTAGCACAGTATTGAGTTAAGGTATGTGAATGACACTAACTTTTTTCAAATTATGCAGTGATTGCTTTCAGAAAAATCTCTGCACTGCCCTAGAAACAGTGGGGCAGATGCTTTTAGCTGTACTGATGTGTATCCAAATTCATTGATTAAACAGGGTTTAGTAGTGTTCCTCCTGACTGGCACAGTGGTGTCATGTGAAACATGACTTATATGAATTAAGTTGCAGATACAGAGAAGACATCTCTTCTAATATTTGCACGCCTGCTTAAACATCGAACTTTTTAACTATGAAAACCTTGCTTAACTAAACAACTGTTGCTTAAGGAAAAACCAGTTTGTTGCTTGGTTTCCTGCATGTGTTTCCCTTTTCCCCCTGGCACAACCTGTTCTGTGAGTTGCAGACCTGGTGTTCTTGGAGTTAGGTACAAGGCACTTCTTTAAAGATAAGATGGCTCTGTCTGGGGCTTGTCAGAGGGCTAACCTTTGCAGGTATTTATTTTTAGTGACCAAAATTGTGTTATGAGCGAGCTACCTGAATTTTCTACCTGTCTGTCATCACCATTAACTTCTTTCTGAGCTTTGATTATTCTCAAGTCACCTACAATGCATCTCTCTGTTGGGAGGGAGCACAACGCTTTTTCTATTTTTAAGTATTGTATTTGCCATTTAGACAGCTGTTCCTCAGAGCCAAATTAATCAAATAGTCCTGCCCAGGTTAGAGTATTAGTTAGCTTTTCATAAGAAGCTTTTTTTAATAATAATATGCACCTGCTTTTTAAACACAGACATGATTACTGTTCCTGGTCTGCATGGTAACAGCTTAATGTGCCCCTCTAATTAGAACTGTACCTATTTTCTCTAGGCATCTGTCATGTTACTTAAGCAACAAAATACATGGTGTGACTTAGCATGTATAACGCTCATTCAGAAGAGCCTTATTGTGTTGGTATTAACACAGTCATTAGAGTAAGCATATTGTTTGGATCAGTTAGCTATAAAGTTGGTAAATGGTAGAATGTTGTTAATAAATGTTTCAGCTTGATTGCACTCAGACGAATTCTTGCTTTGATGTAGTCATAGCAATGTGGTATCCAGGGGAATGCTATTTTGATATAAAAAAATCTGCTAATACTTGGTTTCTAATTAGTATTGCTTGGGGAATTCACTTGTAGGTCTAAACTGTTAACTTGATTAACCTGTATTTTTTAAGTCACAAGGTACTTCTGAGACACGTTTAATTATGTTCTGTATTAAAGGAAGGTTATTACACATAAGACCAAGCAAATGTGGCTTAAAAAAAAATACTTAGAGTTGGAAGAAATTAATAGTATTTCAAGGAAGTAACTTCATTTATGCAATAAATGTACTATGTTACATGCTTTAAACCTGGATGCATGTTTTCACTCTATTGGCTTAGTTGGTATAACTATGTTGAAGTCTGACCACCTGAAATTGCTGTAAAATACCACATTGAGTATTTGAATACATGATTTTGCTATGCCGCAGTAGCAATAGAAAGTCTTTAGTCTGTAGCACTGGAAATGCTGTCATGGTACCTTTTTTTAGAGTTCAGTTCAAGTAATAACTGATTTGCATCAAGCCTAGTAGTGGTTTGTAGTTGCTTGAAGAGGAAACTAGGTGATAAGATGGGGTCTTAAATGTTCTTTAATTGACCATTTTGTTTAACTTGCCCCACTGGTTCTCCTCTAGTGTCCAAAATAGAGCTTTGTATAACAAATTGTACCATGTTCTATCTTAGTGCTGTATCTTCCAGAATCAAACAGTAACATCTCATTAGGTGGCTTGGAGTTGGGGATGGGGAAGCTGAGAGGGAGAAGAAAATGGTTAAAGCAAGTAAGTGGTCTTGGAGAACGCAGTTCTTTAACCTTGTACATACAAAAATAATAAGAGAACCCTATTGAACTTAACTGCTTGTGGATCAAGGTTGTAGTAAGATTTTTATGCCTAGCAGTCAATTGTAGAAGGCAGATCCTGTAGATAAAACATCTGATTATACTAGTTCTTCATGATCTGTGAATAGTAATGCCATGGATTTCAACTGATCTGGAAGGCTTATTGGTGGGAGAAGACCAGAAAAGCATTTCAATTCAAGAACGAGGCTTAATGGAAAGGTGCTCTTGACGCTTCTAGGAAACTTCAGTAAAACAGCATCTTGTCTGTGTTCACAGAGTTGTGTTATTAGTGCTTCAGGAAACTTTTTTTTTTTCTTGTAAGGAATATCTTAGGGTTCTCAGTTCCTTGGAAATGTAAGACTTAAACACCCCACCCCCACACACCCCCACAAAAAAAACCAAACCCCAACAAAACCAAACCAACCAACAAACAAAAAAACCCAACTCAACAAAATGATGCCCCAGCACACAAACAAAACTCCTGTCACAGGTTGTCTGACTCTTGCAGAGCTTACATTCAGTGTCTGGGGGAAGACACCTGAACTACAGCTGCAAGCGCACAGTTATTAAAACTCCAACTTGGGCTGATGCCTGGTAGTTAACAGTGGGGGAAGATGCTGTGCTAATTCAATAGGGGAAAGTAAGGCAGAGTTGCTATTTCTGCTCTAAAAATATTTTTTTCTCATCTAACGGAACACTACATGCTACTGGATAGACTCAGTCACTGGTACAGCTCAGAAGTTCTGCAGCACGATGAGTTTCTTTGCACTGTCTCAAGAAGACATGTAGGTGACTGAGTTGTACCTAATGTGTTCAGGGAGTGAGGACTTTGCAAGATCAAGGGTATTAATCTCTTTTAGGTTGGTTTTGGTAACTTGACAGCATGGAGGTGGCTTATTCAGCTCATTTAAAAATTGAATGGTTAAATCACCTTGTGATCTTGGACACTTTTTTCCTGAAGTTGTATTCATGCCCATCATGGGTTTGATGTGAGGAAGACAAGCAATCACATAGATTATTGAGACTAGTTAGTGCAGTTTACTTTTGTTTTAAGATGGAAGAAATAGTAATGTAACTACTCAGGAAAAATAGCTAGAAAGATTCATCTGAAAAAGTGTGTCTTGTTCTAGAGGCTTATTCATAACTGAGTATAGAGTGGTTCTGAACTGGGAAATGAGGCATTTTTAAAATGGCACCACAGAATTTCTAATTTCTCCCATATTCAGCTCTGCCTCCCTTAACATTTAAATTCTTTGTTTTGATGAGGGGTAGGCACTTGATCAAGTGCTTGGAACTGAGGTGAGAGATTGCATGTTCATGGTGCTGAAGTTTGGATGGATAGTAAACTATCTGATAGTTAATCCAATAATAAAGGCACCAGTGATTAAAGTGGGACTGTGAGACTTTTGGGTCTGTGTGATACCTCTTCTGTTCAGTACAGCTCTTCCTCATAACACAGACAACTTCCTCCATATTCTATATGTCTTTACTGTGTGATCTTTGAACCACGTTCTAACACTGGCTTTTAGAAGCCTACTTGAAACGTTTTGGTCATAATCCCTGTGTGATATTCCGATTGAGTACTAAAATAAAAATCTTCTAACCTGCAGCACAGCCAAGTACAGTGTGGTGACATTTCTACCTCGATTCCTGTATGAGCAGATAAGAAAAGCTGCAAATGCATTCTTCCTCTTCATTGCCTTACTGCAGGTATTGTTTTATTGGTTTGGCTTGATTATAAAATGGAATTGTAATACAGCAAAAGTTGCTTCGGTTGTTATGCTTAACTGCAAAGAAATCCTTAGACATTTTAATAGTAATAATTCTATACTTCCACAGAAGTACTTCTGTACTACTTAGTATATACTTTACAATCGAAATTAGAAGGCAACTTAGAGACTTCTCAATGTGGTTTATAAAATCAAGCTACTTTTATTCTTAGTAAGACCAAGAAGTAGTATTGTAAAATATGGAGCTATTGACCATACTGAGAAAAGCATGTGTGGATTCTTGTGAAACTGCTGACTGTTTAGATAGTCCAGATTATCACTGCTTCCAGGTAAATTACATTATTTGAATGCTTTTCTTGTGAAGAGAGGAGAAATAGAATAAGACATGTACAACAACTTTATCTTCTAACTTTATGGTAGTAGTTTCTTCAAACCTACTGAGAGCTTAGGCTACTTTGCCCACTGAAATTGGATGTCAGTCAGGCACAGATTAGAAAACTCTGCGTTCTCTTTTCTGAGAGCTTTGCTTAAAGTTCTAAATCTGCTAGAAACTAATTTTAAATACCAATATAAAATGGGTATCTCTTTTTCCTCTGTTCGCAGCAAATTCCAGATGTCTCTCCAACAGGAAGATATACTACCTTGGTGCCATTGCTATTTATTTTAACAGTTGCTGGCATCAAAGAAATCATAGAAGACTATGTGAGTATGATTATGGGGAAGGCTGTGCTAAAGACAGTGTTTCAAAAAAAGCTGCAAAATGCTACAAAGCTATGCATCTATGAAGTCAATATTGAGTCATTGCTGAGCAGCAGCAAAATATCCTTTTGATTTTCAAAGCTCTGAACTTGACTAGAATTTCTGTAGCACGTGGAGATAAATCAAGCATTTTCGTTATAGATGGGGAACAAGAAAGCAGTAGAAGTCAGGAAACTTGTTTCTGCCTCTTCAAACTTGTTTATTTGTGCTTTTAATAGAAAGGCCTGGCTAAAAAGGCACTGTAGAGTTCTGACAGATACGTGGCCTTTTAATTGGTCTTGAGAAAACTGGGGGGGACCGGGGGCGGCAAGCAAATTGAGCATAGAACAAACTATTTGGGGGAAAATCTGCACTAACTTGCTTGGATACTGTTTAAAATGAAGAGGTCTTTCTGCTTTGCAAAGTTCTGATGAATAAAATAATTTAGAAATCAGTCTAAACAAACAGCTCATAGAATGTGTAGTGCAGCTGTCATCTAAATATACTGTTCCTCATTGTTCCTTTTGTTTTTCTTTCCAAAAACTAGTTTTGGAGACTTAAGTTTTTTTTGCTGATGATCCAGGTTTGAGCCTGACTTTCAAGATGGGGACTCTCAGTTTAAAGTTACATTGTATTCTTTTACAAACCATTTGGATTTAGATGATCTGTATGGCTTTTTAAAAAAAAAATGTAACAAAGGCAAAAATGACCCAGTATATCATTTTGCAGTTTGTCATGTTTCTAGCTCTAATGGTTTTGGAATCTGTACTGAAGTGTAATGAGGTGTAATGAAATGTTTTGTTTTCTTGCAGAAAAGGCATAAGGCAGACAGTGCAGTGAATAAAAAGAAAACAATAGGTAAGACTAAACAGTCTTTAAATATTTAAAGTGCAAATAGTGAATACCAGAACACTTACTTTTGAATAATTCTGTTGCTTAAACAGTCATGATGGTGGGGAATGCATGTCTTTTTGGAATAGGTAGTTGCAGGTATGTTAGGGTTTTACTTTACTAAATGTTTCAGACTAATGTGGGTAGTGTGACACTTGAGGGTGAGGCATGGGGGGGATTATTAGAATTTATAAGTTCATGTAACTTCAAGGTTTTCTGAAGTTAAACAGTTCTGAGCTCCTCCAAGGAAACCAAGCAGTCTTCTCCCCTGCCAAACTCTGTCCTGATTATTCTAAAAAATAAAAACCCAAAAACCACCCAACCAAAAAAAAAAACCCAAAACAAAAACCCCACCCAGAACAAAACCCCCACAAAACACCCCCCCCCCCAAAAGCCCAACCAACAAAAAAAGCCCAACAAACTATTGAAACGCTAAAAGTTGGCGTCAAAGGAGTTTTAAGTCATTTTTGTAACTGTTTCTGCCCTTAAAATATAGGAAGAACTCTGGGGATTTTGTGCATTTGCTTTCCTGAAGTGTCAGTAAAAGAATTTAACAATGATATTCTCTGAATGCCTACATATATCCCTGAGATATTGACACTACTTGGTACTGAATACCTGAAGACATCATATTCATTTTCTTCATCTCCCTTAAGTGAGAACCTGTGCAGAAAATTGGAATTGTTTGTTGAAGGCTACCCTATGATCAGTCTGTGCTGCAGTCATGGGATCTCTGCATTCCTGTGTTGGATAGCTCCCCTCCTGCTCTATGGAGATCTGTAGGTGAAATGGAAAACACAGGGACTTGACATCTGAAAAGAGCACCTTCCTCCCAGACACATTTAGTTTAAGTGTTAAAAAGCTAGAGAAACCCTTAAAGGACAAGGGGAACCGAACAACATGCTAGCTCCATCCTTCGGTTAATAGGCATAATGTTTGCAGGACTGTTTTCAATGAGTTGTTTTTCTTTCATCCTTGAGAAGTTAAGTTGATCATTGAGATTTTATATTAATGAACATCAAAAAGCATTGCTTTACCAGTGCAAGGTAATTTCGCTACAAGAGTCTGGGAAGATGTTTCAAGTGCAAGAACACTGTATTTATTAGTCATGAGAAATCAGCAATTAACTGGCTGTAGGACAGCAGGCCTTGTTATAGGTAATGTGAAAGACTGTTCTTTCAAAGGTCATATAGGTGCTTCTAATTCATTTGTAGTTAGAGAACATGTGCTAACAAACACTTCAAGGGAAGTTTATCACAGTAATTGTGGAGAGACAACCTTAAACACCACGAGGTATTCTTATGGACCTAAGTAGCACTTTAAATTATTTTAGTTCGGGTTTTGGTTTTTTAGTTTGAATACTCTAAAATAGTTTTCAAAATGATACTTAAAACTGTATCTTCGTATTTCTTAAGAAGAAGGCTAAAGAGGCTCATTCTTGAGATTTGTATTATGAGAATGAAAAGCTAATTTATGTTCAAGGTGGGATTAAGATGAAATAAATTTAGGTTCTGTATGTGTCTTCAGGTTCCTCGTATAGTCAAGTGAGGTCTAGTCGAAGCAGTCAGTACAGAGAGCAGTTCAACTCACTCAAAAATAGACAGGTACTGGCTGCTTGGCTATGTTCTGAACTCCAGTGCCTGCAATGACCAGATGCTTGCTTCAGTAGCATGCATGTAGGCTTTGCTTTTATCTTCATGCTTAGTTTTTTGGAGCAGTAGTGTATCTTCAAAGCACATTTCCTATATTAAATTTACCATTAAAAACACTGGTTTGCTTTGCAGAGTGGCTTTGGTATGTAGGAATTAAAATCCCTTTGGAGAAAAGTAGATTGAAAGTTCTGCTCCAGGTGAGCAGTGTACATCTCTGTTAGGAACTGGAGCGTGTTAGGCTCTGAGCCAGTGTTTCATGTCTTGGGTGGCTTTACATGGTGTATACGGACATGACATTGACTCTCCGGACCAGACTAAATGTAATCCCAAGAGAAGCCCCTGAGCAGCATATTGCATGGATGTAGAGAGCTCAGTAATAACTGTTCTGATGTATTGATCCTCTTGTTGTCAAATGATAGAATAAGCTGCGAGCATTTAATACTGTAAGGGATGCGCTCTAATAGTTTGCTAGCCCTGTGCTTGTCTGCTGTTGTGCAAGACTGATGGGAAATGCTTGTCGTTCAGGACCAGCACTTCAAATGGCCCTACACACTGAGGTGTGAGTGGCAGCATTAAGTCTTAGATCCAGAACATCAATACACTGGTTTTTAGTCTTAGAAAGTCTTAGGTAGAAGGTTTATATTGAAACTCTGTTTTTGAGTAGGAGCAGTCTTTTTAGGTACTTCTTCTTTGTTACTTTAACCAAATACCTTTTGTCAATGAATAATTCATCAGTTTTACCTTCCTATAAAACTTTTAGAGAAGACAGTCATTTCTGTCCTTTGGAGTACTCCTATAAAACTGGGTTAAGCATAGCAGAAGGTGCAAAATTGTAGCCCCAAAATTTCTGAACTGTTTTATGTCTAATGGAAGCTTTGTCTTTTGACCATGGGGTTATAAGTTTAAAAAAAAAAAGTAGCTTCAGTAACTTGCTTGACTAATTAATTTCAATACTTAAATTGATTTCAATAAGCATGGAAGTTAAATTGTTTTCTTAAGTAAATTGTCTACAAGACCAAGTTCATGGCACTTGAAGCTACAAAATGCCTTCATTGCACGTGAACATGCAACATTGAATTGTGTGCTGAACCATCTCCAAAATTTTCTGTTGCAACAGGGAGCTGTTTAAAGCAAGGCACAGGAGATGCTAAGTGTTGCAATTCCTCTGAGGGTTTGGGTTTTTAGTTAAGGCTGAAGGTACGGCTTTTTTACGTCAGATTCCGGGCTCAGGCGTTCTCCTGAGTTCTGAATTAAGCAGAGCTCAGTTCAAGCACAGTTTAGAAGAGGGAAGGAGAGGGTGCAACAAAACTGTTCTTCCCCTAAACTGCATAAGCTTGTTTGGGTGGAAGCTCAGCAGTTTAGATGCATCACTAGCAGTGCTTCTGTTGCTGCCCACACATTTTTTGTGCACTTCACTGTGATCCATCCACTGTATTATTAAATCTCCGGATTCAGTGCTCTAAAGTGTGCGGCCTGAGGACAGGAATCAAGAAATAGCTTTCTTGTGCTTGATTTGGTCTGAAGAATCTTGCATTCCTGTTTGTAGAGTGGCCTAACCTGATGAGGGGGGCTGAGGCTGTATTCAGCAGAACTGTATCTTTTGGGAACTTAGTATGGTTTTCAAATGAGCTATGTATGTGAATTGCATAGAACTGAGGAGAAAATTGTTTGTATTAAAAGTAGGGGGCTGGTCTCTTCAATTTTCATCTGTGGTATGCTATACTTCTAACATCTTTGAAAACTGGCTGCAGCTGCTTTCACTGAAGTGTTTGTTTAGGTATACTTGGTGTGCTCACACCTGGACTGGATTTGGTTACCCAGCTATGATTGGGCATAAATTTTTGATCTTACTGTTTAGGCTGGGGTAGTATTAAGTATGTATAGAGCCATCTATAAGAACTACCTGGGTGGCAAAGCATGTTCCAGAGTAGATGACCGATGAGTGTGTTAAGACAGCAGTATAGGACTTAGGTGCTACAGAAGCCAAGGCCTGTTTCAGTACCTTGTTTTCAAACTCTTTTGTTTTAATGTGAACTTCAGCATTTAGGATTCATTCTCCTTCTGCCAAAGCTGATGTTTGCTTTTCAGTAGGAGTTTGAGGCTGTTTGACGATTAAGCCTCAGCCTTTGTTAAAGAATTTTCAAACGTGGGTTTCTCTAGGTTTGCTTTATTAACAACTCAGAGTTGGGCCACCACCGCAGTTAATGGTGAAGGACAACTCAAATGCCTTCTATATAGATACGATTTTACAAAACAGTATGCAATTGGTTATTTCTCAAGAGAAGTTCTTGGTGTTCGTCCATGACCTCTCAGTTCTTTGTTCTCCACTGGTTTCAAAAGTCCAATGCATTTTCCTGTCTCAACTGATTCTTATTGTCTCATTTCAGTTCTGAAGTTGGTGGTCGTAGGCAGAAGGTCTCCAGTCACCACAGTCACTTACCTTCTTGCACATCAGAGATCACCTTTGAATTTCTGAGAATCACTCAGGCTGTTTTATTAATTCATCTTACTCTAAAGTTAATCGCTTACTCCTATCTATTCTTATGTCTTAGGTCTAAGATGTATGATCCTTTTTTTGTTGATTCATCTTGACTGGGTTCTAAGCCAGCCATGGTGAGGGCTATACAAGGGACAAATAAGCAGTTTATCCATATTGTTTTATGAGCACCCGCATTCTATTAATCACATCTAAAACAATCTCTAATTGTTAGTTATATGTCTCATATGAACAGTCTTAGAAACAATGAGGCTTAAGGCCTAGTTCCCTTTACAGGCCTTTATAAGGGCAATTGATGTGGTAGTTGGATGTGTCAAAACGTAATGAACAAAATGCAAGGAAAAAGGTGAGAAGTGAAGATTCTGTGGTTGAATCACGTATAAAGATGCTTCCTAATAGTGATTAACAGTGGGCAATAATGCCCTTTGTTTTAAGGAAGGTCAATTCCCAAACAAACAACAACACTGCCCATCTGTGGGTTAGTATGAAATGATGCCAAGAAGAAATCGGGCCACCAACTGTTGTCTAGCAGGTGATAAAAATGATACAAATACTAAGGGCAGATTCTTCCTCTTTCTTGGATGCACATGCCTACAGCTGTGGACAAAAGTGTGATCCTAGCTTCTGAAAAGTACTCTTCTGATCTGTGTGTGAGTTCCTATTCTGGTCAATGTTTGCTGCTGCTGATACAGTTGTTTTGAAATTTGTCTGAATCTTGGCTATTTATTCTAATTTAACTTTAAACTTTCTTTGCAGTTCTAAGAAATGGGATGTGGCAGAACATTATGTGGAAAGAGGTAAATAAAATTGGGGTGGGAGGGAGTGGAAGAGGGTGTTCAAGAATTACTCTTGCCAAAATAAATTCGGAGGCTTAGAATTAATGTATGCTATGTGAGAATTCCCTGTGACTTGGGGTGGGAGGGATCCTTTCTGTTGCAATAGTGAAAATTGCCCTGAGCAAGGCACCTGAGTACCCATCTTTAAATCCTAGTACTATGCTTCAGTCAAATGCTTATGAACTGTTCTAAGTGTTTTTGCTTGGACAGTTAATAGGCTCCAGGGTGTAAAGGGTATTTTTAGTCCATATCTAGAAGAGTAACTTTCACTGCAATGCTGTACCTCACCTGAAAGTCGAACAGAGACTTATTTTGCTCCCTGTGCTAAAAAGTTCTTGGGTTTTGAGGCTAATCAGTAAGCTGTTTTCTCAAGTAAGGAACACAAGCCCTGCTGCTTCCTCAGGCACTTGGGACCCATGTTCTGTTAAGCCCTGTGTGAGGATGTGGTGAGCTTTATTTCTAGAACTTGCTGAAATTCCTCAGGATGTATTGATCTAATCATGGCTCTTAATGCCTTTTTAATGACAAAATTAGCCCTGTTACCTAATAAATGAGGGAAAAAGTACACCCTTTTAAAACCTCTGGGAAATGAGACCTGCCTCAAGAGACCTAAAAGCAATCCTACTGAAGTGTTAGGCTATAGTAGAAACTACAGATTGCCAGGGATTCTGATGGTTAATGCTGATGCCTGTTCATGCTGTTCCATGTCCTATTTGAATTGAAAGATATTTAAAGCTGAGCCTGGTATCTGGTTTCCTTATACCCTTAAGCAGTTCTTGAATTGGCCTGTGTCCACATCTGCATATTGTCCAGGCTCGCATTTATTGTTAGGGAATAACAGTTCTGTATTATCTACCTTGTTTACTTTAAGGCAGACTTCTGATCTTCTTTGTCTTGAAATTGGTAGGGAATTTGTTTTCAGTAGGATCAGAGTAAGTCTAATGAATCTGCCTGTTCAAACATGCCATCTGTTTCAATTTTTATAAATTAATGTGTTAAAAATATTTCAAGCCCATTTCAGACTCTTAAACAGTGCATTGGCGCTAAGCAGCCTGATAATCATCAGGCAAGCCTGGCTTACTGTGTTGAGAGTGCTATTTGGTCCATCTTAGAATGGAAAGTCCCATGCATGTGTGACTCCCATTAAATGTGCCAGAAGCTCTTAGGTCTCCTGTGTTCCAGAAAACAGGACTTAGCACATCTCAAGTGACTATAGGTCAGGGAAGAACTGATTGATACTATCTATCTGTAGTAGATACTGTAGAGACAATACTTCTTGCTAGTGACTACTACAAGCGGTGCAACTAAAGAGGGCTAAGAAAAAATGATAGTGCTGACTGGATAGGTAAGTAGTATGGAGAAGGAATAGGAGAAGCTCTTGATACTTGAGGAAGGTAAAGTTTAAGATGGCTTTTGTAGTAGGAAAAAAAATCTTTCTGTAGGTTTAATAAAGGAAAAAAACTCTCAAGTTTGGTTATTGGCAGGATTATAGAAAACAAGTAATCTTTACTAAATATAAGCCACTGACGTTCACACTTTGCCACTGTGTGTATCTATTTTTTTTCTATAGAGAACTGTTTACTTTGCATTCAAAAAAGGGAATGCTTTGATACTTCCAAACTTGCAGTGAAAAGTACTCTGACTTTCAGCAGCACTGTCTCTAGCTGTTCTGTGCATGATGCTGTTCTTTTGACTGGGTGAAGGAAAATAACAAACTAACATTCCAGACAAGCGAACTGTTTGTTTTTCTTTTCCATGCTACTGTACTCCTGCCCCTGACTGAACAGGTAGCAGTAGGCGATATTGTGAAGGTCACCAATGGGCAACATCTTCCAGCAGACATGATCATTATATCTTCCAGGTATCCTGAATGGGTGTGGAAGTGATGTGTCTGATGAACTGAGGTGCAGAGGACTTGAAACTCTGTATTTGCTATTAACAGAAACAGACATCAGATGGCACTAATTCTTCTCCACATTTAAAATAAAATTTCAGCAATGTCAAAACAGTGCTTTAGTAGGCAATGATTCATATATCAATGTAGATCGGTTCTTAAGAAAGAAGGCTTCTTTAAAGACTTCATAGTATTATGTACCTGTAATTCACAAAGTGTATCACTGAGTTTGTTGGAAGACTGAAGGTCTGTTACACAAGTTTCATGCATTCAGTTGCTCTTGCTGCTTTCTGAGGATCCCTCCATTTAATTAAGGAAGCTTAAGTTTTCTTCCAATTAATTCCACTGAGTTTCCAGCATATTTTCCTGCCTCTCAGAAAAGATTTCTCTTTCAAACAGTAATTCTAAAAGGCTAGCCCAGCTGGCATCTAATGAGTAGCCTGCAAAATAGCTTTTGGGCTTCATTTGTTTACTCCTTGTCTTTGATACAGCACATGTATAGCCCATCCCTAGCATTGTAGCAGCAGTGAACTGTTGAGCCCTCCTCCTTTTAGTTTGTGAAATACAGGACAGCTTCCTTATACTTTATACTGGCAAACAAAGCTTGGTTGTTAGTTCCTAAAAGCATTTGAGTGGTACTTGGCTGGTGATCTAGATTCTATATTGTGTTGAACAACTTCAGGCCAAATCAAGACCACTGTCCGCTTAGATGAGATTGAAACAAGAGACAATAGCGCAGTTCCTGTTGTTGAACATGCTTTTTTCTAATAGCCAAACCTTATGACATCTTGCTCTTCTCCATAATTTCCTTCTGTCTGCATGCTTTTCAACAGTGACTGCAGGTTGTTCTGGTCTCCAGGTTACAGTTCTCTTAGATGACCCAACTTCTAAGGGAACTTGTTTTCTAAGCTGCTGCATTATATGTTCCATCATCCTTGTCTGTGCCATTCCTGGGAGGTTTCATTTTTTTTGAAAGCTGTATAGGGAAGCTCAGTCTTTTTGAACTGTCATGGATTAAGGATAGAGGTATCTTCATTCCGTGGTATACAATATTGTTTGGTTTTGGTTTTTTTTTTTTTTAAATGAACCTCAAATTTTAAATAAGCAGTTGTCAACCTTAATATGCAGTTAGCTAGCCTACACTTGAACATCAATAACTTGCTGTTTTAGCATTGAGAAATATTTGTTCTACTTGAGAACTTCTCTAATGTATTATACTAAATACCTTCTGATTTATTTCTTAACTTTCTTTATTTCTGCATGGGTCAGCTTTTTGTTCTACATTACTCTACTAACCTTCCATCACTGATAATTGCATAACCGGAGAATTTAACCCCAAGTATCTTGATTTGGGAGAAGCTTTGCTTGAATTACATAGCAATTTCTATGGCAGTTCTGCTTTACAATTGGTATTATTCCCATGATTCTTTTAAATTACAATACTAAGTGTCCTCAGTTCACCAGAAGGCTTTGCATGCTCTGAAGGGGTGGGGTCTTTTGCTTGTATGTGTTAATTTTCTGTGTCTGAGCTGACTGTCAGAGGTGAAACAAAGACTCGAGATAAAAAGAAACAAAGACTCGAGATAAAAACAACTTTTTCCCCCATAGAAGAAAAGTGACATCAAACGAATTTTACAGAGAGAATAATATACATGAATAAAAAGATATTTGAATCAAAGTGCAGCTTTGTATGGAAACACTTCCACGTTTCTGTGGAAATGAGAGGAACTGTATTGCAAGAGGTCTCCCTCCCAAGTTAACCACTTCAGTTGTAGTGGATGAAGTATTTGTGACAGAAGTAAAATAGGAATCAAGCTGGACTTAATCTGTGTCTTTCTCGGGTTCAGATTGCCCGTGTAGGAGATAACAAAGAGCAAACTCTGAACCTTCTTCTTTTTTTTTTTAAGAAAAATTGTCAAGTCTAGCTTCTTGCTGTGTTACAAATGTACCTGTCTGTTTATTAACAGTTTTTGTCCTAAGGAGCCTTTATTCCTGACTCTTCTGCTGGTTAAGTACATTTGCTGTTAAAGCAGTTGGTTACATTGAAAAGAAGTAGCAACATCTCAAGAATACCAAAAGTGATATGCTGAAGAAGCACTTGTTTGAGTCCAGATGGGAAACTGCTACTCTGTAGCAGCCTGAGAAGACAGTCAGGAAAAATAGTTTTGGTGGTGCCTTACAGAGGTTTTAAATCTTAAGGGGCATGTCAGGAAAAGATCCATGATGAAGTACCCTTCCTTATCACAGGTGCTACCCATGCAGAGCTCCTCCATGTTAGATGTAGATAAGAGCTTGACTAAGGGAAAACTCAGTTCTGTGAGAAAGTTTGGGTGGTTGTTTATTTGTTTTTTTGCCCCTGTTGTCAGGGGCAGAAGCATCTCTGGAAGATGCGGATCACAACCCCCAGTTTCAACCTTATTGTACTTTTTTCTGATTCTTAAAAAACCCAACTGATTAGCAGTGACTTCAGATGTAACTCCCCAAGTCCGTCAACTTCAAGGTGATATTGTGGCCATGACCCTTTGTGTGTGCAGTTTGTCAACAGAACTCAATAGCAGAGAACACTACCCTCTTCATCCAAGCACATCCCCGTTCTACACTGTTCAATACATAGTATTTTATCTATAGCTCTTGAAATCTGAAGCAATTTTATGGATCACAACATAAAATAGTCCGCTTCAGGCATCTAAGCTTATCATGACCTGTTAAATTCTTATTAACCTTCTGATTCAGACTTGACTCTTTTTCTCCAGTTTGTTGTATGAAAGTGTTCATATCTAAAGACATCCTTGGAAAATGTGTACTTTAAGCTGGCTCTTTCATGGTCACATACCACCAATATGGATTTTTGTCTTCTGCAGTGTGTTGAAGAAGTGTATTGTGGACCGTTGTACTGCAAAAGTAGCATACAAAAAGTACTGAGTTTTAATATTGAAAATCTTACACTCCTTACAGTGAACCGCAAGCCATGTGCTATATTGAAACAGCTAATCTTGACGGGGAGACAAATCTTAAAATACGACAGGTAAAACAAACTGAATTTCACCTTTTTTTTTTTCCCCATTTAGATGTCTAGTATTAGCTACAAAGCAGAGTCTAGCTTGCATGACAACAACACAAGTACTGTTTTTTAAAGAAAATAAAGCATATCTCTTTCCAGGTGACTGTAAGGTACTTTTTCAACAGATAAAAACCTAAGCAATAATGCTTCATGTGCAAGTGTAAGGAACTAATCTGGAGGAAGCCCACAAAGGCAAATAAAGCAGACCTTGGCAGTGTTTTGCTGAAAGTCCAGTAAGTGGAACTGGAAATGGTATATTAAAAAAAATAAATTAAAAAATCAGCTGTGCTTGTGATGAGTTGCAGTTTTTGCTGTCACAAGTGCCAGTCTGTCTGCTTCTGCCTCTCGAGTGCTGAAAAGGACCTTTTATATGTTTAAAAGAATTTGTTCTCTCTTTGTGGTTAGTAGAATTTATTTGGATCTTTCTAGTTTTGTTGAAGAAATACTGTTAATTATGATGTTTAGAAATAGTTTAGAATACTTGCCTCCTTTCATTACAAAAAAATGAATTTGGATTAGGATTTTGACATGCAGATTATTTGTTTTTAAGAAGCTGTACATTAGCTGCTTGTTTACTACCGTTGTAGAAATGTGATTTACTGTTGGATCAGCCCAATAGATCAGATCTTGAGTTCCTGTCAGCTTTTGCTTGCTTCAGAACACTTGCTTAAAACACACAAATAAGGTTGTGGAGACTTTTAAGGTCTTATTCTGGCTTGCAGTGCTGCAGTCAAAATCTGGCAAAAGAAACACTAAATGGATCACTCTTAAAGTGGAGGTGTTCATAGATGAAAAGCAATTGTGTTGCATATGCACTGTGAGATGGAGTAGCAATGCACTAGAGTTGCATGATGGGTTGATAATTAACCTTGTGTAGGATCAGAGCATAATGGCTGCAGTGACCCAAGAGAGACCACACTTAGGAGTGACTATATTTAGCAGCAGTAACACATCAGCAGAGATATACTTTGAGAGAGAAGCTAGGCCTGTTTGTACTGCTTGTCTCCTACTTCCTTCCTCCTGCACATGTGCAACTTTGTGCTTTATGGATGGGACTTTCCTCTTGGTTACAGAGAGATCATATAGGTAATATAACTCTCTTGTGTAGAGGGATTTAAACCAATCCTATATAAGCAGGTTCATATGTGTCCGTAATGAATCTTCCTTGCAGGGTAAGGTTATTGAATACCTGTCTAAAAACAAACAAACAAAACAAAAAGCTGCCAACAAATCCAACAGAAAACCCCCACATGTTTAATTACATTTGATATCTTAGATGTTGGCAGAACACACCATTTTTTGAGGTTGCCTTCTAATAAAAATTTTTTATAAGAGTCTATTTTGGGTTGATTTCTGCAGGGATTGTCTCAAACTGCTAGTCTCCAGTCAAGAGAAGAATTGATGAAAGTATCTGGAAGGATAGAATGTGAAGGACCCAACCGTCATCTTTACGACTTCACTGGAAACTTGCGCTTAGATGGTCAAAGGTATTGACTTGACAACAAAGCCATAAATTCATTTGGTTAGGAAAAAAGCTTCCTGTGTGCTTTTAGTCTGCAACACTGAGTACGTGGATGTTTTTGCTTGGAAGGAGGAGGGTAATAACAGTTGTTAGTCAGAGCATCTGACAGTATAAGATAACATAGTTCTGTCTTCCTATGGAGTCTTCTGCTTGTTGTGGGAGAGTTAATTTCTTTGGAATTGTAGTAGCCTTTTTTCAAAAGTAACATCTAAAGAGAAGGAAGAGCGGGGGAAATGATTGGGGTTTTTAGGGCCTTCTTGTTACAGGAGTTACACAGAAGAAATGGGAAACCGTTCTCTTTCAACTAGAGCCAAAGGCTGCACCAAGTGCAGAGCTATACAGAAAAATGATCCCAGAATCAGCAGTGTTTATCAGTGTGACTTTGATCTGTTGCAACTCCTGAAAGAAAAAACTTGGGTTTAGTACTTGAATTCATAGAACTTGACAGGTTGTTAGGAACACACAGGTTTCATCTGGCTGTACCTGTTTCCTGCACAAAAACTGTATTCCTTGGGCAACGCAGCTGAATTGTGGCAGATGCAAGAATAGTAGATCACCACTGGCATCCCACTTGAAAATCACACAGGTAGTACAGTTTTCCCTAGATGCTTGTTTAGTGGCGTATGGGAGGTTATAGTGTGCTTGGAATGAATGGTGTCTTTGCAGGCGTGATGCTTCTCTGTCCTTAATGTGAGAGAGAACGTATTAGCCGAGGTGAAGTGCAGAGTAGGCTTATGGCTACCACATAAGTGCTCAAGTTTTGGGTAACTAGAACAGCTCCCTTGTATCACCTTCACCCTACTGTGCTTTAGTAGGGAGTAGACTTGCACAGGTTTCAGTGGTCTCGAGTTGTGTGGACAATGTAAGTTCATTATATTGCTTTCCTCCTTTTGTGGTTTGTTGTTTTGGGTTTTTTTTGAGGGGTGAGTAAGGCTGAAAGGAAAGCTACTTTACTAAAGCGTTATCAAGAATTGAGATACATATGTATATTTTTTGCTTTGCAGCCCAGTTCCTGTAGGTCCAGACCAGATCTTGCTAAGAGGTGCACAACTGAGAAACACTCAGTGGGTCTTGGGTATTGTTGTGTATACAGGACATGATACAAAACTCATGCAGGTAAAGTTTTTAAGGAGGTCTAGAGCATGTTCTGATAAAGCTGGTCATTTTTCCTGTATTCTACTTATCTTTTGGATTTGAGTTTATGAAATAGTTTGATTCATTGTAGCTGTTTTAGACCTGAAGGCTTTGAGGAATGTAAGGATACTGTTGTACTTGAGATTGCATGTGCCCATGTGTAAATACTTATTGAGGTATTTTTCTCAAAACACTCCAATGTGTAAGTAAAACTAACTGTATTTTAACTTAATTTATCTGGTGGCTGGGCAAAACTTAAAACTGAGGTTTAACAGCTGAGGAGATAGTAGTGACCACCTACAACTTAAGCACTTGGAGATAATTAGGTTAAGACTGCAGTTTCTGTATTGCCTGAATGGCAGGGAGTGCCTGGAGAGGCCGGCAACGTGTATGTTTTTCTCACTTTTGCTCTCATTGGGATGGGTAGCCAGGAGATGAGCATACTAGGTCTTTAAAACTCTGTTCTCCTATCAGTTTTGGAGTCATTAGAAGTATTGGCTGCTATTACTACATTGAGCTTTGTATACCATGTTGAGCTAAATAGAGTTGAAGTAGCAAGTTCTATAATGGACTCTAAAAAGAAAGACTGAGTTTGCCTCTGCAATTTTCTCTTGTATAAGCCATTGCTAGACATTTTTTTTTTCTGCTGCTGTTCAGAATTCAACCAAAGCGCCTCTGAAGAGATCAAATGTGGAGAAAGTGACCAACATGCAGATCCTGGTTTTGTTCTGTATTCTCCTGGTGATGGCCCTTGTGAGTTCTGTAGGTGCCTTATTATGGAACAGAACACATGGCGAAGTTGTCTGGTACCTTGGCTCCAACAGTGAGTATGCAGGCAGTGTACTAGGGATGTATCAGACTGTAGGGCCAGCCATGCCCTTAGCTTTGCTAAATGAGTGAATAAAACAAGAAACAAAGCCTGTTGCTTTTTGGTAGCCCAATTTTTTTTTTAATTTTTTTTTTGAGAATGGGCTCGCAAAGTTGAACTTGCCAGGGAGGCTTCTGTTAATAAAACCTTCTAAAGGTTAGGTAAATATCACAGGGCTACCATCCAGGGAGCAGGGTGGAAACAGAAGAGGGGCAAGAGTTATTCTTGGATATTTGGTGTTCTTTCAGCTCTGTGGAGATACCATGCATGTATTTGTTTTCAGAGCAGGTTGTGTACTGCTGCCTTACATATCATGTCTTGACTGTACCTGACTGCAGGATAGCAGGTATTAGTTTGATGCTGACTTCAACTTTACCTTCATGTACAGAAGCAAAGGATTTCTTGAGCTGTTTTTCAGTCAGAAATGTTGATCTGCTCTTGTAGAGAAAACTGTGAAATGCTAAATGTTATGACTTTGTGTTTATTGGATAAAGTTTCAGTCTTTGGCTTCTGACTTCTGTTATTTTTAATGAGAAAACTGATCTCTTAGTATGCTTATTAAAGGGTTTTATTTGATTTCATTCATACTCCTTGAATTTATTAGTTCAGGTATCTAAGATGGGTCTTATGCAAACACTTAAGGATGAAGTAAATTGCTCTCCAGTAGACTTCTGACTTGAGGGGGTTACATTAGTTAGCTATAAAACGTGTTGTTGCAAACATCTTGAGATGCAGATCTGAAAACGATTCTCTCAAACTGCAAATGGTCTTTCTGTTGGTGATCGCAAAACAGATGGCAAAGGGTATCTTCTGCAGTTAAAGAACTGCAATTGTGATAGTAATGAAAAAAATTCCCGCAGGAAGAGCATGGAAGCGCTTTATTGACGCTTATTTTTTGGTAGTTGTAATGTCTTCTAGTATCAGTAACTTTCAAAGTTTCTTCCCTACCCTGCCCCTTGCTTTTTAACGAGGAAGCTTAAATTGGTGTCTTCCAATGATGGAAGTAATATTGGAGAAGATGAATGGAACAAACTCTTGAACTTGTGCTAATATAAAACAGGTGCAACATGTAATAAATGAGGATGATACAGTAGTCTGTGTAGATGCTTTTTTGTAAATTGAACACAAAATTTCTGTCACTTCCGTTAACTGCCACACATGGGAAAGACACTTTTTCAGGCTAGGCAGGTAGATGTTAAATTTTTGTTAAATGTCTAATTTCTATAAAGATTGTATTGGAAACACCTTTTCCAATATCAAGTGTGCTTCTATTCTTTCTGTAAACTGATCAAAGATACGGAATTAATGTGTGCCCAAACTTGGAGGTGCTTGGGTGTTACGGAGGTGTTTTGTTTCCTCTTGGAGGGGGTCTACTGCCACACAGGGTCAAAACTTCAAGTCTTGCTCTGATCTTCATTAGGCTTCAGCAACTTTCTCTGGCTTTTCTCTCTTCCTACTTTGTTCCCCTGCCTTCTTACTATTTATTTGTAATGCCAAAAACCCCATAGTTGTGGGCTGTGACTCCATTGTGCTGGGTGCTGTGCATGCTGACTGAAGTGTCTCCCTAAGCTTTGAGGCAAGTGAACAGACACAAGCGGAGACTTTGGATGTGAAGAGAGGCTGTGGGCAGCACCACGAACAGGAGCCTTCATCCCATGTCTCTGCTGAGGCTTGTCCATTCCTGCCTGCTGTCTGTAAATGCTTCCCCTTCTCTTTAGGACCAGTTGTGCTGGCAGATTTACTTGGACAACTTGTCCATTGTCACCATTAATAATAGCTCTTCTGCTTAAGCAGGATGCCTTAGTTCATTTACTAGGTGCTTGTTTAACAGTCAACTTGTTCTCTTAGATTTCTTTAGTGTGAGTTAACTTCTCAATTCTGCCAGTACTGGCAGTTTTTACAACAAATTTTAGTCTTCATTTTTTGTTTTCTAACTCCCCTGAGACAAGTAGGCACTTTCTGAAAGGTAAAGTTATGTTACTAGTGATATTGGTGGCTCTTAATTGGGGCAGTTGACACATCAGATAAATCTCTAAATTTGGGTTATAATGTGGAATATCATACTTCTCACCATCTGTTTAGCAAAAATTGTTCAGAAAGTGTTCTGTTCTCGAATATATAGCCTTGCCAATCTTGCCCTTCTTCACCTGGCATAATATGCTGTGTATCCAGGCATGTGTTCTGTGGGTGTTTTATATATGTACTATTAAAATAAATATTAAAAAGGCCCTTATACTAGGCCTCAACACGCTTTGTGATTATTTTAGCACTACTAAATCTGATTAGGCCACCTGCAGAAAGATGATTGGCCCTATACTGTACTGCTCAGACTTCTGCCTGCTGTCTGCTGATGGCTTTATGTCTTTCGGTCCACAGAAATGCTGTCTGTCAACTTTGGATACAATCTGCTGACATTTATAATCTTGTACAACAACCTTATTCCAATCAGTCTTCTGGTGACATTGGAAGTTGTCAAGTTTACTCAGGCTCTTTTTATAAATTGGGTAAGTAACAAGAATAAATGTGTTAATGTCAGTTTTGGAAAGTGACATTAAAAAAAAACAAAAACAAAAAAAACAACAAAACCACCCTGAAGTCTTTACCAGATTTTCTGATGAATTTTCTGATGAATTTTCTGATGCAGCTTCTGGGAAAGGCAGGGAGAAGTTCAGAGGATTTATTCTGTATTAATTCTGTGTTCCGCAGGAAATTAAAAAATTTAGTTCTTGGAAGATCCCTTGTGCAAATGATCACTCTTGTATATTTTAGGCTTTCAGGATGAGAAGGAAGGCTCAGCTCTTTTGGTTGAAGGAGATCTCTCAGCTGACTCATGTTCAGTAAATATCTGTTGTAAACTCTTCAGTACTTCATAGCTTCTCTGTCAGCCACAACAGAGGGAACGACTAGACTACTTTGGGGCTGTGGGCTTTTGGGGGGGTCTGGTGTGGGTTTTTTGTGTTGGTTTTTTGTTTTTTTTTTTTGTTAAATCCTGAGGCTGGCCTCAAGGTCACCTCTGGTATGAATTGTAGTATTTCTGTAAGGAGATGAGTTGGTGGTGCCTCATGCAACAGAACAGTGATCCTTCTGTTCAGGCAAGCTTTGACTTCAAAGTGTGTTTCTCTTTAGTTGTACACCAAAAATACTGTAGTGATGTCTCAAGCTGAACAAATGCAAGAGGAACACCTTGTCTTCGTATGCATTAGTCCTTGGACTTTTGGTGAAGTTGTAGTGGTTCCTCTAAAACACAAATAAATAAGGTCTAATGTGTCTGTTTTCTGAGCTGCTTACAATGTATTGGAGAGTCTTAGCTTATCTGAGAAACTGCTTTTGTTCATATAGCAGCTGTGTTTTGTTTACTCTCCCGATTAAATCTAGGAATAGGAGGAGTTGATTTCAGGGTCACTTAAATTGTCTCTTCAGTCATGGCTGTGGCTAGAGTTAATTGTGCTGTTGTGACTGAAGACCTATGATTAGCATGGCTAATGCCTATTAGAACTTCTTCCTACTGTACTGAATTCTTGAACTAGAGATGAAATGAAGAAAATTATAATTACCTATAATTAAATCTGGCTTTTCTCATGTACATGTAGTATGGAGGTATACTTTGGAAGGGAGGCACGCCTGTTCAGCCTGGGATGCTATGTGTCTCTCAAGCCTTCAGAACCCCCACCAATGGAGTTAAGTTAATCAAGCCAAGCTGGAGCTGACTAAAAGAAGACTGGAGACTTCAGTGTTTAATTTGCATAGCATAGGTCTACTTTTTCTCTCATTTCAGGACATAGATATGTATTATCCTGAAACGGATACACCTGCAATGGCCAGAACCTCAAACCTTAATGAGGAACTTGGGCAGGTAAGACAACATGTTCTTAAGTGTCATGTTTGTGAGATGTTCTGGGAGGATAGAAGGTATGAGAGCATGCTGTACAAAACTGCTTTATTCTGTTGCTTGGTGTCTTGGGTTAATGTGACAGCATTACTTTCATTAGTCCAAGTATTACAAGTAAATAATGAGAGATCACAGGATTAAATATGAGGTCGTAGTTTTAAGTCTGCAAATTGAATCTTTATTTCTTACGTTATCTCTAAACTGACCTTTTCCTCAAGGGTGTTGGAGAGATGCTATGTGGTTGTGATTCTCTATACCAGAGCAGAATGTACAAGACTAAGTTTGGCTGAAGAGCAGGCCAACAGCCTCAGCCTGTGTTCTTAGTTCTTCATATTTCTGACCACCTCACAGGAAATGCAAGTCAAAAATGCAGTTCTATTCCTAATTTAGATTGTGTTCCTTCAAGCATTTCCATTTGCCTTTTAAGTAAAGGCAACTGTATATTAACTTGTAGTTGTTATAAGAGATTAGTTATAAATTCTGCAAATGAGTTTTTTCAAAATGGAAGGGCTTCCCAAAACAAGGTTACTGGAAAACACAACTTTGTCATTGGAATTTTGTAGTACCATTGAGAAATCCTAGGTTTTTTTCCTTGACCACCAGTCATAAGTATGTAACTCAACCACATGAACTTCATAATTTGTGTGAATTTAGTGTTGGTGACAATGTTTATGTATGTAAAAGAAATAATTACTATGTGCTGCTCAGCAGGGTGGTAGTCTATTTTTTCTGCTTAATCTGATTGGCCTTTTCCTTAGGACTGTTAAAAATTGATTTGTAGTTAGATTGCTTTGATGTGAAGTTATCAACCTCCAGATTATGGTAGTGTTTTTGTCCGAAGTAAACTATATTATGTGGCATAATGTATATTGTTGGCCAATATGTTGTTTTCAGAAATGACTTACTAGTGATTCCATGTAACTAGGCTGAATTTTTGGATTCATTAATTGAATTACTTGTTTACAGGTGCATCTTAAATTTTTGTTATATGCTAGAATTATTAATGACTTGAAGTTCCTCAGATATTTGGGTACCCACTTTGACTTCTAACTTACGCAGGCTCCATTTCCAATGCTGTATTCAGCAGCAGTCTAGTGCACAGCTAAAGGATCCCTTGACTGATAGCGTAGTACACTCTCTTGAACTGAATTGCAAATATTGAGGAAAAGCTTTTTGCAACTCTAGACAAAATATGCTGGTCTTTAAATTGGCTAGCTCCTATGTTAGCACCATCCCTTCCCACCTGTTGCTGGCTTAAAATCTTACCTAGTGCAGAGGTGAAACAGTGTGGAATTGAGCTTGCAATTAAGTTTAGTCTGTTGTGACCTGCTGAAGGTGGGAATCTTGCTCCAAGAAGTTGTGTTGCTGTGTTGGCATTGTCTCCAAGTTGTAGCTAAAAGTCATTTGTTTACATTAAGGGATTATTAGCTTGGGCAGTGCTGACTGGCTATGTGTCTTGCACTTCAGGACTGCTCATGACTGGATGCCAGAATAACGCAGCTTATGCTTGCCTGCAGAATACCACTTCGGCTTACTCTAGGATATTTCTTGCACAGGACTGTTTGGGGGAGGGGGGAAACAAACCAAAAAAAAACCCCCAGACAAATTCCTGGTGATTTTTGGAACATAGAATTTCTTCAGTGTGTTAAATTCTAATGATTCAACAATCTTAAGACTCTTTGTTTTAATTTCTAGTCTTCCTGTTTGATGTTAGTACAGTTGAAAGATTTGGTGAATGTTAACATAGCACAAGCAAGTACATCTGTGCTGACCACACTGGAGCCTTGGCAATTGATACCTACTATTTGAGCCTTTCTGCATTTAGAGATAAAGAAGAAATAATGCCATTAAGTGACTTTACTGATTATTTTCCTGTAGCTTTGGTAAGACAAACCAAGCTGTAATAAGCCTGCATTGGCCAATACTGTGACATTTGAGCCATATGTCTCCCAGAATTTTCCTTATTCCTAATCTGTTTTCCACTTTTGAGTTTTGTGACTTTGCAAGTTGAAAATTAGACTTTTTTTTTTGTCTTCCAGGTAAAATACCTGTTTTCTGATAAAACAGGTACTCTAACATGCAATATCATGAACTTTAAGAAATGTAGTATTGCTGGAGTGACATATGGGTAGGTATGACTTTTTTAGAAACTCTGTAGTTTAATCTGTGCTTATTAATGGTACATTTATATCAGAACAGGATTACAACATTCTGTTCTTCAATTTGTATTTTAGTATACTTTGTGGTCTCAGTTAATAGCTTTCATTTTCATGTCCTGCAACACAAATTACGAAATGGAAACCTGGGGAGTACTTTACATGTAGTAAAGAAAACTTGCTTCCTAACTTATCTGATTTAAACTAAACCAGAAGTGTTAAATAACCTCTGTCCTTTCCAGAGGGAAGAAGATGCAGCCCAAGGGTAGTCATGTCAAACATGTCAGTCGTGTTTCTTTGACTTCTTCAGATGAACCAGCATTTCATTACAACCATGTAGCTGTAATTGTAGTTGTAAAGTTAAAGATTCGTTGCATGGGAGGGAATACCCCCTTACTGGTTTTGTTCTGTTTCTGTCAAAAGGATCCCTTTCAGTTATGCCAGTATTTTGTAGCACTTGGCCTTTTGAGTCTTGAATACTAAATCTTTGTTTCTGCTTAGTTTTAAATGGGTAGTCTTAAGATCTCTGTGCAAGTTAGCTACCATGAAATTCAAAGGTTAAATTAGTTACATCAAAAGGCAGAAAACTGAGTTCAAATTTCTGAACAGCTGAACCCATGGTTACAGCATATGTTTGTATGTGTGATGACTCATTGATCTTCACCTTCTACCTATTTTTTTGGCTTGGGAAGTGGAATAAATGTGGTGGTTTGGTTTTTGGTTTTTTTTCCTTTTTCTACTCCTCAGTCACTTTCCTGAACTGGAAAGAGAACGTTCATCAGAAGACTTCAGGTAAATATATTCTAAGATGTTTGTGTTCTGTATAGCAGAGTGGGGACAATTTATATAAAGACTTCTTTCCAATTTGGAACTGGAAGAAGCTCAAGGGAGCAATGTGTTTGAGTAAAATGTTCTTCCAGCAGGAGCCTAATGCAGAGCTGGTGGGTGGTGATGGATCTTCTCTTCTGCATAGAGATGGTGGGTGAGGAATAGGCAGTGGCTGGGGTGGCTTGGATGCATGCTAATGCAGTGCTTATTTATAATTGCAGACAACCAAGTTGGAAGCTAAGAGTAACCTTTACAGTAACCTTACCTTTAGCTAGAGACTGAATGTTGATCTTTGCAATCACTAAGTTCAAAACTGACAAGGAAAAGAAAAGGAACTTCTTTATTAAAATGCTATGTTTTAATAATGAAACCGGGAAGGGGCTTGATTTGGAGGTGTCGCATGTCAAGAGGACAACTCCTTTTTATTCAGAGATTTAATGAGTAGAGGTGATGGGTCTGTCCCATTCCACAAAAAGGAGTGGAAACCCAGAAGTGTTACGCAGGTGTCACTGTAGCATGTTCAGATTAACAGGAAGGGGGAAAGAGCCAGAGAGGGCTGATGTGGCTTTGGCAAATACAGTGAAGTGAGTTCTCAGCCAAGGAACAGGTAGACACTGCTGTTGGCCACCTTCTGATGAACTAAGTCAGGCTTTTCCACTGGTCCATCTCATTGTTATGGTCACCTTTTGGGAAGGTGATATGATATGATTGTATGTTGCCACTTTGGCTGAGATGTGATTTCTACAGATGCCTCTCTTTCGGTATGTTGCTGTTTCCTTCATTGCCATCTTTTCTCTCCTTGTACGCTTCTTTTCTAGTCAGTTCTGTGGAGGAGTTTAAAATTCTGTGGAGGAGCTTAAAATTCTCCAGGTATTAACTTGAAGCAGAACTCTCTGACTAGAGAGGGAGCTTGGGGATATTGATCTTTGACCTATCTTAAAAGCAAGTCACCTTGAAATCAATTACAAGCTGCTTCTCAATCTGTCCTAGGAAGTGTGTTGACACTTGAATCTTCTCAAATACGCTTTCAAGTGTAACCATTTTGGGTTTCTTGCTGGTGTTCTGAAGAAATTATTGCTCATTTTCAGCACTTTGTGCATTACTCATATGATCTTTTCACAATACTTTCAAGGACAGTGGAATCCTACTTTGTCTTTCCTTTGCTTCCCAACAAAATGGATGTAGTAGTAAGACTGGAAATGTTGCCACTGTTATGTTTTAATATGCTTGTCTTGCTCTGCAGCCAGCTACCTCCTTCCACTAGTGAATCGTGTGAATTCGATGACCCAAGACTGCTGCAAAACATTGAAAATGACCATGTGAGTCTACTCTTTGAATATCATGTCTCTTAAACGCCCTGTTCTAGGCCTCTCTGGAGTTGAATGCTGAACAAGTCTAGTTGAGTGATCAAGTTTGCTCTATGGGTGTCATGCAAGCACAGAGTGCAGAAAAAGAAAACAGAAGAGCTCCCCCAACCCCATTCTGCCCACTTGTTTCTTTAATTCAGTAGTAAGACAATGGCATTGCTATGGGCAACAGCTAGCTATAAAATAGCTTCATATATGCTAGTGTGTATGGAAGATAGTGTCTTCTAGCAAATGATGGTAGAAATTGTAATTCTTCAAAAGAAAAAAATACTTGGAGTATTCAAACATACTTACAGTTAAAATACTGTTTTTAACAGTAATCCAGAGCATTGTAAGGAGGTTCTAGGGTGGAGATGCTTTAAATACTGTAGATGTTGGGAATTCCAGTTACGTAAAGGATGTAAGAGATGGGACTTAATTGCAACCTTAAGCTTAGCCTGAGACTGAGTGATTAGAAAACTTAGCCTAGCCAGTTGTGTCATGAAGGGATCTAGTCCTTAGAAGAGTGTCAGTTCATTGCTTATTCAGAAGCCCTGCAGCTATGAAGTGTCTGACTGGACATCAGACAATTTAAATCGCTTGCAAAAAACACGACCCTTCTATTCTGCAGAAGCTGTTTTACAGTAGGGGATCTGGGCATTGGCAAGCACAAACTCAAATGACAAACTCAACTAGCTGATTGCTCTCCTTAGTGTGACTTCTGTAACTGGGCTGGTTAAGTTTAGTATGAGCATCTAAAATGTCGTTATAACATACTGATTTTGTGCAGCAAAGCTTTACTTTCTGTTTTGCTTTACAGTACTTAAGAAGTTGAAATGCAGCATGGTGTAAATGCCTGAAGGAATATTTAATTACTTTGAATGTCACTACGTATTCCTTGGGGTGATAGAGCCTAAAGGTGTCTCCTGTGCTCTAACCTTCAGGATGGTGCCCCTGCCACAACAGCATACTGGTTTCCTGTGTGGCTTTTGTAATCGTCTGTACTGGAAGAACTTCCCACTGCACATCACTTGCAGTTGGGTTGCTTCCTGTTCTTTTGTGTTCTGTTTGTTTGTATATGGCTACAGTTATGGTTTATGGCAGTTGCTGACTCCAGGTACTCCTTCTTTTGAATGGGAGGCTACTGGTTTAGGTGCAGGCTACAGGTAAAGTGTGTTTGAGTTCTTCCTCACTGGCTGTTGCTTTAGGCATCTATACAGGAAAGTGCTTTGTTAGACTTTAATAGACTCAGCAGAAATGACATGTATCAAATGGTCTGTGAGATGGAGTTTCTCATCTAGCCTTGAGATGGCTCTTCAACTTTGGGATATCTCTAATTCTTTGATCTTCTCTGGGTAGAGCTTCCACTTTGGGAGATAGAATATTTGCTGTTGTAGCAGGCAAATAAAGGATTTTGGTAGCTTCCTTAGGTGTCGCTTAGTCTACACAGCTCAGATACATAAATGTTCAGCATGCAAATGTTCTATCTAGTTTCTTTTTGGCTGGCAACTTGAACAGGTAAATACTGTTGTCATTGCACAGCTGACTAGGGCTGAGCACACTGTGAACTCAGCCCTCGGAGAATCAGTGGGGAAACTTCTGGCTGATGAAACTTAAGGTGTACCTTGTGTAGGCCAAAGATATCTTTTGGAGCCTGACTGCTGGAGAGATGGATGCCACCCACTGACAAGTGGTGTGTTTAGCACAAGACACAAGAATGCAAGGACTACATGTGACAGTTTGCTTAGGAAGTTAAGATCCATTTGTCAAACTGCATCAGTAGGATGAGGGCTGGATTCCAGGATAGTGGGAGAGGGAAGTCGTGTGTTTCTAGCCCACTAGCTTTTTGCATGAGGTCGGCTGTTAAGGTGCACAAACTGCTTCCTTGTACTTCAAGCTCCTTAGTGTCTTCGTTTTCATAGCTAGTAGAGAGCTGTGAATGCTGTTTACAGATGCCTGACAGTCTTTACTCATTTAGTGAACTAGGTGTTAAAACCAAAGTGTTGTAGAACAAGCTGCCTTGTGGGGTCAGGTGGTGCTGTACTCAGCTGGGCAATGAATTCCCTTTAAACATTTGCCTTTTGCACCTGCGGTTGTCGATGTGCCATCTCTCACAAACACTCAGTAAGTGCTCATTGCTCTGGTCTTGAAGATTTTATTTTTTTCAGTCCAGTCGCAAGTGTTAGTTTAGAGCTGTCTCAGTGCCAAGTAACTTTTTTTCCAGGTTGAAAACAAAGAATACTGTACTTGTCCTCATGAGACTGTCTTCCATCTGCTAGGAAGGTTTTTAGCATCCTGCATTGCCTCTAAATTTCATAGCTCTTCTGGGTCACTGGTATGTATGGAGTGACTGGTGGCCAAGTCCACTCTTGAGTAACAGTCAAAGACTTATTGCCTCGCAGGAAGTGTTCCAAGGAAAAATAACTTGTCTTGAAAACATGGGGAGCTATTGTTTAGCTTCTCTGGGATTTTAATGTGGAAGGTTTGTCTGCCTATGCTTTTTCTTTGTAACAGCTTCTGTTGGATGAATGGTGCAGCAGTGCCAAGAGTATGATGCTGACTTGTTTCTATAAGGAAAACAGTATAAACTCTTATTAGAATAAGGAAAAGATCAGTTATTTCCAAAAACTTAAAAGAAAGTTTGGCAAATATGCTACATGGTCTTTATCTTGGTGGTTGTGAGTTGCACATGTGCTGTGAATAAACTCACCATGGGGATGCAAGCCTGTTTGGTGTGGGCTTATTTTTTACCCTGATGATATGAGTGCAGGGAAGTAGGTCAAGAAGCAAAAGAACTAAAACTTGGATCTCATCCTAGACTTCTCTATTATCTCCCTGGATTCTCACTGAACTTTTTCCACTAATTCCTATCTGTATATCAACTCTGTTCTGTGGCCCACAAATTACTTCTTGGGCAAGAAGCAGCAGGCACGTTGTATAGCTGCAGATGCATGAGTTGATGTAGTGAGTATGTGTGATGAGTAGTTAAGCATCTGGTCAGGCAGAACAGATAACTGTTGTGCTCATGTTGAACCTTTACTGCAATGAAAGTGTTCAGTTACGTCTCCAGCATGTCTGCTGTTTTTATGAAGTGTGTGGGAACTGAGGCTTTTATCCCATCAAGCTTTGAAATGACCACTATAATCAGCTGATTTTTAATTCCTTAAGAAAGCAGAACAAGAAAAACATATCACTGCTGGTATGAAAAACTGGAATTTAAAATACAGTAGGGGAAAATACATTCAGGTGGTGAGAACCTCTGGGAGGCTTTGGTTCAGAAAGTAACTGTTGCCTGAAAACTGTCAAAACATACTGTTTTATAGCTGACAATTAAATTGTTATAGCTTGGTGAGAAACATCTTTCACACTTCTGCTTTTGCCCTTAATTGTGCATGGGACTTTGGTACTTTAATTTTGCTCAAGTCCAAGGCAGTATCTTTAATTATAGATCATATTTCAGTGGCTTTGGACAAGATAAACTTGCATTTAACTTGGTTGATTCTCAAACACTGGTTAATGTTTTCTTTGAGTCTGTGCCTAAAATATCCTGATCCCCTCCAGCCTTACCAGCTCCATTATTCTAGACATGTCCAATATGGACCGATCCTCATATTGTTTTCCAGGTATTTGAATGAACAAAACAGTAGGAACTTCACATTTCTGAGATGGTGAATCATAATTCTCCCTGTTAATGAAGTAGATGAGTATTCTACTAGCTGTCCTTGGCAGAATGTGCCATATTCATGTAAAATAGTAAGCTCAAGCTGTTAATGTGCCTTAATAGCCCATTGGCCATTTTTAGGCCATTTGGTCAAAAAAACTTGTCAGTCCTGCTCATCTGGAAATACTCTATTTAGAGGCACTGATCTGATACTGCTACAAGTGAAAGGAGAGATGAATAAATATCTTTAACTTCACATGCAACTTCCTTGTAATTTTATCAGACTGTGACCAGTTGGCTAGAATAATGCAGTTTCTGTCTTTGGAGTGAGGAGGCCCAGATAAGGACATGCATGACAAACGTGCAGATACGTAGCTCTGCAGAATGCAGCTCGCTCCCTGAAAGACTGAGTTTAGACTCAGTGTTTTGTTCCCTGTGAGTAAGGGAGAACACAAAGGGATGAACACTTGTTATACAGCTTCCTGATCAGTGGTCTGTGCCTTGCTTGATAATAGATAATGTTGTGCCTTCTAGATAGGGAAACTTTGCTTTCAGTCTAGGTAATGCTTTGTAGATAACAATTGAGAAACTGCTTCCAGAAATATGAGGCTATGTCTCAGTGTGCCTGTAGTTCTCAGCTTGTTGGGCCAGTGTGCAAAGTAAGTTCAGCCAGTGGGGTTTATTGCTGGTGTGCAGGTGTTGTACACCAGATGTTCCATGGATCTTTGAAGAAGGCAGAGAGAAAGGAGAAGCAATTGCTTTCACCCAGAGCTGTTTGCACGCAGGGAGAAAAAATAGGGGGAGAAGGCATTTAAAATGAGAGCTACCTGTGGACAGATGAACAAGAGACTAAAATATGCCAACTTTGTTCCTGCTACAGATGAATAGAAAAGGAAGAAAATGGGGTGGGAAGAAATAGAGCTGAGCTTATTAAATGAGGAAGCAAGGAATGTCTCACAGGGACCATCAGTAAGAATTGGAGTTCTAAAATGGCAGAGACTTGCTTTAATAGAGGAAAATAAACAATAAAGCAGAATCAGTTAACCTGTGGGACTTCTGTATTATGCTGGGGTTAAACTTGGCATGGTGCAAGAGTTGTATTGCCACAGAAGCTATTAATGATATTTCTGTTCACAGTTCTGAAGCAGGAATTTGAATGGCCTATCCTGATTCATGCCAGTGCAACAAATATTTTGTCAGTGCTGGAACAATAAAGAAAGGAAACAAATGACAGCTGTGTGGAGGAGCTGATGTGATAAACTGGGTCTCTGATGATCACTTGCTATAGAATTGGAAGATTGCCATTTTATACATTGTGAGCTGTGAAAATACCAAGATAGCAACAAATTACATTGCTGGCTTGAAAGCAGAAATACATACATAGGAAGGATTAAAATCTGTGACATTACCGGAGACAGGTTGTTTCCAGCTGATAGAACACGTACTATGAAAGTGTGTAAGGGGCTAGGTGACACAAGTTTAAGGAGGACATCAAAGGTCTGCAGCAATGGATGCTGAAATAAGAATCTGGTAGGCTGTGCATTTTGAGATGGAGATAAAACTTTCATTGCTTTCACTGGAAATAATGGAGCAGCAGTAACTTCCTGACCAGTAATTTGCTGTGGACTTAACATTTCACACACTATTCTCTGATTATATTCCATCTGTTCACTTGCTTGAACACAGCCTCTGCACTCCAGCATGTCAAAAGCTACAACTGTTGTTATTGTAGTGGTGTGTGACCATACAATTCAGAAGTTTCTGTATGCAAAGATAAAGGTCCTGTGTGGAACAGTTATTTTGAAAATATTCATGATAAAGTAACTGAAGTAAAACAAGAAAATAAGTATTGCATCTTTAGTTTCTTTATTACTTTGTTCCTGATATGCTTACTTTTTGTTTGTGTTTAACACGTTTGCCAACTGACACTGTTTCATTGCTTTCATAGTAATTCACTTCCTACTAATTAAACCTTGCTATTGCCAGTGCATCCTTCTGCTATTCAAGTACGTAGACTGTGTGCAACATATTGAAAAAACAAACTCAACAATTTTTGCCCATTCTTGGTCTTGGCCCTGAAACAGGACCTGAGATAGAACGAAACTTTGGTTTTGTTTTTGTCACATAGCTTGGCTTGGGGAGAGAAGCATTGATGTGTCTGAGAGCCAGTTGGGATCGTGCTCATCTTACTGCTAATTGTGAGAAGTTCAATTTGAAGTGCCCCTCTAAGAGTGGGAAATGGAGGAATCTTTAATGTCTTGGTAGTTATGTGTGATTAAAGGGTTTTCTAAAATAACTGTGTACTGCATGTACTTTTAGAAAACATATAATACAAGTCTCTCACAACAGAGGATTTTTGGAGGCATGTATTTTTCACTTGAAAAAGTTTCATTTGAACATTGTAGCCTTTTTTCTGTTGTGAAACATTCTGGTGTACACTAGCAGAATAAATTGTGTAGAAGCATCTTTTAATTAACTGTTTAAAAAAACCCGCAAACTTGGATCCTGTTTTACTAGAATCTTGTAGGATTCTTCATCTGATCTTGTTCTTAATATTACAGTAGTAGGGTTTTGGCCTGACCTTGTGCTAACAGCTCTTGTAATGATCTTGAATTTGTAGTAGCTCTGTTAAGACAGTATATGCAAAATACGCTATGCTAATGAAAACTTTGGAATCTAGATGATATGTTCATATGCAAAAATTTTGTGAGGGTTTGCCAAGTCAGCTAAGGCTTCTGTGAAGGCAGAACTGGGAAGTTTATGTCTGACTCAGTCACTGAGCAAACAACTGCTGTGATGCAAGATACTGATGCTACCAAGTGTGGATGTTAGGAATGCAGCAGAGTTGAACATCTGTTCCCTTCAGTTGTTTCAGCCAAGTGTCTTAAAGATCTGTGTGAACTGTGGATGAATTTAGTATGGCAGGTTGTGAGCTGTGCAGCTGAGTACCATTCCTGACTGCTGTGAGACCAGAAATGCTGTGCCAGAGGCAGGAGTGGAAAGGAGTGAAGAATGGGATGGGGGATTCCATTTCCAGTCGCTATAGCTACATTTGCCACAATTTGCTGATCAGGGGCCTGTGATTTACGTGCCGTAGCACCTTCAGTGAGCTGTAGACCTGGTGTCTCTTCAAGCACTTTGGAATGGCTGGTGACTACGCAGTATGTGCACAATGTTTCATAATGTGTGTTCTCGTGATGCTGAATGTGTAGGGACCATTGATCAAATTTCTGCTTGGCTGGATGATGTGTTCCTGTGGAAGAGCACATGATGTTGCCTTCTACTGGCTCATCAGCTGCTGTCAGCTTGGATGTTCATCACTAAGGGTGCAGTTGCAATGAGTTTAATTCTGGTGTGGTTACTGTCAATCTGTTGAAAGCTGTTGTGGAAGCTACCAAAGTAGTATTCCCTGTTGCTTGATTATTATCAGCATCTTGTGGCAGTCATCTTTGCCTGTATAAAGCTTGGGGTGATGCAAAACTAGTGCTTTTATGTTTGGGGGGATGGGGGAATATTCTGGCTTCCCAGCTCTCTGCAACTTAAGTGAGGTCTTTATCATTAGCGCTCTACTTCATTAAAGCTGGCCCTTAACTTTGCTGTATTGATGTTCTGGGACCAAGACAACTACCGTAAATAGAGAACAGAGTATTTTTTTTTTTGTCTGTGGTACTGAAGAGGTCTTCTCAAGTTAGTGAACAGCTGCCTCCCAGTCTGTGTGTAATACTAAACCTGACTCTTCTGATGTCCTGTCTAGCCCACAGCTGTGCACATACAGGAGTTCCTCACTCTGCTGGCCGTGTGTCATACTGTTGTTCCTGAGAGACAAGGAAATAAAATAATCTACCAGGCCTCCTCTCCAGGTTGGTCATTGCTTTCTTTTTTGGGAGGGAAGGAGTGAGGGAGTAGGTAGAAGGAAGGTCCAGAAATTTCCATAAAGGTCATGGATTTTGAAAACAAGATGTCCCCCATGATGCTAGCAGTAGATCTGGCATCTGCTGTCATTAGTGCACACTGCTTTTGAATGTCTCCCACAAAATGTCCAAGTCCGTGATGATTCTGCAGAGCTAGGCTGGGCTTATGATCCTTTCTGCTCTCGTGAGACCTTCTACTCTAGCCTTTCTGCAGGGGTGAAAAGCAAAAGTAAAACTTCTAGTGCATAGAGCTGATCTATGGAAGTACTGATTTGTTTCTGCAGGAAGAGTTACTTGCTTTATTTGGCATGAGTGTAAACTGTTTTTCTTGATCTAGTAGATTCCCATCTTGTTCTGTGCAGATACAAGGTGCTGATACATGATACAATACAACCAAGAGCAGAGTCGTGGCCATATTTGGGCCTGCCCTTCACCCATTTCTTCCTTCTTTCAGGTAGCACAGAGGTAGCAAAGGAGGTAGGCAGGCCCAAAATGCAGAACAGCAGGGCCCTGCTCACCATCAAATTTATCTCTGTTACTGAGGATGTTTCTAGAATTGTTGTAGTGATGTATTGAGTGATGGAGGAGTATCGTTTCTGATTTATGTCCTAATAGAGTGCCTGAAGAGCCCATGTAAGGCAGCTCTGGTCACAGTTCATGAGCTGTGAGGAGACAAGGGAGCTTTAGAGACATTAGGGTTGCTTGAGTTGGGCACTAAACGCACCTATATGGTGGCTGTGCTTAATGTTGCTTGCTCCTTAATGAGGCTCTATAACTACCTACTAGAGGTAGAGGTGTTGGCTCTGGTTTCAGCTGGGTTATTTGACCTCTGAATGACACAGCCCAGTTCAGTCCCCAGAAGACAATGCTGGATTTCTATAGCACCTGATCTTAGTGCCTTTACAGCAGGAAAGGGATTAAATGTATGTTTTAGGAATTCAGAATAACATAGCTTTGATCTTGCTTTCAGAACAGCTATTTCCCCCTTTTCTTGTAGAGAAGTATGTTTTGTCCACACCAATAGAGTTTAATGCTTCAATAATTACAGGACGTTTTATACAGGTTGAATATGAAATTTGTGTAGTTGATATTGCATGGCCTTTGTAGGACTAAAATGTGGATGTTCTTCTGGAAGTGTGTGCAGATCTACTCTACAGGTGGCAGAGTACATGGGAAAGGGGGCTTCTGTGTTTTGGCGGTGTGGCAGATTTAAGTATGGGCTTTACAGGCCTCTTCTACACACCAGATTAAACCTAAGCTTTTCTTGTATTGGCAGATGAAGGGGCTTTAGTGAAAGGAGCAAAAAAACTTGGTTATGTCTTCACAGGACGGACTCCACATTCGGTTATTATTGATGCGGTAAGTAGTAAATGCATGTGGCACAGACTGCCAAGCTCATGCAGAGCATAAATGTCTCCTGTGTGATTCTTTTAAGTTACCCTTTACAGGGCCTTTAGGGTGCTACATGCAAAAGGCTTTTGCAGACTGGGAAAAGTTGTCTTACTCTGTTTTTTAGATGCAAAGCCCTTTGCCCTTTTGTGTGGCATGGGCAATAGGAAGTTGCAAGTGACAGCAGTTGTGCCTGAAGAGTATTTCCCTTGTCTGGGAAGCACAGATGAGAACACTCACATTAGAAGGAAACTTAAGTGTCTGGGAGACTTTCTATTATGTTTAATGGTTACTGTATTTCTGAATGTTTGATTTCTTGTATTAAAATGTAATTTTTCTTCTGAGTAAGATCTTCTGTAGAAGATGTATCTGCTTAACAAGCTCTGTATGCAGGGATGTATAGTTAATAGATTAGAGTTGACATAGGCAGTCTCAAACCCACGGGGTCACATTCTGACTTAAGTTGCAGTCTAAGCTGAAGTGGCTCCAGATTTACACAGGTGTAGCTAGTAGGGTGGTTATTAAGAATAATGGATGTATTTTTGTCCTTCATCTCAGGTGCATTCACTTTCAAGTTTCTTGGTACACTACTAAGCCTTTAAGCACTTAAAACATACATCTTCCTGGGACTTGTCACAAACTTTTTACAACTTCTCAGAAAACTGCTGCTTAGTTTAAAGGGGAAAAGCTTAGGATGAGCAGTGTCATCTAGAGCTATCTAGGCTCTTCTCTCTTCTGTGGGAAGACCCAGGCCCACCTGGCCCAGTTTTATACTCATACGTGCCAAGTTGGGAGCATGGTCAGTCTCTAGCCAGGAACAAAAGCTATCATTCCCAGAGGTTCCTGTCTCTCCTCATTGCCTAAGTCAGTGGCAGTACATGTAACATGGGTTTGAGGTGGCTTTTCGTCTTGGGGTTATTGCTGAATTGATTTGTGCCTTGTAGGACATAACTCTGTACTGCAATTAGTTTTTGCTACAGCCCTTTCTTTAACCACGTGCTACAACTACCACTGGAGTTTCAAGACTCCAGTAACTCCCACTGCTCCTTCCATCTGTTGTAGAACAAGAAAGGCAAAGACAAGGTGTTTTGAAATCCTTTTGCTTTCTGAAGTTGCTCATGTTCAACCCCAGTAAACAGTTGTTGATGATAACAGGGATTACTCCTCAGTTAATCATTTTTTGCCACAAAAAAATATTATCTAATATGCTTGTAAACTCAAGTAAAAGAAATGCTAAGGCAGTTCATACAAAGGTTATTGTAATACCAGATCCGGATGGCATGTTTACATTAACTTGGAATAATGCTCACTGTCTGTAATATGTCTCTTAGTTGATAGCTGTTAGAAGTAAATATGCAGCTTAACTTTCAGAGCATGCTTACCCTTCTGGAGTAAGATATTCGTTCCTTGAAATGGTGTAAAAATAGTAAATGGAAGATGCTGCAATGCTAGATATTCAAGTAAGATTAGAATGCCTTCATTGAATAGGGCTCTACCTCATTTTTACCAGCAGAGGGAGCTATTATCACATCGTATGTACACTGGGATGTGTGAACCAAGGTGTTTAACCAACTTGCATGTTTGCACATGTAACAATATACTACAAATTATACTTATAATAGTACATGCTTTCTTTTGTAGCTGGGAAAAGAAAAAACCTTTGAAATTCTTAACGTGCTGGAGTTTTCCAGGTAAGTTTTCCTTTAATGGACTAAATACAGGGTAACAAGAAAACCATTTTTGAAAACATGTTATTGATAATAAAAAGATACAGCTGATGCAGTAGGAAAGCTGAACTTCCCTAATTGTGTCCTGCCCCTCCTTCTCCTCATTTCCAACATAGGACTAATACAAAGATTCTTACAAACTGGTGGCTGTGGCACATGAGTATGAAGCTTTCCCCTGCCACTCCAGCTCTGTTGGCTTACTGAGAAATTGCTGCCCTGGAAGTGTCATTCTGTGCCTCATTGATTTTCTGATGTGTCATTTGTCTACTTCAAGAACATGCTTTGCGACTGAGATTGCACTTGTCTAGTGCTTCTGTAAATTACTTGGTTTTGAGTAGGTGGAATCTACAACTGGAGGACTTTTTGGTGCCCCTTTAAGAACCACTCTAGCTATGAAAAACTAGACCTTGCAAACATTCTTAACTTGTCAGGCTAGTTAAGATGAGCAAGGAACTTTGTGTGATGAAACAGGCCCCTAAATGACTGGAGATGGTAAAAGGTGCTTTCTCCTTTTCAGTTGATAAAGTTTTGTCAGTTTGAATGGTGCTAGTCAGCAGGCTTTTTTACTGTTTTTTTTACTCTTACTGTGGCTTAAAGCCTTGGAGTCTTGTTCTCTGCTATCTTTAAGTTGGCTGGTTCTGCTCAAAATGGAGTATGTAAAACTGCAGTCAGAATATTTGGGTAGGTAGTTTTTCTTGTGTTCTGGCTTGCTTTGAAGATTTCTCTTGGCTACTTTACCCTTTTCATTCAGAATATAGCTACTTGGGCAACTTGTGGGGATATCTAAAATAGTACTAAGTCTTTTAGGGTTTGACAAGTTGACCAGTACCCTGGTGTCTGTAGACAGGAGTAGCTGTAGCCATCATGTAGCAGAAAAGAGCTGGTTTAGCTCTTCCCTCTGTGTAGCAGCTTCCCACTTGACCAGGGAAGGGAGTTCCTATAATTAGATTTCAAAAAGCACATGGAAGTTTCTTAGTGTCATTAGCTTGCTGCAGAAATTTTGGGCACAGCTAATTACTGTCCTTTCAGACTTTCTTCACAAAGTCTTAGAGACTGTTTTGTCTGACAATACGTGCCAAGAGCTTACTTTCTTACATATGGCTCTTGAGCCCTGAAAAGGGGCTAAATTTCCCAGAGCAACTTCAGAGCAGGAGGAAGATTGCTCTACACCCTGATCTGTTTGTACATATTGGCAAGCAGGCAACGAGGAAGGAGGATGCTTTTGAGGTCTCCTTTCACTAAGGAAAAGAATTCTATGAAACCACACGTTCTTAGGGTTCTCTTGATGAGAGTTGATTTGCCTCTGCCTCTTACAAGCTGCATTCTTTTCCACTGGCTCCTTTAAAGCCACTTGATGGATAAGTAAAATGCCAAAACTGATCTTTTTTTAAAAAAAAAACACACAACAAAACCAAAAAACAAACCTTGCCCACCTTCCTTTGTTAAACATCTGTGTATGGTATGCTGCTATTTACCTTTATTTAAAAAAAAAAAAAAAATTCTCCAACTTGACTGTCTTAATATGCAGCCCTACTCAGAGGGTCTGACTTTGTTCTATATAATCTCAACTAAGTAGGTCTGATTAGACCAATATAAAGAACCTATAGGGAGGCCAAGAGCTGGTGTATACCACGATTCCTTTCTATGACATTTCTGCTTTCTTTTGAGTTAGGAGGTTAAATAACTGCCTTTGTTGGTGGATTCTTATTCCAATGTCTGTTATGCCTATAGTAAATACTCTATCAGCCTTAATGATTCCATTTCTAGCCTGAGTCCCCAAAACAATTTTGCTTGAGGAATAAGGAAAAGCTGAGAAGAAATGTGATGCATCTTCTTTCAAGAAGATTTTTGTGCCATCTTTCTCTTTTCCAAATTCTTGCTCATATTTAGGTGCAAGTATGTTCTGATTGAGTGCCTGCCAATGGGAGCCATAGGGCTAAAGCTGGAAATGGGTAATTTATTTCTCCTTGCTGTGAAGGATTGTGGGGGTCTTAAGTTACTACTGTTACATCTCACGTTATTTCAGATGCAGTAAATGCATCTGAGAAAATTCACTGGTTAGAACAGGACTTACTCTTCATCACTATGACTAATGAAAGCAAATATTTTTCTTTCAATAGCAACAGGAAGAGAATGTCAGTGATAGTTCGAACTCCAGCAGGACAGCTACGTCTCTACTGCAAAGGGGCTGTAAGTAATTATGCTACCTAATGGAGAACTAACACTACCAGTTATTGTTTCAACAGCTGTGGCTGATGCTGGCATTTCATGTCTCATACATAATACTGGTTGGCTTTCTGTTTAGGGCCAAGTGATTTAAGAGATCTGTCATTCCTTCTCTGACTTTTTGCAGGCAGGAAGGTTGCTAGGCTTTCTACTACCCAGTTGAAATCCTGAAACTAATGGGAGCAGTACCCTTTACTTAACAAAGTCAGGATCTCACCCAGCTGTGTAGCAGCAGTTTAGGAGCTAGTCTAAATGCTGTTGTCTGAATCTGTAATACTAAAATCTGTTCTCAAGTGCTTGGCTGTTGATACAGCTCTGTCACATCTCTCCATTTGCTCTTATTTGTCATCATGACTTGCACCATGTTGTGCTTCTGTCCTCACTGACAAGAGCAATAACTTGCCAAAGTACAAAGGCTGCAAAACTAGCATTGGCCATAGCCAGAGAGTGGTTCTAATTTCAATGGAAAACTGTGGAGGTGGCTTTTTGCAACAGGGAAAACTATTTCAGACTTCTGTAAGGATCTGGTTTACTTGAATTTGTCCTGACACAGAGGTCTGGGTGCACTGCACTGTTGCTTCAGTTTAACTCCCCTGATTTGATAAAGATGTGCCAGCTTCATGCTGGTGTGGTAGGAGTGAATTAAGCCCACTGTTGTGTGCAGTATTTCAAAGTTGTATGTGTAGTAGGACTGCACAGATCTGCAGCTGCTTGTTGCTCATACCATGCCTAAGTTGATACTGTTTCTTGGAGTGTGGCACTGGAAGAGATGGAGAACAGGAGAGTTAGTAGTAAAAAATTCCATGCTGTCTTCCATATGAGCAGGCTTAGCTGTCTAACAGAGCAAAAGGGTTGTAGTAATTAGTGTAATCTGGTGTTTTGTCAGGTATGTTCTGCTGCATCTGGCACTCATCTGAAGTGCAAGTTTGGTGCCTGTTCTATGTGAACTCTTCCGCATTCTGATAGTGATCTCCTGTCCTGTCACTTCTATCATAAATTACTCGTTTGTATGCTTGTGTCTAATCAATGATAGGTGTAGGCCTGTTTACGTAGCTTAAGAGTACACATTTGAGCAAAAGTAAGGTTTCTGTATTTTATGTGTGTGTAGCAACTTGTCCCAGTAGTTGCAGAATAAAATCCAGAGACTCTAGATACAGAGGTGATGGTGCTGTATTTTCATTGCAGCTGTTACCTGGGCCTTTTCAATTGCTGTTTGATTTAGTGATCAAGAAAGCTGCTGCAGGAGGAAGGTTATTTCTGAGAAAATTTTGTGGTAGAACCTGATCAGTGTTTCTGCCTTTTTTTTTTTTTTTTTTAACATCGGTGGAAATCTTTTTTAGAAAGGATTGCCAGAAGCTCTCCTGCATGGGACTACAATGTGTACTGAATAAGACCAGACACTTGTATTCTCTGAAAATCAGTGTATCTGCTTAGTAATTCAGAAAGGAGTGTTCTGTACTGCCCAGTAATGGGCACCCCTTTATGGAAAGAGGGAGGAGGGCAGAGTGTACTTCCATCCTCATTGTTTTAAGTGATGCAGTATCTCTGCTCTTGGGCACAGTCCGGATGACATACTCAAACCAGAGTCTCTAAACCCCAAATGTATTGCTTGTAAATATAGTCTTGGGTTCTGTTATTAGTAAGTCCACTCAGGTTACTTCATTTGAGCTTGTAAATATACAGATGGAAACTTCATATGTAGACTTACTCTGTTGTAATGAATTTGGTTTTAATAGGATAATGTAATTTTTGAGAGGCTTTCAAAAGATTCCCAGTATATGGAGCAAACACTGTGCCATCTTGAATACTTCGCAACAGAAGGTAAGAGAAACAGCATGTCATGAGAATTCAGTTTATCAAATTATTTGCAGCACATTCTGCATGGTCTAAGCTTTGCAGTGCCAAATAAGATGGTTATGAAGATAAATTAATACGCGGTGTGTAATCAGCATATTAACAACTCTAGGATAATTTTAAGCTTAAGGAAGTTTGTGCCCTGCTTCTGTGCAATTTCAGTAGGGAAGTGGAATTTAGAAGGAAAAGATGCAGTTCTCTGTGCCCATAGCGAAGGGAAAGGGTATGACTTGTATTGCCTGGAATATGTCAATTAGATTGGAGTTAGAGGTGTTTTTACCAGTGTAGAAGTCGGATGATAAAGTCCTTGGCTTTATGAAGCAGAGTGATAATCTGAACATGCTGAAAAGCCTGGAAGACCAAGATATCAAAGATGACCTGAAATGGTCTGTAAGGCCTTTGTGACTGATGTAATGCCTCTGTTCACAAGGAAGTACTTAGTTTTGTTCCCTCTTCTGCAGCAGCGTAAGATATTTGCATTCTAGTAAAACCATGAACCACTGGTTTTCTTCCTAAATCTGGAAAAAAAGAAAAAAAAAAATTTTTTTTTTTTTTTGCAGACTGCCACATTCCCAGTAATGAAATGTTTGTATTTTATGGCAGAGACTCCTTTCTGCTTGACTCAGGCCAGGAAAAAAAAAATCATTAGTTCTGTATGTTAATTTTTGTCAGTGGTCTAATAAAATGGTTTTCATACTTCATGGGCCCTATTCTCTTTTGTGCATGTGTAACTCCCATTAATAATGTGAGTTACGTATATACACTGAAGGAGGAAACAGTCTTTCTAAGAGGAAATGTAGGCTGTGCACTATGTTTGACTAAGTAGTATCTCCCATCACAATATATAGCCGGTTCTTTAATTTGATCTTTTTGGAAATACATGAAAGCCAAGCTTGCTTTCATACTCAAACTAAAGATTAAAGATGACACTTTGTTGCTCTAGTATGGCTAGATTGCAATATTGAAAATCAGGGAGAATTTTGTGCCCATTAGGGTCTTTCTTGATTTGTACCAACATTAGTGACCTAAATGAGCTAGACTTTTTGTTTTACATTTGTAAAAACCCAAATGCTTCAAAAATGTACAAGGAGATTTTCTCAAATCCAGAGTTTAACAGTGTGCATGAAAAGCTACTGTTGTTCCAATGAGAGGGTTAGAATCTAGCATTTGTTAGGGCATTAATGATATGCTGATACTCAGTCTAATTTCACTGTGTGTAATGGCTGTTGTCTTCTGATTTGCAGGTCTGAGGACTTTGTGCATTGCTTATGCAGATCTGTCAGAACACTCTTACAGAGAGTGGTTGAATGTCTACAATGAAAGCAGTACAGTTCTGAAAGATAGAACTCAGAAGCTGGAGGAATGCTATGAGATCATTGAAAAGGTAAGATGCCTACTTTTTTGATTATCAGATACAGATTCCCTTACGTGTGTCTCTTCCCATGGCATTTGGGCTTTATACAGTAAAACCAACTGTTGATTTCATTAATGAGAAACTGAAAAGGTATTCTTAATTGGCAGCCTGTTCAGTCCATAGACCTCAAGTTTTAATTCATAAATCCGAGACAAACTTATGTATAAAAGGTCATTGCTACTTAAACTCTTTTCTCACATTCTTTTTATCTTGTTGTCTTGTGTAAGGTTGATGTAACTTGACAAAGATAACATATAAAATCATCGTGTTGCACAGAGTTCCCATGTACTACTACTACAGGAAGAGAAATTTGTTCCTCTTTATACAGCAGTCACAGTTCAGGTTTTCTGAAAGGTGTTGTATTCACTGTAGATGAAAAAAAAGCGCTCACCAAGGCCTGTAGTCGCATGAACTGAAAAAAGGTGAAAAACTGTTCCATGCAAGTTGCAGAACTCATAATTCTGGAAGGGGAGAGCAGGTATCAGAGAACCATTTTGAAATGCTGTAATCCCACAATGAATGAAATGTTAAAATATCAACACTAGGGGCCAGTGTTTCTTTGATAGTTGCTGTTTTTACTGCTTTCTGACATGCTGGTCGTCGCACTTCTCACCTACGCTTGTTCATGCTCTTTTCCTTTGGTTCATTCACTCATTTTATTTAGTGGTTTCTTTAAAACACTCTTTGAATTTCAGTCTCTTCTTTAATTAATATTAACAATGCAACTTAAGTTCTGGAGCACTGTTATTTATGTTATTTGGGGCAGAAGAGGGAAAGAGGTCAAGACTAGGATGGGAGCTAACTTTCATGGGGTAACAGAAGAACTCCAAGAACTCTGTAAGAGCTGAAGTTTGGGCCTTGCTTTGTGTTGGTCAGTCCGTAGCAGTGTGGTTATCTAATCCTTGGTTTTGTAGGTTTGCAGAGCTCCTTTCAGGTTTCTGCTTCCTATACTGTGTTGTCATACTCTTGTATTTTCACTGAGGTGAAAAAATGAACATGGCTTGATTCTCTTATCTAAAAATGTCTTCTCAAACCTTAGATCATTTTTGGCCATCTACCTCCTGCCTATTTTCACAATTCTAATATCTTGAAAAAAAGGGGACCCATGAGTGGGTTGTAGAATTGGAGTTTGGACTTAGTGCCATATTGGTAGGAAGTATCCCCTGTGTTTCTTTACTGCTGATGTTTGCTTTCTGGTCATACCAAGGAGCAGGGAACTGTACTTGAAACTTAATTTTTTTTTTTTCTGTAGCTGGTGTTTCCCAGTTTAAATTCTCTGGTCTGTAGGCATTTCTAGATAATAAACTGACTTGTGGCTGTAACATAAAATATAATGTATTTTAACAGGCTGTTTTTTTCATCTAAGGGCTCAAACTAGAGTGGGACAGCTACTTTCAGTGTCGTGGTTTAACCGCAGCCAGCAACTAAGCACCATGTAGCTGCTCACTCACTTCCCCCCTTAGTGGGATGGGGGACAGAACTGGGGGCGGGGGGGAAGTAAAACTTGTGGGTTAAGAACAGTTTAATAGAACAAAAAAGAAGAAACTAGTACTGATGGTAATAACAAAAAAATGACAATAGTAATAATGAAAGGATTGGAATATACAAAACAAGTGATGCACAATGCAATTGCTCACCACTTGCCAACCGATGCCCAGTTAATTCCTGAGCAGTGATCCCCCTCAGGCCAACTCTCCCCAGTTTATATACTGGACATGACATCACATGGTATGGAATACCCCTTTGCCCTGGCTGTGTCCCCTCCCAACTTCTTGTGCCCCTCCAGCCTTCTTGCTGGCTGGGCATGAGAAGCTGGAAAATCCTTGACTTTGGCCAAACACTACTTACACACTGACGATTTCAGCTGTTGCTTATCAACATTCTTCTCATATTGAACCCAAAACATAACACTATACCAGCTACCAGAAAGAAAATTAACTCTATCCCAACTGAAACCAGGGCAGTCAGTCTGAGTGTTGAGATCACTAGATCATAGTACAGGTGCACGTGTAGAGACAAACTTAAACTGGCTTCCTTCCCCACCAGTACACCGGTGGAGGGGGTTCAGCAGGCACAATAGTAACTCCCCTGCTTGAGTAGGTCAGCCATGCCCATCCCTTTTCTGTCATATTTAACTGTTGTCAATGATTTTAGGAATAAAAGACAATCTACAATTGCACACTTGGATTGCATTTGTAACCTTCAAATGTTGTTGGCATTGATAGGGCAAACATTTCATCAGGAGGCTGTAGGGTACTAAAGCACATGATTTATGTAAGTTGTTTCTCCTACCTTTACCAGCTGAATATCTCATTACAGAACTTAAACTTTGTAAGACCTGTAACTCATTCATACAGGTGTGTAAGCTGGCATAACTCCTTCTTTATGCATGCAGAGATTCATACAAGCAGGAGCTGCTCAAGATGCCCTCTTTGTAGAATCATAGAAGGGTTTGGGTTGGAAGGGACCTTTTAAAAAAAATCCTCTAGTCCAACCCCCCCCGCCATGGACAAGGATATCTTCCACTAGATCAGGTCACTCAAAGCTCCGTCCAGCCTGACCGTGAACACTTCCCATGATGGGGCATCCACAGCTTCTCTGGGTAGCCTGTTCCAGTGTCTCATCACCCTCATTGTAAAAAAAAAAAAAAATCCTTCTTTATGTGCAATCTAAATCTATCATCTTTCAGTTTAAAACCATTGCCCCTTGTCCTGCCACTGCAGGCCTTGGCAAACAGTCTTTCTTCATCTTTGTTATAAGTTCCCTATATATATATATAAAAAGGCCACAATAAAGTCCCCCTGGAGCCTTGTCTTTTCTAGGCTGAACACCACCAACTCTAACTACTTCTGTTCATTTCATCTGTTTACACTTGTTTTGAATAATTATAGTCCCTACAAATAGAAGCTGTTACTTTTTGTGTGCAGTTCCTGAAATGATACAGTATAACTAAACTGAGTTTGTATCAATTTCTTTTTACATACCTAAGGAATCATTAAAATGCGTTTAAAGTTAAAATCTGCTGAGTAGATTGTGCCTTTGACAATGTTTATTTCTTAGGTATTTTTGTCTGTGTGACCTTTTTTCGGTAACATGGCCAAATCTCTTCAAGCAGTTGCTTTAGAATTGCATAAGAATGTGGCTAACTCTGTAGTATTAAATTTGTTGTACAAGGCATGTTTTCCTGGCAGACATCTGTATGTAGACTAGAGATACTTGGATTGATTAATGTAACTTGTGTTACATAAATGTAGTGATTATATCCATAAATAGCTGCAATAATTTTTGCTTTGAGTGATTGTATCCAGTCTGTATGTGCATTTTATGGGGGGGAAATTAGTTTAAATGATGTGATGCCAGGTGACTTTTGTTTTGTGAGCTTAAGAAATACATTAACTGTGACCACTCGTTATGTCGCTATGGTGATTAGTGAATACTCTAGTATATATGTTCATCCATAGGCTAGCTTTGGAGTTGTATAACTTCAATGAATTGCTCTTGAAACTTTGCCATCTTTTTGATCAAAAACACGCTGTTCCATTCTGTACCTTTTGAAATGTGAATTGTATGCAGAGGAAGTAGAATAGCCACACCAGAAATTTACTGTAGTGTATATTGCTTGTCAAAAAGTTGTATTAGCAATGAGGCACAACATGTTGTCCTCGATTCCTTTTTGAGTATATTCCAAACAGATGTTTATATTAAGAAAACAATCTCTCAAATTCTTTTTTCCAGGATTTACTGCTTCTTGGAGCTACAGCCATTGAAGACCGCCTGCAAGCAGGTGTTCCAGAAACAATAGCCACGCTAATGAAGGCAGAAATTAAGATATGGATTCTGACGGGGGATAAACAGGAAACAGCTCTCAATATAGGTATCCATCTTTCTGGTTACTCTGAATTTGTCTGAGATGTAGCAGGTAACATACTAGATCTGTTGTGTGGGGTCTAAAACAAAATTAGGCCTGCTTCTTATAGAAGGGTTCCTTGATAGCAGGGAGGCATGTGGTAGCCTTCACTTTGGAGAAGAGGGGGGCAGGGTTTGGAGTGAAGTCTTTGCTCTGAGTGTCAGGCTATATTCAGGGTTTTTTAAGGCAAAAGGGACACTTCTGCTCTTGGTTAAGTGAAGTTCTTGTACAGAGTGAATATAGATAACTCTGCCTTCTGATGGAAACCGGAGAGCTCAACCAGACTGTAATGTTTCAATTATGATGTGCATTATATCAAACTGTTACAGCTTTTTTCTTTCTTACTGACTGCCTTGTCTAGATTTTAATGCAGTTTGGGATATGATGGGAAATATGGTAATACAAAGCGTATAGCTTACAAATTCTTGCAAACCTTGTCTGTGAAATAGGCAGAGGCTTGAACATCCTGCTGTCACCTTATGGCACATGTTAGTCAAGCATGTCATGATTGTCAGTAGAAATGTGTTGCTGCTATTGAGTATATGGATAGAGTTTAATGTGGGTTGTTTTATAAAGGTACAATGTGGACATCCTTGTCTCAAACCTGTTGATGTATATTAACTTACAAACTACCTTCGTTGTAATGCAAAAGAAAGTCTTGCAATGATGTGAACAAAAGAACAAATTATTTACCAGACAGGTGTGCTTGGGTACTGATGTAATAGAATGGTAACCTTGAGTCATAGGTGTTTATCTGACTACCTGATTTTGCAGCATAAAATTGGAAAGTTTTTAGCACTGTAAGTTTTAGGTTTGTTGTTAGAAGCAGCACCTAAACATTAGGTTTTCTTTCAGGTTATAAATGTATCTGGTAGAATCAGTTTATATATCCAACTCTATCTGTAACTTGTCAAATACAAAGATCTTGCTGTAAGGCTGGGCTGAACTGGAGGTGCATATTGTAATTTCAATCCTATAGCAGCTCGATGTAGCACTGCTATTGTGCTAGCCTTGCATTGCATATCCCACATAAGTAGATCTAGTAAGTATTCAAAACTCAAATTCTTCACCCTTTTTCTCACCGTGGATGCTTTGCAAGGTGGGCAACCTGAGTAGCAATACCTTGTGCTGTCATAGAATGCTGCCGTGCTTGAAATGCTGATTTGTGAGCTGTACCTATGCTGCCATCGTGCCATTGCCCTTCACACTACCCTAGTAGCCTCCTAGGAAGGGGGCTATCCAGGTATTAACTGAGTAATAAAGACTTGGTAAAGGAACAGATCCTGATACAAGCACACCTCCCCTTCATGACATCTCTTATCTCCTAAATATAGCATCCTTGGCAGTATAGTGCCCTGATGCTCTTGTATTCTTTTTGATTATTTTTCTCCCTATAACTGGTAAATCTGCCCAGAGGTGGCAAGAGGCAGAGTGGCACTCTGGTGATCTGGTATCTTGCAGAAATGAGTGATGCTTTCAACTTGTTTCTTAAGACTATAACACTGTGCTTATCCCCACTGTCTCTAGTGTGCCCGTGTAAAGTGCCATCCGCAACTGCATTCAGATTTGCAGATTTTAGTCTGTTTAGATGTAAAGATGTAGGTTAAGGGGATCCTTAAAAGCACAGGTTGCCTTCTGTTGAAGGAGCTATTTTTTTAGCCTTCTCAAGCTCATGTTGACCTCAAGATTTTCTAACTATATGAAGAATTTGACCACTAAAGCTTTTTATATGTAGAACTGCATGTAGATGGGTCTGGGTGTATTTCAGGCTCCCCCTGGCAGAACTGTGATGCTCTGTAACGGAACTTATGTTACCTTTAGCAAAACTTCGGGCATTTGCTATTTTTTGTCCCTTTTTTTTTTCTGCTTTGGTTAGTTTAGTGGAATTTAAGAATGTGGTCTGCTTGACTGACTAGAATTTTTGTTTATTTAGGAAAAGTGATTCAAGTTTCATGGATCTTTGTATGTCAGAGTTGGTACCGAGGTGAAACAACTTGCTGAACTGATACAGTTGTAGTAGAAATAAGGTGGATGGCTTAAGTAGATGATTTAAATGCTAGTTATCTGGTTTGAATCACTGTCTGCAGTTTTTGTTTTCTTTAAAAGCAGCGGTCAACTTGAGAGGAGGGAAGCATCATCTTTTGACAAATTAAAAAAAAACAAACAAAACCTTCAGATATTGGCATAAATAAATAAAATAAGTTGATATGTTAACTGACAGCAGCTAACCTGAATACAAGTAAATGAGCTTTACAGAGATTGCTTACTCTGAAGGCTGTGAAGGACACCAGCTTGTCTTGAAAACTGTTTTTTTGTGGTAGCAACTTGGAAAAAATAACCATCTCCCTTATAACTTCTAAATTATCACTTTGTTTAGTGTATAATTTGTTAATAAAACTTGAACTTAATTAGCTTCATGTTCAGTTTGTCTTGAAAGTACAAACATGGGGCACCATTCCAGTTCTCATATACAACCCATTAAAACTGTAAAAAAAAAAAATCTAAAACCCAATCCACATGTACACTTTATGCTTCAGGTGCAAATATGCTATCTGGGGAGTAAAAGGTATTTTCACTTTCTCATTGTGTGTGGAGCTTGTGCTTATGGACTCTGGCTTGCTATATGGCTATGCATATGTATTGAGGTATATTTGAGCTCTTGGCAGCTGCCCTGAGGAGTTGGAGTAGTTTGTTCTTCCAGCTTCCTCTTGATTCTTTGGCCTTCAGAATCTGTGTGTGTGTGTGTCTGTTGTCTCTTAATTGCATTCTTGACTTTTCTGAAGAGTAATTATTGACCTTGCTGGGGGGGATGGTTGCATGCCTTCCACTCAGCCGTGTGCCATCCAATAATTCTGCAGCTGCAGGAGAGGAGGGTGTTCCTCATAAGCTTTAATACTGATCAACCATTTGAACTGTCTGCTTATAGAACATAGGAGTTCCAGGTTCAGAAACATCTTTGAGCATGACATATGGTCCTCAGTTTTTATCAGCTGAAACTGTCCTTAGTGAGTGTCTGCAAACAACTCTAGAAGGCTTAATAGTGTTCTTGTAGCTTCATCATTCTCTTAAAACAATCTGTAGACTCTGGATCTTCTTTGCCTTTCAGTGAGGCAAAAAAAAAAAGGCAGATTTTTGTTTACCACTATCCTGGTGCTCAGCAGGCTTCCAGAAAATCAGAATTGATGGATTTCCAGCCAATAACTTCCTTAGTAAACAGATTGTTTTCTGGGAATGGGAATGTAGTGTTCACTGAGCTGTATCTGTCCTTGAACAAGAAATCAATTCCTACAGTTGAGCTAAGTGCTCTTACATGGAGTATGCATTGATAGCTGCGAGCACTACCTTACAATCACAGAATCATAGAAGGGTTTGGGTTGGAAGGGACCTTTGAAGATCTAGTCCAATCCTTCTGCCATGGGCAGGGACACCTTCCACTGGATCAGGTTACTCAAAGCCCCATCCAACCTGGCCTTGAACACTTCCAGGGATGGGGCATCCACAACTTCTCTGGGCAACCTGTTCCAGTGCCTCACCACCCCATCATAAAAAAATTATTCCTTATGTCCAGTCTAAACCTACACTCTTTCAGTTTATAACCATTGTCCCTTGTCCTGCCCCTGCAGGCCTTGTTAAGAAGTCTGTCCCAGTCTTTCTTAAAAGTACCCTTCCTCTATTGAAAGGTCTTCCAGGGCCTTTTCTTCTCCAGGCTGAACAACCCCAACTCTCTCAGCTTGTCTTCCTAGGAGAGATGTTCCAGCCCTCTCATCCCTTTGTGGCCCTTCTGGACCTGCTCTTAGAGGTCCATGCCTGTCTTGTGCTGGAGGCCCCAGAGCTGGACGCAGTACTCTGGGGGGGGTCTCATGTCCAATTTTTCATCCACCAGTATCCCTGGGTACTTCTCAGTAGGGCTGCTCTCAGTCTGTTCATCCCCCACTCTACTGACTGATGCTTGGAATTGCCACAACACAGGTACGGGACCTTGCACTTGGCCTTGTTGAACTTCATAATGTTCTTATGGGCCTGCTCCTCAGGCCTGTCAAGGTCCCTCTGGATGGCATCCCTTCCCTCCAGCTTATCAACTGCACCATTCAGCTTGGTGGCCTCTGCAAACTTGCTGAGAGTGCACTTAATCCTGCTGACATCAATGAAGATAGTAAATGGTATTGGTCCCAGGACTGACCCCTGAGGGACACCATTCATTACTGGTTTCCACTTGGATGTTGAGCCATTGACTAACACTTTGGACACAGCCATCCAGCCAACTCCCTACCCATCTAACAGTCTGTCCATCAAACCCATATCTCTCCAATTTAGAGGTAAGACCACTTCTGTTACGGGAAGCTGTGATTTATTTTTTTTTTCAATTGAGGGAAGTGAAGCAATGCCAGTATGCTTGCCTGTATCCCGATGTGAAGTTTGAGCAGGGCATATGTGTCCTCTCTAAACAGAGGGTAATCATTCTTGCCTGACATGATGGATTCTGTGGGCTATGATCGTGAAGTCTGGTTCAAGCAATCTTTCTTCCAGGACACTTGAAGGGAAATAAGTGCCAGAAGTACCTGATTCATCTGCTTCATGGACTTTTAGTCAGGCTTTTAAATTAAAGAGTTAGATATCAACTTACAGGTGTGGATTGACATTTTACACTTAGCTGTGAACCAGCAGTTGATCGTATTCTGCTCAAAAACATTGGCAAAAATATGCCCTGATATTAATGTTTTTTTGGTTGCTATCTTAGTACTGCTAGTAATAACTACTACAAAACTATTATAAAACTTGAAAATATGACTACAAATGTTACTTGTAATCTTACAGTTGCCAGTTCATTTGCTTTATACTAGTGCTAGATTTTAACATCTTCATAGTCCTGAAATTGTACATAATGTATAGATTTCCTATAAAACACTGTTAGGCTTGACTTACATCTTCCTATTCCAATTCTGATCTCCTTTCTGTTTAATGTGATGACAAGCTGCAAAATGGCCTCAACTGCAGGATTAGTTCTTCTGACTCTGTGACTTCCAAGATGCACAGCAGAGCAACTGTTTTCCATAGTTGTGGTTTTTTCCAGCTCCACTTGTCAAGTAGCATCTTGCTCTTTTTGAAAGAGGCAAAATGAAACAGTGAGCAGTGGTTTAGAAATTACAGCTTGCTGTTGCACCTGCTGTTCCAATCAAATCCTACTAGAAAATCCTTTTGAATTAGTTATACTGAATTTGTAACAGCCTATGGCGCAAGGCTGCCATTCTCTGGGGAAAGAATAACTGTGATGTGGAGGGAAGTGCTTAAGTTTATAGTGTTCTCTTTCTCTCCTCGGTAAAAATAAGGAAGGGGTTCTTCAGCCTGGGACTAACTTTTAAAAGTGGCAAACTGACTTTTTTACCCAAGTTAGTGTTTTGTCTATACCTGTTGAAGCTTCATTACTCAGTTCTGTATTAGCACCTAAGATTTGTTCACAGGCAGAATCAGAGGCTATCTGCAAAGCTTTCATATGTTGTAGGCTGTGCTTTCTAGAATATATTTTGTCCTTTTCCCAACAGGTGTGTGTAAGTTCAGTGTCATTCTGTGTTGTTCTCTAAAGCAGAAAGTAAACCTTAGCTTGTTAACACAAATAAGATGAAAATGTATGTGGAAGGTTGCACCTGATACTCATATTCCACACAACTGTGAAAATGGGAGAGAAATGAAACTTCTGCAGGTAATCAAACCTGCTGCCTGAAAGTGCCTCTATGTGATAGAAGCATGCCTTCCACGAAGGAAGATGAGGGATTTGCTTTCTTGATGGAAGTCATTCATGCAGCGGGCATGTTAACCCTGGATTGTACCTACAAAACTAGCCCAATTACAAAAATTCGGTAGCCTGAGGAAATGATTTGCATTGCAATTGGTGAGCCAGTATAGCCTTCCTAAGGAACGAAGAATACCACAGAAAATAAATTATTGCCTCAGTTGTTCTCTTGCTGTTGTGAGATATGGAGAGAGACACTTAATCTTTTTACAATGACTACGCTGTTCTGCTTTTGAACCTGTCAGCCTTGTAGTGGTTCATTGCTGGGCTGTTACTCTTACACTGCAGTAGCCTCCAGTCTCCATTTTAGAAAAATAAAAGACTTCTGAGACCTTGTTTTATTTCACAGCAATTTCTTAAACTTGCTGTGATTCATTTCTATGCAAAAGCATAGTAGAAATACAAAATAATTCTATTGTATATCCTTCTCCTGCGTCACTTAAATCAGCAATAAAAGGCACTTGCTTCAAATAATGAATTCTGTGCTGTTTTATGAAGCTACGTGACTGCTAATCCCAAGAGAACTTGCATGAGCTTTTAGGATAATGCGGTGGGGTCAGTCTGATGTGAGTCTGCATTTGTCTCTTGCCATTCATATGAGCTGGAATTAAACTGTTTATTTTGTAAGTGCCAAGTACGTATATCCTGATATGACTTCGTCTCGTGTCGGTGACAATCGTGTGGCAGAGGAACTGCCACTTCAGTGGCATTGAGTGCTACTGCAGTCACTGGCTTTCCCTATTACAGAAATAAAAGGCTTTTTCCGGTATTTTTGCTTTGAATTTTGGTGTCCTGGCAAATGTATAGAACCGCTTTCCGAGTGCTGCTCCAGATAATGGCAACTTGCTCTTGTTCTTTCATGCCCCAGTCCTACACTAAGAATAATCGAGTACAATTACATGATACCTGTAGAAGTTGGTAGGGGCTCGATGTCATTGATCTGTAGTTTTTGATGAAGCTACGGACCTTCCACACTAAACACTTAGGAGTAAAAAATGTTCACGTAACCCAGGTGTGGGCTAAGGGGACTGGGTGGCACCAACTGATTCAACATACGTGCTTCCAGTCACGTGGCATAGCTGCAACCGTGCATTCAGATGTGTTCCTGTAATATGTTGAAGGCAATTCTGCCCTCATGCAGATTGGAAAAAAAAAAAGTATAGAAATATTTAAATTTGCTTTAGGGCAATAGCCTGTATTTAATGCATCTAGTTCATACAGTGTTTTCTTTAGTTAAAAAAATCTCAAGTGATGTATCTGGAAACGCAGATAAAACACAGCCTGTGTTGCTAGTAGAATTGTCAAATTGGAGTGTGTCCTATACACCAATGTTTCCATTAGCCTGCTTATTAGGGGTAACTGCTCAAAGTAAATTGTAATCTGACCTATCAATGCTTATCTTTAAGGTTTAGCTAAACCTTAAATATTCTTCCAAAAAGTAAATTCTTGTGGTTTATTTTTCTTGCAGGGTATTCTTGCAGACTCATTTCACAGAGTATGTCTCTCATCCTGGTCAATGAGGATTCACTAGATGTAAGTAAGCAATTTCTGGTATAATTCTTGACAGAAGGAGGTGTTGCTAACAAAAGGGAAAGTTGTTGAGCTTTCTCATTTTATTTCTCTCACTTGCCTTTAGGCGTAGCAACATAAACAATTCATGCTTAAACAGGGGTGGGTTGTGCAAAATGTACTCCTGAGGTCTCCAGTCACAAGCTGTACAGATCAAACTATAGTCTCAGAACAAGAAACTAATTAGGTCCATGGGTTTGATTCTGCTGCAAACTGGTGAAACCTGCAGTATGTCATCAGGAATATGGTTAGGCTCTAAGGTATAGTTATAGTAGTAACATATTTGAAGAAAGGAAAAAAAAAAACAACAAGCTAAGACTCATTTCAAGATAATAAGCCATCTTCAGCATTGCATGGAACAGCTGTAACCAAACCTATGCCTCAGCAAACTGCATTGTGAGCTTGTCTGTGTACAGCTTTTGAGACCTAAAAATTGCCTGCAAGTGGTTGCCATGCTCCTCAGGTACGTACAAAGATTAACTAGAAAGATCATATACTTGTACGCGAGTCTTCCCAGCAGATCTTTTTTCCAGTTTGCTTGTTTCAGCATCAATATCAGCATTTGATATCACTTGATCATCTGATTGCTGTTAGAGGTACTTGTAGGACAAATGGTAAGATCTGTAGTAGGCAGCATCTGATACTTCCATTTAGAGTTGACAATTCATCCTGCTTGATTGGATGGGAAGTGTAAAGCCTGTATCTTTGAGTATCAAAGGAGTTACTGGATATGTGGAGATCTCATGGAAGAGAGGAATACTACTGTAGCAAAGTAATCACCTGATAAGTGTTATTTTCCAGTTGGGTCTATGTGATTTAGTTAACAGCAGCCTTGACAGTGTGTTCAGCTCAGACTGAAGTTCTCTGTATGTGGTTGTGGCATCTCAAGGCCTAGTGTTCTAGCTCACGAGAACTCAGGAGATCCCAGTGAATCCAAGGGGAGATGATCTGTCTGCAGAGGCTGGATTGCTAGTTTCTGTGCAGCATAATGTACCCTGATGGGAGTTGTCTCACTGCTGCGTTCTAGCAATGAAGACTGTGTTAGTTCTCTTGTAGAAGTTAAGTTCCCTGTGTTTCTGCAGAGTTAGAGACTAGCTCAGGTAATTCTAGTGGGGTAAGATGACTTCCTTTTTTTAAAAATTTTTTTCAAACTGTTAACTGCGTTAAGTGTGTAGATTGGAGCATATAAATTGTTTCAAGCAAGTATCTAAATGCCTTCCTGAAGACTCATCTGCTGAGACCATCTTCTCCCATTTTTCCACTTCTGTGTGGTCCCTCTTTAAGGGAACAGTTTCCTTATTGTGGGATCAAAATACTGTGCTTCTGTTGAGCTTTCTGCCACACTTGGCTGACTGGACCTCTTAATCTGAAGTAAGATGCAAAACTTCAGCAGAAAACAAGCAGCTGGTGGTCTTTGTTTCCCAAGGCAGGAGGATTGGTTGTTTTAGAATTGTAAGAATAAGAAAACTTTAGGTTTCTTTTTTTCTGAAAGTATTGTGAACTCAACCCAGAAGAAGGAAAATGATTGTGCTTTGGTTTCATTTTAAAAAACTTCTCACACATTCTGAAGCCCTGAAGTGTTTTGACCCTGGAAGTAAGGTTCTTATTTCAATCTGAATTAAACAGTAGTTCCTCTAAATTTGAAGAGACAAATTATGTGGCTTTTGTGATGCCTGTTCAGAAATAATAAAAGATAAAGACTCTCTATGGCTAAAGCAAGAGGTCCAAACTGAAGATGGGACGGAAGAAGTTTCTGCTAGATCAGAGGAAGAAAATGGAGCTAGCATTAGTTGGTGTTTATAAACATTTGCAAGTTGGACAAGATAGTCCTCAAGCTATGTTAACTTGTCTTTTTTGCTACTTCTGGTTTTGAATACAGTGATATAGTGAGAGAGATATTTTTGAGTACCTCTGTTTCTAGTGAATATAATACAGAAGGTGCTGACTAGTACCTAACAACTTCAGCACCTGCTTTTAAATTGTGACTTCAGTAATTGGCTGAAAGGACCATGAGAGGACAGGGTGAATAATGAAATGGTTTACTACGTATGCCTGAATGGCAAGTGCTTCAACCATGGAGTTTTCCTTTAAACGTCCAACAGCGGTGTAGGTAGAATGATTCAAGGAGTTTCGGTGAGAGGTAAAAATGAAGTAGGCTGTTCTGGGATGAAAGGCTGCACTTCAGTAAGTGACAAAAATGTACTTAGATCTCAACTTTTTTTTTCCTCCCTTCCCATCTTCAACAGGAGGAACAGCTTGGCACTGACCTATGTGTAGAACCAGCTCTGGGTAACTGGTGTGATTGCAGTCTTATCTTGTTTACAAAACTGACGTAGACTTACTGAAATGCATATCATGTAGCTGTACAAAGGAATACACTTACATACATTACTGTAGGATTTTTAGACCCCTGAAAGGCTTCTGTGTTTTATTTTTAAAACTTGGTATGTTTTTCATTGCTTTAGGAAAGTAGGGGGGGTTAGCTAATTTTATCTATACAGTTGATGTTCTTGGAGTCCTATTAGATCCTTCTGCTTTTTAGACAAGTCTTTGATTCTTCTCTTGAAACAAGAGAAAATGGAGGTCTATGACAGCTGGTTTTGATTCAATAGACCCTATATGATGTTGAAAGTGCTGCTTTAGCAAGAACTCGTTGTGAGGCCATATCTCTTCAGCTTGATCTGCTTGCACTTGATGGGCTGGTATGTGGGTTTTGGGGAAGGCATGCTGATAGTCTCCTTACCCCCCACTTTTGAGTCCCTTTCAGAGGGTCAGCTGCCTATTTGACAGCTTCTGTTGACAACCTCTGCCTCAGTGTATATATTAAATGCCAAACTAATTGTAAAAAGTGAAACCTGTTCTTCTTATTTTTATCTTGAAACAGATCTACAGAAACAAAAATGGCTACCAGAGAGAAAATGAAACTGGAGAAAGAAATAAGAGTTAAAGAATGTGGTACAGAAAATCCTGAAAGATAGGAGCTAGTGTACTCCAAGAAAGTATAGAGGGGATCTCCTAATTTAAAATACTTGAAGGCTTATTTTAATTCCTTTCTGTAATTAGCATATGCACTTTGAGGTTTTATGTGTTCAGCTTTCCCAAACCTTAGCCAAGAGGTATGAGGGAAAGATAATGTAATGTGGGGACTCAACTGGGAGAAAATGTCATAGACCAAAGCATTTCTTCTCACTTTCCCACATGCCAGCTTTGCAAATACTGTGGAGTGACAAAACTTCACGTGGAGTGATAGACAGGATCCCTGTGGAAAGAAATTAATTTAAGTTGGAAGAGGCTAAATAATCCTTTCCCCATCAAAGGGAAGCTATGAAAGGGAAAAGGTGACAGATACAGCCACCCACTTGTTGAGTCCTGAATCCATTGCCCAGTTTCAGATGGAAGTCTTCTGAGGCAGTGGGAGGACAGGAATGAACAGCCATCTCTGCTGTTTAGGAGATGGAGACTAGAATCAGGTGAGGAATAGTAGGGCAAGCAGTTATTTTCATAATTTTAAAGCTTTCTTGTAAGTAAACGTTGTGCTCCTCTTTTGAGGTATTCTGTTAACTACTTGAGAAGTAGAAACTGGAAGTCTGGAAAACTGAATACAGAAGTATGTATTTTTGCAGTGATAGCCAACAAATAAAAATTAATCTCTGGGTCTTAACTCAGGGGCGTTAACTTTTAATTTCTAGAGAAACTAGACTTCTTAAACAGCTGTATTACAAATGAGAAAATGGATAAAGATAAAAAAAGACAGGGTAATAAACTGAGAAGCTGAATGGATTGAACAGTCTCAGAAGGTTTGAGGTTGTATTGGTCTTCATGATATGGCTTAGGATGACGAGAAATTATCAAGACTACTGTTACAACTTCATTGACAATCTGTTGTCTTACTATGGTGAAGTGTTGGCAGATTTATCTAATCAACAGTCTCCACTATGAACACCAGAGGTATATTCACAGACCCCATGATGGTAAAGGGGGGGTCATTGGTCACATGTAAAACATATGAAAATATTGCTGGAGTTTCCTACTGTCTCAATGCCAGAAAGCACTTTGGTTGGCTGGATGGGGGTGTGGAGCCTGTTTTAAGACCCTTGAGGACTCTGTATTTGTCTTTAAAGAGTGAATGGGGATGGCACACTTCCTGATTCTACAGAATACTGGCTGTTAAGATGGATCTGTTCCTGAAATAAGAAAAAAGCATGAGAGGTCAAGGGATGACACCATCAGAGCCATTTCATATGCATCTTGCCACATGGCTAAGTCTAAGGATACACTAGAGTGAGAAGCCCTGATCAAACATGGGTTGGCATAGAATGAAACCCATTCCTCCCCTCTTTTTGCCTGACCTCTGCCAACATAGAAAAGAAGTATGCAGTCAACTTTCAGGCATACTTTAAAATCCCTGGATAAAAAAAGGAAACTCTATCATCATCTTTTCCCACCTGCTACTTCTAGTTATGTAGCTGGATGAGGAAATACAGTTAGCGCAGCAGCTGCTCCTAAATTTTTAAGTTGGAATTGTAGTGTTGCTGATGGTTCATGTTGAATTGAACACCTTACACCTTCATTCTGGTCTCAACTGTGTTGATCAGTAGTATCACAGTACACTTAAGGATCCACTTTTGCAGATAGCTGAAGATACTTTGGAGAACTTAATGCTAAATGCTTACCTTGGTGAATTAATGTTATGTGGTGCTTGGTGCACATAAAGTAGTGATGGCAGAATGGGAAGTGGGAGGAAACAATGGACGGGCCCTACCTGTGCATAGCAATATATCTTCCACACTTTCTAACTTTAGTTGATTCCTTCTGGTTTCCCTTTCATGTGCCAAAAATGTGAGCTAATACTACAACAGTGCTAAAAAACGTAAAAGGTTGGTGTCTTTAATTTTCATGCTTTTCATTTGTGTAGCTTTACTTCTTTGAAACAGCATCATCTAAATTATGCAGTTATAAAAAGTGAGGGCATCTCTTTTCTGGTCCTGCAACTTTAGATAAGTCGGAGTTGGAGGTGAAAAACTTTGTCAGCTGTACATGTCTGTGGCAGAGGTTCTAAGGAAGGGGTCATTGCTGCTGTTGGAGTGATTTGAGTTTGAAAAGTGATAGTTGTTAAACAACATCCCCTGTGCAAAGTTGAGAATTTACTTCAGGCATACCGTGCGTCAGTATTCTTGGACCATTTCAGCATTAAGTGCAGACTTTATACTTGAAATAGCCTATAAGACATAACCATGGTTGATTCATGTTGAGTAATGTCAGAGTCCTTAAGCCGCTAGTAAGTGGATAGGTTTTAGCATAAGCAGCAGGTAAAATAGTATCTATTCTTAGTTTATTCAGGTTCTAGTTAGACACTTGTACATTAAAAGTAAGCTTTGGAAAATGAGTGTTGCATGTTCTGCTTTTCCTCTGCTGCCTGCTCATCTAGTAGGTGTTGCAATAATTTCATGCGTGGTACACTTTGCTTATAGAATCCTTCTGTAAACTAAGACAACAGTTTTAGAAGTTTTTCAGTAAACCTGAACATCAATGGAAGCTTTTAGAACACTAAAAACCCTCCCATCCCCCAAAAAACAAAACCAGAGAAATGGAGAACCATGGCATGTCAGGCGAGCAAAAAAAAGAAAACCCCTATTGATATATAGTTGCTGGTCTTTTAAGTGAAGAAAATGGGTGATTACATGGTACATCATGAAGACATATCTAATATTGAAGGTGACCGTGATGCTTTAGCTCAGATAACATGTGTTTTTTTCCAAAACAGGAGCACAAATTTGTGGCATTTCTAAACTAGTACATTAAAGATGCTTTGTATTACATCAGTCTTGTTTTCAAACCAAAATAATTCTGTTTAAGTACTCTCATCACCATTTTTAATGTAGAACTGAATTTTGTGTAAGTCTAAACATAAAACTCCTACATGTTTTGTTAATAATTGCCACTGGTTCTTTTAATTCTAAGGTAAGTGTCTGTAGCTACTTATCACTGTTTTTTCGGTGTTGGGTCTCCATAGTAATACTTCCTTTGTATGTTGGACCTGTACCAAATTATGACTTCTGTTCAACTTAGCCTAAAATCTATCAATGGAAGATTCTCACACTGAAATTCTGTAGCATTATATTTAATTTATTCTACCTCTGAAATCCGTTAATGCTAAAAATGAATGTTTACAAGATCCAAGTTGAGCTTAGAGCCTTTAAATATTGATACACTTTCCCCTTTGTATGGTCCCTCTGTGACTTCCCCCCCCCCCGCCGCTTCTGCTCCTTGGCATGCAGCAGCAGGTGAGATGTGATCGAACAACTGTCTTGGCTTGTTTTTGAGAGCTAAATTTTATTCTAAATCATGCACTTCAGGGAAAAATCAATCACTTCTGTTCTCTTCAGAGAACTACTGGGAATAGAAAAGACTAATCCCTAGCTTGATTCAGCTGAATTCTAGAAACTTAGCATAATAATCTGCAAATGTTTATCCCTTATAGAGTTAGCTACATGCATACATATGCTCACTTGGTTTTTCTTTCCTTTTCCTAATAAAGCTCTTTGAAGTGAAAATATTTTGAGCACGAGATTTATTTTGAGTGTAATTCTTGGATTCAGTTTCTGTTTAGTTAAATTGAAAACACTGTGAATTCTTGTTATGTAGCTCTTAACCTGGACAAATTTCTTTCATTGTTATCTCATAGAAGTTGACTTGTGAGGGCAGTGAGAGGGAAATCTGAAGAAGGGCAATGTGATGACCCAGAGAGACCCTGAAAGCCTCAGATGAGACTAGTGGATATCGCAGCCGACGAGTGTTGGGTGTGTTCCCCCTCCCGCCTTCAGTGCTGTAGAAAGGAGACCTGGGAACTGTATCAATTAGTTATCACATGGGGTTGTAATTAACAGTAGTGGAAGGGCAAAATTGGAGGGACCCATTTCTGAACATATGCATGGTATTTTGCTATAAAGTAATTCTGTTGATATAAATGGAACTACACAGTGAATGTGTCCTGCAGAACACATGTGCCTGGACTGATGATAGTCATCATCCTGTGTTATACATAGATATGTAAATAACAACAAACGGATACTCCAGTATAAGAACTCTCAATGCCAGTGTTTATGGATGATAATCTGACTAAAACTATAAGTGTAGATGCAGAAGCTGGGCTCCCTCACTTCTCTGCTTGCGCAGCTGTATCTTTTTTCATGCTTCATTGTTTGGATAAGTGACTGAACATGTGCATGGATAAACCTATTTGTGCTACCATGGTATTGTGTAGTATTCTTAAAAAACAAACCAAACTTCACGGTGTTATATGTTGTCTGCTGTTAGTGTCTTGATTGCCCAAACTGGGTCTTAGTATCTGCAGGGAAGATTTACATGCAGTTATGTTGTGTGTTCTAGTGGTTAAGAGTAAGGACCTGGAAAACTTGGGTATTTTGTTGTTATTTTTGCTATTCTGTAGGGTGGCATTAGTATGAAGGTTCTATAACCTGTAAGCAATATATCTTAAACATGAGAATATTACTGGATTTATCCAATGACTTTCATGACATTCATTCTTATGGGCACATTTCCTTACCACACTTATGAACAGAGTTTTAAAAAAAAAAATCTATTAAAGAGATCTTTAACAGGCACCATTATTCATTTTATTTAAATACTTATAGATTTGTAGATCAGGGATTACCTGGGAATTACGCATCTGAACTGCTCTGGATCTTTTAAAAAGTAGAGCTCTGATCCGGTCATTGGATTTACCCATATGCTAGAAACAAGCAGGTCATGCTGGGTTGCTGCCTAAAACTTTTTCTAATAACCATTGGGAAAACTCAGCCTGTCTGTGGAAAGGAGGAAAACCTGAGGAGTAGGCCGTTAAAAAATTGTCTGTTAGCGTGTTTGTCTTCAATCAAAGAATATGGTTGCAATAGTGTCTTCTGTACTATACTTAGCAGGACAGAAAGATTTGTGTAGCGTTATGGCTTCCATAGGAAAGGTATTAGCTTTAGTACAGGAATTTTTTTATCGTACACAGTATGTAGTTGTTTTATATAAATCTGTATTTCAAATTTGGAGCACTATAGGAGACAGTGCTTGTGAAGCTCTGAGAAACTTTAAAGGTGCTGCTTTTTGGATCCTGATGCTCTTTCTGTTGGAAGAAAGGATGTCTATGCCTTGTCAGTGATGTCATGCTGATAACTCCCAAGGAATGGGGGTAAAGTCATTGTCAGCTTTTCAGACTAAAACCAAAGTTAGTTACTACTGGGAGCTCCAAAGCATTGGTGTGGTATACTGCAGTCCTCTTAAAAGCTAGTAAGGTGTACAAGTAAATGCTGGGAAGATGAGAACAAATCCTGTACTGTTCAAGCCTTGTAGATGCTTTGAAGATTGTATCTGGTCTGTTGCACAAGAGGAAACCAGGATTTTTTTTTTTTTTTTCTCCCCTGCTATTATCATCTGCCCAAATGCTTTCAGACAGAGTTAGTATTCTGGAAAACTGATCAGTGTGAACAAGCTCAGTTGTAGCCAACAATCAGCTTGCCTTCAGAGAGGCATCTGGGATGCTCTTCTGGTGTCTTGTGGCTAATAAGTTACTTCAATTACCAGTCAGCCTGGAATTGTAATCAGCTCTTCTGTGTAGTACTGGGAATTTGTAAAGGAAGCTAATTAGGAAAACTAGGGAAAGAATACCTGAACTAAATTATTTTTATTGCCCAGATTTCTTTTTTACTTGATCTAGAAACAGACAGCAAGCTAATAAGTAGTTATACAAGGAATAGTGTCTGGTAATCGGATAAATATTCAAAAATATTGGGTATAAGAGATTTAGTGTGGTTTTTTTGTTTGTTTTTGAGGAAAAAGTAGAATCTCTGATAATTACAGGTATTTGATAATCTGCATAGAAAGTTATTTGTATTGATGTGGAAAATACACAGCTCTTCAGTGAAAAGCTGCTTTGATTTGAGCCTACTGCATAGAATTACAAATGAAAGAATATAGGTGTTACCGGGACCCGTAGGTTTAAGTACACACAGAACTGTGTAACTTAAGTATTAGATTACCATTTTTTTCAGGAAGTAGTACTAATAGTTTTGAGCTGTGAGTGGTGAACGAGTTGGGCTGGTATTTTTGTTTCATCCTGCTTTCCCTTTTCAGCATTCATTAATGACTGTTTTCCCTTATCTGTGGTGCTGTTTTTTCTGTTAGTGTTTTCTGGCACTGTGGTAGTTGGTTTGGAAGAAGCGGGGGCACTTGGACCTGAAGGAATGCAAGGACCTTTAGGAGTCCAATGACTAGGTTTCTAAATAACTCTTCTTTCCATAACTGGATATGGGGGGCTGGGGAGGGCTATTAAAAAAACAAACACCCCTCTCCAAACAAGAAAGCCTCCCCCCCTTTTCTAAGCTACTTTTCCCTTTATTTCTTAAGTTCTAATAGTGATCACATTTGACAAGACCCAGAAAAGATATTGCAGCTTTAGGCTGCGGGTATTTTAGCAGCTGGGGGCTCATCCAGCTAATGCCTTGTCCATGCTATAGGACAGAGTAGATCATATTACATAAAACTGGAAAGGAAGAGCGTGTGTTTCTTGAATTCCATCTAAAATTTGCTGTCTCGTTTGTAAGAGTTCTCATGTGTTAAGGGAAAAATGACTGGGGACAAACACTATTTCTCTTAAAACTCCTAATGATCTTCACATATGTGAAGGCTTATCTCTCAATAAATGATCCCTGAGTGTTATCCAGATTTGTTTTCTGTTGGGTAAGTAAGAATATAATAATGGTTTCAGCTGGATGGTGAAGGAAGCATCTGTATGCTTTGAAGATTGGATTCTCTGCAGCAGACTGATATACTTCTTCCTAATAAGCATAAGAGACTATGAAAACATAAGGATGCATAAGGAAGTGAAAGGAGCATTTTGCTAAATGAGAAGCTACCCATGAAATGCAGCTTTTTGCTTATGTTAAAGCATGATGGTGTGTTTTTTGGGGGGATAAGACTGAGTGTCTGATCTGTAGGTAAATGAGTTGTGGATACTGATCCTCTTGATTGTGATCAACATGGCTAATATCACACATGTAGAAACAGTTCACATTTGTCTTTTGCATTGAAGGGTAAGAATGAAATACTCCTTTCTTCTCTCAAGATACTTATTTTTGTATCTAATCCCCCCCTTTCATTGAAGGAGAGTGCAAGTCCTTGTTCATGCAAGTTTGTGTGGGTTTTTAAGCATAAGTAGTTTTCCTTTCTTGGTGCGGAGCCAGCCTCAAGCAATAGGATTTATTCACTTGCACTGTTAACTTAATGAAGGTAGTGGACAACTACTGCTTCAGGGTAAGAATTAGGGTAGGTCTTCATCACATCTTCAGAAAATGGAGCTAGAGAGATATAGGTATCTACAGAGTCTTATTTTTGTGGTTCCCATAATACTAACTTACTACTTTGTTAAACACTTTTCTGAAGATTATTTCCTTTTTTCCACAACTTAGAGAATAATTTAAGGAAAAAGATTTTACATTTGGTTGAAGTTAGAAGTCCCACTGAATCTTTCTGAGCTGATTGTTCTGTCAGAAGCTAGAATTAAGCAATTCTCTAGCTGTATGAAGTTAATACCTGCCTATGTATGTGTTCCTTCTGCGTAGAGTAGAACTGATCAGAGAAATCTTTCATAAACTTCTAGTGTTTTTACGTGCCTTTGCCACAATGCTGTATGCTTATTTTTACCGAAAAATGTGTCAAGGTATGTTTTTATATATGTAGCTCTAGTCATTTCACTGAGGTAGTGATGCTAGAGGGTCAGTTTTGCTCTTTCATATTTAGAAAGTGCTTTGTTAAAAGATGTAAGCTAATTGAAGCTAGGTAGTGAGTGCGATCTCCTCTCCATACTTTCAAGACAAAACTGATTTGGATATCTTGTATTTTCAAATAATTGCCAAATCTTAAAATTATCATAACCAGTGTTCTAAGTAGGCCTAAAAATCACAGTTCTGAAATGTCATAACCTAATGCTTTTTTGGAGAGCTTTGGGAACATGAGTGTTATTCACAGCTGAGGTGATTGAGATGTCTTATTGAAGCTTCCATTGTGCTGGGTTGCGGAGGTATGTATGCTTGTCATACGCTCTGGTTTTTCAAGCTAGTCAGGCAAGGTAAGAGTGCACCTGTGAAGCTCCTGACAGCCCTGATGGACACCAGGGCTGCGGTGGTGGGGAAGACTCTTGGAGATATTATCTTATAAGCTTAGAATTGGTGAAATCTCTTTAGTTATTGCTAACCTGAGTCTTTTGCTCCTCTCAGGTAGTCCTTTCTCCTTCTACCCAGAAATAGGGTAGTTTAGGAAGAGAATCGATATCCATGGAAGTCTTAACTATTCAATTATACTACTGTGTTCTTCCTCCTACCCCACTGTGATAGAAGTAGATAGTGAGTTTCTGAGTTGAGCAATGGTAACAAGTTCTGTGAGCATGTTTCTTGGGAGGCTGGCTGTATTTCATGGCATGGCTCGCTTAAGTAAAATGTATGTCACAAAATAAATGCAGTTTAATCACTGAAGCATGCTCCTCAAGCTGCAGCAAAGCCTCCTGTTCAGCTATGTGTCTGTTGTTCTGCTGCAAGATGTGCTTATCCTGGGAGTGCTTCAATTTTCTCCCTTCTATATCGTGAACTTTTTTGCTAGTGTTTTTCTAAATGCAGCATTATAAACATTTTGTGACAGATTATTTGCATGGCAAAACTAGCTGTGGAGAACGTAATCAATTTGTGTTCTGAATTGGTAGTCTTCCAACCTTTGCACTTCCTTCCCTTCCCATCCTCTCTGTAAATCTCAAATTTGTGCATATATGGGAGTTATCATACAGTTTAGACTTTGCAGTTTGCCTTTGAATTGATAGAAGAAAAGTATATTCTTGCAAAAGCAGAGTGTTTCCATACATCAAGGCAGCTCTCACATCCTTGCTATTTGCTTAAATAAGCATTGTAAGATATTCTGTTTATTTGACCCTGTTAGTCTTATGGGAGCAGGGTTAAATCTTAAAATTTTCAATCCAGTCAAACTTTAAAGCAAAAAGACTATGGTATAGTCATGTTGTGATGATGTCTTTCTATGGCAGAGTAGTCCACCTGCATTATCCTTGTTGAGGAATGTATTGCTAGCTTATCGTGAACAAGCTGTGTCATTGGGAGAAATCTATTTTTATTTTTTTATAGGCTCCTTAAAACTTTGTTCTTTGGTTTGCTGCTAATTAAAAAAAAAAATGTAACAGTTTGCAGAGTTATTTGGAGAATTCTGTGGGTAAATGTTTTGCTGTTGACCCAAGTACAACCACAATAGGGTCCACAAACTAGATGACAAATGAGTTCTTTGCAAGTAGGACTGCTGTAAGCTGTGGCTGCATGAGTACTTATGGAATGTTTGTGTATGTTCTGTGATACTGAGCCATGGAAAAGTCTGAAGAAAAAAGTGATGTATAATTAGTCTGTTGTCTTTACAGTGGCATATATCCTGGAAGTATGATGACCCACAGACAAGCTGTGCTGTACAGTCTCTGACAGTTTCTTACTGCATGCTAATAGTTGAAAACAAAATTGCCGATTGTAAGCTCGGTTCTAATAGCCCTTGCTCATTATGGGCAGCAACTCCTTTGCTTCAGGACTTGAGAGAAACTGGACCGTGTCCTCCTGCCATTTACTGCAGGATAATGCTGTTGAAATGATTGGGAATTCCTCAGACACAGTACTGAATTACTTAAATTTTTTTTTAGAAAATTGCTCAAACCTTACTCTTGCTTTCCAGAACAGTGCTGATACAAGATACTGGTGCAGATTTTATTCAAAGGGTAACGTGTATGCCACAAACATGTGACAACCTCTTAAAAGACTAACTTTTTTCATCACTGAATTTGTTAACCATTGATAGCTTCTCCTGGCTGAGATGAATGCAAGGTGCTTCTAATGTGCAGTTAATTTCACCCTGTGCATTCCTGTTCCGTTAGGGGTTAATTTGATGCAGGTCTCTTGCCTTTCTTGAAAACCTGTTTTGGGAAGCAGTTCTGTCAAAATGGCTGTATTGTTTTGCGTGCCCTTCAAGCCTGACTTACTCTTTACTTTTCATCTCCTGATGTGCTCCCGATTTATGGCAATGTCTCTGAGATTGAAACTTTGTTTTGTAATTAGGGGTTTGCAGTTCCATATCTTATAAACTGGGTTTAATAAATGTTCCCTAGGGAGTAGACTGGTATTTGGGATCACTGTGTGCACTTAGACACTGAGTTTTATATTCAAGTGATATTGCAGCTGAGCGGGGGGTAGGTGTGTGGAATGGCCAGCTGGGTGTCTGCCTAGTTGTATCTGCAGAGATTCTGAAATAACTAAACCAGAAGTATTTTCTAGGTGGTGTGGACTTCAAGTCTTTATCAGGGGAACTGCCTTTCTTGGGTTTTATAACAAGCACCTTTGTCAGTTTCTCTCACCTTAAATTGAAGTTTGCAAATTATAGCTTTCTCTAATTAACAGATTTTTATTTTTTTTAATAGAGCTGGTTATGCTGGAAATTCAGTGTTTAATAATGCTCTTCCATGTGAACTAGCTGCTGATCTGGTATGAAGGGAGTACTGACACTTCTTTGATGAAAGGCTTTATGGACAAATACTTTAAGTGATCCAGTATGGCAATTCATGTAACGAAGCCCTTAAAAATCAAAGGTGAAAGCCTGGTTACCTAGTCCGTTTTGCTAATGTGTTCATTCAATGCATGTGTCTTTGCATCCTTTGGTGTTCCTTTCTGGTCAGGTAAAGAGCATTGTACAATACAATTTCTCATTTCTCTGAAACATTAAAAATAAGCAAATTCTTCATCTTGAAAGGGTTACCTGGATGTTAGGTCAGTCTACTGGCATGTTCCTCTTGTTTGAAGTATGGCCATAGATAAATCCTTGTGAGTAGATCTTGTGTCTGAGGCAAGAACTGTTCAGCTGTGGAGTGTTCTACTTTGGGGCCTCTGCTGGCTCATGTAACAGTGACTGTAGGGTAGAAATTAATGCTCATACAGACCTTCTCGATTTAAGCATTTGCTTCCTCTTTAGGCTAATATGTACAGCCTGTATTCAGTATTCAACTCCAATCTGCTGTGCCACTCCAGAAAAGAGAAAGTGACCCCTGAGACAAGTAAAGGTAGTGTTTTTCAGCCCAGCTTTATATCGGTAATGGGTTGACAATATCCAAATTGCACTAAAAGACTGAGAAATGATGGTGAGTACTTAGTGGGAAGCTGGACATTAAATCTTTCTCCATTTTCTTTGTCCAGCAAAACCGATGCATCACAAAGAAGCTTTCCTCTGTTTTGAAAGATTGGAGGAATTTGATGTCTGTTACTAATTCAAGTTCTTGTAGCTAAAGTATAGAATTCACTGAAATAATAAGATACAGCTATTTGTAGAAAGACATGGTATCAAATTCTACAGTATGACTGGAGACCATTTATATGGCTAATGGTGACCAAAGTTGTCTGGCTTCAAGAATTCTGTGTTCACAGTGGGGAAAAAGGTCAGCAGAGCCTGTGCTTTTGGATGTGGAGTTTTGTAGTCTGTGGAAGTCTGGGGAAACGTAGGTGAATAAAACCAATTAATACTTAAGGGGCTTTGCAAGATCTAGGTTGGTATAGTAATATTTATGTCTTCATTATAGAATTAATATTGCCCAACTTACCTGTAAATAACATAAAGGAAGGTGGGATGGGTTCAAAAATTAACTAGCTGATTTCTTTGGAAACCTCTACTTTTTTCAAGTTATTAAAACTTAATTTAATTGTTCTGTCTATATTAGGTTTAATATTATCAAGTTCTCAAGGGATTTGTAGTTCTATCTGGAGCTTGACAGACAAACTCTACAGTTCAGTAGACAGAGTTAATAGTTTTAGTAAATATTAATAAAATAAATCTATTGTACAACTAAATCTTTAGGGAAATTACTCTGGTGGTTTAATTTTAAAAAAGAAACATGATCTTGATGATTTTGTGGAGTTTTCTTATTAAAATTATTTTTAGTAATTGAAGTGGGTATCATATTTATTAGATAAAATTTAATAAAAACTTAAGATGTACACATGGGGTAAACCGATAGGGAGCTAAGTGGTGTGTTTTTAAAACTCTGGAAAAAAAGGCCTTTGAAAGTTAGTGTTCACCTTAGGGAATGGTGTTTATTTGACTAGAAAAGAGAAGTATGCCTGGGGCTTTCTTACATAGCACCTTTATATTCTTGGCTTTAAAAAAAACCCAGTAAAAATACAGGAAACCCTCAGGATGAAAGCAAATCAGGTGCTGTGTCCAGCTTCTCAGTTGAGTGGGTACCAGTGTCTCTGCTGGGCAACAGTTAAGCAGTGTCAGTAAGATTTTTTTTTTCCTGTTCTCTAGAATTGGATAAAAGCAGTCAGATGATGAGCAGTGCAGCAGCAGAGCTACTCTTGCTTCCTGAGCTACCTGTGAATGTCAGGGAAATGTCAATTTGCACCAACTGTAAATGGGAATAGAACATTTAAGTTGTTAGGACTAGGATCCAGAATGTTAAAACTTCGGTTTTGGATGCAGAGATGCTTCTGAGCTTATCTGAAATGCTATTGTAAATCACTAGTTCATAATGCATTATAGAGTAGTTAAATTCAAACAAGAACAGCATCTACATAAAGGCTGCCCTATGACCTCTATATGTATTAATGCAATGTAGTCATTCCTAGCTGTGGCAATTGCCAACAAATACATGTCAATTTTAATGTTTTTTGTTGTTTTTGAATCTGCAAGGAATAAACAAACAAGTCTGCAATAGAGGAAGGGGATAGAATGGGTTACTTGTGTGAGTCTGGCAGGGTATAGAGTAACTGGATGAAGGTGCTCTTTCCTCTGTGGTTCATCACCTGCCATTAGCAATTTTACTGGGATTTGTATTGTAGGTGGACAGAGTATTTTTGAGAAGTCGAGGACAGTGGAGCAATTCAGTGTGTTGGTTTTGGATGGAGAAAAGGCAGCAGATAGTTTAGTTCATTTCATGGGGTGATTGTGTGGGGGTTTTTTGTTGTTGTTTGTTTTGGTTTAGTTTTTGTGGGGTTTTTGGGGTGGGTTTTTTTTTTTTGCTAAGAAATTGAAATAATTTAGCTACTTGACATTGCAAATGAAATAGACCTTGTGACAGATTATTTGACTCATGGTTTGTCCAGCACCCAGGAACCACATGAACCTTCAATAAGGAAATATGCAAATCAGAAGGATTATTCTGGCAAAAAATGTTAGAAATTGTTTGCCGAGAATGAGTCATTCCTGTATGTCAGTACCCTAGGAGGGTGCTGTGCTCAAGGAAATAAAAAGTTGTTGCTGTAGCTGCTGAACAGAAGTGTAGTAGATTTACTCATCTCCCAGGAGCAATATAGATGTTCAGTATAACTTTTTGTGGTGGTCACCTACAGGAAATTATCAGTATTATTCGAAATGCATGTTGAAGTGAGTGGTAGTCAAGTAGGACCAAACATGTACCTAGCACAATTTCTTCTCTTTATAAGAGATGAAGCACTCCTACTCATACTGCCTTAATCTCTGCACTGGGAACTTAGATCAGTGGACAGGCAAGGTAACTAACTGCTGTGTATTGCCTACTTGGTTAATTTAAAGTGCTGGAGTGCCTCTGTCTACTTTCCAATCATAGCAGTATCTACCAAAAAATGGCCTGGTTCCTTATTGGGTTTTTTTGGCTATTAATATGCATACTGTCTTTATTGCTGTCATCAGTATTCTAACTTTTTTTAATGGAGGGATGTTTGTTACATATGTGCGCTTAACAGAAGGCTGGTGTTAATATGGGTTAAAGTAGATCACATATTTTAAGGACTAAAGTTAAATAACATGGGCTAAAATGGGGGGATGGGGGGGGAGATAATTTTGTATTCCAGTAAGACATTAAATAGAAATATATTCTGCTGGAAAAATTGCCAGTGTTGTTTTAAGACCATGCCTGCTATGCCTACTGCCTCATAAATGCTGTTTCAATGGTCCTGAGTTTGGGTTCACATGTACAAATGGCTGGGTACAATATTCTTTTCCATTAAGCTTTTTTTGAAACACATGATGCGTTATGAGCAAAGGTTAACTAGGGCCTGAAGGAAGCTTGGAGCAGGAAAGTACAGATGTGTTTGTAGCAATGAGGACCACTTGCCAACCTCAGGATTATTATTGCTACAGATTATTTAAAGGTAGATTCTCTGTTGTTCAACTCTGCCAGTGTCTTCCAAAAGATGGTGTTCTGCCCTAAATTTCAATGTCCAAAGTCTTTGTGGATAAATCCCGAATTCCCACATGATACAATTTCAGTTCACATGTCAGAAAGGTAGCCTGTATGATATAAGAATGAATATTTTTCTCTTAGGATTATGAACAGTGTTACCTTAACAGTGTGTTACTCTACACTGGAATTAGAGCTCTGAAAAATCTTTATGGTGCTGCTTTTTTGCAATTGTGCATTTGTATAGAGTATTTTTTAGTAGTTGTACATAATTATCTTGTCAGATAATGGAATAAGTTTTGGGAGGAATGCAGTACCTGGAGCCTTGGGAGGCTGGGATAATTGAGGGTTCAGCATCCCTGTGAGTTTCAGGGGTCTTGCATGCAGTCCGAAAAATTGCTGTGATAGACTTCATTATTTTGGGTATTTCTGAATCTTGTCAGAATTCATTGCCCCAGGTTAACCATTTATTGACTTCAGCTGGGAGAAGACTTTTTGTGGATTTTGTTTTATATTTAAAGTATTAAATTGCTGAAACTGGTTGTTACGTGATGTTAATATAATTTTAACACTGTTTCAGTGAGTACTTACCTGTTTGGGAGCTCTCCATAGATTCTCATCAGTACTGGAATTTCAAGATTATTAAAATAGTTGTGTGAAGTGATTTGAAACTTAACATCAGGGTCCAACATCAGGACAGCTCTTTAAAAATAGTCCTTGGATGAACTGTTCAATCACTGAATTAAATGTGTTTCACCTCTCCCCTTCAAACACAGTATCTGGGATTGCTGTCTCTTGTGTAGCTTTGAAAATATGAAGACACTAAATTGTCAACTGAACACATGTAATTTTTCAAAGTTTCAGTTTGTCTGAAATATCAGTGCTAACTGTGTACTATGGCTGGTGAAGAAACTGCCTTAACCATTGAATGATGTGATGGCAGGGGCAAATGACATTTTAATGTCCTCCTTATGTCATCTTATGTAACATTAAATAGGACTGTGTTTAGCGAAGGCCACTTTTCTATTCCTGCGCATCTTGGAGGTGCTTGGAATGCTGAAGACTTTACTATAATTTTTTAAAACAACTGTAGTTAACAAAATAACTAGAAATGCTGTTTAGGGAACAGTTGAGTGGAGGCACTCACTTCCTTTGATCTGCAAGGAGGCCAGTGGCCAAGCTGCCCTTGTTCTTGCTTGTATCCTCTTCCACAGCCATGTAAGGATGTTGCAAGGCCAGACCGTCCCCAGGCAGTGCCTCTCTGATGCTGCTGTAGGGAGACCCATGCTTGTTCATGCATGTCACCCTTCCCCAAGGATATAGCTTGTGCCGTGAAGGTAATGGTATTTAAGGGGGTCAAGTAGCATAAAGTTATCTCGGGCTACTGGCTGACATTCAGGGAAATCTTGGTGCCCTCTATCATTATTTAAAAAACAACCTGAAATTTTTATATTTTTTCCTGTTTTAAAGCTCTCTAGACAAGGCTTCAGGCCCTTTAGGAGCTTCCAGCCATGCACTTTATCACTAAACCTAATCTCTTCTGAGCCGTTAAAGCTGTGGTGTAATAGCAAACCTTTTTTGAAAAATCTGCACAAAAATGAATTAAATTTGACTTAAAACTGAAATGAAAATCAGCAGAAAGTGACAATTTTATTTCAACTTCTGGACTAGCTGTTGTGAGCTAGTGCATACACCCAGGCCCCACTTTTGAGACAGTGAACCTCAGGAGGTGGGCAGCGGCTGTACCCTGCTGCTGGTTCACGTGCCACGTGGCAAGAGATGGGCTGGAGGAACTGGTTGCCTTCTGCCCAGTGTCAGAAGTGGAACTGGGAGCAGGACAGGGGGATTCGGATCTGTGCCACATACTGTTTGCTGTTGCTCACACACGTGCTGCCAGTTGAAGTAAAATCAGTTGCTCCACGAAAGTTTGCTTGTATTTGCTTTTTCAGAGCTTTCTATTTTTGTTCCTTTCTTGCTCGTTAATCTGCTGTACTTGAATTGCAAAACAAAAGGTTTGCATTTCTTTTGGTGCTTTGAAGATAAACAACAGCATTGAGCGTGAGTTGATCTTGGTAGAACTCTGTTAGAAAAATCTACTCTTCAGACTTCCTCTGACAAAAGGTGTTAAAGCTGGACAACCTTAAGGTATTTACCTGATGTTATTGTTGTGTAGTACTAATTTTGTAATCAAACGGTGGCAGAAGAGTTGGCATCGTGACCAAATCTTATTTGAGCAAAACTAGTAGGTTGATTCAACAGGCTGGCTTGCATAAAACCAGTTGGATAATTTTGCCGTGCTTTTTTCATTTCGTGATCTAATGCTTTGCAGATAGTTCAGCTATAGGTCCTGTATCAGCTGAACATGTATACAGCTATCTGCATTTCTGGTATTTGAGTGTAATGCTAACTTCAGTTTTCATTATTTTTTTACCTGCTCTGCCAATGTCAGTGTTTTGGATAGCTCTTCTGTCACTAATTACTGAGTGAGAGTTTTTTGATCCTATAGATCCAGCAAGTGTACAGATAGTGAAGATCTTTGCTGCTGATGTGGCAGGGATGTTTCCTAGCATCTTGCTTGTTGAATGCAATAGGGTTTCTCTCCTTCCCTAGTGTATGCCTCTACTTCAGCACCGTAATTGATGGGTTTAAAAACTGTAATCCAAGGTAAACTTTTTTAGTCCTGCTACTGTTCTCTCCTTGAATGCTGAGCTATAGAGCTCTTAATTTTAGTTTTGGGGCATGACAGAAAATCCAGTTTCCCACATCTTTGCTGTTCCTGCTTCTTCATCTCTACTTCTGACAATCTGTTTCTGAGGTGCAGGAGTGTCCAGACTCTTGTTCTTCAGGACATGCTTGGTGTTTTCTTTGCTTAGGCTGTTGCTCAGCCTTCACCTGCTCTTGTGGGGCAATTTAGGCACTGTTTTGTCTTTAACACAAGCATTGTCAGTCTTGACTGTGATCTTTCCAGTTGCTCGCTGAAGGGGTTAGCTGAGGCATGAGAACGTTACCTCGCTGTCTGCTTGCTGGACTCTTTCATTAGAAGTCCTGAGAGGGCGCAGATGGGACTGAGGCCAGGAATGAAGGGGCGAGGACAGCCTGTTGCACCCTACCTGCTCTTGGGCAGCTGCCAAAGGGTAGGAAGCCTGAACTAATTCTTTAATGAGTCAGTGATGTTCTGGGACTGTAAATGAGCTCAGGAGTCCTTACAGCAATCCCAGTTGGATGGGAACAGTCAACAAATGTGCGTGTTCCCCATTTCCAAGAGGCTGTTGGGAAAGAGGTAAGGTCATGGGAGTACAGCTTGTATCAGATCCTTCTGAAAACACCTTTGTGTGTTGCTTTATTGCCTAGTCAGCCATAGGTAAAAAGGAAAAATACATAGTCCAAGGAGCGTGAGTAACTTCTGATGGTTGTCGTGCTTTAAAGGTAGAAGTAAAATCTCAGAGGGTGTTTCAAGAACTAACTTCTCTCATATTTCTGTTCAATACCTGTATTGTGTCTAAATCAAAACCAGGGCTTTAAGAAAACAAATTGGGTTAAAAGCAATTTGCTGCTTAAAAGCCAGTTTTATTACAGAGCTTGCCTGTGCTAATCAGCTGCTCTGGAACTTTCTCAGCTTCACTGGAAGAAACAGATTTGATAGTACACAAACACTTGAAAGGGAGACTAATACGACAGGTTGGCTTGTTGCATGAGTGGGACTGTCTTGAGTAGCTTTGAGTTTATAGTTTGCTGTTTGGCTTAATGCTCAAAGCAGTTTCCTTTTACTTAAGTACTGGAATAACTTTGGCTATGAACTCTGACAGCGGTATGGCCTCTGTTACTTACACTAGCATGCAATTGAGCTATTAACTACACAGATGCTAATAGTGGGTTGTTTGGTTTTTTTTAAGGGGGATTTTGGAGAGGAAACTGAGTGGAAGACTAAAACTAATTGAAGCCTCTGGCTTTCCCTAGTCCTTTTTTAAATTTTATTAGTCTGTAGAGAGGAAAATTCTGTCCTTCCAGCTTTATTTTGATGTCTTACAGATTGACGTTACCTTTTCATATAAGGTAAAACCAGAACTTCTTCTTTTGCAAACTACAGATGTAGTATGACTTGAAAATACTAAATGATTTTTTCATAGTGAACGCTATTTTTGGAACATGCTTGTGTCTGTACTGGCAACAGTGCAGCATGGGAAAATCATGTTGAGGCAGTCCTGTCTTGTACAAATCAATCTACTCAGTACTACGCGTTTCCTGTGTATAGCATTCTTCTGGAGAAAAGGTGGGTTCTGTCATCCAGTCTATATTTCACTGTGGCTACTGTTCAGTCTTTTATACGTTAATAAACATGGATTCCTTATTAGCAGTGATAAAACTCTGTCAGTATTGTCTTGGCTATGTTGTTGGCTGTTCTTTCTGTCTCCCTTTCAGGAAAAGTTGTTCTAATCTCGTTGAATCAGGATGGTTATGTTTTTTATATATATCAACCAGAGTATTATAATAGTGATAATACATATCCACATTACTTTGTATGTTTTCTTTTATAGACGCATACATGTGAAAAAGTCAGGATCTCTAACTGAGATATGGGTCTTTTAAGCACCCTACATGTATATAATGAGAAAATACCACTCTTCTTTTCTGGGAGTAAATTATAGGCTGACTTGTATGTCCACACACCAGTGTCATTTTTTGGCTGAATTATCTTTAGGACTTTGTGGGCATCCGTGTGTACTAAGAACTTAAAACACAAAAGCATGTGGTTAAGATACTGTAACACAGAATCCTATATCTTCATGATCTAAAGCAGAAGGTTGTGGTTTCTTCTTGATCTGAAGATTTACCCAGTGAGATGAAAGGTTGGCTTTTATCTCTGGGAAATTACTTAGCAGAAATGTAATTTCTTTGGAGGTCTAAACAAGAGCATGTTCTTGCTCCAGAAAAGCTGGACTGTTATACTGGAAAGAGAAAAAGCAATTGGGACTTGTTTGACAGAAGTAGAAGGAAATAAAACAAAAAGCCTACTCTGTTGAATGAATTTAATAAAGCTAAAATATCAAAATATAAAGGCACTGAGGTATTCTAGCTTGTTAGCAAAACTAACAGACTGCTTCCTGTTGGCAGAATACAGTTGCTTTTAATAATTACACAGATGTGTTAGTGTCCAGAACAAGCATTTCCTTCTTGCCCTTTCTGTAGTATGAGATACAAACTATCTTATGTGTACCATAGACTGTTCTGTGGTCAAACATCTAAGATGTATTGAAAGCAGTAGAGAGACTGTCTGATGTAGAGCATTTCTGGAGTAAATGAAAGTCATGTAATAAGCCTAATTATCTTCTTAGTGTGAAGAGAACAGGATTTTAGTTATACTATTTGAAATCCCTAGTCTTCCCACGGTACACGTGTTTCTTGCTAAAGTTAGAAATATTTAAAAATGTCAAACTGAACAAATGTGGTATTTCATAGTATTTGAAGAACATTTGATGATGAATCATCCCTTTGACTGTAGTTTTTTCTACAATTCTTTTTTATGCAGCAAGCTTTGTCCTCTGAGAACTCAAGGAAGGGTTGCAAAAGGCTCATGGGTTTCAAGATGGTGCCTTTGGCAGCCATGCTGCACTGGATGACTACTTAAGATGTCAGTTCTTTGGGTTGAGAATGCTGAGACTTGTGTCACTTTCCTTGATTTTTAAGAAATAAATCTAGTATTTTAGTGAGGATTTGCAGTTAAGATTGGCGTTTTGAAGAGGCCGCTCCCATAATCAGTATCTCTCTAATCTGAGGGAAAAGTAATGTTGCAGGAACCTGGAGGTTTTATTTCAAAAGGCTAAAATGCTAGGACCACTGCTTCTGGCAGCACACACTGCCATGATACTTGGTCATCTCCCATCTTGCGGATTGGTTAGTGAAATGTTGAACAAATCGGTTTTACCTTTTAATTTGGAAGAAGCCTCTCTTTGTACTTCTCTCCCTCTTCCCTCTGAGCCCCCAGCTCATGGATTGCAGAGGGACTTCATACATACTCCTTTATGAAGACACCACTTTTCTTCACTGAGAGCCTTAAGTTTAGCATGCAGCCATCTGGCATTCTGCATTAAGTTGGAATTGAACACTTAACCGTGTACTTCTCAAGTGGTCAGCTGTTTAGTGCTGTACTTTACCGTGTACTTGAACTACCTGCAATCTTTATACAGGATATGTATTTGAGATAGTACGTCTGACTGACATATTTGGAGATGACTTTTCAGTGATCAGACAAAGCTTGTAAAAGATCTACTCATTTTTCTTCTTAGACTATGTGGAACATGCTTGGAGATAAATGTACTGCTGATGGAACAGAGGTTTCTTTAGGGTGTATTTTCTTCCTGATTTACCAAGTTCCCTGGCTCTTGCATAATCAGTTTGTTACAGAACTGGAAACATCCTTGAATAATTATCTACAGCTCTTGCTATAGCTGTTGATGGTCCAATTCATCTGGACTTTCAGCTGCCACTGGAGACATAAAAGTACTGATATGATCTGTTTTTCTAATTTTTTAAGGCAAGATTTGGTCTGTATGTGTGATAACCTGAGACTTGCTATGCAGATTAAGGACTCTTTGTATGTAGATGTTTTAGATTAGTTGGCTTACTGTGAAGGAATTTCAGGTCGAAGTTAGATTCAAAGCTATGAAAATGATCTGAGTGAGGCCATCTAATATCTCTGGGTCCTCCATATGATGTTTTTCTTGGCATGGTAGGAGATCATATTCATCAAGCAAAATCATGGTGCTATGAAATAATCAAGTACTGCTGTGTAGAATTAGTGAGTCATTTGATTAACGTGTTTTATGAATGGGTTCTTGTTGTCTTGCCTTACATTTCTAGTGATATTTGCACTTGCTGTGTAACAATATTTGCCTAATATTTTATATGTTGTTGTTCTTAAAACATTGTAGAATTACAGAATGGTTTGGGTTGGAAGGGACCTTAAAGACCATCTAGTTCCAACCCCCCTGCCATGGGCAGGGACACTTTCCACAAGACCAGGTTGCTCAAAGCTCCATCCAACCTGGCCTTGAACACTTCCAGGGATGGGGCATCCACAAATTCTCTGGGCAATGTGTTCCAGTGTCTCACCACCCTCACAGTAAAGAATTGCTTCCTAATATCTAATCTCAATCTACCCTCTTTCAGTTTAAAGCCATTACTCCTTGTCTTATCACTACATGCCCTTGTAAAAAGTTCCTCTCCAGCTTTCTTGAAGGCCCCTGTTAGGTACTGGAAGGCTGCTATAACGTCTCTCTGGAGCCTTCTCTTCTCCAGGCTGAACAACCCCAACTCTCTCAGTCTGTCTTCATAGGAGAGGTACTCCAGCTCCCTGATAATCTTCATGGCCCTCCTCTGTACCTGCTCCAACAGGTCCATGTTCTTCTTATGTTGGGGGCTCCAGAGCTGAATGCAGTACCGCAGGTGCGGTCTCACAAGAGGGGGGTAGAGGGAACGTCACCTCCCTCAACCTGCTGGTCACGCTTCTTTTGATGCAGCCCAGAATGCAATTGGCTTTCTGGGCTGGGAGTGCACATTGCTGGCTCATATTCAGTTTTTCATCCACTAATACCCTTAAGTCCTGAGGTGACTTACGGTGAACTTACTCTCATAAATGGGTTTGGATGAACAGATGGCATATTGCTGGCATGGTTTGTGTGTAATTGTGGTATCTGAGCGTATTAAATACTTTCATGAGACAAATGCAGATTTTGCTTGATCAGCTTCTCCAGACTCTCATGGGCAGGCAGATGATGACCATAATAATACCTTTTGGAAAAATTATCTACTCGTATCACTCAAAGTTAAGCTTCCAGGGGCTTTGTGAGGAATCTTGCTGGGAATGATTTTAAAACTGCAGGTTTTCTTTATGATACCTGCAGAAATGGTTCAGAATATACTGTTTCCCAGCTATTGTACATACATGCTCCTGTTCTCACCAGGCTCTGAGAATATTAAACTATCTTGGCACTCATGTTAGAGGAATCTGGGATCGAATGTCTTATAACTAGTTCAGGCTGAAGTTTTGTCAAAATCATGCTTGTTTTATATTAGAGAGGAAATAATGGCACACTTTATACATTTCAGTCTTTCTTTGGAGAATCGCTTCAAAGTGGTGAAGTCAAGTAATTGATTGGGACTTAGAGGATCAAGTTAGGGTTTGTTAGTGTGAAGTGTCATTGGAGCGCTCACACAGTGTCTGCTCTTACATATCTCTTCAAATCAACGTGTAACATAGGTAGAGCAGTCCAGTAATACTGAGCAACAGCTGTTGATGACCCTGATTATTTTTTTTTGGTTAAATATTGATCATACTGAAAAGAATAAATTGAAGGTAGTCCGATGGGATCTGATCTTCTCCCATGATCCATTTGCTAAGTGGTTTTGTGTGTACAGGTTGAATTTGAACTGAGTCATGTATTTTTAAGTATTCAAGGTTTCCTAAACTGGGAGATGCTCATAGTATTTCTTCTGAAATGTGAAGTAGCGAAGTATTCACAGTTGGAGTCTTCAGCTTTCAGAGGATCTCTTGGCTTTGGAACTGGAGAGTGTCCTTATATTCTGTTCTTCCTGTGAAGCTAAGAAATTGATGGACTCTTAAAATTGGGTTTTAAAAATGTGTAATCTTCAGAGGCATCTCTGCATAAGGGCTGTTTTCAGTGAGTTAATAAACAAAACAACCTCATTGCTAATATTTCTACTTTTGGTTTTACAAGAACCTTACAGGTGATAGGTGTTCTTATGGAGACCCATAGTTTGTCTCTTTGTGTATTATTGAGATATTTTGGTACATAAGTTTTTCTAGGAGTCATCTTAGTCTAATTTCTCCTATTGGCTCCTCTGCTATAATCCTATAGCTCATAGGTCCCAATATTACTGCTGTTCCTTCAGGTATATTCATCTTGTGAGACACTTCCAAGTCTTTCATGAGTCTCAGAACTTGTATGAGCACCTGATCACACTTTTCTGCTTTTCTAGTCCTTTATCCTGGCGTCTTCTAGAAGAAGCTATAGAAAAAAAGGGAAGATGCAAGATCATGTTCTTGCACAGGAGTGCTTAACCATGAGAACACAAGGTGGGGGACAGAAAAGGAGTAGGTGGGTCACAAGCTGAATGTGAGTTAATGGTTATGCTGTGGTGAAAAAGGCAAAAGGCAAGAAAGTATGGCAGAGGAATATAGCCTACTCTGTCAACACATACTGCCTTATCTGTTGCACTGTGTAGCTAGGTGGTCAGACTAATGTCCATACAGCTGTAAAGTTTGATTTTTTTTTTTAATTGTGTCATAGTTTTAAGGGTAGAAGAAAGCCAGGGGAGTTCAGTGGATGCTCTTAAGAACAGTCTCATAGTTAAGAAAGTATGCAAATGTTTGCCTGAAAACTTTTGTGAGTTGAACATGGAAGTCCATGTTATTGTAGAGTTGATCGTATTAGGCCATGCATATCCTCATATTAATAATCAAATATTTTAAATTCTAATGATGTTTTGAGTTTCCATTTAATTGGCTGTAAACCAGGGCGTTGGGATTGGTTTTATGTAAGCGGGTGACACTGTACCTAGCAAACACTACTGTGTTTGAATTTGTATTTGCATCCGCAATCTAACTCTAAAAGTGCACAGAAGCAGTTAAAGTATCAGCTGTTTGAAGACAGATCAGTTGTGGGAAGTCACAAAAGAAGGGGGGCAGAGGAACCTGACCAACAAATCCTGCAGTTGGCCTCTTTCTGTGCACAAGAAGTCATCTTTAATGTACTTCACACACTTGCTTGTAACTAGGTCTTTGGAACTTGCCTGTTTGCTTTCAGAAATTGAAGTTGTTTGCTGCCCTAGTCAAGTTTGGGGCCTAACTTGGAAGACTGGTAAAAACGAGTATTTGCTCTGTAGATAAAGTGGTATTTCTTCCTTGGTTTTAAGAGAGGTTTCAAGGTTAGTACTTGCCCATGTGCTATTTATTGTGGAAAGCACTTCCAGTGACTCTTCTGCCCAACATGTGTTGCTCTAAATACTTGTATCATGTTTCACCAGCTTTGGTTTAAACATTAGTTTGTCTTGCCTTTATGCTCGTTATCCCTATTCTTCTGCCAGATGTCCTTACAGATCCCTCTGGTGCAGCAACTAGACAGTTTGAAGTGAAAGACTTCACCAAACATGTGGTGGAGCTTCTGAGTTGCAATTAAGATACAGCGGAATATTTTCTGTGAAGTAGGGCTGGTGAATGTTATCTTGAATGGGGTTATGCAGTGAAGTCCTTGCTTGTCTTAAGTCCTTGGAAGATTTTTTCATTTAATGCTGAAGGAGGCGGGGGACATGGCTGGTATTTTGGCTTGAAACCACTTTTTTCAGCACAGTAAAGAAGTTGTTACATGTGATTATTCACATTATCTATGTATGGGAAGGAAACAGCAGGAGTCCTAAAAAGTAAATTCTTGGATTGGTAAAATAGGTTGAGCTGGCACTTCAGTATACTCCAGAACAATGAGTTAGCAGATTGTGTAATTTGTATCATCTGACAGATTTAGTGGTTTGGAAATGAATTATAGGATGATGGAAGAAGTTAACTTAGAAAAAAATCTTTAAACTGCTGTAGCTAGCAGTACTTCCTAGATTTATGATAAATAAAGCAAGTAGTAGTATATGCAGTTGACTTTACATTAGTTTAAGTTAAGTGTTAGTTTAATATCTCTTGTTCTGTGAGGATCACTTTAGCCCTTCTGCGATAGGGGAAAGGCCATACAGGAAGAGTGTGTGAAATGTAGGTGCCCAAGAAGGCCCAAATGTAAGGCTGATTTAGGCTTAATGAGTGTGTGTGTGTGTGTGTGTCTCAGAGGTCCCAGGTCTGGGGGTGAGTAGTTCTCTTCAGCTGAACAGGCCTTCTTATCTACGTGATGCTATTTGCCATTTAGTTTTCTTCCCAAGACCTTTTGCCTTGTGGGCTATGTTATCAGTCTGTGCTTAGAATGAAACATGAGAGTAGTTGCGATGCAAATGAGGCTTCGTTTCTTTCTCCTGCTATTGTTTCAGTGACTTTGTGAGCCTTTCCAGGGAAAAGCAGGGGAGGAAGGGGAAGAGGAGATTTGGAGCTGATCATCTTACAGTAATTGTCTAGCTTTTCTCTAGGTATCAGTTTATTTGTAAGATAAACTTAGGGAACGGGTGTTATCCTGCTGAAGTCTTTTGCACCCAAAGTTTTTGCAAGTACTACTGACTTTTCTTTTTTCCTTGGCAAGTATCTGGTATTGTTGTTCTGTGTTGGATACCAAATTGCTTCATACACTAATATTTCTTGCTGTAGCATGCAAACTTAAAGCTCTTATGGGAGGGAGTGGGCTGTATCGTGTGCTGCTGCTGTTAAAAAAAACACCACCACAACCTCCCCCCGCCCCAAACACCAAATCAAAACACCCAAAGGCACACAAAACCCCCTCTCTTAATGTCTTGTTATATAGCCTGTGTAGGAATGTTTCTGATGTTTTTATTATGGTATTGAGGAGTAAACTCTTGTTCTCAGTGAAGTCAGAAGAGCTCTGATTAACTTAGCTCTGATTGCATTGACTTCCAAATTCATTCTAAGCATCATGTGAAAATTAATTGTATTTGCTCTGTTAAACTACAAAATAATAGCCTGGGAAATTCCAGAATGTATTTGTCAGTTTCATTATTTCAATACAAAGTTGGACATAGCAGTGTTTTTCTGATTTCCAGCTTTGGAAAGTGAGAATATACAAACATGCTATTAAAAGATTTGTTAAAGATCCTGAGAGTGCATTCCAGAGAAGACCACACAAACTCTGCTTCAGGATGTTTTTGTTTTCTGCCTGTCAACAAATTATACTTTGCTATGGAGAGTTGTAGTAGTGTACTAATAATGTTACTTGGTGTTCTGAATGGAAAATATACACACACAGAAGAATAAAATCTGAAAGTTTAAGACAGTAATGCAGGTAAATGCTCTGCTCAGAGTTTGTATTTGTGGTTGTGACTTGTTGAAATGGAAATGGGAAAACAAACAGGAAAAGCAGGTGGGGTAGGTTTATTATGGAATACACCACCATGTCTTGAATTTAACTTAAGTACAGACACCCTAACATTAACCCTTAAATGCATTTGTGTGAGTCAGAATTGTTGATGTTTTTAGAATCAGCTCCCCCAACCATGTCAAATGTGCAAAAATAGAATAAAAATAAATGAAAACCTAATTTTCTTAGTTTCCTTAGTTTGAGCTCTGTGGTTGACCTTTGCAATCTAACTGATTTATTTTTTTTTAATGTTTGTGCTGTGAAGCTTTGATTTAGGTGGTGGTCTTGTATGAATGGATTCTTAAGCCCTTGTGAAGCTCTAATTAAACTGATAATGTTGCTCTGATTCAACAGACAGCTTAAGCATGTGCACGTGTCCTCTACTGACTAATGAAGTGTCTGTGTTTATTTGAATAGCCCACTGAATTAGGGCTATTAAACTGATGGACTTTTCAGTTGATGTACCTTCTGACCTGTAAGTAAAACTGTATCTGTATTTTTAGTATTTGGTGGAAACTTACCTGATATGCCCGTATGATAAGGTCTGATTGGCAGGCACCTCTCCAGGTTTTCCCAGAGCAGTTGGATGCTCTGTGTGTCAAAAGGAAATCTTGAGGGAGGGAAAATGAAGTGTATTAGGGGTAAGTGAAGTGCTTGTAATATTTTTCTCTGTAATATTCTATTTTTGTCAGAACTCCTGACAAACTTTCCATTTACTTTTGATTGGTACTCAGTAAAAATGGCAGAGGTATTCCACATGTCTGAGTCTATCCAGAAAGTTTCTTGGGACTACTATTGATTTCTGCTCCATCATGCTTGTTCTAGTAAAGGATTGATTTATTCTTGCTTGATGTGACTCAAAGAAGAAACTTATCACTTGATGTCAAACACAGAGTACAAGCTAGGTATCAAAGTAGAGATTTCTACTCTAGTTATCAGTAATGAGTTGCCTACAGAATGATATAGTTCCCCATGGTTCCCAAATGTTTGTTCCTCTGCTTACTTAGGAAGTCTTTATTTATATACCCAGTGAGATTTAGGGCTAGCTTCTTCTGCTTAATTGCACTGGCCTACAGGAGCAGTAGTTTGGTTTTGTTTTTTTTTTTTTTAAACAACATTTTTAAGTAGTTGGAAAAACCAGAAATAATAATTAGTGCTTTTTTACTGTATAAGTTATTAGGTTGTAAGTTAACCATGCATATGGAAGAATATATCAAGAGCTTTACAAAATGCTGTTCAAACAGGGTGCCTGATTTATAATCCTTGTTTGATAGCTTTTTGGGGTATTATTAAGCCTGTTACTAATTCTGTGATACCTTGTATACAAGATGAGTAAGTTCAGTGACCAGGGCATGAATTGGATGAGGCTTATGCATAGCCATGTTAGTAAGCTATGGAGACTAGCTATCTCATTTGATGAGAAACATCACCTTTTGCAAGTCGTCTTCTTGCCATGTGACCTTTTCTTTTGGGCAGCAGATGATGGATATTGAATAATGCTCCTGAACTTGCCCTCAGGTTCTCCTCTGCCTCTGCAGGAGAGGGTGGTTGGGCCCTGGCCCTTCACCTTCTTTTGGGTCCGGTGAAGAAGCAACAGGAAAATGAGGATGTTTTCTCTGAAGTGCCAGAAGGGCTACACTGGCAATAAGGGTAGGGACTGTCTCCCTTGGTTTCAAATAGTCAGAAGTTTTTAATCCTGTGGGGTGATTTGGGAGAAGGATGGGGAGTAGTTCTGCATTTGAGAGTAAGAAAAAGGTTTGAGCAAGACTGAGAGGAAGCAGTAAAGAAAAAGAAATGACACCTACTCCAAGATCCCAGGGGCAAGGGTTCTTGGGTTAAAATTCTATTACTGAGGACATTACCTAAACTGTATCCCTTATACCATCCTTGGGATTTCGGTGAATGTTGTCACTGCACAGTGTTGAACTAGATAAAACAGCTTTCTTCCCCCCAGGACATACCCTTGTTTTCCTGGCACCAGTCCGTAATGGTTTAAGCACAATCATCTACTTGGTGGTAAATTTTCAGGTACAGTGTAAATAAAGTGTGCCATGAAGTCATAAATCTAATCCCTCACAGCTTAACGGGGAAGCAGGGAATGGCTCAGTCATTCTTGCAATAAAGAATGTGCAAAATGTAATCTGTCTCTAAGTGGCTGAATTGCATGCTCTGTCATACTCAATAGCTTACTCTGTAAATTTGCCTCCAGTTTGGGGCTAGTTTCTTAGTGAATCAGAGTGAGTTTGACTACCATACCATGAATGGGGCAAGAGAAAATAAATTGCAAAGCGACTTCTCCTCCCTTTTTTTCCTCTACTCTTTGTGTCAAAATGGCCTGATTCTTCTCCCAACTATTTGGCCCAGGAAAGTTCAGTCATTCTGGCTACCTGATTCTCCTCCTCTGCTCAGTAGTGCTGTCTTGACTGCTGTCATGTCCTCAACTTCTTCACCACCCAATAATCATTTCATCTCCAATGTTTCTTGGGGTTTTCTCCTTGCCGGCATGCTGTTCTGCACTCTGATTTACCCTAGAGGAAAGGTGATCTCTCTTCCCTTGCTAGCTTTTTGATCCACTTCCCACAGTTCTTGATGGTAACTGGGTTCGAGGGCTCTCCCATAACAGACCCTGCACCTGGCTCAGGAGGCCCCTGAGCTGCCAGCTGTGGGGGTCGAGAGGCTCTTTGGGAGTGCTGGTATATGCTTGCTGTATTCTTGGACTCATTCTTGTCTGGTTGCTTTTGGCCATGGACGTGGCCTGGTTTGATTGAGTGTGGCTATTTTTGTCTTTTAATTTACTGGCTTTATTTGTGTAAAAGTCATCTAGGCAAACTACAGAACTTCATGTAGCAGATGGCTGGAATTGCTGCCATGTTTAGCATTTTTGTGATACGTTTCAGACTTGAACGTATTTACTGAGTTTTGTATGAGAAACATGATTCAAGGAAAGCAAAAATCTGTAGCCTCTAACCACTACAGTATACTCAATCCTGCTGCTCTGTGTACTGTGGTGGCTGCCTGTCTTGACAGAAGTCAGATCAAGTTCACTCAGTATTACACATGGAAAACCTTTTTTAAATTAAATAATCATTTAATTTGGTAAGCTAGTGTATTTTTCTGAAACAAGGTGATTGTTATTTGAGCTGGAAATAAAATGATAAAGGAAGCAATACTTTACCATGATCTTAGGAACATGGGCATTTAAATGTCATTGATGTAATCCTGTAGTAGAAATGTTTGTTTAAAACAAACAAACAACAACAAAAAGAACCCCAAACCCCCTTAAATCAACAGAAAGGGAACACTTTTGTTGCTGATTATTTCAGTAAAACATTATTGGAGTGGTCGAAGTCTAAAGTATTTGGGATGATCCTGCTGTTACTGTGATGGAAGTGAAGTTTGGACTGTTTGTGGTTGCTGATGGCTATGGTCAGGATACCTCTAACCAGGGTAAATATTGCTATTACAACCTTGTTAAAACTTTGCCACCAAAATTGGAGCTGGGGGAAGGTGAGAGGAACAGAGGACAGCACTGGGGTGTGCAGAATGCGGCCCTCCTGAGGGCTGCAGTACGAGATGCCAGAGCTGCCGTGGTGGCTCGCGGGACCGCGGCTGTTGGGAGGCTGGGAAGCACCGACAGGCTGTATAACGCTTGAGCAGCCATAATTTTATTGGTGCTTGGCCTTCAGCAAGTGTGAGATAACTTGGGTTAGTGTGGACTTACTGAACTGTAGGAATAAGGAAAAAAAAGGGGGGGGCGAGGGGGAGGTGGGCTACCATAAACCAGAAGGAGTGCCTGTGGTTCTCCCTCCTGAAGGGTGTGGAGTGGCTCTCAGTCTCCAGTAGTCTGACATACTGAATTGATTTACCTCAGCTTCTCGGAACTCTGTAGTAGTGCCCACCGGTCGGGTGTCCTGGGTGTTTGTGGCAAGGTGTCGGGGGGCTGCAGGGGCCTCGGCGAGGAGAGGCTGAGGCTGCCTTGTGCCAGACACAGCCGGGGCTGCCGGGCACGGCTGAGCCCCTCAGCCAAGATGGCGGCATCTCTGGGAGAGCGTGTTCACGAAAGGACAAAACGCCGCACAGATGGCGAGGAGCGAGGGGGGAAGACGTGAGAAACAGCCCTGCAAGCAGCCGGGTGAGGGGAGTTTCCCATCACTTCACAGAAGAGAAACCACCTCAGTACGACATGTCTGTTCTTTAGAGTGCACAGAAACAGCTTGTGAAAGCTTAGATCAAGACATTAAGAAGCCATGGTACTAGGAAGCTCTTTGTGTTGTTTTTTCCCCATTTCTTCCCTTCATGGATAGATGCCGGAGAGATCACTGAATGAAGTATTTTAGGAATGTAAACTTGTTTCCCACCATTTTAGTAGTGTGATATGGAACTGGAGCTTTTTGTCTCAGATTCTGTCTTCGATGTGAAAGAGGTGCAACTTTAAATACTACTTTTGCTGTCTTTGTAAGGGGGTTCACGTATAGAAACCTGCATACATCTTTGGTTGTTTGCTCAACTATGTGTGAAAATGCCAACTCCTGTTCTTAGTTGAACTTAGAGAGAGAAAAATCCAGACTCGCATCACTGCTGGCCTTCATTGAGGTAATGTGTTCCTCAGGACCAACAGGTGTGTAGTCCAGAGTAACTAGTTTAGCTACCTTCAGGTTTTTTTCTTTTTTAACATGTCTGTTAAACTCGAGGTGCAAATAGGAAATGCAGCATTTGGCAACGGTTTGTGGCTTTGCAATCATTTTGAGAGATCTGGATCTATGAAACAATGAATGGGTTGTGATGAGGCATAAATAGCACGTTTTCATTTCTGACAGTAAATAACCGTTCTTTTTTTTTTCTTGTGTTATAAAGAAAAAAAGAATACGTGTTTTGCTTAGACCAGTGCAGACAGGTCACAAAACGAGTAACTTTTAAATATCAGTAAGCAGAAGCATGTGAAACACTTGCTTTAGCACAATTATTCGAAGCTGCTCAGTTAAGATGAGCAGGAGTACTTTTTTTTTTTGGTTGGCTTAAGAATGGAGAGAACTCTAGACAGGAAACTGGGTAAGGATTCGCTAAAACACAAAGAGGTTACTTCTGTGTGTGCCACTGTTACTCTTTTTTGAACAAAGGGAAAAACTGAAAAATTATATAATCTAGCAGTTAGTGATCATTCATCATCTAAAAGCAGTGTTTGACTAGTTCTGGAGTCTTTGCTTTTCATGTTCTGCCATCCTGTGTCCTGTGTGTCAAGACCTTCTTTGTCAAAAAGAGTGTATATGCTTCAGACCACAAGCAACTTTTGGAACCATTTAGCAGTGGTTAACTCAGCTGGAACTGATGGTTAAACTAACCTGCGTGGGAATGAAACAAACTGCTTTAAATGTGAATTTCACTGCAGCAGGAAGGTTGAGATATTTGGGGTGACAGTGAAACATGAACACTTGATTTATTTTTTTTTTTTCCAGCAGCAGCTGTCAGTGAAAAGGTTTTTAGGGTAGGGAATACTGCTTGAATAAATAGTAACACTTTGAATGGTGTCAACAGCCATGAAAGGCATTAGGTTATACCTGCCCTGTAGTTGGAAAGGATGTATCGCAACTAGTGTGGGCACATGTGTCACATAGCAGTGTGTACTGGAGATGCCAGAGTCTGCACTGAAACAAAGCATGCGTTCCTAGGCAACCGGATGCAGCTTTTGCTCATTTGTGACCCAAATTAATATGTCTGCATGAAGTCCTGTTAAAACATTAACTTGTGTCAGTGCTAGTTTGGATGTGTGCATACTGTGCTCTGTTGCATCGTCCAGAGATGCCTTGCTGTGGTTTGGATGCACTTTTCTTAAATTAGGAAGAAACATGATTTCTTTCTGTTTATTCTTCAGGCAACAAGAGCTTCTCTGACTCAACATTGTACCAATTTGGGGGAGTCACTGGGCAAAGAAAACGATATTGCTCTGATTATTGATGGCCACACACTCAAGTATGCCCTTTCATTTGAAGTCAGGCAGAGCTTTCTGGACTTGGCACTCTCCTGTAAAGCGGTCATTTGTTGCAGGTAAGAAATTCTGGGACTTTTTCTGATAACAAAATGGGTGCAAAACCTGTGAAATGTTACCTAGTATGTTAACTTCCCTTTCCTGCTTTTAGTGCTCACAGGAAATATATAAGTAGAGGAAATAGTGTGATATTCAAGAAGAGGCAAACTGCAGTGGTAAGGCACTTGAAAATATAATTGATTTCTCTGCTATGGAACTATTGTGAAGCAAGGCAGTGCTGGGAGCAGCAAAGGAGGACTGGAGAGAGGTATTCCTCTTATACCACAGACAGGTCTGTGAAAGCGTTCATAAGGCTGACTGATAGGCCAACAAAGTTTAACATTTTAGTTCTTCCTGTCCTACAGGATACTCTACAGTGAGCAGTAGAGCTTGTACGCCTTCAGGGTGAGCATTCAATCACCTGCATGTTCCCTTCTGATGGTAGAAGTCTTGTTAGCTGTTGGAAGCAGTTTCATATGTGTGCTGGACTTGGTTAGTAGCTTCTTTCCTGCTCTTACAGGGGAGGAAGCAAGTCCTTCACTAAAATTAAGTGCCATCTAATAATGCAGTTCCCTCTGCCACAGTCAGTCCCAAGCAAGTCCAATCTCTTTTATTCAACGATGAAAGATCATGACAATATCTGCCTGAGTATAGAAGACACTGATAAGGAGGAGTGGTATGGATGTGATCATTTGTAAGCAATAGGAATTGGGTAGTAAGAAGTTTATGTGACTCTTCAATTCGGCTCTAGAGAAGGTCTCTGGATGAATTTAAATTGTCTTGACTTATCAATTATGTATGCTATGCAAGAATGTGTGTAACTGCAATTTGCCCTATTTTAAATGTTAGACTACCGCTTGCTTTACTAGGTCACAACAGAATTTGATGCTGTTTGTGGATTTAGCTATACACAGATGTGGTCCCATGTCATGACTACTTCTCCAGAAGGAAGAGCCTCCAAAAACTGAAAAACAAAATCTGGCCTGCTTTACTTTCTGTATAGCAGGAAGACTGCATCATTTTTAACTTTGAAAGATTATGCAGCTTTGAGGACTGTGTGTGTGTCTGTGTGTGTTTGTGCTCGTTGCTGGTATTTGGGGAGAACTGTGACCTAGGAGGGATTGTTGGTTTAGGTGGACAGGGAAGTTTTATCTGCATTCCAGAAGCAAGACCTGCTTTTGGGAGGAATGACTACGTAGAGATCTTGTAGTGCTGTTTTGTTGTCTTACTTATTTTTATACATGTGCACATTAGCATACAAATATTGCATGGCAAAAGCAATTGCAGTCTATGCACCTGAAGTATAGATGAACCCATTGTTTTTTTTCATCTCTGACTAGTTTCTTTCCAAGTGCTGGAACTCTTGGACTGCTGTACTGCAGGGTGCGATACTGGGGCTAGCACTGTTCAGTATCTTCATTAATGACCTGACAGTCAGATGGAGTATGTCCTCAAAAGTTTACAGATAATACAAAACTGTGAGGAGTGGCTGATGCACCAGCTGGTTGTGGTGCCATTCTGAGGGACGTTGACAGGCTGAAGAATTGAGCAGAGAGATATCTCATGAAGCTGAGGAAGGGGAAATGCCAAGTCCCTGTGTTTGCAGAGTTACAGCCCCATGCACCAGTAAATACTAGGGGTTGCCAGGCTAGAAAGCAGCTTTGTCCAGAAGGATCCTGGGGAGCTGGTGGACAAGCTGACTATGAACCAACAATGCACCCTAGTGACAAAGAAAAGGCCAACAGTGTCCTGGGCTGCAGTATGAAGGGTATGGCCAGCAGGTCAAGGGAGGTGATCCTTCTTCTCTATTCAACATTGGTGAGGTCACATCTGGAGTTTTGTGTCTAGTTCTGGGATACTCAGTGTAAGATACAAACAGGTTTAATGAAGAGAGTCCTGTGCAGGGCCCCAAAGACAATTAAGGGACTGGAGCATCTTTTGTACAAGGAGAGGCTGAGAAAGCTGGGAGTGTTCAGCCTAGAGAAGAGAAGGCTCAGAGGGGTTCTTATCAATTTGCGTAAATATATAATAGGAGCGGATGAAGATGAGGGAGCCAGGCTCTTCTCTGTAGTGCTTAGTGACAGGACAAGATGCAACAGAAAAATTAGAACACATGAATGTCTGTCTGAACACAGAAACCCCCCACTATTTTACTGTGAATGTGGTCCAGTACCGGAACGGGTTTCTCAGAGAGGTTGTGGAGTCTGTGTTCTTGGAGACATGGAAGACCCAACTGGATGACATGGTACTGGACAACCTGCTCTAGCTGACCCTGCTTTAGCCAGGGGTGTTGAACTAGCTGATTTCCAGCAGTCTCTTCCAACTTGGGTGATTCTAGGATTCTGTCACTGGGGACAAATGTCTTGTTTTTTCCAGCCAGTGCTCTTTGTCCTTCTCTCAAGTCCTGTTCTAAATCATTGTCAACTGTAATGACCTTCCTGAATCGGTTCTTTAATAGCAATTTTTTTTGCTACTGCTGATTGATTCCCCCTCCCCCCCCAGTATGTATGGGGGGGGATAGAGGGAGAGGGCATGAGGTGTTAGAGGAGCCGTCTTGCTTTTGCAGCTGTTTCATGGGAGTGAACAAGACCGTTTTACAAGAGGGAGCTCACACAGTTGCAGCAATCTTCTCTTGAATGCAACAGGCCCAGATTCAGGGCCAGAAAGCAGCTCAGCATTCTGTTTTTTGTGCAAAGTTATCTTGGGCTTAGAGAACATCGAGTGCCCAGGAAGGGAATTGACCCTATGTGGTAGATTTATGCTGTTGCATTTGTGGGAAGTTAACAAACACTGAGCAAACAGAAAGCTCTTACTTTCATACTTTATCACAGTGCTTTGGTAGAGATCCTTCCAAGGCAGTTTGTTAGTTTATTTCTCAAAGATTTGACAAGCTAGGTCAAAGATGTATGTAGCTGAAACAAATAATAAATTGCAAATTTTTAAAATTATATATTAACGTACGTAACTAACTGAAAAAAGTAATGGTCTTGTTTTGCGAAGAGATGCGTGATATTGGACATTTCCTCTCCCGTTACTTCATGACTGAGCCAACGGCAGTTTTATTGGTGAATTAGCAAATTGAGGAACAATGCGGAAAAAATACTGTAAAGTGTAAATCAAAGGGGAAAAGATGATGTAATTTCATAGGCTTAAAGAGGAATAAAAATAACTGAGCTTTAAAACCCCAGGGGAAAAGAGGAATGCCTTTAATAGCCTTTAAGGCTTTGCAGGAACCTTCCATTTACTTGCCAGGTGCTTGATACTGAAGAAAGAAAAACATATTTTTTTTTTCTACTCCAGGTTGTTTTTAATAGTACTTTGTGTGTCAAATAAGACAGTGCACTTAAACTTCACAGGAAAAAGTTTTAAAATGTAATTGGCGTAGCAAGAGGAAATTTCAAATTATAGTCTTCAAACAAAAATGTTAATTGGGAGGGGGGATCTGGGTCTTTAAACTTAGTGTTATGATGTTCAACAACTCTAGGAGTTGTGTTTTTATTCTCTATATAGCATAAATTTGTGCGACTTAATACTTCATAAATTTACTACAACATTTTCATCTCCTTTGGGGAGTTTCAGCTGCATTTGCCATTGAAAGATATTTTTTTAATATACTTAAGATATACTGTATATTCATTTGCTGGGCTTTAAGTATAAACTGTAGCTGAACTTGATTCTCAGGGGTGATGTCTTAAAATGAAACTGTAGTAAGCCTGGCCCCATTTTGCTTTAAGAAGGAGAGATGGTATCTTTTGATGGGGTTAAGTCTTCCACTGTTACAGTGTCTCTAACAGGCCACTGGCACAATGGATCAAAATACACCCCTCAGGAGACTTGGTGAAGCTTGCAAAATCAAACTAAACAATTCTTTAAGAAAAAGCCTTGTTTGTTAAAAGTTTTTCCAGAGACTGACAGATCTTATTATCTTCCCTCACACTGACTGGGATGTCAGTATGTCAAGAGCAAGGAAAACTTAATTTGAGTGGAAGTAAATGTAGTTTGGAAGGCAATTGAACTCATAACTTCATTTATAAGATCTGAGCTGTTGATTGCCTGTCTGGTTTTCAAATGTCCCTTTAAAGGACCTGTTTTTATGATGTTTTGTGAGAGCAAAATGTTAAGGCTCAGGTAGAAGTGAGATTATTTTTTTTTTCTAATAACAAAATGGAGTTTTATCATTCATCTAGTGTTTATATCTCTTAGACAGCTAGTTTGTACAGCAGACTGCTGCATTTGGCTTTGAATATAAAAGTAGCAGAGAAGTATGTAACTTGCATGTTACAACAGCATATTTATTTCTCTACTGAAGAGCCTGACTTGAATTGAAGTATTTGTAATTGAAATATGGGGTGTTCAGAAGTAATTTTTTATGACTTTGTATGCTTAGGGAACGATTTTTTTGTCATTGAATAGAACTTTTCTGCAGGTGACAGTGACTGTGCCTTTGTATGGGTTTAATGCTGTATTAACAAGACTTGTATCAGGAAGCAGCAATTCATTGGCATTTTGTAGATTAAATCATTCCAAGCAGTTTATAATTACTTCAGTACTTAACATTAATTGTTGGACAGTAGTAGTCCTTCTTTTAATTTCCCTTACAGATATAAGCACAATGAAGCAAGCATCTCGAGAGAGATGTGTGGCATGAGGCTGTGACCACATCCTTCTTTGGGCTGCCTCAGAGTTTTGGGGTTTTTTTGCTCTTTTGCTTATATTACTGGCCATTTCTGCAGTACTGCTTGAGGTGATGGTGCTGGGATGTTGTCTGAGTGGAGTATTACTCTCTTCCACACACTTATCTGCAGAGCCACAATGTTAAACTGAGCTTTTGTACTTAGATCCTGCAGCCCTTTTCAACTGAGTGAAGAGTGAGTTGATGCCCTTATAGGAGAAGGTTTGGGACTTTGTGGTGAAAGAAACACCATACCACCTGCCTCCCCTGTCTGAACTTCTGTATTCCTAAATGGAGATCAGCTGGCACACAGTGTTTGGATGGTAATCACTCACCTCAAACATCCACTGTGTATAATTTGGAGCAGAGGCCAGTCAAAGTTTTATTTAGCTATTTTATAGCAAGTTGTGAAAAGTTGCTTGTACAGGGAAATTCTGTTGCTCTACCCTGTCCCTTTAAAAAGACACTGGTGCTTCACTGGATCTGATGACATATGTTCTGCTTAAAGGTAATTAAGTTGCTTTGACTGGGCTCTTTTCCTATACTTCTTGCATAAGACCATCTCTATTAGAACACCTTCTCCCCTTCATGACATGTTTGGGTTTTTTTTCAATGCGGTATTCATCTGCTCCTACTGTTCATGTTGTGCTGGTGGAAATCAGTATAGCCATGGTGAGTTCAATGAAGCCACGATGACTTCATCAGCCTGTAGCCTGCTCTCTTAGTAAAATACATTGCATTGTCTGTTTTGAGCAATTTATTTTTCCTGAGGTTTTATCTTGTTGCTGGATTTTGGCTTGTGATAAAGTTCAGGCAATAGGAACATCAAGAAAAATGTTTCCATTGCTGTCAATTTTTCTGCCCTGCTTTTATCAGATGTTCTGTTCTGCAGAGACCTGTGAAGTAGCACAACATGAAAAGAAAATTAGGAAATCCAGCAACAATGATTTCTATGGACTCTCTGCTGTTTCCACGGAGGCACTTGCCATTTCGTGGCTACTACAGCAGCATGATTTTGCTAACTCTTAGGTATGAAAGGTGTGCAGTTGCTGCTCAGTATCTGAGCATTGACTGCAGGACTTCTGCCCAACCTCACCAACTAACTTTGTTACGTCATGATGGTGCAAACTGTTGCTTGCAGTACCTTGAGCAATAGTGGAGCTGTAGTGATAATGGTTAGGAACTGAGGAAAGGAGTAAACAAGGTCAGAAAAGGCATGTTTTTTAAAGAAACCTCCATTGGCAAACCCCGATTGTTTTCCCACTTGTGTTGTTATTTCAAATAGGAAGTAGAGTGGGTGGGGTGAGGATGTGAGCCCACAAACATCGCTCTGAGAACAGACATGAAATATTGTGAAATGAACATACCTGTTGACTGGAGTGTGTCTGCTGGGGTGTTGGAAGGGATTTAATGAACTAAAAGCAGAAGGTGGGAGAAGGGAGTGAAAAAAGTAGCCTGTGAAGAGTACCTGTTGCTCTTTGTCCATTAGGTAATGAGAAGAGAGATGAGGAGACAAGAGAAAAGTTGTCTTGGCACTCTGAGTTGTAAGGCCATAGCTTGGATGCTTCTGGTCTTGCATCATCATTTGGAGGAGACATTAATAATATAGCTCACAAAATGAACATCTGGAATACTTCTTAAATATTTATGCCCCTAAGTCTCATATTGTTGCTGGTGTTAGTATTTGACAAAGTCATTATTCTGTGCTGTATTTGAGAATGTATTTATTTATTAAATCAAAAAAGTGTCTTGTTGGCTTTCATTAGAAAAGATTCCCATTCTTGTGACAGAAGATTGCAGCACAATTCTGATTAAGAACATGCAAACTCATTCTAACGTGAATTGGTCCCAAAGAAAATTAGGCACGTGTTAATCTTTCTGTACGTACATCTTACGTTTTCCCTCATCTGTCACCTACTAAATTATCAATGCTCGTTCTCTTGTTCTATTTCTGACAACTCATGACAGCATTACTCATCTCCTGACTTTGAAAACCATGAAGGAAGAACCATTCTAACACCTTTAATGATTGTAGATAATTGAAGTGGGAGGGAAGTTTAGGGTTGCAGCATGATGTGGTGCTCTCTGCACTCTTGAATAAAGAATACTCACAGATGATTAGAAATGATTGCATAAACTGTGCAGTGTGTATGTAGGTATGTGTAAAGCAATCCTTGGACTTTTTCTTAAGATTACTTTTCTTAAAAGCTTATTGGCTGCTTTGCAAGAGCTAAATAAACTTGCAAAATGCCACTAATTCTGTGTTGCAAAGCCAATATGGGCAAGCTTTAGGAGAGGGCTGGACTTACAAAATCTGGTAATTATCTTGTCCTTTGAGTGATGGAGTGAGTTTCTGCTGAATGTTTGTTCTTGTTAATCAGTGTCCTGAGCTATGACAGTTCCCAAGCCTCACTTTCATAGTTTAAATCATTCAAACACATAGCTAGTGTTTAAAGGGGAAAAAAATTACTGTTAATTACTGTTAAAAAAATTACTGTTAACCGGTACCCGGTTTAGTGTTCGGTTTGTTTTTTATACTGGATGACCAACTGAGTGACGACTTATGCCTATAACTAGAAATATGAATGAAAAATTTGTTCCTGAAATTTTCTGCTACATTCACCTGAACCTCCTATTTCTGTAACCATTCTTACCAGCATTTATTTGGAAAAAGTTGGAGGAAAGGCATGAATACAGCTAAAAGCAACTGACTTTTTTATTTTTCTTTGGAAACAAATTTGTAGGAAAAATACTGTATGTCCCAATAAAAACTAACAAGTTTCTCTTCCAAGTACTGTTTACCCTAGCTTTATTTTTAAAGTTCATTTGTTGCCTTTTTGCATTGTGAGCCTAGTATTTAGGTGGCCAAAATCTTAATATTTGCCTTGATGTATTTCGTAAAATGCAAGTGAAATTTCTGTCCTGAGCAATGGTGTGATAACTCTTGCCAACAGTTCCAAATGGTATCGGTATCAGTTTCTTTACCATGCTACAGGACCTTGTCCAAATTGCTACCAGTCTTTTCAGTTTCTGAGCAGGAGCAGCCAGCAATGCTACGTTTAGTGCTACACTTCCCAAATTGGAAAATAAACATTCCATAGATACTGCACATGAGAAAACACTGTGCTGCTGGAACGTGTGCTATTTTAGAAGAAAGATAAAACTGTGGTTTGGAATACCTTCTGTTCCATGAGAAATTCATAGTACTGGTATATTTTTCTTTCCACAAGCGTTAGTGTGTTAACCCCTATATTCTGGTCAAGTTCCAACTTGAACAATTACTTTCTTCTCACTGAAATTCCCCCTGCCTTCTCTACTGAATATAATATTCTTCACATCCTATTCAAAGCTGTTCTGAGGGTATCGGTGTGAATGCTATAGGTTGCCAGGTTTTAACCCAGAGGTACTACAGCAAGGTCCTGCTTGTGAAACCCAGCTCTGAGTATTGGTGAGCCTTGGTTTTAGCTTTCTGGCTTGTAAAAAATAATTTTGGAAGCATAAATGTTATCACCACTGTCTTTAAACAAAATGTGTAGGGGTTTTGGGGGGGGGGGGTGTTTGATGGTTACTTCAATATTTTTTTTTTGTACAGCTGGGAGATGGTGCATATTTTGACTTTGGTCTTACCCAAGTCCTCCCAGTTTGCCAGTGCAGTTGTAAATTCACTTTGTAACTTAGCTGTCAGTAAAATGTTTGAGCTCTTTCATGATGGCTTATCGCATATGTGGTCTCTGACAGGGTGTACAAAAACATTCATTGGTGTATATAATTCTGTATCTGCAAAGAACAGTATCTTAATACGATGAAGTGTGTAGGCTACCTGCAGCTTACGGTCCTGTCTCAGCTGAAGTTTCCCCCCAAATCAAAGTTTGTTTCGGACACTCTGATTCTTCATTAGATCTCAGTAATGCAGAATTTTTCCCCTTCAAGCATTTTGGCACAATTAGATTCTTGACATAGTCCTCTTATTTCTTAGTGCTTCTTGCTTGTTGCACCAAATACTGCTTTTCTGAGTTCCTGGAACAGTATGTCACCTGCCTGGGAGTGACTCAGTGTTTCCTCTTACGGAATTCCCTGCTGGTCCATCAGGTTGGATGGAGGCCAAGGGTCTGGTACCTTTCTGCAACCTTGCAACTGGTTTGTAAAGGCTACTGACCCCTCACCAAGTTGCAACTACAAGGACATATTTTTCCTTTTCTGGGTTCTTCTAATGGTTTGGAGAATGTTATGACGGAATAGGTAACTCTCCTCATGTTGACCACTGCTTAATATTCTGAATTTCCTTGTCTGAATATTGAGTAGTTATAAAAGATCTCAAAACTTTTCCTGAGAGGAGAGAATTTGAGGATATTCATTGCTTTTATCGAAATACTTATTTTTGTCTGCCAAATTTAATGTTTGAGTTTCATTAATACCCAGATATGTGAATGTACAGAAGTTGAGGGCCTCTAAAGAATATGTGGTGCTGCACTGCATTCAGAAATAAGACACTCAAAACAACTGTGATAACGCTCCTTTCATAAGATCCAGCAAAGTCTTGTGCTCTGTCCCACAGGACCAGCTTAAATATTGTATTTTCCATTGTTAAAAGTACCAGATATAAATTTACAGAGGCAGGAACAGTCTGTTCTGCAAACTTCTTTGGTACTGCAGGGAATTAACTTGATGAGAGCTCTGGGCTTTAGTGCACCGTAGTAATATGCAGGACACCAAACTGGTAAAATGGCTCTGGTTGGAGTTTCCAGAAGTGCTTAGTGTTGGTGGATGCTGATGAGAGTATGACTAAGTTCAGGAAGAGCGTAGCTGAATCCATACTAGATACTTGGAAAAATCTGGCCTTGCACTGAATAGAATGGCTAGGCTTCAATGTATTTCTCTGCTTTTCATATCTCTGAAGTAATGGTAATTAAAAACAAAACTATGCTTGAGGGAAATGTAGTAAACCTGATTTGATTCAATAGGCTAGAATAGGAGGCAAACTCTTTGGGTTTATTCATGTGAGCAGAAAGGTGAAGAGACACTGGCTCCAGTTGGTTATGCAGTTTTTGGCACGCTTCTGTGCCTGAAATGTGGCAAGATCTATTAGACTTGCTTTTTCTTTAACTGTGTGAGTAAATCCCACCATATTCTGTAGGGCAATCAAGGCTGCTCAATTGGAAGCAATTTAGCAAAATAGCCACCCCTAGTTGATGGCGTGATAGCTTTGGGGGGATTTAGACTTTCCTTTGCACAGTTGCCCACAGACGGCAGCAATAATTCTTTGCAGGATCTCCTATGTATTGTGGCCTGCTAACAGTCCTCTGTAAGCGATGCTCACCTGCTCAAGCAGAGCAGTACTAAACTCATTGTTCAAAAAAGAAAAATCTTTCTCTCCTTGTCAGTAATTCTCCTTAGTACTTAGAAGAAAAGGTAAGCTAACAAATGTGTGAGGAATACTTGGACTTGCAAAGATATACTCCAAAACTGGAGGAAAACCCCATTTTCTACTGGAGTTGAACCACCATTCAGGTGGTGTTCTGAACACCACCAGTGGGGTTAAAATGGTAAAAACTTGGATTCACCTTTAGACTTTTCTTGTGCTTTCTCTGAAAAATCAGGTTTAGATAGCTCTGTCTTATTCTGGGAAGGCTGTTTTGATACATCCTTTTGGCATCTGGGTTGCCATAAGTTTTCTTCTACTCTTTTAAACTTGCTTCTCCCATGGTGTCTAGAATAGATGATACAGTGATAGGCATTGAAAAGTGATAATCTTTTTTTAATCTTGCTCCTTCATATCTCCCGTCTCTTACTGTTTTCCATGTCACAGCACATACTTAGACTTTAAATTGCTCCATCTCATGAGTCTTCTGTCAAGTGTGTCACTTCATAAAATATGCTGTCTTTGTGCATTTCTAGTATTGGTTTATTTATGCCCTACATATACCTTTTGTGTACAACACACAGAATCTCAAGTTCCTACAGGGAACTCTTTGATCAGAGCTTCTAAACCTGTGTAGGATGTTACCTGTGGTTATTTGCCTACATGTGATCTCGCAAGAGCTATTACTTGTGGGCCCTAGTAAGGAAGAACCAAAAACCAAAAAAACCTGTGACATAAGTGTGTTAGGGTCTCAAAATGAAGACAAGCTACTAAATGGGTGCAGGTGGGAAGAAGACATCTGTTTGAGAACTCAAATGCCTATAATCTTTCTGCAAAACAGCATCTTGTTCTTTGGAAGCATGTGCTGAGCATTCAGAGGTTGCTGGCTGAAGAACTGATCATCCTGAGTGGAAAGGCAGGATTTGGCAGTCTCTGTGGAGGCTGGAAGGTCAGAAGAACTTTTTTGTAGTTCAAGAAAGGCTGCTTTGGTATGTATGTAGAACCATTTGCTGTAGTTCACTTCTCTGGTCTCTCACTTAGCTTTAGTCTTTCATCTGGTGAAGTGTTAAGCTCAGAACCGCCTGTACTTGGAAAGTGGTGGGCCGTTTTTGCATATGGTATATTCAGTGTAAAAGTTGGTGCCAAAACCTTCTACGCTGCTCATCCTGCAAGTGAGGTACCTCTATGTGTCTTGGCACTGGGTTGTGTGAACAGACCATCCAAATCCAGTCTAGAGTTGTGTGATGCATTTCTCGGAACTGTAGGTCAGTGATTTTGTCCAGGAGGTGGAATGACTTTGTACTCTGCCTTAGTGATAGGAGCGTGTCCAAGGCTGAACTGTGATGACAACAAGATCACTGCCCAAGGATCAGATGAATACATGTCTTGGCTCTGTTGAGGGATATTTGTGGGACTTTTGTGTGGTGGTGTTCTTCTCATGCCCCAAAGAGTACCCTTAAAAATGACAAAAGTAGCAACCAGTTAATAAAATCATCAGTCGGTGTGGACGTGTTTTGAGACAAGATTTGGCTCTACAACTTTTATAAATAGGAAGCAGCTGTACTATTGGATTTTCTGCTATTCAGATCAGGTCTTTATAGACTGTTGAATACTGGTTGGTATAGCAGGAGCCAGAACATGACTAAGTTAAACTTAAGAGTTGGGGACAACCTCCAGAGCAACAAGCAGCTGCTTGATTTTTTTTTTGATACTCTGCAAGTTGTTGTTTGTAGCTGCATTACTGTTGGTTAAGAAGTTCCAATTGCATCTTGGAAGGAAAAAATTGAACAACGCTTGTAAGCAGTTCTCTTCAAGGTACTTGACTCCATTGTTGTTAACCCCTGGTGCTTGTGATTGTCCCTGCACTGGTGCTGGGTGGCTAACTTTTGTTTTTTCAGTACAACTGGTTTTAGGAGTCTGAGGAAGAAACATGCGCAAGCTTTCTCCCTCATTGTTTCTCATGTCTGTTTCTTTTGATAACCAACATGTGTGGGCTGGAAATCTTAGCTGTTCAGGGATATTTTGTTAGGGTAGACTTTTAAAAGCAACATAGAACTAAGTTTTATCCTGCCCAAGTGTAAGTATCTAATGAATGTTTTTACTTTAATTGCTGAGCTCAGGAGTTCTTAGCACATTCGTGGGATTTGTTGGCTTTGTCTGGCTAGTTGAATGGGTGAAATAAATAGTGATGACTTAAGAAAAAGTGGCTACGTAGCCCACTTCATGCTTGTTTACAACACCAGAGCTGTTTGGGGAGACTGTCTTGCCGTACCTGGCCAGCTAGAACTCTATTCAGCTGTTTTGGCTATGTCTTCTACTAATGATGGACTTGGGGTGATACCTGGTGATTTGCTGTCCTTTAACTGTCTGCTACTGCCACTAACTTTTTTGCATTTTGTTAAGTCAAAGATATGGTGAAGTAATTTCAAATGATTGAATAGCTATTCTGAAAATTGCACACTGCTTTTGTGAAAGGTTCAGTACTTCGTTGTATGACAATGCTTAGAAACTTTGAGAGTTTTCCTTCTCCCCATGACAAGGTCACTATTGTTCACATTTTGAACTTCAGTTTTTAGAGTTTTAAAATATCAAGTATCTTTACTTTTAGAGAGTAAATATTTCTTTTTTTAACGGATGACTACATGTGATTCTCAGGTTTATAAGAACCTGATGTGTATATATATGTATGTGCAAGGTTCATGCAGGTCATATGGACATAATCCTGTGACCACTTAATGTTTCTTGAAATGCTGTGGCTAACCTGGAGATCAATATGGATAGGACATAGGCATTACATTTGGGCTGGCACAGCTCCGAAAAGCAGGGCATGTGCCAGTGGAGGAGGCTGGTGGACCCAGCAGCTACTCTCCAGTGTGCTGCTGTGGCAGTGAGCATGCTGTGCTTGTGGAGGTCCTGGGTTGTGAGAAACTGTATGCATTAAAAAGTTGAATCCTTTCTCTGCATAGTTTCTAATGTTTAACCAGTTGTTTTCAGGAAGCATGTGAATCTTTAGTCTTGTGGATTCTGATCAGCCATCAGGATATTCCGTGCAGAGAAGAGACTGAGACTGCTTAATTCATGTCCTTAGCTGGGGGAAGAATTGGTCTTGAAGTGCTGTGTGTGCTTTTTGAGTGTCAGTGCCTACTGTCACTTACAAGGTTTTTACCTGGGCTTTTAAAGCAGTTCACGTGATGTCCTGATAGGATTGGAGAGTGTAAACTACCTCTGCCAGAGCTGATAATCTAAAGTGTAAGTGGGTGAGGGAGGTGGAGGACATTTTTGTAAACAATAGCTGGTGGCTGAAGCCCCCTTAAACATAACACAGTAGTTGTAGCCCTCCCCAAACCAAGCACTGCACCTGATTTCGATTTAAAATAGAAAAGCAGAGCTGCTTAAACAATTACTCAGTTTTTAAAAGCCTGTTCTGTATACTTATTGCTGGTAACTTTGAATTATTTGTTTTGCCCATCCAAAAGACTGATATTTTATATGATGTGGACAAAATGTGTTGTGGTTAGTGGGGTCCCTGCCCATCTCAACTGTGCGAGGTGAAGATCTGAGGATCAAAGGAAGCCTAGCACTTGATCGCTCTCTCCTCTTCAACCACCACCTCCAAATCATTGGTATAAAACAGAAATATGTGTACTTCAAATTGCAAGTAGTAAATGAATTCACATTAAACTGGAGAGTAACCACATGCAGAAGAAATTGAGTCTGATTTACATGGCAAAAGTAAAGAAATGTGGAGTTTAAAGTTTAAACTCGGCCCATGACACAATTTCTTACCGTACCACATGTTGCAAAGTTTTGGAGATCCTCACAATACTCAGGAAAAGAGTTGTGACTAAAGGATGCAGTCCTAGTTTTAATTTTTCTGTTTTTAGTTTCCTTTTTTGTTGTCTTTTTATGGTATTCTAGAAAATAGCAGTTGGTGGGGGTAGGGACAGGATCATATAGAAATGTCAGAGTCCAGAAAACAGATGGCAACAGCTTCTTTAGAGCTTTTGTGGTTTATTATATGAATAAGCACTTAGGGACCTTTTAAAAGCATGTATCCTGGACCCAATACCATATCCTTAGTCCTGAGAGCTCAATATTAATGTTTTGATACAGTTGGGATCTATTACAGTACATAAAAAGCTCCACTGATTCGGAGCTCTGTTTTAATGTGTATTTGTGCCTATTATCAAAGGTTGGCTCCTGATGTGCAGCTCATGGCTGTGCTGAAAGGGGAGGCATTATTCCAGGAGCTCTGGCTTTTTCTCAGGAGTCTCTTGGGGTAAAATTAGTGCTTGGTCTCTGCAGTCCCTTGCTTAAAGGATGGCTCATGTGAAGCATCCCAGGTAGTACAAGGGGTCAGACTTGTTGCTCTTTCCATGGTTGGCAGCTTGGAAGAGGCATATTTTGGGGTATGTAAAGCACAGAAACTTTTTCTGTACCTTGGCATGCTAGGGCCAGATGAAGTTAATATGTGAAGGCAGGGAAGAAGTTGAGCATTTCCTCTTGGTCCCAGGTGTCCTACGGTGTGATGGAGGCAGGTCTGTCATTTCAGTGTGTGTTCCACAGCAGTGCAAATTTTCCTGGGCTTTCTTAATGTAGAGGGAGTTGCAGAGACCTGGAGAGGTTTGCTGAAAAGTGTAGGTTGCTGAGGTCACGGCAGGGAGCTTCGAGAGTGGAGAATGCAAGGGGGAAAGGGATTCCTTCAGCCTACCTGGGAGACTTGTTTTGCTTAGTTTTTGTACTGTTACAAATCATTTTGGTTAATGTATGATATCTTATTCCTTTCTGCTAGTCATCAAACTTTCTCTGTGGTTTTGTGTTTAAGGAACAAGATTGTTTTTATTGTGGGATTCCAGCATGGGTTCTCTAAATTTATGATGATTCTTTAAGGTGTGCAGGCATTTTATACAAACACTTGACTACTTTCTTATCTTACTTGTTGTTGACTACTAATTGCTTTGGTTGTATTTGTAACTATTAAACTATTTCAGTTCCTATGCCAAAATTTCTCAGGGCAGATGAGCGTGATGGAATCATACAGACCATCACTGGCTATCCTGTAGAAATGCTGATACAGGATACTGCTCTCTTATTACACCATTGTAGTAAGATGTAACAAACTGCATCTTTCAGAATCATAGTCTCCTTTTCTTGTCTGACTTTTCTCTGTTACAACCATTGTTTGCATTCCCTTTTTCCCTATACACCTTCCCACCTTCTTCACATTGTCTCTTCTGTTTGTTTTTTGATGCTAATCTTCCATGCCAGGCTGACGGGCTGATCTGTGATGTTGTTGCCAATTTGCTGTGTCTAGGGGAAAATTGATTTTTTTTTTTCTTTACCTGTTATGTACTGCAGCAATCAATATTTTATGAGATGGTAGAGAGCAGGAACAGTGGCGGCAGCAGTTTTGCTGAAGGTGCAGCAAACAATCCCAGTGTGCATGCTCAGTATTCACAGTCTAAGTCCAGAATGGGAGGATTGGAAAGAATTTTGGTTTTGGCCTGAGAACAAGAAAAGGATTAAAACACCACTAAACTTATTTTAAGTTTCTCTTTTGAGAAAAAGAAGGGACTGAGTGCAGAATGGAGTACAGTATGGTGTTTTATGTAGTGATGACTGAAGATCATAAAAAGACTTTCTTCTATTGTCAGTCCTAATTGGCGGCTGGCACTGATTAGCAAGAGGAAAGAAGTCTAGGGAAGGGAAGACAAATGGGGAATTTTCAGTGGAAAGCTGCTGAACAAAAGAGTACTGCTATTCCTGTACATTCTAGTGATTTTAAAGAAAGGAGCTTTCTGACCTTCAGACTTTTAGAAGTGTAGCTTGGATAGCATTGTACAGAGATAATTTTTTTCAGTTGTTTAACTCGTTATGCTCTTACATGCCTTGATACATTTTGATGTCGTCAGTGTGAACTCGGGGTTTGCCTACAGACTGTTGATAGTTCTTTCTCTCACCTGCTTAAAAAATAAGAGGGGGGGGGAGAGATATAATGACAAAGTAACTCTTTTAAAGATGGTCTGTAGAATGGTTTGTTAAAAATTCCTATACTGTGAGCTTTTGTCCTACCATTCATGCTGTGCTCCCAGTGACATGAATGAATGTTCTGCCTCGGACTCTTTAGCAATGAAATCAGAGATCTGGGACCATATCTCCTGACATTATGAGAAGATCCTGTTGGAATGTCAAACATTAACTGCTAGCAGCATGAAGGCTGTGTTTCTGAGTGTAGTGCATTATATAGGCCTGTGAGTAATACGTATTTGACTCTTAAGTCAGTGCAAGTTGATGTGTCTCTTGTAATTTAACACAAACTTACAAAGGTGGAGTCTGCATGTGGCTTAGTCACACCTTAATTAAAAAAAATGAATCACAACAACAATATGGAAGTCAAATTGTAATGCCTAAGTTCTCAGGCTGCAGGAGCACAGATCCTGAGGCTAGAAATGCCTTCTCTGGAAGGAGACAGGCTGAGAATCTGTTTCGGGTTCTTGCCTTTCATGTTCTGAAGACTTGTCAAGAAGTAACTGGATGGCTTTGCATCTGTGGTGCTTGTTTTGGAAGTCTCAATACCTGATTTGTGCTCCTAATTTGCTACGGAGACTTGAGACACCTGATCTTCCTGTAGTTCAGCTCACTGTCTGTAAAATCAGGGTTATGTATGTGATGATGCCTGTTCCTGAAGGCTTTGCACTGTAATAGGCTGCATTAACGTCTTGTGTGTTCCAGGATGGCTTCAGACAATGGAGTGGTTCTGCAGATACGTGGGTGGGAATCTATGTTTCACAATAGTAGTGAAAGGACATCTGTAAATGAAGAGTAGCTTTATTTTTAAACATAGAGGGATTAGGAATTAGCTACTGAATTTACAAAATCAGGAGGGTTTTGAAAGGCTGATGATAGTAACAGATATGAAAAAGAAGTGTAGCACCAATATGTTAAAGTACAAGAACAAACTGCTGTTTAACTGTGGCATTAATTAAATGTCTAACTGGCTTAGGTGCTGAAAGTAGTTTAGTTGCAGCTGCCACCAGCTTCTTCAACAGGATAAACTGCATAGTGCGAAGTCTAGGTTTCTGTAGCCAGGCTGTGTGTATCTGCTTGCCAGAGTGTCTGCTGCAAATAATTTGGCTCTGTATATGTCTGTTAACAGTAAGAGTTCTCAATGTTAATTCTGCATCCATCCTTACATAAAATATTAACACCAACACTGGAAGGCACATCTCTAATAGACTTGAAAATAATAGCGCTGTGACCGATAAACTGCTGTTATGTGTAAATCAGAAAGCATACTCTTTCCTTCTAAGAAATCAAGTTACAGTTTTTTGCAGATAGAGGAATACTTTATGTAGTGAATACTTCAGCAAGCCATTTGGAAGAAATTCCTCATAAAACTTGGGGAAAAAAACCTTATTGGCCTAAATATTGCATGGACTGGAAACTTGCTGAAGGACCTTAAGCAAAAATAGTAGATGTGGCAGTAATTTGAGCTGCAGGATAGGGAATGGTGCTTGTAGGATAAGTATCAGGTTCAGTTAGATTGAATGTCTTTATTAATGATTTAAAGGAGGAGGCTAAACAGCTCATCAGTTAAATTCACAACTTGATACTAAATGGGGATTTTTTTGCAAGCTCACATGGAAAGAAAACATGGAGTACAAAGTATGGAGTGGTTAGATCTTAGGAGACAGTATAAAAACAAGCTGAAAAAGATGTGTGTGTTTTAGTGGAGAGAGAGAACTGCCATATTTTTATATGGGAGAAGCTTGTTCAGCATGTTTTACCTGGCTGTGTGTATGTCTCTGCTGTACTAGTTCAGAGATGTGCTTTGGCAACTGTAATTAGTGTTGAGTTCTTAGTCATGCTGAAGACTGTGGGTAGGAATTAAAATTGGGTCATAAATACTGTAACAAATCAGAGGCTATTGTTCATAAGACCATGCTTCTCTAAACAGCAGTATGATTCTGCAAAGATGCTGAGGGGCTGTGTCCCATAAGACTTATAACAAATGAGGACATTTAATACTTTATAAATCAAACTAGTTTTTAAGAGTTTCTTTCACAAAGAGGTAGTTATCGCAGTTTATGCCCTGAGCTAAGCCGCAGTTCAGCCTATTGTTACTTGGTGTTCATGCAAACTGTTCTCTTTTTCAAAATATTTAATAGTAAGTGGCTCAATGAAACAAGTTTTGTCCTATTCTGTCTGTAGGGCACTCGCTGGAGGGGGAAGGGAGAAGCCAATTGTTTCCCCCTGCCCCCCCATCCATGTGTGTGGGTGTGTGTATGGTGCCTGTGGGGTATTTCAGAGAAGCAAGTGAATGATCTCCAGTGTATTTTTACATTACAACGCACTTGAGCTGTGTAGGCAAGAAGTAGGTGACATCAACGTCCTTTTCTGTGCTACGCTGTGTAGAGTCAAGAGCACTGATATACTTTCAATAGATCCCCTATTCAGAACTTCATTAGCTTTAAGGGAACAGAGCAATTCTGGATCTAATAGTGCTATACTTGTCAGTCTTGCCAAAAACATTTTACTAGAAGCTGTTGTAACTGATGCTTGATATTATTACAACTTGGGGAACACATTGTTTTATAAATGACATTAATAAAACATGGAATGCTGAGGAGCTCCGATGTTAGCAATTTTTAAATTGGTCATGCTCATTATAAAGAAAAGTTTAAGCTCCCTAATTGAAAACATTGGACAGTTTTCTCCAAAATGTTCACTGATACATTCTGCTTCATGTAATTAATTTAATAATCAAGACAGACAAAAGTGAAACAACATAGTTCACATTTGTCATTACTCTTTCGAAAAATGACTTTAAAATTTTTTCAAAGCCTTCTATACTACCTATCAAATAATTCAAGTATTTTGAGTACTTACTGCTATTAAACCTTTCAAATTCCTGTCAAATTCCTGGTTTGAGTTCAGTCCTAAGATCATTAGTTTGCCTTACTACTGGTTCAGAACCTTTTCAGAATATTTCTTTGTCTTGCATCTGAAAAACTGTCCAATAATTTTCATAACAGTGCTGTGATACTCTGAGTTTTGCCAGTACTGAAGAAGGGAAAAAAAAATCCTTCAGCTAACAAAGGATGGAACCTGGGTGGGTTCCAGCAGGAAACTTTGCATCAGACAGTTCATAAACTTCTGCCAAGAAGTCAGTCCTTGAAAAGAGACAGCCAGTGTATGTGATGGGTTTTGTGCTGCTTGTGGTTGTTACAGGATGACTCTGAATGTCATCGTGAACCCAAGTTACTGTATGCTTAATCACTAAAATTTTCTGTGCATATCACCACAGAGTGGTTGCTGCACTGAAAGAGAAAATCTGGAGGATGGAGTGCATTCAGAGATGCTTACGGAAAGTACAGAGAGCAAAAAGGGAATAAGTTCAGGAAAACTGATTTTCAGGGAAGTCGAGAGTTTAGTGATGAACAGCTGAAGTAAAGTGTAGGCTGCTTGGTTTATACATAAGATCTAATAGAGAAGCCAGGAAGAATATTGAAAATTAAATTAGTCTTAACTGAAATCACAGTTTGATCATGAGTAGTCATCTCTTAGAAGCAGCATTTTATATTGTTGTGTGGAAAGGCAGGGTTTGTAGAAGTAAAAAGGATTGCTGAGAAGCCACAGTACATTTGAACTGAAGAAGCCCGTGCTACTGCTTAATAATCTCTTTATGATGAACAATCATTTCTTGAATAAGCTTCCACAGTTCTGTATGTAGCTTGTACGCTCTTAGAGTGGGCAGGGGTTGAAAAAACAGATTGAAAGTATCTCATACAGTGGCGTGGAGTATTTCTGGTGCCTGGGATTTAGAGGAGAGGTCCACTTTCTACAATCTGGGGCCTGTCATAGATGTACTTGGCCATCAGTCACAGGAAGCAACAGAGGGAACATGAAGTGTGAGTCATATAGTAGACATAGCTTTTCTCTGACAAGACATATGGAGAGCAGGCAACACCATTTCCTTGACTTATAGAATGAGATTTTTGGCCCAGAACTGTTCCTGTTAAGTTAAAAGGAAAATAAGAATTGAGGTTTAAATATGGATTTGTTGTCAAAATATTGTCCATTCTCCATGCAGCGATATCCAGGTGACGAGTAATTACTGAATCAGGTAACTGAGTTGGAATGCCTCTTGGAGAAAAAAATCTAGTATGAAATAGTGGATCTATCACAATGTTAAACAAGTCTTTGTAGTAGCTTCTTATGCTTACTGTTCCTAGAAAGAAGAAATCTTACCCAACTTCACCAACTAGACAGTAGCTCTCCTGTGACCTCTGCCTGCCTAAATAAAAAAAGCGGTCACCTTATACAATAGTAAAGAGAACTTGTCCCACTGCATAACAACTATAACTGAATGAACCTTGATGCATTAAAATTACTGAGCTCAAGTATCTCACTGTGAGTAAAGTTCTCTGCAGACTGTCACCTCTGCTGTGACTTTTGCATTTTCTCCTGTACTGTTAATTCCTTTTAGCTTAACAACAGATACCTTTGGAAGGCTTGATGTAGAGTAGTTTGTCTGCAGTAAATGGATTATCAGTTTTGTGATTACATTCAGATCTGTTGCCTGGGTTTTGCTGGCTAGTAAATCACAAGTTTATAAATTGGGGTTTGTCATTGTTTAGGCGATGGTTGGGGTTTTGGTATATCAGCAGGTAATTGTGAATATCGTTAGCTTGAGAACTTATCATGGGAGATGGTGGGAAAAATGCCTTTTTTTTTTTTTTTTAATAGTTACCTTTCTCTTAGACTTGCGGTCCGAACTAAGTTCCAAATTCATTTAACCCAGGCCTATCTCTGATTAAACTGATCAGTTTTTGATGGGTGTTTGGCCGCAATCCAGTGGTGAATGTCTTTTTTAACTTGATTTTACTAACCATTTCTCTCTAACAAATCGTATCATTGTCTGGAATTCAGGAAGTTGAATGCTCCTGAACAGCTGGTCTGCTATGTGTGTGAGCACATCTTTTTTTCTCGTAAGCAGCTTATTTAGGGGTTTTTGCTTTCTTCCTGTGTTTTTCACAGACTTCCATGCTACACAAGTAGCATGAAGAAAAGTAGCATAACAGAATTTTTAATCAAGTTTGTGCGGTCTCTGGTTTCCCTCTCCTGCACCAAAAGGAGCAATAGTTAAAGTGGCATAGAGGCTATCTTTCTATACTGAAATAGAAAAACTATAGAAGTTTGTCTTAAACTAATGCGAAGAATCTTTAAGATGAAGGATATACTAGAAGAGAAATTAGTGGCTTGTGTGCAAGACAGTAAATGTAGGAACAAGGCTTGAAATTGTCTGCTATTAGAAGATGTGAAGTACTGTTCACAGCTGGCAACAGAGTGCCTTTGGGGAAAGGAGCTCTGCTTTGCAGAACCCAGATGAATCTTTGAAAGTCAAGAGAAGAAGGGATGGTTCTTCCCAGAAGGCTGATCCCAAATCATGACAGGGTATCAAAAATGGTTGGAATGGTCTTATTTCTTGTGTCTTGTCTGCCAAATTATATGTAACATCTAAACCCTGATATGATAAAATTATGCTAGTACTATTTTTGGTGGTTGAAAGAGAAATAATTAAGTATACCTTCAAAAGTTAAGAAGCTTCCATTTCTTTCTCTTGATTTTACTGCTAGTTGAGTTGTGTATATAGTTGTCAGAGAACATATTAAAGAAACTTGCTTCTAAAACGTACTGGAGAACTTTCTGCACGGTGCTATGACTAGAAGGCTTGAATGACCCTGTAATTTGGTTTTAGTCTAACATTTGAAAACGGCTGTGATCAAGGAAAATAACATTGAAGACAATTTAAGGTATCCTAATATTTGGCTTCTTAACTAGCTCTTGATGAATTAATTTACATGAGTTGTTCTGTGGAGGTTCAGGCATAAATACTTTCTAGAAGTCAGCTGCAATAGCTCCCCAGTCCCCTGAGGATGGCAGCCTCGTCATGTATATGGAATTGCCAGGCATAGTATTTATCTGAAAGTAGTTTTCCAGGTGAGAATAAATCTCTCCCCTCCCACTGGCCATGCCCTGGCTTTTATTTCTTTGTTTTCTTAGGATCTCTGAGCTAAACCCATCAGTTTTTCCCAAGTACTGTGTCTTTCAGAATGTTTATGTACTACCTTCTTTGTAGAAGCAGCAAATGCAAATCTATCTAACCCTGATGAATAATCACTTAAAACATGAAATTGCTTATCAGTGTTCTTGTTGTTTAACCCTAACAGTCTAGCTGTATTTTCCCAACAAATTTGAACAAGAGCAACTACTCAATTTTGGAAGTTTTACAAAGCTCTTTCCCAAGAGGTTTGATATCAGAATGCTGTGATTTACCATAGTGGTTTGAAAGGCTGTAAAGGAATTGTTGCTTTATTAAGGTTTGTCTTTGCCACGTGTAGCTTTAAGATATTGTGGGGCTGTGGCAGTTTTTCATAAACTCAAGAGAACTAGCCTGCGCCCTATTGTGAATGCAACCACTGATACATAACCTCAGACATGGATTTACAGATAGTACCTACAGCTGCCAGGGTCTAGAGGGCATTGAGCAAGGTGATTCCCTAAAGGTAACAGATATACACAGAGATATGAAGAGTAGGTGAGCATTTGGTTTTTTTCCTCTTCTGCTCCTGTGCTATAAAGCAGAGTGTAATATCTGCACAGGGAAAGGCAGTTGTGTCCTCTCTCAGGATGTTTGAAATTTCCTTGATCTTCGGAATAATAAAGCTGTTAGAAAAATCTGAGGACTTCCTTCCAATGGACAACATGGGGGTAGCACTCTGTTTGGGTGGTACTATGTTGGGGAAAAGGCTACATGAGTGGTGGTCTAGCAAGGGACGTGGGCTACTATAGAGCAGTAAAACACCTTCCTGTTTTAAATCAAGTCAACAGAATAATGAAGGAAAAAGCAGAAATTGCCTGGTGGGTATGTGTGGTGTCTTTGCCCTTCCTTGTTCTCCCAGTAATTTGCAGTATTTTCCACTTCAGTCTCCTTTGTCTACCAGGTGCCAAATTGTGTCTTCTGGGGGTGTAACTTTGGCTGTAGATGTGGTTTAAAGACTCTCTAATAAAACTCTCTTTACAACTTGATTCTTTGAGGTGCTAAATGCCTCCTATTAGATGCTGAGTGCTTGACATGCAATGTGGGATTAGGATTTTGAATCATGCTTGTGCGTGATGGTCCTGTGATGCTTGCATTAATGACAAGTAATGCTAAAAGGCTTTGTAGAATGTTTGAAATGGCAAAAAGGTGGTATGTAAGGGACAGACTACTGAAATTTGGGTGTCATTTCAAAGGTGTTTACAATGGTGAAAATGAGATTTGACTCTGACTTCAAGTCTGTGAATGTATTGTAAAAAGTTACTCACCATCTAAAGAGTTACTTGGTTTTAAAAAAAGTCAGAATGAGGGTAAGTATTAAACTGGCTGAGAGATTTGTGTAAGTTCTCATACTGTGTGGTCTTCCTGCACAACGTATCAAGCACTATGACCAGCATGTTTGTTCTTGCTTCTCTCCTTAAAAGCAGAAGCATGTGCAGTAGAAGGCTTGGTTCTTGTTTTTGGAATGGTTTGCAAACATGTTGTGCAAGTAAAGTTTAAGATAATGAGGCACACTGAAGTGCCAAAGCAATGAAGTAATGGATCTCTGCATAAATGTTTAAGAGCCATCCAAGTATGTTGTACTGAAGAAAATTTAAGGCACCAATTGAAACATAAGCATACAAAGCGGGAATACCTTCAGGTGGTGATAAAACTTTATCTCTGAGGTCAAATTCAGCACGGTACTTGGTGCCTTTGGGATGAAACTGAATACTCCACTAAAAGCAAGGGAACTTGGTTTTGAGATGCTTGTTATTTGCAGGCTTGAACCTGTTTCTCTGTTATAGATTGAGCATGACTGCAGTCTTTTTAATGGGCATTTGGCTACTTTAACCATCTTGAATAGTCTTAAAGACTTTAATGCTCATCCATTTGAAAGCTGATAGTCCATGTAATAGCTTTTAATACAAGTATTTCATACCGCTTTCTTGACAGTAGTAGCGTGGCCCCTATAACATACAGGACCACGCTAGTGCAGAGACGCTAGCCATTCAACAATATCAGTCTTTAGGTACTGCTTAACAATTTTCCTTCGTGTTTAAAAGATTTTGACATAAGTCCTTTATTTTGTACATCAGTATTTTTTACTTCATATTAGGACATAACTTTAATAGAAAAAACCAGACTTCTATCATCTGTTAAGAAATTATCAGGAAACTCTGATAGGCACAGTTTCTTACTGTAAATTCCTTCTATATTCCTTCTATGACAAGATATTGTCATCAGATTTTTAAATGGATGTGGAAAACTACAGTAAAACATTTCATTACTGAAGTGTAGTATAAAGGTGGGTTTTATATCTGTTTTCCGAAGCAAAAGCCTTGCTGTTACACAAGTATCATATTTGCTTTGCTTTTATGGGGAGGTCTCCTCAGCGTCTTGTTGTAGGCGGTGTTGTATAAACTCCAAGAAATTGTCTTGTTTGAGAGTATTTGCTGTTTAGATTATACTTATTTGCAAAATTACTTGCATTGCGTATTTTCTGGGTTTAACTATACTACTGTTTCATTATGTCTGGGAATTAAAATAAATAGATCTAGTACTTTTTTTTTTCAGTCTGAATGGACCTTTAGGACTCCATATTTTTCTCTTCCAATGAATGATGATGATTTAAGCATGTTCTGTTGTAGGATTGGCTGAGTTCCCGAAATTGTTTGTGTAAAAGTGGTTTGAGAGCTGTCAAAAATGGTTTTGCTTTGTGGGTTCCAGTAATGGAACCGTTTTGTTGCTGCAGCTTTATTCATAGCAAATGAATAATATTGTTATGAAAACCTGTGTAAACTAATAAGGTAGAATGTGACATGAAATTCCTGCCTTCCTAGTATATAGTTTCCTGTTGTTGGAATTGGCTGTCATATTGTATTGAGTTACAGGAGTGAATATAAAATTTTGCTAGAAGTTATTCATAGTTCTCTGTAAGCAATTGTGCTTTTGCCTGTTCCTTCAGGATGGTGAAAATATCTTTGCTTATAGTATAATGAAAAAGCTTATGGGTCTTCTTGTACCCACGAGGAGAAAGACTGTCAAGGTCTGCCTCGGTTTCTTGGGAAAAAGACACTGAATCCCACTTATATGCAGTAGGGGCAGCTGTATGCTACGGAATGAAATGCAGAGCACTTGCTTGAATTTTATTGTAGCAGTGAGAAGGAATAGTGGGCGTTTTGTTTTCTTTCACCTGGAAGTTGCAGTTAGTTCACAGTATAAAGCAGTGAATTTGAAGCACAAGCTATAATTCCAGTTCCCCTTCCTTTCTTCCACTGCCCTCAGCATCCAAAAAATCTACCCCTCAACAAAACCCAAAGGAAGCCCCCCCAGCATTGCAGTCTGAGTTAGATAGTAAAAACAAAACAGCATCTGTGCTTGAGAGATGGCCAAGATGGAATTAAATTATTACTAGAGAGTAAACATTGTTCTGTTACCTTGAGGGAAATAACCCTCAGCAGAAATGTTTTGCTTCCTAATTTGACCAATTTACACAAAGCAGTTTAATGTGTCTTTTGCCCTTGCTGTGACACTTGCATTCTCAGACGCAGAAGGTCCCACCAGCGAGGGGAGAGAAGGCAGCCAGGCAAGGGGAGGGATGCTTGGTGCCAGCTTCAAATACTGGGAAATGTGAGAACTGACATCTGTCCAAGACAATTCTTCTCACACACTGTGACACAGAGCAGTGGTCTGTGGGATTTAGCAGAGGGAATGTGTTATGGTATAGTAACAGCTGGCTACAAATATGGATAGCAGGCCTGAAAACACAAACAAGAGAAAGCCCATGCCTAGGTCAAAACAGGGAAGGGAAAGAATGTATTCAATATACATTTGCTAAACTAGCTACTGTTCTCTTCCTAATACTTCTCTAATAAACCATATGGGTAAAAGTAAGCTCCTTGGTTACTCCATTGGTTCTTCTGGTCTTTACACTGTTGAACTGTTTTATTTAAGCAGTTTTTGTTCTTTGTTCATTACAAGTATCTGTCCCACCCCCCACCATTTCTTCCCCTTCCAGCCCAAATATTAACCAGCTTTTGGAATGACTTTGCATTTTTTTCTCTAGATTTGAAAACAAGAATAAGTTCCTATTTTGCTTTATGCTGTGATAATTAGATTGTGTTAATGAAGATCAAGACAGGGTCGTAACCAGTTAAAAGATAATATGCTTCTGAGCTGGAAAGGCATTAGAGCTTAGTCTAAATGCCTTGCTGTCATGTAACATTTTAGCTTATTCTTGCTTTGTGCTGAAACATTCTACCAATTCTCTACCCGTTACGCTGAAAAAAAAAAGTTCAGACATATTTTGTGTCATATTCTAACCGGTTATCTTCCCTGAGGATGAATAACAGCTTTGAATAGTGTGGAATATTAAAAAGATAATGGAATGTTAAAAACACACTTAATAATTTTCCATTTTAAAGTAATAAATTTTCCATGATAACAACAGTCACTGATTCTGCTTTTGCTCATAGTAGTGCATGCAGATGGTATGGACCAATAGAAAAAAAGAGGAGCAGTAAGGACAACTTTCATTCTAGAAACACGAATGAAGAACAGCTTGTGAGATAGTTCAGTCTGGAAGAGACTTCAGGGATGTAAAAAGCTGTTGCGAAGAAGAATGGAGTAACTTTTGTTCTCCTTGTCAGAAGTGAAGATTTAAATTGTATTGATGTGGCTATGTAAAACGCTGGAGGAAAATGGTAAACCAAGAGGCAGTGTGGAGGAGTAATCTGGCACAGCTCTTATTGCACTGAGAAGCGTTGGTCCTATGAATTTTCCTGTCACGTTCTTTATGGCCAAAGAGCCAAGCCTGGACTACCACGCAGGAGGGACTGGGTGAGAAACTCCTTGGAGAAGGAAGGAAGCCTGGCAGGGGGCCCATGAACCCAGCCTTGGTCAAAGTCTTACAGCATAGAACCAGAACCTGCTCTCTTAGAATACATTCACCACCAGTTTCGAGCTTGTGAGTTTCTTCATATCACATGTAAGAGGTGGGGCGTGGGGGGAGGGTGTGTGTGCAGGCAACGAAGTGGGCCCCTACCAAATCTTTACCTTTTCTGGCTCCTATCCAACTCATGTAAGTCTTCAGATAGGTGTGGCTTCGCCTGGTGACTCTGCTGTGCTCTTTGGTGTTTTGGGATAACGTAAAGGTGGACTGGGTATCCATGCAACATGCTGCTTGAGAGACTGTTTCATGAAAGGCCCTGGAGCTGCAGATAGATGCAATCAGATGGCTCTTTCGAGCTGTACTGAAGGGTTAAATGCCACTGATAAGAATTCATGCGACTATGCAGAAATACTGCAAATGAGGAGATAAATTTCAGACCATTGGGGCAGTGTCCCTTGTAGCTGATGCTTCAAAGCCTTCCACGAAGGTGGAGATGAAAAGTTGTGAAACAGCCTAGTCAATAAAAGAAATGAATTAAAACAGAAGAATCTCAGGAAGGCAGGGGGAAAAAACTGTATTTGGTATGCCACAGTCTAAGGACATAGAGCCTGGGTGATGGGCTGTATGAAACATCAGGCTTTGAACCAGGCAGTGTTTCAATGGAGCAGTTGCTTTGTATCCCCTAGTGTATTTGTGTAAAAATGAAAGTTGGCCATCAAGCTGGAAGATGACTTGCTTCTAGACATTTCCTTGACCTTGAAATCTGTATGTAACTAAAGATTTCTAATAGTTTTCAAATTTTTTGCAAACAAACTTTTAGTCAAGAGAACAGAAAGCCTGGTTGAAACATTGAGACCTGAATGCATTCATATGAGTGTGAAAAATATCTGCCTGAGAACTGAATAATAAAGAGCATCTGTTTTAATGGTTGTAATTAATGTTTATAAAAATGTAGGAAGGATATTTCAGTAGGGGAAGTAAGGATCATAAATGCTTGTGGGGCTTTTGTTTGAAAATTTTTTTTTTTTTAAGAAGCAGGTATTTAATCTTGCAAGGAACAAACATTGCTTTACCAGAACTTGTTGCGGTCTGGGATGGAAAGTGAAGGTGTGAAGGCTTCTGAAAACCAAGTACTTAAGGAATTGGAAACTTGCCCTTTTTAGGTCTCCAGTATTTGTAATGATTCTGTTCCAGCAGAACTTATATTAGCCAAGGGAGATTTAAGTTGGACAGAATTCCTGCCCTTCCCCCAACTTGCCCAAATCTGCAAATCACTGAAGAACAGATTTCTTTCCACACAGTTTTAAGATGTGTGGACCCATCATGTCCATAAGTTATGAGTGTTTGTCTGTGGCTTGATTTGGGTCTGAAAAGCTTGCTGAGCTCAAGCTTTTATGCCAAGCAGTCTTAGAGGTAAATGAGAGGGAAAGCAGACCACAGGACTGAAGAGGTGATGTGCAGGTCAGGCATCCACATTTCCTAGATGTGTGGTTTATAGTGTAGGGTTAACTGCGCAGCGCAACACAGGAATGTGCTTCTACAATTAGATCTCCCCAACACACCTCACTTCTGCTACGAAACTTAAGACAAAATGTGTTTATAGTTGCTGTGGATCAGAAGGCAATGCGAGTGGGTTGGATGTGTGGCAGGGATTAAAGGAAAGAGCTGTGGAGCTGTGTGAGGAGGGTTCTTCTCAAGTACGTTCATAAATGTCACTTTGCTTATCAAAATGAGCTAGTGTCGAAGGAGAGGCAACTTCCTAAAAGAGTTCTGCTTTATTTGTGAGATTTGGGGAGTTCACACAGGCTGATTTAAAGCCCCATTAGCCAGAGTACAATCTGATAGTCTGTGTTGGCTAGTAGCGGTAACAGCTTAAGGCGCGTGATGTTAAAGCCATGGAAGATAAAAAGACTGAGATAGTCACAGATGCATTGATGAAAGTGTTGTGTGTCAGGCCACGAGCTGCAGTGAACAAGAGAAGAGACTTCAATCACCCGCAAGGAGGCCTGTGGACACATAGAGGTAATTTGCCCCAAGGCCAGTGTTTTACACTGCAAATAACAGAGGAAGGACTTGTCTGAGGAGAGTTAACTGCAGTTACATACCAGACTGGAGACCAAACCTGGGATTACTTTGGAACATTTAAATTGTATTTAATATTATATTAGCAGGTCATGTAGCAAGACACTGAGCTCCTTTTGGAGCTATATCAAAATTTGAGAGTTTATGTGATTGTATTCTTCTGAAACTGAAAAGGATTAGTCATAGTCAGTAAACAAAAACCATCTCTTTAGCGTGGGTGATAGGGCAAATGCATGGGGCTAAAAGGATGCTGTTAGTCAAATGTGTGGTGGTGACTTGTAGTGATTGAGGAAAGTCTTTGTAAGTACTACAGTGCACTTAATGCAGAGGAAACCACTTATGCTGGAAGAAACAGGCACTAGCATTGTTTCATGGAGAGGACTGGCAGAGATGCAAGGTGGACAATAAGTAGCATATTCTTTTAAAAACTCTTCAGGGATGAGACCCAAAGCAAACAACCATATGAACTCAGTGTTGAAAGTAAGTGTTAAAAAAACTTTCAGTGTAAAGCTATTTGTTTGTGTTTATTTTTTTCATGTACAAATGGACCTAAATTAAAGAAAAAGATGAAACAAGATGGAACATAAAAAATAGAGCACTGCTTGCCTGGAAAAGGTGTCTGCTTGGTTTGTGTTTTTTTTTCCTTTCATTTCACTGGAAACTGACTTTGGGCTCACTGTGATGCAAGAGTCTCTTAATTTTGTCTTTGCCACCAAGATCCCCTTTTTCCTCTCAGGGGAAAAAACCCTCAAGCCCTTTTCTGCTTCTGTATTAGGCTAAATGTGTTTATACAAAGCTATTACTGGAGGGGGGGACAACACACCCAAAAACCAGAACCCCGCCCTTTTCTAAAAGCTAGAACATTCTCGACATTTCAACTCTTGAAAAGTTTGATTTACGTTATCCTAAATCAGTTTCCTTGATGTATTAATCAATACTTTCTCTCCGTTTTAAAACAGGAAATAGCTTCAGTCTGTGTTTAAACCCTGCGACGTCTCATGTCGTGACCTTTTAGTAGTTTGTTCCTTTTCTCCCCCTTCCTCTGTTTTTCCTTCTTTTCCTTCTCACAAAAAGGCCCCTCAGCCTGTCTCTGGGTTTTTCCTGAGCAGTTGGAGCTGTAGATACTTCAGTTTCAGTTCCTGCTTTGGGTACGTATGTCTTACAGGCTTCCAGCACCGACTGTCTCACTCTCTTTGGCCTTTCCCTTTGCTTTCCCTTCCCTTTCATATCATACTGTATTCTTCCCAGCTCTTCAGCTTCTTGCACCCACTTCAGCCCTTGGGTGTAGGCTTCTAGTAGCCTGAAAACCCTCTGCTCCGTCTGCAGAGGTAATGAACTTCTTGACACCAGCTGTATAAATCACTGTTGTAAATGGTGTGTCAAGTAGGTAGGAGCATATGGGAGGCTAATCCTGCTGTCCAAACAGGCAGTATAGGCATCCAATGATACTGTGCATTAGGAAATGGAAAGCCTATATTTTTTTGTGGCATTCTGTTCGGTAATTCTATAGTGTTAAATCCGTTCCTGAAGGGGTATGGGGACTCTTAGTATCTCTCCACTGGTTTTCATTTGTTTCATTTGGAGACCTGACAAACCAAAAGTATCGGAGAGCTATTAGTCTTAGCTGAGTAGACATGTATTGAGAGAACCCTGTACATAATTTTAACAGACCTTGGCATAATTAACAGGATCTTCTAGGAGGGGCCCCAGGACTAAACTGGCCAGGATATTGTGCTTAACTTCTGCAGACATTGAGAGTGGAGGCTCCTGGCAGGGCAGCTGTCTGACAGGACACCAGTGCAGGGAGGAATGCTGGTGTTAACTTATCCATTCATGTACCAGAATAAACAGATGGCACTGCTAGACTTCTGCATGTTTTCTTTCCTTTTGGTGCAGATATTTAGTGTCTTTAAGAACAGAGAAGTTTGTTGGTTTTTTTGTTTGTTCGTTTTAAAGTACAGAAGAAACGTATGCTAGCTTACTGGCTGCTTCATTCCTTTTTCCTTCCCTACAAGATACTTTTTTTTTTTTTTTGAAGAGACGAGTCTCATGAGTGCTGTCCTCAAGTTCAGTTTCCTGGTTGAAAATCTGCATACGGTAATGCAATATTCCTCTCCAGGAAAAATTTTTATGGCATATGTAAATGAAATAAGACCAGCCCCTAGTGGTATTGACAGGATGCTGAGAAGGAAGCTGACTGTGTATTAACGTGCTTTCAGCTTAGGTCATTCTCACCGAACCCTGCAGCTCTGTGAGGTTCAGCTGCTTGGTGGAGATGACTTTGCATTCTTTCAGTGACCCTTTGTAAAATACTGTTTCATTAATGAGAAATATTTTGTTTTACAGACATGTCTCCCTAACTGTAGATGGTACTGCATCGGATGTGTAATAGCTCTGTTTATACAGGCATAATTAAAGAAGTATGAGCAGGAATCTGGCCAAAACCTGGTGTAAACATACTACAGTGGGAATAATCACTTTCTTTTGTGATCATTCAATTCTCTGGATCAAACTGGTCTCTCCAGATTTTAGTCCCTTTGGGACTGGTGTAGTTTCCTTTACTTAAACTTTCAGAGAAACTTTGATTTCTATCAATGTCTTTGTTTTCAAAAGCCGGGACTTTTAGTGGGAGTGGAATGAGGTTTCAGCAGACACAGAAAATATCACTGGTACATGGGTGCACCAGAGCAGTTTCCAGGCTCACTGTGGCATTAGATATATTGCCCTTTTAAAAATAACTTGGATTGAGGAAACTTCATAGTTTTCTTTTTCAGGAAAAGGAGAAAAATTATCTGGACAAAACTGATCCTCAACATCTTACTGTGTACTTCCTAAAATATGGTGTTAGTTGGTGCGTTTCTTGCAGAAGTCATCAAGTTGCCTTATTTCACAGCTGGAAGCTTCCTTGGGATTCTGGAGCACTGAGAGGAGTTTTTATTTCCTATGTTCAGGAGGCAGTAGGCTTTTTGTCTGCTTCCCATAGTGCTGTGTTCAAAGCAAAGCTTCACGCAGGTTCTTTTCCCTTTTAGCAAATCTGTGCAGCAGAAGGAAAAATATCCTTCGATGGAGTAATTGGTTGTTTCCGCCAAGTGTTCTCTGTTTAGAAGGTATGTTGGTAGTAAAGCTGAGGAGCTTCTGTCAAGCAAAACACTAGCAAAGGAGAAAAATAGCAGGAAGTTTTCTGTAGCAGGAAAATTGAGTTTGCCTGATGCAAATTTTGTAGTACCATGTGTGATTGAAGAGCCCTCTGACATCTATTTGAATGGAGTAATGAGTAGGTGCAATTATCCAAACCAAGGTAGCTAGACTGATCTCTGGAAGTATTTCCGTTATACAGTGGTGCCCAACATTTTGTCACAGAACATGTAGTACAGTTTATATTGAGACACTTCCAGACCACGTGTTCCATGAGTATCCTCTGCCATGTCATGAAACCACTGCCCTCTTGTTCTCTTGTCCTGTAAGTGGTGACTCTTCCCTCCCATCTGATGAGGTGAGCACCTGTATTTGAGTCACACCGTGCATTTGCTTTTCATGTTCACTTCCAGTAAGAATGAAGGCATTACCGGAGGTAAATGTACTTTGGCAAAATATTGTTTTAATGTTTTGGCTAATTTTTGAGATTGCTTTTTATGTTAAACGAGGACTCGAGAATGGTTAAGGAAAAATATTTGGTGTTGTCTTGCATGTACGTTATGACTGACTGAGTCTTTGGGGGGAAAAATCATGGTGTAATAACATCTCCCAGTTTGTTATCCTCTCCTGGTGAGAGCTCCTTGGGATTTTGCTCTCTTCCCCTTTGTCTTTTCTCTTTGCTTTGCCTTCTGGAAGTGCGTTAGCTGAATTAGACATGTAAGACAATCGGCCCCAAAGAAACAAAAATATCAGTAAATACCGAATTATGTGGATGAAGAATTTAATTCTCCCTGTTAGCTGTCTGACATTTTAGGAATAGCGGTAGCTGTGCCTTCTTATGTTTTTTTCCCATGCCTCTCATTTCTTGAGAGGATTTCATTAGTACTAATGGTTAAAAATCTGTCAAAGGCTGAATATTCTTCTTAATGTTCCACTGCTGTTGCATGTTCTTTTTATTTTTGTCTCTTACTGCTGAAGTAAAGGAGGAGGAGCTGTGGTACCAATGAAATGAAATTGAGATCCTTTTAATTTTCTTTGCGGTTGATTTTTCTATTAGAAATTTTTATCTTGCGATATTTTTGTGAAGATCTATATGATCGTGTCATGAGATTTGATTCTTAAAGGTTACTGCAACCTTCGGGTACGTGATTTACAAAAACTGAAGAGTTACCGAAGCCTAGAACAGAACAAAAGCAAAAGGGACCATGCAACACAGGAGTGTAGTAACTGACCTACGCTCTGCCAGATATGGAAAAGGCCAAATCTGAGGCAAGGAGATGATAGCAGACCAAGCAGATTAATGCCTAATGTTCATGAAAAGGATCGCTTCTCTCTTTTGTGAACACCCTCCCTTCTCCTAAAAGAAATAAGCAATGAGAGTAGAAACTTTAATTCTCAGTGTTCATAAATACTGTAACTTTTCAAAATCTCAGGTACATTTCAGCTTTTCTACAAATTTTTCAAGTTGTTACGGTATGTTGTTAGTCATAACTGATTTCTTTTTGCCTAGAAGAAAAACTTTCAGAAAAGCAGGTTTACCACTGTCAGGATTTCCATTCAGAGCAATAAGAAATTAATTACTTGGCATGACAGTGCGTTATGTTTCACTGCACAAATTGCGATCCAGTTCATTGCACTTCTAGAATTAGAAGGTGAGCTGGATTCTACCTTATCCCTTCTAAGAGATTTTTAGTAGGACATCTCCAAAGTTAGTGGATAATACTGGAGTATAGCTGTTCTTTGGCTAGTGGTAAATCCGTATAGAAACTTAACGTTTTTTGTAGTTGTCAGTTAATGATCTTAATCCCAGTTTCATCTATGAATGTCTGTGTTGGACCAGACCCAATCTAATGCCATTTTTGGTTTCAAACAGTGACCAGTAGTAGCTGCCTTGGGTATGTGTATATAATTAGTGAATGTGAGACCTCTGCTGCCAGCAGCTGTTTCTGTATCTTGTTTTTATAATCCTAGATTGATTTTTTTTTTCTGTCATAAATTTTAAATCTTTCTCTCTGAATGTGTTTAAATTCTAATTGAGATTAGAGAGTAGTGTGTAATCTCACCCTGGACGGAGGGTGTTAGATACTGTGCAGAGAAAGTATTTCTTTTTGCATTTAAATCTGCATGGTAATTTCATTCGATGCCATCAAGTTCTTGCATTTGAAGAAATGATGAATAATCATACTCTGGCTGCTTTTCTTTCCCTACCTCATCAAATATGCCTCCAGTATATTGACTTCTAGTTGCCTTTTTCAGATAAAGGGTCCTTATTTGAAAGCACTTCCACATATTTGATCTTCCCTGCTTTTCTTTTTTTAGACCTCTTCTGGGTCTTCTTATCCATTTGGGGGAGAAGAGCTGCCTATTAAGAGTGTTGATGCACCATGGTTTTATGTGTTTACGCAGTGGGGGGTTTTGTCATTTATATTTTGTGGATTTATAAAGTTGTTTCCTTTTTGGACATAGCTGAGCAATTTCTTTACATGGAGCTGAGATTCCTAGGTCCAGGAATACAATTTACTCCAAAGCCTTGTCTGACAACTGATTTGCTGAAGGTCTGTAAACGTGTGGCTTCTAGCTAGTCACATCCCAGACAAGGGTAGAAGGACTGAGACAAAGGGCTGTTGGTACAGCTGACAAGTAGCTATAGTGCTTGAATTTGTCTGAGATGCATGAAATAAGCCTCCATATGTGTAAATAAATGCTTTTAAGGGCTGGCTTTGATATGCATACTGAAGGTACCACACGAGCAGTCTTAAGCTAAGTGTTCTCTTTAGACTGTGGGAGTTTAAAACCACAGCCACAGCTACCTTTTTTTTTTTTTTTTTGGAGATCATGCTTAGGTAAGGTGTGCTACCTGTCACCTGTTGGGCTACTTGAAGAGGACAGGAAAGTGGATCCTGATTTCTAAATTCTATCCTTGTTGTTGCTTCCACCAGTTATCCAGAAGGCAAAATGCCTCCATCTCCTCTAGCTTTATCCCTGCCCCCTGAAGTGGACTTAGTCATCTGTCTGTATCTAAAGGAACAATTTGGTTATCCTTATGTGTTTTGTGCATCTGGGACATGGTCATTTACATCTAACCAGAGATTTGTATTCCTAGCAGTTAAGTAACTTCTAATTATAGATCACTGCCGCAAATGAGATTCTGTTATGCAGCTTTGGTTTAGCAGCAATTTAGGATTTATTAGTATTTTTGAGACAGATCACAAGATTAACAATCTAATTTGTGACAAGTACACATCAGAAAAAAAAGGAGATTGTGTGAACCCTGGGAGGGTAAAACATAACACACTGCAGCCAGAGTTTGTACTACTTGTGGCACACTTGAAAAAGTCACAGACCATTTGTTCAGGTTTATTTTTTTGTGTGTGTCTTAGTGTTCTTCTGTAAACACTACAGCAGCTTTGTAGAAAAACACGGTATTGGGACTAGTTGAAAATGTCTTCAGTAAAGTAATGCCAGAGAAGTTTGTCACTGGAAACTCTCCAGTGAAAAGATGTTGAAAGAAAGGTGAGTCAGTGAAATGGAAGACCGAAGAAGGAATTTTAAGCAGCATAAAAAGGAGAGAGAGGTCATGTTTGTTTTTCCTAATTATGATTTCAGGAGAGTAACTGGCTGCAAAATTACTTAATTATCTTGTGTTTATTGTAAACTCCTATGCTTTTTCTGAAGACACCAGAAGTGCTTTTGGTTCATAAATCACGTTAAATCAAAGCACTTTCATTATATTACAGAGCTCTATAAATCGATGTCACAACTTAAGAAAAACACTTTTATCTGCAAGCACTTAAGAATGCTACCACTTTCAGAACCATGTAAGACTTTCGTAGCTGGCTTGTTCAACTTCTTTCAGCTTTCATGCTGACACGTACCATATTGAAGACATTGGTTGTTTGTATAATACTTGGTTTGATCTTTTTTCCTGGTACTTTCAGTACTGTTGAATCAATCAAAGGAAGTTATTGCTCTGTTGGGCATTAGCATACATTTAGATGTTTCTGCATTAAGAACTGTTCACAGAGGAAAATGCTTTTATGTCAAGGGGAGTAAACAGTATGACCGCAGCTGCTTTGAGCTGTGCTGTTATTTTACCCATGTGTATTTGAAAATGAGCCTGTTTGTACTAGCAATTATTCCAGTTTGGGTGATATGGTTGTGAAAGGTTCCCTTCTCCTCCTCTTTCTTTTTCTTTTTTTATTTATTTTAATTCCTTGAGTCTCTAGCAACGAGGCAAATGCTACAGATGAGAGAGGACTCTGTGGCTCTTGTGATGGTTTGCTTCATTTATTGATTAGCATGCACAACTGAGTTGATTTTTTTATCTGCTGCTGTGTGATGTACTGGGAATAGTAATGCAAAGACAGTTGCTAGTGCTAAATATTCAGAAATTCTGCATGACATATGGATGTAACTTCCTTTGGAAACTTTTTAGGTGAACTTATTGGGAGAACCCAAGGTCTGCAGAGGACTAACTGATCATCTGGACCTTATTCAAGCCTCATTAAAATCTATGGAAGGACTAGCTTTAGACTGGGCTCATAGTGATTACTGTCAGCTGTTAAATTGCGCAAAGAGCCACTTAAAATGCATCTGTGGCTTTCCTAATTGTCTTATTTATGCTGTTCTATAGATGTCACAGATATGTAGTCAAACATAGGAACAGGTAAGGAGGAATAAAAATGTGGCTCAGATATAAAAGGCGGGGAAATCTTAATGTAGAAGTTAACATTGACCATGATAATTACGGCACAAGGCAACTGAAAAGGGTTTTGTGTTTCTTAGAACATCAGTGTCTTCAGTCAAACCCTTTCTTCACAGTAAAACACAAATATATGTGACTTAGCATTTACGAAGATTCCAACTCTAATACAAATGCTAAAGTTTCATAGCCACTGTTATACAGAACTGAGGCTAATAGTTCTACTACTTCTGATCAGTTTTCTTAAATTAGGATAATTAGATCTAGTTCTCAGTTTCCTTTTACCTAGCAAAGGTGAGGGAAAGAAACTAGAAATACCTGTTACTACAAGGTCTGACTTTCTTTGAAGACTGGGTTGTGATCAGACTTCATGCACTAATGAGATGAAAATGTTAATTTTTGCTAGATTTGGAAATAGTAATGTGGAGACTACTTCTAAAAAATAAAAGTCTTTGAGAGGTGACCCTTTTGGAAGGAATCTTTCCCATGTGGAACTTTTTTGCTGGATCAGAGCAGTTTCTGTTGAGTCTACACTGGCTGTCTAGCTTCCTCAAGAGATCTGTTTATTTCTTTTGATGGATTGGCTTTTATGCCAGATGGTTTTTTTTTTTTTCTGAAGAGTCTGTGGCATAAAAATAACCAAGAAATTTTACAGCGTCTACCCAAAGCATTTTTAACTTAAAGTTGCCAAGTCTAATGTATCCACTGTTAAAATACAAAAATCTCAAGTTAAGGAAATGATGAACAAAGTTATTTATGTAACTTCAACACCAGTGGGTTATTCAGGCAAAAGAAAGGGAATGATGTGATGGTGAGAAGAGTCTGAAGTGCTGATGGATGAGGAAAAGGCAAGGCTGGAAGGAGAAGACTGTTTACCTGGGGAAGGTGCTCCAATAACATTGGATGATGACTACACACAGGGGAAGGAGATGAGGTCACTTCTCTACTGCAGTGCCCAGTTATACTGTGCCTCACTGGAGACCTTTAGCACATACGGCAGCATGTGTAGTAAGTATACTTGGTTTTGAAATCCAGGGCTCACTGTGTGACAGAACCACGTGGAAACCCTCTTCAGGGACCGTATCGGTCCTTCAATAGCGGAGTGCCTCCATTGTCTCTAAACTGAGACTTCAGGTGTAGAACAGTCTAGATGGAAGGGACCTCTGGAGGCCTAGTCCAACCCCTTGCTCAAGGCAGGGTTGTCATCCACAGTAGATCGTGTCAGCCATGACTTTCTGTAGTTGAGCCATGGAAAATGCTTATGGGCACATTCCACAGCCTCCGTGGTAAATTTTTTCCGTTGCTTAACACCTTCATGAAGATGTCTGTGATATCCAACCTGAACCTCCCAGTTTGCAATCTGTGGCCGTTAGCCCTTGTTACATTGTTTGACATGATGGGAGAGTTTAAATAACTCGATGTTAAGCAGTAGTACAGTGTTGTTATTAAACTACCCCTTATCTGCACAAGCGCAGGTGACACAACCTCTTCTTACAGGTTATGTATTTTAGGCCTTCTCTTTGTGGCCTTGTAAGATGGTCTGTATATAAATATTTATGTATTTAGATCACCTTAGTTAATTCTCTGATGGACTCTTCCCAGTTTTTCTCCTCCTTTTTTCAACTTGGGCTCTAAACCTGGACGTATTATAGATGTTGCCTCACCTGTGCTGAGGAGAGGGCTGATAATAACATCTGTCTTTGTCCTGGTCACACTTGTGTACTGGGTCACTACCTGGTACACAATGTGCCTCGATCACACTGACAGTGCACCTTTGGCTCATGTTGAACCTGATGCCCACCAGAACAACCAGGTCCTCTTCAGCAGGGCTTCTACTCACTCATTTCCCAGCCTGCACTAGTACGTGGGGTTATTTTGTCTGAGGTGTGGAGCTTTGCCTCTCTCTGTCTGAACTTGATGAGGTTTCCTAGCTCGGTCCCTGAATTTCTCGAGGTTCCTTTGAATAAAAGCCCTGTGATTCCTTGCAATCTAGTCCAAGTTCAGTGTCATCTGCAGACTTGCTAAGGAGATCCTTTTTGTCAGCATCTGGGTTACTGCTGTTGAGCAGGATGGACCCTCACAGTACTCTGACCATTGCCAGTTGGACGCTGTATGTTTGACCTTATTCCTGTGAACTATACTTCGTACAAAGAATCATGTATTAGTTAATGTGTCAAATACATTAAAACAGTTGGATCCTAGCTTGAGCTAATCCCTCTGCCCTGCTTCAACATATTGGCTTGTGTTTGGGGTGGTTTTTGTACTGGATATGAACCACGTGAATGAGGATAAAATCTGTATTCCTAAAAATTAAACAGCAGGGCATCTACAGTACTATTATAGCCAAGTGCATTTAGAGAATAAGCAGATTTTCTGTTCCATGTAAATTGTTTAGGGGTGTTTTTTACATCCAGAAGATTTAGTAATTTACTTTTTTTGGCATTCAATCTGTTTTTATAGAGGTTTTTTTAAATCCAAACTGTTAGCTTTGATTTTTTTTAAGTCATGATCAAGTGTGAGTGTAAGGCTATTAGTAGTCTGTAATCTTGATGTTTTTCCATGGGAGAGCTGCTCATATAATATCTTCATGAACTGAGTGCTTTGACCACTTTCAGGTTAGATGAGAGTTGCTGACTTCTTCTGGAATTTTGCTCTGGTAATATTTGACTATGCCTTGCATGTCAGTGCCAGCAAAGTTCTAGCAAGGCTACTGTGACCCTATTTGGAGAAATAGGGTGTAGAGAATTGTATAGGTGTACAGTAAGTGAAGCGGCTTTTCAAAACTTACTTTAAGAAATGTAGTGCCCTGAAGATGCATGCTGGCAGCTAAGCAAGATATCCAGTTTCTCTGGTGGTTAGAGTACAGGCTGTGCCACGTGAACTCTGACAGCGAATTCCCATATGCTGTTGTCCTCACCCGTGTAATTGGCACATCTGATCTGAAGAGGCTTGTGATCAGCCTCTTGCATATTGTCGCCATCTCCCCCTGCCCCCCCCCCTTCTCTACGCTCTCTGGCCACAGTTTATTTCAAGATAGTACGTACAATAGTATGCCTTGTATTCTGCTGTGTAGACTAGCTTGTAGAGCTAGCAGGAGCTTGTAGAAGGCACTATATGTCTGCCGAGTCCTTCGAACGTTACAGCTTTTCACATTATCACATCTATGTTTGGCTTCTGCAGCATGTCTTTAAGAGCTTTCCAGTTGCCAGGTCATATTTAAAAGTAGGGCTCACTTTTTACCGCAATAGCCTGTTTGGCTATGGGGTTTTTCTGTGCATTGTATTTTGAAAATGAATTGCTGTTATTTGAATTTTGCTGATGTGTTAAATATACAAACTTGTAAACTTCTGATATATAGTAAACAGGTTTATGTGAACTTAGGCTTCCAAATTTTAGCTTGTAACTAAAAAAAGTAAAATTTACTGTGTAAATTGAGAGTAGACTACATGCTGCTACAAAAGCCATTTTATTAAGTCAGGTGAGCATGTATAGGCTCTAAGCCTTTCTCTAGACAGAAAGCACTGTAAGCTGACTTGCTTTTAATGGCTGAATTTGAAAAAGAAACCGTCAACTTAGCCATACTGATACATTCTGGTACATGTGGAGAGTTTCCTGTCTGACTCACAAACACTGCCTTCCTGCTTCCTATAGAGCCCATGAATTTTTAAGTACTGGGCAAGTCATCTTTTTTTCCTCCCACGTTTTTTTATTTCTAATCTCACTTGAGTCATAAAGAGTGTCAGTGAATACAGTTCAACTTCTAGCAATTCCTTTTTTGTCTCAATTTCCATGGTATCTTTTTAAGAAGATGTTTCATGTGGTCTGGCTCATTTAGCTCTTCCAGTTGTAGCCTAGGCTATGGGTGATGTAAGTTACCTTAGCAATAATAAGGTAGCTTTGTCTGGTACTTCAAATTCCATTGGCACTAATGACTTGGACGTGCTCAAATTTGCTGTTACTGTGGCACTAATGGTCTGAAGCAGCTCAGTGCTTAAAACCACTGTAGCAGTGAGAGGATGCCTCTCTTCTTCTAAGACCAATGTGGTATAAAAGTGGACGTGGAAGAAATCTGTTCTCCTCTGCCCCTAGTAATGGGCTGGTACTTTATGCTGTTTCTTAGTTGCCCAACGGTTCATCTTGAAAGACCACAAGTTAATAGAAAAGGGCTCATTATAATGCCTTGTGGAAATGTTTCACAGCTGGTTTTCTCTCCAGAAAATAAGGTCCTTCAGGCAATATCCTTCTGCTTGCTTTCAGGAAAAGGTTAACTTAAATGCACCTATCGTCTCTCTGCTGTTCTAAAGCTTGTTATGTATAATTGTTCAGGTGTCTCTTTATTCTCCTTAAGTAAAAGGGGTGGTGGAAGGGAAGATCTGTCCTGGCACCTATTACTTAGCACTAACTAAGCATGTCTTGTGAAACCTGGGCATGTATGTTACCAAACTGGAACTGCAGCATTTTGTGTCCTTTCTATAAAGATGCAAAGGTTTGATGTTGTGAAGACTTGGCTCCTAGTTCTGTATTCTTAGTCTAATTCAGGAAGCAAATTGTTGGCCTCGTTTGAGCTATTAAGCAAAATATTTGTGCTTTTTTTGACTGTCTGTACTCCATGGAGCACTGTCCTGTTCAAAGCTCTGTCTGTACTGGTATGACTGATCCTGTGGTCAGAAATATGGATGATACCAAAATTATATGTGCAAAAGAAAATCATCTCTGAGTTGAGATGCATGCAGGAAACGCAAACTGCAATTTCTTTGACGCCTTTTTTTCAAAACCCCTGAAGATTCCTTTCAATAATAGCAAGGTAGCCAGCTTGGAGCTTTCAAAAGAGGAGTGATTATGAAGTCAGTGCAAGTTTGGAAAAAAACCAGATGGAGTTGAGTTTTGTGAGGCTTTTCCTCGTGTGTTAAGCACTTCAGGCTGCACATAGACTGTTAATAAGAGTGCTAAGGAGCAAGCATGGACGCTGGACTGTGATTGTCTATCCTGTACTGTTAAAGTACACCCTGACTCTGCCTGGACTGCCCCAAAATGCATGGACAAGCTTTTGGGGACAGTCAGCTCAAGCAATTACTCGCTGAGTTTGGCAGGGGTGCGACCAGACCAGGTTGGTCTCCTCTTGCCTGACAGCTGCCAATTCTATTACAGTAGGTGGTGTGCTCAAGCCCTGTGTGACAGCCTGTGACGTGCGGCTTCGGTTTCCCGTGCTCTTCTCTGCCACAGGGTCCTCACGCTTGAAAGGTGCTTGAAAATCAGGGGTGCAGAGGACCAACATATGTTGTATTCATTCTGCTGTCTGTTCTTTTTATTTTGCTGTTACAGAAGCAGCTGCTATTAATCAATGTTGTTTTCACAAACCTCAGGGCATTTCTCTGTCTTAAACCTGAATACGGAAACATTCCCCAAGGTACAGATATGTTGGAACCGTATGTTTGAGGGTTACAGGTGCCCTACCAACATGGCCACGTTAGTGGCTGGCCATGGGCAGAGATGCTATTACTAAACCTTCTTGATGTAAATTTGATCGTATTAACTTGTAGCGTAGGTGGTGACTGAACACAGCAGAAGCACCCCTTTACTCTAGATGCCATATTGTAACGCTTCAATTTAATCATGAACTTAGACTATAACTGACTTTGCTCTAGAGTATTACTCCCTTCTCATTTGTCCTTCCCTTCCCCACTCTTCTCTTGGAAGTGTTGCTTGTGTTGAGTCTGAGGTTAGAGGTTGATGTAAAGATCCTTTCTTGCAGCTTGTGTTTGGGAGCAGTGAGCATGGTGTGTGTGTTTTGCTGTAAGTTAATACTTAACCTGGCTTTGAACAGAGCGCACATTTAATAGTTGACCAAGACTGAGCTGCTCCCAATCAGACTTCCAGTTGTCACTGTCTTTTCTATCTAAAAGTGGTCTGAATTTTTTTAATCTTCATGGGAACACTCTGGTGCTCAACTTCCCTACTTGTGGAGGGAGTGTGAAAACCAGAAGTTTGGTTCTTTTTTCCTAAATGTCTAAAGATTTAGGGACTTCACCACAAGCATTTTGTTCTTGTTAAATAGAGACTGGACTTAAAGGGAGGGTGGGAAATAACTTGTATTTCTGTGGTGTTGTCATGAAAAAATTTTGGGGGATCTCACCTTTCTTCCCTGACGCAATATAACGCTGCCGTTGAGGTATACTGATAATTCTGAAATTGAAAATCTTGCTTTTTACAAATAGGTGGTACTTTCATTTTGGGTAGCGAGTCCTCAATGTGATATACTGGTACATTGCAGCCCTCTGATGATAATTACTGGGTAAGATATCCTGCTTTGTGGATTGCATGTGTCTGTTGATCATTTATATGCATTCTCATTTTCTTTTTCATAGAGAGGGAGAAAAATAAATCATGCAGAGTTATTAGAACTCTGAAGAAATAAAACTGTTGGTGTTTGTAGCACTGCTGAAATGGCAAACTATCTCAAATTTACTAGCTACATCTACCTTCATCTTCCTCCCACGTCAGTGGTTGTGGTTTGTTTCTTAGGTATGTGATCCTGGACGAAGCATCAGTTTACAGTAGTAATGCTGTCTGAAGCTGCTGCATTTTGTATTTCTGAGCTGTAGTTAGCATGGAGGAGCAGATCCTGCCAGGTGACAACGCTGCCCGTGTGGCATGGTCGATGCTACCGCAGTATTGCTGTCCTGCTTCTAGGGGCAGGTGCTCACCCTGGCTCTCCCAGTTATCAGTTGGCTTCACTGCAGGGCACAGCCTCGCTAAATGAGCTGACGTGCTTATTAATGGCCATAGTCTCAGTTGTCACTTAATTTCACCAGGTGTTGCAGAAGTCTATAAACAACTCTGCTGTGTGAAACACATGGCTGCTCGCTCTCTGTCCATGTCCTCAAGGTTATAAAGGCACTAATCTGTACATTACACAGACTGAAATTTTTTTGCTCTGTCATTAGAAAAAGGCAGATTCCTGTGTTGCGTGAGAACTGCTCAGGCTGATTAGCATGGAAATGAACGTGCCTTAATTAGCTTGGGGTGAGGGAAGCTCAAAATTAGATACGTTAGTTTCACTTCAAAAACTTCTTATAGCTGTTGCCACTAGTGACCATTATAGTTAAAAATGCAAAATAGTCTCCCATTCAACACTGTGTTCATGCCAACTCATCACTTTCAAAATAATTTGTTTTCCGAACTAGATTATCCCTATTTAATCTTTGCCTCATAAAGCAGGTTGGGGGAAGGGCAATCAAGACAGAAACATGCAGGGAGGTATATCAAAGAGGAAGAAGATGCTGACTTGATACTTAACCCTGTGTTCACTGGGGTGCGGTGTGTTATATCACACTGCTTAATACGTTGAATCCAACTTATAAAAAGATTGTTTCGTAGTGCTTGTCCTCTGGAGATTTCAGTGGCAACTGTGAATGGCAAATGAGTTGTTAAAATACGGAATGCAAGTGAGAAATTCTCTAGTGATACATATATTTAAAAAAAAAAAAGAACATATATAATTAGAAAAAAAAAATCTTTGCTCTTGTGATAAAAAGGTACTAAGTTAATTTGGTTTCTTCCTTTTCAGAAGACCGTATGTTTCAGTGGCTTTATAACTACAAAGAGAGCTTTATATTAAGAAGGTATTTCTATTATACCTGAAGTGATGCAGAAGGGACTATTTTGGTAACAAATTAAGAACTGCCTCATGTTTTGTGAACATGTATTGGGGGGGGGTGGGGTGTGTGTTATGAGTTAGAGTCATGCTAGGCATCAAAAATACCCTCTTCTGGATAACCTGAAATTTAGATGTAATATATGTTGCTCAAAGTCAAGTGTGTGACTGGCATGTCAGTGAGGCTGAAAAACTGAAGGAAGTTTTTTGTATTGTTTTTATAACAAGATGAAATGAGAGTCCTGATAAGTGAAATAGGATGTAAAAGTGGTTTTGAAATTAAAAAATAGACTTGAAACCAGGCTGATAAGTTTGAACAAGTGAAGCAGTTTGGAAGATGGTCTGCTCAGGGAAAAAAAATGAAGAAAGTATGGAGAAGTGAGATTGCAGCTGAAATGACAAAGGGTGATGAAGCTGTGGTTGTTTTTATGGAAGCCAGTAGAAGTTTGGTAAGACTTCTAGTTGTTGTGTTCAGAACAGATGGGACTGGGAAATTACTGTAGAAAAGCATTAGCAAGAGCTGGAAGCACAGTCAAGAAGCAGGAGTTTTAAGAGAAGGGAAGGAGGACATGGTATATCAATCAGTTCAGCATCGGGTGCCTGTGTCAGGAGGAAGCAGGCATTCTACCTTGCCAGAAAGCAAGAGAGGAAAAGCTTGTGTGCCTGATGAATTTGAAGGTATTTAGCACTGCAGTAATGTAAGATGGGTTTCACCCTGTGTAACTTTACATGTCAGTAGTAGGCTTTTTCATGTGAACTAGTTACCTTCAGCCCCTTTTACCTTGGTGGAGAGAAAAGGGCACTTGTAAGAGGAGATGAACTATAGCCTTAAAGTACATGTCTAAAATAAGCCAGATGAATTGCACTGCAGAAGTGCCTGTTTCTCTCCCATTGACTATAAAAGGAGCGTGGTGTGATTAGTGCAGATAGAGATGTCTCCATTGGAGGCACTTATATTTAGTTGGATGAATTCCTTTGGTGCTTTTTATGAACATTAAACTATCCATCAGTTCACTCAGTGCTGTCTCCAAAGTTTTAAGTACTGCACCAGAGCCAGTCCCTGTGAAATTGTGGTTGTCAGCAGGTGAAGGAGATTCAGAGCACATGGTAAATTAAAAGCATTCAATGTAATGCACATTTTGAATTGATATGATGTGTGTGTGCTTTTGTTCACTCTTCTTCTGTGTGTGTTACTCTGTCATCATAAGTCTGTCCCAGATATCTTGGAGCATCATGACTGTAATTCAAGACTAGCCCCTGTTTGGATGACACATGGTTGAAATCTGCACCCTGGTGTGTATCAGGAGAAATCAGTGTGTAATTAAAAACTGCTAAATATGATGTCATGGTAACATTCCTTGCTTTCTGAGTATTACTTCTGGTAGTGTGTTAATTTATCTTGCTCCTTTTTCTGGGGACCAATGCATACGCTTAACTGTCAATATTATTGACAGCTCTCAGCTCTTTGTGGGCTGTCTTCCATCTCTGCCTTTTCTGAAGATGAGGTCACTAACCATTTTAAAGTACTAGTGTGTTTTATGATATAACAGGGTAAAATCAAGTTTACTGCAGTAAAGGTGGGCACTTAAGGGTCTCTTGTGTTGCATTAACAAGGCATTTCAAGGAAGTAGAATATCAAATTAATGTTTCATGTTAAAGACATTAATGTCTTCTGTGTTTAATCCTTGTTACAGCATGGAAGCAGAAGGAGGTAATGCTTGAAGCAGCTTCCTTCCTTGCCTTCCTCTTTTTACAAATGAACATTAAAAAATTATAAGTGTGGGTAAGAATGTCTTAAGAGTATTTTGTATCGACTTGGGGGTGGAGGAAGTATGCAGTCTTCAACAGAAATGCTCCAGTCTCTTTGTTTTCGGGGAGGGGACCCACGAACAAAAAAATCCCCACAAAAAACAACAGCTGTAGGGGGAATGGAGGAGAGTGCTGAGAGTGTGTATCAAGCTGTGCCTTGCTCAGGTGTGGAAGAGCTTGTGGGGTTGCCTTCTCTTTGTTGCCTTGTAAGATGGTCTGTATATAAACAGATCCCTTAGAAATTACTTAATTTTTTCTGTCTATGTCTTATAGATAAAAGGACTCCAATAGAGTTTACTTATCTTGTTCTTCATTAATCATGTCTCTTTTTATACACAGTTGGTAGTCTCAGTTGCTAGTTCTCGAGCAGAACCCTGTCTTCATTGGGTCCTTTAGACTTGAATGAATAAATAAAACTAATAATTTTCTGAAATACTGCATTGTAATTTCCCATCTGTGGCTTATGTCTGTATACTTTGAAGCATCTGCAATGATGCAGCTGTAGTTTAAGGGCCTGTGTAAGAAGTATTATATACAATTGCCATCAGTTGTGCTCATGCATCTGTAACTGTGCAATAAATACAGATATGCATAGGGACAGAGTTAAGAAACTGTTTCTCACTTCCTGCTGATAGTATCTTGAGGAGTGTAGCTGACCTATGTGACACAGGACAGGTTGTGCTGATTGTGTCCTTCTCAACTCATTTGTGACTGCATCCATCTTGATACATTAGATGAAGTCTGGGAATAAGAGGGGTAGCTGCCTTGCCAGATGGCAAGAAGTGCAGTAAAGGAATTGATTTGATTTAAATCAGTTGCACTACATTAAAAATTGAAGTTAAAGCTGTATTGTATTGCTTTGCTTTGTTAAAATGTGTATTTTGATGTTTTGCTTCTACTTAGTTTTGAGGTTTTAAAAATTTTGCTACCAAAATAGGTTTCTAAATAAAATGTTTGCTATTTATTTTTTAAAATACCACCACTACACCAGTTGGGGTGTTGGGGTTTTTTTTGTGTGTATGAAATCTTTCATTGAAAGATGACAGAGCTGATATGAACTTGTGAATTGCTCTGGTTGTCCCACAAGTATTCCCAGTGAAGAAAATTGAACGGGAAGATCCTCCCTCTGTGCCTGAATTCTCTTCCTGAAGAAATCAAGTAAGCCTGAGCAAACCTTCCAGCAAAATGCTGAGTAGAATCATAGTATATCTCAAGTCAGAAGGGACCCATAAGGATCATAGAGTGCTCCTTGCAGGACTACCTAAGACTAAACCATATGAGTAGAACCTTTCTTAACAGGCAAAACATATCAGGTAAGAAGTCTGTTCATAAACGTGTGCACCCAGGCTGAAGAAGTAAATGCAGACTGAAGGTTTGAAGCCATTAGGAGCTCATCTGCAGAAGTCAGTGGGAAGCCACTTAACATCCTCTGTGGAAACCAGCTGCGTTCCTGCTCTGTGCTGTGCCCTGTGCTCTTTTCTTCATGAGCTTCCTTTAAGTACAAGAGGGACCTCTAAAGTATTTACTGATAGTAACAGTGTAGTACTGCATTATCTGGAAACCACTTACCTCTGCCTCCTTCCACAGTTTCCGTATGGATTTAAGTGACCTGAGGATAATTAGGTCCATATCTTTCTGAGGGTTCTTGGCTCTGGGCTGCATTTCTCTCCCAGCTTCTTCCCAAGGTACAGTGCTTTGTGCCCTCTCTTGCTTCCACATGCCCCATTACAGAGGAAGCAATGTGGTATCAAGGCATCAGTCATCTCCTTCGGGGTGGAAACTGCTTTCTGTATTAATCTGTTAAAGGTGCTGATAAAGACTAAGCAAGTTGGAGACTGAGGAGAACCTTCCATTTTTCCATATCAGTTTTTACCCTCTCAAGAGCAGGGCTACTGGAAGGAAGTCCCAGAGGTGGGCAAGTAGCAGGTCTGCTCTATGGCTGACACTTGACTTTATGCGTCCCTTCCATCATCCATAAACACGTTACGTTGCATAGCCAAATGTTGAATGCTAAAAACTTTATAAAGCTGCAATCTTCACCCCAGGCATTCTGCAGCCCAAACAGGTTAAATTCAGATTCTCAAGGAAGCATATTGAGCAAGAATCTGATGACTCAACCTGGTCACTGTAATTGTGGTATTTAAAACCTGACTTTTTTTTTTTCCAGGAGTATGCATAAAAGAGAGAATCCGTCTAGACTAAGTTGGTTGTATCTGTTGTCAAAAATGCTTTTGAGCAGTGACAATAAAAATAACAAGTATAAACCAACATTTCCAGTGAACTCTTTTGAGTTGCACTCTAAGAACCTTATAAGAAGCACTGCTGTCTGACCAGTGAATGAATACATGAGTAAGCAGAATATTTTGATGCAACTGATGTCTTGCTCACATCTTAATTCGTATTTGGGTGTATATCAAGGCAAGGCTTACATCCTGATATTGCTGCGGTGAGGTCTGCAGTGAAAGCCAGGGATGTTCCACCAAATGATAATTACCAGTACTTGCCTGTCGCTGCAAAATTTTTCTCCAAAGTAGCTAGTTCTTTTCTGGCGCTTTTTACTTTGAACTTATTCATTTGTCCAGGAATCTTTGTGAACTTGGCTATTCTTCCTCCCCTTCCAAGATACCACCTGGGGGAAGCTGCAGGTTAATAGTGTCCTGTGCTATAATCTTCCAGTAATTCATGTAGACAGCCTATCAAATGTGCAGAAATGGGCTGCAGCTCTTGATCATCTGGCTAAGGGGATTAATGTCATCTAATGCAGTGTGTTGGTCCCAAATACATTACAAGGAGCAGAAGAGGTAGGGAGGCTGAGAGTGTGAGTTGGAAGAGGAGGGGAGTAAAACCCCTCAGGAAATCAGTAGCCATCTCAATTTGCAACTTTTGTATTTCATCTACTGTGTGCAGCAAAAAGTGTTCCCTGGAGTTTGGGGCTGTACTTGTTGGGAAGGTGTCAAAGAGGATGCCTGCTATAAAGCTTGTGTTTAGATTAAACACATAATCCAGTAACACTTTGTGCTGAAATATTGTCTTTGATTTCATCTTCTTAAATCAAGTGCAGAAATATTTTTGGTGTTTAAAATATAGATCTAGTGTTTCCTGTAGCTTGTTTAGTCTTACTAGGAATATAAAGATGTTAGTCTTTAACTGGGTATTATATAACTGTGGGTATAATTAACTTTATTTGGTCAAGAAGGTAAAAGCATACTCTGTGTACATTATGTACTAGTTGATAAATGAGTTTATATTGAAGCATTCCATTGATTTGACAAATAATGGGTCATTAATGGCAAAGTTGACTTAAAATCTGAAGCCACACCTATACTGCAGGCACACAAGTGAATACAGGATATATTAGCTTGCCTGACATGTCACAGCTAAACTGCACTAGAACAAGCTCAAGCATCTCTGCCACATTCTGGTCATGTCTGAAATGTCTGTAGACAAGCTGCTAGTTTAAACTACAGAATCAGAGATGCTGTTCACAGTCTGTCTTTTTTCATTCCCTTGTTACTTTAAGCCTATTTGAAACCAGGGAACAACTTAGCTATTTCTATTGCCATGTAACTGAGAACTAAATGAACACAAACTGGACTTCTGAGAGACGTGTGTGTCTGAGGAGGGTGTTAGCAGATATGCACAGTGCTCAGCTGCAATGAAATAATTGCACAAGGGGACTGCCAAAAGTATATGGTCCTGTGCACTGGAGGTGCCCCTGGGGCTGGTAATGGGGGTCTGTGCACTTGTCAATCCCATCCCTCCAGCACTGGCTCCAAGTCCCTTTGGAGTTCCGATTTTATGGCTTGTGGTCCTTGTTGACTCCTTGCTCTATGCTTTAGTATTTTATTATGTGAATATTGGCGGGGGGGGGGGAGATGTGTGTGCGTGTGCATGTATGTATGAGAGAGAAGTTACAATTTTTTGTAGCTATGTTCAGAGCTGCTTTATAACTACAAACCAACACCTTTCATGCATCGTATGTTAGTTAGTGTGTTTGGGGTTTTGTGTTGGTAATTTAACTGGGCCCCTACAGTGCCAAGTGGTGTTTTCATTGCCAGGTAGAGTGCTTAATAAATCTATCCAATGGTATTAAGTAAATTTTATGGCCCAGTCAACTTTTTCCTGTTTTCAGCTTTTAGGAACAGGACAGCTGCTAGACTTTTCAGGTGGTTTAGTTCACATGTGAATTTTGAGCCCAGCAAATTTTTCTTAAGAACTTTTTCTCCCCCAGTTACTCATCAAGTTATTTTAAGAGGTGATCAGCACTAAACAAAATCAAGGCTATAAAGCAAAATGCTGAACAAGATAACTGCTTTTTTTTTAATCAGCAGTAATCCAGCCGGGTGTATTAAAAGGCTGTGTAAGTTGCTCCCAGAGGATGTAGACTCTGGAAAAAATGCCATGTAAAAAATCTCCGTCTCTGCCGTTCCCCAAGCTCCCCATTCTCCCCCTTTTTTAATAGTAAAGCTTTTAGATCAGTTACTTCTTTTTTTTTTTGAGTGTTATGTGGCTGACTTGAGATGTGGAAAAGTTTTGTCTAAAGCTTTATTTAAGGGAATACAAAATAATTTGGAACTTGAAAACTGATGAGGAAAGGAATTAGGGTTGTTTGTACAGATGGGGTTAGAATGGAAATATTTAATCTACATGTAGGTATTTCCAGAATACCTCATATGATTTGGTAACCTGATCCACCTTTTCCATGAAAAAAGGGTATTTTGAGTGTCTTATCCAATTTAGTAGCCTAGTCCTGAGTATTTTTCCACTTCTCCCTGGTTTAGATGAGTTTAATTCTGTTGAATTCCATGAACTTTTATCGAACTGGAACTGATGTAAAATGAGAGAGGGATTTTGTTTTTGAATTGGCGTTCAATAATGTCATCACTGAAGTCAGAGTTGCACCAGCATGCAAGGTGTATGTGAGATCAGGGAGAGGCCTTATTCTTTCCAATCCTAACTGGATAGTCTGAGATCGGAAAGATGGCCCTGGCAAGTGGGCAAGTAAGCTGGAGGAGGAAATAAGGTAAGCCTGCAGTACCTTTTGCCAAATCACTGAAAATGTCTGATTGATTTACTCTCTGAACATATTAGTGGTGTTTCTCCTTCTGGATGGAGATGCACTGTTGACAGCGGATAGGGAAGCCTGCACTGTTAATCTCTAAACCATTGTAGTTGAAGAGGTAACTCCCTTCTCCGGTGTTCCCAATATAACATCATTGGTGTGTGCCAAAGTGTATCGCGTGGGGCTGGGGGAGGAAAACAGAGCTTTGAAAGCTTTCATATCTATTTGGTCTCTTTTGTATAAAATATGAGCAAGTAAATAAATGTGAAACTATTTTTAAAGCTACTTTCTCCTGAAATAGTTTGGCACAGGTTCTGAAACTTAGTTGTTGAATAAAGGAACTTCCCAGCAACTGCCCTTTGATTACTTCTAAATGTAGATTACAGCTGTTCTTTTGGGAAAGGCACGTAGCTCAGCATGTGAGAAACTGACACCTTTTTCTCTCCTTTTCAGAGTATCTCCTCTACAGAAGTCTGAAATAGTAGACATGGTCAAGAAACACGTCAATGCCATAACACTTGCCATTGGGGATGGTGCCAATGACGTAGGAATGATCCAGACAGCTCACGTTGGAGTGGGGATCAGTGGCAATGAGGGCATGCAGGCAACCAATTGCTCGGATTATGCTATTGCACAGGTCAGAGGCAAAAAGGAGCAACTGCCATATCCTGTTGTCAGAAACGTGCTGCGCAGCCACGTGGTGCTTGATGGCTTCTCCTAGCCTTCAAGCTAGGGGCATCTCTGCTTGTTTCCTTTTCAGGGTATCTGTCTAAAACAGATATCTTGGATGTATTTGGGGGATTTGTTATTACAGTTTTGTATTCTTCAGGGCAAAGCTCCACCTCACCTCAAAGTTTCAGTTTCCTCCTGTCTTGGCTCTTCAGTAATCAGGAAGAGGCACTTCGTGTGATGCTGATGTTAACATGCTTTTACGTGTAATTTATCTCTCTTGGTGCAAGCTGTTTTCTCTTACTATGAGTAGGCATTATAACCAGGTATGTAACAGTTTGGCTGTTTGGAAATACTTATTTTGAGGTGTCTCCTCCATTTATTTTTGTTTTGTTTTTTTTATTCGGCCCCCACACCCCCCCAACGTATCCAAGAATTGGTCACAGTTCTAGAGCTGGCCAACGTTTTCAATTTAGGTATGTTAATTTGAATGTTTTGGGGGTGAGTGCTCCCAAACTATCCCATCAAATTCAGCACTGATTACTTCAGCTAAAGAGGAGAGTAAAAAGCCTTTTCTTTGTTTTACTGAAGAAACCAAGATGTAGAATAAAGATGTAAAAAAAAAAACATAAGAAAGGAAGGAGGTGCTACAGTTGCTGCACATCCTCTGAATGCTATTTACAGCCGAGGTGCTCTGTGTATGTGTTTGAGACTGATTGCAGGGCAAGAACAGGCAGAGCTGACAAAGAAACACAGATGATCCACTGTCTCCTCGGTGATCTGTGAGCATCAGCTGATGTTCCCTTCTGGTAGGGTGTAGGTAGATTTTCTCTACCAAGTGATATGAAATGTTATCATCTTCTGATAGTTTCAGTAGAAGGTGAGGTTTTGAAAAGGCGTGCATAATGCTGCTGTTTGCACAGATAGCTGTTTATTGTGTTAATCCTGCTGTGAAGCAAAGTGGCAGTCTTGTATTGCTGCTCTGTTCTGCAGTCTGATGAAGCACCTTCGGTTTCAGGCTTGAATAACTGAGACCTTTCACCAAATTTATCTTGAAAATTTTAGACTGTTTTTCAAGGGTTTATTCTGTCATAAACAGTGGCATATTCCAAATACACAGCACTATAGGAACTGCCATAATTATGAAGTCCATAGTATCTTGTAATGACTTTCTCATTTTTAACTTCTGTAGACTATATATTGCTTCTGCTGTGTAACTTAATTGAATGCTCTTTGCTTATACTTCCTCAGATCATTTATTACTTCAATTTTAATAAGTAAGCGTATAAGCATTGAGAGTTTTGTCCATAGAGGGCCCTACACACTTAATTCCTTCCGTGTTAGTTGCAGTAACATTAAATTGAGGAAGTAATTCCATGTCCGTGTGTTGCTTCTGCATTAACAAACCTCCTGTCTTTGGATTTAGTGTTAGAATATGGAAGTAAGTTGCCCTTGTTTTAAATTCCAGTCAGGGAGTTACTGACAATAGTAATGAATCTTCTTAGTTCAATATGAAATAGAAGGTTGTCACCCAGCACAGAATTTTAACTTTAAAAAATTATTGAAGCACTGTGGAACTTTGTTTTTTGTGATTGTGTAGAGGAGCTTTGTGCTGACTAGAAAACGTATAAAGGAATCCCTCTTGTAAAGGAGACTAATATTGTATGGTAATGTGTGTTTTAAAAAAAGTGTTCAAAAGAAAAACTTGATCTCTGTGGGTTATATTTCTTTCAGTGAAGACATATAACTCCCACTAAAGCATTACTGTATGTGCATGCCTTGAAGGCAGAGTATGTTCTTATTGAGTAATTTAAGACAACCACTATAATGTGGCATCTCATGTTCAAATGGTATTTCAAACACAGTGGTGCCAGAAGTAGGCACTTATGGAAGAGAAAGTCTATATATAGGCTTGTTAAGGATTCCAGGGGGAATCAAAGCATAAACCAAACAAAAATAAAGGTAACTGTGTCTGACTCTACTGCAGATAGTGCAAGGAGCATCTGTTTGAATCATCCTTTTCCCTTGAAATGACACTGCACCAGTGATCCATATTTAGAGAATGGCCAAATCAAATGACCTGTTTAGAGAGACAATAGTAGAATTCAATAACTTTTTTTCCTCAGTTAAAAGGCTTTATCATCTTAGTCCAGAGAGCAGCTGGTGACTAGGGACTGTCTCATTTTCTTTGCTAGGGAGACTTCTTTCTTAAACAAATGTTCATGTTTCAGGTTGTTTGGGTTTTTTTGTTGGGTTGTGTTTTTTTTTTTTTTTTTAAATTTGGCTTGCATTTTGGGTGCATTTCGTTGTCTTACCCCTGCCTCCATCTTGACTAAAGGATGAGGTGATGCCATGTTGGGCGGGAGTATCTTTCTAAAAGATAATCTCTGTATAAAAAAAGTTATGCTAGGGTTGATACAGAGACAACTGAAAACTTACAGAAACTTTTTTGCAGGTAGGTTGGCCAGATGATCATGATGTTCCCTTCTGATTTAAAACTCTATGAATATAGTAGTGCCCAAACAAGGGCAATGTCTTAGTAGACCCCTATACCTATAGTTGCTCAAGTATGGCTGTAGCTGTGCATTTGCATAATTTCAGTGACCAGCATCAAAACAAATTAATTCCCTGTCACGTCTTAATGGGACTCTTCACCAGCGTGAGCAGGCTCAGAACTCCGTTATTTAGGTTACTAATATCTTCCTTGCCGTGCTACGCTGTGCTATGCAGTGCATTCGTTTACATAAGAGTACAGACAAGAGAGTGATTACTGGTGGGATTTTTCTTGCCTTGAGCTCCAGAGAAGACTACATCTGAGGTGGTCACTCGTTAGACTCAGCAGAGAGAAATTTTTAGGGTGTGTCTTAACTATTCTCTACAAGAGGTGTTTAGGGTGACTTGTCAGGACATAGTGGCAAGTTTCCCATCACTGCTGATGTGTGTTGTTAGTGAATTTTGATGAAGAAAGTTGTAGCTGTGTTGCATATTAACTGAGGCGTTAGGTGTCTAGTAGGTCAACTACTCCCTTGTGTGTGTCCCACTTTCAGTCCTGACTCAAGTTAGGCAGAGACTGAACTGTGAAGCTTGGTTCACTTACATTTTCTCTCCTTCTTCCTCATGTATCATAACAAATCTGAGTTGCTCATGCATGGGAGAGCGGCTGTTCTTACAGGATTTGTGGTTCACTGATTTCAGTCCTGGAAATCATGGGAGCAGAGCTATCTCATGACAGTCCTGATTCATTACTGTAGCTTTCAATTTCAAATAAGTTTCGGTTAAAATACATGATCTAGAATCTAAATTTAGGAAGTCAACCTTTTCCTATCAAGTCACTCAGTGGAAAAGGAAGCAAACCAAACAATGGTCCCACCTTAGTGTCCAAGAACCCTTCAGGTATACACGTACTGAACAGTAAATCTAGTCACCAGTTTGAGCTGTCTGTAACTGGACAAAAGAGAAATGGTGCAGGCCATAAAAAAAGTTCACTGACAAAGCCAAGACTAGAAAATTACGTGTTTCCTAGGCTGTGTTGTGAGACTGCTTCTATAAAAGTCCATTTTCATAGAGAAGCTGAATAGAGAAGCTGAATTTGAGCTGTAGCTGTGATTCAAACAAGCATTAAAAGGTATCCATTTTTACAAGATTCATTTACTTGTCCTTTCTGGCAAATGCTCCTTCTTTCTTTATACAGTATTTTAGGTGCTTTGTATAACACAATTGCATACATTGTGTGGGCTGAAAATGTAAGTATGCATTGTCTATAAAAGACTCTATGCATCTATTCTTTCACTTGTGTTCCCACCTTGTACATTTTATTTCAGCTCAAGACAGTTGTAACTACCAGACTGTTCACTTAACAAAGAGGAAGGAGATTCTAAACCTTGTAATCCCTCTAACAGAGGAATCTTCTTTGAAGAAGTTCACGTTTATATTCAATCTACAATCTATGTTAACCTTGCTTGATTTTGCTATTAGGATAGCAATACTAATTGAAGACTACTTGCTGTTTAAAGCCAGCGAAGACCACTTAAAAACACTCGGAGGTTTTGCTACAAAAAAAGCTTTTCCTGTAAATATTTAAACTGTTTTTTGCATGTATGTTCTGCTAAGCTATTTAAATAGTGCACTTGAAGAACAGCTTTCATAGCTGATCTGAGTGCTTTTTCTGAGGGCAGGGGTTTACTTTAACCAATTTTTTAAAATAGTTCTTCATATATGTGAAAACTTGTTTTCTCTCTTTCAGTTTTCCTACTTGGAGAAGCTGTTGTTGGTCCATGGAGCTTGGAGTTACAATCGAGTTACCAAGTGCATACTATATTGCTTCTACAAGAACGTGGTTTTGTATATTATTGAGGTAAGAGTAACTAAATGGATGGGTCTTACTGGTGCTTACTCCTCAAATAATTTCTTAAAAAAAGAAAAACTCATCCAAATGGATTGAGCCAAAAGGACTGACTTTTTTTTTGTGCTTAACAACTTAAAATTCTGTTTCCTTTCTCAGATTGTTAGTTCACTTGAATCTTTTAACGTTTGCAAAAGGAAAACTGAAGGTTTCAGTACAGTGAAGCCTTGGATATGAGATGTCGGGGCAAAGTTCATTCCTTCTGTGCAAATGTTCATATTGAAAGCTTCTTTGTATTCATGGAAACACTTCTATTGGAGCTTATATTTATAAAACTTGAATTTAGGGATAAAATTAAATTAAAAGTTCATTTTGTAGACTTGGGAAGAACTCTATAGGCAAATAATAAACTAAGCAAAAACTATAGCTCTTGCTTCCAAATTATAAAGACCATAGCTGGAACTGAAATTAGGTTGCCTTGTTTTTCAGAAACACAGAACATAATTTTGCCCTACAGTGCCAGTGAAATTATAAAATTAATCAGGGTCTTTGATTTAATAATTCTTAAAATGTAACTGTTTTGAAAAATGAATTGCCTGAACATGTCAAGTAGTGAAACTGGATTTCAAAGAGGGCTGAATACGGTTATGAACATTAATACACTGCATTTCAGCCTGCTTAGATAGGAGTGTAGTTATCATGCTTCAGGATATAGCCTTGAATTTAAGAAGGATCAGGAAGGGATGTTTATCTTGTGCTGTTGCCTATTTAGAAACACATGACAAACTTGAACTCAATGAATTGGTCACTTGAGTATCAAGTGGTCACTTGGTACAGCAATTTCCACATTGTTCATCAGTTTTATTTTATACGTTTATGTATGTATTAGGTAGGTTTGCTATTTCTTTTTACAATTAAGCAGACATGAGTGAGGTTAACAGATAGGAAAATTAGAACATTTTTTATTAGGCAGCTAGTTATATCAATCACAGGAGGTAATGATTAACTAATGTTTTACTATTCAGTGAAACATATCGTGGTCAGTGTGTGTATACCTGACTCCCTCAGGGTCTTATCATCTTTTATGCATGATGTTAGGCTCTTAGAGAACAAATACGCTCCGCTAACTTGCTCCATTTTTTCCATGCTAACTATTTCTGAATTAGCTGTTGGCTGTTACAATTTCAACACAGATTAGTCTGTTTACTGCAAGAGAGTTACACTAGGCCATCAAAATAATGGCAGTGTTTTGCTGTAGTGAGTGAGAGTAGGATAGTTGAGTGATATACAGTATGCTAGCTTTGTGAAATAATACACGAGTTAATGCTTTTTTCTAAATTTTAAGCACCCAAATCTTGACTGTGCTCCAACTCTTTAGCCAGATTCTCTGCTGAATTTAAAGCAGTGTTCTTGAGATTTCACAGGTGTGTTCTTGTCCTAGTGTAGAAGCCACCTTCACAGCTCTGAGATGAATTTAGCATGCTTAGATAATTAAGATTTGCTTCACGTTTTACTTTCTGAAAGAGTCCTTAATTTGACTTGGTCTGGTCATAACTCATGTTTTTAGGAAGGATTTTAGAGTGTTGTTGGAGATGACAATAATCTTCATTATTGTCCAAAAGAAATATAAATCTAAAAAGTTTTCTAGGTCTTTGTTACTGAGCATGGGAGTTGCTGGGGTTTTCCCTGAATTGTTCAGAAAATGCTTAACAGCTTCGTGATTGCCTTCTAGGATTTCTTTCTCCATTTGAAAATTAGTTTTGAAAGTCCTGCTTCTTGCCCATTGTATCAGTCTGTGTCTTTGCTTCCTTTACTGTCTGACAAGTAAATTAAGTTCTGTATCAAATGTTGTATGGTGAAATTATGCCTTCCCATGTGAGCAGCTGTGGAAGGGGTTGAAGACAGGTGAAGGCCTCTGGGACCTCCAGCCTGAGGTGGCTTAATCATCTTACCATAGGGAGAAATTTTATTAGCCACAGATATCACTAGATGATACATAAAATGCAAGTCTGCTCCGAGAATGTCAGGTCAGATGTTCTTTTCACTGTATTAGTCTGTGTTTGGTTCTTTCTGCATACTGTACTGAGGCAAACGAGCTTTTGTGTCTCCTGATGCCCTTGACTGAGGGTGGGAGTCGGTTCCGTCTAACACCTGAGCACTGAAAGCTTCAGCCCTGTGCCTTGGTTACCCCTCTGTGCTCACGCTGCACAGAAGCTGGGACCAAGTTTAAGGCTTAAAGGAGACGAAGTGACAGAAGAAATCTTGTAGACCTGCAGCAGTGGGAAGAGCTCAGTTTGGTTTTAGTTGCCCTGGTGAGTTTCTTTACTAGTGGCCTTAAGGAACTTCCCCTCCAAAACTGTATAAAACTAGCCAAATTGCCTGGGAACTGAAGAGACAACCAATTTTGGTATCCTAGGGACGCAGAGAAGAGAGAGAAGAGGTCTCTAATTCCCTTCTTAGCTTTACACAAAGAAAGCTGAGTTGTTTTGTATTTCTGCTGTGAGGCTTGGGAGCACTGATCAGTTTGTGGTTATGGAGTGATGCTCATGAAAGAGAAGTTCCGTGAGGGAATAAATCCTTCAACTTGAGAGAATGGTAGTTGAGTGCCCAGCATTCCTGCACTGTTGCTAGTGCATATGGTATGTTCCTGATTGTTTCCCAATGCTCTGGACAAGTTTAATATTTACCTGCACTTCCTGCTTGGATCTGTGGTGTATGGGGAATATTCTTTTAGCATTGTAATGAAACGGGGATTTGAACTTGAACTACTTTCTAAGTAAATCTTCTGAAGGATTGTACTGAGTAAATATTTATAGAGTTGAATCAAAAAGCACATCGGTGAATATGACTGTCAGTTACACCTTTGTTACTGTATCTGTTTTATTTCAATGAAGCTTTAACACCTGAGGAATAACTCCAGTAAGCCTTATGTAAATGGATTTTGCAGCAGTGAAGCACTGGGGCTCATCATAATTTTTATTCCGTGATACTTTCCAAATATCAGAGATGGTACTCAGGCTTAGCACACAGAATACCCGGACAGAACTTGCGCAGACATACATTGAGGTTAAACTTAGGTTAATTAAACAGTGATTAGTGCTTGAGGAGAACATATTGCTGTCTCCTTTCGTAGCATCCCAACATTGGTATATTACAACTCCTAACACACTTTGAAGTTCATCTTGATACCTATCACTTTTATACCAGGAGGATCCAAACTGTGGCATCTCTGAAACATTAAATTTCATCAGCTTTCCTTTGGCTTCTGGGAAAAGCAGTAACTAAAATACAGGATTTGGTGGGAAGTGTACTCAGGTGACTGGCATCATGGGCTTTACTCCTAGGAGATGCTGCTGGGTTAAGGCTGGTGCTTACCTTCCTGCAATGGCTGATTCTTTGTGGAGAGACAGGGAACTGTGTTTTCAGTTGCTTTGACAAGACTAAAATGTGCACGCATATTGGGACAATTTCATGGAGGTAGAGAGCTAATATAGCAGAAGGCAGGCCTTGTAGTTTAGTGATTGCAGGGGAAATGGAGATTAAGAGTCTATTTTCCCTCTCCCTTGATTAGGCCTTCCTAATAATTTTTTGAAGAGGTAAATTTTAAGTCATCAAAGTGATAAAGCTTGGTGAAGTCTGAGGAGATTTTGGGTTGGCTTAACAGCCGGAAACTTGATGTTGCTCTTCTTTCTCTGACCTGATCTCTCTTTCCCTTTGCATTTCTTCATCATCATCTTCCTGCCATTCTCTTAGTTTCCCCCCTTGATTTTTGAAAATAGAAAACTCAGTGAAATATGAATCGAAAGCAGAAAGAAAAGCGGGTCCTGGAAATTCAAGTCCTTTCATCATGATTCTTAGCCTGATGCTTGAACCCTTGCATGTCACCACTTCCAAGATGCTTCAGGATGTAAAGTTGGGATACCCTTAATTACGGCCTCACTTAATGATAGGGCGGTGCAGAAACAAGCCTTTCCATCCACAGAGCTGGTCGATAGATGAATTTCTGCCCTTTCCCCACCCTCGCTCTGCTGGGTCTGTCCTAACAGTGGCAAGGGAATCTACATAGAAGGCTACCGAGATGGCTGCAGGGATGAAATGCAAATATAAAGCCCCCTCTTTGGTGTCCATTCCTATATTTCCCATGTCTGGTTGCAGTAACAGTGTGCACTAAAGCTGTTACTGAGGAAAGCCAATAGTTCAGCATCATCCTGAAGTAGTAGGTCAGTGACAGGGTTTTGGCTTTTAAAGATTGACAGACAAATACTTGGGCATCATTACAACACACCATCTCATTCAATTATTTATGTAGCTGGCTTTAAACTGAGTAGTGGAACAAAAGATCTGTTTCACAGCTGTTGAGCAGATATATTTCACTGGAGATGACACAAAGTTGTCCTGATGACATCAGAGCTTTGAAATATAGCTGATTTCACATGTAAAAGAATAAAGGAATGTTGTTTTCATGTCATGCTTGGAGAAGGAGAAACACAGCAAGATCAAAGGTGATATAAGAAATATCAGGTAAGAGTTCAAGGCAGTTGGAAATGGTTCTGTGGAAACAGTAGCATGGAAGATAGCTTTCAGACCAACACAGTGCGCAGGAAGAACGTGCTCAATACTTCACTGGAACGTGTTGTTTATCTGAAATGTACTTAATATGAATATGAACCTGTATTATATATTGCAGAATTAAGGGGAAGGTGGAGAAATAGGTAGTCCCTGTGTCAAGGTCTGGCAGTGTAGGGCCATGACAGAGAAATGAATGGCAAGTGGGAAGGGGGGGGTATAGTGTACATATCCTGATGGTGCGTTATTTGCTTTTCTGCCTTGAGAATCCAGAGCTAAGGTGTAAGCGCAGATTGGAAAGCTGTTTCTTTGTGGAGGCTGAGGGAAATAGTACATGTGAGCGGTGTTAAACAAACAAGATAAATGCACTAAAAAAACAAAACAGCAGGATCGTAGTTTCTCTTTTAGAGCTGAATTTTCGAGTCTTAAAAGCTGAGTAAGCACAATGCCTAGATAAACATGCTTTTAAGTAAGTGGTGATTTTGTGAGTCCAGCAAGGTCTGGCAATGAGAGCTGTGAAGTGCTCCACACACTCTTACTGGTCAGCACTTCAGACTAGCTGATAGCACAAGCAGTGAAAGCACACATGAAACGCTGCTGCATGAGACCTTTAATTTGTTTTTCCCTTTTTCATGCTTTCCTATCAAACACAACAGGTATTTTTAAAAATATGGAAAGCAGACACGGGAATTTTAGCCCTCTTATCCAAAAGGCATGCAGAATTGAGTGCATCTGATATAGTACTAAAAAATATATAGCTTTAACACTTCTATGTGCTTATCCCTGATTTATGTAATCTGACTTACCTACATCCCTGTACTTTCTGTTTGCAATTGACTTTGCAACTCTGAGGGTACAGCCAGGCAATAGAAAACCTGAAGCATGGGTATTTTTGCAGTGAGTTGAGAACTGAGGTGTAGTAATTGTCAGTCATAAAAAGCAACTTTGTTAAAGGATAAGAGCAGTGTTTTCCCCCAGTGTTAAATTAAGAATAAGAACATCTGGTTGTAAAATTCTGTGACAGGGATAATAATAATAATACAGGCAGCTAGCTGTCTTGTCATTCTTATGTATTCAGATGATTCAGTTGCCTGTTCAAATACTTCAAATGTCAGTAGGCATTTAATAGTCGTTACTTCTGTGTGCATGTACTCAGTTGGTGTGGTAAGCTTAAAATACTCTTATCATGATGAAGCAAAGTAGGAACGTGTGTGTGATTTCCATTTTATATAATTTGGAAGCCCAGCTTTTGAATTCTCACAAATGCATGCATATCCTGAATGAGTAACTTATTCTCTGTGGACAGGTACTTTCAGATGGGTAAAAGGTAGGATTCAGTGTCCTTAAGGTTGGTATCAGGTGTAAATTTAGCTGCCTGAGAGAAACCAATGTAGTGTCCATGTAGATGGCCCTTATGGATGCTCAGCTGTATGGGACTGGCATGTGTGCCACAGGACCTGCCAAAGACCTTCACCTGTCTGAAGCAGCAGCAGCAGCATTATTAGTAGTAAGAGGTTTATGTTGAGGTAACTGAATCCTATCCAGAAAGTGAAGGAGTTTTGTTTCGGGATTGGGGTTTGTTGTTGTTGTTGTTATTGTTCGTTTGTTTTTGAAACATGTAAAAAGAAAGGAATCCAAACCCCTCAGCTTGGATAATGTTAATCAGTTCAAAAAGTGCAGAATATTTATGGAAGTTATAGTACAGAAGTTGCAGACCTGGAAAGCACAGTAATGGACACAGTGTGAGGAGCAAAGCATGTGAGACTCAGCACTGTCTCTTGGTAATTTTTGGAAAAACAGGTGCTTATTTTTCTCTTTCATTGTTCCTTACCAGTCTCCTACAGAGGTTTAACATGCAGAAGTAGAAGACGTAGGGCACGACAGAACGTTGTCCCCTTCCTGCCCACCAAAAAAAGCTAATTGTAGGCTCCAATTCAATAAAATATTGTTTAGTAGCAATAGTTACAGAAAACAGATCCTGCAAATAGCCTGCCAAACTTCTTGGAATATCATAAAATACAGTTGGCCAACCTAATCCAAAATTGGCTAGATAGTGCTTTGCTTTTTGTTTTTAAAAATATATCCTAATTCTTTCTCGGTTCATTTACAGTGCCTAGTTTGTATTGCTACCACTGACAATTTATTCCATATTTCAACCCCCTTGTTGTCTGAAGAAATTCAGAATTGCGTGTAGGCTGGTCTCGCAAACTTTAATCCGTGACTGACTTCTTGTTTTTTGGATTTGTAATTGAGTATGTTAATCCCAAGAGTTTCCAAGGAATTGGTCACAAAGATAAATCCATGCTAATTTTCCTTTCCTTTTTAGTGCTGTGCACTGCACAGTGAATCATTAGAGAGTAGTTCATCTTCCCTGAAAACCAAATTGTCTCAACTATTAGATGGCTGGTTTTGAATTTTTTCCAACCTTTTTTGAAAGTGATGGAACGAGTACCAGCATTGTTCTGACTTCTTATGAACACTGTCTTGATTACACCCTACAACCAACACAGCTTGTAATTTTTCAACATTCCAATTATAAATGATAAATTAGGTTCCTTAGCATGGTCTCAAAATCTCTAGGTGAAGTACCTACCAGGTTCAATATGTGTTGCAATAGACTACTTCAAGAAGATTAACTACTGTGATACTTTATTGGGCAGATACATTCAGAGTGCCTGGATCCATTTTTTGTGTATATTTATATATATAAGGGGTGTATGACAGGCACAGTGATTTTTTTTTTTTCTTTTCTCCCTGTAAAATATATGCTTAATTTGGTATGAAAAATCTTAATTTCATATTTGGAGGGTTTATAACAAAGCAGTAATAATGCTGTTCTTCAAATTTGAGGCCATTAAATGTGAAATGTTAGCCATCTCCTGAGCAGTGTGTTCAAAGCCAGAATTCTGTCATCAGTAAGGGTTTTTTCGGTTTAACTGTGTCACCGATGAAAATACAAGTTAATGTTTAGAAGGGAGATAACCTAACGTGAGGAACCTTTTAAGAGGGACGCTAAACCCGTTTTATGAAAGTCGGGAAAACCCAAACTTAGGTGTTTTTTTTAATCAAACAAAACCAGCTTTGAAATTCAAGCGTTTATTGTTCTTGATTTCAACCCCACTTTCTTTCCAAAAGCCAAACCTTTTCACATCAAATATAATTGTTCTCATGGCTTTGAATATTCAGACTTGAAAAACATTGGCGGCCAAACACTGACCCAATCATACTGGATAACCTGCTGTTTTAATAAAAATAAAGGGGAACAAATCCTACTTTCCCATCCACCTAGGCCAATTCAGTGCATATGGCATTACTTGTGGGTACAGAGAAGGCCAAATTTCAAATTTGTATTAATGTTAAAAGAGTCCAAATAAACCTTATCAGGGAATAATCTGTGCTTAGCACGTTCATGCTGAATTTAGCAACGTATGCTGCACTGCACTGAAGGGGGTAATTTTGAGAGTGCTTTTTTAAAATCCAACACCGCATATACATAGATGCATATACGGAAATACAGCTTTTCACAAATATATCCTTTGGACCTGTACTGTTTTTCTTTATATCTGGCCTATACCCGTATAAATAGACTTCCTTTAGTAGAGACATTCCTGATATACATGGGAATAAATGATAGTGGAGTAAGGTTCTATGCATATCATATGCATGAAGAAGGGGTTTTTGTCGATTTTGCTTTTTACTAGACAGAAGCCATGGGGTGGCATGTTGTAGGTGTGAGGGTTTCTTCTTTTTCACCTGTACCTCATTGCTCTAAATAGCTATGTTCAAAATGCATTTCTACAGCAATTTAATTACTTTTGAGAATGGTGGTACAAATGCTTTCAAATGAGGCTATGTTTTGCCAAGGAGGACTTGGTGATAGACCCTGGCCCCAGTGACTGCTGCCAAATCAGAACCAGTGAGTTTAATTAATTCTCTGGTTTAGAAGCTTTGAGGCACTTGTGTTAAAACAGCCCTATAAGCATGCATGTTCTGTAACTTAATGCAACTTGGAAGACTTCAAGTCTTCCAGGGGAGAGAAAAGCAGAATTACTTTTATTCAATTAGCTGTATCTGCTGCAGTTAAACTCAGATGTTATCCTGGTATTTAAAAGCACTACTTAGCCTAGGTGTGAGGAGGGGGTTGCAGTTCTTATTGCACAGCTCTTTGTAAAGCATTTTTAGGTAGTGCCAGAGAGTTTGGAAGTGTTGCAGACGAGGTGTAGTACTGATTCATGAGTCATGCTTTTGTGCAATTTCACAAAATCCTTTAACTTTTTATTTAAGCCCAAAGTACTCTGAAATTTAACTTGGAGCCCGCTTTTGGAGGTGTGTGGTGGCTTGCCTGTGGGCAGTCCCACTGAAGTCACTGAATAGTAACTGCATTCTCTGCTTTCCTGGCAGTTCTTTGGACTAAAATGCGTTTATTTGTTCCAAGCTGTGCGCTGGGATATTGTTTGTTGTTGTGTGCTTGTGAACAAAAAGCGTGCTGGTCTGTGTGAGCTGCTTTTCACTTGTCTGAACTGAACAGAATTCTGCCTGGCTGCCAGCTGCTTGCCCAGCAGTAAGGTCCGGCTATATGGCTTGCTATTTTTTGAACATGAGTAACTCGATCATAACACTGAAACATTTTGTTGCACTGTTCAGTTTTATCATCTTGAAGCATTTTACTAGTACTCTGTCCCTTCGTTCTTAGGAAGTCAAGCAAAAAAGATATCCTTACCTGAGCTCCTCTGTCCAACAGGAGTCTCGTTGTCAACTTCTCCTTTCTAGTTGTTTAAGGGTATTTCTTTGGCATGTTTGGAGGCACACTGGAGTATGTTTTGAACAGCCACATTCTCTAGTGCATCGTGTAGTACAGATGCATGTAGTTGATGAGTTCGTAACTCTTACTGTCTTAATACTGCTTCACAGCCAACTACAAAAACCTTCTGAGCACTAGCTCAGAAATGTGGTGTCACCAGATTTTTTGAATATAAAATTTCTTTCCAGTATCTGCATTGTGAACTGAGCTGGTCCTGATTATTTTGAGGTTTCCTGGTTTTTTTTTAGGATCACGACCTAAAGAAGCTAGGACAGAGATCAAATTTAACTGAATACAGACTCCATTTTTAAATGCTGCTAGAAAATAATTTTGCCATTTCATTTGGATGAGCACTAATGATAAAAATACCTCTATCCAGTTTCACTAATTAACCACTAGAGATTATTTTATTTTGGGATTCATAAAAGGCATCTGTAACCTAGTTTAAGTGCATGTACAGGATTCAAAATAAAATATATCTTACATTTGTGAAGGAACGAATCTAGAATATATTTTGTTTGCCGGAGTTCAAGGTCTTGAACCAATTTTTTTTTAGCACAGCAGGGTCAGAGGTAAAAAATACACCATATCCTCCACGATCGGTCCAGTCCCCAGTGCAATTCTGGAGCAGCATAGGTGTTGTTTTCAAATGTGCTTTTACAGCCTCTTCTGCTGTAAAACCGCTGAAGTGGTTTGACTGCATTTGACCCAAGGGATATCTGCCCTGTAAGGAGCTAGAGCTCTGTGGCTAGAGACGGGAGAAAAGGAATTGTTATCACTCAGTGCCCCTGAGAGGCTCCATTCTTGTGTGGGAATCCTGTGTCACTTAATTGAACTAGCATTAGGATGCGTTGGACTGTGTGATAGCACACAGCAAGTGTAACAGCTTTGAGTAACCTGTCCAGAACAGGTTATTTTTTCACTTTATATTGAGATGCTAAGCACAATGCAGATAGCTATGACTATTTAAAAGCTTTTGGTTATTTATATGTTCTTTATATATGTATGCTTTTTATATTTCCTTGCTCTTTTCAACAAAATCATTTAGAACATATTAAAATGCACTAAAAATAGGAAATCTAAAAATACTAGCTAGTGATAGTATTACTTCTGAGTTATACAGTCTGTTTTTCTGAAAAGATGTCAAAAATGAGTCAGTTGCAGCTTTTTAAGCCCCCAGATATTCTATTGCCATTCCATAATGTTTTCCATTAATTCTCACCTTCCTCATTGTTTTGAACCTGATTCTTTTCTTGAACCATTGCAATTTGAATGTAACGGCTCTGAAGTAAAGGTATCCTGGACCAACATCTTTTTTGTTATTTCTGGACCGGGGTTGACAGTTCACTGCAACTGGCCCTGTGTCAGACAAGGAAGAGGAGAATCAGGACCAATACTTAAAGGCTGAGACCACCATAACCTTAACACATGTTTGTGGGTATACTTGCATGTTGAATACAAACATCAGTATAGTAGGTAGTTCTGGGCTTAAGCTAAACCCCCAGAACTATACCCCAAAAGGCACAGGGGCCCATTCTGTGGAAAAGCAAGAGCTAAGTGGTCTCAATGCATGTTTGTGTGTGTTACAATCCAGTTCTGCCCCATGAAGACAAAGACATTAATAACCACTGATGACTTCATGCTGTCAGAAGAGTGAAGGAGGTCAAAATTTGGTCTGCCAGCTTTTAAACGTGACTAAGTTATTTTGCTTGCTTTCTTCTTGCTGGATTTCTTTGCATTCATGCAAAAGCAATTAAGGATTTGGAAAGCGAGAAAGTGGAAATATATTAGCCTTAGCTTTATCTAAGTTCTGCAGGGATTCAGTGAAAATATATATATTTTTGTATAAACTATATAAATACTATGTGTGTAAGAAAAGAAATCTAATACGGTATATTCTTACCCCAAAATAAATAATGCTGTCTTTATTAATAAATGACAGTGCAGATTGATTTTTCTTAATGTTAACGGACTAAAATATGTAGATGGCTCGGTAGCAGCAGAAGTGTAAGCCATCAATAACCAGTAACACCTGAACCTCTCAGCATTATTTGTGATGATGGTTCCTGTCAAGTTCAATTTTGGTAGAAAAGTGAGTCTCCCTTTTGGGTTTACTAACAGTGTCTTGACCTTTTCTCCCTTTTGTTGCCAAGGAGTGACAGGTGTCTGGAGCAGCTAAGCAACATGACAGTCAGCCTGTGCTTTGTGTCAGCTGGCATTGATTAGTGTTAAAAAATGACATGTGGTTTTGTACTACTCAGAAATGTGTTTATGCGTATTAATACATCCTGATTCTTGGACAAGATAGGGGTAGACTATTGAGTTGCATTACTTCCCCTGTTTTATTTAGTATAGTGATGGAATATGTAAATGCATAAAATCTAGAAAATTTCAAGATGCGACTTCCATAGTGGCACCATCAATCCTTGTGTGCCTGCTGCGGTCTGGTTTGGTGGCACCGTGCCGTGCTGTGGCAGTGGGTCCGGCAGCGTTCTGCGCTGGGAGCTTTGTGCAGTGCTTGCCTTCAAAGTGCCACTTCAGTTAGAAAGTCCAAGTCCCTGCGACTGTGTTGTGCATGTTGCTATACCCGTAACTGGGCTATGCTCTCACCATCACTTGAATCCACAACCGAGCTGTGCTTTAATCTGACATAAATACACGCTGCCATTAATAAGGGCAGCCTGATCTTCATTTCTCCCCAGGAGCGTGTTCTTTTCCCCCTTCCTTGCCAAGGCACTAGTGTTTGCACAGCTGCAGGATGAGCTCTTTAAGGTTAGAGTTCAGCCAGATCATGTTCCTGATGTATACAGAAGTTCTTGGACAAGAAGCAGGACCAGCTCTTCTGATAGCAGTGCAGACTTTTGTCAGACTTAAGTGTACATGTTGTTTTAGTAAACTAAGGTGGGTGCTTTTGCTTGTGCATCTGCAGAGAAGACAAAAAATTTTGAAGGTAGAGCAGGTGAAGGGCATGAATCGTTGTTCCTAATAACCCTAGTAATCTTGTGGCATAACTGCTTGGGGACTTACCAACCCATTTTTCCCTTTTGGGCTGTTTGGGTATCTGTTACTCAGAGACATCCCAAACGTAGAGTTGAGGAAGAGGGAAGGAAGTAGTTGATCCCAAAGGCACATCTGAACAAAAACCCTTTTCCCTATGTCAGTCATGTTTTTTTCACGTGCACAAAGCAGCTATGATCTCTCAAAAACTGAGAATACATTGGATACCATAATTTTAACAGAATGTGTGCACAATTACTGGATTTTGTGGTGTGTGATTTGTGGTATATGAGGGGGGGATCTTTAAAAATGTGCATTAGGCCATCTGGGTAGCAAGGAGGAGCTGGCTTGTGCTAAAATACAAAGTATTCCTGCAATGGAGGAGTGATAAAATGATAGCAGTGAAGGTCCTGGCAGACTTTGCATCTCTGGAAGCAGTTCCTACTATTTTTCAAGCAGTTCCTAATTTATGCTGAGTTGAAATAAGAAGGTGGGAGCAGTAAATCTAGGGGAAGAAGCAGGAATGTGTTACCTAAAACTAGGATAGTGCTTTGAGGGATACAACCTCAGTGAGAATTACTACTCTCTTCAAGTTGCCCAATATTGCTGAGAAAGCATTCTAGGGAAGGCATGAGAGAAAAGCTAGAACATTTTAAAATACGGATTAGGATTGAAAATCTGTGTGTTTGTCTTTTGGCTACATAAAAAGTTATAAGTAAGCCTGGCAAGCCCCCCATTCTGGGGCTTGGTGAAGAAAGGGGAGTGTATGCTGGTGGTCTGTGAAGGGTCTCTGGGGGTTTGTAAAGCCTGCTTTGGTTGGGGAGGAGGTGACGTTTGGATAGGCACGAAGCTCTCCCCTTTTAACATATCTGTCTCCCCAAGGAGAAGGTCTGTTGTCTCTCCAGCAATGAAGTCGTTAGCTTGGTTGCATTTTAAAAAGGGTAGCACAAAATAACGCAACTTTGAGCGTGTTGATTTTGATACTCAGATACATGGCTGGAACCTGCGTGCTTTCTAATGAATGACACTGACTCCTATGGCTTGTTTCTGCTTACTGTCAGGACAGCTACACCCAGTGAGAACTACTCACAAGTATGAAGATCTGTCTGCCTGGATGCTTGGTTTTGGGGGTTTTGTTTTGTTTGTTCTTCTTTCTTTTCAGTCTGACTTTGTTCCCTATAGAGCAGGTTGTTGGATCAGTAAATGATGGTGTGCTGAGAGCTCTCCTCTTCAGAAACTCAACACGATTCCTCTGGTCATTGCCTGTCACTCTTCACATAGCTGACCACGTTGTAACCTGAGTGTTGGTGACTGACTGCAGTTTTTTGGGTGGGGTTTTTTTTCTGGTTGTGTTGACTGAGTCTCTCTTCCTATGTATTTTACTGGTGCATCAGCGGGGAATCATGCTCCTAAGAAGTTTCTAATGTTCCCTTTAACCACACTGGTATTCATTTAAGATTCATCACTAAATTTGTTATTCCTTTCTTATGAAGAAGCAAATCTACAGGTTTTTATTGCAGCCCCAAAGCAACATGCTTGGGCTTGTGCTCAGGCGTTTGATTGAATTTCTCATTTGCAAGGAAAGTTGGGGCTGCATACACATCTATAATATAAAATCTAGCAGTACTCCTGCATCTACTGCCACATTAAAAATAATGAAGATAGATGAAACTTTAATTTTCATATTTCTCCGTGTGGAGGTATAGCTGGAAGCCACTCTGGTGGGCAGGAAATGTCTGCTCTCTTCTGTTCAAACAAAAGTAATTACTATGTAACTGTAGTAAATGGGGAGAAACAGACCTTCACCTGCCAGGCTTCAGTTATTTTGAGCCCCTACTGGCATCAGTCATGGTAAACTACTGCAGTGAGTATGTATCTCATTCCAAAAGCAATTTTGGCAGTTGTCTGCCTGCTTAAAGGTATACCAAGAATGATACCCTAAAAAATGGCTTTTTTTATTGCATTTAAATAACTCCTGCTTCCATTGCAAATATTAAGTTCTCCTGGCCTTGTCTTGTGGAGTTTGGTACTGAGAACCAATCTTTTAAGGTGTCACTGTAAAAATAAAACTTAAAAAAACCTATCTATTCTTGTCAGCACTTCTGGAGCTGGTATAAATTTTGAGGGTTGGCCACATCCTCCACTGGGTGCCTGGGTCCTGCAGCAATATCATTTTGTGGAAGACGTAGGCTCATTCCAAGCCAGTGCTGTTACGTGTCTGGCACCTGTGCTGGGAGCTGCAACACCGCACAAGGGATAGTCCTCATTAAATCTTTTTTCCTTGAATCACTGCTTAGACAGTAAAATACAGAATCCCTTTTTATTTCACGGCTCTGCCTCTCCGCTGAATCTTTCAGCTTTGAAAAATAGTAGCAGAAGAAAAGTAAATTTTTATGTGCTGTAGAAACTATATGAAATCACATGTTTGTTTTAGAAAAGCTGCTTGAGTTGCAATCGTGCTTTGATATCAGTAAGGGGAGTGGTAATGTATCTTCTTATAGGATTTCATGTTTGATTCCTTAGGTTTGTAGCAATAGACAAAAAAGTATTCTAATTGATCAGTTCCATCAGCAGAAAACCATTTAGTATAGAAAGTAAAAGCATCTTGTTACATTTGAAGTTTTTGTTTCAACATGTTCCCAAAAATCATTAATTACCTGGTTTTGCCAAACTGTTCTAGGAAGTTCCATCCCCCAAAAATCTTTTGGAGTAATATCAGCATTGTTCAAGTGCTCTCTGCTGCATCAGTAAATCAGAGAAGAATTAGAAATTTTATGGCATTTTCCTAGAAACACACATTGTCCTGTAGCACTCATAGGTTTTTTCCTTCCAGTCCATGAAAGGCTTCCTTCTAAATTGAATGTGCATGTTTGTGTGTGCACCACCTGAAGGTGTCTTGCTTTACCATTCATAAAAATGTTTAGTGTCTGCTGCAAAGCAGAAAGGGTACTTTTATAAAAGTTGTCAGTCACAGCTGTTCTACTATGTTGGGGAAGAGGAGTAGGGGAAAAAAAGAAAAGCATAAAAATTGTACTAGTACCAAAATGAAAACAGACTTCCAGGTTTCTCTTTAGTATTTAAAACAGCTGCAAGTCCAGCACAGTTCCATTTGACAATTAATAGCTTAACATATTCTATTAATGATCAGTGAGTTTCAGCTATTTTCTGACAAGCATTTTTGAACTGACTCACTTGGATGCGCGTGTCCCTTTGTATCCTTGATGTATTTCTCAAAGAGGAGCTATTTCTATGTTTGCATTACTCTTGCCTAAACCTGTTTCCCAAACTCTTTTGAAATCCCCATTGTATGTACAGCAGGAGGCTATATAGCTGCAGTGTCAGACTTGGTAATTCCCAATGTCCCTCATCTTTAAAAGAAACCAGTTGCTAATGAAAATTTAAAAGGAATAGAGTAGAACAAGGGTGTTGCAATTAATGTTTTCCATATTTGAATTTGTGGTGGTGGTTTCCCAAAATCTGAAACAAGAATTTAATTCTTTACTGAACTTTGTGATATGAATAATATCTTCTGAAGGAGTATCTGTAGCCTTAAGAAAATGAATCTGATGGAGCCAAATCAATTGCCTTTGTAGTATGAGTGTAAAATGTTCTCACTTGGTGCTGCTGAAAAGAAAGGGTAAGAAATGAAACCATCTCACTGTTTCCTTTTTCCCTAGAATGACAACTTCCCTTGCAGCAGCAAGTCATTTGTGGTCGCTTTTCCAGTGTATTGATACCTGCTTTATGTAGTAATATAAAGTTTAAGGTAAACTGCTGTCACTTCTTTTTAAAAGGTCAACAACAGGTTGAAGATATTGCATTTGTTTTTTCTAGAAAATATGCATGTGAGTGAGATGGCATTGATTTAATGTTGGAAGGCAAAGTTTTGTTGAAAGGACATCTTGTTGGTGTACGAAAGAAAACCTGTCCTTGGTACTGGTTGTTTTCTGTAATCACTCTTAAACTTTACTTGGAGCTGCTCCTAAGAAAATCTACAGTGTATGCAACTTATGCTTAGAAGCCAGAATTTACAGCAAGGTTAAGTCATTCTTTTCTGCTGCAGTTTTCACCTCTACCATTCAGGTCTCCTTGGCTCATTCAGCTTTGAGCATGATTGAGAAGACAGAAATCTCCTGTGGGTCAGTAAGGGTGGGAGCAGCAGTGGATCTACTGCTGCGAAATAGCAAATCTGAACTGGACTCAGATCATCTTGTTGCCATGGCCCACTTCTGTATGAAGTGTGGAATCTCCCTATCCTTTTAAAAGAAAAGATTGGTCTTGCTTTGATTCATATTTAAATAAAGTAGCTTAAGCCCCTGTCTTCAGCACCATTGTGGATGCCTTCTTGCTGTCCAGAGTAAGTCAAGTAGATAGAGCTTCAGTACCAATTGTAGAAAGTGTTCAAAAATGTCATTGGCAAGCATTAACAGCCCAGGGTCTACACTGGAGCAAGGCTTTTGTCTAGACAAAATGGGACAGACTAAGGTAACTGTTAACTAAATACAATCCAGTTTCACTATAAGCAGGTCCTGCTTTCTGCTGAGAGCATTCTTGTACAAGTAATTAATAGATCTACTTGAGAACAAAACTCTAGCTTGAAGAGATACTGCTTAGTGAGCTGACAACTTTTTAGCTCTCCCAATCTAGAGGTTCTATGTAGCATTTCTGGCTGCTGTGCAGGTTGGTGCTCTTCGTTGCAGAGTTAGATGCCAGCTTGGGGGTTCAACCCCCTATATTCTCCTTTCCTTCCTTTCCTCATCTTCTTTCAGTTGGGCACATGCTGGCAACAGCAGTCAGCTGTGGCTTTAGGCATCAGTCCAGTTCCAGCCATAGTAGGAAAATTTCAGCTTTATAATGACAATCATTTCTTACCCCTCACAAGCCAGAGCAGAAAAGCCTGCAGTGCGGCTGGAGTGATCTTAGTTCTGTCTCTTTCCAATTCAAGGAGCAGCACTAACTCCTGTGGCTCTTCTGAAGTATGTTCATCCTGTGCAACTGTCATATACTTAGTGCATGGAACAGCTTTCAGTTCTACTGTTAGTGTTTCTTTGAAATAATTCATGTTTTGTTGGAGTAAGAGTCAAGTTATATGTTCACTGGCTGATGCCCTGAAGACAAAATGGCTAGGAAGCAAAAACAAATTAAAAAAAAAAAAAAAAGTCCTGAAACTTTACCTGCATGGACAGTGGTTCTAGCTGTATTGCTGATGCTATTTATGTTGGGTGCCATTAATCACACTTTGGTCCTTCCTGCTGAATGTGCTGAAGGCTTAGCTATGATTTACTCCTAGACTTTGATTATATCTATGTTCTTAAAGGTTTTTGCCATGAAAAGCAATGCCTGGCTCCCAGGCAAAGGATCCAGCACGGTTTGTCACATTACTCATACGTGCTCTTTAGCAGAGACCAGCTATATCCACAGTGTGTAGGTCTGTGCTCACCTCTCTTCTAGGCATCTAGCAAGTCTGACAAATTATTTTCAGGGTATTTTTAATGTAAAAGTATCTGCAGTAACTTGATGGCTGCATCACTGCTGTCCGCCTGGTGATTTTAGCCTGATGGTAGGTATGTGCTGCATACAGAGGGGTGAGATGAGGTGCATGGTGTTACTATTGGTGTGTCAGTGGTGGAGAGAATTGAACTTGGCATGTTTTTCCTGCATTATCTACAAAGAGCAATACCTGAAGCAAGTTGTCTACAGAAGTGGTACCTGCCTTTTTCTGTAAAGGGAACAAATACCTCTTTCCAAAAGAGAGGTTGTTGAGCTACTCTGTTTAGTGTGGATGACTGGGGACCAAGAACTCAGTTTGGACTACGGAGCTGAGATGTTGACAGTTTGGACTTAGCCCTTGCACGTTTACCCAGGCCAATTCGCCATGTACAACACTGGTGATACTCTGGTTATGGCGATTAGACTTTATGGTGGCTTCCCAGTATGTGCTCTGGCTCCCTAAAGGAATCCTGAATGGTGTCTGCTTTGCCCCAGAATGTACTCAGCTCACTAGTCCTGTCCCCGTCTATTAACAAAATGTATTTGTTCCGATGTCCTGGAGATAAGCAGCTGTCTATGTGACACAGCATCCACACAGGTGTAATAGTATATTCTTCGAAGGTCTTACAAGGATTCATTTGGATGGATGGTTGCCTCTGGAATGCAAGCTGGGTGTCAGACTTTTTTCTTACTGGGATACAGCTGGCGATGATATACAGCTCTGAGTGTTGAGGTTGTTTTGACAGGAATTGAACCGAAATTACTAAGCTCCTTAATTTCTGATATCACGCTCTTACTTTCTCAGGTCAATAGGTTGGAACATGAGATATCAGTGGCCACCACTAATGTGTGGAAAGCTCTTTTCTAGCTCTGATCTGGCCCCGAAGCTGTAAACTTGACTTCCCAATTTAGAAGAATGCTTCTTTATATGACAGTCAGACCCATCTGCATTCTAGACAAAAAATTACTGGGGCTACAACAAAGAGCTGCAGGATGCAGCTTGGAGCATTGCTCATGCTCTGTCCAGAAGTACAATAGCCACATTAGGAAGGAGAGCAAGCTGAATCTGTGAGGAAAATACCATATTTATTGTTTGGAGGAGGATCGGGACAGTTCCCTACTACTCCAAATTGCTGTGCAGTGGTGACATGTTATGTCTCAGAGCTGCCTGCCCATCCTTCTGCTCTATTTTTAAAAGTTTACCTAAAAACCAATCTCTTCAGCAAAGATCTTATTCCATAATGTGTTTCAGTGCACTAAAGGATTTAACCAATACTGTTCAAAACTAATAACTGGGTTTGTCACCAGGGTGACACAGGATGCACTCTGTGTGTATTTTTAGTTAGAATGAGTCTCTTTAGAGCCCAGGGGTCTTAAGAAATGCAGGAAACTTGAGAAGAAACTGTCATCCTGGTTAAAGCCTACAGGAAAGCAAGCTCATTGTCTCATTTGTGATAGTTTTTATCATGTTACTCTTGTTTCGAGATCCTCCTGACCCTTACCTTCAGGAGGGTGTTTTCCAGGGGGTCATGGCTTATGTCATGATTATGAACACAATTCAGAAGTGTAGCTTATGCATCAGTAGTGTTGGTGTACACATGTCCATCTTTCCTATATGAAGGGAAGACATCCTTGTTCTGCACTTGATTTTTCTCTGAAGTTATTCTTACTGGCCTACCACAGGTGATCCTTTTTTCTTCACGTTATTTCTGTGTTTCTGATCTAGATAAGCTTCCATGAAGTCATCCTGCTTGTGTTGCTTGCTCTTTCTCTCAGAACTTGTTATAAAGTTGTTAGGGACTTACATGCTGTCTTGTATTATTTATTTCTATAAAATATGAGCACTGGAAATGGAAAAATAACAATCTTTATATTCCCCTTTAGTCTTCTGCTGCAATGTCACTGCAGAATTGAGAGGTTAGAGTGAAGTCCCAATTCTGTCTCAGGCTTGGTGTCTTTGGACCTGAACGCAGATTTGCAAACTGCCAACTGATTAGGGGGCACCTTGTTTAAACAGGCAATTCATAAGCTCTAAAGGGAAAGATTTCAAGTATTTGAAAAGAAGAGAATACAGTAAAATTATTCTTATAGCTTACCCACAGAAATATATAAAAACGATTTTTTAAATAGATTATAAATGATACATACCATATGTGGTTCTCTTTTTCCTTAATCTACAATTTACAGCATGGTGTTCCAATAGAAATTTGTGTGGTGTGTAATACAATGTATATACTGAAGTTTTGATTTGAACCTGAATAACCTATACTAAGTTTGATCGTGTGTGTATTAAAATGGTTTACAGTAAGTAGTAATCAATCATAATAAATGACATATGTTGATATGAAGTTGTAACTCCGTGCAGTGCCCACAGCAGTGTTCTCATTTGAAGTAACCTGTTGCAGTTAAATTGAGCACTTACACACAATTGGCTGAATTTAATTGACTGCCTGTTCGCTGTTTGGTTTCATGGTACCACACAAGCTCTGAGTAGTGGAGTCTTTGAAAAATGAGGTGTCCAAGGTTTTGAGCTATTTATCTGTCAGACATGGTGAGGTGAAGTGTAGAAGACCTTTAGAGAAAAGACTGAGAGGAAAAAAACAGTTTAAATCACTCCAGGGAGAGCTTCAGAAAAACAGAACCCAAACCAGTGCTTCTCTATTTTCAAAGCAGCATATGCAAGCGTAGCTGCATGAGTCTCATTAAGTTCATTTGAATCGTGCAGCTAAAGCCCCATGCAATGTTTTGAAAATGTAGGAAATAAAAATGGTTTTAAATCAGACATTGGGGCTTCTATCCAGTTTTCCGGTGATAATGTCTGATGCATGCCGTTAATAAAGCGTCATCCATGGGCTGAATTATTAAACTGTAGAACTCTTTGCATGAAGGCTTATAAGTCAGTTTTATTTAAAAATCAAAATAAAGCAGAAAAAAAAAAGGCCAAAAACTTCTGTGCCCTCTTCAGCAACTATTGCTAACCACAAGGTTCTTTTCCTTTTCCTTTTGAAGCGTGTTAACCTCCTCCCCCCCACCCCACTTTTCAATTGTCTTTTTGAGGTTTTCCCCAAAGTTCTCACAAGGTACCCATCTGAAGTCCATATTCTGCTTTCTAGTAGAGAGTAAGTGCCTTCTATTTGCTGGTTCCTTTAACTCAGGTGAAGTTCTATACAATACAGGTACCAGGATGAGAAAAACTCACCTTTTCAGAGGTGAAGACACTTTGCTGGTTCTCTGTCTTTTGTATTTTGATGCTGACAGTAAGGTAGCAATGTTAGTAAGTCTTTAGAAGCTTAATCTTAAAAAATTCTTAGTAGCAAGAAAGATGATCTAATTAACTAGTTCTATAGGTGAAGGTTTTTGAGTGAGGTTTCATTTTGCCTTCAAATATCAACAACTGAGCTGTGTGTAGTTAACAGGTTATTTTAAGAATTCCAGAAATGTAAGTAGCTTAGTCATTACTCTACTGTAGTCTCAAGTACGTTACTATTTCATAAATGTTACCAGTTTGACAAGGGTTCTGTTTTGCCTTAATCAGGTATAAGTGTGGGAGGAATTACTAAAAATCTGAATTGTGAAAAGATGAGCTACTTGCTCTGCTTTTACACAACTGTCTTCTGTGGGTTTTTGGAACACTAGAATCTAATAACTTGCCTGTAAAATCTGTAATTTTGGTAAGCTGATGGCAATGCATGCAGAGCAAGCTAAGTGAAATACCTCTGTAATGGCTTTGGGCAAGTAGAAACACTCTCAGCCATGAGAAATAGCCTGCAATATGCTTTTGTGATGTACTTATGTGTTGGTTTTTCTAAACTAGCCAAGGTATAAATTATTCTGCAGCACTGGATTTGCTTCAAGATATATGGTTCATGTTTGTGTAAGACATTGGAGTTGTTGGTTATGACTCCGAAGGTAGTGCTGTGTTGAGGAGAAGCATTGTGCTGTATTAGAAATAACCTTGAAATGTTTTAAAGTTTCCATACAAAGCGAAACAACTTTTCAATGGGCTGCATGTTGTACCTTCTGAGAGACCTTGACACTGAGTGCAATTAAAACCTGTAACTACTGATGTTCTTATTTGTCTTCTGTTAATTTGGGGGGGAAACTAACATAGCAGTTTTGAGTACAGTATCTTGTTTTAAATACAATTTAACCTGCAGATTTATCCATAAGAATGAATGTGAGTTTATTTTACGTTTCAATACTGTGCATACGTATGTCATACTGTGAACTTGCCATATAATGCTCTTTATGTGCTGTGTGGGTGCTTTGTTCTCCATTTTTTAATCATAGATAAATCAGAGTTCCCAATGCTCAAAAGTATTCATATAAACTGATATCTTCAGAGAAGTGCCCTGTTACTTGAAAAATTACACAACAGTAGCCCTGGTAACTTCTCACTTGCTTAAATCTCTGGTTGCGTCTCTGACACTGGGCAGAAGGTAAAAGCTTTTATAGAATACAATAACCTGTTTTCTCATGTGTGGTTTGTTTCTCGGTATCTGAGCTTGAAGTCTGGAAACACGTAAAATGGTTGCACTGTAGTTCCGGGGCCAGGGTGGTGATTTCAGCTGAAGGTTGAAATAACTTGTGCTCTGTTTCAGCAGCATGAAAAATATTTTGACCCAAAAGAGAGCATGTTGGTTGTGGGGTAATTGTGATGATTAAAATCCAGCTGCTGTAACTTATACTTTAGGAAATATTTCCTAACTTGTCAAATCCTCTTCCCTTCAAGAAGAAAATATTCAGTAGTCTTCAATTAGAATATTGTAGTATCTGAGCAAAAGAAACGTGTTCATGCTAGAACCTGATAGTAATAAGACAAACAAGGTAGAGAATAGCTCCCCGGGAATGACTGAAGGCACTGAGGATGAAACATTTTGTGTGGCAGCCCCTTACAAGGGACTTCCAGCCTAGTGCAGCCCAGGGATTAGCCATGTCATACATGTTCTGAGGCTGGGGCTTTTCCTCTGTGTGCTATTTTCAGCACTGATAGAGGGGAAAAAAACTTTGAGTGGCAACTTTTGAATGGCAAGATGACTGATGCAAGTGACCAATTGCCATCTTAAAATTATCTGGACAGCTAACATTTTGACAGTGAAAATGGATTGGATAGTAGTTTCTGGGGATTAAGCAAGATTAAAAGAAAATTTGGGGGTTAAAAGCATTAATTATATTTAATAATTTACCTGAAAAATGCCTAGGTTACTATGGGTAGAAGATCTGATGTGAAATCTAGATGTATTTCCCCAGAAGCGGTTAGATGTGGCTGTATGTGGTGGCACATTCTCTGTTGTTAGAATTGAGCGACTGAGACAGGTCCTAGTGTAAAGTGGTTTAAGGTTTCTTCTAATATTTGAGTAGTGCAAGCAAAATAATAAGCTTTTTCCCCCACCTTTCAACCTTCAGTGCTGAAATTCCCAAGCCGTGAAGCGAAGGCTATTTCTGACATCCTCTTTCTCCTCATATAGTCATCCAAACTATAAACAAATGTTCCCTTGCTTGCCATACAGGCTTGCCTACACAAGGAAGTTGCAGTGGTTTAACTGCAATGTGATTGTAAATCTACTTAAATTGGTTCCAAATGTTCTGCGAGCACTCTAAGCCTGATTTAAACTGAAATGATAGCCTGGATAGGTTGTTACGCAGACTTAAAACCTGCATTTTGAATTAATTGAGTTTATTGTTGTGCTGCGGTATGGAAGGCTGTCTTAAACATTAATTTACTGTCTGTTGTGATATCCTATTCGGAGTTGAAATGACTCTTTCTGAGAAAGTGTTCCTGAGTGACTGGAGGCTGGGAGAGCCCCATGTAATACAAGGGTTGTTTGCTTTGTTTAATTCCAGATGGGTCTCCAGTGTCTTTTGAGGGAGCAATAGCTATGCTGTGTTTTTCAGCTCTTCCAGAGAGCTGACTACCAGGCTTATAGAGGTGGACTGGCTTGTGTCCGTATTGCTCAGTGTTAGCACCTGGAGGAGGAGTAGATTGACTGTCTTGTGGCCCTTTGTACTTGGTCTGAGTAGACCAACTGTGTGTGGGTTTTTTAAAACTCTGAAGTGCCATAAAGAATGAGGTCTGCAGTATTGGTGAGGTCTCATGTTGTGGATATAGGGCAAGATAAAAGGATATTTGAGGGTACTAAGTCTGCCAAGGTAGCTTAAAGGACTGCATGGGTTGAGGGTGCCAGATTTCAGACTAGCTGTGGGCCGTATGCAGTGAAAGGCGTTTCATAGCTTAAATGCTTTTGCCACTGGAGAAATGTTTCTGATGCCTAGATTAAAAGACTATTTGTCTAACCTCGTAGCAGCATTGTTTAGAACATGTATTTTTTCCCCACCCTGGCCTGAAAACATCTGTAGGTGATCTGGGGTACCACTGTTTCATATATATTGGTTACCAGCTCTATTCTTTAGGAAGAGTTGGTAAAAATCTGTTGTTACCAAAGTGTTCCATATTGCTTATTAAACAGCACGTGGAGTTGTTGAAATTTGTGGAGAGGCATTCCTTCAACCTTACTTGATTCACTGCTGTCCTGTTCATAATGTTCCTTCCCCTTGCTAGTCAGGTAGGTCCTAAAAAATAAACCTGTCAGCTGCTGCACTAGCTTTCTGCCTCACATAAAGGGTCGCACTTGAGCTCAGTGTTTTGAACCCTACCTAAAACTCCTTGTCAAAGGATGTTGTGTTGCAGGATGTTTACAAGGGCTTAACAGGAAAACCACCAAGAAATAGAGCTGTTGCAGGTTACTACATAGGCAAGGCACAGGATACTTGGAAAATCCACAAAGCTGGATAGTTGCAGATACTGGGTGAGTACCTGGAAATTGGGTGGTTAATACTCTTCCCTAGGGCTTGGCATGTGTGCACTGTTAACGATGGGCAACTAGCTGGGGTGAGCCATTGACCTGAATGGGTATGACTGTCCTGATACTCTTATGCAAAGTTAGCATCTGCAGTTCTTTCTGAAATTGAGATGCTCCTTCAGAGAGCTGAGCACTTTCTCCAGTAACCAAGATCTTATGAGGGCCGGTACATGCTTCCAAGGAGAAAAGAAATGGTAATGCATGTGACTTGAACAGAAATCTCCCCATACAGCTGATGACTCTTATTTCCTGGTTGCCTTCAATTTACATAGTGCTGTGCTGGTTTTCTCTCTCTCTTTTTTCTTTTCTTTTTTTTTTTAAAGGTCTTAGTGTGTCTTAACTCAGGTGTTAAATGGCTACATTCTGCACCAAGGAGAACTACTTTTCTAAAGATTTATGCTGTTCCTGTCTAGAATGAGGGGAGAATGCAATAGGGGGAAAATGGTTAGTATGATTTATTTGGACAAATTTTCATGTAATACATGGCTTTTGTAGAGAACAATGTCTTTTGGAGCCTCTGCTGTGTCCTCTGAAGAGGTCACTGTTGCAAAATTTTATTAAGAGGGATTAAATATGCATCTCCTCTGCATTTAATTCATTTGGCTTGGAAATGGAAAACATCTGTCTTGCACTCTTTAGGTGCTTTTCCACACCTGAGTCTATTTCTGAAGTACAACTACTGTTGGAGGACTAGAAAGAACTTGTACAGCAGCTAGAGTCATGCTGTTCTGTGTAGATCAAGTCAATCATGGCAGGGATGCTTTCTGTGCATGTTTCCCTGCCTCCCACTGTCTGCTGTATTAAAAGTTAGCAACACTAGTGCTCTTTACTGTAGTTAGTTTGTGGAAATTCTACTCAGGATATAAACTGACTTTCTGAAATAACTTCAGGATCTTGTATAAATAGAGTTTTTACAGTTCATATGTATTTGCCTCATTTTCAAGTAAGCTTGTGGTTAGTTTTTCTTCATAATTTTTTTCTATGTTGCGTAAAAGATGACAGATACATATTCTGAGAGTTGCTACTTAGCGCATTGCCGAAGCTGAAACCTCATTTGTAGACCTTATTCCTGTGAGTGTCGCCTCAGGTGCCACCTTGGATTTTCATTGTGTGTAACCACTTAGTCTTACTGTGTTTTTGTGGAAGTTGGTTAAAAGCTACAGAAACCAGAGGTATATCCCTGGCCCGTGTTCAGAGGCAATTTGGCAGTCATTTGTCATTAAGGGTTTTCCCAGCAGGAAGGGGGTGGTGCGAGTTAGCTTGCTCGGGTTAAAAACTCATTTGCAAAATGCTGTGAAACTAAGAACCGGTTTACAGCAGGCATCGTCAGTCTGCCATAGTGTCTCCTTTACTACCCAGCCTTTTTGGGAGAGTCATTCATAAAAGGCAGCAGTCTACTGCTTGGTTGGTGTAGTGAGTGAGTGTATAATACCCTCCTAAAGCCACGTAATGAAATCTTGGATTGAATTCAGGAATCACGTGAATGCATTGCTCCTGTGTAAGAACTTCTAGGTTTTTCTTGTCTAAGGTATTTTTCCTAGCTACTTTGATTTTCCTTTGTACACAGCTGTATCAGAAGATACATCAAATGCTTTAAAGGCACAACAAGAATTTCTTTGTATGTATTGCAGTGAAAGAAAGCTAATCACTTTCCGAAGGAAGTTCAAACATTTTTTTCTTTAGTGAGAACTACATCAATAAGTAATTTACCAGTGAAATGATTGCACGTCCTTACTATGTGCTGCATATTTTGGCAAAAGATGTTTAGGATCCAAGTCTTTTAGCTTTTGCCAGCATGTAAAGGAATGTATTTAGATTTAAATTACCAATGTTGTGTGTATTTTCCACATGAGAGAAGTGGCAAGGAAAGCAGGGGAGAGACCTTTTGTGAACTAGTCTTGGAGCCTTTAGGGAAGGGGTAGTATGTTTAAAAGCAGCTGTGTAAAAGAGAAAATGGTAAGTTCTGTCTATTTTTAGATTGTCCCACTGACCAAGAAAATGGTTGTGTTAATAAATAAAAATGGAGCAAATGTATGATAAATGCTAGGGAGCTTTTTCAATTGCATCATGTGTCCTGGTAGTTTTGTGCTAGAATGCTGTCTCTGTGCTGCAATGCTAATAGAGGTGTGGGTAATGAGAAGCATGGGCTGCTCCTGGGATTAACCACTGGAAAGGTTTACTCTTGTCAGTATGACAGAAGATGAGCTGCAGTTTCTGTAGTGGTCTGGCTTTTTTGTTGCTAATTTTGCTCTTTTCCTTGGGTTCCAAGCTGTCAGAAAACTTTGTATAAACTTCCTGGATAAAAGTAGCTTAATGCAAGGGCTAAGAGGGACTGAATTTTATTTCATAGGGAGGAACAGGGGAAAATAGACTTGCAAGGGGAACCAGGCAGTTCATGTAGCCATAATAGGGGATCCTAAGGGGACTGCGTTTCCAGACCTAAAATGACCTTGCTACAGAACTGCTCCTATTACACTTAATTCAGCAGCTCTGCGGAAGAATTCCTTTATGTGGTGACAAGAAAAGCAAAATCTGTGAACCTGCATTTATAAGTGTAACATAAGGGACTTCTGCAAATAAAAGTAAGAAGGGAAAGGATTGAAGTGAAATGTCCTGTAAAATGGGAGCCGAATAGTGACAGTCAGGGTCTTGGTGACCATCAGCTTTATTCAGTCAGTTCTTGGAATGCATTTGGTCCTTGGTAATCTTAAAATAGTTTTGATTACTGTAAGACATTGTGTAGGTTCATATCCAAGATATAAGAATGCACAATTGTATTTTAGCTACATTAGTAAATACTGATCTCCTTATCACTTTTTATCCTAGTGCCCTTTGTACCGTATGCAGGTATAAGTGAATGCATTTGTATGTGGATTAGGAACTCCCTGCTACATTAAGCTACATATAGGCTAATGGAAACAGCCAGCTCCATAATGCTGTGGGAAGAAGCAAACTAAGAGCAAAAAAAGTAGTACCATTTTCTTAACAAATTACAGCATTCTATACAGTCCCTTTTCTAATTCAATTCTATCTTACTCCATCCAGATAACCTCTACCCCCGAAGGGTTAGTGCTTCTAGATTCAAAGAAATCTTTGCTGTATGTTCCGATGTTCCTTTGATGTCATCCCCGGGTACTACACGAATGAGGTCTGGGTTTGGGATTTTGTCTTCTTTCACCTAAGTGGAGTTAAAAACAGGATACTATGACTTTAGAGAAACAGATAGCTTGTTAGTCACTTCAGGGCATGTACCTACATGTACGTGACAGAATGTGTTACGGTGAGGCCACCTCCAGCTTGAGTGGGACCAGGTGTATTCCACCAGTGTCCTGCAGAGATACAGCTCCACAAGGCTATAGGGTCCCAATGTGGGTATTTAGATACTGGTTTTTGACATTTCTACTCTCCCCTTCCCAAATGCACACAATGTTGGGGTGGGTTTTTTGCATTTTGTGTGCTAATTTCTGGGGCCAGATTTGTGTTAAAGCTTCTGGTCTCTGTATGCTCTTGTTCTGGTATGAGGGGTGTTGAAACATTTTGTTTTTATAGGTCTCTGATGAGCTTTATTTAGGCTGCAGTGAGCTTTAGTGCCCATCCCAGGTGTGAAGAGTCTTGCTGGGTTTAGCCTCACTTTTGACTCATGGCATTATCAGGCTTCGCTCATGAAGCGCTGTGTGTTTTGTTGGCTTTCCTTCTGCTTGTACATCCAGTACCAGACTTGCTGTCCTGTTGATCTTTTCTGTTCTTTTTTCTTCTCTTTTTCTTTTTTTTCTTCTCTTTCACTGTCCTTACTTGTGTTTTTCTTTTCTTTCACTGTCCTTACTTGTGTAGTAGTACTAGCATCCTCTTTTTTTTTTCCACAGTTCCCTAAACTTCTATTTCAAATACTGCTTTTCTTGCTTTCTGACGCAATTTTTGATACTGGATTCTAAGTGCTTGGCAAAATTGCAGGTGGATAAGCTGCATGAAACTGTTAATGTTCCCTTATCTGATAATATAAATAGTTAAACTTAGTCTTTTTTATCCATTTATTTCAGCACTAGAGAACAAATTAAGAATAACAAACCCAAAGCACTTCTGTTACTTTATTGGTTAAAGATACCACTTAGCTTCAGAGAAGCCAGCAGGTCATTTAAAACCATGTAATAGCATGTCCTTATCTTTTTATGCGAGATGTGGATCAATTACACAGTTGTGAAAGTTGTATCAAGACCAGTCTGGAGTGATTACATGCTGAGGAGATACCATAACTTCTCATTAATACATGCCAAGCTATTAATAATCATATGGTACTACTTAGTTCTACAGTGATGTGCTAGTATTCAAGGGCAGTTCAAGAAGTTGAATAGGCAAATCTGGGAGGCAAAAAAAACCCCACCAAAAAAGACCCAAAATGTTAACATTACTGAATTGTCTCCAACACTGCAGTCACTGCTGCTGTGTGCATAAGCATGTCTTCCACATTGATGGAAACCTTTCTTTACAGGTGTTCTTTTTTGCTCAAGAAAGGAGTGTTACCAGTAGTGTTTGTTTTGTATAAGAAGGCTGGTGGTCCTGGGAGTTCATAGCATGAGTTTCCATTGCTCAGCAGCAGACAGTGGCCTGGCATGATGTTTCCAGCTTGGCAACCAAGCAGCTGAGCCCACCTCGCTCCTCAAAAAAGGGATGGGAGGAGAATGTAGCCAACAAGCTCCTGCCTCGTTTCTTCTTGGCTGGCGTCTTCCAGCCTTCTCGGCCTGACTTCCAGCCAGAGCAGGATGCTCTGCTGGCTTTGTAGGATAACGATGGGAGACCTCCCAGTGTCATCAGTCTTGATAGTCTTGCTGTGGCTGTGGTTTGGACCCCTTTGACCATGCAGGCATGCGGAAACTCTGCATCCTCATGGGGCTTGAGTGAACTGGCCCAAGCCTTGTTTTTTTCCATTTGATTTTTAAGAAGTCAGTATGTGAGTCCTGTTACCTCTAGGGTGTCACATATATACATGATGAGACGATTCTAGTGTAGCAGTGTCAGCTTTCTTGATACTCCAGAAGACTTAAGGATGAAAAAATAAACTCAGAATAGAGCTGGCTCTATTTCTGCAAGGGAAATGTTCTGAGGAACCGCTAAGTTTAACCACATCTTTTGGCAAGTACATCTGCCCTTTGGCAACATGGGCCATTTCTAATCATGTTATCGTAGGCTTGCTTCTGCAGCAGTTAGTGTGCTGGAGAAATACTAAGTCCCTGGAACGCTTCACACCAAAAGAGCTGGAGAAATATCTTGCCCTTTCTTTACTTGGTTTCATAAAATTAAAAAAAAAAAAGTCAGATTACAGAGCTTTGTTAAATTTGTTCTAATGGGCTGCATGTTCATTTTACCAGTGACGTAAATATTAAATGCATAATTTGGCATACTGATTAGATGTTCATGTAATTCAAGGAACACAAAAAAAGAAAAACACCACCCCACTGTGAAGAGGAGGAGTTTGCATGGCCTGCTATGTTTTGTTGGGGTTTTTTTAAACACATTAATCGGTATATCAAGGTCAAATGTTGCTGGAAGAGGCAGTCTTCTCATGTCTTAATGGCTAGGTCCTTTTACGTATACTGCAGAGTCATCTGCAGATGTGGTATCTTTCCACGGTATTCAGAACTCCCAGGGCAAGAAACATGATTGCTATCTAATGATAACCACTGAGAAAAAAAAGGAGGGTAGCTAATTCTTATTTAATTTTGAGGTCTTCAGAATTATTCTGAGGATTTAAACTGTAAGAATTGCTAGTCTGTGGAACTGTGGGGTGATGTTCCTCTTGGCCCTCAGGCCCTCTCTCCCTTCTGTTCTGCTCTGTGCTTGCCTCTCCTGTTGAATGCGACCTGTGCTTTGGAGGAAGGATGTCAGCAGTTGATCAGTTAGAGAAGAGGAGCATGGAAACAACATGTATAAGGAAGAAATCAAATTTTCTGCATATGCCTCTTCTATAAGCAGAGAAAGACGAAGCTGATAAAACTGTGCTCTTTAGTATACTGAAATATGAACTGTCTATCTGTAGTCAGCAATAGAAAAAATAACTGCTCAGGCTTAGTTAATAAATTAGTATTTAAGGTCAGGAAATCTCTCTTGTATTGGTTGTTTTGATACCTGTTTATCTGATCAAGCTTTGCAGTAAATGCATAGGGGGTTTTTAATGAGACAAAAGCAGCATGAAACTAAAAATAATTGCTAGCAGTTGGGGAGAAGATGGGAGATGATTTTTAAGCTTAAATGAGCAGTTGTTTGGGGGGCACAAACCTAGAGCAAATGCTTTTCAATTGAAAAACATCAGTCTCTTTTTCAGCAAAGAGTTAATAATGGTGGGGAGAATAAGAGGAGCAAGGGAAATATTCTTTGGCAAATCAAGTGAGTCTCAGGCAGCCATGCCTACCCTGTCAATTCTTATTAATAAAGCTTTTTACCTATACTATAAAATTGGTGCTGTGCATTCTCTAATGAAGGGATTATTTTAAGGCTGTGTGCATTTGGACAGGAGTAAGAGCCTGGCATTGAGAGAGACATCTGTAATGAGAGATTTTTAATCGGGATGCATTATTAATGAACTGCACAGGAGACGCACAAACCTGCTTTATTAGGCAAACTGTAAATGAGCCTATTTGGTAAGGACATGCAAAGTGTGTGTGTGCTGAGAGAGGATATTTTGAAAATTTAACTCATTTCTGAATAGTAAAGGCATCTAGTTTGGCTATAATTGGTGCCTGTGGCAATTGTTGATACCCTGACTACATTAGCTTTCTGTGCCCTTTAGCAGCATTGGGAAAACATTTCTAGTACTCATTAAGCTGTCTATTATCAAGACTTCATAAATATACACATTTAGAATAGATGATTTGCTATCCCAGTGCCTTAGAGCACTTAAATAAATTAGTTCCTGCTATTTCAGGCATTAATGTTGTGGTAATTATGCATGAAGCAATAATGCAATTAAAATTGCCTTCCAACTTGCTCAAGTGGGAATATTTTTTGAAAATAATACTTGATCTTTTCTCAGAAGATACTCTAGAGCAGGTGGATGTGCTGTGTGGCTCAAAATGGCAGCGCGGAACTGTTTTACCTCGAGATCCTCAGTTTGCCTGCAGGTCAAGTCAATATTAACCAAGTATTACCATCTGTTGGCTTTTGTTGACCTCTGGAAGGAGGCAGCAGTCTGATTGCCGCACCCCCTCCGCCTTCTCTAGTGGCGAAGTGCCCACATCACAGCTGGCATCAAGTGTTTCAGCAGTGGGGTTTTTTTATTTAAAGAATACAGCCACACTTCAAGGCAGGAAACATGGGCTACAACGTGTTTGCAACATGTTCCACTTTTTGTGCACAGTATCTCCTGGTTTCAGATCTTTGCAGTATCTGCTATAATAAAGCTCAGCAATATATCAACCCAGATTTCAGCCTTGGGTCTGAATTTCTTTACATTTAATTGGACCTCTTGTTCTTTGGGAGAAAAATATATATATTTTGTAGCTGAGTTACAAATAAGCTTTTCCAGCTTTTTGGCAGTCAGGTAATAGTTAAAGTGAAAAGGTTTCTTTTTTCCAGCCAGAAAGGCAGTTTAATAACTTTTGGGTCCATTTGTTCATAGCAGTACTGGAGTTGAGCCCTGCAAACCCCTGGAGCTTGGCAAGCCAGGCAGACTTGGCAAGTTTTCCTACCAGCTTACCAAGTCTGAGTCAAGCATGGGTTGTTGCAACTTCAAATACATTTAGTACATTTTGTTAACAGGAACATTGAGGTGGAAGGGTTGTTTTGATTTTTTTGTTGTGTGGTTTGTTTTGGGTTTTGTGTTTTGTTTTTTTTTTTTTCTTCCTTTGCTGACCTGAAAGAATACCATACTCTCTCTGCACACAGCTGGTCCTTAAACCATGCATGACAATTTAAGGCTTGTGTTACATTTGAAGTAAGTGTATATTTTACGCAGAGTATCTGATTTACTCTTGACATTAAGATACCGAGGAAGTATATGACATTCTTTCTGTTGATTGGCATTCAATAACGTGAATCTCTGGAAAAGATAACCATAGCTGTTATTTACAGTGCATTGTAACTGTTACAGCTTTTGCCCTCTGTTTGGAGCGTGTGGTGCACGCAGACTTGCATAAGCATTGGGAATGTTCTCACTTCTAATTTTCACCTATATGGATCCTGCCAAAAGAAAAATAGCTCTAATTTGGTTTTTGAAATAGCAGAACATCGAACTTTCTGAATGTTAGTTCTTGCCCATCTAAATCATACCAGCCTTGAAATAAGGAGAAAAATTTTTTGTAGAAAATTCTTTCAGTGTTGAAAGGTGCTGCAGAAGACTAAAGATAGTGGCGCCTAGATACCTATTTACCACAGTCAGACGCATTCCTCTCAATATTCTCTTATAGTAATTGACTAACCTCAAGGTGGTTTTGGCAGGGTCTTTAATGAATTCTGCATCACCCAATTGTGGCAGAGTAGGAACCTTGAATAGAAAGAGTTGGGTTGTTGAGGCAGTATTTTTCACTTGTACTTTGACAGTCTGCTGCTTTGTGAGGCATCTTAATAGCTTTGCTTTTTCCAAGTTTTATATGATTGTATCTTCACTTCATTACTGCTAATACTTTTGTTGGGAAATGTGCATCTAAGACGTTAGCTTTGCCTGGTTTCGGGCTTTTCTTCTAGTCATGGGCCAGCTACAGAAAGTCTGGCTGCTTTGTTTTACCATCTTGATGGAAAATCAGAACAGTCTGTTGCTGGAGGACTAGTTGTGGGAGGCTATGGTTTCAGAAAGCAATGGTTTCCTAAGTAGCATGAGCCAATGTCATAAAAGGCCTCAACATTTGCTACCAAACCTTTGAAGTTTGCTTTGCCCAGTGGGATCTAGAAAACTGAGCAGAGCACAGGCTGAGGTTGCCAGCTAGGCAGACAGGCTTCTGATTTGTGAGCTATTTATGTTTTCTAGGATTGATGCCCTCATTCATAGTTGCAATTAATTGCAAGAAGCCTGGAGATGATAAATGCCTAAAGCATCATTGCTAAGTGTCAGGGAGTATGCTTGTTTAAAGCTCTGTTTCTTCCTAGGAGAAGCAGCCCTCAAGTTCCTTACCTGACAGCCGCAAATTAATTGTGGTTTCTTTTTGGGACCTCAGGCTTTGTGCCGAAGATCTTTCATATCTTTCATTTGAAGAGCTGAGGCGTACAAGTGGTTGAAACTCTCCATGTGTGAGAGTGGTCTGTATGCTACTTTGGGCCATTAATTGAGTGATTAGAGTGAGATTTAGAGAGCAGTGATCATTCAAGGTATCAATACAGTAGAAGTGATGAAAAAAGTTGGGGATGTACAATTGTCCTTTTTCTGGACAGAGCTGGAGAGTTGAACACTGAAATGCTTATTTAATTTCAATTAGTGCATGACCAACAATGTGAAAGAGGAAATTTTTTTAGGAAACTGGAGAAATATTTTGCAGTTTATACTAGGGTGATGCATTTCAACTATATGGAAATAGAATGAAATTGCTGGCCTTTAAGAAAGCTTACAAGGGCATTTCTAAACTACATGCTGCAAGAAGAGCAGCAGGTATAGAAAAGTGCAAACTCAGAATAATGTAGGGTGAAAGTGATAGAAACTCCCTACTAGAAGGAGCAGCTGAAAGTTTAAAAAATTGTAGGAAATAAGTTTAAATAACTGGCCTACTGTGCAAGGCATATCTATAAGCAAATGAGTTGATATCAGTGTCATTGATTCTCGCTTGAACAGTGAGAGTGCATTAGAGTGATGATTCATTTTAAACAAGAGTAGTGATACAACAGATGTAAGAACAGCTGTAGAGGTTCAGAATAAGAGTCCAGCTAACCTGGTCTCTGATCTGCTGTGAACAGTGGTAGTTCTCTGTTAGACTCATCTGCTGTACAGTTTTCCTTTTGTGATTTTTTTTTTCCTAATTGCTTTTTGCATCCACAGCATCGTCTGGCAGGCAGTTCCGTAGATCAAGTATGTATTGTGTGAAAACATTTCACTTTTTCTTTTTGTGTAGCCTGTTAATCTAGCACCTTGCAGCAGTGCCTATTTGAACATCTATTTGTTATTCTTGTCAATCTTGTAAATACTTTAATCTTCCCTTAAGTTGCTGATGTCCCATGTTGAAGAGTCCCAGTCTGTTTAGATATTGCATCTATGAAAAAATTTGTAGGTCTTGATGCAGTCTTGTTATCTTCTCTTGTCTTCTTTCCTAATTATATCCGTTTTGGGTGGGAGCAGAGAAGAGATCAGATGACATACGGTTAACTAATTGTTATCTGAAGTGTTTTGCTAGGACACTAATACTGTGCAAGTGAGCCAGAGAATAAATTATGCTGGTAGGAGAGTGCTGCTCTGTATGAGTGACAGAATGGTGTCAGAAAAGGTGCTTGGCAGTGAGTTCCATGGGCTCTGAGGCGGTGAGAAGGGAATAGGCGCCGGCATCACTTGACTGCTCTGCAATACCTAGTGCATCCAGTGCAGTGTGAACTTGTCAACTAAATGCAAGACAAAACATTTTGAAAAGGGAGTGGGGAGGGGGAGTGTTCCCACACACAGTGTTGAATTACTTTTGAATGAAGTGCTGTGGTGCAGTGTTGATTTTAAAAGGGACTACAGCCACAGATTCACAGAAATGCTTTCTTATCTATTAAGTGCAATGATTGACATGCAAACTGTTTCAGGATGCCCTTAAACTGCTGATTATTCTTCCAGTTTCCAGTTTACTTGGGAAAAAATAATTCTTTCCCTTCTTTCTTACAGTCTTTCCTAAGCTTCTTTCAATGCCCATTGACTGAAACTTTGTTCTAACCCAGTAAAGCAGCTCTTGCTTCAAAAAGCTGCTTAAACAAGATAAGAAGTAGTCTCAAGGAAGCTAGGTCCAAGGAAATGCTGAAAAGAGTTTTACCTATGCACTGCAGCTAACAGTGGTTTTCTGGGATTGTGGCATTACAGAATCCCATTAGTTGGAAGGCAGCTTGGAGGCCATCTAGTCCAACTTCTTGCTTAAAGTAGGGTGAACAGTGAATTCAAACCAGGTTGTTCAGGGCTTGCCCAGTTGGGTTTTGTAAACTTGTAAAAGGATGGAGACTCCACAGCCTCTTTGGGCGACCTCTTCCAATGTTTAATTATTAAATTGATAGTTTATTAAAGAGTAATATTTACATCATATGGACAACAAAATCATAATATGATTATTTAACTGATGAGTTGGTATCACTGTAATTCTGGGACTGTAAAAATAGGACGCAAGTGAAGCACAGCGTCCATCAAAACATGCTTACCTTAAAAATTCTGGTCTTTGCCAACCATGATGGAAATGAGGCTGGCTTCTCGCTTCAAGCATGTTAATTTGCCAGCAATAAGGATTTTGAAATAGTTTGAGGCCATTTGTTTTTTTAGAGTAATGATGCAAATACAGCAAATTGCTCCATCACCTGAGTATTTTATTTTAAATAAGCAGTACTCTGGCACTATTTAAAATGTAAGACTTTAGAAGAGAGTAACTGCCTGTCACTGCTGATAATTATTTTTAGAGAATGACAAGCAGCTGTCTCCAGGTAGTGGTCTCTGTTCCACGTCCTTCTCCTCTGCTGTAAATGGAAACATGTACTGCAGTAGTAATCTAAAGCTTCTTGTAACTTGTCTTTGTTTCAGCTTTGGTTTGCTTTCGTTAATGGATTTTCTGGGCAGATCTTATTTGAGCGGTGGTGCATTGGTCTGTATAATGTGGTAAGTGCTACATGTTTTGACTTGATAGTGCTTGGGACTTCTATGTTATTTTGCTGTCCCATTTCTCACAGGTAACTGTCTTGGATGTATGTCGGGAAAGGTGAGTTCATTTGTAAAATCCATTTTGGATCCATTCTGAGGTAGGAAAAAAATAATTCATTTTGGATAGTGTTTTGATCGCAGAAATAGATTTCAGAAAATGCCTTGGAAATACACGTTTGGCCTAATATAACTTCCATAAAACTCTGCACCTTTTAGATGGGAATTTAATTTCTTCTTTGAAAGCATATTCAGTCTTTTATACTGAATATTTTGCTGACTGTTCATGTTCAAAATAGATACAGAGTCTTAATCTTTGAGTTTTGGGTTGGCTTTTTTTCCTCAAACCCTGTAACAGATGCTCAGAGAAGTGTCATGCAGATGTTTTGGGTTGACCTATGCTACGTTAAGTACAGAACGGGAAGTAGCATCGCTGTGTCACCAGCATTTTTTCACTTGAACCAAGAGCAGGATGTGTCAGTCCAGGAGTGATTTCTGATTTTCACTGCACTCTGCAGAGTCCCACACTGTGCCACGTGACTTCATCACTTGAATCAGTAATATTATTTAATCAATAATATTGAAGTCTAGAGGATCTCTGGGACCAAGTTCCATAGCATACCATAGACCTGTGCTGGTGTTTTCAATGGTGTTACCTTTGTAATGTTACTGATGAGTGGCCTGGTGTCTGGATTTCTAAGCCATTAGGACGCTTTGTCAGTGTTGAAAAATCCTTTGCATTTCTCTTCGAAGGGAGGAAGTTTAATTTTTTTTTTTCTTTAAGGCGACTTATTCCAAATATATGGTAATACAGAAAAAGCCAGCAAATTATCTCTATCACTGAGTGGTATTAATAGAAACACTTAACTTCTGTCACATTAATCTTAAAAATGATGGCACAAACCCTCATATTCCGTAAGATTTCATATTCTCTGTGGAAGATACTTATTCAGGGATTTTCCACTCCCTTGATTCTCTTCACCCTAATTTCCTGACTGTTACTCAGTTTGTGTCATTTGTGTTTAGATATTTGCATCTATTATCTTTAAACTGATTTGATGGATCTATCTACCTTACATAAAGCTCATGGATGAAACTCATCTTCTAGAATCAGTGATGTAGAAACTAACCCTTGTTTTATAAGGTCGGTATTTTCTAAAATTAGAACTGGCCGCATGGACTCATGAAGAATCAAGTGCTAGTGGGATATTAGGGACTTCCACAATTTGAAGGAGTTAGATTTTTAAGTGGATTTAGCTCTGTCATTCTCTTCTCTGCTGATTAACCCCTTTATTTCATTAGTAGTCTCACTAAAATATTAAGTATAGGAAACCATCAGAGCGTTGTAATTCCTGCTTTTGCACTGGTTCATACTGGAGGTTTACCTTCATAAACAAAACCACTAGAAGATTTATTCAAGTGAGTGTAAATGCCCCTATAAGCATGGGAAACCTGGGGAAGTACCTTTAAAGCTGTATGAGAACATGCCCTTTTTTGAAGTGTGTTGGACCAGTGGTCTTAGTTTCAGTTCCCCACCCCTAGCCTGCTGCTGTTTTAACCATCTGGTTTATCACTTCATGAGCAAAAGCAGCACGTTCCCCATTGGATCTAGGGATGTAATTAATGATTCTCACTAGTCTCTAGTCCTTTGTGTTGCTCTTTTTTCTACTCCCTGACTGCCACTCGCTGCTGGTGGGAACCACTTTTGCAAACATGCCTACGTGCTAGGAACAGTCGTAACTTCAAGCTGCTTCTTAACTTCAAGAACACTTCTCAAACTGTTAAAAATACATGTTTGTATAGGATTAGAAATGATTTTTCTGATATAAACTGTTGATGTAAAAGGAAGTGAATGAAGTTTAGCGTTCAGGCATGCACACTGGTATTTTCACTCTGTGCCTGCGCTGCAGACTGCAAGAAACATGGATACCCAAGCTGGCTTTAAATGAGCTGCCTCAGATCCTGGAAACACTTTAAGAGCAGCAATGTGGGACTCGGCAGAGCCTAATTTACTCTGCTTCTGGCAAAGTGTCCTGCTGCCTCTCCTGGAGAGCTTCCGAAGCTTGGTCATCTAAGCGTCTACCCATAGCACAGACACATACTGCAGTTAATTTCTTCCTATCAGTTCATGCCTGCCTGGAGAATCCCGAAAGTACCATAATACAGAATGGCCTTGTCTTTCAGTGATTTTTCTTTTTTTTTTAATGTGATTTCCACATTTGCATTGTCTGTAAACTTAGCTTTGGTTAAGCATATTACATATTTAATTATGGCTACAACTGCAGGTATATTTGAACCCATTCCCACAAGGCTTTTTTGAAAAAGGACGTGTTGTCTTTCCTTTGTAGTCTGATGTGTTTTACCCTCGCTAGATTAGCTGGTACATCAGAAGCTAATGACGCTTAACTTCTTGGGTTTAAGCTAATTGGTTAATAGTCCGAATTTTCTTTCATGTTTCTTTTGTTCATAAGTCAATATTTGAGAGTTATGAATTGCTGAAATTCATGTTTGGACTTGTTTGGAGATTGGAAAATTATGTCAAATAACATGCTAGTTGGTAATATGTCTTCACTGAAGCCTGTGGGAATTTTGCTATTGTCTAGATACTGAAATATTATCTGAGATCCACTTAAAAGTAATAGCTGCTTTTAATTAGTATTTGCTTTCCTTGCAGATTTTCACAGCGCTGCCACCCTTTACTCTGGGAATTTTTGAACGATCGTGTACTCAAGATAGTATGCTTAGATTTCCACAGTTATACAAAATTACTCAAAATGCAGATGGGTTCAACACAAGGGTAAGGAAAAGTCTGTTTCTTTAAGAATAACCATATGCATTCTGATTTTCCAGGTCTTTCTCTTTTAGAAAATAACTTATTCCCCACTGTTACTTCTGCTTTATGCTAGCCACTGAGATTAAGATTGTTCTGCCTCCCCATTCTTTTCAAGGGATTAAATTTTTTATTAAAAAAAAAGTCCTTTTTTTTAAAATAAGGATTTTCTGCTATGGCTTCAACTGAAACTGGTCCTGAAATATCCATAAATTTCAATTCAAAATAAGATTTGTATCAGAGTATGACTTTTCAATTCACAACTACTGGTAAGTGGTGAGTTTACCACTTTAACAGGAACTAGATAACATCACCTGGATTTTATTTAATATACAAATTGTCATAATGCTCTCTACTAGAGGGCTTTTTCACAAATAGTATAGCTCTATTCCCATAGTTCTTTTGGAAGATAAAATTTGAATTGGTTTATTTGGACCTTGAGTTTTGAAGAACACATTTCGCTTTGTTTTGCTATTTAAAGCCGGAAAATGCCATCATTCGCAATTCTGTTGTTATTCCATAACAGGCACATCTAAATGTACTTCTGAATCGAGGAAGCTGTACGATTGATTTGTTTAGAGAGGAAATTGTAGAGTACGTAAAGCTCTAGTTTGTGCAAAACAGCATTATCTGTAAGTGAAACATTGTGAAGCACAATGTATTTGCCCGTTAAAAGAAAATAAAACATGTCATAGTACTGATGAATCTTTTAATATAATTCTTTGAGGTAATTAAAGAAGGGTGACTCCGTTTGCTGTATTTTGATAAAGATCTTAAATTGCAAGCATGCTTGCCTGTTATATTTTAAGTTGTTAGAATAAAACCATCCAACTCGACCAGTGTTTTCTTGTGAAAGAGCAGAAATTGTAGGAGCAAATAGGTCCTGCAGACGTTTAGGTATTTCACTTCAGGACAAACATTGTGTGACTTTTAACTACACAATGAGATGTTTGTTAGGAGTTAGAGAGAGGTCAAGAGTTTTGGACTTCACTGACAACTTGGTTTGTTTTCCCTCAGGTTTTCTGGGGTCACTGCATCAATGCCCTGATCCATTCCATCATTCTCTTCTGGTTTCCACTGAAAGTGCTGGAGCATGGTAAAGGCTTCATTATTTCTTCCATCAGTAACTGATGTTCAGTCTCAGAGAGCCAGTGTGTTTGCAGAACAGGAGGTCGTGACAAGTCCCAAGAAAATAATGCTGACAGACAGCTCAATAGGCTGTAGCTGCTGAACTTGGCTAGTTATCTAGTGGCTTTCAGAACTTATTCTAATTTAACATAATTATTGTTCATATAGTGAGTTTAACACGTGAAAAATTAAACCGCTGCTTTGCCAAAAAGTCTTACTCGAATAGTGAATAATGTTCTGTAAAATGCCCCTTTTTTTTTTTTTGGTAGTGGGTTGAGATCTAAACTTTTTACTGTATAATGTACTTACAGCAGCTGTATTACAACCATTTGCTTTATATCTTGTTGGACCTTTCCCATTCCATAACACAGTACTGTAAAATGTAGGATAAAATAGAGACATTTCACTACTGTTGAAGTCTGTGGAAAAAATTAATTGGCTAGAATGGAAGTAGACCAGATCAAGAGTCAGAGATATTAGGGAAATGAGACTTTTTCTTGTACAAATTAGTCTTATTAAATCTTGCTTTCCATGAAAGGTAATGCAACTACATGGTATTTCAGGGAACAGTAAATCCCATGTGGTTCCTACCTAGCTTTGCAATATAGTTGTGTGGGCAGGAAGAACCATGGGAAATCTGTTCTTTTACTGTTGTAAGAAATAGGACTAGATCAGATGAGGAATTTTGGGGCAGGGGCGAATAGTATTTATCTAAAATAATGAATTTTTCAAAACTGGAACTCCTTCCTGGAAAACACGAATTTCAGGACAACTTTCTCAGCTCCAGGATGGGTTAATTGGGGAGGAGGTGAAAGGAAATGGAAAGGGAGAGAAGATGAATGCTCACATCAGAGGCATGATGTTAAAGATACTTCTGGGAGGCAGGTTCATGTTCCTCTACCTGACTAAAGTGTCAGTATCGTATCCGCAGTGGTGGCTTTACATGCTGTCTGATGGACAAGACAAGAAAGGGACTTCCCTTTTCTCCGTATGTGGGCTGGGAGCTCGGTTCAGTTTTGGGGAGAGGGTTTTCATGGTTGATTGGTTTTTGTTTTGATTTGAGGGGTTTTGTTGTTCTGTTTCACATAAAAATATCTATGTGAAATGTTAATCTCGACTAGCTCTTCTTTAAATCCCACTTCAGAAATTTTAGGCTGATGTCTGTAGTGGTTACAGTTAAAGAAAAATACAGGTTTTGTTTTAGTCTTCCATAAATGTTTTTCTAACTAATTTCTAAATAGATAATGTAATTTTAATTTCAACAATTAAAATAAGACTGGAATACTCACCTGCTTAAATGGTAACTTACTGAGTTCCTTTGAATAGGTTGCTTAGTTTGCTTTCTGAAGAGGAATGAATGTTGAATTTTCAAGTTTCTTTGTCTTTCCAAGGGGAAAAAGGGATTTCAGTGCTAGAGACAAAAATGCACCATTCACATTGGGATGTTTTTTAACCTCTCAAGTTCCTTAGAATGTGAAGTGCATATAGTCTATGAATGGGCACTTGTATGGCTTTAGAAATGAATGCTCACTGAGCGTCCTGCTGTTCTCATTAACAGAAATATCATTCCTTTCAGGACTGCTTAGCCTCCCAAAGTGGAAGGTCATGGAAATCACTGGAAAAAGGCATTAACTTAATGCAGTAAAATGTAACTTTAAAAAAATTGAGATTTACACCAAAATTATTCAATTATTTAAATATGCACTGTGTTGTTGCACTAGAACAATATATTAGCAAAGTCATTAGGTCAGTTTATTCTAGATCTATCAAAACCAATATGTATTTAGGCATGCCTTTTTCTTAATAAACTGAGACTGCTGGCATCAGCAGGGTTCACTGGACATGGAAGGCTCAATTCTCTGGTGCTCTTCACCTTTTTCATTGACACTAGAGGAAAGAGCAAGTGAAGTGACTGTTAAAACTTGATGTGTATTTGTGAATGATGTGGTAAATGCCCGAAGCCACAGAGTACCAGGGAGGAGTTGGGCTGATAGAGATGCCAGCGGCTAGAAACAAACCAGTTCCTAACCAAGCTGTCTCAGGCTTTAGCTCCTGTTGCAATGTTAGTGACTAGTCTATCTGGTGCTGTTTCTTAGTAGTTGGGGTTTCAAAGAGAAAAGAAAGCAGGGATATAGAAGCAGCAACTTCTGGAGAACATTCACAAACTGTCAGTTCTTTGGAGACAACCACATCCAGCCATTGTAGAAGAAAAACATAACAAGTAGCTTGGGGTAACTGCACTGACTAAATATATAGTCCTTTTGCCCATAAGCCGAGCAGTCTTCACCACAGAGGTCAGGGTGTCAGGGACTCTTCTCTGTAGACTTAATAATTACTGATCCTGGAGGCCTACGTTACTGGAACGTAGTTAACTAAGTAGATGACCCTAGTTTAAGAATGTCAGATCCAGTTTTGCAAATAAATCTGGCAAAATGGTACCCTTGTAGTAGAAGCACTGTGCTAGGCAGTATGTGTTTAGGAACAGGTCCAAGGTTTTATCTTAAGCCTTTTTCATCCCTGCTGTTTGTGTATTTCTCTAGCAGTTGTCTTAAAACCTGTGAAAACAGCACTACTTATCATGCTTGAGTAATGCTTGAAAGCTCCTGTGAGTACAAGTTCATTTGGCATTAGTGTGGCTGTCGAATGTGCTTTCATGGTGTTCCGCTTTTATTCAACAAGGACTAAGAAAGACTAAACAGACATTTGAAGTATTGCCACGGTTGGCACTTTCAAACGGTAGATTAACATGTACTTACCCTTGCGCACGCTTGACTAGGGCAAGGGTGCGTAGACTGAATGCTGCTCAGGTACAGAATTAACCTCCAGTAAGGTATTTTAGATGTTACACGTGTCCTTTAGAGATGGAACCTTTGCGGCTTTTCTTATTTCGGCTCTATTTCACCACAAATCAGCTGGTATTTTACAGGCTTTTTCTTCACAGGCACAGCAAATAATGGGATTTGTTAAAGGTGTCAATAAGTAGTACAGAACAGATGGTGACAGAACAAGTGACGCTGACATAGCTCAGCTCTTACGGGCAAAATACGCGTTAGGGTCTGGCAAACACTTCCCATTTTGCTAGAATGGCTTCTGGCAACCAGGACTATGGATATATGCTCTATCCAAGCATCGTGTCTCAGTCCTGGCTTACGACAACTTTTGCATTACCATTATCTCACAGCTTCTAAAAGTGCTCTTAAATGTTCTAAAAGGCAAGGTTGGGACCAGTTATTTTCTCCTGAAAATCTCCTTGTTATTTCTTCTATTCTGTTAATAAACTGATAACAAATGTGATAATTTCTCTTTTTTTTTTCCTTTCAGATGCAGTATTCACAAATGGCCAGGGAATTGACTATTTATTTGTTGGAAACATAGTTTATACTGTAAGTTTGTGTATCCTAGCAATTTTTGAGTGGTAGAATTTCTTTACAGTTTTTTTATCCCATCAGAAAATGATGTAAACCAGAAGAAAGTGTACAAGTAAAATAAAATCAAACTTATGCTGTCTGCATGATTTCCCTCCTTCTTTTTTCATTTCTTTTTTTTTCCAGACGTGCACCAACAGTATCTTCTGCTCTGTCCTTCCCCCATCCCACACTGCCAAGGTCCTGGGTTGGTACCTAAGTGGTAGTAACTTTTTAGGTGTAAAGGGGAGATCGGGCAATGAACACCTTTGAATTTGAGAGCGTTAGTACTGAAGGTGTCTCTTTCTTCTTTCCTTGCAGTATGTTGTAGTCACTGTTTGTCTGAAAGCTGGCTTAGAAACAACTGCGTGGACTAGAGTAAGTACTTTCCAGTATATCTTATTTTATTAGAACACGTTCCTCCTCAGTGACTATTAATACAGAAAAGAAGTACTAAAAATCATTTGAGGCTTTAGTGTTTTAATTGGATCTATCTTGTCAGCATAAGTCGCAAAGCTCTGTAAGTAATGGATGTGAGAGGAGAATGAACTCGTAGATCCCATGATATCTGTGATGAAAAAGGGCAACCTGTCAGAAGTAGGAAGAGAACACTAGAAGTATATTGCCAACATACCTATTTAAAATTGAGTAAATTTTGCATGAAATCAACATACTACTGTAATTGCTTAAGGAAATAGATCAAGAACATCATCTTTGTACTCTGTAGCCCCTTTAAAAATCAATGCAATAAGGAACGAAAGGTGTCTGCGCATAGATAAACAACTGGGCTTTGAAAATGTCTTGGAAGCTAGTAAAAAGCACTGGTGACTTCACATTGGATGAGATTTTTTTTGTTTGGAAGCTTAGTGTAATAAGGGTGTTAGTCAAATGGTTATGTTGATTCCTAGATTGAGACATTTACTTGCAGTGAGAGCGAGCTCTGTTACTGACAGGTGTCAGAATCCAGCAGGGCAGTGACCTCTGAAGAATATGGAGGGTAGGAAGGTTCCTGTGTTGATCAACCTTTGACACCTTTCTCCCCTTCTTTCCCCCAGCTCCTCTGAAACACTAATCTTTTGATTTTGATGGAGTCCCTGTTTCTCCCCACCTGTGAGATGCCTTATGGGAATCTAGTTTTCATGACATACTAAGACGCTGCCCTCAAGACAAAGCTGTTTTGAGGACTCTCATATTCTTAGTTTAGCAGTTTCTTTGAGGGGCTGGGCTTAAATCTCCTAACCTCATTGCTTCTGTTAGTTGTGAAATGTTTTCTTTCATTCCTCCCAGAGGAATTGTTAAGATTAATGAGCTGATGTCTGTTCTGAATTTTAAAGATGAAATACTATCTGTATAGGTTATTTAATTATTAGGGAGATGCTAATATTCTCTGCCTCATTCTCTCATCTGAAAATAAAATCTGTTCTTTTTTTGCTGTTGCTTATGCATAAGTTCTATGTTGCGTACCAACATTTTAAAATGCAAAAATACTTAAATTAATCCCTCATGCACGAGAAGAGGATGTATCCAAGTCTGCACTGGAGGCATGTGAGCCAGTTTAGATCCTGTTATGTTGTGAATTATTTGATGGTTCCTCCTCTCTCCCCTTCCCTGGGTAATTGGTGTCTTTTCAGTCACTTGGGAATAATTATGATCCCTTATTATCTAAATTTTATTTTGAAAGATACCATAACGTTTAGTAGATCTCAGTTTTCTTTAACACTGGCATTTTATGGAGAAATTATTGTTATGCATAAAAAAGTCATTGTGTTTAGAATCAGCGTTTTTCTATATACATTTCTAATTCCTGTCCCATTGCTTGGACCAGTGACTCTCATCATCTTGGAATCTGATGTTGATTACAGTTATTGTTTCAGCTGTGAGTGAATCAACACACAGAGAATCTTTAGGTTACTTGAAGAGTATTAAATGTACAACATTGAGTTAAGCCTCTTCTCCATCATCAAGTGGCTTGGTTACATGCAATTTGTTCTTGAGAGTGAGAGGGATGCTGCCACTTGGGAGAACATGATGGGTTTAGCTGAAAGCTTTAAATAAATAATGCAGATTCGAAGTGGCTGGGAGCCTGGTATATCCAGTCGGCAGTGTGGAAAGAAAGGCTTCCGTAAAAGTGGTAACGTGCTGCATAACGAAATCCGCATGTTGGAGCTGTGTGAAGCAGCTTCATGTTATGTGTTACCTATCTGGAACACCGCACTAGGCTTTTTCCCAAATACTTACAGCTTTCTTCACTGCTTTACCATGCTATATGAACTATTTCAGGTAAATAGGATGCAGAGGATAGCCTTAGCATGTCTAGTTTTTATGTGAGAGCCTTGATTTCTTTTTTCTGACTCTCATTCATTTAACACATCTGATGGACTCACTTCTGCTTTGTACATGAATTCTCCAGGGGTAAATGACAGAGATCAGTGGAGAATCAACAGTGCAAAGGTTGGTGGGGTGAGAGTATAAGGAACATTTTCAAGCAGGGCAAGAAGGGCTCTTCCTGAAAGCAGAAGCTCTTTTAAAGGTAGAGAAGCAGTTCAGGCAGGTACAAGCCTGAGATGAAGACTTGATTGGGACAACCACGAGAGAAGATAAAGACAGCATTAAATGAGCAAAGTCTTTGCTGAGCTGGAAAGGGCAAGGTGAAAAGCTGCAAAACTCAAACTGTCCTACCAGCAGACAGGGAAGAAAATCAGGAGGGAGACAAAAAAACCAATGTCATTTCAATAGCATAAATACACCTCTTAAAAAAAATAAGACTGTGTCTTGGACTGGTTTCCCTGCTTGCTTTTATCATTGCTGGTTTTAATCATAAAGTCTGTAGGAGCTTGCAACTTGGAAGCATCAGTCCAAGCTATCCAGAGCCTTCTGTCGACTTGTTTGGAAGGAAGGCTGTGCGGCTCAAGAGAAGGTGTCAGTCATGTCCTTTGGGAAAGCGGTGCTGGTGCTGTTCTGCCTTTACATGGGGCTGGCTTTTCTTAAAGATGAGTTCTTGCAGCAACCTTGCAGTACTTGTGTTTTGGGGAGCTGAGCACTACAGTTGCTCACTGTGGCAAGGCTTTATTTTAGTCAGAATCTTGACATGAATTGTCCTTAGTTTTCAGAAAAGCAAGTAGACTGAAAGGGTAAAATATCCCCCTTGCTCCAAGTGTTAACACCACCACCCCCCCCAAAAAAAAAAACAAAACAAAAACAAAAAACCAAACAAACCAATAAAAAACCAAAACACCAAAACCTTCCAGTCTCTTAGTTTTTATTCACATTAAAACTGAATCTTAAAATGTGGGGGTTTTAAAATAAAGCAGTTCTGGTCAGATCTCCAGTTGAAAACAAATCTTCCTGCCCACTGTACTGCTCATTAGCCTAGCAACTTTTAGGGTTGAACAAAATTCCAGCTTTCTGAGAGTGCCTAGAACAGTGTTCTTTCCATCGCTTCTGATGTTTTGCCATATGAATGCTTCTACTGTAAGGCAGCTTCCAGTTTCTCCCAGCTATCTGCCAGTCTGCACTGCACTGGTGCTGCAGACTCTGTGCTTGTTTGCTTTTACTGCCTGTGCTGGAGAAAGCTCTCCTTTCTGAGGATGCTCAGTGCTTCCAGAGGAGGAGCAACTTTATCCTCCTTCCAGAAGTTTGTGTCTATCTCGCAGCGGGCAGAACTGCAATACTCAGACACTTTGTTTCTTAGACATACTGTTCAAAAAGTCAACAAGTACAGTCATCAGATAGAAAGTATAAAGCTGAGAACTAAACACACACACTGGGTCCACCACAGCAACCAGTGTGTGAATTCATTCCCGTGTTCCTATACCCATATGTAATTAGCAATTAAGATTTATGCAGGTACTTCACTGAATTGGAGCCAAAGTCATCAGCCATGGGAGTCGTTGGCATCCACAAAAGCTGGAGCCAATAATGAGCTCAGTTGCTTGTTACAACTGAAATTACTGATTCCATCCACTGCAGTGTAAAAGTAGAACAGCTTAAATCATCCTGAACAGCAAAATAGTTTGGGTACGTAGGAAAAATCACTTTAATGCAACTGAAATGAAGTCTGTTCTGGACATGCTCTTGGCCACTTTAATACTACTTTTGTTTACTCTTAGTGAGTCTACAGATTAAAGAAGCAGTAAAGATATATACTGCATCGCATCACTTAGGACACCTTTAAAACAAAAAAAGCAAAGGTGACTAGTAGATGTTGATTGTGGTAGTGCATTACGCAGCACTGAGTCTTCCTCTGTGAAAGGTCAGCGAGTGGTGCACATGGCTTGATTGCATGCCCTCTGCCATGAGGGATTGGTCCGTGTGAACTTTAACCTGAGCCTTTGAAAATTTCTACCTTTTGATGTTTGTGTTGAACCTGGCATGTGCACAACAGGAAGCAGGCACTAGGTGAGAGAAATCAGAGTACCAAGGAAAATCTGATGAGATTTTGGAGCCCCAAGAAAGACAGATTGGCTGAGAGGACCATATGTCTACCCTGTAGTGAGGCAAAAATTAAAGAGGAGAGCTGGTTTATACTGTTGAAACAACCTGTGCTACTGGTGTAAAACCAAGTGCGGTAGACAGGCCTGAGAGAGACCGACGGAGACCTGAACAGAGAAATACCTATGGGTTAGGTGGATGGAGAAGTGCCCTGTGTTGACTCTCCTTCTTTCCCTTCTCCTCGACAGTTCAGTCACCTGGCCGTCTGGGGAAGCATGCTGCTCTGGCTGGTGTTCTTCGGTGTCTACTCAGCCATCTGGCCCACGTTTCCCATCGCACCAGACATGCTGGGGCAGGTCAGTATGAACGTTCAGCTGCGCGGTGAGCTGCTCAGTGCAGCGCCGCGCTGTCGCCAGCACTGCTTCTTGCTACTTCCTGAACACTCACACAATGCTTGGAAAAGAACTGCACTTTAGTAAGAGTGCTTGTACTTAATTTTAACCTTTTTTTAATCTCTGCATTCGTTTAGCTTAATCTCCTCATTAGAAGAGCCTTTTTTCTCACCAAAAGTGGTATCATATGTGATTATATGCACTGTGGATACTATATAACAGTGCTTAGTTCACTTGGATAGCAGTGAGACTGGCTCTTTCATTAGTGCTTTCCTAGTAAGACTTTGTGTGTTTGACAAAATGCTATGTAGAAATTTAGTTTATTTGTTTTGAGGTTTTGGTTTTTTCTCATGGATTCTTTCTCTTCCATATATTTTGCTTTCATACTCCTCCTTTTTTTCCTGCGTTCATTTAAAATAAACCAGAATTTACTTGAGAATAAGATGAGATGGTCAGAAACAGAAGGGAAGCTGATATGTTACTGGTCCCTTCATAATACTAGAGGAATTTTGGATTTGTTCCTTCAGTGTCAGCTGAGTTCCAGGTGGTGAAATTTTCCCTTCGGTGTCATTATTTCAACCCATGGTGAGAAGATTGAGTCATGAGCCTGTCAAAATCACTCAAGAGCCTTGTGTGTATTTAAAATAGGGGTTTACCATGAACAATGAAGGACTTAATAAACGTATGTTAAAAAGTTATTCTGTAGAAGTGGAACTGCTGTCAAAATGACCAGAAAAAAGGTATTTTGTAGTAAGTTTAGAGTTTTCCTTAATGCAAAGGTGCTGTTTATGGTACAGGAAGAAGCAAAGCAAACTAATTTTAACAAAGAATCTAAGCATATTTAACTCATGTCACCCTTGTGTACTAGAAAATAATAGTTAGAAAAGCTAAGTGTTGGCAAGCCAGTTAGAGGTTTTCGAGGTTACTCTCATGTTTGTACTCAACAAGAGCAGTCGGGCATGATTTTTTACTGTTCTGGCCCAATACATATTTTATTATCTTGTGCTAGAACAGTGGGGATAAGGGAGGCTATGGTAGATTTTCATGGACAGCTTTTTACAGCAGAGAGTGACAACTGACAGGCTGGGATCAGCAAGTAAGTGATAGACAAAGCCTCGGTCCTCTGATAGTATTTCATGGTGATGTTTGTGTGTTTCACAGCACATACAGCATCAGTAGCTCTAATTCACATTTTCACATATGGAGCAGAAATTTGACGAGTATCATGCAGAGCCATGAACTACTTGTTCTCAACAGCACACTTGTAGTGCTGCCATTAACATGTCAGCCTTCTAAAACACAAACAATAAGGTGAGCTGTTCGTTCATACAAGAAGGGTTAGGCTATCAGCTTTAGCTTGGTGTTGCTTTTTTTTTTTAAAGTAGCTCCCATTATTTTTTAATTGCAACTGCAACAAAATTCGTATTGTGTTGGTCATCAACATTTGCTCCAACATAAACCACAGGTCTCGGAACAAAAGCTTCATTTTAATAAGGTTTTGGTTTTACTTGAATATGTTTTTAGATAGTGTTTCTATTTAAACTTTGGTTTTATGCTCTGGTTTTCTGACATTATGACTTGAGAAGTGGTACTAATATCTTGTTGAGATGAAAATAATCTCATGTAGGTTTTTTTTGGTGGAGAACACATTTACTTCGATTGTCTGGTCCAGTACTTGTGGAGCTGTGTCCCTGGGTCAGTAATCATCAAAGATGTCAAGGATTGTTCATTATTCTAGAAAGACACTTTATGAATACAAGCAGTCAGAAACAATCTGTTGTGTGGCTTTCAGTGTGTGTGTTGGGGGGATCAGTACTATTCTATCACTGTTTCCTTGTCTTTTTGAGAAAAGGAGCAGCAGCTGGAGGAGAGTGGATTTGGGGTTTTTTTTATCCTTTTTTTAAAATCAAGGAAAGCTCCCAAGGTAAAGGCAAGTTGCTTACCACTTGCATTAACTTATACAAAGTCTGTTGAGTAATCAGTTGCTGTCATAAAACCACCACATGGTGAAATGAGCTGGGATCGTGTTAGGCCGTGTTCAGTAAAATGAATTGCCTTGCTGCTTCCCAGACTTAAGTTATTCCTTTACTCCTGCTATCTTTTCTGCATTTGCAAGTAATCAAGGTATCTTAACAGCTTTGTTTTGGTTTTGAATCTCGATAGTGTGTTTATCTTCAAATAAACTGAACTCGAGAATATTTTAGATCCTCATACTATGCAAATCCAGTAGCACTTGAAGGGAGCTGTTTTTCACTGTAGTGCTCACCTAGCATCTGTGCCAGCCGGGACTTTATGCCATCAGTAGAAGGCATAGGAGGTGCAAAACATTTTATTCCATCCATTCATCAAATGTCAGCATGGAGCCTTGCAGACTTTTAAGTATGTGAAAAGATGCTTTGTTTCTGCTGGGATTTATTAAACCATTTTCACTAAGTATTTCCTTCTCTTGCCCATTATATCTTGAGCATTCTCACAGGGAAAATAATACCATTTTTTTTCCTCCTTGAGGGCAAAGGGAAGCAACTTAGTTAATCTCTGCTGTCAAAGAGTCAACATATTTCTTCTGTTTCTACTACAGTATTCATAATAGAATACATGTAACATAAGAAGACAAAGCTGTGATAAACGTCTCAGTAGGCCTTAACAGAAGTTTTCCAATAGTATGACATCTGGTACTTTGGAAATAAACTCTCTGGCTGTTTTGGGGGGACCTTTTCAGACACACAAATAGTATTTTCCTTTAATAGTATCAGAAGCAATAATGTGAGACCAAGGAATGTACCAAAGGAAGCCCTCTGGTAGCTCTCTTGGCTTTCCTGAATATTTGTATGGTTTTTTAAGAGAAGTTCTTTTTGTATTTGCAGAGAACAGTGACAGTGAGCAAAGTCAGTGCCTATTTTTTTGTCTTGCCATAGGAGCCAGGATACTTGAATGGGAGCTGACTTCGGATGAGCACTCCCAGAGGGCAGTATTTTGTACAATATGTAAATCCTTACCCACCTTCCAGTAGTTATGACTTCTTGCCACAGATTGTTGGAAACAAGTGGATGCCTATGTTTTTAAAAAGTGCTAACCACTTTGATACTCATTAAGAGGTGGTACAGAAATGTGCTGCACTAAGGATGTGAGTGCCTTTCAAATTATCTTTTTCCAGAACTTTTGGGTCTTGTGGCTTGTAACCCGGTGGTATTTTGTTGATCAGCACATTAGCAATTCTTAGTTAGTAATTCTGCTCTCATGCAGTCTTGGGTATTCTGTTTGCCTGGCGGATCAGGATTTCATGCCCCGAAGAGAACAGTGAGCAATATTATTTGTGCTCATTTCTTGCATATGTCATACAGGTGTTGAGTGAAATGCTGCTCATATTCTTTTCTCGTATGGATTTCTTCATAGGAATTGTAGCATACTTTAGGTTTATGGGAATAATATTATATGGTATGGATCAAAGTCTGTGTACAGGAATTCCCATCCATGCATGTACCTAGATACCTGTACCTGAAAGCATTTGTATGTATACAAGATGTTATATATGTGTCTGAATGTGATCACGCTTTGAGTCTTGATCCAGACATTTATACAACAGATATCTTACCTCCCCATCCAAAGCTAAAATACTGTATTTTTAGTGTTTTAAGGGAGAGTGGGGGTGGCAGGGAAGGGATGTTCCTGTCAGGCCTCTGAAGCATCTGTTATTGGTTGTGGATGAAGAAGGAACTACTACTGAGCTGTCACTTCCCCCCCCCCCCCCAATGTAAGTGTTGTGTTTCGTCTCTGCCTCATTAGTTGTTGTTACCATTAAGGAAATGTCTTTAGAAAGGTCAGTATCGGTCTCATTCTTCCAGCCTGGAGGAGAGTGGGTAAAAGAGTTGGGGTTTTGAGAGGGTCATGTGTTGTGGTTAATCCGAAGTGCAGGTTAGTAATTTCTAGGTTTTTACGCTTTTGCTTTGTGCTGTATGTGGGCACATCTCAGAACTGGGGTTTAAGAATCATTTTGGGTTTGGAACCCATTAATTTGATCTCAGGATGGCATTAGGAAGCCCTTTCTCATCTGAGGCCTCCAGCTTCCTCATGGCTGGAGGTTTTGAAGTTGGAGCTGCTGCACTTTCCAGTTAATTTTGTTCAACTGCAGTTGAGAGAAGCTTCATCAAAATCACAATCCAGTTAATCATTGTACCACCAACTCTGCTTCTGCTTAGTGGAAACAGCTACGTGTAAGAGCTGCTTTCATAGCTGTAGTGGCAGGCGTGCTTTTTGTTTCCTTGTGCTGCCCGCATACTTGACAGAAGATACTTATTTTCTTCCAGCTAAACTGTCAAATTCTTGCTAGGTTATTTGTCTACTTACATACAGACTTTAAGGAAGCTGTGCATCAGCTTTGCCTGGATTAGGGGTGCTTTTTTAAAAGATCCCAGTAATCGAGATCTCTGATCCCATGTAATGTGACAATAGCAAGACTTATTCATATTAATGGTTTGTCAAGAAAACATCTAACCCTCTTTTAGCAAAGCTTCCCATTCTTCTGTATGTGCATGCCATTAGCAAGACAGTTTTACATTAGCTTTTGCAGTACATCATTGGTTTTTGAGGGCGGGAGGTGATCTAGAGGGTCTGATGGACTCTGGTTGCATGGCCAGTTTTGTAGCTGGCCTTCAGTCTGAAGGTCTCTTAAATTTTGCTGATTCAGTTCTTGCCAAAGCACGTGAGAAAACTTCATTGTTTGGAAGACTTGGAAACAACACAAAACAAAACCAGAAAATCCTGGAGGCAAGATAATAATCATTATTGCACCGTAATAAACAGGTTTCACGTTACTGCTCTTTCAAATCCACGCTGAAACACTGTCAGCTTAATGTACATTTTTGTGTTTTCCAGAATGTTTTTGCCTTTCTCTCTACATTTGAATCTTTTTCCAGAGATCTCAGTAGTTGTTCTTTCTGGCTTCTCATATTTCCGCAGTTTGGTGCTAGTTAGAAAATCGGCCATTCTGATTGTGGTTGGTTTGTCTGCAACCAGTTGCGTATTACATTGTGGTGTTAATGTTTTGGTCTGTGGAAATGCTTCATCCAGCTGTTAGGCAGAAATCAGAGTTTGCCTGCAGATTGATGTCCTTAATGCCTGCTGATCATGTTTGTTTTTATTATTATGCACAGCAGTCTCCATGGCACTTGATGTGGTTTTGGAACTTTTTCTGCAGTTTTGGACTAGGCTCTGAGCAGACAAATTAGAATAATGAAGCATGCATATATTTTTAAGCATCTGTTGAAGGAGTGGGTTTGTTGTTTTTATGAACCACACATGGCTTTCAGAACTGAATCTCTCACTTCTAGATCCCTGGCGTGGTGTTGTTCTTTGTCATACCCCAGAAAGATGAAAAAACTGAGATAGAGAAAAATAAATATTTTAACTCCTGAATACAAAACTAATAGATTAAACATGCTTATTTTCTGGAGGCTAACCCCCCAAAACATGCTACTTTACTGATTTGGCAGCTCTGCAGTAAACATATCCTAAATATTTCTAAAAGATGCCTCAGAATTATTTTTCCTTAGGAAGTATTTCATGAAGGTTTTAAAGCAGGACTGTATATGCAGCTGTGCCCAGCACTGTGCTGGCATTTCCTATATAGAGCCATATGAAAATAGGGTTAAGCCATGAGCGTAAAAACTTGTTCTGGTTTGGGAACCGGCAGTGCAGAGTGAGGCAGTCAGCTGGCCTTCAAACTTCTCTGAAGTTTTCATGTGCCCATCTTTGCTTCGGTCTTTATTCCTTCCCTGCAGAAGAGCTGTGGCTAATAGGCTAGTGTGTTAGATGGGGGAGCAACAGGAGAGTGAGTGGAGATAAATGGTTACCTGCAGGTTGTACAGATGGTGCATCGGGTGTCAGCTGGTTTTCCTTCAGTGTTGCAGTGTAACCTGGATGCCAGCCACACTGTCTGGCCAACGTCTGTTTGGAGATCATGTAGTCTTAAGTTGAAATGCTGCTCAGTAGCTTAAATAGAAATACAGTGCACACAAAGAACACTTACACTTCTGCCTAATTGGTAGATTATCCAGATTTATTGGTTTTGGAGTGGGGTATTGCGGTGTCCAGGAACAAGCTCCTTCACTCAGGATAAAGTTATCGTTCCATGGTGAAGGACTGTGCTTCAAAAATTGCATCTCTTTTCAATTTGGAGTCCAGGGTTGCTCAATGTTCTTCAAAATTTCCCCAAATCACTTTTTCATATATTTAAAAGTAGTGAAGCCTTGTTGCATGCTCATGGAAAGATGTTTGGAAGATACCCTATTCAGTATTTTTTTAATTAGAAACAGATGGCTTTTAAATATAGAAAAGCAGCTACTGTATTGTACCAGAGGCAGTGTGTACTAATACTCATGTCTACAAAAAAAAGTCTGTGTTTTGAGTCCTGTTGACAAGCAAGGACAAAGTAAGAATGTATGACTTGCCATACTGGATCAGAGCATTTCTGATGTAGGCTGTGTTCTGCATCAGAAATTTAAGGAGGAAAATCAAACAGCTGTACAGTGTGGGTTTGTCATGTCAAGGGTTTGTGTGCATCTCGATAAAAGAAAAAACTTTTTTTCTGTTGGATGGCATTACTGGAGAGCAGCCAAACAGTTTTTATGCCTCTTGTGAAGCACTTGGCCTCTGTGGCATCTTTTGCAGATCAACTTTGTAGGCTATCGGTGTGCTACGTGGGGGATGGGTAGGGTGGGCTGGAGGGCCATGCAAGAGGCTTCGTAGCCAAGAGATTTGGGTCTGCCTCCACACGCATTCACTATTCAGCACTCCTGGCTGTGGTTGTCATACGTGGGAACCAGCCACGTTTCCAGGCAGTGTGAAGGCATCAAGCAATATTCTGTTGCTGTGCGGAGTTTATTGCCTAAATGGTCTGGCATGGTGAGGATGGGCAGGAGAGAGAGGACATGAGAGTAGAGAGATCAATATGCTGTTTTTCCTATATTCTCTAGGACACAAAGAAGGGAAGGTGGTAGGGTAATTGTGTATGTAAGATCATTTTTAAAAGAGCATTTAAGCTCAGAGCAATGAAGCTCTGGCTCCTCTAGAAAATCAGAGCAGCAGATGGGATCTGTTCCAGAGGGCAGGAGGTGACTGTCGGTGAGGTTGGAATTAGTGGTTTTATAGCTTGTTTTTGTCACGCTGAAGTTGCTTTGTTTTCTGATGGATGCAGGAAAGCCCAGATAGCAGATATTTGGGGTTTGGTTGGGATGTTGTTTTTCCCTTCATTCCTTGGGGGTAGGAGGGTCATGTTGTGTTTTTATTCAAATTTACATATTATAAAGGGGCTTTGTTTTGTGGGGGATTTTTTTGTTTGTTTAGCTGAATTTGTGCTGCACACCACTGTTTCTTTCCTACACTGGTTGGATTACATTTTTGTAAGAGACAAGCATAACTATTTCATATGGGAAAATATTTCCAGATCAATGTGAAACATACCTTTATTCCCTTTCCTCCCTACAGTATGTGTTTCATGAGATCATTTTTTCCCAATTGTATTATGTCAACATGTGATCCAAAAAGCCCTGAGGAGTGGAAATGATCTCTCTTATATTGTTCTAAGGCAAACGTGGGTACACAGGCTTCAGTAGTGAGGCTGGAAGGAGCGCAGCCCTCCCCAGTACCCTGCTGGCTGCTGTGGGTCAGCCAGTGCAGTCTGTCTTCTACGGCTTTTCTGTTGACAACTGGCGGCAGCAATGGTATCTTGTGCTGCTTCTCTATTGGTGGACGTGGCCAACAAAAAGCAATTCTAATCTGAATGCTTTAAGTTTTGGGAGTGCCTTTGGGTGTCTGTGCAGGAAGTCAAACTGTACCATTTGGCTTGTAGAGCGTAATTTCTCATTTGGGCATGTGTATCACTTGAGCTGGTGTTTCTATACCAGTAACTTTGTCAGAAGGCATAGGAAGGAGACTGGGGAAAAGACTAACAGTGTTATAATAGTGGTGCTAAGCAAATACACAAACTTCCAGAGAGCTGTATTTTCTTTAGAGTAGTACATGATTCAATAAGATTGATAGGAAACAAGGACAAAGAATAATACAGGCGTTGTATTGTTGTATAACCTGTATTGTTATGTTTCCATAACATAATGCCTAAAGTGTGAAGGAGCCAGCTAAACTCATGATTAGATGTGCCACCATTGGTGTCTGCATCGTAAAATGCAACAACGGCACCTCTCAGTAGCTTGATGTTGGGCAGCGAGTTTCTTCTACCACTAATTGCTGCAAAGCATCTTGCAGCGCTCCATCTTGCAGCTCTGGACATATCTCCCTTTTCCAGTATATGACTGAAGGCAATTTGATGCATACTATAGAGTCAGCAGGCCAATGCAGAGAAAGCTTGGACAGTAGCATTGTCACACAAAAAAGATAAGTAAGTATAAATATCTTTTCTCTGTAGCATGGAGTGCATTTTGGACGATGCTGGGGAAGGAGAAGGAAGGGTTCGGTACAGTGGCTGAACCGTAGAATAAATGTTAGAATTCACCCTAAATGGCTTTTTTTGTTTTCAATAAATCAGCCCAAATTCATGGTGTCAAACAGCATTTCTCATTTCTCTGAAGGTACTTATTACCTTGTTGAGCAACTGGGAATTGCCAGTTCATTTCAAGGAAATGAACCAGAACAATATTATATGCAAACTTATTTCCTTTATCCCGTTCTCTAAACTGATGGACTCATCTAGATTGCAATTGTGTGTTTGGAGTGTTTCTCATTTTCAGGTTTCTGGGAAGGAAGAGAATGAACACCTACCAGCTATCAGTTCCACCTGTGAGCTGCACCCAGTACTAAGCAAAGGAGATGCTGAGGGAGTGGAATTCTTAGTTGGAGAGAGGGCAAGGAATATAAAGGGTAGAATGAAGAAACATTGGCTTTCAAAGTTTCCACACTGTACTCAATTCATTGCTTGCCATTGCATGGGTGTGCAAAATGTGTGAGTGACTAGAAGAGAAGATAATGTGGTTAGCAGAGTGTAATTTTAGACTCTATAAAAAAATGACTATCACTTTTGCAAGGACTTCTTTTGTGCGGTATTTTGGAGTAAGCATCTGTTTCAGTAAACATCTGAAGGGTTTTATTTTGGTATTTCTTTTATTATCCTATGGTTCCTGTATCTATGAAAGCTGTTGCTTGCAGTGTTTTATCCAACAGTGTATGTACATACGCTAGAACAGCCAATGTTTGGCATTTCATTTTGACATTTGAAGAAATATTCTTGTTACGGGTTTCTGAGAGAATTTCTGAGAGAGATGTACCAAAAAGGGATATTTTTAGGCTATTTCTATTTCACAGAAGCATGAAAAGCAGGCACTTGAAGCTTTGCTTCAACAGAAGCTGTGTTCAGGGAAGATCTTTCCAAATTCAAGTGAAGTTTCTCCACTCTAACGATACAGAAGTCAGAGGATGCAACGGTGAATTTCTTTGATAGTGTTAGACAGTTGACTTTCACTGTGCTTTTATAAAATTGAATGCCAATATAAAAAGAAATTTTTAAAAATGGAGGAGGGAGAAGTGAGCACATGGAGTAACAACATAGGTATTTGGTGGGGAGCAACATCAAAAATAAGGCTCTGTCAAAAAGTTTTCCTAAGGCGCTTATAGAAAGCGCTGTTGTCATTTGGGGTTAGGCAAAATCTCATTGAGCTCATGGGTCTCACCACTACTGCTCATTCAGAATATATGTGAAGAGCAGTTGAACTCCTGAATCACTGGCATCTTCACACAGACCAAAAGATGTATGAAAGGCAGCTACAAAGTCCAAAATGTTTTCCAAGGACCCAGTAAACAGTTAGCGACAACTGTATTTGATTTCAGCTGTGCGTAAGGGATAAAATATGACTGAGGGGCATGGAATTTTATTGAAAAGTTGGAAATAGCCAGAGAGGGGACTGAGAGGGAGCTTTTAAGTGAACTTGGTGGCTGGCTTTAGAGCTAGGCCTATGAAGAGCAGTGTGTTCTGGTCTTTTGATGTTGGAAGTCAGAAAAATAAGTGTTTATCATGCTTTTCCTGTGCAAGCAAGTAAAATTGTTTTAAAGCCATAAGTCTGCATCAGTTTCTAATCAAAGTGGCCTGCAAAGACTCAAATTTAGCCAAGTGCTGGCTGTCACAGGCAAGACAAAGTAAATGGCAACCTATAGTGGATCTGGATACTGGGGTTTATTTCAGAACCAGAGAGATTAGCACTCTTACCCTACGTGTTCTCATTTGGTTTTTCCTACCACAGCATTATGTTCCCTATGTCTCGACTTCCTTTCCCTGCAGGGAGGTCACTGCTGGCCTGGGAAAGCTGGGCAGAGAGTTGGGTTGGTTCCTGCTGTGCCACTGCTGTCAATGTTGACCATCCACAAGTGTTACTGGTCAAGGTCGCTGCCCATTCCCCAGCATTTATCTCTATGCATGTCCCTGTTCTTTGGGATCTTCTGTCACTTCCAGGATCTTTCCTGCAGCCAGCATCTTCACCACTTTCTTTCCAGACCCTCTTCCCCCATTTTTTCCAAGACAATCACTTCTTTTCATGGACCCTTCTTTTCGGCATGGAACCCCAAGCCCCTGGTTTTCCTTATCTATATGCAGAAGCACAGCACATGATCAGCCTTGTAATTGCGGGTGGTGTCTCGTATCTCTCTATTAGGCAGAGGATTCAGGACATGCCACTTCTGTTCAGTCCAAATGTTACCAAAATTTACAACCAGCCTGTGCCAGTTGCAGCTAGAGCAGGCTTCTGCTCGGGAGTCCAAAATTTCAGTTTTGGACATTCAAAGATGCACAGCTACTTTCTGCAATGGGGTGTCAAGCAGTTTTGTATGTATTGGTTTCTGATGTTGTATATGCAGAAGAGAATTGATACATGCCTCAAAATCAGTCTTAAACTCTCCAGCAGGAGTAAGCTTTTCAGGAGAGGCTCAACCTGGGATGATGCTTTGAACTTTTCCCATCCCAGAGTGCCTGCCTGCTCTGTGAGTGTGGTGAGTATCTATGTCTCTCTCAGTCAGTCCTACTGATTTTACTGGAACTACTTGAAGAGTTTCTATTTGTGTAGGGGTTGCAAACTCAGGCCCATAGAATTTGTTGTGGTTTTAACCAGAAGTCCTGGAATATATTGATTTCTCGTTGCAATATTCTTAAGGATCTTGTCAGTCTTCTTTAGGGAAAGGAAAATCTTTATGAATCAGCCTAACTGGATAGATACAGTGTTGTGGGAACTTCACAAGAGAATACTCTTCCCAGAAAGCTAAACTGCTGTGTGCCAAGCAATCTTGGTTTTAATTGCGGATCTAGGGGTTTGAAGTGTTGCTGAAATCATAGAACCGTTTAGGTTGGAAAAGACTTTTAAGATCATCGAGTCCACTAACCTAACACTGCCAAGTCCACTACTAAACCATGTCCCTAAGCACCACTGCATGTCTTTTAAATACCTCCAGGGATGGTGACTCCACCACTTCCCTGGGGGGCCTGTTCCAATGCTTAATAACCCTTTCAGTAAAGAAATTTTTCCTAATATCCAACCTAAACCTTCCCTGCCACAACTTGAGGCCATTTTCTCTTGTCCTATCTCCAGCCACCTGACAGAAGAGACCAGCACCCACCTCACTACACCCTCCTTTCAGGTGGTTGTAGAGAGCGATAAGGTCTCCCCTCAGCCTCCTCTTCTCCAGGCTGAGCAACCCCAGTTCCCTCAGCCGCTCCTCATAAGACTTGTGCTCCAGGCCCCTCACCAAATTGGTTGCCCTTCCCTGGACACGCTCCAGCACCTCCATGTCTTTCCTGCAGTGAGGCCCCCAAAACTGAACACAGGACTCGAGGTGCGCCCTCACCAGTGCCAAGTAAAGGGGAGCAACCACCTCCCTGCTCCTGCTGGCCACACTATCTCTGATACAGGCCAGGATGCCGTTGGCCTTCTTGGCCACCTGGGCACACTGCTGGCTCATATCCAGCCGGCTGTCGACCAACACCCCCAGGTCCTTTTCTGCTGCGCAGCTTTCCAGCCACTCTTCCCCAAGCCTGCAGTGCTGCATGGGGTTGTTGTGACCCAAGTGCAGGACCTGGAGCTTGGCCTTGTTGAACCTCACACAGTTGGCCTCAGCCCATCAATCCAGCCTGTCCAGATCCCTCTGTAGAGCCTTCCTACCCTTGAGTGGATCAACACTCGTGCCCAGCTTGGTGTCATCTGCAAACTTACCGAGGGAGCACTCGATCCCCTTGTCCTGATCGTTGATAAAGATATTAAACAGAACTGGCCCCAGTACCGAGCCCTGGGGAACACCACTCGTGACCGGCTGCCAACTGGATTTAACTCCATTCACAACCACTCTTTGGGCCCAGCCATCCAGCCTTTTTTTCACCCAGCAAAGAGTACACCCATCCAAGCCATGACCAGCCAGTTTCTCCAGGAGAATGCTGTGGGAAATCGTGTCAAAGGCTTTACTAAAGTCCAGGTAGACAACATCCACAGCCTTTCCCTCATCCATGAAGCGGGTCACCTTGTCATAGAAGGAGATCAGGTTAGTCAAGCAGGACCTGCCTTTCATAAACCCACGCTGACTGGGCCTGATCACCTGGTTGTCCTGTATGTGCCGTGTGATGGCACTCAGGATGATCTGCTCCATAACCTTCCCCATCACTGAGGTCAGACTGACAGGCCTGTAGTTCCCTAGATCCTCCTTCTGGCCCTTCCTGTAGATGGGCGTCACATTTGATAACTTCCAGTCAACTGGAACCTCCCCAGTTAGCCAGGACTGCCGCTAAATGATGGAAAGTGGCTTGGTGAGCACGTCCACCGCTCCCTCAGTACCCTTGGGTGGATCCCATCTGGCCCCATAGACTTGTGTGTGTCTAAGCGGTGTAGCAGGTCACTACCCCTTTCCCCTTGGATTATGGGGGTTTCATTCTGCTCCCCATCCCTGTCCTCCAGCTCAGGGGGCTGGGTACCCAGAGAACAACTGGTCTTACTATTAAAGAGTGAGGCAAAGGCAGCATTAAGTACCTCAGTCTTTTCCTCATCCTTTGTCACTAGGTTTCCCTCTGCATCCAATAAAGGATGGAGATTCTCCTTAGCCCTTCTTTTGTAACTAATGTATTTATAGAAACATTTTTTTGTTGTCTCTTATGGCAGTTGCCAGATTAAGCTCTAGCTGGGCTTTGGCCCTTATAATTTTCTCCTTGCATAACCTCACAACATCCTTGTGGTCCTCCTGAGTTGCCTGCCCCTTATTCCAAAGGTCATAAACTTCCCTTTTTTTCCCCGAGTTCCAGCCAAAGCTCTCTGTTCAGCCAGGCCGGTGGTCTTCCCTGCTGGCTCATCTCTTGGCACGTGGGGATGGTCTGCTCCTGCGCCTTTAAGATTTCCTTCTTGAAGAATGTCCATCCTTCCTGGACTCCTTTGCCCTTCAGGACTGCCTCCCAAGGGGCTCTGTCAACCAGTCTCCTAAACAGGCCAAAGTCTGCCCTCCAGCAGTCCAAGGTGGCAGTTCTGCTGACTTCTCCGAGAATCAAAAACTTTATCATTTCATGATCGCTGTGCCCAAGATGGCCTCCAATCATCACATTACCCACAAGTCCTTCTCCGTTCACAAACACCAGGTCCAGTGGGCTGCCTTCCCTAGTTGGCCCACTCGCCAGCTGTGTCAGAAAGTTATGTTCCACACACTCCAGGAACGTCCTAGACGGTTTCCTCTCTGCTGTATTGTATTTCTAGAAGACATCTGGTAAGTTGAAGTCCCCCACGAGAACAAGGGCTAGCAATTGCGAGACTTCTCCCAGCTGCTTGCAGAATATTTCGTCTGTTTCTTCATTCTGGTTGGGTGGTCTATAACAGACTCCCACCATGGTATCTGCCTTGTTGGCCTTCCCCCTGATTCTTACCCATAAACACTCAACCCTATCGTCACCATCACTAAGCTCTAGACCATGAAAACACTCCCTAACATACAGGGCTACCCCATCACCTCTCCTTCCTTGCCTGTCCCTTCTGAAGAGTTTATAGCCATCCATTCTAGCACTCCAGTTGTGCAAGTCATCCCACCATGTTTCTGTGGTAGCAACTATGTCATAGTTTTCCTGCTGCACAATGGTTTCCAGCTCTTGTTTGTTGCCCATGCTGTGTGCATAAGAGTAGATGCACTTCAGTTAGGCTATTGATCCCACCACCTTTTTGGGGGGAGAAGCCCTAATCCCTACGTGACCATTGTCAGGTGCTTCTGTGGTTTCTAACACATCCATAACCCTTGTGTCTTTGCTGCCGCGTGGATCTCCATCCCCTACCTCTACTGAGATGGCAGACTGAAGGATCTCACTAGCACACGGTCCCTCAAACATTGGCGTGCTGCCCTCAGGCTTATCTCTAGCGAGCCTGGTTTTATCCCTTCCCCCTTCAAATCTAGTTTAAAGCTCTTTCAATGAGCCCTGCTAACTCCTGTGCAAAGATCCTTTTCCCCCTTTGGGACAGGTGTACCCCATCTGTTGTCAGCAATGTTCTTGTCCATGATGCTGGTGAAGTGCTGATGTAGCAAATGTATTTATCGTTAAAGGTTTTAGCTCCTTTTCTCCCACGCTCTTCTAGTAGAAGTATATGGCTTTTGTTCTAAGTCTTTCAAGCCTCATAATATACACAGTGTGTGAGACACACACACACCGTATGGGGTGATAATAGAGGGGAGAATGGGCTTTGTTAGTCACATGGGTGTGAGTATTTGGAGAAATATTTTAGTGCTCTATTTCTGACATAACATGTGGGAAACACTGCATTGGTCTGGTTAGTGGCATAACAGGAGCTTCCTGTATGTGATGTGTCTGTACAGCACCCACAGGGCTTGTTAGTGTTCAACCCCTTATGCTGTGGATGCAGAATTTCAGATTTCTGAGGGCAGAAATGGGCTGGAGACCTGTGTAGAAAAGATCTACTAAATATAGCGTATGAATGTTAACGTCTGTAGATATGTTGTAGCATCAGCTGTTCTCATCTGTTGCATCAGAGCTCTTGCCAAGGTTGGGTCTTTTGTAAGTGATTAAACTGTGCAAGCTTGTTGCTAAACTGACAAACTTGGATTGAACAGAGCAAATAAGTTCAAGTTAATCTTCTGGATACTCATTAAGGGGATCCTAGGCTTTCCATAAGTAGGCTGTAAGCAGATATGTACAAGTTTATCAGCTCAAATGCATCTGCAATTACTTTTTACACCAGAATCACTCTAGATACTGCTTTAAGACAGACTACAAGAGTGGTTTTGTGAGAGAAAGAAATGTCAAGAGGGGCAAAGAGAAACAAGAGCTGTGGAGGACATTGCCTGAGTTAAATTATGCTCATTAATTCAATTTGAGGCAGGAATGTGTGTAAATAAACCCTGGCAGCTGCAGCAGCTCTCATTTCTGCAGGGCTTTGGCAGGAATGCAGGGGCCAGTGGACATGAAATCCTGGCGCTCTTTTGAGAAATTGCAGGCAGACAGCTCTGCAGCCAGGAGAAAGAACAATCCAAGATTTACTGAAAAGACGTAATCACTTTAAGCAGACCTGAGTGTGGAGTTTCAGACATGCAGATTTGGAGGTAAAATTAGTGCAGACAAAAACTAAGTCATTAAAAAACCATGGGGCTTACCTAATTCTCTTGGGTAAATGGCATTATTCATGTTCCAAATGTCCAGCCTCAAAATGGAGCATGAGAATTGTAGCTGTATTATTCAGTGTCTTCAGAGTAACTTGAGTCTGGGTTTTCACAAGCAATTGTCTATAGGTAGTGTAACCATTTGTGCTGTGTACTGAAAGTCTAGTTATACTGGCCACATGAAGTAAAGTGGTTTGTGTCCTGAGGAGTTTAGTCTTTGGTCCTCTTCCTGATACTGGATCCCCACGAGTGCCTGTAAGAGCATTCCCATCACTTCACGTGGTCCCAGAATTTGCCTTCCCTGCCCCCCACCTTCCCAGATATTCAGAGGACAGATATCTTAATGGGTGCTGCAGAGCTGAGGGTGGGAGAGGGGCAGTTCTGCAACAGTTAACAAGTGATGGATGGATTCTCAGATCAGTGGATTTTTCAGTTGGGGGGGGGGGTTAGCAGTAGCAGTTGCTATTTGTTTGAAACCGATTTGAATATGAGCTTGGTATATCCATGTTATATAAAAAATAAAGAAAAACAAAGTGAACAGTCCCTGACCAAAGAAGAATCCTTGGTTTTGCTGGCTTTAACCTAGAATTTTAAACAACAACATCACCTAGAGCTAAACCGGTTTGAATTTTAAAGGCAGACAGATGAACACTTTAATAACAGTGTTTGATGTAACTATTAATTGATTATATTTTACAAAATACTTGAAATCTAGTAGTTACTTCTCCGACATGAAAAAGCAAGGGTTTTTTTCCTCAAATGAAAACCAACTTCAGCATAGGTCTTGTTTTTATCTCAATTCCATTGTCTTCAAATACTTGCATATCTGAAAATGTCTTAAAAGTGTGCTGGCAAGGGAGCCTGTATGAAAATGAGGTCTAGTGAGGTCAAAACCATAGAGCAAAAGCTGCAAATGGAAGAACTTGACATTAGCAGTGATAATAATGGATGTTCATTGGGTTTCAAAGTAGCCTCTTAGCTTTGCACATTAGAAAAGCCTACAAAGGTGCATATGTATTTACTTGTAACTTTTCAAATGTAACAGAGTTTGTCAATTGCACTTAAAATTTCAAAGTAGGTTTCCTAAACAGCATTTTGAAATATGTATGCGCTCCGACTTTACCACTGTCTTTTTCTGTTAGATGTAGTACAGGCACCTATGCATGGCTGATGATAAACCAGGAGATACTCGGGGAGTTTCAGAAACAAGCAGATTAGTTGTTCAAATTCTGAACTGGCTGCTATTTTGTTAAATAGCTGCGTCTCAGTAGCAGAAGCAGAGCTGCATTAAAGACATTGGCCGACATATTGTAAGTTTTTCTTACTGTTCTGCGAGAGAATACATGAACAGACCAGAGATTTTGTCTGTCAACACTCCAAATTCAGTGGCACGTTTGGAAATGTAGGTCATAAAAACAGGGAACTGGGAAAAGGCAGCCCAGCAGTCAAGCAAGGATAGACCCAGTCACGCATAACACTGGCATTATTTTTGTTGAAAGTGGCATAAGAACAACAGCATGCAGAAGTTTACTGGTCCTTCAGACAATTTAATTACAAGCTTGTCATAAATTTGTTTCTTTTAGCATGGAACGTGTGTCTGCCTGAGCAGTGGTGGTCAAGACTCAGGGCAAACTGCTGAGACTTTCCTAGTATGTTATCTTATGCCCCCCCTTTTAAGTTATTGTTTACATCCAGTGTTGGTTTTGCCCCTTTCAGCCTAGCTCACCCTCGACACTACTAGCTTCAAACATCACCTAATGTGAGATGTAGCAATAGAAGAGCAACAAGATCTCCTCACACCTGCTGTCTTTCAATAGCTGCCTCTGGGTCAGTAGCCTCTGGCTTGCTTTGCTGTTCTTGGGAAACTTGAATTTTAATTATTTGCTCCTGTCAAGAGCAGCATAAGGAACACTCTTCAGTCTTGGTACAGTGAGTCTGAACACATGTGTGCAAGTCCCCTGGAAGTCTCTGCTTGCTTTTAGCTTTGGCTGGAATAAAATCAGTTGTGATTTGTATTCTGCCTCTTGCGGACTTCCCTTGTTGATGCACAGAGGGGCATCCAGTGTTTACAATCTGCACGCAGCACACCCTCACTGGCGTGGTTGCTTCCCTCCAGCTTCTCTACCCATTGCTGCCCAGATGGGTACAGCCAGAACTGGTGTATATCCCCGCAGAGGTGCACTTGGGTGCAGCCGCATTCGTTCCAACTCGCAATGGTTGCTGCCTCCACCATGTGCTTTTGGTGTGTGCCCGGAGGCATGCACCGCTTCAGAACTTAATTTCTACTAATGTAGCTGCATCTTTTTGCAGATGAGATTTTCTGATTATTTCTCATATGTCTTGGATTCCCACCGTTTCCTCTCAGGTTGCTCAGAGACAGCTGAGGAGCAGCTTTTGCAGCTTCAGGTTTGACTCCTTTTCTCTTCAGCTGGCTCCTTGCAGGGCCCCCGGCACCTCTGCAATTAACCACCTCGAGGAAGAGCCCGTCCAGTGACGGCTGCTCCCTTGCCCCAGACTGTGCATTGCATATTCCAGTAGGGCTTCAAAAGAGCAGAAAGGACTTGAGGGAGAAATTTTGTGAGCGGTCCAGCAGTCACAGCAGGGGATTGAAGGGCATTTTCCGAAGTGCCTTCAATTAATGAGTGTCGCTGTGGCTGAAGACCTACTGGAGCCCAGGTACAGCTTTGCCAGCGCTGCAGGGAAGGCCCTGAAGAGTCATTTCAGCGAGTTCTTTGCTTTATGTTTGATTCCATCCATTTTCCTTTTGCTTCCGAAGGGACTCAGCTAGGACAGGAGTCGCAGTCTGAAAGGGAATTTATCACAGCAGAATACATTACTGAGTTAGAGCCCTTTCTCCCTGCTCAGCTACTGCTGGCTATTTGTGTAATCTGTTAAACAGTTTGGAAAGTTTTAAATGTCTGTGCCAGAACTCAACTATGAAGCATAAAAAGCAGCTAGTGCTGTCTTAAGCTGAGAAATCAATTTGATAGCCTACGATGTGGCTGCATTGCTGTGCTGTGGTCATCACATTGACTTGCAGAGCCCTTCTTTGCCACACCTGCACTCTGCAGCTAGGATTTAGCATTCCAAAGCCCAGTCAGCCTCCTACATTCTGCCTGTTTGGGGGATTTTTATTTATTAAATGAGACATCCAAAGAGATTTCCTCTGCATTTTTTTTTTTTTTTGCAAATGTGGAACTTCTTCCTTCCAATTTATACTGGCCAGCATCTCAAATTAAGTGTGGGGTTTTTTGTTTTTTTTTTTATTAAGCCTTGAGCCAGTGATGGGTTTGAAATCTGTCTTAAGGTCATAAAGCAAGAAGCTGAATTTTATAGCACTGGAGAAGGAAGAGATTCCCAGAATCTTATCTTACGCATGGGCCGATATATGCTTTCTACCGCATAGTGAGATATACTGTTTAAAACACTTGATAGGGATGTTTTTAATCAAATTAATTCCATTAAGAATAGTTTTCATATCTACGAGGGAAGGTGGATGCTTTTATTGTTGGAGCCTGAGGCTGGAAGGCTGAGAGGATGGGAATGTTAGTATGTTAAAGTAATTATTGCTGTGATTTTATAGACTAGTAGGTTGTGACCTTTCTCTGCTTCTCACTGGAAAGCTGGGCATTTCCCCCTCTGTGGTAATCTAAATCTCCTATTGTTGAATTCTTACGGTGAAAAGATCCCAAATGGCCGTCAGCTTTCCCGTAGAATTTTGCTATGGGCTTGAGCCACGTCCCTGTAAGGCTCGGGTGGGTTTTAATGTGACTTTAATTCTGCCATCATATGTCTGCTTTACAATATGACTGCTACTATAATTGCATATTTGCCTTCAAACAATAGCTTGCAGGGCTGTATAATTTCTTTCATGACATGGGTACGTGTGTCATGTTTGGTGGTGCTACTTACTGTGCTGTGTGCAAGATGATATATCCCTTGATATCTTTTATGCGGGGGAAAAATACAGTAACTATTCATACACACCAAATATGCCAAACTGAATACTAGAACATAGGATAATTGTGGAAATGTGGTAATTTTAAGACCATCTAAATCAGCTTTCTAGCCCACTGCATCATCCCCTGAAGTCAAAGAAATGATGCAGTACAGAGCTGCCATCTAAATTATTAAAACACGTTCCTTGGAGAAGAGATATGTTCATATATGAAGTGTAACCCAAAGATTTATTGGATTTTCTGATAGTGGGAACTGAGTAAATAGACAAGAATAGCAGGGCGGGGGGGGATTACAAGGGGCTGTATACCAATGATCGGGTGGTTAAAGAGAAACCCTTGTGATGAATAACATTTCTATTTAAGAAGTATGTATGAAACCTTTTAATGACAGTATTGAAATACTGTACTTCAGGTGTATAATACTCTTCCTGTAGGGGAACTTAACCAGTGCTAGTTCAAGGTGATTTTTTTTTTTTCTTTCCTGGCTGTGCCATTTCCCAGCCTTGAACTACTTGAACTGCTGCTTCAATTCCCAGTTATTTTCCCATCCATCTGTTGTCTACCCATTTGTCAGCGTTGATTTCCATGTATTCCCTTCCACTTTATGCAAGATCTTTAAGTGAAGGAGAAATCAAGATCTGATGTAGTCACTCTATCTTCTTTTCTGTCATCAGCAGCATTCAGGATTGTTTTCTTCTGTTTTTTCCAGCAGTCCTGCCCCCCCCCCCCAAAAACACATCACACTTGCTGTGTCTCAAACTCTTTTGCATCCATTCTGTTTCTTTTATTCAGTAAGCTATTGGTTTCCTCTGATGTCTAGCAAATCACATTGTTTTTCCTACCTACCTCACTAAATACTCCCCCACATAGTTGGGGGGGGGGGGGGTGTCCTGTTTTTTCTTTAATAACTAGCGTCGATAACCCCTTGTGCAGTTTCCACTTCTCTTCAACCAGGACTGTCTTCAGTCCAGTTCTGCTATCTCCTTATCACAGACTGGCACCTTCTTGAGTAATTCTCAAGCCACTGGCTTTTTTTGTCTCTGTTGTTTGACAATGCTGGTATCATCTTCCTTGTAGAAGCCACTTCTACCTAAGTGGGTAGAAACTACCATGTTAGTGTTGTGCTATCTCAGTTCATATGGGAAAGAAAACTGATCATACACAGCAAGTTGTAGTTATCTTTTAATTATACAAGACATTGCTTGAGAGAAAGCAAAGTAGGTCCTGACCACAGTGTCCCAGCAGAATGGTGACAGAGTAACGGACAGAGCAGAAGTCTGCAAACAACTATTGAGTCTTTTTAAACAGTAGTGGTGTTTTGTTCTGTAGAAAGCACGTGGCAGATACTACTGTGATACAGGGAACTAGTTGTATTAGTAGACCATGGTAACAAGTACCCTGCAGCATCATGCTAACATTTTCCAGTTACACGCTCTGATTCAGGAGAAGCAGTGCAATGGATTTTAAAATATTATTTCTCTGTACTTAACTTCAAAAAAAAATACATGCTAGGCAGTTCTTCATGCAAATGCATGGTTGACAAGTACTTAGAAGTAGCGTTCAAAATAGATGTGCAACTGTGACATCTTACTAATAGGCTTCACCCGTATTTTGGTATAAAGATGTGTGTGTGAAACTTTGTCAAGGGGAGAAGTACATCAAAAGGGTTAAAAATCCGTAGGAGAGATTAAGGATCAAATGGCTCCACAGAGGAAGAGGGAACTCAAGATTGAATAATGCTGTGAGCTTTCTTGGAACAGAGCACTGTCAGCTGCTGTTATAATCCCATCACTCTCAACAGGCACACAGCGAGTCTGGGACAATTGTGTCTCCGAGTTCAGTACTAAATGAGCTACTTCTGAAGCTGGCATGCAGGGTTATGTCATCCTCTTGATGAAGTGGCCTGTAGCGTGCATCCTTACACATCTGTAACCACTTAAGAATGCCCCTAAAGTTTTCCGAACTGTTACAAACCACAGGATGAACAAGGGTAGAGGGAAGGATAGGGGAGAGGGAACACTGTGGATTTTATAATGAATAAGCTTCCAGTCCAGAAGACAGTAAATAACTTTGGAGGAGAGACTTCTGCTCTGACTAAGCGCTTTGCTTTTTTTGCAGGGGGCGGGTGGGGAGTTAATCTCTTCAATATCATGTCACTGGATCTCCTTTTGCATGGCTTGTACCGAGCAGACATCTGGATTTATACCTCTTAGAGAGAGCATGCAAAGTCAGCACAATAGCAGTAGATGCAGAATATAATGTTCATACAGTTGTTGGTCTTCTCACTGTTGCACTGGCTAAGCTGAGTGATGTAGGTAGTGACAGAAGGAGGTGAGTCTCAACACCTGAAGGATTTACGCTTTCTTTTTGAAAAATCACTTCTCCCCACTTGATCTTTCCCTTCTCCACCCCTCATCCTCCCTTTGTCCATCTCAATGACTATCTGCATTTTTTGGTGCCTGCATTCCTTTGCTCAGAAGAGATCGGGAAACAGGTTGCCATTTCCATCACCCTTGAATTACGGTAGCTGGTCTAAGAAGTATAAGACAGAGGCCAGCCCATTATTCAAGCTTGCAGGCCCCGCTTGAGCTTCCGTGGGGGCTGTGGTCCACCTTTTAGTGCAGTAAAGTGTAATGTGGGAAGCACTAGTGCAGAGTAAAGAATTTAAGAACGAGGTCATACTTTTAGGCAGGTCCTAATATTTTACTGAAACTACCTGTATGTATGTTGTAGATCAGACTCTAACACTGATGAGATCAGTATCGGTTTTCCAAGAAGAGTCAATAACAGGTTGTTTTCTTGATGCTGAATCCTTTAATTCCAGTGTGGCACTAAGGTTCTGCACTGGGAACTGCTAGCAAGTTGAGAGGCCTTCAACAGAGCTGTGAAAGGGAGTCTGTCACTCACACCATTCTCCTCTTCTGTAAAACCATAATCCGTGTCTCCATCTGAGGTGCCAGCCTCCTGAAGTGTTTCTTGCTCTGGCGAAGAGTCCCCTTCCCTTTCCAGTACAGGTAGAAAAGCAACTTGCTGGTCTGACTGGAGCCATCCTGGGTCTCCACATGTGTGGGCTGAACTCTGCCAGCACCCTGTGTGCAAAATTTCTCTCCTTCTGACTTGCCATCAGTCAAGAGCAAGGGTGGAGTCTAGCACCCAGCTGCCATTGTCCACTCCAAATGACTTCCCACACCTATTTTTTTTTTAAATAGTAGAATGGAAGGGATTCATTTTAAAAGGAGATTCAGGGCATTATTCCCTGAGGAAGAACAGGGTTTTAATTCAGACTTGCAAATGCATCTTAGAGTTAACAAGCATTTTTGTATGCCCTTGTGTCTATTGCAGAAAGCTGTGTTCTTTGTATGCTAATTAACTCCTTCCTTGATTACTCCAAACTCCTCTGTTTCGACATCCCTAATTCCCAAATCATACTTTCAATCTTTCCAAGCTTCGGCAACTAAAATTCTTTCTAGCCCATTAATCAGACCCTGCATCATTTCAAATTCCTCCTCATGCGCTGCTTCTAGTGATGCCAATTCTTGCCAATTTATTACAAGCAATGTGAGCCTGGCCTTCGCTCAGGAGGCCATAGTAACAGGAGAAAATTTGCAGCATACCCCTTCTGCTTTCATATGCTTTGGAAAAAGAGTAAATCTTCACCTGATGTACTATGGCATGAAGGAAATTGCTCTGTTCTTCAGGCAAGGATTCCATATCTTCACAGTTGTTAGTGATGAACATTGAATATATGTACCTCTCTCAACCTTTTGTACTATTTGGTGTTACTTTGGGCAGATAACCCATTTAACATATAAGACAATTAAGCTATTAAGGGTGGTTTCAAGCCATGCTAGGAATAAAACCTATCTGTATAGACAGAGAAAAAATGTTGTTCTTTGCCATATTGCTTAATGAAGAAACAGCCTATATTGTGAGCTTAGTTAACCCACACTGGTGTCATAATGCTTTGCATTCACCCAACACACAAGATGGTTAAGAATTACTGCTCTTGTCTCTGTGCTAGTATAGAAGCCCACTTTTGCCTCTCTAATATCCCACATCAAGTGCTACTGTGTTTCATTTCAGTCCCTGGTCATGTTAGTACAGAATACTCTGTTGGTGCACCCTGAGTTGCGAGATGTGAGGCTAAGCAACTGGAACAGTGGAGGAAGGTACTTCAAGCTTACTGGCATCTTGACTTGGCAACATAGGTGAAACTTTCCCATCTGCTCCCACCTTCTACGGCAGGCCTGTTAGCATGCTAGATCCTGTTTCCAGTTTCTTTTTCTTAAGCTTCCTTTTGTGTTGCAGAAGGCTGACAGCTCTTCGAAGTGTAGGATGTTTGGTGTTAACCTTCTGCCACTTTGGAGTCCTGGCTTTAGTTAGGTCTTCTCTTAAGGAGTTCTGCAGCAGTGCACAGCATGTTGCTATATGTGATAAATTTTGTCACTGTTTTTGTGCTTCTCTAGGAGAGAGTCCAAAATGAGAACACAGACTTTACTTATATTTTATTTGTCTTTGAACTGACTCATGATTTTATAACTGATCTTTAAGTATTGCTACCCTTTTATTCCTTGCTGCTTATCACTAAGGTCATAAGTATTTTATATTTAGTTTTATAGCTTGTGAAGCTGAATAGTCAGTCCATCCTAGTGCTCTCTAACCTTTCTGGGGCTTAATTTGGTATTAAGCATAATTTTGTAAGAAGGAAAAGAACATGTTGTGCAGAACGTATGTCATAGACAGAATCTACCACTCCTTTCTTTTAAGATGGTTTTAATAAACAGTTGAACATTTGGTGGCCCCTGCCTGGCTGAAGAAGTTGTGGTGGTTGTACGTGCTCATCTATAGAAGATGACTTCCTGTGTTGTTTTGTGGAAGCTTGTATTTCCCAAATGCTGCACTAAAAATTTGTTGGATAGGGAAGCATCAAAGCAGACTTGTGATGCTCCATTCCTGCGGTGTTCATGGGAAATGAGACTTTGTGAATACTCCAGAAATGTCTAATTACGCTACTGATTTCTTTCTTTAATACCACCCGAGATATTTCCAACTTTCCAACTGAAACACATTTTAATAAAATCCAGCTATGAATGTGGATTTCTACTTTTGTCTGTGTTCCTAAAGTGTGTTGCAATTTCAGTTTATGCAGGCATCAGGTAAGCTCCTCTTTTGTTTAGTCATTATAGTTTTGTCTTGTTCTCAGATAATATTGCATGTTCTTCAATCTGTGGCCTCTTCTGATTGGTTAGGGTTTGGGGTTTTTTTTCCCCCCTTGGTCTCTTTTCACCATCAGATGCTCAGTGTGAATTTGCACAAGGCAGTTGAAAGTCTGACTGAAATGATGTTGAATCACGGACAATTTTAATTCAGAAAGAAGCACCTTTGAGTGTCAATAATCAACAGCCAGCTCGTGTGAAGTCAAACCAAGGTGAGATCTGACCATTTATTTGCAGGAAGAAAAGGCTAGTGCATGTTCTCACCATGTCGCCAATTCTTAAATGTTTTAAAGACAAATAATCTGCGCTGCAAAGATTTTATTTTCAAACGGATATTTTGGGACTCAGAGGAAACTCTGGTAGCCAAGGTTTATGGTGTTTTGAAATAGTCATGTCCTGAAGCAATTTCTTTATGGAACGGGCTTCCTCTTCCTGTTTTTCAAATGAGATTTTTAAACATTTTTCTTGAATTTATTTTGGAGAACATTATACCTCATCTCGAGTGAGCAGGTAATAATGCTGAGAGAATGGAAGAAGCCTTTCTCTAAGCCCAAATCATCATTTTGCAAAGACCAGCAGAAGCTCCCAGCATCACTGGTTTTGTAAAGGCACCAAGAAGGAGAAAACACTGAGGCCAGCTGTTGGCCCAAGGTAGGAAGGCAGTAGACTGTTTGCATACAAATGTTAGTGGAGCTATTACTTTGGTTGAACAGGAGCTTTAGCAGAGCCCAAATGAGAGCCAGCCATCTGCTGCAATATCACTTCCACTGTGGTCAAACCCCTGGTTTGTACCTGGGTCACTCTCCTGTGGGTTATTTGTGCAACACGTGAATCTACCATGCAGCTTTTCCCTTCTCGGGATACGTAAAGGGGCACTTAAAATATCTCTTCTTTATCTGTCTACCTTCTTCGTTTGGTGAAATTTGAGTGAACTTAAACTAGTACTGAGACAGGATCTTCTGCCAAACTTCTTTGAATTTGGCCAATGTATTCCAAAGTTTAGGAAGAGTCAGACAGAATAAGGCATGATAACCTAATCCTTATTCTTAACACAGAGGCTAAAAAGACACTTCTGTTACTTGTTTAGCACAAAATTCTGCACTTATGGTTTGGAGCTATGATGATAGAGTAGTTCAAGAGTTGCATTCTTATACCAGCACGGTATGATGTACGGTGAGGGGTCTGCCAGAAGAACAGGACTGCATCCCTGCAAATGAATGATCTTTCATTCCCTACTAGGATATGCTGCTGACCTCGGCATGCCTTGTTACTGTTTTCATCATCTTCTTAGACCAGGGTTTGCAAAAGAAATAAATACCTGACTTAGCACATCCCAGATACTTTTATTGATACTTTTGATGGGTTCAGAAGCACAATTGCATTAAGTGTATGTGCCTTGAGGGATTCTTGGCCTCTTGTGTCCTGGTACTCCTGTCAATCTTCATATTGTTTAGAGATAAAATATATTGGTGAGAAGTCAGGCCAAGCTAACAGCCCTCCAAAGAGGGAAGTCGTTATCTGAGCACGAGCTCACCCTCTAGCATGGACTCTGGATCAGGCTGAATGTATTGCAGTCCAGACTCCTGGGAGGTGCCTGAAATCTTTGAGTTCCAGCATGATCCGGAGGAGAAGCGTAGACAGGTCAGTAGCCTGTAGTGCAGAAGGAGAGCAAGCAGGTCATCAAATTTAACAAACCTCCATGAATTGCTGAGCCTGTTCTTCCTGTACAGCTTAGACACAGCCATTACCTCTATATGGGAGAGGTGCTCTTGAAGGTCACAGGGCATCTTTAAGAGTGATACTGTATTTTCACAGTTTGACAGAGTAATTCTACCTGTTCCCTTCCATATATTTTATTTAGTTCAGTTGCTCCTCATGTGGAGGTGTTCACTCTTCTATATCGCAGAGAAGGAGTGGTGTAGCAGAATTTAGTTACCGAATCTGCTAATAGTGCCCCAAGTTGCAGAAGCACTTCTTTCTCAATAGTTGTAACAGCGGTACAGTACAAGAAGGAGCATGTAATACTTGCAGCCAGATCTCTGGAGCACTTGTACAATCACAGTAAGTAGGACCTTACTCCAGTAGCAACAGGATCAGTTTGCTTGAGGAAAATGCCTTCTGCACCACTCTGCACAGAGCGGTGTGTCTTTTTGTTAATTACTAGTATTTATCTTAATCTTGAATTCTATCTTGCCATTTGATTTTCTATGTAAGTTTTTCATTGACAATTGTTAGATGTAGTGATTTAATGGCACTGTTTCTTCAAGAGGCTTTGCTCTAGCTGCAGCTGTCTTTTTTGAGCTATATTTAACTATAAGATAGTCTACATCAATTTTGAAGGTCTTTTTTTGGGAAGAGCACCTTATGCTTAGTTTTATCATTATTTGTAAAACCTGGGAATACTTTCAAATGTACTTTAAAAGTGATAACGTTTCTGCTTCAAGAATTGAAAATCTCAGGGCCTTATTTCTGCCTGATACTTCTGTAGGCAAGATATAATTAAAGTCACTAAAGATTCTTGTTTAAAAAAAAAAAATCCTCTTTATAAATGCAAAGAACTGAGAATGAAGGGATTTAACTGGCTTATTGTGAAAGGATACGGACCTATTGAGTGCAAAGTTGGTAACCCTTTCAGCTCTGTACTCTATGCTTTATGTAACTTCCTAGAGATTCCGTATCATTTAGCTGACATCTTGCCCTGGAAGAGGAGGGGAATAGAACAAGATCGGAGGTGGGGTGAGGAAAGCAAGCAGTAACCACGTGTCTCTGCCATCACAAGCAGGCTTCTGCATAGAAAGTTTCCTGAACCTTCCCTCGGGGGTGGCTTTAAATAAAAGGTGGGTGGGGTTTGGGGGATTTTTTTGGTTTTGTTTTTGTTGGGTTTTTTGGTTGGGTTGGTTTGGTTTTTTTTTTTCCCTGGGAAATTAACTATCAAGTCTAGTACATTTGGTTTACAGGGAACTTTGATACAGGGAATCCTCTTCCAAATAGTTTGCACATTGTGTAGTGTTGATTGTGGTTCGTAACAAGCCTTCAGTTATTCACAAGGCTCTTCAATTGATGTCCTCTCTAATTGCATGTCCCCCATCAGCATAAGGCCCTGGATGTGGACCATATAGCTTTTCTCTTTCTTTTCCTGGGCTACTGTATTTAGAGTCAGAGCTGATAAAAGACAGCGTAGTCCCGTGCCTGATGGACTTGATCCCGCAGGCTGCCTAGGACTGAGGAATTCCAACCCTTCGTGCAGGGCTGAGCCGTTCCTCAGTGGTGGATGAGTGCACCCATCGTCTGGGGCTGGTTTGTGCTGCTGCGGCCCCGGGATTTGTGTGGTTAGGGTGTGATACTGCCTCACCTCGGTTTACTGACATTGTCACTGTTAACCCTGATGTTCTGCTCCGGAGAGACATGGAGATGGTGGTGACATCCAGTTAGTTGACATATTGACAATGCATACAGTTGTGTAGGCCTTCTGCAGCAGGGCTAATTGTGTTCATGTACACACTTAAACTAAGCAGGAGAAATATCTCTATTGTAAGAGAACCTATCCAAAATTTTGGGAGGCTTATTTACTGTAGTGGTGTTAGTTTGCAAATCTATTTATATTGTGGTTTTCATAGCAAAGAGAAAAATATCTTCTACCTGTTTTACTGGATACTTGTTCTTGGAGCATCTGTCATCGTTTTTGGCTAGAGTTAACGGGTAAAACCTCAGGAAAAATAGGAAAGAGTTAACAGGTAAAACCTCAGGAAACAGCTACTTCAACATTTCCAGAAGTAAAAGAAATGATTATTTGGATGCCAAAGAAAATAACTTCTTATTCCTATGAAAAATAAGGGGTTTTAATAGAAATAATTGAGTCCCATGACAAATCTGAATTATTCAATCAGGTTTGCTTAATTTGATCTTTAAAACCATTTCCTTTCCTACTTGCCAACTGTCAGATACAGAAATGCTTATGATTTTAAAGGAAAAATGAGTAAGACCCTAACTTGGGACAAATGGAGCAAGAAGGGCTGGAGAACTCAATTTAACACTGTAATGTTTGTGTGTTTGCAATTCCCTTGAATAGCTTATTTGTATTTTTTGCTATTGTCTGTCAGAAGAAAAAAATGTTGTAAACAGGAAATCAGGAATCTTGAGAAATAAGCACATATTCTGTGCTCTGATTTCTGGCTTTCCAGATGTGTCATTATAGTGTTCTATTTTTTCATGTTATGAAGAAAATACTGTGAAAAATGAAACTGTGTGAATTAGTGACACTTTAACAAATGATAAGGTTTCATAAAGGAGCTTACTGGTTAAACCACAGAGTCAGGGTCTGAGGAGTAAAAATAGCCTGTTGGCTTGAAAAATGTCTCAAAACAGGTTACATACAGTGTCTGCAAATCATAATTTCTCTAGCTGGAAATAGGTTACTAGTGGAATACTCCAGGGGACTGATTTTTTTAATAATACCTACATTAATAATTTGAATGAGAATATCAGATGTAAGATCATAGTAAATGTTAGTTGATGATACCGAAGTCAGAAGAAGGGAATAGCAAACACTTAAGAATTTATGCAACCCTATTTAGAGGGATTTGGGATCTTTTAAGTGTCTGAGTCATTCAGTGGAAAATGCACTTTAATGCAGACAGATGTAAAACAATGAGTCTAGTGGCAACCACAAAAAAGAGTATATATTAAACAGAACAGTCATGAAGTTCACTGACCAGACATGAAACTGAGGTTTACCTTACAACTATGTAGCTGGAGGTATAAGCCCAGTATAGCTGTGCAGGAAAAACTAAGAGAGGGGATTAATACTAAGAATGAGAGAGGAAGAGGAAAATGCAGTACAGATCCGAAGAGGAGTATCATGATTGTACAATGCATTGCTGGATCCCAGAAAAGGGATCTGGCTGTGATGAGACTGGCTGTGGGATTCCATGGGACGGATTTCATTCAGATGATACCAATGAAACTAAAAAAACTCAGGTTACAGAGCTCTCAGGATTTGTCTCCAGGGCTTTGTTTCAGTAGGGGTTTCAGCATGGTAGGGCTGAAGGAACAACTGGAGGCAAAAATCATCCATTTTTGTTAACGAGGGGGTAGAGCTCTAGGCAGTTGGGCTTGGGGGGTTTTTTTGTGGGTTGGTGGTGGGTTTTTTTTTTCCTCTCTCCCCTGTTTTTTTTTTGAACCTTTGACTGAGCAATTCTGAACCATGAAAACAATTCCAGGAGACTTCTAAAAATTAAAGGCTGAAGTGTCTGGATACGAATGGATGTTTCCTCAAGGTCATAGGCTAACTGAAATACAGTGAATCTAGAAGAATGCTTAGAACAGCAATGGAAGCAGCAGAAATACCCAAAGTTACCAAAGCTCAACAGTAGGGACTAAAAGAGATGATTCATACTCAAGTGTGTTGTGGGACAAGCATGAGGGTTCAAAGAGCTGCTCTTCACTGTTATCTTTTTTAGCGTGATTTCCAACTACAACACTTTGCCCTAAAGAACTGGAAGTTCAGATAGCATCAGAAGCATCAAGGAACAAGAGCTGAAAGTGTGAAGCAAATACATAATTGGACAAATCTGTAAGAAGGAACCTAGTCCGACATAGTTTTAATATGGTGAACCTAAGATGGAAGACTGTTTTTTGGGCATCTAAAATGTGTTTATTAGTACTGAATGAGTATTTAAGATACTACTTCAGTGGTCTGTGACAGGGAAGGAAGACACAGTTGGCTGAGCCATCTTAGAAATAGAGCCATCTGTTTTCAGATGTGCCCAAAGCAGGCAGTATCTGTTTGGATGGTAGGTGACCAATATATACTGCAGTAGCTGACAGAAAAGGGGGTTGATTCATTCCCCCTTTGCTCTGAGATGACCTACCTGCCCCAGAACTGAGGCAAGTGTAGTGGTTCCTGAGAGGACTCTCCAAGAGGGAGAGGGATTTTTGTGTCGGGACTGTCTCTTTTGCTACAGGTAAATCATCTTGAGGTAGAGAGTAAAGCCAAGCTCTGGAGCAGAACTCAATATTGTCTGTGGCTTGCACATACCTGTGTCTTGATGCATCCAAATTAGGATCATTTTATCCTCAACCCTGTTGCGGTAAATATTACTGTTACATCTGCCTGGCTGTGTTTTACTCCATATTAGTCCATTAGTCTCAGCTTCCCCTGTTGCTTCTTTCTTCCTCACTCTATTACATGTTCTTATTATTCTGGGACTCCAATTTCTTACTCCACCTGGAAGCGTAGGTTATTCGTGAGCTTGGGAAAGTAGGGCTGCTAACCCATAGTGTCCCACGACAGAGTGTGTCTCAGGATATAAACCCCAGGCCAGAACATTGGTAGACGGTGGCATTGTATGCTGCTGAGAATCATAGCTCATAGGAAGAGCAGTGGAAGGAAATTTGGCCAACCAAAATCTCCAAGGTAGTTGTGAGAGGTAGGGAATGGGATTTCATCCACACAGCTAAATTAAAAGTTGTGGTTTGGTTAAAGAAGCATCTACAAGCCAGTATTGAGCTTTGGCTGAAGTGGGGCTGATGATCTGTTGCAATTATACCAATGTTTATATAGGCATAAAAGTGTTTAGAGGCAAGTGTTTCCTGTCTGGTTACAGATTTGTTTAATCTCTGCAGTATGAAGTTTAGAGAGAGAATTAGATGTATCAAAGAAACTTAAGCAAGAAATAGTACCTGCCTTTGGTGGATGGAAGAGGTTGGTTACAGAGCCTGGCAAGTCTCTGGGTCAACCTGAGTGAGCACAGGAGAGAGCAGAGGCTGCGGGGAAGAATGTCCATGGAAAAGAGCACTTTCTGATGACACTGGGCTTTGTCCAGTGCTGTGCATCTGTAAAAATGAAGCTGTCTTTTCTCTTTTTTTAAATAGAAGTCGTTCTTATGATTTTCCCACCAGAACTAGAATTCATCACAGTTATATGGTGGGTAGACACTAGTCTGATTTATGAACACAATTCAATCGCGGGTACAAACTTTGCAGATGCAGAATGCATCTGTAAATAAGTTTTTCCTCTCATTGTTTCCTCTTTGTGTTCCACATTTGGTCTTGATTGCATATCCAGTGAAATCAGTGGGAAACCTGCCATTGACTCTGATGGGAGCTCAGACCCCTGGGTCTTTGTGCTTCTGGTTATTTCCACTCTTTTATTTAGCTAATAAGAATTACACAAATGCTTCTCTTAGAAAAATATTCTTTCTGGCAGTAATAAGATATATTTCCCCTGAGAGCTATTTTTGCTATATTGCTATTGCTTTTTGATCCTTAACAGCCAAATCCTGGTTGAGCCCCTCATGAAACTAGTCTACAGGCTCATAGGCTATATAGTCAATCAGAGAGTAAGGGAATCACAGCATGGCCCAAAGACTGTCTTACAGCTCATAGGCTATATAGGCAATCAGAGAGTAAGGGAAGCATGGCCCGAAGACTGTCTTAAAGCTTTTACTAAAGCAGGGTGTGGGGTGGGATGTGGATTACTAAAATGCATGTTTTTAAAATGGACGTACAGATGTGTTACACTAAATAAGTACATTTTACAGATTATTTAATCCTATGCACAGTTAATGGCATGAAAATGAACAGAAGCCATACAGATTTCTACTTTACTGAGCAGAGTATTCTGGACCCTTGTATCATGTAACTTTACACCTAGAGATGGGAGCAGGGTAGCAGCAAAAGCTGTTCATATCAGGTTGTAGATAAGGGTGTCACTGGAGCCTTTTGCCCCTTTAGGTGTCTTGTAACAGCCATTCACGACAGCTGTTCCATTTTAAGGATGAGTGCACACAACAAATTCCAGACATCCCATGGCTGGTGCAGTTGCTGAATGGTGAGTTTAGGCTTCATTTGGTACAGGCCTCAAGAGGGCTGAGACAGAGCTGTCAGGGCTTATTGTTCAGCCTACAAGATCTAAATAAAGAAAACATTTCAAATTCCAGTTGACACGGTTGTTTTACCAGTGAGAAATAAACATAGAGAGTATAGGTTTTTAAACTAGTCCTGTCCTTGTTGCATTTGTTTTATGTTTTAATTGTGTACAATATGCAGATCTTGGTTTAGTATCTTTATAGCCTCTGATGGTTAAATAAAGGAATTAGAAAAGCAGATTTACCCAGTGACCAGAAGTAATAGAATACTCATTGTTGAGGATAAATAGACCTGTATGCTTTTCTTCATAAACTGTCTTCAATCTCTCAATTCCATTCGAGAGCTCTAAGTGTAACTAATGCTGCTTTTTTGAAGTATGCTCTTAATAAGTCAGCTTTTGCTCATATTAGTAGTTTATATGTTTATTACTACAAATAACTGCTAGTAGAATGTTGGCTTTTCATCATTATTTAAAATAACTTTGGGCAGAAACAAAGGAACAACTACACAGTTTAGATTAAAAAATAACTCCAAAGAATCGAAGGACAGCCTCAGCCTTAAGATTTATTAGAGAATTGGACTGGCAGCTACTAGTGCTTTTTCCTGTAACTTCTTACTCTTTGTTAAGCAGCTGTATTTATTCTTTCAGAAGGTCTTGTATAGATGATTCCTCCACAGCTGTGGGGGCTTTTTTAAAATAGGATTTTTTTTTTTCTTTAATGACTAACAAAAAAGCCTTCTAAATGTTCCCCAAGAAAACAAAAAGCTGCAGAAGGAATGTCTGGAATGAGTGTCACACATGCTGGTGGAGAAGCAGAGGTAAACACTACCAGTAGTATTGCATATTGCAGCAAAGCAACACATTCATTTGTGACAGGAGGATTAATTTTAAGAAAAAATGTAGTAGTTGGATGAATTTCCCCATCTTCTTGCACAGCAGAACTGGTCATAAGACTGCATCTGTGACTTTGTCCGTGATGGTTCATCTGTGGATGGATTTCAGTGTTTTCCAGGGAGTTGCACCCCTGTCTCAATCCTTCTGCAACCATAAATCTTCACGATGCATGCAGCTACTTAGAAATGAGTCCAAAATGTGTTGCTGTCTGACCAAATGGTAGTGTAGCTTTCCCAAGAGAAAGAACACATTGTTTTTGCAGTTTTAAATAGACCTGAAAGTGTAGTTGTAGTTAGCTTGGCTATTGAATTACTTTCTCAAGCGTGTTAGGAAATATACTTACTTGATGGTAGGGAATACAGCGGGAATGTGTAGTCACTGGAGCTAGACAGAACCATTTCCAAATGTCAGTACCAAAGAGTACTTTAATGCAAACAGTTGTAATCATTTTATATAGGAATTATTCTCTATACAGTACTAAGGGAAACTGGACATGGTGTATCAGTACAGGAAGGTACTTGTGTGCATGCATAAGACTGCAAAGGTACAAAGAAATAGTATATGTTAAGGTTAACTGCACATACATATAATGGTGTCAACTATTATATCTGAAGCTCTCCCAAGAGATAATAAGCAAACATGCTGTAGACGAATGGTCTAACTTTTTTCCTCTGCTCCCCTGTGAGGCAGTCTAGGGTTATAAATGTTTTGATGATTTATTTCCTTCTCCCTCTTTCTTCTCCTGCTGTTCTTTATGTTCTCTCATCCTACTCGCATCATCGTTTTATTCCTCACCCCTTCTTCCCCATATTGAGTTAAGAAAGAAACTTGAGTCTAAAGTAAGAGTTCATTTTGTTCTGAAAACAAGTAGATCTTGATTTATTTTCACGCACCCCATCCGACACCCATTTCAGCTTTTGTTTCATGATGCTAGTTTTTTTTCACTTTGAAGAGCCTTGTTCCAGCTATAGGTGGTTTGTTTTAGGAACAACCCAAGGCAAGTAAGTAGCATGCTCTGATCATCAGGTATCAGTGATCTAGGGAGAATGTGCATAGAAATCATCACCTATATCATCATTGTTCCTTGACCTAATTAACTCAGGCATGCTCCTGTATAATAATATAGAATAGTTTTTCCTTGGATGATTCCCTGGGTGGTAGTGGACTTGTGCAGTTACTGAGATGAGACACTAGAGTTCCTTTTCCAAGGTTTCGGTCTTCCCCACTGTATTGCAGCAAGTCCTGCAAACTGTAGGTTGTGGCTGGTCTTTCTTTCAGAATTTCTTAACATGTCCTGTTCCATACTGTGTGCTGCCTCTTGGAGGGAGGAAAATACATCCCCTTGTGGCATTAGTATTTCTGTACAGAGATAATGTTCCCAAGGTAGGATGTTGCTTTCCCTGTGAGCTGTCTTAGGCAGAACTGGAGAAGTCTTGGGGCCATAGCTCTATTGATCTGTGATACAGAGATTCTCTGACACTTAATGATGCTGAGGAGGATAGGTATCCTATCCCCTCCTCCCTGCTTTGTAATGTTTTAGGGCTGAGGAATAGGGAAGGAAAAAGATAAAAAGATCATGTACTTAAGTGTCGTCAGGTCAGTAATAGTGACCAGACATGTGACTGCAGCATGTTTGGTGATCTTGAGAATTGGGAACAATTCATGTTTGCAATTGTGCAGTTCAACTGAGTCAGATCTCTGAGAATGAATAGTGATGGCTGAGTCCTCGACTTGTTTGTCAGTCTCTGTTCTGTAGTCACCATCGAGGAAGTCATAAGTTAGTGTCTCTACAACTAGGATCTTGTTTGTGATGTGCTAAGCAAGAGGGTAAAAGGAATTATACACTTGTCTCACGGTTCACCAGTCCACAGACCACAAAAGGCAAAACACTGATCTAGCAAATGACTTGCATGTAGGGCTTCAAACTGACTTTGGCCTTTCATTTCCAAATAAGGTGGACATGCCAAGTAGATCCTGCTGTTTTTAGCTTGTGTGGAACTGAGGTCGTCATTCCAGCTCAGCACTCTGCCTTGTGAAAGATGTGCATGCATCAGTTGCATATAGAGTTATAAAGTATGCTGGCACCATCTCTAGAGTCTTTGATTAACAGCTTTCAGTAGAACATCAGCTTGTTGATGATGAGCTCAGTTCTAATATTGAGCCTCATGAGTCTGAGAAAAAGTTTAGTGGCTGGGCTGAGCATGCTACAATGCCTAATGATTTTTTTAAATTTTTTTTCTGGGGCCAAGTTGGCCTTCCTGATGTTTCATCCTCTCATTAGTAGGAGGTTGAAGAGAACTGGTGGTTGGGAGGTTGTATTTGAATGCAATATAGTGAAACGTGAAGTATCCAGGGAACGATGTAATTGCTTAACCTCTGTGATGACTTACCAGCTGCATCTTCTCCCAGACCTTGTAGAGAGATCAATTTTTGCAATACTCAATTAGAACTGAAAAAAATCAGCTGGCATTACCCTCTGTCTTCTCCCCTATTGTTTTCCTTCTCCTTTGCTGTTGTAGGGTTACCCCTAGCCCAAAGCAGGGTAGCTTTCCAAAAATGAAAATCTTGCATTCTACATGGAGGTGAATAGCTTGCCTGTGATACATCAGGTCATTGTCAAGCCAAAGTACGTGTTTTCCTTACTCTTTACCCTGTGCCCTGCAATGTCTGTAACTTTAGTTGTTCTTTCCACACTGAAAGAGGAGGAACTTTTTTCATTTTATTCTTTTTTTGCTGAAGCAGTGGGAGGTGATTTGCTTCTCTGTCAACAGTGATGGTTCTAACTCTTAACAGCCTTGGAACACAAGAGGTGGATATAATAAGGTAGGTAGTGTTACTTGTGTGTTAGAGGTTGAGCCTACAGTTGTGTACAAGAGCTCTCTTACTGGGATGCATCCCAGGAAACAAAGTACCAGTGGTACTCCTGCAGAATTTGGTGTGGGTTGAGTGTGGGGTTATTTACACAAAGTTTGTAGGACTGGGGTTCCTACTGTTGTTAAAGCTGGTGCCAGTACACTTTGTTACCTTTGAGAAGTGGATGTTCATATTTCCACTGTAAAGGCAGCATTAAAAGGATGATCTTAAACACTGATATCCCCAAATATTATACATTAGCATTAAATGAGCTTATAATAATAATGGGAAAACCTTTAGGAATCGCAACCTTTAGAATTATTTGAACCGTCTGCTTTCTGTCAATTTTTGCCTTTTAGAAAGTGCTAATTCTTGTTAAATCCGCATGAGAGACTTGTTTAATGAGCAGATTAAATGGGTGATTATATGTCTTTTAAAAATGTTTTTTGTGGATGGGCTTCATGATGCCACTCTCTCATTTGGCACAGCAACATAGCGCAGTCTTTTTAATTACCCCTGCAGGGTCACTGGGACCCAAGCTGTTTGCTTTATTAAATCCTGATGGCGCCTTTGGAGCAGCTCCTTCTAAACTCTGCTGTCACAATTGTATCTAAATTAGCATCTGAGTGACCCTCTTTTCAGGCTTTCCAAACCCCAGCTGACAGGGATTGCCAAAAGATGCTAATTGCTTGGGCTGGGCTAGTAGCAAGGGCTTGCCAAGATAACAAAAGGACTAATGTTTCTTTCAATATGCATCCAGATTCACATAAGTACCTCTTTTAATTACCAAGAATTATTGTAATGCCCAGTCAATGGAATAATTGACCCTCAACAGGGAGAGCTTATTATGAAATAAATAATGGCGTCAGCCGTGTCAGAGTAGCAGGTACCGAGGTGATTTGCTGGACTGAAAAGAGCTTTTCTCAGCAAGGGCTCTGGGATAGACCAAGGCATCCCAGTAGGAGTCCGGCAGAGGGGACTAATTTGAGTTTAACTGAGAGGAAATGCACTGAAAGCTTTTAGACTTACCCTTATGATGACAAAGGAAGAAATAAAAGGGATTGGATTGGTAGTTTGGCAGCTTACATCGAGGGAATCTCTCATTGATGAGGCAGACAGTCAAGTGTTTTGCAGCTATTTCTAGTCTATGGGATTTTTAAGAGCATGTTTTCATCAGGGATGCTGGGGGATAATGAGAGAGGAGTTTTACTGTCTTATCCTAATTTATATCTCTGTCTCAGCACTGCATATATTCAGTGTGCTTGCACAAGAATAAAATGACAATATTAGAAACAAGCAGTTGATACACGTAAAATACCCAGGTTTGTGTTTTGGGTTTTTTTATGGGAAGAAACAAATCCAACATGGTTTTGCCTGCTCTCCTGTTCTTATACCCACCTCCCATTTCAACTCCTAAATCCCAGGAGATGCTGCAGACTGGAGGGGTTAGATCTGTTCTCAACAACACTGAAGTAAAACCAGGGTTCATTTATTTTGTTGGTATGCCCAGAATAACTCAGAAATCAAGATCCGGCCTTCTATTCTGAAGTCTCCATGTTCATAAAGAAAATACAGTCTACAGTAGAGCAGTTATCCCGGTGTTCAAAGTAGGCTCTGGGGATAATCTAGCAACTGTTGGCAAATATATATGGAAAACACATACAGACATGGAAAATCCCTTGCCCTCCCCCTTGCAAACATGGAAAGAGGTTGTGCACACAGCATGCTCCTGGGGGAAATGTTTGTAGTCTCATTTATGACAGGGCTCTTGTCCTTTTAGGTCAGGCTATTGCAAGTTTGGCTTGAGATATGTTGGCAGAGCTACTTGGGGAAATCTGCATAGTGCCTGCCAAAACAAGTTTTGGACCAAACCATGCTTTTTAGTGCCTTGCTTTTATGATTAAGGTCACTCCTGCAAAGCATGCTTAAAGCAAGAAAATAAATATTGACTTGGCTAGGTGATATATGAATAGCACTTTTTGTTGTGTTTATAAGGTCACGAGAAAGATGTGTTGGAATTGCCTCCTTGTGCTGAATTTCATTTCAGTTTATCCATTGTTCTGTCTTTTGGGAATATTTTGTTGTGATGTACGGTACATCAGTATTCTGAAAAAAACATATTCTAGTTCAAAGATGTTTCCAATATGATACTCCTTTAAGTAGACACTTCTTGCTTTGCATGCTCCTTAACTAACAGCATGGGCATCCAGCGGAGATTTAGCATAACAGAAGAAATATTTCAGCTGAAGGCTGATAAGCTGAGTATGAATGGAAAATTAATGTTGTAGATTAATTGCACGTAAGTCATCTTAAGCTCTTTCCATTTAAATGTGGTCTTCTCTGTTCTTTCTAATCTGTCCTTATGTGTCACTCAGACTCAGCATTTTCAGATTGCCAGAGCAGGAGAGGAGCAGGCCTGAGGATAAATTTTGTCCGGTAAACCCAACCATATCCTTCCCAAGAGCTCTGTCTCCTCTGAAGAGGCTTTAGCATCAAGATGGGCTGCCAGCACAGCAGCAGTAGTGGTACTGGGAGCTATCTGTGCTTCCCATCATGGGATCACCAGATATAAACGTCTTCTGAACTCTGAACCAAATTTAAGCTGTACTTTTAGGATGTATCAAACTCCTACTGAGGGTATGCATGTTCTGTCAGTAGAGAGTTTGAGCTGATACAATACACCTGAGAAATTTTGAGCATCCTGGCCCTTTCACCCTTTCTTTTTCTCTCTGAACTATGCACCTACTCGTGCTGCTGTGGAACTCGAGAGCCTTCATGGTCCTGCCGTTAGGCTTTTTATGGAAAAATCTCTATCCCTACAGTGTGCTGTGTATATTCAGCACCAGAGAAAAAGGGAGAATCAAAGTGGATGTGCAATATTGCACATCATGAGAGGCATCTATATGTTACTGAAGTGAGTACATAGATCTGGCAGGAAAGGGAGTTCTGAGGTGGAATAGTGAAGGGAGAGAGTGAAATAGCTTTGATAGCGTTTTCCAAGAAGCATCTTCAAAGTAATTGAAGACTTTTGGCTGAAAGCGGGAAGTCTATGATGGGTAACAGCTTCAGATATTGTTGAAATCTTTTAAGATAAGCCTTAATTTTCACCCTTTTCTACCACGATTTCTTTGCTTCCTTGATTTCTGTGTTCTTCCCCCTACCTGTTCCCAGCTTCCCCCCCCCGCCCCTTTCTTCCTTTCAGTGGGGCTTGAAGCAGCGAGGGAGATTGGGATGTGCCCACTCTGATGTTTGAATGAAGTGGAACTCGTGATGAGTTAAGGAGATCAGTATTATAAAGCTTTATTTTCCTTCCTGTGTGCTCTGTAGGCAGAAATATCAGCTGATCATTGTGCTCCTTTTATCTGTGACTGTAGGGCTAGTCACTCTAAAGCACCAATACTTGAGTGATAGCTAAAGTAGATGATGAGGTGGCAGGGAAGTTATGAATTATTTTCCATCTATTTTCATTATAGAAGATGAAGGGGAAATTATTATTCCAAGGGCATTTTTTTATGGTAATCAGTGTGTGACCTTAGCAAATCTTAATGTTTTAGGAGAAGGTTAGACCTACTGAAAATTCAAGTGCAGTAAATCACTCAAATGCTATAGTGGAGATAATGAAAAGATAGAACAATCAATCTGTACCCAGTAAATTCCTTGATAAAACAGTTACTGTATGAATGGAACATAGTAAGCACTTTCAAAATCACTTCCTGTTCTTTTTTAGAAGTGCTCCTGGAAACCTTAAAGGTATGCAAATGAAGTCTGTCTTCAAGGGAGAGCCTAAGAATTAGATATAACTTAATTTTACTTCAGCTCTTGGAAATGAAATTGAGGAATAAATTTTCCTATTACAACAGCAATAGCCATGGATAACTCCATCAATTATCTTTGAAATTTTTCCTGATACAGTTTTATGTAACTGAATATGGAGTTCAGCCCACAGAGATTTCATACATGAAGAGCATAAGGAGAAAATTAGGTTAATGTAACTTAAGTCAAAATGACATGGCTTCAGTGAGGACATTGTAGTTCTTTACATTATCAGCATTATTGAAGAAGTTGATGGAAGATAAAGGCAACCTGGATGAGACAAATTACTTGGGTTTTCTAAAAGCTTTCCAAAATGCCCCTCCTAAGATTCTATTGAGGAAAATAAATAGCCGTGTAATCCAGGGCAAAGTGCTAGTGTGGATTAAAAACTCTTCAGGCAGGTGTGTACGTAGGAAGCAGCATTGAGACAAGGTCAGTGAAGTGACCTAAACACAGCAGTGCTTTAAGGCAAAGATGATGGAGGATGTAGAAAAAGAGGGGAGGAAGCTTCTGTCAAGTTTATCCAGAGGGGAGACTGGAGCTCCTACAAGAGAAATCACCTGTTCTTGAGACTGGTGATGAGGAAGAAAAGTTTAGTGAGGGGTTGATGTGTGTGAGGTGTAAAAAAAAAAAAAAAAATTTTCACAGGCCTTATGAGCCTACACACCAGAAAAACTGAGGAATGGGAGAGAAGAGTGAGCAGCAGTTTGTCAAGGGCCACTCAGGAGGAACTATCAGACTAACAGACAGTGCTGTGCAGTTAGAAGAAGCAAGCAGGTTCCTGGTAGATTTAGCTTGAATATTGAAGCATAAAATAATATCTGAATCAAGGAATCAGAAGTTGCTCGGAGGATTGAGATGGTTTGACCTAGAAGAAAGTTTTCAAAAGAGCATTTGGCATCAACCAGGATGGGTGGCCCAAGTGTAGCATTGCTTCATCAAATGTTAAAAACAATACTATCAGAACTCACAGTTCTTGCTGTTCTTTAGGTTTCTAATTAGCATGGGTCCTAGGCTGTAGCTCTACAGTTGTCACCGCTTAGCTGCTGAGGAAGCATAAATTTTGTTGGGCTTTTTTTGAGACTGGGTCATTAGAATTTAATCCTCTTGCAATGAAATTTCTAGTGAATTGGTATTAACTTAGTAAAATGGTGTATTTACTAACCCTGGCTGAGAAAGTATGGTCAGTCTGTAAATTCTTGCAAGGATGAATATTTGTCTGTAAAAAAGACTTTCAAGAATGTATTTGATGATCTAGCAAAGGAGCTCACCGTTTGTTTTGTTGCTTCCTTTGTAAACAAAGCTAGCTAAGCTGTAGCTGTAGTACAGCAGTTATGGTAACACATACTATGGTGAAGTTTACAGAAATGCTCGACTACCGCTGGCCTTCAATTATACTAGCCTAAGCAAGCAGACAAATTCTCCAGCCATCAGTCTTTTCACAGTCTTTGACCAGTTTCCAAGCAGCAGTTAACCTCAGTTTTTCCTTTTCTTTCCATACAAGCTGCGCAAATACTCTAGTACTTATTTTAGACAATATCCTTAACGGACTTCAAACTTCAGCAATTTTTGTGGTAGCTGTTTTCAGAAAAGTATGATTACTTTTTTTTTTTAAGACAGGGCAAGTAGTTCTCATGCAATCACAACTTTGCAAAGTGTGGGAGGTGTTGCTTCAGCTTTCTATGAGTAGTTTATTTTCCAGCAAATACATGTTTTGCTTTAGATTTAATATTGTATAAAGCTGTAAATGCCAGAAAATTACTCAGAATTAATTGTTCCTTATTATGGTTGTCTTAATGTAGATATAATTTGGTTGACATTCTTTGTTTTGGTTGTTTTTTTTCCCCATACTATGTCTTTACAATGTACCATTCAAGTTTTCTGCCATGTAAAAAGGTCTGAAGGTTTTCTGTATTTTTTTAATATTCTTCAAATGCTCATTTCATTACTTGACTACCTTGGTAGGTATGTTGGCTTGTGAAGTCTTGGCAATACAGGAGAGCTCTGAAAGTAGGAATGGATAGGGTTTTTTAATCATACTGGTTCTAACTTTTTTAGTGAGCATTTATTAACACTTATTTTATTATGTTGCCTGACTAAACCTCTTAGAGAAGGGATGTCTTTGTTTCATTCACTGAATCTTTAATGTTCTGGAGGTATCCAATTAATTTCTAAAACTAGGGGAACATGCATGTGGTACATCTAGTATTTCTCAGGTTAAAAAAAAAAGGTAAAATTCAAAAGAGAAAACCCACAAATTGATGGGTTTTATTAAAATTTAAACACTTTGGAGAAAGGATATCTTCATTAGATATTTTGCTTAGCAAATTTTTCCGAGATACTCAGTCATTTATCAAAAGTTAAGGAGGCTGTTTATAGCAATGATTGGATTCCTAGGATGACAGAAAGGCATTATTTAATGGGATGAACCAAGATCTTTAAAATACAACATATTGAAATGAAGAGGCCAATTGCTTTCCAAATAACCTTTTGTACTAATATTCCAGCTCACTAATTCTGTGCATCAGATGTTCGGCTGATAGTGAGAAAGCAGGTGAGCATAAGGAAGTTGTTCTTGTCACAGGTATTCCTTTAGAAGAGGAGTGCGCTGCTTATTACTCTAAGCTGTTGATACTAGTTATTTTTTTAAAATGAAACAAACTTTATGTACAAGAGAAGCGCAAACTGAAAGCTAAGTAAACCGTCTGCAGAATTTTTTTAAACTTGTTTACTTGCCTGCTGAGCTGTACCATGAAAGGCTTAGCTGCAAAATCTGGCTTACACCATTTTGGATTAAGTGATGTATCACTGAGCATTAGAAATATGTGCTATATTTACAGTGTGGAAAATATTTATTTCATAGCTTATTTGGGCAGATGTGAGCAAGTGTGGGAAGTATGTTAATATATGGAAACGCGTAACTCTTTAAGTCAAATGTTTCCACAGTTGGTAATATCCCTAGCACAGATTAAATTTCCACCTAAAGCACAGCCATGTTCTTCACTGCCCTTCTCAACCTTGCCAAGTGAAGGCATTTCTCTTCGGCAGGCAGGGATTTGGTTTACTCAGGAGTGGTTTGCTCTGGTCACTTCCATAACAGGCCAAGCAGGCTGAGGGTCACCGACTGTCCAGCTTTAAGCAAGAGGATAGTGTTTAAGCAGGATTTATGGCAAGCCAAGCCATACAAATTGTTGCTGTATCAGGTCACTAATCCAGTTAGTCCTCTCTCTTCTCTCAGGTTACACGTAGTAGTAGTCTTTTTCAAAAAATAGGAATTGGACCATCAAGGATTGGCTGAAACATGAAAAGCTGCTGATTAACTATAGTAATCTGGATGGCAGTGGGGAGCACCTTATGCTCTGATCCATGAGGATTTATACCCTAAAAACTGTAATCCCTGACTTGGTGCTTTTTGTCATGTCTTAGAGGGCTCATGGCTGGTTGGTAGAGCGTATGTTACTGATCCATACACTGGTCAGCTTGATCACACAGTGTTGGCGCTCTTTGAATCCAGCTGCTAAGCTACAATAAAAGAAAGCTAAAAATATATCAAATATTTTCCTAATATTATGCTGCCATGAAAGCAACTGGGTAGTTGTAGAAAGTCATTATGGAGTTGCAGATGGGAGGAGCTGCCCCCTTTAAGCAGTCACTCTAATTACATGGTGCATTCCGGTAGGAAATCTGAGGGTTCGCTTTTGCTATGCGGTCTCATAGCGGAAGAGCCAGCGGGGGAAGGAGGGGTTTCTCCGTGGTTCGGTAGGTTGTTGGCTTCAAAGAGATCTTGCTGCAATGTGTTCTTCAGGCTCTGCAGCAGGGATTTCCACTTTTAAACCTGCTTCCTCCTTGACTTGCAACATCCCCTTGTCCTTTCTTTTCTCCTGCCAAGGGTAATGAGCAATGGAAAACACAAGGCAGGCTGGTGATCTCTCTGGCTGGTGATGAGCTTGGTCTGGTTTCGGACACCCTGGAAGTGTTTGCAAAGTAGAAGGATCCTTCTTGTGTTCTCAGACCCTCTCATGATGATGAATTCACATCCAGGGCCATTACTTGAGCCCCCACTCCATTTACTTCATTATACGGTTGACAGCTATATGGCTGTCAAGGTGGAAGGTTCCAGGATTTTTTGCGAATCAAGAATATTCCAGTTAGTATCTGAAAAGGCTCTACTGGGTGCATTTATGCAGCTGAGCGGGCTGGATTTTCACACCGCCTTTTAATTAGCACCGTTCACGAGAGTTAGAGATTCTGTTTCGCAATTGAGCTGAGAGCGCAGCTAGTGGCTCTGTGTCGTTTGCATCCACAGAGAGGAAGGTCTTGGTTTTTTGCCAGCCTGACAGGTTGATGTTTACTGAGCCCCTAAATGTTTCCTCACTACTCCTTCTCTTAACCCAGTGCTAATATCCCTGATGTGCCCATCTTCTGAACATCACCACTTGCTTTCTCCTTAACCTTTCTGTGAAAGTAGTGCTCTTGGTGGTTTTTCAATCAAGATGACGGGGGAAATACAGGGAGTAAAGCTGCTTTTGGAACTGTAGATTTCCACCAAAGGACTTGATTGCTTTTGCTACAGATTAATTCCTTTATGATAAAACAAACTGTCCAATAAGCCTCTCACCTTTGAATGAAAATGTCATATCCGATGCTGTTGTCATCCAGTTAACTCTTAAGTTTGAAAAATCAGAGCGAAAAGTTTTCCAGAAGAAAGTATCAACTTTTTCAGTTTATAATGCTGTTTGTGGTTCTGGGCAGTCTCATGAAAAAAGAGTTAATTCAAAGGCTGCAAAGGGTCACTACTCGGATTCTTTGGGAAGGCAGAAGAGGTTAAGAATTTGCCTTGTACTTTGCAAGAGAGCCAACATGGGGGGGGATACTATTTAAAATGTAGTTCTACTATTATTACTTCTACTTAAAATATATATATCTGGAGATGCAGCACCAAATAAGGAAACATGTTATTAATGCTAAAGGTTGGTGTTGATGCAAAGGAATCTAAACAAGCCCTGTATAAAGTTCAGCTGAAGAGTACTTGTGAGGAGCTGCTTTTTAGGGTGGGGAAGTTCCAGGACAGCTTTCCAGTAATAGTAGCAGTAGTAAAATGAGAGGGGGGAAAAAAACCAAATTGCTTTGGAAGGAGGAGATAAATGTTTTCATGAGGTGACAAACTGACAGTAATTTCATACTGAAAAGAACAGGAACTGTCTGCACTCGAAGTGGTGCACCAGGAGCCACAGGAGTCAGAGCAGAGCACTTGGCAGCTCTTAGAGAAAGCTTCCTAAATGTGTACTTGAAATGACACTTTGCTGCCCGTGTGAGTTCAGTGACCGGCAAGATAGCTTCCAGCTGGAAATGCCCATGAGTCTGTTATAAATTCTCAGTTATAGATAGGCCAATTTGGCATTTTAATATTATGATATCTTTGGTATTAATTTTTAATGTTTTACTGCTTCAGAAGAGTTGATTTAGGGTTCTGCACTCTTTCTCCTGTGCATTACATGCCCAAGTAGTGTGATGACAAGACCTGAGCTCTTCTGGATTTGGTAGACCCAAGACATGTCTCTTCTTTATAACAAGTCCCACATGTGAAGGATGTGTATTTCCCTGGTAATTCCTTTTTTGCATCAACTCAGATACTTGGCAATGGAATAAACAATGAAATACATATGTATGTAATATCCTCTTGTTCAGCTTCTGCTTCAAAACTCATGGTCAACAAGATTCCCAGGAGGTAGTAATCAAAGTTGTGCCAGCCAGTCACCTTTTGGTAGGTATTGTTATCCTGTTTTTCCAAAGGAAGCTATCAGGAGCCATAATTGTTCTTAGTTTATTTGCTGTTAGAGCAGAATCTGACTATTCCATTTTGAGCAATGTCTAGATTACTTTTTGGTAGCTGTGTTGATACATACCAAATCTGAAGAGCAATTTTTAGCAATCCTTTTGCTTTAACTACTACTGTAGTGTGTAGCCAAGAAAAACATAGGCTTTTTGTAATCCTACAGATCTTCTCAAAATAGTGAGAGGAAAACTAATTTCATATAGCTGACTCAGGCTAGGAGCAGTACGTACTTGATAGTTCAGACCACACAAACTCTAGTGTGTCTTGGAGCTGTTTAATTACAGATTTTTTCAGCCTTGTATATAAAATTATAGTAGAACTGGAAACCTTACAGTTTAATGTGTTACTAAAATTCATCCATGTTCTTCGTAATACAAGTTAGAGAAGATGCTTAACATGACTATCATATTACGTGAATAGAGCTCAAGCTCATGTTCTATCTCATTAGTCATACATTCTGTTACATTGGGACTGGGTGTTTTTGGGGGGTGGGTTCTTGTTTTGTTTGGGTTTTTTTTAACAGGAATTCATTTAAGGTGAATAACAAAAAAGGAAGTCAGGGACACCTGTGTCTTCCTCATCTTTGTAGTTGAACTATTGTGGAGTTCACTCTGCTAATTTTGGGGGGTGGAGGTGGTGGGCGTCTAGTATGCTTACGCACATCTTTGTGTTGCTTCTACACCCCATCTTCAAGAACAGAGTTTTTCAGAAAAGGTCAATCTGTAAGCATCAAGAAGCCTTTGACAGCGACCACACGTTGTCATTACTGTGGTTTGTGTAATGACCTCATTTACTGTATGTGTGTACAACTGGGGAGAGCAGTTGTGAGTTCAACAGCTAAATGTGGTTAGAAGCCAGTACCAGTCTGGAAGTAGACTGGATGTGTTAGTACGTTTAGTTCCATACTACATGTGCTTTGCTACCACTTCGTGTCTTTGCTTATGTAGCTCCTGGCTGTGCTGGCCTCAGCCTCAATGGTTTGTTCCAGAGGAAGCCTCTTTACTTGAACTGTAGACTGAGGAAGGATGGTTACTGTTCTTCTGGAGAGGACTTTTTTTTTTTTTCCCCCCTCAGAGACAGGGTTGGCCTTTGCAAGGCTCATAACAGTCTGTTTATTTGTGCACTGCTAGGCTGGCCTCACTTTTGGCTTTGGGAACCTCTGTATTTCGTAGATGTGTCAGATACAGAGTGGGTAAAGATTGTGTACCTTGTATGCCGGGTCTTCTACTATAAAGCTGTACTGCAAACCTGTGTGGTCTTGGGGCTTTTTGTGTTTGCATTAGTTTAATTGCCTCTGTGACCCCTCTTCCTCTGTTGGCCTTTCCAAGCTCTGTGGGCTCTTAGCCTTGCTGGTATCTCTCCACGGGATCTTTGCGCCAGGAAGCATCCAGGCTTGCCTGGAACTTCCTCAGCCCTGCTGTCCAGTTAGAGCCAGCAATTTCTCTGGCTTTTATACTGAACTTCCGATGTTGCATTTTTAATACTTGTAATTCACTTCCTTCTGTTCCATTAAGCTGTAGATGAGGAATTTATTAGTTTTAGCTCTCTTCATAATACATCTGTTTCAGCATCTGACTGCTCTTTCATTTCTTTCAGAAGCATGGTATTTAGTTGCCCTCTGAGAAAGGGGAGTAATTTATAAATATCCTTCTAGACCAGTTCTTTTATGCAGCACTTCCAGTTATTTGATTGCCTGTGTTAATTTTCTTTATTGTTTCCTTTTATTTTTTTTCCCTTCTGGGTTACTAAGATTAATTACTTTTCCATACTGTAATTCTTCAATGTATTCCAGGCAGTGTTTTTAAATTTCAGTCTTTATCATTACAGTCAAAATAGAACATATTTTCTGCCTTAACAGCATCCAAATTAATTTTAATCCTACATTAGGAAATTGTTCAGTCTCGCTGTATCTGTTGTGTAAAATCTGAAGGGGTGATCCATGAATTAGAACAGCAAGAGGTATGGCAGTGTGAACAGAATACAGCCATGTGACTTTCCACTATTCTTTGATTTCACTGACTGTGTCTCAACAGACTCTTGGGAGGGCTCTGCAGGGAACCCTGACTGGCCAGGTCAGGAACATGTTGAAATAAGCTATGGCTCCATTTCAGCCCCCACACCAGCATTTCTTTTCCATGAAAACTACAATGTAGGAAATGTCACCTGTGCATTCATGTCTTGTCCCTGTACGGACTTGGAACATGGCCCAGACACACCCTCAAACTTAATGGTACCCCTGCATCAGATTCAGATGCATGCACTGATTCTCATTTGGGTTTTTATTTGTAGAGGTCTGCCTCCTTCTATTCAATCTGAATTTCCAGACCTAATTTTCCTGTACATATACCTCCTTTGGCCCTCATGTATTTAAAGAATAATCCATTAAAAGCCCTCATTGATATCTGCATTACCTCTTTCTAAGAAGTGAGGATAGTACTTACTGTTCTGTGAACTCTTTGGTGGCTTGAGGCTGCCAGGGTCAGTAAGATTTCTAAAGATACGACAACCTTCCATGGTTCAGATCTCCACCTTATTTCTCTCAAATGTTCTGATGTTGACAGTAATATTGCTGGGCTGTCTTATCTCTTGGTCTGGATTCCCTGTGGGTTTGATGGAAAAGATCTACAAGTTCTTGTGGTGTCTTGAGTCAGAAGGGGATAATGCACTTACCTGAAAATAGGGCTGTTCTGTTTGGTGTTTGGTTCTCCATTTGTAACTTTAAAAAAAAAAAAAGGTGGAAAATGTTTCTTTTTTAATTCCCATACATGTGTGAAGCTGTTCTTGTTCTCTGAATGCTCTTAAGAGTTAAGGTCGTCCTGGGGGAATAATGACATATGTCGTCAACGAAGAGAGGCGTTATGGAGAAAGACCTGTCAGAGGGGGATCTTGCTTCTAGACTGCTGAACTGTGAGTATGGCAGAAAAGAGTCTAGGCAGTCTGGCTTCCCTAGGCAACGGTTTCTTGGGAGTTCTACTTTCAGGTACATCAAACTTGCTGAACACGTGAACACTTAGTTGATCAGCTTCTGCTGCTGGAATGTGCTAATTTAGATCTTATTAGAGCCTTTCCATGCAACACTGATAATTGTGTTGTAGACAGGCCTAACCAAGAAGCGTACCAGGGTCAAGCTGACATCTAAGCAAGCGCTGGAGTTTGGCCCAAGTAAGGAAAGGTTAAGAAAACCTGGATTCTGTCAGTGGGACTGAACTCAAGACTGATATGTTTTCAACAGCAGAAGCTTTGCCGGGGATTGAGAGCAGTGATGTCTCTGAAGGAGGTTAAAGCAGCTGTCTTCTGGATATTTCGTATTTGTTTTAGCCTTGGAGAGCTTCAGGTTTGCTTCCCTTTTGTTTGCCAGTTCCTTTCAGTACGTGAGCTCCCCTACATTACACTTTCCTGTTTGTTCTCTAAGGAACGTTACTATTGTAGTAGTAATGACGTGATGATACTATCTATCCTACCTTCTTCTGACCTGGCAGCGAGTCCTCTCGTTTGCACTTGACTGTCAGTCAAGTGAAAGGCACTGAGTCGTGTTCCTAGATGATTTTACTGGAGTTGATTGATGTCTGCTAATTATTGTAACTTTTCATTTATTTTTTGCTTATTTTCAGTGCTTTCTCTTCTGATGACCAGTTATGATTCATAATTGATTCTGTTGCTCCGTGTGTTTGTGTGTGTGTATATATAGCTACAGTTTTATCTGCTGTTTGGAATCCACTTGGCAGAGAATCACTTCTTTCATAAGCAGCTATTTTGTTTTGCTTCTCCAGACTTAGGACTATTGAATGTCTAGAACTTGCGGTTTCAGACAGTGTTAGGTCTGGACTATCGTACTTCAGCTCTCAGGTTAGTAAATAAGATGCAGCTTTTTTGTTGCTTGGTAAAATAGCTTGGATATGGGCTTTTCAGGCTTATAGGAAACACCTAGCTCCTATGAACATGCCCTGGAACTTGATTACCAAATGGCAGATGGGGTCAGGTTATATTGTTTAGTTTGCCAATTTACGTTTGGGCTTGGTTTCCTGTCTTCGTAACTGTGTCAGGTAAAACGCAGGATGTCTGGACTGGAAAATTAACAGAAGGCATCTAACTTTTGAAAATGCGTAATCAATATATGGTGCTACAGTCATTTTCAGGACCTTTATTGGCATGCTAATAGCTGTCTTAGACTGTAACCATGTTAGTCAGGGCGATTGGATGTGGAAACACCCTGAATCTGACAAAACAGATACAGCAGCTGACAGTGTGTAGAAATCAGTCACTTGATCTCTTTGCTCAAGTGATGTGTGAATTGTGCGTTTTAATAAAAGTAGGCTTGAACTCCTGAACTAAGGTCTGTGACCATATCAAAATTAAAAATACAATAGACCATCGTTTCCTAATTACTTCAACAAATGGTTTTCCTAATGAAATGACAGTGGCAATTTTAATCCCCTAAATTTAAGGATTTCTGGCTTTCTGCCAGAGGAGAGTATAGTGCTAGCAAAATAATGAGCATTTCTGTAGCATGTTTCATCATTGGATGAGAAATCATTTAGAGGCAAGCAAGTATCTTCATGATCATTGTATCACAATTTCCATTCTGTGGATAAGGAAAGAAAATTACAGCTGGGGGTGGAATGGGCAGGGTGAAGTTACAGCTGGTAGCATGGCTTTTCAGTAAAGGTTGTGGAGGAATTGACATACTCTAAGTAACTGTGTATGTTGTGGTCTCTTTCAAATCGGCATAAAAGCCTAAAGTTTACACTGAATTTTTTTCCTGGCTACATTTTTAAAGGTTTGGAAAAGGACCACAAGATGCATGCTTATCAAAATGGTGGAGGTGGGTGTCTATCTGTAAAGGGAATTAGAAACAGAAGTGATTTGGCTTTTGTTGTTCTGCTGAGATGCAGGAATCGGACACTGAACCTGACTAAAGTGTAAGTGGAGTAGTGAGCTTCCTGTGCCAAAAATGAGCATAAAGCAGAAAGGCTAAATATGGGTTAGGAAAATCAAAACAATGTAAATATACACACACACGCTGCTGTCAGTAACATAGGAGAGGTTAAAAAAAGAAAAAGCAGAGATTGTTGTGTGAGGAAGCACCACTGTCATGTTAAATTGAGAAGAATTTGGCTTGTTATATTTAATGTCACATCACTCATAGCCCTAAAAATAGTGTTTATAATAAAACCCCTGACTAGCATGATTCAGATGGCCCCTTTCCTTTTTTAATTTGTGAAGAAAGCTTCTCCTTTGAAGAGAAGTGTTTGTTTACAAATGTTTATCAGAGCAGGAAATGGATCAATTAGATGTAACTTTTTAAGTTAATTGACTGCCACTACTAAAACCACCTGACATTGTGCTGGTGCCAGCAATGCCAGATGAGAAATCTCATCACTGTTGCTGTGGGAATGGCAAAGACATGATGGGAAATGTTATTCTTGGCACTCGAAAGATTAAAAATTTTAAATATTTATGGAGTCTTATCTAAAATACTGATTGGTTATTAGTGCCTTGAATTGAGGCAGGGATGTGTGAATCCCTAGAGCTTTATGACCTTATCCCATCTGAATTAATCTGAACCATTAACAGGGAATTGGCGCTCTAAATCTTCCTCTAGCTATATCTTCCTTTCCACACTGCACTGCCTTTATATTTACTTTTTTCTCTAGGATTGTTTCATTAATGATCAGGAATGTAATAACAGCACACACAAAAAAGTTTTAGATTCTTTCCTCTTTGAAATACTTGGCTTCAAAGCTATATTTGTATCCCTTTTTTTTTTTTTTTTTTACTGCTGCACAGGCTTATGATCCTTTTTGCCTGTGCAAAAGCAGAATGACTTCATTAGTGTGGTGCTACCTTGTTGCTATACTGAGTTTAGCAATCTTTTCTGCTTCAACAATACTTCCCTGCTGACTTAAGGGTTTTTTGGAAGAGGGAGGGGGGATGTTTAACATAAATATTCTGGATTACTTTTTCCTGGCAAATTCTTGGCCTGTTTGGAGACTCGAGAAGCTATTGGATGTATTTGCTGGTGTTGCAAACCCACATTTTTCCTGTCAGTTGCAGAATAGCTCCAGCTTTTGACGACTGTAATGAGGTCTTTGATAATGCTTCTGCTGCCTGTAGCAAATGAGCTTATTGTGGGAGCCAGGAGCCCTTTCAGAAAGCCCTGAGTTCAGAGCTGAGAGAGAAAACAGGAGAGCACAACCTATAAGTAAAGACTCCTATTTCACCTAATCTTGAGCCTTGCAGCAGGACCCCTTGAGTCTACAAGTGAGGTTGAAACTATTTGGTGTGGCTAATGTTTATCAGCTAGTTTAAAAAAAAAAATTAAAAAAAAAAAGGATTTCCATGTTCCTGTCAAGTCTGTGGTAAAACAGTAAAAGAGAGTGAACGGACTTGGGGCATAAGGGCAGAGCAGGTAGGAAAATTCCCCAGGCCAGTTATCCTAAAAATAAGTCTCAAGTTCAATAGGCTTGTGAGCCTAAGGCAAGCTTAATTAAACTTGAAGGAAAGCAAAAATAAGCATTTAAAATGCTGTTTTGGTTCTCATAAACCTGAGTAAGCCAAAATCTGGATTACTCAATTATGTATGGTTGTGGGATTTGTTTTGTGAGCATTTTCCTGCACAGCCCAGATTCTCAGCATCCTTGGCTTCGTCTGTATGTGGGGCTGTCTCCGAAGGAGGAGAGGAAGGGACTTCAGGTTTTGATTTGGGGACGCACAATGTGCTCCAAGTCACCCCTTTTCATATCAGGCTGGCCCCAGACATGCTGGCAAGTGTGTGTGTAAGGAGGAGGTGACACACGATACTCTTCTGAGTATTTACCCAACGCTGTATCTCTGCAGCTGTGTTCATGTCTGTGCCTTTGAAAAGGGAATAGTTCCCTGGGAGGGATTGCAAAGCCTCACTTCGCAGTGCAAGTTTAACAGGAAGGCGTAAGCTGGCCACAACGTGTGGTTTTGTGGGCTGAAAGCTTGTCACTTCTGAAGGAGCTGAACCCTAGAGCCTGGCATTCTGGTGTTGGTTTTCCTCTGCTAAAATGTTTTTTAAGGAGCTTTACGTAACGTGTGTTTGCATTGAGTTGTCTTTCTCTCTTTCACTTCTTCATTGAAGTGCACATTGCTTTATCATCAGATTAGTTGTCTGTTAAGCAAAATGAAAAGCTTTGAGGAACTCCTGCAATGGATTCAAGTATCACTGGGACCGGTGGCTACCCTTCCTCGCTGCGAGAGGAGTTAGTCAAATCCCAGCTCTTATGTGCACAGGTCCTTAGTTTCCTCCACCTGAGAGTGAGGGAGAAAGGAGTAGTGTGTAATTATGTCACCTGGTCACCATTTTGAGACAACAGGGTTATTCACTAGAATGTCTGTTAGGTACCCATGCAGAAGACCTTATCCATGCTCGGTGGGTTAGAAGAAACAGATCAGATGCTTTTTATCATCATCTGTCTTTGGAAACCAGCATCCCTGATAATGGCTGGTGGCTGTCCCAAAGAACTATCAATTTTGTTTATCCTCTCAAGTCAGGATTTCCAGCAGGCTGGGTCTCACTGAATGTCGCCACCTGACAGATGAACACAAAATTATGAGACTACAAAATTTAATGTGAGAGCAATTGAGGAGTGGGTTCTAGAAGGTAGAGGAAGCAGGGGAGATCTGGGAGATATAAGAGGCAGATGGGTAGGAGTCAGTGCAGTGTCAAGGGGATTGGGCCCCTTGTGTTATGTATCCTCTCAGTCTCGCCCAATTGATTTCATTTCATGATAGAGAAAAAAATGTTTTCTCCCTGGCACTCTCAGTATCTCCTTTATCTGCAGCCTCCAGCTAATGCAATCTAAATAACATGTATTTGGTCCCAGTGTAGGTATCTAACCTACTGTCTTGGCTGTGACAATGCCCAGTGGCAGATGATTAGGAAGATCGTAAGAATAGAAAAGGATATAATGATACTTCTGTGGTGTAATCTCCCAGCTCTAAGTAGCCTAGGGATTTCAACACCCAGAAACAATACCTTTGTATTTATTATACTTCTATGGGTTTTTCTTCCAGGAAGCAGTGTAATTTTAAGTTCAAGTTAAGGTTTGCAAGTAATGTGATTGCTGTGTGGTCCACAACCTGCACGAATCCTACGCTATATATGTGAAAGCATATTATCTCTAACTGGTTTTAAACCTGCCACTGGCTGTCTGATCTGGTGTCCCCAGTCCTTGTACTGGAAGAATAACGGAGTGATAATTCTCTTTACCTGCTTTCTGCTGTTCTTGTCTTTACAGGCCTTTATATAGTCTCTCTCTTTTCCATGTTCCTAAAAAGGAACATCATTGCATTAGTCATTACTTATAGTGAAACTATGTCATATTCTGATTATTTTTGTTGCCTTTCCTCTCAACCTTTTCTAATTCTCCAGTGTTTGTTTTGGAATGATGGGAGCATGTACATGAAGCACAGGGGGTTTTATAGCAGCAAAATGCTCAGGTTTCTTTTATCCCATTCCTAGTAAGTCCTAACACTCAATTTGCCCCCCCCCCCCCCCCCTTTTTTTTTTTGACTGCTGGGTAACAGGATTGCATCCTTAGGCCTTCGGCTGACTATTACTACTATCACTTTTCCCCATGTCTATCACTTTTCACTTAAAGACATTGAATTTTATTTTATTACATGACAAGTCCTTTTGCCATTCTTTGGTTTTTATTATTTTATATGCTGAGGGAGACGGTATCCTCTCAAACAGTTGCCTTGCTATTCACCCCTTTCCTAGACTATCTATGAATATCTTGGTTGGCACAAATCATAGCACAGGTGTCTGTAGAACTCCCCAGATGATCTCTCTCCATTAAGAATACTGCATTTGTAGTCCTGCTGGCTTTGTGTTATCTAACTTGTTACTCTCCTGTGCAAGGACCTTGCCCACTTACCCTGTGGTACCTTATTTTCTGAAGCTCTGATAATGAACTCAATTGTGCTGGACCAGTTAGAATTTGGAAATCTGAATAAACAGAGGTTATCTGGTGAGGAAGTCTGTTTGACTCAGGCAAAGAGATTGTGCAGCCCACTGTGCCATGCTTTTCTGGTTTTGGCTGGGATAGAGTTAATATTCTTCATAGTAACTAGTATGGAGCTGTGTTTTGGATTTGTGCTGGAAACAGTGTTGATAACCCAGGGATGTTTTCGTTCAGGGATGTTTTCCCTACTGCTGAGCAGTGCTCACACAGAGCCAAGGGCTTTTCTGCTTCTCACCCCACCAGTGAGGAGGCTGGAGGTGTACGAGAAGTTGGGAGGGGACACAGCCGGGCCAGCTGACCCCAACTGACCCAAGGGATATTCCAGACCATAGGATGTCATATCTAGTTTATAAAGCTGGGGGAAGAAGAAGGAAGGGGGGATGTTCAGAGTGATGGCGTTTGTCTTCCCGAGTAACCATTACACGTGATGGAGCCCTGCTGTCCTGGAGATGGCTGAACACCTGCCTGCCCGTGGGAAGCGGGGAATGAATTCCTTGGTTTGCTTTGCTTGCGTGCACGGCTTTTGCTTTACGTATTAAACTGTCTTTATCTCAGCCCGTGAGATTTCTCACTTTTACCCTTCTGATTCTCTCCCTCATCCCCCTGGGGGGGGAGTGAGAGAGAGGCTGTGTGGGGCTTAGTTGCCGGCTGGGGTTAAACCATGACACAAGCCCAGAGTTTTTCTTGTTCTCCTCTGGTGTAGGCGCAGCAACAGGGCGATGGGTGCCTCCTTGCAGGCACTTTGTGCCTCTGGCAGTCTGCCTCCCAAGGAAATTGCTGGTGGAGCTGGCTTCACCTGCCTTTGGCCCAAAACAGTTGCATGATGTAGGGAAAGCTGCCTTAATTGCTATGACTGTTGGTTTTCCATACCTGCAGTATAAGAACTAAAATTTCCTACCTCACAAGTGTGGTATAGTGCTCAAATTAGTAAGCAGCATAGTTCTTGCTGGAGAGCCCTGGATAGAAAGAAACCGGGAAATGCAAAATATTGCAAATATTTGATCTAGTTCTCCTTGAACATTGGTGTGACCCATGCTCCAAAGTCGCTTAAGTGTTCTTGAAAAATACCACAATCATTAGTGAGTGGCCTGCAGTGTGATCGCTGGTCAGATGTGTACACAGCGCGGAGGGGAAGGTCCCCACTGTTGGCCTAAGTAAACTTCCAGAGTCCCTGAAGGGGGAAAACAATCGTTCAAGTGAAAAGATTGCTGGCAAGCTTTTTAAAAATGCTGGTTGTCTCTGATACTCAAAAGTCTTGAAAGACTTTGGGGTTTGCTTCCAATGTCATGGATACGGCTTTGGACAATCTCAATACTTCTACTATTTTAACGTTAATTCTCAAATTACTGATTTTTGTTTACTGTACCTTGCAGGCTTTAAGCAGAATATCACTGTCCACCATTTTCACTAGCCAGGCAGAAACTATTTTAAAACTGTTCATGATGGTATGCTGCTGACATGATTTTAAAGAGTAACCGTACGGGAGTGTTTCTTTTAAAACTACACACAACATGGCGTTGTAGGATTTTTGCACACAGAAGAAAATAAACCGGGTCACAATAGGTCAAACTTCAGTCTTTCAGTGTGAAGAGCATCTATTTTAAGCGGAAGATGAGAAATGGACTAGTAACTGTTACCCTGAAGTGAAAAATGGTGCCGTTCATGTATTTAATTGGTCAGGGTTTGTAATGGGGCTTTGAATCCTGCTGCTGTCGGATCTTGTACTGCTGCTGTCAGTCACGTTTTTTCTCTTTCTTAAAAGACTCACGGTAAATTTATTTTGGATCGTTTCTTAACAGGTGTTTCCTCGACGTTAACGAATGCTTCAGATGAGAACCGTGCTCCATGTCCGGAGTTCTCAGCTGAAATCACAGGGTGTTTGCTCATCTGCGGCCACGCTGACAGCAGGCGCTGGCGGGTCCCCGCCGCAGCCCGGCCTGGACGCAGAACAGATGTCGGGGATTAGGGGCGAGGAGTCGGGGAAGCTTTCGGCCTGCGCGTTCGCGGAAGTAATTCATTGTGGAGACGCAGACGGGGCCTGCTGGACCCGCGCTGAGGAGCCGGCTGAAAACGGGTCTCGGTGGGATTGAGTATCCAAATCAAAAACAAATGTTTTCTTGGTGCCGTTTAATTAAGGGGAGGGCATAAATCAATACGATAAACTGAAGTTAGTGCACCAAACGGCGTCGTACTTGCACAGCCTTCTTCCCAACGAAGGAGCGGGCGATATGGGTCTCCTAAAATAGCGCTACCTCGCACGCTGCGGGTGGAAAGGCTGCCTGGGCTGCCTTGCCGGGAAGGGCTGTGGAGGCAGGAGGGGGGGCTGCGCTGCCAGCCCTGGGACTGGGCGTCCAGGAGAGCCTCTTCGCCTTGGACTAGCGCTTGTGGTCATTTTGTCGATGTTTTATGATTAAGAGAACGTTTCCTGTGGGACTAGCTGTCTTCAGCTGTTAGGTCTGTCTCTCGCTCTTGTGTTTTGTATGTCATATACTCAGAAATTAGCCATCTATGGAGAAACGGGGGTGGCACAAGGTGACCAAGACCGAGTGGTGCAGAAGGTCTGCCGTGGCACTAGTGTCCCCTACAGACATCAACCATTGCACCACATACTCGTCACGCTTGTCAGGCATATCTGTGGGCCAGGAAGCTAACTTTTGGCTGCAATTCATTTATTTATAGATTCTGAGCGGGCATCTGTAGCTGTGATTTGCAATGTGATATGGAAAAGAGAATTTATGTAAATCGCTGCTATATTGTGCTGCTGTTATGAAGATTTCAGTAAAGGGTGAAAGGAAGAAGGGAGAGACAGGCTGTATCTCTAGGGTTTGGCAAGCGGCTGCATGGGAATCATTGCAGATGTGCTTGGTACATGGTAATACAAAGCACAAAGACATGGCAGCTGTATGAAGAGGTCATATATGCTCAAGCGATGAAATAAATCACTCTGGGAATGAAAATGAAGGAAAGAACCAAGATTTTATGGGGGAAAGTACCCATTTGTGGTAAGACTCCATTGATCTGAGTTGAATTGCAGTCATGGTAAAATAACCTGAAGTCTTTAGGGCCTTCAAGAGAGACAGTGTGACAGTAAAGAAAACTTTGAGCTAACTGCATTCAGAATATGCTTTAAGAACATAACCATTGAGTGAAGATAAAATCCCAGGTGATTATGTAGTGACTGAGCTAGTAAACTACTCTTCCTGGAGAAATATAGTGTGGGGAAGTAATGACTGTTACCTGATGCAAGTCAACCATTGCTATAACAGCTTAAGAACAGATAAAGATCTATAGCACTGACTTTACAGGACATAGTTTTGCAGAACGCAGAGCCTCCTCTATGGAAGTGATGTACTTTCAGCTGCTATTGAGTTCAGTAAGAAATCAGCCTGCTCATTGATTTATAAGCCTATACCCCAATTTGAAAAACTGGAAAGAGATTTACTTTTCTGAGCACTGCAGTTAATAGATCTAATTCGTGCTGTATGGTTATCGGCCATTTTCTGGAATTCTTGAGCTATTGAGGAATCTGCAAGATGTAAGACACAAAGAATAGTGTTATCCTGGTACATTTAATCTCAAATCATATCAGGAAATAAGTTAAAAACAAAATATAAAAAACCACAGTGCTTTCCAGTTGTGGGTGTTAATGCTGTAGCTCTACTGCAAGCAGCAAATCCTGTGGAGTCACCGTACTTTCTGACAAGCTGCCTGCAAGCATAGGTGTCTGCATGCCCCATCTAAATTGCTAGATCAGGGCGCTGGAGAGAAGTAGTCTTGCTAAAGTCAACTTAATTTGCCAGATGTGGGGACAATGTGCAGAATCTAATTTGAATTAATATCGATGAAAGTTTTGTCATTGGCCATTCCAGATCTTTATCTGTGCTGTGGAACTTGAGTTTTGGTCAGCAGCTTCAATCAGAAGACAAAATTGTTTAGATGGCTCAGGCGAGTGGATAGATACCTAATTATACTTAGCTGAAATATTTAACAGTGTAGCTCAGTTAATGTGGTTTATATTTTCTTTTTTAATCTGCTCTCTTAAGATGGTCTATAAAAGCACAAAAAAGCTTAGCACAAAGATACACTCGGTGGCATAACAAATAGAAAAGGAATAAATGCAGACTTCAAAGGTGATTTTTAAAAAGTTAGCAAAACAATCATGTGAGGCGGGGGAAGTGTTATTTGATACTAATATAAAAAAAAGCTATTTTTCAATATACTACTTACACAGTTGTTTAAAAAATTATTTTCAAAACACTCCAGTGAGCTTGACTGTATTTTCTGTGTTTTCTTTGAGATTAGGACACATGCCCAAACGCATACCATGAAACCATGGCAGAGGTGGAATAAGACCAGAGTTCCTGAAAGTGATCTTTCTGCTCTTGGTAGAGCACCTTTTTCCTTAGGGATGCTACTTTGGTAATACTGGGGAGGAGGGAGTATCTTGAAACAAATGTGTTTTATGTGAGGAAGCCAGTGTTGTTGCAGTAGCACAGTTGGAAAATTTCAACACACAAAGCCAGGAAATTCAAAGGTGCTGACTCTTTGTAGGTGTAACTTGGCAGGTTGTACAAATATCTTACATCTTCACTGGCAAGGAATGGCTTCTGCTAAACATAATTACTCCCTTGGAGTTTTAAATTCAAAGGTGCGTTCTGTAAAATTTAATTTTTTTCCCCTGCAGCTTTCATGATAAAGGCAGTTATTAAATAAGGGCAGCTACTATACAAGAGTGGTTACTATTAAAACCTGCACAGAAAAAGTTATAGGCACCAAACAAGAGTGGTTACATGCTGAACATGACTTCAAAAGGAAAAGCATAATGTAAAGTATAAATTTATTTTTATATGCAGAGTAGAAGTTTATACTGAAGTGCATGAAACAGTGAACAAGACAAACTGTTTCATTGTCAGGTCTATGGAAGTTACTGTTTCAGATTTACTTTGCTCTTTCTATTCACGCCTGTGTTGGTTTAGTTTGAGGGGGAAGGAGAGGAAAACTAAAGATTCTAAAAAAAATGTCTATAGGGGTGACTTTGCTTTCCTCCCGAGCAGCACACTTCATACAGATTTTACTTGGGCTCAGTGAAGTTACAGCACCAGGGCAGGTCACCACCCATCAGCAGGTGGGCCTACTCTCCCACATCCTCAAGAGTGAGTTCATCATAAACTGAAATATAGAAGAAGATTATATTGCGTTGCACAACCGTCTAATTGGACATATCTCAGAAGACTCAAACTATCTTATGATTCAGAAGTAGTATCAAGCCTCACTCGTGTGAGGAAAAAATAAATGTTGGATGCCATCAACAGCATCCTCTACATCAGTTTTTTCAAGGTGTTCGTGGTCCACAAGAACACGTACGTGTCAAGGAAGGAATTACTTTTATTCAGTAATTTCAATTTGTGCTGGGGGAGCTCAGACTAATAGAGAAAGATATTTTTATGGTTTTTTAACCAGGGAGAATAATTACTGCTTGGTGCCATTTACATAAAGATTTATTGAGATATTTTACCCACTTTAAGAAGCTTCTTTGCCTAATGAGATCTGTGCTTTCTAATAAAATTTCAGGAATCCACTTACATCCATTCACATGGAGCATGATTTTACTACCAATTTTTAACCAACAGTCTTCTCCAAATGACTTTGAAGAAACATTCATTTACTTTTTTTGTTGAGCTTAATGTAACCAATAATGAAAAAGAAATGATAGGCTGCGTGAAACTGCATCAGAGTTTACACTGCCAGTGGACCATAAAATCAAATTAAAACACCATCTGATTAATTTTCTTAATTCTCTGCTATCAAAGTAATAATGGAGACTAACATGAGCAGGGTCCTAGTTTAATTGGTAGTGTTGTATACTAATTAAGTAATGAGATACAGTAATTTTTTTTTCAGGCGAGGCTGTACATTTAGAATATATTTTTAGTTAGCAAAAGACAGCTTATTAACACCTTCTGAGATGTATTTGGCCAATGATATATTCATTTATGAATCAAATCTTAATTTCTGTAGATTACATTAAGAAATAGAATAAAAATAGGTTGCTAACTTGTTGTGTTCCTCCATTATGGAAAAATAGTTCCTAACAAGAAAATAAAAAGGAGTAGAAGATCTGAGGATTTCACTGTGCTCCTATGGTGTTGTAGATCTAACTAGTTTCTCCAAAATCATGGCAGTGTATGTGAAGGGGGGGGGGGGGGGTGTTAGGGGTTTTTTTCCTCCTTGAAGATACTGATTTTTGGTTTTGTAGCTTTGTATTGGTAATTCCTGCAATTTTCTAGTCATGACAGAACTTCAAGCAAGTGATTTGTCTTTTTTGAGTTGCCATTATGTTTTTTGGGGTTTTCTGTGCTTTAGTTTGTATTTTCATGCTTTCTTTTAACCCTTGTAACTAGCAACTTCTTTAATGAAAAGCTTCTTGCCTGAGACCTATATTTCAAAATATCTTGGGCTTTACTAGGAATGCTGAATATATGTCTTTGTGATATTGTGTTGGCGGCTTTTTTTTGCTCAAAGTACTGCTCCTGTTGTACTTCCCTACATTTATATCCAGCTATTACAATAAAATTACCAATAAGCTTGATAACTGTCATGGAAGCTGGACAGTGGATGGACTTCCTACTCTAGATTTCCATGTGGTTTTAAGTATGACTGGCAAAATTAAGGAAAAGGGGTAAAATATCTGAGTGAGGTATCTGATTTTCTCTTTCCTCCTTTTATTGCTCTCAAGGGGATATGGCTGTATGAGTGGAGACTGGAAGAGGGAGGAAATAGGTTTGAGACTGGACCAATGTGTCATTGTGTTAAATCCAGCCAGCCAGTGAGGTCATTGTTTTCATCTGAGTCATTTTAGAATGAAAACTCTTACATTATGGAAAACATTGCACATCTTTATTTCAGACATGGAAATATCCAGCCAACCTTTCAGTGGTAGAGCTCTGCTGATTTCATTTGAGGTACTCCTGACTCCCAGTGGTGTAAGCAGGAGGGGAAAACAAATTCTTTTGCCTCTTTTTTTTAACACTTTGCCACTAACCCAAAGGGGTTATTCTTTAGGCATGTTTCCAGCCAAGATGCTTGTTGAAGAGGGAGCTGGTAAATCTGTTGATCACACCTGTCAGCCCTGAGTCTAGTAAATCTGTCCAGCCTGGAGCTGGCTACAGTTATATTGGGGGGGAGAAAGTTCTTAAGCACCGTCTCATGTTGAGGCTAGATTATGTTCCAATGTGCGCGGGGAAAATCCTTGAGACTGCATTCTTGGATATTGATTATATTTCATACTCGAGCTCCAGTAGGCTCAGCCTCTGTGTAGTGTGATTTAATTGAAGGACTTGGGCAATCTGCCCAGCTCTGCAATTGATTTGTGTGACCGTGAGCAAACCCTGTCATCTCTCTGCACTTGGGTTTTAATATATGTAGTCTTTAAGGTAGGTCTGATATTTGTAGCACTTTAAGGATCTTGTATAAGACAGTAAGTATAACAGAATTTCTGTATTTTGTACAATATAACAGCATGGGGTGGAGATACTGATCGTTCCACATAAGCTAATAGAAATAGTAGGAGGTTTTGACTGAATCTAATAAATGCTGTTTTATCATTTAAAGTGGGAGAAAGCCATTTCTAGTTGATGCCTTCAGAACAAATTATGAAAACTAGATTGCTATATGGCACAAAGTCTTCCAGTTGTTGCATGGCACGTGCTTACAGTGTTAGCATGTGGCAAGTCCTATGTCACTTTAAAGATCCATTCAGCAGCTTGGTTGATAAGGATTTAATATTTTTGCCCTTTCAAGCTTAAACTTCCAGGTCTTTTGAAACAAGAAAACCACCCAGCGCTGGCACTGAAACATTCGGTCTTAATAGGACTCAGAACACGCAGGGAGTGCCACGGTGCAGTTCTCTGAAGGAAAACAGGGCTGGGTAATGGTCTGCAAACTGTTTAAATGCATCAGATATTTGCAGAGGAGCTTGCACTGTGATGTGGTTTGTAATCTGTGATAGTTTTTTCATACGTGGAATCTGTTCCTCTTCCTACTGAAGTTAGGCTTCAAATTTACTCATGCAAAGCATTAAAAAGAAAAACCCTGCAGCAAAGATGTCTAAGCTGCGACATCACTAAAAGTGCAACAATTTCAAGATTGGGGTAGAGTGTGTTTAGCTTTCTACTGAAAATATTTCCTAGACCTTTAAAGCAGTTTCTGAATCAGCCTTATTGCTGCAGAGCAAATGAAAGGCAATCTTTCCCAGGAATCTGGGACTTTGCAGAGTAAAGTAGGAACATTGCTGTGATGTGTCCCAGTGTTAATGCCTGAGTTTCTCATGAAGAATGATATATTTGTCCATACACCATGCCATCAGGTGAGGCACTGGGACTTCAAGACAAATGGGAGGGAATTGTTTGCCCAAGCTAGCAGCACCCTGTCATTGGTGGGAAAATGGCTGAGACTGAGACCCTAGGAGTGGCACCTCCAAGTGGTGGGCTGAGGCAGGCTTTGAAGACGACTGTCCTCATTGACTGAATAACAAACATGCTTTGAAGTGACTTGCCTAACGTGGGATGGGAGCAAAGTGACCAACTGGGATTCCCCTGCCCCAGCTTTAGCCCTTCTCAAGCGATGTGCTCAGACCAAGTCACTGGTCTAGAACTGGTGGAGGAGAGGTACTGGCAGAGATGTCTACCTAGTGCATCTCAGTTGACTACCTTAAGGTGGGGTTAACTGCCTGCTGGTGATGCATGGCGTTCTGCTTTGTTTATTGAGGCAACGCAGATGGAGCAGCAGGGCCAAGGCTCCTGGAGTTGCGTTTGCATCTCCAGCCACGCGTCTCTCATCAGCTGGATCATTCAGTGTCGCAGATGTCTAGACAATAGCATCTCAGTGAGGGCAGTGAACTTTTCTTGTGCTTCTATCTTATGTGAAACCCTCACAATAATCACATGGCCATCTTCTTCCTTTCTTCTCCTTTCCCAAGTGCTGCCAAAGGCAGTGCCATGCCATCATCCATGTTTGACTAGTTGGGACCAAAGTGATCTGACTGATCACCTGACTGCAGGCTGGACTTGGATCCCCAGTGTATAAAGCTGGAATTTGAATGAGTGTGAAACCATAATTTAGCAGCTTATTGGGTCCTTATCCATGTCTCGTGGAGAGAGCTGTGATCAGGATCCAGACACGCTTCTAGTAATAATTTTTGTCATGCTGTAAATACAATGCTAGCTGTTTTCATTGTGATCTTAATGCTTCTGCTGTCCTTTTTTCTTTTAATCAGAGTTAGGATGCATGGGTGTATGAGGAAATAAAGTAATAAAAAGCTTTTATTATTCAGAATACTAATTTAAATTTTGTCTCACTTTTCCTGAATGATCAAAAATGATTGAGACCCGTGTTTGGTTTGTCTGAATCACTTACTGGTCCCTAGTTGTTGTCTAACCATGATGTGATAAGAATACGAAAACAGTCTGGATATCTGGCTTCCCATCCCTGGGCACTTCTGGCCTTGTTGTTCATCTTAGAAGTTGTTGTTGAAAATAGTGGCACCACCTATTGGTGGATGTATTCGGTTTGTGTGGCCAGGTTTTGGTCACAGGGGCACTACAGGGGTGGCTTCTGTGAGAAGCTGCTAGAAACTTCCCTTATGTTCAACAGAGCCAATGCCAGCTGGCTCCAAGATGGACCTGCTGCTGGCCAAGGCTGAGCCCATCAGCAACGGTGGTAGCACCTCTGGGGTAACACATTTAAGAAGGGGGAAAAAAAACTGTGCAATTTTCAACTTCAGCTGGAGAGAGGAGTGAGAACATGTGAGAGCAACAACCCTGCAGACCCCCAGGTCAGTGCAGAAGGAGGGGAGGAGATGCTCCAGGCACCGGAGCAGAGATTCCCCTGCAGCCTGTGGGGAAGACCACGGTGAGGCAGGCTGTCCCCCTGCAGCCCAGGGAGGTCCACGGTGGAGCAGATCTCCACCTGCAGCCTGGGGAGGACCCCATGCCGGAGCAGGGCGATGCCCGAAGGAGGCTGGGACCCTGTGGGAAGCCCGCGCTGGAGCAGGTTTGCTGGCAGGACTTGTGACTCTGCAGGGGACCCACGCTGGAGCAGTTCGTGAAGAACTGCAGCCTGTGGGAAGGACACATGTTGGAGAAGTTCATGGAGGACTGTCTGCTGTGGGAGGGACCCCACGGTGGAGCAGGGGACGAGTGATGAGTCCTGCCCCTGAGACGGAAGGAGCGGCAGAGACAACGTGTGATGAACTGGCTGTAACCCCCATCCCCATTCCCCTGCAGTGCTGTGGGGATGAGGTAGGGAAAACCGGGAGTGGAGTTGAGCCAGGAAGGAGGGAGGGGTGGGGAGAAGGTGTTTTTAAGATCTAGTTTTTATTTTCTCCTTATTCTACTCTCATTTGACTGGTAATAAATGGAACTGATTTCTCCAAGTCAAGTCTGTTTTGCCCGTGACAGCAATTGGTGAGTGATCTCTCCTTGTCCTTATTTTGACCCACGAGCCTTTTGTTATATATTCTCTCCCCTGTCCAGCTTGGGGGGAGTGATAGAGTGGCTTTGGTGGGCACCTGGCATCTAGCCAGGGTCCACCCACCACAGTGGAAAAGGAAAACTATGAATTATGCTTATTTGCATACTAAGAAAGAATAGTAAAATGGAGAAAAGAGTTTGAAATGTATTCCATATTGCAATTTAAGATTATTTTTTTAAACAACTTATTCCTGTTTGATATGCTTGTGTAGAGCATTTCCATGATTTAAAACAAACAACAAAAAAAACCCCGAACAAACCCCCAAAACCCTTAACCTAGGCTTTTTAAAATAATAGTGCAGAACAGATTTTCCTAGTCATTCTGACTGGCCAGTACTATTGGGTTTGTTGCTGTGTTTCAAAGGAAAAAAAGAAAGTACCCACCCTTACAAAACCAGTTTACAAGAGGTTAAAGGTGTTGGGACCTAAATTGCTCCTCAGTTGAAATAACTGGAGCGAAGCTTTTTCTTTCTTTTCTTGTTCCCATTCTTTCGTTTCAACAAATGTTATCTCTGCTCTAAAATGAGCTATTTTACTGTGGCAGCCTCCACAGTGCTTTGAAGACAGTCTACTAATGGCAGCAGTTTAAGTTGCAGTGTCTTCAGCAAGAGGACTTCCATTAGTCTCAAGGGTTTTTTTGGGGGTGCAAGGTGATGAATGGTTTCTGGTAGTTGGCTTTGGATGTGCTAGTCACTAATGTTTACATCAGTAGACAGAATAAAAATGACTTAGTTGCATATTGTGGGGCCTGTGTGATGACAGAGCTGGTCAAATTTTGAATTTGTTTAAAAAACAATTTCTTCTCCTTCTCCCTGTGGCCTTATAAAAACGAAAAAAAAAACCAACAAAAAACGGTGGTGGTTCCCGTTTAGTAGCTCTGCTTTTCTTATCTGGGGGAGATAACTGATAGCTGAAGGGTGTTATTCATTGGGACTGGGTCTGGAAATGCCGTGTTTCGCTGAAGATGTATTGCAGTACTGTCTTCGCTGCTCTCGTGAATAGCTGAACAACTGGAATGGAGCACAGCAACAGCTGTGAAGCCTGAGGAAGGCTTTGTTGCGACATATAGGTGTTCTTACTATAGCTTCTGTTCGTAACCCAGTCCTCTCTCCCACAAGTTGGAGAATATCCTAAAAATGCTGCCTATGGATGTGCCCAGAATGTGTTAGGTGGTTTCCAGTGAATCCTCTGCTGAGGAGCTCCTGTCCTGTGAGCAGATGGTGTAACCCTGCTGGAGAGGAGGCAAAGTGCAGAGGCAGAGCTGTGCGTGCAAGACAAACCAGTTCACTGTCATGCAGCATAGCAGTCATATAGCTCCAAGAGGAAACTAGAGATGTGCAGGGAAGAAACCATCCAGGTGAGCGTGGAGTAAAATCTTGGGGAGGGTTGTGTGGAAAAAGGCTTGCTTCTAAAGTGAGTGTGTGATAGGGTTCAGATGTGATGAATAGTTTTACTGTTATGGTGCAGGTTTTGGACAGAATAATACTTGAGTAAAATGCATAATTGCGGGCCAAAAGTATTTGGCTTGACATTTTTTTGGTGTCGAGCTCAACATGTGAAATGTCCAAATTCATAGCTGTTGATTGAGATGTCAACATTTATAACAACAATAACAGCATTTAAACTGCTGCTGAACACATACTCAGATTGTTCTGCACTTTGAAAGTGTGTTGAGTTGCTTTCAGCTAGAAAAGCAAAAAGTGGAACGTAAAATATTTGAAGCCGAAATAGCTGAAAATGCATATAAAATACTATGGCCCTTTTTTAGCCTTTATTAGCACAGGCAATGGAAGGATGGTCAGTGGAAATGCTGATGAGATTAGACTGCTAGCACTGGCAGGGTCACAGCCAAAGAAAAGCAAAGCAAGAGGATAAATCTCATTATGCTTTGCCACTGTGTTATTACAGGTCAGCTCTTTGGCTAACAATAACGTTATGATTTCTCTCTTATTCCTGTATATCCTTTTCCTTAAATAAGCATAAATCAAAACTTCCCTTATACTTCTGGCATTCTCATGTGAAAGCAGGCATGAGGGCTCACAAGTAACGGAGAGCTGATTCTGGGACTGTAATGTGCTTGCTTACTGTCTGTGTGGGTGGCAAAGTGTCTATAAATGTTTTAGCACAGTCTAGATTGCTCTCGGTTTCAGCACAAGATTTACCGCTGATCCGCCAGTCCAGCAATGGCATGGAGGATTTAACATTCAGAAGTGAAAAACGCCTTTGGAAATACTCGCTACTTGGCAATCCAAGGGCAAGCTGCTGCTAAATATGACAAGAGTTGTGAGGTGGACAACTTTAAACAGAGATTGGCAATGCAATTGATGGTTTTTCTCAGTGTTAAAGCTTCGCTGTAGTGAGTGGTGGAAGTTCCTTCTGTTGTGATCAACCACCTTTGTCTTTCAAAGGGTATAATTACGATTTTGTCTTCTCTCAGTGTATTTCAAAGGCTAGTAGACATTTTGTTTGGTTCAGTGTTCTGCAGCTCAACTTCGTGTTTGCCTGTAAAATGCCCTGACGCTTCAGCATTGCAGGCTGCTGCTCTCTCATGCGCTCCAGCAGCGAGGCACAGCTGAGCCAGCCAAGCCTGTGTTACCCTGGTCAGACAACTGCTTTAGTTCGGTGTCCGCAGGTATAGCCCTCCCTGCCTGTGGCGACATCACACGTGAACGTCAGTAGATGTGTGTGTGTATTGTACATGGCGTACGAAATACTGAGAAGTAAAGGTTTTGGGGAAGGGCCATGGCAGTATCCATAACTGGCAAGGGAGCAAAATACGGCTGGCTACTGGGAACGTTGTTGACACCTTTCAGCCTCTGTTGTAGTTGTGTGCTGCACGCAAGTCGTTACAGAAGAAAAAAATCTTTTCTATTTCTAATGTACTAGAGAACTTAAATGGTTCTCATGAGAGCTGTGTGTGTGTGTGCATGCAAGAGGTGGTGAGGTCGTCTCAAGTCTTCCGTGTAGCAAACCCAGACCTTACTCACCATTCTAACTGACCTAAAATAACATTTCTGTAAATAGTGCTATATTTCAATTTTGTTCCATAACTATGTGTGTATGCTGGGACTTGTAGGGTTTCCAGATATCTTCCTTCTCAAATAGTACTGAGCTTTTTCTTCAAGCCTTACAACAGTGAGAAAAACCCAAATATACATTTTGAGCTTTTTGTTTGTAAAAAAAGCCATTTGTGTGACAGGAGTGAACCTTTCCCACCCTGGGTTTCAGGCAGCAGTAGTTTGAACAGGAAGTGCTGTATTTAAGTGGAATATGACTGAAACATTTTAGTGCAAAGTGTATTTTTTTTTCATGTCAGTTTGATGCTGCTCAGGGATCTAGAACAGTGGGTAGAGAGTAAGCAAAAAGCAAAAAAGATAGTGAAAAGCGCAAGCTAAATATACTTAAGGTGCACTTCTCCATGAGTGAAAATGTGTCTGCCTGGATCCACAAATTAATATCAGTGGAGGATTCGGTCAAAACGCTTGATTTCTTAAAAAATTTCTAAGGAGTTTGATATCATAAGGAATGATGTTAATTACAGGCCTAACTTCTGTTAAGAGTTGATGAGACTTCCCCCCACCACCAAATTTCAACATCATTCAGATCATGGATGCAGTATCTGTTTGATGCCATCGCTCTACCTTTTCCTTGTAAACAACCACTTAACGTGTAATGGCTTGAAAATATTCATGATTTATTTCTTTGTTTTCTTCACAGGCTGGAATGGTGTTGAGATGTGGATACTTCTGGTTTGGCCTGTTTCTTGTGCCCACTGCCTGCCTTGTTAAAGACGTGGCATGGACAGCGTAAGTCCTGAACCAGTCCTCTCGTTGTTATAGGAATTATTCTGTATGCACATGTCGTCCAGTCCAGTATTTTTCTGTAAAGAACTATGAAGCCTTTCAGTGAATGCCAAAGGGTGATATTCGTTTGGAAGGCCTCTGAACAAAGTGAAGCGGGAGTCATTTCTCATCTGCCAATGCAACCAGCAATGTGAGAGAATGAATTATTAGTCCTGAATCTGAAGGAGGCAGCCTTGCCTGAGTAATGGTGTGTCATCTTACGATTATTGGTGTTGTCTACCCTTTAGTTAAGGGTGAATTTAAATCAGACATCAGAGATTTCCTGTTCCTAGAAAGGAGCACATAATTTGTTCAATTTTACTAAGGTTAGGTAAAAAGTAAATATGTGGCGCTCTAATCCATACCCAGTACGCTCCCAGTTCTTTGTCAGCTGCTCTTTAGATTCTCCTTCAACAGTGGGTCTTCCAAGACTTAACTGAGAGAAGAGCAATACTTGCGCTCTGTGGTTGAAGTAAACTCCTAATGATTCCCTTCAGGCCCAGAGAGGGGGAATAACCCTTGTGAAATGCAAGCCTGTGTAATCAATCCCCTTCTCTCAAAACTCTGTGGTTTCAAAGCACTGTGGAAGACAAGCAATTTCAAGAATTTTGATTTAAAGAGAAGCTACTTACCTTCTCTACCATTGCAATTTGAAATGCAGAAGCATTGTTTTCATTTAGAATTTCTCGTGATTTGTTCAGCTTGCTTTTAAGTGTCTTAAGCACCAAAGCTTTCATCCTTTCCCTTCGAAAGCTGTGTTACAACCAAGGTGGTTTTATTACATGAATATATAATAACCTTATGCAAGGAGGACTGAGGGCATTCCAACTCTGGGGCAAAAAGGCAGATCCTAGCTGGAGTGAACAGGGAATATAGGTTAGCTTGTCACTTTTCACAAAGGCTCAAAGTGAAAGCATCGTAACATGTAACGCTTTGCTCCAAGAATGAGCTGTCGGTCAGCCAAGGAAGATTCTTAGAATCATTTAGGTTGGAAAAGACCTTTAAGATCGAGTCCAACTGTAAACCTAACACTGCTGAGTCCACCATCTTCTTTAGAGATATGCAGAAAATACTGAAAAAAGCAGAAAGTTTCCCAAACACAGGCACGTTTCAAACACTGGCTTAAAAGGATAAATCAGCTCATATGCATATATCTGAGAATATTTTTTCTTCCTACGGGATTGATAGCACAGCTAAATTAAACTGGTAGTAGGCAAATCTACCAATCAGTAAGTACTTCTTAAATGCTTTCCTGTTTTCTTCCTCAGCTTAATTTTCACAAGCTACACTGCTAAAATTAAAACTATGTATCATAATGTATAATTTCTGTTCAGGCCAAACTATGATTTAATAGTCTAGCACACTAGAGGGTTTTTTGTTACACTTATTAAATTTCTCCAATTGAAAATTATTTTAGAATTCTAAAGCTTGAGGCCAAAATGTTTAAATTTAGATACTTAGCTGTGTCTATGACCTGCTTTTTAAAGCTCTGGGGGAAAAAAAAAAAAAAAATCTTTGAATTCATTTAGCATAACAGGCCCTGCTCCTGTGTCAGGCATTATTTAAAATTACCTGCTTAGAAGTCAGTGGGACTACTTTTGTGATTAAAGATAAATAGGAGCTGAACTGTTTGCAGCATCAGGGATCAAATAGGTATTTAGTTGTCCAAGATTACGCTTCAGGTTTTGAAATATTTTCATAATAGTTGAACGTCCCAAAGTTGTTCTCTGTTCTTATCAGTTCTTGGCAAAAATGACTCAAGAATTGTAAAGCAGGCCAGACCAAGGCAGGCTCATCCTCAGCTATTACTCATTTAAAACTCTGTTACTGACACAGCCTGTTCTTTAATATTTCTTAGAGAAATCTCAGCAACATAATCCTTCCAGTGGTTCAGAGCAAGAACGTACAGAGATTGTGAAGCTCTCAAGACAAACGTGTATGATTGATATACTGGCTATTTTCGCAACAGATTTTAAACAGGAGGCTCCTATCAACATTAAGCAAAAAATCTGTTCTCTGAGCAGGGCTGCTTTTTTTTTTTTAAACCCATCACTGAAAAATTAACACCATTAACATTTTAACTAGGATAAATGAAATGACACAGCTATCAGCACTGCCATATGGAAGGAGTAAAGGTCTGTTTCCTTTCCAAGAGGCTTGCCATTCAAAACTTGAGCCCAAGGCCTCTGGAAATCAGCCGGCACATTTCCACAGCAGTGGTTACACCACATTGCTGTCTGTAGTTCAGCAGAATCTGGTTTTGGCCATAAAATTCCAGCAGCTCTGACTTCTCATGGTCATGGAATTTATCCCTTTCAGTTTCTTTTGGACATGAAGCATATGTCTGCTAAAGGAGCATCCATGTGACCCAAAAGGTATATGCCTAATTTCGGTACAAAATAATACCAGAGAACCATAAATACAGTGTACAGTTTTTGTCTAGAAGAAGGTTAAAAGGGATAGGAAAGCGTGTTTCAAACCCAGACAAATCTTTGTTTCTAAACTGCTGTGCTGCATCCGCTATCAAAACTTGTAATGCTGGAAGAAAGAGCTAGTTTTACATGTTCCTGTTGTCACACAGGCTACAATTGTCAACGAACCTCTTATCTTCCATATTCTCTGCAGCTCCAGGCTTTTTTATTTACTTTTTTTTCTTTTTTAAGTGAATCAAGGAAATGTGGAAAGCTCTCTTTAAAAAGAGAAGGAAGCTTATTACTAATACTTGGCTGCAATGCCATATTGTTAACTTTGGTTCACTACCCTGAATTCAGTGGCTTGGTTTGGATTTGGGTTTTGCCTTATGAAAGTTCCAGTTGTGCTGCCATTGAAATGAACGGAGCTTTATAAGGTGAGTGCTTCCTCACAGTTGGCACATGTCAGTTGAATACATGTCACTGGTGCTAGGAAGTCTCGAAATAGCTGAGCCACAAAGCTATGTGGGAATCATAAAAACGCAGAGTGTGTTCCAGCAAAATTAGGCAAAAGGGCAAGAATTTATTAATAATTGGTGTAGTGCTTAGTGTTACAGTGAAAAAATTTCCTGAGCCTTCCAATCATTACCAAAATCTTCATGTACTTTTTTACCGTGGGGAAAGAAGCATGTTGCACTTGCCAGCTCCATAGTGTAAATAAGAGAGAAGGTATAAGGAGCTCTTCCCATCCTTGCACACGCTTGCAGTCCCTGGAGCACAAGACTCCTAAAATGGTGTTGAGGATAATGAACCACAGTAGAGGTGTCATCATGTTTGAGAAACGCTTATGAATGTAACCATGCTTCTCCCTGGCAGATTCTGGCCTCCCGAACCCCCTAAATATCCTCCTAGGGCAGTGAAGTGAAGCTATGCACTTCTCTGGCTTGGAAGGGAAAGGGCCACCCAAAATACAAAGATAACCCTTTGCTGATTCTTGTGGTTCATTATCTTAATATCTGGGTGTGAAGGAAAGGTGAGTGTGTCTTTATGTAATGCATCAAATTTCAGCTGAGCAGTAACATCGACCACAGCATCTCATAATTTATTGAGGACTGGTGGTGCATCTACAGCCACTTGTAAAGTACAAGGTAAAAGCTAAGACTTCTACCTGTATTTTTGTGTATCAAAAGTTAGTAACGTGCCGTTGTGAAAAAGTCATGAAATATCCAGTCCTGTTGCCAGCAGTCCATGGAATATTTGCAGTTCGCTTTGATGGGAGCAAGCCCAGATTCTGAGACAATTGTAATACCATATTTTAGTGTTTGTTTTTGGAGAGACATGTGGATAGGTTAGCTCAGGCCCTTTTATAAATACTTAATTACTGATTTTTCCATGGATGCTCCTGCTTCCAAGTGAAGGAGTGACTCAATGCATACCTATTAACTGCAGGTTTATTGTTGCTTTAGGGATACCCAACCACAGCAGAGCCCATATATTTCATCATTTCACACTGCTTACAGAATACTTCAGTATCCTCAACTTGAGGACAACAGTATTTTTTCCATATTGTGAAATATCAGTGCAATGTCTCCTTGTGCTGTGCTGCACTAATTGGACTCTGTTGCTCAGGCTTCATTCTGTTAAATTTTGAATTCAGTATTCACTCTAAGGGAAAAGAAAAACATCTCTCACCTTTTATGGTGTATGGCAAGATAAACATGGAATCTTGGGAGAGATTGAATAACTTGTAGATTTCTGTGTTCTTGTCTGTGAGAAAACTGGTTATAAAGGATTTTAAGAGTTCTAAACATGCTCAGTCTTCAAGTTTGCAATAGTAAGTGTGGCCTCTTTAAAAGGTAAGAGATGAGTTCAAGGTCAAAATTTCAATGTGTTTACTAAAATTGAAGAGTGTGATAGTGAAGTCAACTGTAAAGATTATAAGAATTAACAGCTCAAAGCTTTCTCATTTTAATCACTATAGTTTCCCTTCCTCAAAGAGGAGACCAGTCTAATCATTAGCCTAACTAGTTATAGGAACTTGAATCTAATTAATTTCCGTGCAGCTGTTGGTAATCTCACATTCTTGAAACATTATGCATTTTAAAAATATCCTTGCTACTTGATTTCTTCCGTCACAGTACGTTGGTGTTCCCTTGCAGATCATACGCCTTTGGTGGTTTGTTTTAATAGGGTGCCCTTCTAAGTACATCCTGATACTCTTTATCTCCAGATTTTGCTATGCTTCATCTTTTGTTGTTCTCTTTTTTTTCCTCTTAAATGCAGATGTGTTTTGAAAAGTAGTTTTCATTTTAGCTTCTCATTTTGAGATACTTGGGGCCTAACTCAGCAACACGAAGACCAGAGGACTTGGATAACCTAGTATTAATATCAGGGCACCGTCATCTAAAATAGTATCAGCAAAGATTTTTGTGGTCTTTGTTTCTTACTGCCCAGGCATCTTCATTATATTTTAATTACATATACTTCAGTTACTATTTTTACGTTAGAGGGGGTTTGACATTGGTTTACAACACTGGTTAAAGATTATAGTATCTGCATGTAAGATTTTTATGAAACTTGTAAAGAAATTTTTGCTGTCTCTAGAGTTGAAGGATATTATTTTAATGCTATGAAGCATAGCGGTGTCTCAGCCGACTTGGCTTCATCTTGTTTTCAGGCTTATTGTGCAGTCACTTGCAAATCAGTATTATCTCATGGGACACTTGTCCTCCTTTAAGTGACGCAAAAGAGGAAGCTGATCAAAACCTGCCTGTTGGAGAAAGATCCCTGCATTTTGTATTATTGCTTTGTACTTCTCAAGACAGAGGGGACTAGATTTTCTCCTTATATCAATGTAATGTAGGTGTAATAGCACTGGAGCGGTAGGTGAAACTTGGGAAAAAAGGCCCAAGTCTCTTCATGGGGGACATTGCTCTCCAAATTTTGGTTGCACGTGTGGTACATGGATTGCTCTTTGAATCCCCAAGCCAAGAAAGTAGGACACAGCCAGTCTTGTTACTGTCACTTTGAAAGCTCAGTGGGGAGAGAATCCAAATCATGTGAGACTGATAAATGAAAATAAAGGGGCTTGAATAGCAATTATTATTGTAGACTCTCCTCAGGTTTTCAGAGCAGTGCCGTGCATAGCTCAAAAGACAGAGTAGAATCAGGTTTTACTGCCATGAATATTCAATGAATCCCAGCTCCTTTGTCTGAATGCCCGGGTCCTGAGCAGTCCCATGGCAGCGGTGTCAGGTCTCCATAGTCCCGTAGCTTTGCTGCTTGGTTAGATTTTGAGTGTTGTGTTGAGGCGGTCAAGCTCTGCTGAATTTGAAGTCCTTCTCATTTCTCATTTCTTATGTAATATTTCCCAGGTATTGTGAACCTGAACTGACATGTATACGCTGTGCCTTGTTTTGCAAATCCTTCAAGGGAAGGCCCTGAGCCTCTTATCTGAGAGGTAAAATTGGGGGTTAGTAGCAAAACAAATGTTCACGTGGCTTCTTTGTTTTGTTTTTCTTTTTATCTTTTCCTTGTGGTACAGGGCCAAGCATACCTACCATAAAACTTTGCTGGAGCAAGTTCAGGAGTTGGAGACGAAGACGAGAGAGCTGGGAAAAGCCATGCTTCGTGATAGTAATGGAAAGAGGTGGGCAAGCCTATGTTAATGTTTAAAACAGACCCTTCTTGTCCTCTCCCCTCCCTGTTTCTCATTCACCATTCAAATCTGATTCCAGACAGGGTAAGAAGGCTTCTCTCCTGTATTATTCATTTATTGTTGTTCCTTTTCATATGTCTGTTGCCCCCCCCCCCCAAAATCAGCCCTTCCAGTTTAATTTCTCCTGCGTTATTGCTGTGAGGCTGTATTGGCAACTGCTGCTCAGTCTCTTGCCTGGTAACATGTAGTGCTATTATCTGGCCACTGGACCAGACTGGTTTTGAAAGGACTTTGTTGTATGACATCCAGGAAAAAAAAAAAAAGTCAATCTGATAACCATGTCAGGGGAGGGAACTGTCTGCAACTCAGGATATGAAGACTAGCTAAAAGGGGAACTGGCTAATCCAGTGTGCCCTACAACTTTATTCAGTCTCACGTTAAGGGGGTTTTTTTTATGCTTTTGCTTTTTTCCACTGCAGCTTACAGGACCCCGCTTTCAGGGTTCTCAGTTTCTCGTTGTGCCTCTCCCTTATATCCACACCATATGGACTTGAACATATTGCTATTACTGAATCTTTCATTGTAAGGGGAGAGTATGTGTTGTGTGGGAACTTTTGTCTCTTCTGAAAGAAGCTAAAGAAAATCATAGCGAGGCTTTTCCATCCAACAGTTTCATTTACCTTCGCAGAATGTGGTTCTGCATCAGCTGGTCGGAAAAGCTTCCTAAGTTCAAAAAGGTTTTAGAACTAACTCTTCTGTTCCTTACACAATATGGCACCACATGACTTGCTAAGAAACTACATGATCATTAAACTGGATTTTAGCAAACCTTATAAACTAGCAAACTGAGTGGAATGGGGCTTTTAAAAGATTTTGTTCTTCTGGGGCAGGGTCATCCTTTGAGCCTTTGATGTCTATTCTAAGGTAAACTAATTGCCATATTGTAGCTGCTGCTGAGACGAGCGGATAGTAGATTTTTTCAACTCAACTTGTGAGTTAATAAGCACTGTTTTTAGGGAAAATTATCAGGGAGTGAGTTTACCAAGTTTATAGTAAACTGAAAAGCTTTAAAAAATGCTTCTGTGAACTTTAATGTGTTTATAAGATGTCCTTAGTGACCAGAGTTTGCTTCTCAGAGGCCGAGACAAAGTAAACACAGTGTTATTGATTAAGATCACTTCAAAACACTTGGTATGCTCAGTTTTTATTTTGAGTCATTTTTCTGCTGTGACATTTGGATCTTACAAAACACAGTTCATAATTTGTGCTCACTTGCAAAAGTCACGAACTGCACATCAAATCGTTTAAAAAGAAAAAGCAAACTTTGCAGCACTGGTCAACAAAGGCAACCCTCTGTGCCACAATTAAAACCAACAAAGATGCCTGAAATCAGGCATTTAATTAAAAATGGGCCTTGTTTTCAGAGGGCTGAGCAGTCATCTTGAAGTCAGTTGGAGCCAAAGCGCTTGGTACCAAAATCAGGTCAGCTTCCCAGGCAAGAAAGGTGTAACTTGGTGTTGTGAGGTGCTGACTGACAGACTGATTAGATGCCAGGAAAGTGGAATCCAGGCCAGCAGAAAACTGGCTGTGCCTAGGCACGTGGCTCTGCTCGTATGAGCCTCTTGGCTGTTGCTGTCATTCCTATCCACGCATAAGATGTGAAGTTGCATTGGTGTTGGTTTGTAGCATTTGTATTTTCCTGCCAGTATTTAATACCAGTTATTGACAGCTGGAGAGGAGAGTGAGTCAGCTTTTTGCCTGATGAATCCCTGGGTTGCAAAGCGGGTTGACATACTGTTAATAGCGAGAGACACAGCATTTGATCTGTTTATATGTGTGTGTATGTGTCTCCAAGAACTTGATGTTCTCCGTTTACACAACTGTCCTGACTTTCTGTAAATTTAATGGTCGTGTTGTAATTCATTCGTACACTACATGTTTTCATAGCCTTTTATTTTATTGCATTCTCACTGCAAACTCTTTCATCTGCGTTCCTCCTCCATATAGCTTCACTTCATTCTCGAAACGCTTGCATGGAGATGATGTAAGGAATCCCTTCTGGCCCTCCTTCCCATTCTCCCTCCCCCCTTCTTTCCATGCATTTGTTTGTTCTCCTTCCTAATTGCTCCCAGATTTTCTGGGTGGTCCATCTGTGAACTAGATAATGGTAGAGTGCCTCTGCCTGCTAGGAGCTGGTGTGCTGTGCTTGTGATGTGGCCTCCTGAGTGCTCTTCAGAGTTGCTCTGTCTTTTATCTCTTTTTGTTTGTCTCCTGGCTCTTTCACACCTGCTAGAAATCGTGTGCTTGTCCAAAGGGAAGGGTGAGGGTGGGAAAGAAGCAGAGTGGGAACTTTCTGCAGTTACAGCCTCTCTGGTTCATGTTCTTTATTTTTTAAAAATGTCCTTGAAGCCAGTGGAAGTGAGTGCTGAGGCACACGCGTTGCTCTCCCCTCCTGCCCGCAGCCCCATTGCTCTTGGGATATTTCTGGCAATGTGACACTATGCAGGAAGGGAAAGTAACCGGAGTCTCCTCATTTCTAATGGGAAGTGGAGAGTTGCATTAAAACTGCACGGGTCCGTCCATCACCTCCAAGTAACAGTGTTAGCTCTTGGTTGGAAGTGTTCCTGAAAACATATCCATTAGGTGTTGGTTTGTTCAGGCAGCTGTGGAAGATAAGCTGGCTGTCATCAGGGTCTATTTTCCTGGCCCACATAGTGGACACTATTATTGTTCAGTGTTTTTCACAAACAACAAAAAATCACACCCAATTACCGATAAGAGAAGGATTTAGGGAGCTAATTGCTTTTATCATTGCCTAGACCTTAGACAAAAAATGAGGTGCAAGATCTGAATGTTTAGGATTAATCTGCTAAACAAAAAGAAATTCACGAAGACCAGAAGGCAGTGAGTGCATCTAGGCTTGCACAACAGGATGCCAACAGTTTGCTGTGGCTCAGCTGAATTTCTGTAAAATGTGAGCAGGGTAGCACCGGGGTCCTCACTGCACTTGGGGAAGGAGTGCTGGGAGATCTGCATGTGCCACTTGATACCTAAATAAGCGTAAGAGGGTCTTCACCCGGCCAACTGTTCTTGCTAGACACATTTTTCCAGGTTAATAAAAAATGTTTTCACTAGTGCTCATTACATCATTCTGAACCTTAGCCCCTTTGAACGGTTTCTAAAATTGAATTTGCTTGTATTGATCTGAAAAAGCAGGTGCAAATTTTTGTCTTACCAACGGCAGGGAGCAAGCAGAAAGCCAAGTGGTAGATCAGGGAGTGTCTGGTCTGCACAGGGAAGAGTGTCAGCACCCTGAGCACTACAGCTGGGTCCCCAAAACCTTGCAAATAACGTTAGAGTGATGCTTGGAGATTCTATCAAGTGTATTGTTTTGAGCTGTAAAGGATCATGTTCTCATTTCTCTGTATATCTCATCTAGACAGCTAAAAACTTACTTTTCATGGAAGCTGGGATGATCACAAAATCAGATGATTCCAGGAGCAGGGGATTTCATCACGGGAAACAAGTATCTGGAAAGCTGGCAACTCCAGAAACAGCTTGAAAAAGAGAGGAGGGAGTGCGCAGTAAGGGGCTGGCGATGGATCCCATGCCATGCTCACCTGCCTGCTTGTGGAAGATGAGAACCTGCGCTTGCCCTCCCCAGCCTGGCACCCGGTGGTGCTGGGCTGGACTCCAGCCCAGCTGCAACGTGAGCGAGCCTTGGTGCGGGAAGGGAGAGGGGCTCCCTGGCACTCTCATGTAACAAAAGGCAGGATTTAACACTAAATTTACATGAATTTGGAGAGGTGAGAGGGGCAGCTTGTGTGCCAAAGCAAACATGGACATGTGGAGACACCTGCCCGGCAGACCTAATCATGTTAACATGCAAGATTTACACAAAGAAAACAAACAGTTTTTCTACAGGTTTGTGTTCAAAAGTGGCATTGAGTTCAGCTGCAGAGATTCTTGTGTCTTTAAATAAGTTTACAACTAAGTCTTGGCTCATAAAGGGCCAAATTTTCAAGTCCTCATTCACTTTTCACTCCATCTAACCTCTCACTGAAGTCAGCAGGAGTTCAGGTGGAGTAAAGCCTGATTAGGGACCAAAGCAAACTTTACTTTGGAAACCCATGTCACTTTATTGCTCCACTGGCCAGCTAACGGAGAGCAAGCAAAGCTGTGCAGCACCCTCTTTGCGACAGTAGATTTCCTGTTTCAGAGGGTTTCTCTGTCTTGGAATTGCCAGAGAGCTCCCTTTGAAAGTAGCTTTTTGGTTGTTTTTCTGTTCTGTTTTTAATCAGTTGGAGGCCGGGATTAGAAGATTATTTGATACTGAAGAACAATGTAGCTTTCACGATTTACGTACTTTACAAGGAACTGAAGGGCCTGTCTGGGGTGTTGCAGAAAAGTGCCTGCATCGCTGAAGTATTGGGAAGAATTTCTTCGAATTATTCAGAAATCTGGGAGGCAGTGCCTTGTCTTTAACAAAGGTGAAGGGAAGTGACTACAGAACTAGCGAAGCATAGCTGCGAGTGACGACGAAGCACTGCATTGTGTTTTTGCGCAGCGTTTTTCAGTATGCCTTTTTACTCTTGCTGCTTTCAGACACCCACTAATGACAGCTAGCCACCTCTTTCTTTCATTTCCATTTCATAAAACAAATACTGTTTTTCAGTGTACCTAAAACAGCAGTTCCCCACAGTGTCTCCACTGTCTGCCTTCAACAAGAAGACGCACTGGTGGAGATTCTCTTTCATTTAAGTGCTTCTCACCAAATCTAACTTTGTTGCTTTAGTGAAATGTGCATGACCAGCTCTCACCCTGAGAGCGAGCTGTCTTATTTATCTTAGCCTTAGTTTTATTTGTTGGGTGAGGGCAGATGCCTATCTCATTTCAATAGCTGTGTGACCGGTGGGTAATCGGTGAGCTGACACAAGTACCCGTGGAGACTTGCCCACTCCACAGGTCCCTGGGGAGGAGCAAGAGAAGAACACGGGAAACCTGACTCAGGCTTGCGGCTGTGCACGGAGCCGAGAGCAGCAGAGCGCTCAGCCTCACGCCAGCAGAAGCAGAAATGGTAAAACAGACTTAACTTTTCTCTTAACAAAACCATGAACGAGCTGAGGACCTGATCTCACAATTCCTGAGGAAGAGGCAAGCTTTTTCATTAAGATCAAGAGGAATGAGGCTTAGGCTCATTATATTTCAAAGCACTTTGTCTCTTTATTGATGCATTTCAAATTATATCTACTTGAATAGGGAGACTGTGCCAGTAAGGCCCCTTCACATCAGCACGTACAACGAATCTTATTTGAAACAAACTCAGTCTTGTGTTTTCACCTGGTTAAACGGCATTGGATGTTTGGAGCCAAATTCTTGTTTCATGAATGCGTTGACTTGAGTGTATTTACTCAGGATACGCATGACTGTGATCTGAATCTGGCCCATCCAGTGCAGCTGAGTGTAAAATGAGGTTCAAGAGGGGAGGGGTGTATTTTGGTTTTTGAGGTTTCAGAGTCTTTTTATCAATTTTTCCAGATGTTCTTCACACCATTTCTGGGAAGCAAAGGCAAGATTTCTACACCAGCATACACAACAAAGTGACTGGCATATTTACGATTTTTCCTTGCAGCTTTTCTAGTAAAAAGATATTAGACTCCTTTTACTAGCAAAAGGCACATAAAATTATATCAGTGGGGTTTTTTTAAATTCTTTGATTCCATATGGTAAACATTCGTGTATGGTAGGTGGAAAATGCATAATTTTGTTTTATTTTACACTTGTCCCTTTCTCTCTCCCTCCTGTCCCGTATCAGTAAGGAATCATCACATTATTTCCTCATTTTAATATGTACCATTAATTTCCGGCATTTCTAACCCCTGTGTGTCAGGCACTTGTTAAATTACTAGGTTTGATTCTGCTCCGAGTTGAGCAGTGGGGAGGCCGTGGGGCAGAGGTGGGAAGGAGCAGAGGGCAGAGAGGGTTTCAGAAGCTGGCCACAGGGATGAAAGGCGAGTTATCATGCTGCCACTGGCACTGAGGACCCAAGTGCCCAGCTGCTAGCACCAACCAGTTGGAGCTGACATGCGCCTTCTCCATCCAGTGCAATTAATTATTTCACATCCTGATTGTGCCCATCACGTAACCTTGAGGGAGATCCAGTGCACAGATAGGGTTAAAACCTGGTGACCTGGAGAAGGATTTAGAGCTGTGATCAAATCTGCTAGCAAAGTCGAAGCTGATGGAGGTACAGTATCAGCACAAAGGCCAAAATGAAGTTGTAAATTGAAAGAAAAGATTAGAAAAAAGAGAACGTAACAAGATGAGAGTTAAAACTGATTAAGGGGCCAATCTCTCTGATGCCTAATCCTGAGTTACTGGGTTGGGTACTGGGGATCTCCACAGGGGAGAAAAGAAGAAATCTTCCCTCCAGGCTGCACAGCAGGAGAACTGTTCCATAACAACTATTCCAGCCTAATGGCTTCAGCAGTCTGCTTTGGCCTCAGCTCCTCCGCTGGCTAACCCCACTGGCTAACCCCTTCTCAGAAGAGAGGCAGGACAGCCTGCATTCACGCCTCTGATTCGTGGCAAAGAATGAAGTACTGAGTTACCTGTAGCAAGGACAAGAAAATGGAAGTTATACTAGATACTAAAATTTTAGTGGACAATTACAAAATACTTAAAAGCTTAAAGAAAAGCAATTTGGTTTTTTGCAGACCAACCAAATGTCCTGGGCTTTGCTGTAAATTGTATCTACACACCTTTAAAGTTCATCAGTTTTTGTTGTTCCTCTGAGCTGTTCTTTAAGGTTTTTTTCTCTATAAAAAAAGGAAGGAAAAAACCTGATAAGAGAAGTTCAGAGTTTTTGAACACAGAATTCATTTTAAATTTAGTCAAAGTATTTAAGTGGACTTTTTTTAAACCAGGAAGTTTGGTTTCAAAAAAAAAAAAAAACCAACACCCAAAACTAATCAAAAAATATCTTTACATAGAGACCAAGCATGGAAAACTTCAATCTCCAAGGGGACTACTTCTGAAAAAATGAGTCAATAGGAAAAGAATGTTATAATTGCAACTGCATTGCCACCTTATCTGTAGAGGATACGACCAAGCACCCACTAGAGTAAGTGCAAAGTGAGGCACTTAGGGACAAGAAGTAAACAGCACTGATACGGAAAGAAGGAGAGCTGAAAAGCAGCAAGCCACACTTAGCCTTTTCTGCTTCTCAGATGTTTAAATTGAGTCAATTCCCACATTTTGGAAAGGCTGAAGGCAAAACTGGGCAGCTTCAACTTTGTGTTTAGTTAGTTGGCTTTGGGACAGCTGACAATGATGCCTGCCCCTTGCCCCTCCACCATGTAATGAAATGCATAAACACATGCTTAATGTTTGCAGTGCTTAGAAATGGAAGGCACTCTAAGAGAGAGATCTCATCTATTATTTTCTTAGGGTTGTTGCTTTTCAGAGAGGCATGTGATGTTTAGTGTCTGCTTTTTTTTTTAGATGGTATTTTTAAAAGGTGCTTGGTAATACTGTCTTCTGTTCAAAGAAGCAGTCTTTCAAAGAAGTTTAGGAGTAACAGCCTCTAAAACGAAGGTTAGAATGGATTGTCCAGGTGATTTTTAGGAGTCAAAGGAGGGATCCGTTTGGCTTTTCTGCCTTAGGATGTTGTTAATGACAAAAGGAAATGTAAATCATCCTTGCTTGTCACCAGAAGGAAAAGCTTCCTCCTGTTTTTAGCCATGCAACTTCAAGGACCAACTTGAAGAGGATTTTGTGGGCTTAGAGTGGAGAATTCGGTCCCAGAGCTCTACATACAGTCCGGGTGCTGCACACAGGGCTGGCCGAAGCTCGCAACATGCCTCGGCCCCCCGTCTGCTGTCGCAGGGTGGTTCTGCCACTGCCACGGGGCGATGTGGCGACACGGGTGGACTTGCATGTACCCGACATGGGGCCCGCTGCTGCATGCTGGCTGCGGGCTCTCCTTCGTGCTGGGGTCCTGCATTCAAACCTCCGAGACGTAATGGGAAAGGAAAGCTGCTCTTCTGGTGAAGTAGCACACTACCAGTAGCACGAGTGTTTCTCTAGGGCATTGGTGAGGGTCATGGATCCATGGGGTTTTGTTGACGTGGCTCTGGGGCTGGTTTCAGAGTTTCCCAGACCATTCCTTACCAGCCGTGGTCATATTGGCCCACCTTTGCCCTGTCTCCTCAGTTGGATCCGCTCAACTGTTTGTGGGTCCACGTGATAAACGAGTTGGAGGAAGCGGGATGGTGTGGGGACCACTGTCAGGTTCTTCGACCGACTGGCAAGGGTAGGAACTGCTTTAGTCATCAGTCACCGCAAAGGGTGTCCATGGAGCTGCTGCTGCTCCTGGAGTTGTGTGACACTCGACCTTTTCACATCCAGGTGGGATAAACGACTTGCAGCTGTCTGTGAGCTGAGCTCTCTACTCCATGTTGCAGGCCTCGAGAGCTCACTACTATATGGCTGCTTTAAGTATGCTCCAAGTCAGTCTTGCAGGGCCACCTATCCAGATACATTTGATGCTTAACAGGCAAACCTTTGGCTGAGTAATGTCAAATATAACTCTTAAAGAGGGAAAGTTCCTTAAATAGTTGCCCCCTCTCTAGGGAAGGGGCGTTTCTTCTCTGTGGCTGTGGCATGGACTTGGGAAGCAGCTGGAGGGGAGCTGCTGCATTAACGAGGCCTGGAGATGTTACACCATGGCAGGGCATGCTTCTCTGGAGAGCTGGCTGCTGCTGAACCCTCAGCCAGGACACGGAACTCCCTAAAGTTTGGTTATCTTGGTGCAGGAGTCACCTCTGATAGGGAACTTCTCATACTTCTTAGCCTGCAAGTGGAACAGGCCACACTTCTGTCTTCATTTCCCTGTGGTTTGTGCCTGGTGACCCTTTGGTCTTTTAGTCATGGTCTGGGGTTTTGTTGATGAGTGTTTACAGAAAAATGCAAAAGGAGCATGGATTTGGATGTTTCTCTATTTCAGCTGGATCTTGAGTGATTAAGGAGTAGTGTGTGTAGACGCTGACTCTGCAAAGAAAATGCTGATTTTTGTTTTACTGTTTATATGCCTCAGACGCTTCCTTGTGAAATGCTCCGGAGATTTCCTTTGATTACACTGTAGCTTCATTATCAGTAGTGTCTGTTTGCCTTTTAAATTAAAAAGACCTCCTACCCTGATGGACCTCATAGTAAAACATTCCTGCAATCCAATGCTAGATAACCAAAAATAACATTTCCCCTTTGTGGACCAAAAGAGAGAAACCAGCAGAAGCCTACAGTTGCTACTTTTGCTGTTCTGTAGGAGGGTGATTCCTCTCTGCGATGTCTCCAAAGCCCAGAGGATGGAGGTATATTTGCTCACTCAGCCAGTCAGGCCTTTCTTCTACAGCTCTGGGTTGTTCTGGGTATTTGAGCACACAGAGTTTTGCTGAACCCTCAGCATTAGCGTGGCTTGCATTTGAGAGGATTTGCATGCTTTAATTTTGAGTTCCTGGTCTGTAAGAATGTTGTTTTGACGTTCTGCTTACACCAAGTCTGTGTTAGTTGTCAGCTCTCTCGCCCGCTGCTTAACTCCAACAGCTCCCTTACGTGAACTCAAGTAATGCACTTGAGTCCAAACTAAAAGAAAGCAAGTTAAACCGAGGCCTGCAGCTGTGCTAGGGGAGTGCACTCAGCCAGCAGGGAGTATCTGAGGAAGAAAGCCAGGTCTCCTCTGGCTAATTACAGAGGTGCAGCCAGAGACTCTGCCTGGATTATGGTACTCGCTCTTTGTCCACCAGGACCATGACCGATGCTGTAAGGCTTTAAGCAGCGTTATGCTGCATGAAAGATGAGAGATGGAACTTGTGAATAAATGCTCAGGAATACTTGGTGTGTCCTCGCAGCCAGAGGGATCCATGAGTCCCCTCTGCCAGGTCATACTTGGGGAGAAGTCATAGTGCTCAAACCTCTGGTGGTTCTTTAGAAGAAACTTAATGGAGTTTGAGAACCAAGAGACTGAAATGAAAATCAACAGTCTGCTTGTAAACAGTTTGGTGATTAGGACTGATCAAAGCTGCAGAAGTCTGTTTCAGACCTTTTTTTCTTGTTCTTCCTGTTTTATGTTGATGTAACTTTCAGTGACAGAAACATGTCAACAAAGAAACAGCAAACTTTCATGGAAGTTACTGTTTGGAATGTATAGATGAAATAAATTATTATGTTTTAATTCTAAATTTTAAAAAGGGAGAGAAGAGTATCCTCTTCTCCCCTCAAAATCTAATCCACAGCTAAGGTTGACTGGGACAGAAACTTCCTGATCTTTTACCTTGTGTTTAGCCACATTGGATATTTTGCAGAAATTTTTTTTCTCCCTTCCCTCCTTGCTGTCACAGTGTGAGGACAATGTGTTGCAAGACGTTTCTTCCAACAGGAGAGGAATGCAGGCCAGCCAGGGCTTCTCAGGAAACAATATGTTTAACAAGAATATGTGACAGTGGAAAGAAAGAGGCTGAGCAAGGGTTTGTCTGCTGCTCCATTTGAAAATGCATATGGGTAAGAGGGAGGCTGTGGAGTTAAGGGCAGAATTTCAACCTAAGCTTTGGAGGGTTTTCTGTTTCAAACCAAGCCATACAATGATTTACCTGTTGCTAATTGCTGCGGCAGCATCCTAGGTTAGAAAAAACAGTGACACTGCATGTGCAGGCAGTAGGGGCGAGGGGTTCATAGCTATTCAGATGACAGGAAAAACAGCCGCAAGCTTTCTTGTCCTCTGGGCTTACCCATGGACATATGTATCTTGCTTGCTCTCTGGGCTTGCCTATGGATGCTGGGTGTCTTGCAGTGGAAGAACCATGCCTCTGCCACGGGTTCTTTGTGTGGTTTTAAGGCAGAGGGATAGCAGCTGGGATATGTGCTTCTGTGTTTTATTTGTGTAGCTGTGGTAAGGCTTTGCTAGTAGCTCAGTTCTTCCTCCTAGAAAGTGGAAAAGCAGGAACAAACCCAAATCATTTCATATGTGTGTATCTGACTAATTCTGAATAATCCAGAAGGGCGGTGAGTTAAAACCAATGGCAGCTAAGTGTCTTTGCCCATTTGGTGTGTCTGTGCTCTCTGTCTCCCCTCGTAAATCATAACAAAACACAAACTAATTTCTTAAGACTTCAGTTCTTCTAAGAAAAGGGGGGCCCTGAATTATTTTTATTTTAACTGAGCTGTGTGTGTGTTTTCTCGGGGAAGATCCAATTTTAACACACCTGCATCCACTTTAACCTTCCCTTCTTTGTGAGCCCTGCTTTTGCCACCAGCCAATTAGTGGACTCAGGAGGACATTCTGGGTCAAGCTATACCAAGTGCTGCAAATCCTCATTAATGCTAATTAGTGCTCAGTAGGTTAATTGGTGGTGAAGCTCATCTTTTTTTAATTATTTGAGCAAAAGAGCCAGTGGGACCTTGTGGTCAGCTTTGAATTATTCTGTTTGTTTTGATGCACCTCATTTGAATGTGTAAAGCCAGATGTTTGTTGCCTAGATTTAAGAGCTGTTTGCTTTTGTGAGGGATGAGAAGAAGAGAACACAGAAAAATAAAATTAAGGTCTCTCTTTACACCTTAGAGCAATTCAGATACGAAAATGGAAGAGTCATTTTGTTCGTGGAATGGAAAATATTGTTATGAAATAACATGTTGCCTTTAGTTTACCTTTTGATTTGTCATTCACTTAATGAATTCATGTCATGTTAGCCCAGACTTCCAGGCAGACAGAAATCATCTTGGCCCTCTTAGGAAGCCATTGCAAAGGTATTCCTGGCCCAAGGTATTCTTCATTATTGACAGCAACTGAATCTGATTTTATATGACTTGAGTAATGAGGGTTTTTAATCGTTTTTTCATAGTAACCCTCAGAATTGGGACTTCTGTAATAGTTTTTGTTCTAATCTACTGTTTGTTTTGTTCAGTTCAAAGCATTTTGTCTGTGTCCTTGTCCTTCATATAATTACACATAGATGGCTTCTCTCCCTTACCCCTTCTGAGGTCACTAACCAACTTAAGCATATTTCACTGTCACTTTCCAGGTCCCTGACTCCCATAAGGATGTCTGGGTTTGTGACTTCTTCCATTCTGATACCATTTTTGAGGACCTGAGTATGAACACAACTATATCCAATATTAAGAGTATGATCTCATGATCTCTTATCCTTTTGCCTCAATGCATCTTAAGATGCCGTCTTTAGACCCTGTGGGAGGACTTAGGCACAGGCTCTGAGTCACTGGAAAGCAGAATTAACACTTAAAATCATGGCTAATACTTGGGATTGATTTACAAGCAGTATTTCTGTGAGCAAGGCCTAACCTGGTGCCTGCGAGTCTGATGTCATCGTTAGTTTTGCATCAAAGCGTGAGAGAGACTGAGAAGTCTTCACTTTGTTATCTGTTGGTAGAAGACAAAAACCTTTTTTGAAAGGAGGGACCCTTTTTGTATCAGTGCAAACACTTCAGTCCAGTTAAGAAACCCACTTAACTTTTCTTTTCCTTTCAGGGCTCATATTGAGAGATCTAATATCTGTTAATAAATCAAATACTCATCCATTTCAGAAGAGCTGTGTTGCGTTTTACCTCTGTGTATTAAGAGCTCATTTTATAGCACTTGACTGGTCTTGACTTGCAGTCTATTTAATCATGCCTTGTACTTAAACCACAAATGCTTTACTTCTTCCATGAGTTTTTCTTTCTCTGCATAGATACGATCCATTATAATTTCCCAAATGGGAAAATCGGATGTGACTTCAGTTTTGAAATTGTTGATTATAATTAGCAATATCAAAGATAGTCTACCTTTGGCTTCCTTCGAGCTGCAATGTGTCCCTCCTGTTCAGAAGTCCCTTGACAGCACGTTTTCCTCCGCACATTGCACGTAGAAGCCTGAGGAGGTAACCAGTATCGGCCTGTAGCAGATACCGTCCTGCGCTTCCTCTGTTGCTGTGTGGTAGACAGGCAGATGAAGAATTTCTTCCTTGTGCCTTTTGCTGCTGTGGTTAATTCCATTCTCAGTGTAAGAATTTTGTGGCAGATGTTGCTTATTTGTCCCTTAGAACAAGTATTTTTGATTGGTTTAAGATTTCTTTTTTAAGCCATCTATCCAAACGCACCCTCTGATTCTCCTGCTGAGGTGGGAAAGACTCTATCTGTATGTCCTTTACCTGCAGAAGATGAACAAGTACTCCACTTCTGTCATTCACAGGACAGCAGTAGATGCAGTGTTTTGCTACACTTACCAGTCAGTGGACTTAACAAGGTACTTAGCAGTCCTCCAAAATCAGCAGGAGGTTGCACAATACAGCATTGCTAGTTTGCACATGCGCTGGTAATGACTGATTTTGTAGGCTGTCAACTTTGTAAGCCTGTTAAAGGTTAGAGGAATCTCATGTCTTGCTTTGTGCCTGCCATCCCCCTACCTGGTGATTCCTTGTAGTACATGCTTTGTATTATGCTGGCCGCTTTGAGCAGTTGGAGATTTCTTTGTGTAGGTACTTGATTTCTTACAGTTGGCTGGTCTTTGGTTTTTTTAACCAATTGGATCTTCCAAGATTTTTTAGAAGCTTCCATGCTGTAACCTTGGTTTTAGTGGAAACCTGTGATCCTTTCTTCTGTGAACGCATGCAGATCTCGTGATCCAAGAGCTCTTAAAGATTGTTTGACACTCTCAACTGGTGTTTATAGTTTTGCTTCCAAACCTGTTATCAACTTCTATTTTACGTTGAGGGAATACTACTGACTGTAGGCAGGGAAAGCAACCTGGCCTATTTGTTGCAGGAGTGATTCTGTGGTGCCAAGGGAAGGAGGGGAAGAGACCAAGTGTCTGAAAATGCTGACAGTTTCTAAAGATTTTAAGGAGGGGTCCATAGGCTGTACAAGTTTCTAGTTCAGGTGTCTGAGCTTAGAGACCACAGGAAAAAGAGAAGGATTCCTCCCTTTTGTGGACATCTTATTATGCACTGAACAGAGGACTGTGAGCCTGGATATTACCCTAATGGACTATTAAGTGGAATATAAGCCTGTATGGCTGGATTACGTATTATAGGCATCTCAGAGTTTCTTTGGTTACTTTCTTGTTTGAAGTTAGCAAACTGCTTCAATGAAAGGGAGTTGTTTAAAGCTGTTGTAAGCTTGTTGACAGCAGCAGCTGTGCTTGCTGGGATTTCCATTCCATATACCAAGTGTATGTGAATTTGTAATCTAATCCAAGAAAGATATCAGCATTGGCATTTAGATGTGTACCCACATTTGCAGCATAACCAGTGGAATTACTGCTTGTGAATAAAGATGTGAAAAAAACAAGCAGACTGTGAAAATGGAAACACAGTGTAAATGTGGTGCAAATGGGATAAAGATACTGCAAGGAGCTGCACTAGCAAACAGATCCCTTCTATGCACTGGCCCCATCTCAGTGTTGAACAAGGGTGAGATGGGAAAAACCAACCCAATCGCGGAGGAACTTTGAACTACAATAAAGTGTAGTACCTTTTTCAAAATAATCTGATACATAACAGTCATTTGAGGCTCCAGTGCAATGAGATTTGGACACCTACGTTATTTTAAAACCCCTTTGAACTTAGTGGGACTTGTATACGTAATTAAGTGCTTTGAAAGGTCAGGACTTTAGCCATCGTTTGTTAATTCTGGGCATAAAGTTGTGACGAAATGAGTTGTGTTTTTAATAAATATGAGAGTGGAGAGTGCCTCTACTGATTTGTGTACATACATTAAACCTATTGTAAGCATACTGTATTTTTCCTCTTAAGTTTGTATTTTCACTTTCTGTACATTCAGTAATAATTTTTCAGGCCTTTGACAGGAACTGTGTAAAACAAAGGGCTTTTTAACCAAAACCTGGATAGAAAGTTTTCTTTCCAGTGTGGGAGGTGAAAATGAGAGTGTTCTTTAGAAGACAGAATTAACAATGAGTCTCACCTTTGGTTGCTTCAGGCCCTTTTGCAGGTGTGATAGAAGTGTTTTACCGTGTGCTAAGCCACAATGCTTTGCTCCTTCTCTCTAAGGCAGTTTGTGGGTGCCCTGATTCATGTACATAATACTAAAGAAAAATCTCCTTTTTAATGTTACGTATCACTTGATGTCAGACTTCTGATATCGTTTGTAATAATTTATAGGCATTGGGCATTCAGAAATCACAATGATGGTAATATCAGGGATAGATTAACTAAATGGAAACTTGAACAAAATGGCCTTAGAAAGGAGGAGTTTCCATTATTAGAGTTCCTTTGATAATGTGCAGTTTAAAGAAAGAGAAAATTGTTTTTCATGCTACAACCATCTTAAATACTGACAAAGTCAAAGCTGCCAAGTACTTTAAATACAGTTGACTCTTACCTTGAAATTATCTGGTTACTCACTGGTAATTTTTTTTTTTCTCCTCCCTCAGCGTGAACGAACGTGATCATTTGTTAAAAAGGCTCGGTAGGAAAACTCCTCCGAGCCTTTTCCGTGCTCATTCTGTCCAGCAAAGCGTATCACGTAAGTAGCGGATCATGTATGCATGTGTGTTTCACAGCAGTCAGTCCCAGATGAGTGAAGCGAAGGGTGATTATTTTTTAATTAAATTGTAGGTAGAGATAATCTAGTGCAGAGGCTGAGCTGCCAAGCAAGACACATACATTTGGAAGTGGAATTAGTGTATTTCGCCCTAGGCAAGTGGATCTCAAATGTGGATAATTCCCTAGGATCCAATCAACAGGCCCAAATGACAAAATCCCAATATGCAGGTTCTCTAAATGTAAAATTCTGATAGTCTCAAGAATACTGTAAAATCAAAAAAACTCTGCAGGATAAAATAAATGTTGTGATAGAGCCTAACTTAAATAGAAATGGTTGCTTTATGGAAAGTTTTATTAGCTGTGGTTAGCTGAGAATACAGCGATAGTTCAGGGATGCCACTTAGGGGTTCTGTGTGTTTCTGATGAGGAAGGCCATGGCGTGCAGAGCTGCCTCTCCCTCCTCTCCCTCTTTGTCCTCTGCTGGGAGAAGAGATGCACTATCACATCTTACTACTGCTGCTATTTGGAATAAATTGCATTTTTTTTTTTGTTGGTGTGTAGGTCATCCATTTATTCATCTTCCTAAAGGAACATGTGACAGGCCTTGATCTGCTGGACCTGATGTTTTTTTGTCAGTGTTAGAAAGGCTTCCGTAGCATTAAAAATAATCTTAACAGCTCTGTAGTCCAGATACACTGAAGGGCCATGCTGTCTCAAGGGACCAGGGAGTCCAGTCAACCTGTTCTGGTGGTAAAAGGCAGCCTCTCCTGTGATTAAGCTGGTAGTCAAAATATGCTCATCTTGCTAAAGAAAATAGCCCCCCAGCGTGCAGTACTGCTGCACGCAGGGCAAGGAGCAGGCACTCAGGATTTGGGTTTCATATTGCCGTTGCAGTGAGAAGTGACGCCCCTGACTGTTAAAGAATCCTAAGGAAGTCAAATCTCTGTGCTGGCTGTCGTCTTCTGAGGCAGAACTGTTATGGTTCAGGCCATGGAAGCAGGGCTGGGATTTGAGAACCCAAATGCCTTACGTATGCTTATTTTCCGTGGGGAGTTTGACTAGAAGGGGTGGAACAGTGACGGATCTGCTAGTCCTTGTCCTTCATAGAGCCGTTGCAAGGCCATCACTGTCAAGGGATGTAGGGTCTTTAGCGATCAATCCCATTGCTCCTGCAAAAAGAGGCCAATGTGCGGAGCAGCCCTGTGGACCATGTGCTCCTGCCAGGATTTAATCCTTTGTGTCAAGGAGCCAGGGATACTGATGGCAGCGTGGCTTTGGGTATGCAAACACGCTTTTTGAGGAGATTCCAAAGGCGATGATTGGCAGAAGACATCCGTAAAACACTTAAATAAATTGCTGTTAAAGTAGTCTGCTGTAGAGACTTACCACGGTGCAGAAGGGAGATACACCAGTGGTGACTAGTCAGACTTGATATATGCTTTTAGTCTCGTAGAACACATCATCAGGTTGTTAGTAGGTGAATAGCTATTGGGAAAGAAAAATGAGATATCAAAATAAATGCTAATTTGCATAACCAGCTTCCCTATAAATGCAAATCATTAAATGCTAAACGAGTCAGGACAGGTTACAATCAGCCATCTGTTTTTCACATGAACGTAAATTTTGATTGTGAAGCTGTTGGGACTGAAAGACACTTTTTGTGGCATATCCATGACTCTTTAAAAATTCTGTCATCTCTTGTCAGATGTTATTTTCCAATGTTGCATAGCTGCTATATGTACAAGGCCATGTGAAATCCAGGGAACATATGTGCTGTTTTCACAACCCTAAATTGTACAACTGTTTACTAAATACTAGAAATCTTCAAAGCGAACAGTTGATGAATAGGGCAGTAGCCTTGACATGCTGGGCCAATATCTTAAATCACACTACAAGCACTCTGTTTGAAGTCTTGAACTGTTCATATGTTTCCACCAGGCTCCAAGTTCCCAGCCTGCGAAGGCCACTTCTTCCAAAAATTGCTTTGTGGCTTCATCTCAGAATCTGACACTTGCATATAAAGCAGGAAAACAGTTTGTTTAGTTAGAGCTGACAAAGGCTTAAGCAAATCAATTGCCTTAGTCCCAACAAGGAAGGAAAATGGGATTAAATTTCCTAGTGCAGATTGTAAAGATGCAGTACTGGTTTGAGAGTCACGTTATTTTTGACAACTGTTTCCAAATTTTTGGAGAGGAAACAATGCCTAAATAGCTTTGTTCCCAATCTCATGGAAAGGAGAAAAATCTCTTGGGGACTTTCCAGGCTACTACTAGTGGCCTACGGTAGGAGGAAAAAGATGGCTGAGGTAAGTCTGCAGAGCCGTGTATCGAAAGTGGGGGGCAGAGCCACACAGCCAGTGCCGTGTTAGTGCCATACAGGAGTGCCAGCCAGGATTAATCTCTTAAACACCTTCTCCCAGTAAAGAAACTGGCTCAGAGTGACTGCGTTGGAGAGTAGCCCCTGTCTATCAGGAAGAGTATGCCCTTAAAGTAAGACCTTCATGGCTGTTTTTCTTGCACTGGCTTTGGTTTTGTGTTCCTGAATCATGTAGAGCTGTCAGAAGCATGAAGGAAATCTATCTAGTAACTGTACTGTCAAAGATTGTGTGGTTCCTTCCTACCAGTATAACTTCTGGGAAGCTTTATGAAAACTTGGAAAAAAAAAAAAAAAAGTGAAGTTCCTGTTGGATGGCATTGTCATGAGGCTTTGGTGGAAGAGTTTTATGTAGTTGTCAAGCCCACGTGCTAACATAAAACCAATCTCAGTGGAATCTTGTAGGCAGTGGAGACAACACTGGCCTCTAGGCTTGGCATAGCTCCTGGCGAAGGTGCCTGGTGAAATCGGAGATTGCCCGTTGCCATCTGCTTTCTAAAACCTCTTAAGAGTGAGCGGGAGGTGCCACCAGGCTCCTCTCAGATGTGTGTTTGGACCCTTCCCTTTAGTCTTCTGTGGGGTTCACGCTTGAGGGAGGGAGCAATAATGACTCCCAAAAGCTGTCCCTCTCAGAGGGTTTGCTGGCAATGGGGTTTTCTCCAGGTGAACTTTCTCCAGGTCTCCATCGAAGTTCATGTCTTTCTTTTTTGCTGTGACTTTATGAAGGTAGCATCTCCTTTAGACAAGCTCTGTAGATACAAAAGAGGGTTCTTGACCTCCCCTTTCTTCCTGCACAACTGACCTGTATCACCGGTGCCCCCAGAGCCTCACCAGCAGGGAAGGGTGATGCTCCCCACTTGCTTAGGTTCCCTCAGACCTGTCCATCTTTAAGGAAAGTCTAGTGCAGTTTCCCTCCTGTAATTCAGAATACCCCCTGCCAGTGTCCGGTTGTCATTTGTCTCAGCATGCTCTTAAAAACAGCTGAATCCTGCTCTTGTTAAGCACTGCTCTGGCAGAACTCCCCCTGAAACTCAGAGAGCCGTGCCTGAATGAGGATTACTGCACTTGGCCCAGATTTCCTATGCTAGCAAAGAAAATCCCTCTTCCTTTGACAGAATATGGTGATTGCATAGAGTAAATCTGAACGCAGAGCGTATGGTTTGCACCTTATTAATCAATGGAGAAAAAGCACCTGTCATCTGAGGTTCGTTTCACAGTATAGGGGCTGGCGAATAATAAATAATATAATAATGTGTTCATGCTGAGGGCTCTAATCCCACCATTTATTCTCCACTAGCAAGACACCTTCTTCCTCTCACTTTTCTGCTGGTGCGTTTTGATTTGAAAAACAACAGGGTAGCTACTTGAGATGCTTTTTAAACTCCATGTCCTCTTATCTGGCATGTGTTTGAAATATAGTATACGTTCTGTATTTTTTCCAAGCTACATATTTGTTGACTGTCAAGTAGAGTTGCAATCTTTTAAAATCAACTTAAGAAAAAGAAATAGGAATAATTAGTTTAGAATCGAGGCTGTGGCATCTGGCTCAGTTTTCTACATGCTAATACCGGTAGGTTTGTATCTGGGACAAAAGAGATGGGACCATTTGTCAGGAATTCCTCTTGGGTCCTTTAGAAAACACAGGCATAGTTTATCAGCGGAGAAATGAATGATTTCTGTAAGCATTTGTCAAAATGTTCAAGATTTAAAGCAGCTCTCACTTTCCCAGGATAAGTGGAAGAGGGTTGCCAAAGAAGTCAAAGCTGAGTTAGCATTTACTGTTTAATTGGTAAATGTGAACTGCGACATCATAGCAAATCTCCTTAAAAACTGTGTGGAACCAGACGTTTGGCCTGAGAGAGAATTTGGCTGGCCAAGTGATACCCTAGCGTTGATTTTTGTTATGTCAGAGATATCTTTGGTATCTAAGCAGCAACATTTCCTAAAAGATTATTTTTTTTAAAGCCATTCCCATCCCCCCAAACCCTAAAATTTAATTTTAGTGGATTTGAATCTGGGCATTTTTCTCTGAAGGCAAACAACACGATGGTAAAATGCATTTTATACTTCGGACTATACTAAACCATAATACCACTGCCCGTATGAAATAGTGAAATGCTGCAGAAGGTAAGGTTTCCGACATGCTTCCCGCGAGAACTGCCCTCTTGCTGGTTGGGCTAAACAAACCCCAGGACGGACAGTTCAAGTGTATCAGAGTGCAAGGAGTAGGAGGCCTCTCAAATAAATCCCTGAAGTGTCTAAAACTGTACGTGGTCCTTCCATGAGCAGATTTTCCAGAATAAAAAGAGCGCTCTGGACCCTTTCTGGTCCTGGTCTTGGAAGCTGTTGCATGTGAGTGGGCTGTTAAGCTTGCGCAGCTTTACTGTGTTCAAGATGCATACGTGGAGACGGTTTCTTTAGAGAAAGAAATTGCATTGCACAGACCAGAATAGTCATTGCAGGGAACAGAAGAAGAGTGCGCTAAATTAGAAACCTAATGGGAGACTAGATTCTGATCTACTAATAGAATATCAAAGCTTTAAGAAACCCCAACAGGATGCTTTTAAAATTCAGTAGGTTGCCTGATAATATCTGGTGTGAGTGAAACCTTAGATTTGATGAGAACGTGAATCTCCTCTTAACAGATGAGTTCCACTGACAGATACTCAAAAGTGTGCCTTTCCTCCATTAATAGAAGGTCTCCAAGTACAAAGGTCCTTCCTTCTGCGACGGCTGTGAGTGGGTTGTGCCCATAAAGCCCCAAAGAAAAGTGCTCCTTCCTTGGGCTGCTGCAGGAGAGCTGAACAATGAGGGCCTTGTTCCCAGGGCAGGCTCATAGGTGTGGTTTTAAAACTGGAGTTAGGGGAAAAGGTCAAACTTCCGAAAAGTTCCCTAGTAACCGGTAGATGGAAACTTTTCATTGTTTTTGGATGGAGTCTGAAAAGAGTGGAAATGTAGAGCTACTTGGGGAATGCGGATGGGACTTGAGCATTCACGGTGTTCTGACTCCACAAGGCACAGTCAGCTGCCTGAACAGCTTGAAGCTCGATTTTAATTGTAATGTGAATAAAAAAATGTAATATGAACTCATCTTCCTGTCTAGAGATCAACAGGGAACGTTTTAAAGAAACTGCCAAATGTTGAGCTTCAATGAAGTAGGGCAGTGTGCAAGTACGGGGGTCACAGCCTTTCCCACGACATATGCACAAAACCCTCATTGCTGATATTTCAGGATGGATCAAGAACATGAGGATGTAAGGATATCCCTCATATTCTTACCATTGATTCAACCCATACCATTCAAACCATTGATTGTCTTAGCTTGAAATTTTTTGCCACGTTCAGGTGTTTTCTACTGGTGTGAGAGTGGTGAAAGTATTTCTTTGATTGCATTTTGCAGTGGCTTTGCAGAGTGCTTGGGCTGCCTGGCTGTTTGTAGGCCTGTGCTAGCACTGGAAATAAGCAGGTCCTGGGAAGATACCTGGGGTTGACGGGCTCCGCACACTTGTGTGGTCAGTGCTGGATTTGCAGTAGTTATGGCAGTTGAAGGATCTGCTGTGCTGAATGATCTTTCTTTATTTACTTATAAGTAAATATAAGAAAGCCATCTTGATGGAGACCAGGCTATGGGGTATGGACTTCAGCCTTTCAGGGCTTAAGCTTGTGGTCTTTGACCAAGTTGAGTTTCCATTGAGAGTTTAGCCAAAAAGCTAACAGTATGCTGGCCCTTAGCGTGGAACAAACCCACTGGAGGTAGTTGTTTAAGTGTGAACCTACCCTTTTTTAAATGAAAGCTTGTTTTGTAAATCGTATTTCCTTTGCAGTTATCCAGCACACACATACTTTTTTCCAGAAGACTGTTCGCATTTTGTGAATGTATTCTGTGAACCTTCAGCTAGAGGCAGGAAAAACCAACCTGTACCTCTGTAGCTGTATGTATATTGGCATGGAATTGCTTAGGGAAAACAAAATGGGATGCTGGAATGGTCAGTCACATAATCAAATCAAAGTTCATACTGTCCCGCAATCCCTCCAAGAGGGAGATGTGACTGGAGTTAGCTCTGGGTGATGTACTTCTGTTTGAATGCCCTCCATTTACTGGCAAAGATTTCCTACCATGCTTGTGATTTAGGTCAGCTAACCTGGTGACAGCGTGCCCTCCTGCTAAGGGAGCGTGAGTTCTGCCTTAAGAGCCCAAATCTACAGCAAAGTCCCCGTGGCTTCAGAGGTGACATTTACCTGCATTCTCTGAGAGAGGAGACGACCCTCTGCGTTAATTGAACAGCGGTCATCCCTAGTGTTGTGGGACTGTCTTCCCAGCAGCTTACAGCTGTAAAGGACTTGCTGACCACGCTCCCTGTGCAGGCGTCAGCCAGAGGAAAAGATCTAGGAGTGCTTGAGCATCTCTGTGCTCAGCTCACATGGTCCCAACTTGGTTGTCAAGGTGAAGGTTTAACAAGCCTCACTCAGGGGTACAGTTCATTTCTGGGTTTCTGGCTACCAGCATCAGTCACCTGCTTCAAAGCAAGCTGCATTCAGGCCCGTGGGGAGCAAGTTCAGACTACAGCACCCAGGCTGCTTAGGGGTCTCACATCCCTCCTGCCTTAAGGAGGTGTTCAGCTCCGTGTGCCTTTCTGTCACAGGGTCCCTCTGTGTTGTGCTGCAGCCCTGTCTCACCTCGGTACCTGATCTAGGGGGGGGGAATATGCCTTAAACCTGTCAAGGGAGGACTCCTGAAAGACTTTTGCTGGGTCTGTGTGTAGTAATTGGGACATCCGTCCTTACATGATGCTGTGTCTTTCAGTCTGGGGTCAACCTGGGGCAGGATTTCACAATTCATAAACTCCTCCTTCCAGAGCTGCTCAGGGGAGATGGAGAGTTGCCCGTGGAGAGTTAGCCATGGTATAATTCTTGGTTTCTCCTAGGCAGTGTTCATGTCTGCCAGCTCTTGCCTGCTTTCCTACTACAAAGCATTATCTGGTTCTGTATAGCCTGTGACTTTCCTATTTCTCCATTTTTGTAACTATGCTAATCTGCCCTTCTCCTTTCTGGTTACCCATTTACACCTGAAAATCACCTTTCATTGGTGTCACAAAGTCTGTTGTCCTTTGCTGTAGTTTTCTGTTCAGAGTTTTATGTGGGGTCATGTCTGCTTTAAATATTGTTTGGTGTTTCACCATGTTGGCCCATTAGCTTTTGTGACTGTTTTATCAGTAATGTGGTGTTTTGCAGATGATGTCAGAAATGTCACTTGCCTTGTCCACAATACTTTAAAAGAAATCAGACACATGGGTATTTTCTTCTGAGTAATTTCTAGGGAGACCAAAGGATTGTGCTAGCTAGCAGGATTAACTTGTGCAAAATAGAGACCTCCAGAATATGTTTAAGTTTGCTCTATTCAAGATAAGGGTGACTGGCCGAGACAGTCGAGAATTGCTTGGTGTGATTGGTCAGATGCCACCTGGAAACTTGTAAAAAAAAAAAAAAAATTCCTGAATGGAGTTAAGAGGAAGATGTGACTCAGATCCGGTTGTGGTCTAGACATTTCCATGTTCCTCCAGGGAAACTACTGATATCAAGCAGACTGACTATAGAGAAGTTGAGACAAAATGCAAATCTCTACCTGTCTGTTAAGTCTTTAAAGAAGCTCTGCCACCATGGGAGTACACGTGGTGTCCAAATCAATCTGTAGTTTATTAGTGAGGCTAACTCAGAGGGATATGTTGAGTGTCTACACTAACCTGGCCTGGGGAGGGGAGCAGGAGGACAGCTGGCAGCAGACATCCTTTCTGTGCGATGTGGGCAGTGGGGTGCACAGCTGTAAATGTCAGAAGCACAATACAGAAATGAAGTTAGTTGCAGTCTGTCATGTAACTCTAGTGATGCCTAAAACTGTTCCTAAAAATGGGCTGTGCCCTTGAGCTGGACTTCAACTTTTCTTTTTTTTCTTCCTTTACTTTTTCAGATGGGTATGCATTTTCCCAAGAAGAACACGGTGTTGTTTCCCAGTCGCAAGTTGTTCGATCCTACGATACAACCAAAAGGAGAGCAGAAATAGAATAAATGGTTCTTCACTTGATGGGTGGTGGGAATAATGGGATTTGGATCAATGCATCCACTGTTAACAGGCAGCAGCAGCCAAAACACCAGAGAACTCATTTCTGTGGCCTTAGCCAACAAGTTTCTGTATTCTCCCTGCAAACCTTGAGTACATATTGTGGGGGGAAATCATTGTTTGAATTCAGTCGCAAAGCTCTGCCTAAAGTTTTGTTTATGTTGTTATGAAGCATTTGACTGTGCTATGTGAGGTGTGAAATTAAAAACAATGTTTTACCACTATTTAAAACATCAGCATAAGATTGTTCTGGGAGAAAAGTAGAAAATTTATGTTCCATGAGAAATCAGCCTTTGCTTAATTGGAACGGGGTGCTGAGATTTCCTGTTTTGTTACACACAGACCAAGTGCACACGGCTGCATGCGGACCTTACTCCCTCTAATATTCACTGTTTACTAATGTGGCTGAAATTTTAACAGACAATTTGGCATAAAACTTTTGATTGCAACACAGTCTGTAGCTAAAAATGCTTATTTGCCTTCTTATGACAGAATAACACAAGATAGCAATGAATTACTTAGAGTATCTTTTGCCCTCTTACAGGATTTATTAGGGCTTTACCTTAGCTTTCTAAAACCCAATTAATAGCTCACAAAGCCAGGATGTCGAAGTCAGAGAGCTCGGCAGGGCAGCTGTCTTGAGTGCACGGCAGCTGTCTTGAGTGCATGGCTTTGTGCACAAAGATGAACTCAAATAGGTGTCTCCTGGTAACTCTTCGTGATGTATTTGGACGTGCATTTCAAATGTAGCCTGGGATTTCTGTCCATGATCCATTCTCACTTTAACAATAGAATGAAACACTGAGAACTTAAAAGGTACAAGCTTGTCGGATGTTGAGAAAGAAGATCGGATGCGCACAGGAGACCGACGCTGTAACCCCAAAGAAGCATTCCCGTGACCAGGTAGGATAGATTTGCAAAGGCAAGTTAGGAAGGATTTACACACGTGCGTGCACACACATGTACACACACAGAGCTGGTCATTGTGAAGAGAAGACCTGCTGTTTGTTCAGCCAAAGTAGTCACTCTTCTAGATCTTGATCCATCAACAGGCTTCCCAACACACTTGGACCTGTGAGCCCTGGAAGGAATGCTGGCTCCACGGCCTCACTGTGCCAGTAGGACAGGCGTGCTGCTGCATAGATTGGAAATTTTGGAAAAAAAAAAAAAGCAAAAACTGGGGCATAAGTTAAAGCTGAAAGAGCTCTTAGAAAGCTTATGCTGTCCTCCAGACAAGTTCTATTAATTTTAGTCGCCAAGACACGTTTCTGAATAGCATAAAGTAAATACTGCTGTGTTTTAACCAGGTTTCATGGCTAATGTGTATACTACATCTGTGCATTTAATAAGTTGGTGTTGTTTTTTGCCCTGTTGACCATCTTCCAGAACTTTTTATTGATTTAAATATATCGGAAAGCAATTTGAATATGAATATTTATGTTTAGCAAGGAAAAGGGAAATGCCAGCCTGGCCCACTGGCTTAATCTTCCTTAAGGGTTGTGAGTAAATGCCAGCGCTCAGGTGTCATAGTTCAATTCTTGGTGCCACCTTGGAGACTCGGAGTCCCCTTCCATGTTAAAAAGCAAATTTTGCTCCTGCAGCACCAGGCAGAATTGCTCTTGGATTAGGCTAATGGCACAGAGGGAAAAGTCATCACCTTCTTTCTGCAGTGCTAATGAGACAATTATGCAATAAGGGAAACGTGCAAATAATTTTGCCATAGGCATGAATGTCAAGGGGCCAAGTGTGGGTGTATATATTTTCTGGGAGATGAATTTTGTTTAAAGGCACGAATACTAGTGCAGAGAATAAATAAGGGGAGGGTAGACCTGATCCCAGGAACTTTTAAATCTTAATGCTGATCTAACCTGTTAAACACTTTCTTTTATTTAGAAACAAAATCTATTTAGGAAATGTGGGGTGTAAGCCTGTCCTCAAAACCACTAACTGTTTCTTCCTTTTGTAACAACACAAGGAAAATTAACTTCCCACCGAGACAAAGCGAGATCAGCTTAGTCTTTGTACTCTAAGCCACACAGTAAACATTGGTATGTAAACAATTTGGAGGCTTTTCATGAGGATACAGAAAAAAATCTTCTAAAAACCTCTGGATAATGAAGAAGGGCAAGTAAATGTGTCGAGCAGAGAATAGAAGGGATCCTGGAGTCTCTTCTGTTCTCAACTTAGTGCAACAAAGTTTTACAGAACATAAGGAGAGATGCTGGGGAAGAGCAGCTGTCATCTAATGTGATTTATTTTATTAGTGCAGACTACGGGCTGTATCATTTTGACCTCTCTGTAAATTGAGGTCAGTGTGTGTCACAAACACAAACCCTCCCTAGAGTGAATAGTGGCTTAGATTGAGGTACGTGTGTTGGATGTCAGCTCAATGGGAATTACACATGGGGTTTGTCACAGGGCTATACAGTATGTGACACTGGGGCTAGCAGGTCAGACTTTATCATCACTGTAAGGCCTTAATCTCTAGCTGAGTTAATCCTGTAGAGCCCACCCAGGTCAAGCCCTGGCATTCTTCTTGTTCTTTGGAGTCATTACAGGAATTAATGTATTGTAATATGCTGTAGCCTGACTGTTGGAGTTGCTTGTCTTGGTGAACAATGATGAGGTGTATTCCAGTGGTGTGTTAGCAAAAGGAGAACGGCAGCTGCTCTGCATCAACAGAATTCCTTGTTCATTAACACAAATGCACGTAGCAGGAACAGCAACCTTTGAAAGCGCTATGTGAAAGTGTTACCAACTAGACAAGGTATTGGAGCAGAAGGAATGGGAGATTTCTGCTTGACCATCCAGACTTAACTGCCTAGGGCTGATCAAAAAAGGATGTCTTTGGGCAGCGTTCTGCACTGACCAAAGTGGCGATGGGGTTTTGAATATTGGGAAGGAAGTGGCGATTTTCCTGAATTAAACCTGGATCTGGTTGCTTCTTTTTGTAACACCGTAATCTCTGCTTGCATAGAAGCTGCTGTTCCTTTAACGATTGCCTAGTAGCAAATTAAAGCTGGTGTGCGGGAGCCTGAGCTGAGCACTGCTGAGAAGTCTGGTGACATTTTCTTTTCCTTGACAGGGCTTCAGGTCTTGCTGTAGGGAGCTAGCATGGGAAGTCAGTAATAACTTGTCAAGGAGAAATGGCGAATAACCAATAAAAGTATTGGAGTCAAACTAAGCTGCTAATGTATCTAAAAATGTATGTGGAGTTAACATGAACTATATGGGCTGTAAATTAAGATAACAGCCAAGCCTCGCTAATCTGCACTTCACTAGACCACACGCCTCTTAGTGCATGCCAGAAATGTGAAGTCTCTTCCACTGCCTCAGCCAGCAGCTAATAGCAGATGCTGCAGGGAAGTCTCCTGTTACCAAGATTACATTATTTTTACAGCATGTACTGGAGTGTGTTTGCTGGGAGACAGTCAATGCTCATAAATAAAGAGGAGAAGGCTCAGGTGGACCAGAATAAGTGAAATGCAGCGACTATAACATGGTTGGTGGGCACACTGGCTGCAGCTTGGCCCTCCATAGACAACCCCACGAGCTTGGGAGGTGCACAGTCCTTGCGCTGTCCCTGTCCTGCAGGCTTATTTTGCCCTTTTGGGCTAACTCACCAAATCTGCTGTTTTGCATTGCCTCCAGTCATCAGTTCAGACTAGTGATGCCCTATTTACGTTCTCCCTTGGTTTTATAAATAATGACTTAATTTCATTTTTAAATACTCTGAGGACTGTACTCTTGCTGTTAAGCCTCACACTTGAAGTTTGAAGCAGAGCAGCCCTTGAGCGGGTGTTCACCCCCGAGAAGCACTTTGGATTTGTCAGATTTCTCCCTAGTTTTAAGGGACTGAGGATATTTTACCTTAGTTTTAGATCATCACACAGTATCAATGCCTTAAACTTCAGTCGGTTTGCAGGGAGAGCAATTCGTGTCTTGTTGAGTCTAACAATAAATGGTCATGACATGAAATGCCTGATGAGTTGGAGAAGAATTTGGCTGTGTCTGTCGTATACCTGATGCATCTGGGTAGCAGTTTGCTTCTGAAACGTGGCGCTAACTATGCATGTTCCTCAGTCTCTAGACAGTTGGGCTCCTTCTGTCCTATCAGTCAGGACCCTTGTATTTGTCTCTCCCGGAGCCTGTGTATGCTGCAGCTCCATGCTTTGTTGAAGATGCTGAGCACCAAGCAGATCCAGACCCTCTTCTCTACCTTCTACCTGCAGGGTCCCCTGGGCACGGCCCTGAGGCTGTCCCGCAGGCAGCTGTTGGAGGCACAGCCGAAGTGCCTATCAAATGGGGAGAGTTTTGAATTCAAATCCAAGTATCGTCCCTAGCCATAACTCATAATTGTCACTGCAGACAGTGTAGCGAGGTATACAAGAGATGAAGACTCAGCAGGTTATGAATCTGGTGACTGGGCTTGTACACGGCCCATTCTCATCCCACTGGTCAGGCCCTGTGTGAGCAGCTGTGTCACTTGGCGAGCGAGTGAACAGGCAGTGGCACTTCTCTTTAGCATGTTGTTTATTTGCAGCCACATCACTGTTCCTCAGAAGCCCTCTCTGCAGCAGCTCTGTCCCAGATGCCACTCTGAAGGGCGGCTCTCCAGCTGTTCCCTAACACGGTGGCCCAGTTGTCTTTGTATCGTAGGTGGTGACCGGTGGGACTCTCCCAGCAGCAGCAGGGGTAAAACAAGCTATTCCAGGAGCACAGCCCCTGCTTCTTTGGAAATGACCTTAGTGCTGATGAGGTCGGGCCTTTGACATGACCTGAGCTTTCAGATGGATGGTTTCTAGAGCTTATTATTCCTGGTGCTGAGCCTTCTGGGTTGACTGCAAGCAATTCCTGTTAGAATAGAGTGAAACATGCTTTTACGCTTTTTCTTGTACCGTACATGAAAGGCTCAGTGCTTTGTTCGGTGAAACCATACACATTGATTATTTTCTTAGAGCTTTCTCCTCCTGTGTGGCATTGGGGAAAGTCTCCTTGGTTTGATTACACAGTTAACAGCCCCGTTCCCATTTTATTTTCACTAGTCTTATGATATTGCTTACACTGACTTCTCAGAACTCAATAGCTCCAGGAGGGGGAGAGCTCAGATCCTCATACCCGAAAGCTTCGTTATCCTCCAGACACCCAAGAGAGCCTCCACTACCGTTCAGCACTTGTGACCAGAGCTGTGTGTCTGGAGAAGACCACAAGACAGATCAGTACAATAGATGACAGCAAAAGAAATCCATATGGATGCGGAGAATAACTCTTTCCATACCTTTTCATACCTAGCAGCAAGATTGATAGAGGCTTTGAGCCTTGTTTGCAAATGAAAACCAGAAAGTGCCCTGTGCTGCTTAGCCACATAAGTGAATCCCGAAGGTGATTGATTCTTGGTGACCTGCAGCCTGGCCAGGTTTATCTGGCCGGGAACGTGCTCTCGGATGGGCTGTCTGGAGGGGCGAAGGGGCTGGGAAACGAAATAGCTTGGCCGAGACCACTGCTGCTGTTAAAGAGCTGTGATGAAGCTTACTTCTCCGGTTCCTTTCTGTGGCTCTGGGAAGGGAGGAGGAGACCTGTGTTACGAGCTTCTGAAGCTCCGTTGTCTCCTGAAGCTGAGCTTTCTCTGGCACCAAGCAGAGTCCTGGGCTTGGAGAAAGGGAACATGTCCCTGCCAGAAGCCCCCCTGCTTGGCGTCCCTTGGCTCTAGCAGGTTCTTTTCTGGGTTACGACAGGTGGCTAAATTGTTTACTGGCTGCTGTTTGCCTCATGGACCTACAGGAATTGAGCACTAAAATTATTTCAGTCCTGACAGGGAACGTCTGTCTCGGTTAACAGGACTTCTCTTTGGGTGTTGCTCCTGGCCAGGTTCCTAACTCCTGGGCCGGTGGAAGGGGCTCGTTAATCCGAGGACCTGGGTCTTTTTGTGATAGAGCGTGAAGCTGAGGGGTTGTTTCGTTTGGATTTGTGGCTTGCTCGTTTGTGGTATGGACAGAAGGTAAAACAGCTGAGTGCTAGCGCTTCTCCAAAACCTTCCTTTATGTACGAAGAAGGTGAGGCAAGTTCTCCTGAATTCTGCCACGAGGGGATCATTCTACCTCAGCATCTCTGTAGCTACGAAAGAGAAATAGAAGTGGGTAAATGACAAATTGTGTGTGGGCAAGCCCAGGTCTGGGAAGTCACGCAGAAGTCTAACGATGAAGAAAAGGACTAATATGTTGCCAAACTGTCACTGTGCATAGCCAGGAGGTCAGCACCCTTGTAATTATGGAGCGATGAAGCCAAGGGGAAAAGCCAACATTAACAGAAAGACGTGATTGTTTTAAATTCTGACCACCTTACTGGGTGGCTTCCCTGCGAAGATGTTCCAGATGTCGTCTTGGCATAAATTAATTTCAAAACATCTGCAGGGTTTCTTAGAAAACATGGAATTTAACAGACAGTGAATATGCTCTCCTTTGCCCTTCTGGCTGATACTTTGATTCAGGACGGGAATGCAGGCACTTGCTGTTCTTACTATCAAGAGTCCTTAGACTGAAAGTTGCTCGAAGTTGTTTCTCAACTCTTTTTTTTTTTTTTTTTTTTTTAAAAAAGAAAAAGGGCTCCAGATAATATAAAGCAATGAGGCAGCCAAGCCCTCTGGGACTGTGTGTGCATGTGTGTGTTGGAAGAGTCACCCGACTTGAAAACCTCCCCGTGTCCCTCCTCCTGCCCCCGAAGTGCAGCCCATTGCGCTGGGAGGTCAAATATTCAGCGGCTTGAGTGACAGGAACTTTAACAGCATCTTTTTCATCAGCGAGCCAAGTCATGTGCCCGCTTGTCTGTCGTATCTGTACTCGAATTGCTTAAATATTGTTTCAGATGGGGAGGTTTTAATCTGGATATGCAGAGAGGAGTAATGCTGTGGGGGGATGTTTAATTGGCTCCCAGCAGAGCAGCAGTGGTGTGTGGGTTTTTTCCTCTAGAAGTGTTACCATTTTCACATCCTATTAATGTCCTCTGGTAGTTTAAATACAGCATAGCATTACAGTGGAGTTTGTTTCCCTCCTAGACTGAATACAAATGAAGGTCATTTACTTGTATTTTTAGAAGGTTTGGAAAACTTAGAAAATTTGTAGCTTTGAACAGCATTGTTGACTGTTGTATGTCTGCACAAAAATATTTCCAATAAACCTTTTATTAAAGCAATCCAATGGACAGAAGCTTGTTTGTTTTATCCCCCCCCACAAGTTTTGCAGCAAGAGTTCAATGTTAAATGCATTTGAGATTTAGCCTGCAAAGCTGGTGAGTGGATTATTTTTATTTTTTCATGACCTCTTGGGTGTGTTTTAAGGGCCTGCTTCTGTTAGTGCCAAGGACAAGGTTTGGGTGCCTTTAGTGGGTCTCAGATCAGGCCCCAAATGCAAGACTAGTATGGCAAAATAAGAATGGTACTGGTGAGCTTAGAGCAGGTACCTGATCTTTGAATAATGTCTCCAGGGGAAAACCATCTTTTTACATAAACTAGATGGACAGATATTCTCCTACAAATAATATCTTTGATCTCACCAAGGCTTCACCAAAATAAACCTGGGAAACCTTTTGTCCCAGCTAAGTCACGTAGACACAGCAGGGGAAGATTAAGCCCTAAAATTTCCTTTGCTCCTTTCTTGCCTTGCATCTAAATTTGCAAGAGGCTTTTTGAACACCGGGCCCGCATGCTCTTGCGTTTGTGGGGGGAGAGCGGTCTGATGACACATCGAGATGTGCAGTGATGCAAGACCACGAGAGATGCCTTTCTCCAAACCCTCCTGAGCGCAGGGGCAGGATCTCTCCTGGTTCTGCCTCGTCAGGAATATCATGTCCAGTCTCTGCTGACGGCGCTCAGCCGATGCTGCCGAGCTCGCTCGCGTTGCCTTGCCCGGAGAAGTACCTCTCAAGCTCGCTTGCCTCAAGCAAGACCAACGGTGCGAAGCACCACACAAAGGCTCTTGTGTCCCCGGTAGCTCTGCATCCCTGTGCTCCGGGGGACGCGTGCTGTGATCCTCTCTGCTATGATGTGTTCATTCTGTTTAACAAATATTTTTTCATAGGGAGCTGTGAGCTACCTTGTCCCTCGCGCTGGACCTGCTGGTGAGCTGGGGGTGGCACACCGGAGAGCTCGGCTGGGCGAGCCTGGGCTGTGAGACCTCAGGGCACAGCCAGCTCAAGGCAACAGCAGCATCCTACTGATACTCGAGTCACGGCTGAAGTTAAATTTGCAGAGAAGATTGGCCTTACTCGGTTTTTTGATGGGGAACATGCATTACAAGACCCTTATGAAAGTAAAAGTGCATGAGCCTTAACAAAGAGATCTTTTTGTCTAAATATTATTAGACACTGGAATTAAACAGATTTTATCAGGAACAAAATGCATATTTATATATATAGTCTGGCTAAAACTTTTCTTCCTTGGGGTGCTATAACTTGATGACTGGTTTTTTTCGTTATAGATTGCCGACAGAACCACTTTTAAGAGCATAGAGAGACTTTTTTAAAACAACAAATTACTTCTGGATTTTTAAAATTAGGAAACAAAAAGGAGGTGTAAGCCAAATTTCCCCTCTTCCCTTTACGAGTTACTGCTTGAGCGCATTTCAAAACACTTTTATCCCAGAAGCCAGACCTAGTACCTGCTTTTCCTTTGCAGAGAAATAAAAAGCCAGCGATGAACTCCTTGTGTATCCCTGTTGTGCAGCGGTAAACGCCTGCTCCTTCCCTGGGCCTCTGTAGCAGCAGTCCAGCCCTCAAGTGTGTAGCAGCAGGAACTTCGCTGTATGTAAAAGCTTCTCACACATCTGGGCAATCAATTATGCCAAAGTAAAATTGATGGTAAGCTTGAATAAGCTTTATTCGGTTGGTGGTGGGAGAACTTGATGCTTAGCTGACTGCTCCCTGCACTGTTGTCTCTTGTACAGCGCACTGAAAAGGAAATGAATCTCAGAATTGTTAAATATAACAGATTGCTGCTTAAAACCCTTATTAGATATATTAGTTGACTAATCACCTCAGAGACTTTCCCTCTAACAGTTTGACGGGCAGGGCTGTGAGACTGTCTAGTGCTCACGTCCCAGAGCCAACTATTTGCCAGAGCAGCTGTTAAGTCCGTTGCCGGCAGGCTTTGGTGCCTCATACCAGACCAAAGGAGAATCAAAGTCCCTAAACCCGAAGGTTAATGCTCAAGTCTGAAATGGGAGCATTAAAAAATAAGTGTAACTGAGAAAGGTCCTGTTGAGGAATGTTAAGCAAGAAGATTTCAGAAATGTAATCCCTTTCTGTGAGCGCTGCTGCCACAGTACCCAGCCTCCTAGCGCAGCCCCGCGCCTCTTCAAGTTCCCCCAACTTTTGGGGTGCAGCAGGTCCTCAGAAACTTGGAAAGAGTTTCCTCCTGCTTCCTCCTTGGCAGAAATACGGGGCTGCAGAGAAATGAGCCTTGAAACATCCTTGAAAGCGGCTGCTGGTTCTTGGCTGCCCGCGCTGAGGAGGGAGCTCTCAGGCAGATGGTGAGTGGGCTGCGTCCAAGGTGGGGCAACGGTGAACCATGCTGGTGAGACCTTGCTCCGGGGGACACGCCGTGACGAGGCTTGATAGGAGGGAGCTCATCTTGCATTTTCATGCCGTGACTGCTCCGGTGGACAGCGGGGTGATGGCGGAAGAGGTGGTCCTGGTTCCCTTCTGCATTTCCCATGGTATTGGGTGCTGCCCCTGAGGGTGTCCTGTTGTTGGAGCGGTGGGGACGCTGAGCTTGCTGGGTCACACGAAGCAGGCCCTTGAGTGCTGAAGCTGCAAGCTTTAAAGGCGTTTTGGCACTTAAACCCTGCAGTGGAGTGCCTGGGAGCCTCAGCGCTCGGACCACCTCGTGTCTGATGGCTTGGCTGGCACAACCTGCAGCCGGATCGCACGCATCTAGCACAGTTGTCACAGTAAAACAAGACTGGTTCATTGGTCTTGACGGATGCTGTGGAGCTGGTGGTACTTGCTGGGAACCAGTACAGGCAGCAGGAGCACCTCCTGGTCCCTCAGGAGAAAGAGGACTGGAAGAAGGGGTCTGTGGGTTGGGCTGGATATGTATAATACGCTGGGTTTGTAACTGTGCTGGTCCATCTCCCCCGTTCCTTTCTCCACGTTGTGGAAAGAAGTGCCTGCAAGCATGCTAATATGGGTCTTTGTCTGGAAAAAAATGTAACATGGTCTTAGTGTCTGTCCATTTGGACGTGCCCAGTATCAGAGCTTGAGCTGCATACCTATTTCATGCATGTTGATTAAATCCTGTATAATGACTGTACATATTTATCCATACATAGTGAAGGTGGCATTTTAGCTTTTAAACTGAGAGCCTGATTCTGACTGCACAGGAGGTCTACAGCAGTTGCTTTTGGTTTGCACAGATGTAAACTGAGAATCACTTTTCCCCCATAATGAGACATTTACAATCACGCACAGACTGTCTGATGTGCAAAGTCAATGGAATTCTTCCTCTCAAAAGCAAATATTGAGGGAATTAGCAGCTGCATAAGCCACTCTTTACTATTCAGGTAATAAATCATAGCAGAGACCGCACAACACGCTGGCATCCTTGTCTCGGAGGAGCAATGTCCTGTAAGGGGTCAGACTTGTCCTGGGGCGAGTGGCCGTGGTGCCATCGAGCTCTGGGAAGTTTGTGGCCCAGCTAAGCTTGGCTCTGCCCAGTAGGATCGAACGCTCCACCAGCCTGTCCCCATCAGCTTTCAAAGTACTTTCCAAACCTGATTGAAGGAAGTTGCTCAGTATCCTGGAAGGGAGATAGATAAGGAATTTTATTTTATTGTTGCGTTATTACTGCTGTGTGACACGATGTTCGCTTGCCCTAGCTGAAGAGGATTGATAGGATCTGAAGCGGTGCCTTCCTGCTTTTTGGTTTTCAAGTTAACCTACAAACACAAACCAGCGTGGGCCGTGCCCTGAGCTGCTTCAGCATTAAACATGAGGAAGGCTTGATGGAAAGCAACTCCTCTTTTGAATTAAGCAACATTTTTCAGCTTGATGTATCACTGTTTGCCTTGATTTTGCTGGAGGTTTTCTGAAGGACTGGTAACAGTAAATAAGGGATTGCTTATCTGAAAGTGAAGGATTATCATGTTGCATGAGAAAGGATGTTATTTCTATGCTGTCTTGAATATTTGAATTCTACTTTTGCTACTACAAGCCTAGGAAGTGGGTGAAAACAGCCTGTGATGGCAGACAAGATTCTGTTTTCAAAGTTTAAGGTGAGTTTTCTTTCGTGTTTCCTGATGTACTGTCAACAACGCAAACGAGAGAAGGAAACGATGTCTGTCCTTGGCGAGCTGCGTGTGCCCACCAGGCCTTGCCCAGTGCAGAAGGTGACTGAGTTGTTACCCGCGTGGTTTCCTCTCATCAGAAATAACCACCAAAACTGATAAATATTAGGAAAAAGTAAATGAACCTTCTTTTGCCAAAGCCAGTGGCCACTACGATGCTGGAGGCACTTGGCAGTCTGAGAGCTGTGATTCATGTTACACTCCAGAGAGGTCTGTCTCCCCTCTTTTAATGAAAATCAGGGAGTAAGCAGACACTCAGCCTCTGACACACCTAGCAACTTTTTGGCCATGCCTAGCGCAATGTTTGCCTTCCTGGTTTTCCAAATACTGAGACCAAGACGACTTTACAGCACCAGTGACTGGTGTTATTTAGCCATTGAGGTTGCACAGAAATACTGCCACAGGGATTAAATGCTCTGCTACAGGACGGGGGACACTGTGAGCCCCCAGGGAGGGCAGGGTCTCGCTGAACTGGCTCCATTTGGTGCAGAAGGGGAAGGGGAGAAAGGATGTCACAGGCTTAAGTGACTTGTTCAGTCCATTTGCAAGTGATCCTGGGCAGGAAAATGTTGCAAACCCCGCTGAGGACAGAGAAATAATACAAAGGGACCTACAGAGAAGCAAGAAATATGAGCAGGAAACAATAAAATGAGATTCAGCTTGGAAAAATACAAGGGAATACATGTGGGGAATAATATTTAGTAACAACTTCAGTGGGAGGAAAAGAACAGGAAAGCAGAAAATCTGGAGGGGAAAGAAGAGCTCCAGTAAGACAAAAAATGAACAGCAAATTAGATATTTTGAAAGGGAGGTGCTGAGGTTAATGTGCTGAGCTGGGACCCAAACCCAGCTCCCTCTCCTGTGGCCATTACGGGCACATTTAAGCGATGGCCTCTAATCGCACCAAGGTCCGCTTTCCCCTAACGAACGCGGCGCTGGCTGGTAACAGCTGTATGGGGACACGAAAATCTTGTGCTGAGGGGGAGGAATAGGCTTTGACAATGCCCAGCTAGTAGGTTAGACGTTTCAGAGCGGTTCTCTGTACGAGTGTTGTGAGGGTGTCGTGTTGCTGGTGAGAATTTTGTGCCATTTCCCCACACGGCTCAGTGGTTTGGGCACCGTGGGTCAGTGCTGGCTGCGCCTGGCGGGATGGGGTACGGCTGCCTTGGGGACACCGATGCCGCGCTGGTATGTGCTATGGGCAAACCGGTGCCAGCCCAGCCTGTATGGGTTTTACTGGCTTCTCCCCACCATCATTACTGCTTACTGTGCACACCATCCCTGGCACGGCACAGTACTGACCACTTCAGTGCCTTAAATAGGTAGCAAGGTATTCAGAAACAGGCACTGAAAAAGTATGCCATATACTTTAAACTGCAAGTTTAAGGGGTGTAAACAGCAGGAAAAAAAGAGGAATTGTTTAGGACAGCCTGGGAAGATAGGACTGAGTAACAGGATGAAATTGAGCAAGGAAAAAGGCGTACAGCCTCTCAGGGTAGGTTTCCTGAGCCATGCGTCATCCCGCACCGAGCTGCATGACCGGCCACGGAGAGCCCCATGGGGAGCACTTGGCCAGGGCTGCAGGATGGGTGAAGTGACTGCAGGAGTGTTTCCATCGCTTCTTGCAGCCATATAAGGCTAAAAATGCATTTACGGGCCATGCAGCAGGTTTGGAAGTGTGGCTGTGATTTTTTAAGCTTCAGATTTTTAGGCTCTTGTATTATAAAGAAAAGGAGAAGCCTGGCTCTCCTACGGAGCAGACGCATGTTCACTGGTAGGACCCGAGAGCCGCCGTACCTATCCTCATCCGTGGTCCGAGCTCACCCTTGGGCTGCCACGGCACAGTGCTACGCAGCAGCACCGCACCAGGCTTTTCCAGTTATTGTATTACACGTGGGAATAGTCCTGCTGAATTACAACCAAATAGAGCCTGCTCTTAACTAGCACTGTAGCCTATAAAAAGTAAATAAATGCATCTGTCCTAACCACCGCTTGAGCTTGCTTGGAATTAATCAGCACCACTTTCCACACTTCCTTTCCCCGTGCCATCCATAGTGACTATGTGCAGCAGGAAAAACCCTACCCCTCTTGACTAAGGGAAAAAAATGCCATGGAAAAAAAAAAAAACCAAACCACAACCTATAAAAATAGGAGAAAAAGCTTTGACACAAACTATTGGCCTCTCCTGCTGCGAAGTGCTCGTCACCTCAGCACATCTGCTCTAAGCCGTGGCTGACCCCTTCCTTCCCTGCCAGCTTTCCGTGGCGTTTTGGGACGTGCTACGTACAGACTGACCAAGGCTATGGTTTTTTCCCAACTGTTCTTTCCTATTTGAGTCATAAACAGGCAGATCCAACAAGGCCCGATTTCCTATCCTGGTAACCATGAAGCCAACTGAAACCAAAAATCCTCTGAAAAAATGCCATTTGCTGCAGAGTATTTGGCATTATTTGGAAAGGGCGAGCCTGATGGGGCCATGGGCTCTGCCCATCCTGCTCCCCAACCTCCCTGCGGCCGCTGGCACATGAGGGTCCCCAGCTCCCCCGAAGCTCAGATGCCCGCTCCCTGCTCCCCTCCAAATGTGCCCCCTCAGACGTGCTCCACCCAGGCACAGCCTTCAGCCATGTAAGGTGGTGTTTTTACTGTTACTCTTTAAAAACAGTCAAAAAATCCTAACTGTGCTCTTTGCCAGGGTCTGGAGAACTGGGCTGGTCAGATGTGCTCTTGTAGATGGAGGAAAGTAAAGCATTAACTGAAGGAAAACCTATAACAAAGCAAACAAAAAGTCACACCATAAAGTATTTATTAAGAAACAATGGGGGCTTTTTTCTTCAGTTATAAGAAACACTTTAAAGCAAGTGCCCTTTCAGAGATTTAAAAGCTATATCAAATGGTAACATTGGTTTTACATTATTGTACATGACATTAAAAAAAAAAAAAAAACAAACCACCACATCTCACAAACTTCCTTTTATTACAACTCAGGTTTCTCTGCCTTCAGTTGCAAATTATTTTCTACAGACTTAAATTTAACTTATTCTTTTTTCTTTTTAACCAAGTAAACAATATACAAAGAAGAGCTTCACCTGAATTTCGTAGGTCAGAGGAGGTATCCTTGCCAGGGCATGTGCAAGGCAGACAGCATGCGCTGGGGGGGGGGGCGGTGGGGGTGAGAGCTGACTTGGTTCACAGTTGGAAAAGATCACGAACGTGTGGATGGGCTTGTTGTCTGGCCACACGGTAACAGGCCAGGTCTCCCCTCGGGCCAAGCACCTCCAGCTCCTGCCAAACCCACGAGAAGCTGAAGGCACCCGAGCCCCCGTGCCAACTCACTCAGCTTCGGAAGGTCGGCGCGACCGAGCTGCAACAACGCGGGCAAGTAGAAACCTCAGTTTCCCCAGGAGACCCGAGCACGCGTTGGGTCCTTCGAAAGCCCAGCAGCACCCGGCGCCGGAGCAGCGGCTGCCTTGGAAGCTCTGCGGCAGAGCCGAGCAGCCACCCCACACCTCCAGCCTTGCCAAAGCCGGGCTGGAGGGGAAGCTGGGTTTCGTAAGCCAAGCTTTCTGCCCAGGTCCTACACGCTGAACGAGCGATCGCAGCCAGGAACAGCAGATCCGGGATAAATTACCTATTCATTTTCCTGTGTCAGTGGTCAAACCATTCCTGCTCGCTGCAGACTGCCTGTGTGTGGCGTGTTTACGAGTAAGCCATTGGATTTGGCACTGCTTCCACACCTATGTGTAATTTAAAAACAGACATACAAAAAAAATAGTAGTATCACAGTTATTGCTACATACTGATACAGTATCAGACAATAAGAAACCTTTCATCAGCTCTGGTCTGGTTACAGTAATTGCCCGGTTTTGGTATATGCCCTCTGTTGCAGTGTTTTGGCTGAAGAACGAATGGATGGAAATGCAGAAACTAAGGGTTTTGGGTGTTTTGGTTTTTTTTTTTTTAAGAAACAAAACCCAGCCTTAAATAGCTTGTTTCATCCAGGGTGATATATTACAATTAGCACGGTCTGATAATTCCCAGAATGCTGTTGCCTCTTCAACCTGGACAGGTATTTTTTCCCCAGACGCAGCAAAGCAAGACGGAGCCTGCAGCTCCAGTGTGAAGTGTCCCCCCTCCCCTCACAGCATTGTCCCTCCTCCCTGACCCCCATGGCATCACGGGGAGCTGCAAGCACCTTCATCCTTTGGTTGGATTCCCCCCCCCCCCCCCGCCCCTTATTTTTAAATACAGCTGTGCCTTCCTCATCCCCTGCCCCACGGGTAAAGAAGAAAAGGGGATGGGTTTCAAATCTTTGCCAGCCCCTCTGCATCCTGGTTGGGGCGGCTTTGTGTGACCCCCACCAGCATCCCCCCACAACGGAGCAGGGCTGGGGACTCGGAGGGGGCTGGCGGGGGAACAAAGCCTGTTTTCCTACGGTCAGACTCGATCGCGAGCAGGGTTTGGGGCTGACAACTTCGCGCGCATTCACACGGGTTTACTGTTTCATGGCAAGTGAGGTTAAATCAGGCATGTTCGGAGTCACAGTACGACCTTTCTCTGCAACGGCAGTTTCAGCTCAGATGCTGCTAGCTGCACCAAAAGCTTTGCTGAGCGTCAGGAAGAACAAGCACCTCGTACCTTGTTTTTAGTAAAAAGTTCACAAAGATAAAGTCTGCGCAAACCACCACGGCGTCCTGATCTTGAGGCAAAAGCAAATCAAGAGGGGTTTCAAGTGCACTGGAAGGAAGAGCCAAATAATTCACACTCTTCTAATTTCTACATAAATACCAGGGACAAGGAAAATTGGTCTTTGCAAGACTAAGCCTTTCATGGCACTTCACCCCAAACCGGGGGTGCGTAAGAAGCCATGGGGGCTGGTACCAGCACCCGGCACACAGGGATTGCACTGTTTGGCTCTCGGTTGCGACTGATTGTCTGTAAAGCAATGGGAAATGTCATTAAGGAGCTGGGAGAAAAGAGGTTTCTTAAGAAGTACTGCGGTCTTGTACAGTGTAACAAAACTCTTTCTACGAATTAATTAGGCAAATACTTCTGACCATGTCATACCTGAAGGGCACTTAATGGCTCCGGCATTTATCTCGCAAGTACAGCGATCTGAAATACATATGCATTTTCAGCGTAATCCTTCGCCACTGTAAATCATGCACTGGAATGAGAGCGTATCTGGCAACGTTAATTCAGAGATATCATCCTACAGTTTCTGGCAATGGACCCCGATGAAAATAAATGGTTTATAAACACTGTCTGACATGCATGAGCCTTTCAAAATTATTTACAAGCGATGTTCTGGGAGCTTCGTTCCGAGGAAGTATTTCTCCTCTGTTCAGTTTAGATATTAAAACCTGCCGTGTGGGGGGGGGGAGGAAGGCGCCGGCGCTACACAGTCACAGCCGGGTACATCTTCTGTTCGCTGGTGGCGTGCGGGTAGGGAGACTGGATCTGCCTGTAGCCGCTCTGCAAACCATCGAGGAAGGGGGGGACCGGGGTCAGCGGCATCGAGTCGTGCTGCACAGCGTAGCCCACGTACTGGGGGTGCAGGTACTGCCCCTGGTGCGGCACGATCTGGGTAGCCTGCTGGCAGTTCAGCACCGAGAAGTTGGTCGGCATGTTGACATAGACGTTATTCATGGTCCCTTCTGGCAAACAGCAGTTGGTCTGGGACCGGGTCGGGGGGGCTCTGGCCCCCGAGTTGGCGCTGGAGCTGGAGCTGGCGGCGGTGCTCGACTGGCGGGAGGAGGAACCCCGGGAGGTGCTGGCACTCGGGATCATGGGGATCGTCTCCATCAGGCGGGTGCCCCCGGGGGCTCGGCTCTGCTGGGGCTCCTGCTTGGGCCGCAGGCATCTGCAGCAGCAAGCCGCCACCAGCGACCCCAAGATGATGAAGGCGACAAATACAGAGCCAACGATAAGGAATGGCACGTAGATGGGCACTGCAACAGCAAGGAAAACATCGTCACTGGGGTCAGGGACAAACCTCAGCAGCTCTGGCAAAAGACCCCCCCCCCCCGACCCCAGCCAAGCCCACCTCCCCCCAGCACAGGTCAAGGGGAGTGAGCACTAAAAGCTGTGTCTACGGCTGAGCGTTTTACACAGGGAAGATGAAAAGGGCTACTAAAACCAATGGCTGGAGTTTCCAAAAGCATCTTTAAAGTTATTAGCTGAGAGGAAAGCCCACACCCCGCGCCTTGATGGAGGACAGCTCGCTCCCATCAACGGTGGTCAAGTCCACATCAACCACCGCTCCACATTTCACCAGCTCTTGTCTCCGATACACCCTCCTAGAAAAATCAGGCAAGAGACCGCTGGGTTTGAACAGTGCCATAGGGAGATACTTCGGGCAGGATATCTGCCCAGGAGCACAGGGCGGTCAAACCCTGGTGCTGCATCGCATCCCTCCCCATCACCAGCCCTCTCTGACTGCTGGCACCCCTTGGGGCAGGGAGAGAGCCAGGCGGTGACGAGGCAGCCATCACGGGGGCTCTGCCACCCCGCAGCCCCCAGGATGAGTGTCCGGCCACTCTGTGCTTCAGCCCTGGGTTTAGGGAGAAACCACGCGCCAAAGGTTCACTACCAGCAGACCTTGCGAGGCTTAGAGAAGGGACATCAGGGCAGGAGGAGTGAGGGTGGGCGAGGGGTGGGAGCAGAAGGTTATGGGTGATGCTTTAGCGGTGGGGTTGGGAGCTCAACAAGGCGGACAGTGAACACCATCCTCAGAAGGACCTGGGCTCCGATTACTCTGCACTCCCAGGGAAAAAGCTGTTTTCTCTGCCTCAGTAAGAAATCTGCATCGATGCATCTGGGAGTTAAGGAGGGGAGAGTGCCTTCCTCCAGCGCTCGCGAACGCTCCAGGCAACATGCCTTGGGCTTCATCATTTCCACTGAAACCCGGCAGCCCGAAGACCCGGGCAGGGCTGCAGACCCCTGCCTGACTAGCACTAACGCAGCTGCTGCCAACGACGTGCCCTGGCACAGCAGCTGCCCCTCCTGCAAGTTAACCAGTGCCAGCGCGGAGTGACAGCTCCTGAACCTGCTGAACAGTAACTATTAATGAAGAAAATTAATTGTTAAGAAAAATGCCTTGTCCTCAGAACTGCAAAAAGGGGTTTATCTGTCCGCTCAAGTCGGAACGCCTCCTTGCACAGCTGATGACACAGAGCAAGTTATAACCAAAAGGCCACATTTCCTCTATTATTTTAGCACTTTCTAAACAAAAGGCTTGCAAAGAATTGTCGCTACTTCTGCGCCTGGCGCTGCAGCAGCTCTTGAGCAGGTGCACGCACTTGCTACAGACTGTAACATGCAAGTTTTCCGAGAGCAAGTCTGTCCTAATTATAACATCACTTCGGGCTACTCCTAGTGCGTTCAGCACATGTGGATGGCAGCGAGGGCGCTGGGAAGCCGCGGAGGCGTTTTTTTGAAACAACAGCAGTGGAAAGACTTGAGTTTATCCTCGAAACTCAACCGTCTGGTAAAAAGCAGTCCTATGCAGGGAAGGAATGTGTGCTGGAAGAACATAGAAAATTAGAGCGGGCGCCAGCTAGAAGTCGTTTGGAAATGTGATGTTACCCTTTTTTTTTTGTTTCGCTCGTAGGGGTTGTTTCTTTTTTTTTTTTTTTTTCCTCCCTTTTCAACCGGGAGCCCGAAACGGGGCAGAGGAGCCGCACAAGCCCGAGACGGTCGGAAAGCAGCGTCGCCTACTTTTAAGAAAGGCAGGGCTGCGCTTTGGAACACCGGGCAGGGAAAAAAAAAGAAGAAAAAAAAACCCGAGCCGTGGCCGGGCGTGGGTACTTCTCCCCGTGTCGGGGCCGGGCTGGCCGTCGTTCCTTCCTCCCCCGGTGGAAGGGAACCGGCGGGGAGTCCCCCGCAAACCCGCCGAGCCTCGGGGGGGACCCCCGCGGCCGGGGTCCGTGCCCGCCTCACCTGCCGCGCCGTCGGGGCCGTCCTTGCCGGGCCGGCCCGGCTCTCCGATGCCGCCGATGCCGCCTCCTCCCTGCCGCCGGTCGTTGTGGCAGTCTCCCTGGTCGAGCCGAGCCTCGGCGCTGGAGCAGCAGTAGCGGAGGGCGCAGCTACCGCAGCAGATGGTGGCGTCGCCGCCGTCGAAACGCTCCGGGCACTGGAAACCGTCCCGCCAGCCGCCCTGCCCGTCCAACCAACCGTGGCAGTACTCCCCGCTGGCCGCCGCTCCCGCCGGCAGCAACCAGCCCAACGCGGCCGCCAGCAGCAGCCAGCACCGCCCGCCCCGCATGCTGGGGTCGGTGGGGGTCTGTCAGAGCCCCCCCGCGCCGGGGCAGCGCCCGCCGCGCTGCGGGGACTCTCGCCGCGGGTCCTGCCGCCTCCGACGGCGCCGCATACCCGGGGCCGGCCCCCGCGGGGTGCGGAGCCGCCGCCGACCCCGCTTACTCGGCTCTCCCTCGCCTCCGCCGCGCCGCCGCGGCCCGGCCCGTACCCCGCGCCGCGCCCATGGGCGAAGGGAGGCGGCCGTAGCCCCTCCGGCCGCCCTCCCTCCCGGGGGGGGGCGCTGAGCCGCCGCCGCCGCCGCCGCGGTGCGCCCCGTCCGGCGGCGCCGCTGGGCTGTGAGGCGGGGAGCGGAGGGCAGGGGGGCGGGAAAAGCGCCGCGCCCCGCCCTTATAGGCAGCGGCGGCGGCTCAGCGCGCATGCGCCTGCCCCGCCCGACGGGGCGGCCCCGCGCCCCCTGCCCGCCGCCGCCACCGGGGGGGGGGTGTCTGTGAGGGGAGGGGGGGGGGGTTGTGAGGGGGGGTGTCTGTGAGGGGAGACGGGGTGTCTGTGAGGGGGGGTGTCTGAGGGGAGAGGGGGTGTGTGTGAGGGGAGGGTGTCTGTGAGGGGGGAGGGGGCTCTCTGTGAGGGGAGAGGGGGTGTCTGTGAGGGGAGAGAGGGTGTCTGTAAGGGGAGAGGGGCTGTCTGTGGGGGGGGTGTCTGTGAGGGGAGAGGGGGTGTCTGAGGGGAGAGGGGGTGTCTGTGAGGGGGGCTGTCTGTGAGGGGGGGGATGTCAGTGAGGGGAGAGGGGGTGTCTGTGAGGGGGGGTGTCTGTGAGGGGGGGGATGTCAGTGAGGGGAGGGGGGGGGTGCAGCGCCGCCGCCGCTTCCCTGAGCCCCGCGGTGCCCGTCGGGCGCTACGACCCAAACTAATTTCCCCACCACGGAAAAGCTAGAAGCCGTCTGACACCCCCCCACCCCCCGCCGGGGGTGGGGGTCCCGGTGCTCCCCCCCCCGTCCACCCCCCTCACGGGTGGGTGTGAGGCCGCCGCCGGGAGCGCGGGCCGGTGTTTCTGCCTCCGAGGGGCAGCGGGGGCTCCGGGGAAGGGCGCAAGGATGCTCTTCCCGACGAAGAAAGTTTGGGTTTGTTTTTTTCTCTCTCCCTAAAAAAGTCGCCTCACGTGCTGCCGACTGAAACTGCTGCTCACCCCCGCACTAGGTCAATTAAAAAAAAAAAAAAAACTTCGTTTGATAAAAAGGCAGAAACGGGGCAGCTCTGGTAGCTGGCTCCGGTTTTAAATGCTGCTGCTAAGTCGTTTCGCTGCAAGGAAGGTGACCGCAAAGTTCCGTTTAGTTCTCTCAAGCTTTTCTTCTTCAATTAAATGATTGTCTTTCACCAACAACGTGCCAGTCCTTCCCCCTCCATTTTCATCTCCCTCTTTTGTTCTCTTTTCAGCCGCTCTTAGACAGCTGCAGGCTTTCACAGAGGTATTAGGCTGGACCAGCAGCTTCTGGTCAAATTACAGCCCAGGTAATTGCATTTTGCCCCCTCGGCTCCCAGGGAGTTATTTCCCAGCCCCAGCCCTTTCACGGCTCAGCCCGTAGCCAGAGCCACGCCACGGCAAGGGCAGGGTGCTGAGGCGGTTCCCACGCATCTTGCACCTTACCTCAGAGACGATTAGTAACCCGGAGCAGCCAACCTTTGGAAAAACTCGGAGTTATCAAGATGAAAAGTGGGATTGCGGGGCGACGGGTTCTGTGCCGCCCGTATGGACCCAGCTGGACAAACGAGAAGAAACTTGCAGCCATTTGAGTGATGGAGCACGAGATGCTCCGTCTCAAAACCTGACCAGCAGCAGCTACCCAGAGCTGTCAGCTCCAGCGTGTTGGGTTTGGGGCGAGGAGCGCGCCACGGACAGTCGTGAGTGATGACGGATTTCACACAATCGGCCCGCGGCACCCAGAGCACCCATCGCCCAAGACACCCCAGGTCAGCGGTGAGGGAAGGGGATCATCTGGAGAAGGAATTAAAACCCTGAGCTCCTGCCAGTGACCTGTTGGGGTGTCTGGCAGCCCCGAGTGACAGCAGCTAAATGCCTACCTACATTCACAGAGGTATTCCTGCAAGATCATTTTCTGTAAACCTGGGTTGGACTGACATTTTCATAATAAGAAAAGCAGCTTCTTGGTTCTTTTATACGTAGCAAGCAAAATACTTTCCCAGCCCCATCCTTTGAGTCGATGGTTCCACCGATACTCAGTAAGGTGGACCTCTTCCAACAGCGACAACAGACGATGAGCAGATAGTCTATTTCTCACCTACCATCTAGCCCATATGTATTCCCAGTTAGGAGCCTCGATCGCAACAAAACACCAGCACCAGATCCCCTGCAGAGATTATCTGTAACAGGTACTTAATATATTCAAGCTCAGAATCTGTCTCAACTTGTCTGGGTAAAACCAGAGATAATAGCTCACCTCATGATGCTTTTGTAAAACTTAAAACATTTGGCACTTCGCAAAGTGCTTCAGAACGTATTATTTGGCAATAGACTAATTAGTAAAGATTTTTTTTTTTCCTAGCTGTTTTTACAAGCTGATCAGGTAATATCTGTATGATTTAAAGTCTAAAGCACACAAAAAAAAACCCAAACGAAAATATGTGAAAATACATGAGCAACAGTCTTTTCTACTCTGCAACTTTTCCTTCACTTTCCTGTATCAAGCAATCTCATAACATTAGCTCAATCTATTTCAATGTAAACTAAACCCATCACTTAAGGGCCCAGATCCTGTAGGACACCAAACTCACGGGGTCCCATCAAACTGAGCATCTTGCGGCTTTTAGATATAATTGAAACATCATATATGTGTTAGAGTGGGCAAAAAGATGTTTAAAGCCTAGAGATATTCAATAATGATCACATAGTCTATTAAACTCCATTATCTGCTTCAACTTTGTTTTATTTTTTTTCTAAAAGTCTCTGAATTTTTACTACTACTACTACCAGGTGTAGTTTTCTGAGGCCTTTGGCTCAGTAGAAGTGTTCTTTGCCCTTCTCAAGCCAAATACATGATTGCAGGAAAGCAAATACGACGTTTCATTTCAGTCATTTGAGGAGCTCACATGCTGTTCTGTGATTCCTGAAAAATATTCCCACTTAGAGCAGGGAAAATTAAGAGTTAAAATTACTTTTGCTAGTTGTCTGAAACTGATACAGTGCATTTTCCATATCATTTTTAACACTCTGAACTGCAAACTGCCTGTGCAGCAGTGTAGGGGATAAGTACATTTACAGCACATCACAGCTTTTATAGGACCCAGTGTCCAGCCGTCGCACTGGCTGTGCGAGAGCGATCCCCGCACACGTGCGTGCCCCGGCACGGAGGTGAGACGCAGCTCCCTGCGCAGGTGCTGGGCCGGGATGCTGAGCCTTGCAGGCAAAGCTGCTGCAGGATAATCGCCACCGCATGCTTAAGTGACTGCCTAAGACCGGTATCTTCCTACCTGGTAAATTCATGCAGTCACTGCATTGACAGGTATTCTCCTTATTATACTAAAGGCATTTTTGCTGTTTTACTGCTGCACGCCTCTACAGATGGGAATTTTTCAAAAGTATTTATGTGCCTTCAGAGCATGGTGCTTTGCTTTCCTTCAGTTTGCAGGCCTCATTTGCTAAAGCTCCTTGCAAACGCAACTACTACTTTTTTCGTTCGTTTTTCTACTTCAAAAAAAAAGGCACCAGAAATAGGAAAGGCATGAAAAGAGGGATAATACAAAAAGATGTCCTTCATCCTTAACAGCTCCCAGTTGAACAGGGGGAAAACCACCCCACCTTGAGTCTGAGCTGCCGAACCGGTCACAGTGAGGTACCGCAAACGTTTGCCTCGGCTGGCTGTGCCGGCGCGCGTTGGACAGGAAGGAAAGAAGAGAAAGGACAAATTAGAGGAAACCGCAACAATAATAAGTAAGAAACAACAGTCCCTCTCCTTCCCCCTTGGGTGTCCATCTTACAAATTCTCCAAGATAAAGCCAGAACACAGAGCTGTCACCTTATTCTGTATCTCCGTCTGTTTTGGTTGGAACCTCTTTAGAGGCAGGCAGAGGAAAACCCTGCGATGCAACTCTCCAAGCTGCCGTGAGCTTCTGTGGGTCTGTAAGTGGCCCTCGCTGTTAGGGATGTTTTGCTTTCCCTATCATATTTCCAACTCGTGCTCTCTGCAACCTGCCACATTCCCTTGATGGTAAAAGGGACACAAAACTGGCAGCAACTCCTATCCCCTTTTCCTTTCAACCCATCGGAGATAAACTTTAGATGGCGGAGGGATGCTTTCTTCTCTTCCCCTTTGGGATATTTGGTTTCATTCTAGTCACTTGGGTACAAGTGAGATTACCTGCTTTTCATTGCCCAGCCCTGGATGCCAAACAGGTTTATGTACCTTTCTCCTTATATTTAGCTACTGTATCTACCATTACATCATTACTGTCAAATAATTTTGCAACCTCACCAGAAACCTCGAGAATCTGGATTTGGGAATTATTTTGGCTCTGCAGTTTTGTCCACAACGTTGCAAATCAGGAATGTAAATTAAAATTCGTAACCTGAAGTCTTCTCCCTCCCTTCTCCCAGAGAAAAAGCTAGACTTCATCATCACACTACTATCATTTAGATCACTTGGCATGTAAAAGCCAGGCCATGCTTACCGCAAGAGCTGGATTTTATTGCAGTTTGTACACTTACATATTGCAGCTTAACACTTCATCATCAGAGATTCCTCTTTCTGGTAATATAAAATAATGGAGTCAATTCCCATCTGAAAGCCACACTCAGTATGCAGAGGTTTAGTTATTTAAAAACCTGTTTGTTTTGTTGTTTGGGGTTTTTTTAAACTTATAAACAAATCACCGGAGTCAGAAATCCCTGCATCTTCTATATTTCTCCCGGCAAAGTCACTTCTCAGGTAAACCCATATTTCTCGCTGATAAAGCAATGCCTTGCTGCCCCCATGTGAAGTTAGTGGGAAAGGTAGTGGTATTAAAACCGTCGCTATGGGTTTTGTACAGACAACTGTTGTAATCGAGAGTGCAGTCCTTACTGACAGGTTACACTAACATAATTTCCCAGATGAGGATAGTTACCAGAATATATGAGCCTAACTTAGTCGGGTTTCCTCCTCTTCCCACCCTGGTTATTAGCTACCTTTTACACTAGTATAGCTATCTATACCTGCAGTAAGTATTATTTAAACACCGTCAATGTATTTAAAGGCCCAAACTGCTACTCCGATTGTGGTATTACTTGCATAAGCTGGACTGGTTTTTATTTCTGCTTAGGGAACATATTTAATATCTACATTTTAAAATACACGTGTATTCATAGCAGAAAGGCTTTCTTTTATTGGCTCTCATTTCCTGGAAAATAATTAGAACAAGATGACCCAAGTTAAAAAAAAAAAAAAAATCTCACAGAAAGAGTCAAAGGACTGTAAAAAGAACTTTGAATGAAATGATAGGAAGTTCGCACACTCCTCAAGGGCTGGGCTGTGAATTTGCAGCGGCTGCACCGGCACCAAGCACAGCAACAGGCAAAGCTCAGCTTCTGCTATCGGCACTTGCTGTCTCAGCGTACGCAGCAGTGACAGCAGATAATCAGCGCTGGCACCACATTATCACCGCCAGTACAGACACCTCCGGTATCGCACGCCTGGCTCCAAAACGCACCGCTGTCTCGATAGCGGGGGTAAGGGATGCAGGCTGAAGGGAGGTGACCGGGTAACAGTATCTGTAAGTGCTGGCGGATATCTCCCTCCAAATTCACAAGGGCGAGATTGCAGCAAGTTAAAGAGGAGGCTGTTTCTCAGAAAACATCCCCCAGTTTCAACACTGAGCCCCGTCAGAATGGGGCTTCAGGGAGTTTGTTAGCAAAGTCCGACTACTCGGCCGTGATCGATACAACAGTCATGCTCTTCTCCCAGGAGTCTCAGTACATTGATTTTTTTGGAGCTCCCATTTACTGAAGACACAGTAGATTGCTGTTACAGTATATAAAAGCCTGGAGACAAAGCCGATATGCACATCTTCAAATTGAAAGGGGTGCTGTTTCCCAATTAAATTATTATTTCTGCTCTAACCAACCACTCCAGTGACTAGCAAAAAGGAAAGAATTTTAGTTTTTTCCCCTTCCTCAGACAAAAAGGAAGGAAGAATTACTTGTTGTGGACTAAATCCATCTTCCCACAACCCGCCCTTCCAGTGAGACTGGCCAATTTGACAAAGCATCATTATTATAAAGTTATTTCAATTAAAAAAATAAAAACCCCAAAGTACAGGAATTATCTACATTCACACTCCAGTTAATGCCACTCAGAGCATAAAGCATGAGCATTTTATCAACTGCAGGAAAACAGAACTAAGGATAATTTCAAAATAGAAATTTACTGTTGCTCATCTCCTAATACCATAGAGCAAGACAAGGATTTAGGCACCATATAGTGAAAGCAGCATCGCTGTGCAGCTGTAGCCCAGATTGCCGCCTGTACAGTAAGACTAATGAGCTCCAGACAAGAAAAAAGTGCTTCTTCTCTTGGTAGGGTTCAATGGGACTGACTACAGCTTAATTTGCAGGTCTGGATTTTATATAGGGATTATTAGTGCAGCAACTTGGTGCACAAAATTAACTATTTAGGAGAATATTTTTTATATCAGGACATTTTTTTATACTGCTTATGAAAGAAGTAAAAAAGACTGTATCTGCTTGCATCATTGCTATTTTACTTGATGTCAGTAGCATAGCTCAAATACGACTTACCTTAAAGATGACGTGACTAGCAATGAGGCTTTGGAATTCACACCCCCCCCCCCGACCCTCCCCATTCTCAGGGCTCACTTTAAATGATACATCCACCACTCTGCAACCCTGTTTGGTTTTTAATCTTCCTATTTCTGTCACTGCTGGAACACTATCACCATCCACCTGCCCGAGCCCACGATCTTACCCAAGTACCCCTTTTGGCCCTGTGTTTCCGAGCAGGTCGGAAGCCTGGCAAACCCCGTCACCACCACCGTGCGGGCATCACCCTGACAGAGCAATAAATAACAGCTGTACTGGCTGCTGCGGCGCTAGAAATAAAGCGCAGGGAGAAGTGACGAGGGAAGTGACAAATTACTCAGACGAGCATTTCTAGCTAAATATTGTTATTAATAAAGTATAAATTTAAGCTAATAGGCATTTGCATTAGACCTACATCTTCAGCACAGTGATTCTCGCCCCACGCAGGGCGATCTGGACGAGCTGCCACAGCCTCCCTGCGGTTCCAGCCACTTCTGCGCATCTCTGATACAAGTAAGAGGTTGCTATTGGCACCGACAGAGCATTACCGTGCTTGAAGCCAACATAAACGTTAAAAGCCTTCCCTCTTTGCTCTCGGAGCAGAGCTCAGCATCAACTTCACTGTGCTACCGCAGGACCAAGCAGGAGCTTTCCCTTTGTGGTCTGTACCGTGTAAGCTTAGCAAACAGCCGAAGCAGGTCTCGCCCTCCCCAGGGAGAAGGCTTGCTTCTGGTTTGGCTGCCGGAGGTATGCAAACACCTGCCTGCTCTTTGAAAGCTATTCTTGTAGTTTAAGCATTACACTGCTACCATGGGGGTAAGCAATGGCGAAGTTAGCTGCACTGAGTTCCTGCAGGCAGCCACCAGTTCCCTTAGTCGGCAGCCAAAATAAACGGGAAAAGAAAAAAAAAAAAAGACTGTTCCTATTTGAAACTGATATAACATGCACTACTAAGACTCATTTCCCTGGCATTAATGCTAGCATGTTCCTTTTGCTATCACTTTGGTCAGTTCACCTTCTCCGAGCTGATGCTCAATGAGAACCACCATCGCTACCTTCGGCATTGCTGCCAAGGATAAAGGAGGCAACTCGCTGGAGAGCCATGCCAAGCACAGCTCCACGAAACAACAAAGGTGGCACACGGGTAAGGTACGGGTATGCTCACCATTGCTCCTCCTCCCATCTCCAGCAGAGATGGAGAGATGTCCCCACACTAATTAGGACCTGGGTAGTGCTGGCCTAACTGCTCACTGCCATCACATCCATTTAGCATTTGGACCCACCCAGCCCAAGCCTTTTTTGAAAGGTGGACCTTTTTTTGGTAAGGACTCCTTTATCACATGTACCTTACCTTATCCCAGGATAGAACAGCAAAAGTGTTGATGTTCAGAGGTTCGATGCCTTTATATGTATGTTGATTAGAGGGTTTTGGTGTTTTTTCAGTTTAGAGTAGCTTCTGCTTAGGTACTTAACTATGGAGTTAATAGACTAGCTTTAGCTACCCAACTGTACATAATCTGTGCCTATTTTTTTCCCCAAGGTTTCACCCAACCGAAAGTCTTCTCAGTCTACTGTCACAATTTCCCCCCCATGAGAACTTACCCCCTTCTCTTATTAAGAGTACATGGTGTTTTTCAGAATTTCAAGTTTCATATAATAAATAGTTTGATTTTGAATACTTGATTTGAAATATTTGTCAAGTCTGCATTTCTTTCCCTTTTTACTACACCATAGCGTCTGATCAAAACCTCATCATCCTAGGTTGCTTTTGTGGCTGGGATCATCACCTCTGCAGCATACCCTGTTACCACATGTCACATTAAAGACACAGAGCCAGCAAGGGATTTCTTGCCCAGGAGATAAACACCAGCCTTTAATCAGAACTGGATTTTGGAAGCAAGTACATGTTCTAGAAAGCTGCTGTCCTGCTGCTGCCCAAGCACATGCCGTAGAGTGACACCTGCATTGAAGAGAAATGAAGGAGGGGAATCCATCAGTCTGTGAAACGTTAGTTGAACGAAAAAGTAGAATATCTCTTGCCTGTTCAGCTATTGACCTGTTTAGGACAGGAGTATGTATTCCAAGTTTTCCATGCAAGTGTTCCACAGAATTGACCTGATACCTTGGTAGGGACAGATCTATACTCAAACAAAAGTAAAATCAACCCAGAAGCTTTTCTAGTTTGTAGAAGCTTCTAAACTTAATCATAACCTGTTCCTAACAAGCTAGAATTGCCTTACTTCTAGAAGGTGAGAAAACAGAAAGCAAACCATTCTTTGGAAAAGTTATCAAAGCTGACGTAACATGTAGCCTACTCACCTCCTCACACTGGCACTTCAACTGCAGCGATGGGCTATAAAGATTAAATTCCTGAGGCTCAGTAAAAAAGCATTAAGTAATAAACCTCGTAACAGGAATCAATCGGGTCAGAAGGATCATTCAAATATTGAAGTTTAACAAAATCCTAGTACCTTAAAAAAGTGTAAGAAAACGTGAGTGACCTGGAAACAGAAGGTGACATGCTGCATGACAGCTACGCCTGCGAGGGCTTTGCAGTGGCAGTATGTACCTGGCAGCCTCCTGCCACCTGGTGAAAGCAGCATTCTCCAACAGAGCTATTGGACTCCTGACAGGACTCCCTTTATTTTATATTTTTTTTAAATTCCTTTGCTTATGGAGTTAATTTATAATTCCCCCCCCAGTAAAAAAAAAAAAAGTCACCCATGTAGAAAATGAAACTGCTACTATCATCTATTTCTACCTACTAAACACAACATTCAACCAATACAAAAAGTTATATTACAAACTCAGTTGATTTAGGACTACAAAAATACCAGCATATAAATATTCAACATCGAGTTCAGAAGCAATGATCCCAAACTGAATTAAAACAAATTGCCCCGTTCACAGGAGGAAGCCTTGTACTCTACATCCCCTTATCCCTCCCCACCCTTCTTGTCCCCACTCACCATCTCCATCCTCCTTTTAAGCAACCTACCTGTCTGGGCAGGTGGAGATCGACTTTTAGAACTGGGCTGAAGCTCCACGGGCACTGTCACAGCGGGTGACTGCTGCCTTCCAGAGCTGCTGCGGGCACCAACTCGGTGTCACTCCCCTCCCCAAGCCCAACTGCTGATTTTCATGAGAAGTTGTACAAATCTACTACTGTGATACTTTAACCACCCATCAGCGTCTGGAGATACTAGCTGCAGTGTTGAAAGGTACTTAATGAGAGGGAAAAGAGAAACAGCCTGACAGCACAGTACCAGCAGTTAGTTCAAAAACTGCATTAATTTATTGCTGGCAATTTTTTGCACATAGTCAGTTCTTCGTTCTTAAAACTTGAATAAGAGTTTTAGGGAAACAGACTTATATAGAGCATAAGGCATTTACACTGTACAATCAGATGGATTTTTCTATAGTTACTCTTGATTTCTCACTAAGAACCTACAAGGTGCTTCCTTCCCACCTTCTGCTGCAACATTTCAGGTATTAGAACCAGTAACATGTAAGGACATGACCGACTGTGGATTATTCCTACTATTAACATGAGTAGCATACTGGAGAAAACCAAAGAATTCCTACTGATGTCAAAGAAGGAAAAAAACAGAGGCCACTAAACCTGCATTCCTGAACTTTATTTTCATTTTAAAAATGATGCTATAAAAGCAACTGAGGTTCAAAATGCTGTTATGTTATAAATACGTAGATGGAGAAGGTATAGCTGGATTTGGATTTCCTGTGGTAAGGAAGATGCATAAACTCTACCCAACTCCACCTTATTTCAACCTTCTCCCTCCCAATCTGCAAGCAAGCAATAAGTGTGGTAGCATCTAGCTAGCCAACTTGTCAGGAACTGAGACAAATGTGAACGTAAAGAAAGTTTTCAGGTGCTGGACCAGGAAGAGGTTCATGAAGCAAGCAATCTAAGGCATAACGCTATCTTACCTCCTGCTACATTCATTGTAGGGAGAAGAGTGAAGAAAAAACAAGTTACTTCTAGTAAAAGAAAAAGGTCACATAAGTAAGTTTACACCACAGCCGTACAACAAGGTACAAACTAATAGAGAACCACATCCTACATATGTGACTTCAACCTTCCTCCAGTACTTATTTTTCTTTCTTTACAGAACAAATAATCCAGACTTGATTTCATTTCACAGTGTTTAAGTACAGGTCAGCTTCTTAACCTGCCTTGTAGATAACCAAGCCACACCTTGGATGTATTTGTGATTTGCACTCTAATTTTACTACATGTCTTTAAATTGCGGGGGGTGGGGAACTTTTCAAACAGTGTATACAATGCTGATCCCTGAAAATCGTGGCTACATTCAGCCACCCAAGTAATATTCTGGGAACATAATTATTTCAAATCCCATTTTGACTTTAGTTTGTACTCCAGCATGTCATTATTCTATTACATAACCACTTTTTCACTTATGTCCTTAGTTCAGCCTAAGTGTTGCTTTAATGTGAAAAGAAACAGAACACAGGTACCCAGGAGGCAAAGACTGCTTTCAAATTTACAAAGCCATACCTAGTGCTGTGTTACATTACACCACGATCCAGGTCTATATAGTGCACTGTGAGGAGATCTAGACAAACCCACAATACAATACCTCCCTTCACCCCCTCACTTTCAATCCAGAGATCAAGGCCCTAACTTCAGCAAGAATAATTTTGCACTACATAACTTCTAGGAAAAACAATTCTATGTATTAGCCGATGACATTTTTGTTTCTCCTATAACATAGGAGAACAGCAGGAAACGATCTTTCAAATAGGGAAATATTTATTACAAGGATCACAGCATTATTGTTTTATTGTTTGCACAATGGTAAGTTGCACATAGGGACAAACAGTACACATTTAGAATTAGTTTCACAAATTAATACATTACAAGAGAGTCCAGTGGTTTAACATATTAACTATTAAAAAAAGCAATAACAAAGGAATACAAACATTACGATTTTGACTGCAGCCCAATAAAAGTTTAAAAAAAAGGTTGAAATTAAAATAAACTGTAAGCTTTATTTTTCCGAGACATTAAAAAAAACCATTGTATCCCTTCCTAAAAGACTGCTCACAAAGATGCAATAACATACTAGTACAAAAGTGAAGAATTCTGTGCTCAGTTTCCCTTAATTTTATCAGATCAAGTGACAAACCGAACATTTGTCAAAGAGCAATCACTGCTGAATGCAGACATCATTTCCAAAACATACAAAATGGTAGTAACTCTAACAATAGAAAGCAAATGACCTAGTACTAGAAAAATCTTAAGCACTGTAACTGTTTTAGAAAAAAAGGTGCTTTTGTGAAAATGATTGTGAATATTCATTTGATGCATGTTATATACAAAACATCTTCTACATAAAAAGCAACTTGGCTCCAAAGTTCCATGTTCACACTTCAGCCTGTATCTTTATTTGCAAAGATACAATTGAGCTATTATTCCCTCCTTAAGATGTTTTCCCAGCTACTTCTAGTGCACACCAAATTGGAAATGCAGCACAACAAGCTATGATGTTGTAATATGCAAGATTCATAAACTACTGTTGCAAGAGGTTTAACCTTCAAATTGCATCATTTTCCTCCTCCATTCCTTAGCAGCAAGTTATTGTACTATACCTCGTATTGACAGCAGATACGCAACTGCTTTTAAGTCAGTGCTAGTAGCACTGACAAGAAGCTAGTGAATCAACTCCATTTTTGTAACAGCTAATTTGGGTTTTCATTAGAATAGCATATCCTATCTCCCCCAACTGCAGGGAAAAGCTCATCCAGCCCAACAACCCTCTGCTTGCACACAGACCTCGTGGCATCCTAAACTTTCAGCTGAAGTCCTGCAACACTCTACTGTTCAGCTCAGCAGAAAAAACAAAACCAGTTTGGGAACACCACCTATGAAATGTCTGTGTCAAAACCTCAGATTCTTCTTTACAGTTGGCTGCTAAATAGGTGAAGAAAAAGGTTAAAAAAATCCAGCTACTAACCACTACTTACCAAACTTTATGAAATAGTAAACATTGTATGTCAGCTGGTCTTAAACAACAGAACACAAGAAGCAATGATGACATAGCCCAGGACCCACTATTGGAAACTCCTCGGAACATCAAGGTATGGGACCACAGGGGAACATGGAGAAAGAGAACGCACAAAGAAAAGGAGACCTGTCTATGGGGTGAGGTTTGCACATCTGTATTTTATACACATATATATACACATACATACACACAGATGTGTGCACTGTACTGTATATATTTACATCCATATACACAAAAACACCCTGAAGTAGATTTAAAGGCCATATCCAGGAACAGAAGATATGAACTCTAGTATTTGTACTAGAATATATTTTATCTGTACAAAAAAACAAATATGCATATATTCATATGGTATAAAGCTTATTAACAAAAAATATTCTGCTACTAACATTAGGTTAAATAGATGGTTTTACAAGATTCTTTAATAATAATGCAGTATAGAACATTTCTAAAACTAGGACCAAAAATAAAAATACATAAACGGGTTTCTATTCACAAGAAAATAGCTGTTCAATATGATTCCATTTTGTATTTCAGACTAGGGAAAAGTAGCAAAATTTTTATAAATCTCCTGGGATGCAATTTAACTAATGCATCAATCTAGAAAAATAGACTTTTCAGATGAACAAAGTTGATTCTCTTCCCCTTCCCTAAAAGGGGTGCCTATCTTTTCCCTCGCTTGTTTCCAGCTGGAGGTTTCTTCAGCTGAAGAAGTTGCCCTCCTGTCCCAAAGCCTGCAGATGCAGGATTAGATACCCCGAACGTCAGGCCAGCTGATGCTGTGATGCCGGGATTGCTGAAGTTAAACCCAGATGTAGTCGAGCTGCCAAAGCCTTATATGAGGGAGGGAAAAATATTTTAAAACGTAAGTTATATCAGGATTGCAAATTTGTTCTCCTTGGAGTTATGAACACCAGCCACTTTATTACCAATATTTGTAATACTTTATACTAACATGGATCTACAGCAGTACGCCACATTGCTAACACTCTTGGACTTGCTATAACTTGGATACTACAGCACTAATGCAGTCTACCTCAGTGATTGTAATTCTATCCTAAACCACAAGTCTATTATACCAGTACCCATACAACAGCAGCACCCAAAAGTCTCACCTGAAATTGTACAACAGAAGAAGCACAACTCCTCAACTTCTCGGTCTAAATATGTAATGCATACATAGGGTGGGAGGGAAGGCAGAAGTAGAAGCAGACCACGGCCCGCTCACTCCACTCACAGCAGGTAAATGGCAAAGCTGGAGTCGGAGCTCCCAGCCTTGTGCCCTACTGTCCAGGCTACCTTTGCTTGTCTTAACGTATGTGGCACAGACCATGCCTTAAACGAGAGGCAGAGAAGGCTCAAAATCCTTGCTGAATTCTTGGCAATTTAAAAACCACCCTTTACGACTTAAACCAAAAAGCAGCACTGAAAACAAAGCTTTGGAAAAACTGAATGAGTAGGTGAGCAAATGGCACTATTTCAACTACTCCACTCTCTTTTATCAAGGTAAACAAATTGAACATTTGGTTCAGCTATCAAACAAGATCAGTTGAAGAAAATCTGCTTACAGTTTTCAGCAATACTAACACTAACTCATTTTACTTTTTGTGAATTTGTATCAGTTATGCACAACCAACTTGGATAATAATTGAAACTATTAGAGGATGCTAGAAATTTCTCAACTGTTACTTAATAAGCAGTAGAACTTCGTAACTCCGCTTTTTGTTCTCTCAAGAAACTGAGTAAGGTAACCAATAATACAAACTAACCAGTGTGACATGAGCAAGTTAAAATCTTAACAGTTTCATACAAGTTGCACACGGAAACCTGTAAACAATTAAAATATTAAGAAAAATGGGACTGATTCACAAGCAAAAAAGGGTATATTCTCAATACACATTACTTAACATACTTTTGTTAGTTGTCTAGTAGACAGTTAAAGCAATCCTTTGATCCCATCAGGATCTTCAACTCAACGCCAAATTATTTTTAAAGCACAGAAATAAAATCTCAACTGGTTGTCTCATCAGAATCCCAAAGTGGCTCTCACAAGCCTGATGTCTTCTGTTCTCTCTCTTGTTACTGATGCTTTGCATCAAGAACTACTTCAAAACATCACGTGAAACTCTTCCTCCTGCAATCTCTGGACCTGAGTTACACACCACATCATCTTGTCAAGAAAATCACTCATTACCTACATTCCAGTAACTGCAGTCCTTCAACACACAGCTGCCTGTGCAGAACTCGTTGTCAATGTAATGAGCATGCAGATCTAGAGTGTGACTAATGATATTGTTCATTTGTGTCTTGTCTAAATTTTGTCGAATACTTTGTCTCATCCTAGGATGTAAGGGGTGAAGCAGATGCAACTATTCCTCCATTTCCCTGCTAACTCTGAATCCCAAGTAAGATTTTTAGAGGAATAAGCTTATTCTTCATCAGGGTGTCTCATGAATTAAAAAAAATCTTTAATAATCAAAACTTGTCTTGGTAAGTTACCTTTTTATTTCAAGTATGTATCTGAGATAACAGGTAAGCATTGCCTCCTATAGAAAACATCATGAATGCCATTCATAATAAAGCTGTATGTGATCTATAGTGTCAGGAGTTCAGTAGGCAAGGGTAAAGTGCTCAAGAAGTACCTCCTCCTAGCTGCTTCTAGATGCAGGGATTATTCTGAAGCACGCAGATAAGGCAGCCTGAGCTTTATTTGAGTAATGTTAGAATAAGAAACAGATGTATAAACTGTGTGATAGAAGACTGAGAACATACTTGTTAATTTAGATATAACTTGGAAAGTAATAGCTGTTATGTCAGAAGTGCCATTTAGGGCAGCCACAAAAGCGTAGAAAGGCAGAAGGGAAATTCATCTAAATGGCTTTGTCCATCATGGCAGCATAACAAGGCCATGGTACGAAGTTCTTAAAAGTAAACCAAACCCTAAAGCAGAGTAAATGTTCAGGAAAAAAACCTTGAACGAGGTATACATTCAGTCTTATTCCTGTTGCAAAGAAAGAAAATCAATCACGGAATAGCTCAGTTCTAGACAGAAGAGTCACAAAGTCTTGAACCATAGCTACAACGTGATCAACGATTTCTTTGTTGAAATTAGTATTACTTATGTGTAAACAATTATTTTCAGAAAGTAAATGACAACCTGCCCTTCGAGGGCACAGAATTAGCATCCCCCTGAAGGACCTCAGAGTACACTTTATTCCTTGGGCTTTTTGCATCTCTGCTTCAGTCAGCTCTTTAGATAGGTAAGCCAAACATGAGGTACACACCTCCCTGTAACAGGTTTTTTTTTTTGTTTTAATGCTACAGGGATAAACAGCAGTTCAGCAGATCTCAAAGGCAATCTATTCCTGCCCTCATCCCTACAATAGGTGCTCTAGATCAAAAAGAATTTCCAGCACAGCTTTGACTAATGTACTATTAGCCTCCGTATCTGAAAGCTGCTCATAGTTACACATGGATTATATTCAGGTCTGTTTTTCAGCAGTATGAGTATGTCCAGCCACAATCCCACTTGACTATCTCTTATCCCATGTACTGAGGTTGCTATTCTCCTGTAAGTCTCCAACACAAATTCTCAGCTCAGCTCTTCAAAGCCTATTTAGCATCTCAGTTTCCACAAAAATAGTGTGTGTGTACACACCCCCCTTAACATTGTATCTATAAATTCAGTGGTGATTTTTTTTCCCTTTTTGCCATCACTTTGGGAGTCTTAATGCTTTCTACAACATCCCACTCACATCAGCCTTTTCGGTTGCCATCAAATGAATAAGATTAGGAATTGAGACTTGATTTGTAGTCAGCATTCCACAATGTCTGTGTGTTTCAGAGGGAAGTCTGAGACACTTGTTTCATCTCGCAATTGTGCGCACTAAAGAAATTGAGAGAAGACTGCAGTTGCTCAGCTTTTTGTCTACTGACACAGACACAATGAATGCTCCTGGACTAAGCCCAATTTACTATTAGAAGATGCTAAAGTACACTCAGAGGACTCAAAATTTTCTCTTCAAACATACAAACTGAAATTGAGAAGAGCAGTATTACTACTAGAAACATTTTCAAATCTTTTAAAGCAATTAAATCTAACTCATAACTTACAAACACTTGACAGAAGCAATTTGGGAATCTATAATTTTCATTCTAAAATAACAACAAACTGATTGAAAACACGTGGAGGAGACTTGGGGCATTACCTAAGCAGCCTAGAAGGACAGGCTGATGGAACACTTACTAGACATTAGTTTCGGAAAATACTTAAGCACTCGCATCTAAACACAAGCGATAACAACACTATACCCCATAAGCCATATTCACCCCCTTTTCCTAGCTTTTTCAAAAGAAAAAGATTCAGAAACAAGATATAACTAATATAAACCATAATATTTTTTCAGGATCCTGTAAATGTTATCTAAGAAACAGGACATATTAAAATTAAAAAAATATATAATCTGGCTAGCCTCGGGCATCATTCAAACCCATTTATACACCCTCAATAAAATTAAACTAAAGATCATATACAATCCAGAAGCTATACAGCATAGGATTTCAGATATAAAAATGTAAATGTTAATGTGCTTCTGGGCTACCAAATTTTTATAGAGGTTTCTATTCCATAATCCCAGTCTAGATCAGGATTTCACGACTGCTTTATTTTATAAGCACAAAATGATGGGAATTACATTTAATCTCTTATATTCCTGGTTACCACCTTCTGCAGCCGAGACTCTTGAGATAACTGAAAACAATCTTCATTTTATTAGGTCCAACTCTCTTACTGCTAAAGAGAGACTGGGTGCACTGCCACCATGACAAAGCCTGTTCTGAGGAATGCAGTGAAACGACATCTAAATTGTCTCTGCACGCCACCAACATAGCTAAGACAGACTTGCTTTGGCTTGATACCTTATTAGTGGTGGACAACTGATCCATACTACTAGTTTTCGAATTACGTATTTTAATACACTAAAAACTAAATTATGTAGTTTGCAACTTAGCACCTTGAAATGCTGGAATACTATTTATATAAATATTAATAATAGGTAATTTAATATAGGCTCAGGAAAAATAAGCTACAAGATAAAAACATAAACAGTGTAAGTTTTCCACTTGTTTATGATATTAAAAACTAACAAAAGAAGGTTGATGCTTAGACACAGCATACTGCAAAATCACATGTTCGATCAAGAATTTACAAGGGTGTTACACATTCATGAGTGTTAGACAGACAGCTTAGTGAGCTATTTCCACCGTATAATACAAAGCTTAAGGTACTTTACAGGCCTAATTTGACAGTACAACCCATCACTAACCAAGTTAAAACCAAAACAAAATGAAAAGCATGGCAACTAACAAGACAGTGGTCCAAGCTAATGTACTGGACACTTGCTAATAAATACCAGCCACTTGGTATGTTTGTATTAGTAGCAGTTAAAAAAACATTTTGCTTTTAAAAGAGAAACATGCTACCAAAAGCCAATCCCAGGAGACATAATACTCCTTCAACCTGTCATTGAAGAAAGACTGTAAAACAGACTATAGTAAACTGTTTGCCTCAAAAACAAACTCCTATTTAAAAAGCAATTAGACATGCAAGCTATAGAAGTGACTAAGATATCAAACATCTGAGTTAAGAAGCAATTGCATCCATATTTTCATTTTCTCACCACCACCAAAACTAAATCAAAAAAAGTGAAATTAGTACTGAGTAGTTTAATTGCCACAGAAATGTTTTCAAAGTAGTTAACACAATCAATTATGGATATATGCAGACATACAATATCTATAACTTACTATTCAAATAGAAAGGATAAGCAAATAAACGGTTTTAAGGAAACATTCTGGGCTTCTAATAAATAATTTAAACTTTACTTCTAAATACAGGAAGTCAAATTGCTGGTACATTTGTCACAAATTTATACACTAATTTCAGTAGCTCGGTAACTGTATAGACTATGCATTCAAGTAGTAACTGCATTTCTGTGCCTCAGGCTGCATCTGATCCAATCTGATGCATCTGATCTCCTGTTTCCACTCCTAATTAGATAGACACCATCAAACAGAAAAGATTAATGCTCACTCAACACTGTCTACCTAGGAGACCTTTAACAGAACCTAAGAACTTCTCTGAAAGTGTGTATTTAGCAAGTAAATAGTTACTTTAATCATTATATACACATGCAACTTTAAGCACATTTGTTCAGTAGCTTTCTTAGACTGAGGGCAGCAGTTTGATTATAATACTTTTGCTTTAAGATAAACTTGAATTCAAGAGAAACAAACCAACCTGCACTTAGACTTCCTGATGGTTTACTTGTAGTTCCAAACCCAAACGATGATGCCCCTGTGGCACTACTTCCAAAGGCAGAGCTACTTCCAAATCCTAGTAGAATAATAGTAAAGACATACAACAAAAAAAATTACAGACACAGCAATTAAAGACACATAGGTTTTGGGCTAGTATTCTAAACCCAAACATAATTCTAAGCATTATTTGGTAAACAAATGTTCCTAGGATTATTTCTCAAGAGTGTTTTATTCTCAACACAGCATTGAGTTAAGAAAACTGCAAACAGGAAAGCATTGGAGAAAAATACTTCCTTCAAAATACAATACTGAGTAAAGGAAAAGATATAAGAACAGGTGAATTAAACTATCAGAGTTTACAAAATTGCTGTTGAATGGCTGTTAAATTGGCAAGAAAATGGTAAACAAATGGGCCAAAACTAAGAAAATTCAGACACGTTATACGACTTCTATTACAGAAAGCCGCAGTGTTCATTCACAACTCAAGGAAAAGTTCTCTGAGTAAACATTTTCTTGAGTTTACATTTGGCTTATTTTAGAGTCGTCCCCCTCCCAGGTTATGGGGGATCAGCTTTATCTAGGAAACCACAAAATAGGTTCAATACAGAATAGAAATAGAATTTCACAATATTTAATGGGAGAAATCATTGTATAAAGGGCAGCCATAAACATATAGCTGTAATAAAACTCATTCTGTTAATTCTGTAATTGACATTTTTAATTTCATAATATAAATATTTCAAGATTTCAAATTGTGTTATTAATACGAGATCGCTTCAAAGGAAAAAGTAAGTTGATATTTGCAGTTTGAGATAGAGGCCAGACAATAGGAACAGTAAGAGAAATACATTCTGTGATTTTGGCTGTCTCCAGAGGTTTCCAAAAGAGAAGAGTATTTGTATTTGAGGAATTTATGCCCCCATCTGAAGTTTCAAGTGTCAGGGAAATACTTGCATTTTACTGCAAATTGAGCCTTCACCATTCCTTTACAGAAATAATTTTTAGATTTTAAAACTAGTAAGGATTGAACACACTATCTGAAGTCCTATCTTCTGTCCTATCTAGTTTGAAATGAATTACCAATGATCAGGCAAGGTGTCTGCAAATATTTAATGAAGCATAGCATCCCTATGCTATGTATCTTATATACTTAAAATGCAAGAGCCTCTATGTTTATCACTGACAAAATTGACAGAATATTTATCATTGAAAGAAAGCAAATTTCCCCAATTAAAATGATGTTTCAAGACTATACATTAAAAATTGTCCTGTTCAAAAAAACCCCCTAAGATTAAAAAAAATAAACAAAAAAACCCTTCAGTATTCATTCTGCTAATATGTTTCCAAGAGCACACCTGCAGGACATTTTGCATGTATTCCTTTATTCTTCTACATTTGCTTCTATCAGACAAGTCTTGATTTGTCAAAAGATGAAAATTTTGCAAATTAATACAGAATAGATGAAGTGCAAGCAAATGCCCTTCTAAGCAGAGAACTAGCAAAAAAAGAATACAAGTTAGGCCTCTAAGACAAAACTAGAAGCAGTTGTCCACCAATTTAAAAGAAAATGTACTTTAATTTACATAGGCAAGATTGGTGAACACGGATATACAATCTGTAGTCTACAACCTCTTTGGTTGAAAAGGAAGAATTTTATGGGTTTTTTTAAGGCATTTAAAACATTGTGGGAACAACCTGGTAATTCAGAAGTACTTTCCTTTTAGCCCACCATTCTCAGTTATTTTTCCTGTTTAGATGTACATACTTTCTTGTATCTGAAAAAGCTTAAAATCTGATGAGAAAGAACATTGGTAGATTTAAAGATAACTTCAAGATGATAATTTAAGGTAAAATTGATGCAACGTTCAAGTTACATCATCTTTCCAATACCGAGTGATATTTAATCATTTTAAATACAACACCGATTCGTGTGTTTGGCTCAAAGAGGCAAAATGTAGGGATGCAGACTGAGGTGGCAGAGAGGAGAGGATGTAACAAGAAAAACCACAACACATTATGTCTGTGCTCAGCAGGTGTAATAATTTTCTTTGCAGATCTCATACAAAAGCTTCAGAGGACACTAGTGTCTTTTGAGTTGTGCTGTAGGAACAGGAACCCCTGACCTATACAGATAGGAAATTTACATGCAGATTAGATTCTACTTGTAGTTCTACTACTGAGAATTCATTACATTTAAATGGAAAGGTCTATATGAATTTTATAATCTTTATTACCACCTACTCTTTCACAGTCACGCGTCCTCTTGGAATACATTTCCCACCAGCACTATTAACATTTTGATAAGTATTTTTCCCTCACCTTCGAATGTTGCTTTTTCAGTTTGAAGAGGGAATTTTTTTTTTTTCCACCTCAGCACTGAGGGACAGAGTGACAGCTAAAGCAAGTATGTTTCAGCAAGCAGGATCCCAGAATTGTAGTAATTTTTTAGCATTTATTCTTATCTTAATCCAAGCAGTAATGGATCCCTATAGTTAAGAGTTGTACATAAAGGTGAAAAACTTCTATGGATTAGCTACGGCATGATCCAATGTCTCAGATGCCTAACTTTCATATACATAAAATTAAGTCAAGTTGTAGTTACAAAAGTATGTACTTGATGTACTTCCCTAGGTTTAAGAACAAAACTTCTATGTGATTAATTCATCCTGGTTTTTCACTACAATGGCTTATTAGTCTTAGTATTAGCCTTAGCAACTCCTTCTGCAAGACATGAAGAAGTTTGGAAAGCACAGACTGCCAGTTTGCAAGGTCCTTCCCTGAAAAAGATCATCCTCTTAGGGAGTTAAAGGTTTGCAAGAGATTAAGATGTGCGGTATAATAATTAAATGAAAGATTAGAAAAGTTAAAGTGTACCTCCAAGGCTTGAAGAACCTAAGCCACTTGATTGCAAGCCAGTGCCAATACCTGAGCCGAATGGCGTTCCAAAACTAACTCCCAGAGATGGCTGTGGCCCTGGTATAAAAAAAATGAGAACAAACTTGCCTTACTCTTTCATAGTAAAGAGGTCCTTTATTTATTTATTCAAGTATTTGATAATGTGAACATCATTGCTTTCAACAAATCCCATTAAGATCCCAAACTTTACCTCATCAAAATTCCTCACTTAACTGACTGCCTCTACATCCACCTAGTAAAAAAAAAAAAATCTAAGAAAACACTGATTGTAATAAGGTGAAACTAGTCAAAGCTAGTAACATAACAACACCATTTATTATTTTTAAAAGTTCACCAGTCTCACCTTACACTTTAAAACATTAATCAAAACCTTGAGAGTACTCATAGGTAACAACATTTTGCCACCTGTATTAATGGAATCAGAATGAGGGAAAAACCTTCAAATTAAAAACATGAGCACTGACACTAATGTAACTAAAACTATATTAAAAAGTTAATTTAATAAATCAGAATCTTCAAAACTAGTCAAGTATTCCATCCAAATTTAAACAGAACACTAAGATAAAAAACAAGACAATGACTTTATTTTATTAAATTTATTGTTCATTTTTAAGCAAGTCAATTACATAGTAACATGACAATTCAATTCTTTTCCACACAAGTGATAACTGAGATCTTTGAAGCTCTGCTACATAACACCATTCAATAAGGTAAACTAGTCAAACCACCTGTTTAAATAAACATTTACAAAAGGCACAGTTCTGTGTACCTTAATGAATTAGATACATTCAAAATTTCAGAGTCAGAGTTTGTCCCATAATTAAAAAAAAAAGTTGACAGTACTTTCCCTGCATATTCACACTAAGATGCAGGACTGTCAAAAAACATTTTCAGTCTGCCAAGATGAAATTTACAGCCTCAGTTCCTCCCCCCGCCCTTAACCTTGGGAAATAAAGAATCAACTTGCTAGCCCATTACTAACACATTTTAAAATAATTCTGATAAATAATTAATTTATTTAGACAGTTTTCACAGTACAATCTTATACTCCTGTCTTTTTCAAACAGTTTTCAGTGCACTAGTTTAAAATTTTAACCATTGAAGATAAAATACAGTGCCAAACTCTTAATCCACAGACATTCACACCTTTCCTCAAGGTAGCCTTCTCCATCTTTGAACGTACTTTATGTACTATATCAATGAAAATGATGATTTATTCAAATATTACTATACAAGCTCAGATGATTTCAGTCTTTTTCCTAAACCATTATCACACTTGGGCTTATTTTCATTCAAAACCTCCTTCTTTATACTACAAAGTTTCCTGCTACTAATATTTATCTAGAGTTTTAAAATGTAAATATTTCAAGCTTTTAAAATCATTTCAGCATTTGAAGATTTAAATGGAAAATCATTCTGAATCAAGTGAAAGGCACTGTATATTGAAAAGTAACATTTTTGCTAGGAACACAAAATTCTTATGTGATCCAAGCTGAATGACATCTGTATACTCAAAGTAGTGTTAAACTAGATTTTAAGGGCAACTAAAAGTTGTTAGCTTTCAGTCTCTGCTTAGCAGGGAATAGTTGGAAAAACCAAGCTATTTTTTCAACTAAAAAAAAAAGTATATCAGATGTTATAATGACAAATTTTCACATAAATTTCAAACTAAACTTGTTTACATCCAGTTTAAATAATGATACATCTACCTAGCAGCTCTTTAAAAATAAGAAAACTGTTATCAATAAAAAGAAACAAAAAAACCTACACAAGTTAGTCATCTAATAAACTAAAAGAACTCCAAAACACATATCCAGTCCCTTCTCAAGTGCACAGGTTTCTATCTCAGTAGGAGGCACTGTTAGTGGAAGACATTAAAACAAAACACTACAGTCCTCCAGGCTAAGCTTTTTACCAAATGCAACATGCTTTTTAGAACCAGTAAAAAAACATTATTCTAAAACACCTCAGATTATATAAAACAGGATCTTATGCCTTAGGCTAACAAGCTTTTCATTGAGCAACAGCATATGATATTTGTTGATTTTGTACCATAATGTTCTGAAGGCATCATCACTACTTACAGTTCTTGTAAGTAAACATAATTTTCAATAGCAAAAACCTAGTAATAAAAGATTCTTCAATGCCAAAAGTACTAGCAAAAAATTGGCACTTCTGGCTATTATAGGTACAAGACAAATTCTTTATAACAAGTATTTTAACATTTTAAAACCTGATATACTTGCCCTGTAGAGCTTTTCAGTTTAATGAATAGGACCCACTACAAAGAGTCCACACAGGTCAGCCAGATTTCCTAAAGTGACATTCTGCAATTTTTTAAATCACAGCTGGTCCTAACAGTGAACAAATTTAGTGTCACAACTTAGATCTGATTCTGACAAAATAATACACTAATTTTAACCAAGGTTGATATCAAATTACACAATAAAAATTTTAAGTGCTATAAAGATTTCAGTATCCTTTCTCATAAGCACTTCAGTCTCATACCGAGTCAAGCCAAAACATAGAGTGTGCTAATAGCTCGATAATGCTTTGACTAACTCTGCACTTCACCAGTTAAGGAGAGAGTAACTAAGTTTTTGGGAGGGTACTTTATTTTTAGAGGAGGAAAGGTGAGCTTGAATAAAAGCATTTCTTTAAGACAACTTAGTCTTACCAGAAAAACAGCCTCATGCATTTACAGCTCTTAGTTCACTAGGCTTTGATTTCCTTCAAAATCTTTTACTTTAGTCCTATCAATAGTAACAGGTAGACTAGCCACCATCATTTTAACTTCCATGCTGTTCAAGATTGCTCAGGGAGGGTGCAGGTGAGGCAGTGGTTAAAACTCTAGCTGCTACTGCACAAAAGCATGACCAGCCTCACTGCTACCAATAAAGCTATGCTCAGAGCAAAAGTGCTAAACTAGGGAGAAAAGTTGTGTGCAGGCAAGACTTAAGCATAATTTTAGTAACTCTAGCTTCAAAAAACAGCACAAAAATCGTGCTTCAGTGTGCACGCCACAGTCCTGGTGTCCTGATTATCCATCCCAGGAGACCAGCGGAGTGCATCTTTGCTCCCTTTCTTCCATATGGCCAGGATCCACTGGCTTGACTTAGTTCAATAGAAGCCAGACATGTCTTGGCACACAGAGAGAACATAAATAGGGTGCATATCTACACCCAGGAACTGGGGAAACATTCCCTGATCCCACAGCTTAGATGTAGCTACTAAACTTTTAACTTCTGAACACAAATTTAAAATAAATTATCTATCTTTTTCAGAGAAAGAACAGTAACTAACTCTAAATTAATCTTATGAAATAGACTTAACCATGTAAACATCAATATTTTTTATTTTAAAAAGACACTAACCATCCTGATCCCTCAATACTAGAGTACCGTAGATTAGATTTTAGTCAAAAACTTTAAAGCCCAGATTAATTTCCTTGGTTTATTCTTATCTTCAAGAACAGCAACAGCAGGTCAGGTATTACACAGACACCCTCTCCCCCCCTTAGCATACACCTCATTTCATAGTCTTTTCTGTCATAATCTTCTACCACTCCTCATCTATCCCACACTTCAGGATCTAGATCTTACAAAGAAATACATGCTATTTTAACTTATAGCAGATAGTTTATCAAATTCATAATAAAGTTAAAACATGCAAACATTTGCAGTTTTACTGCAGCAAATGGCCATTTGAAAACTCCAACAAGGAAAAGGAAATGAAGAGGAGGCAGTCTTTAAATATTTAAAGATTCCTGCAAAACTGCAAGAATAAATTCTTTTCCTGTTCTACTAAGAGTAAGACAAAAAGTGGCAGCCTTAATCTGAAGCTAAGAAGTTTTAGGTAAATTGTTGGGAAAAAGTCAAGCACTGAAATCAGTAATCTAGGAAAGCTGTGAAACTCTCCTTTCTAGCAAGCTTTTAAGACTTTAAGATATCTCTGAAATAGGTCAGGCCTGACTAGTCCTGTTTTTGAGCTAGAGGAACAGAAAAGATGACTTCAAGTTCCATTTTCTAAGTTTTAAGTACTCTTGAAGGGCCACTCAAAACGTCAATCTACCTCTGTTTCTCTACATCATCAGGTGAGTTGCATGGAGGGTAACAGTATTCCAACTGAATAAGTAGTAAACAAATTGTTGTCTACTTTTGTTGGCATGTTTGACATAAGTTAATGGCTTTGTTCTGTCTGCATCACTCTTGTAGTTGGCACATTTTTGGCTTTTGAAATACTCTACCAAAACAACCAACCAAAAAAACCCCAAACCCAACCTCAAAACCAACCTACATTGACTCCCATTTGCTCCTTTCACTACAAAATGTTACAAATACCTCAAGGTATAAAGTGACCTTACATCAAGTGTGTTGGTACAGATCAATTTTGCCTTTTTTTTTTCTCCTCTCTTCAACTCCTACCCCTAAGAGAATATTCACAAAGTCATGCCATAAATGGCATCAATTTACTGAAGTTATTAGCAGTTTTCTTGAATCTGGACTAGGAAGGAGAAGTTCAAATCCCTCACCCCAATTCACAAAAATGCAGGTGTAACTTTAAACGTGGCATCCCAAGTATATGACTTTCATACACAACTAATCCAGTAATGACCGTGGAGAGTATTTTAAAAAACCATGAGACAAGGAGGAAGATGAAGGGAGAGGGAACTACTCTAGCAACATTAGGTTGCACAAGCCAACTTCTATCTGCATTAAAAATCCTGAAGCATGACGTTACATTATCTCGTGTTTTCTGTTTAAAACCAGACTCTTTTGCAGATGTTACTTCAACCAAATTTCCATGGATTAACATAGCAGCAATGGGAAGACTGTGGTCTATGATGGAAATTTAGAAAAGAAATATTTCATAAAGACTTCATTCATTGTGTTGAAAATATTTTGCTGTATTTGTCTTTTAAACCCATCTCCTTGCTGTTTATAAAGGCCAGGGCTGGAAGCACATTTTATTTTCCTTTTATGGAGATGGCAAGGACAGTCTATTAATTTGTCAAACTTAGGGTGGTCGCTGCATAGGTCTCTAATTAAAAACCATTGAAAATATGACGGCTATTATAAGACAAGACAAGGAAAAGGTGCTAATATGACTTTCAGTACACCTACTATGAACAACATTTTAGAAAAATGGTAGAATGAAGTTACCTATGATTTTCATAATTTGCTGACAGACACATATCCATGTTCAAGTAAAATTAAATGGAATTTATCTTATTTCTGTTAAATGATTAAATATTAATTCCATTCTCTACATTCAGGAATCCCTCTCTGAGAAGTGTTGGTTAGTATAACAATGTTAACTAAGGTGCCTTAAGTTATTTCCTTTGCCATACATATTTATTCTTCATTAGTAGTGGGTCATGCATTTCCTCTGTTTTGGCCTTCCTCTTAACACACATGCATACACAGAACCACTGATCCACTCTACATTCTCTAATATTTATCCGCAACAGCAGAATGGCTAGCAAAAACTCCTCAACATCACCCTGACAAAGGAGTTGGCTATAAAATAATAAGCCAGGCATCCGTCTTCCTATTCTACAGATGTTTGCTCCACTATCCTTCCTGTTCTACAGCATTTTTCATTTTACAGTTCCAAAGTGCTATATAAAAATGCAATATTAATTTTACATAAGAAAAGGTAATATGCATTTAGATATTCTCTCCTCACCGATTTGCAATAATTTACTATAACCATACAATTCTGGAAAGAGGCTATACTATGTGTATTCAGAGATGTTACTTAAGAGTGAAGACTCACATTCCAAGGGGTAAGTTCGAACAACACAGTAAATATCACTAATACAAGTAAATTCACAAGATTAAGTATCTGTTGTATAATTATTGCTAAGTCTACCCTGCATTTTTCTATTGGCTATGTATCAGTAACTTTGCTCATCACAATGTTTAGATTTTTAGTCTAACACAAAGGAAGACCTCATAGAAAATTTTACACAGATTTACTATTGTCGTAACACTAATAATCTATAACTTGAATGCACTCAGACCTGTAGCAGGCTGTTGCTGCTGAGTAAGTGTTGCAGCCATCGCAACGGCTGCTGCATTTGGTATGTTGCTGAAAGGGGTCGGTCCAGTGGTAACACGTGGCGCGCTCTGCCACTTCTTAGCTTCCGTTCGTCTTGCCTCAAACACATCCATGGCATCTCCCAGAAAGGTTTTCCTGTAGCCAAGGTATTGGTCTTTGAGCATCTGAAGAGGGTGGGGGGAAGCCATTTTAGTTCAGTGCATTTGACATAAAACCTTAACTTAATAAGGAAAGAGATACTGAGTTATAAATAACATTTAAAAAAAAAAAAAAGCCTCCCACAACCTGAAAGGGTCTAGTCAGGGTATAAGCTGGAAAGAATTGTTTTACATCAGCTACAGCCAGAACAATTCAATTTGTATCACTGTACTAGCAGACCCAAAAGGCAAAATACAGCCATATTACTAGCTTGTAACAAAAGCAATATGCTCTTCTTCAGTGCTACCCTTTCTGCATGGAGTCTGCTTTTGCTCCCCTATTACCTTCACCTCTCTTGCCTTCCTTCCTTTCACTCTTGCTTGCCTTTCTTAGCACAAAGCTAAAGAACCTACCAGAATTTTAGAATTCACTCTTGTTTCTGATGCATTTCATCAACTATATAATGCAGTGCAAATGCAATAGATCATTCTGCTTTAGACTAACAAGTAGCCCAAATCTGTTGTGTCGTGATCCCCCTCCCCTTGTCCATGCCCTTTCCTCCCTCAAAACCCCACCTTCTATGGCAACACCTGGCGCGGCCTGTTCATCATGAGCCACTTCTACCTGTCACAGATGAGGGAACTATGGATATCTTAGGTAACATAAAAAGAATAAATTGCTTCAATTAAAGAACTGATAGAATTATTTCCATCTTCTAACAGAAAATCTTTAAATGTAAAAGATTTATTAAAACCAAAGAACAGTAGGTTCAATCGAATTTTATGGAAGGCGTATTATGTCCTGTGTTCCTGGCTAATGATATGCTTGTTTCCAAGAAGAGGAGCTTACAGTCCAAAAATTCTGACTCGGGATTTGAACAGCTGTAATTCTAAATCTATCAGTAACAGCAGGAAACACAGAAAGAATGACCTCACTGTCACATCAAGAGTGCTGTCTTTGGAGAGAAGAGACATTTGTAGAACTCTGATGAGATTTAATACAATGACATGCTGACTGCCATAGGAGCTGACAAATGCCATTAGACCTTGTAGAACAGCTCTTAAGGCTAATCTGTGCAGAATGATTTAATGACATTCTCTACTTGAATTGTGCCCAAGCACATTTTACTCTTCACTGACCTTGGATACAGAATACATCTATATGTTCACAGATGATGTAAATATATTTAACAACTAGCCCTGTGCAAAGATGTTTTAGGCCATATTTTTCTACAACTTCAGACCTTTGAATCAAAGTGTATGTGCAAACCAGAAAGCCTACTTCAGACAAAGGAATGAACTGCAGTCACAGCTCTGCCTTCACAAACCATAAGGCAGAGACAGGAGTTTCAAAACTGCTCTCCTCTCCTAGCTGAAAAACTAAAACAGATGGTCAGAATGACAGATCCACTTAAGCAGTACATCCATTTTTGTGATTTTTAAGTTTTAGTTATAATTGTGTCTTCCAAAATATCAGCCTTCATGTCCACCCACTAGATTAAATCTCAAAAAAATTCCCCCCCCGCCAAAGAAAAATCCTCAAACCAGCCCCTTAGTTTCAAGCAATAGAATACTTAAGCTGAAGTAAAGCCTTTCCTATTCAGTCATGCTGACAAGGTACTGAAGATGCTATTGCTTATCCTTGTGTACTAACCCAGCTCTCATACTGAAGAGGAACAAAAATGCGTCACCACAAAGACCACTGCATAAGTTCAGGCTACAGTCAGATCTCAGAAGCAAATAGTCCAGAACACATTTGGGATCCTTTTCATGTAATTCTGCTGAAATTACAGAGGAGCTGATATATTCTATACCAAAACTCAGTTAACTAAGAGCAGCATAAATATCTGATGGCAGGTAGCTGTAAACCAGTGAATATCCTTGCTGACAAAAGTAATGCAATGCAAGGAATCTAGATCATACAAGATCCTCAGTATCAAGTAAAAAGTTTCAGATGTTTGGAGAACTAGCAATACTGTGCAGAAGAAGCTTTGAGAAGGAAACAAGCAGAAGATTTACCAGAGGTATTCCTGTTAAGGAAGTCACTTAGCAGAAACAATCCCAAACACTTGTACTCTTCTCCAAGGTTTTTTTTTTTGTAACCAAGAAGGATTCTGATGATCTCAAGAAAAATTATGGATTGTAGAACATTCACATTTTGTCAGTATGTCCAGAACTGTAAATGGGAAATTCCAGCCAGAGTCCGTGATGGAAAAAACAAGCTTAACTAGGACCTTTGATACATTAGCATTTTTTAACAGTAGCCTTTTTTTTTCTCTCTATATATGACTTTCCACAAAACCAGGTTGAAAAAAATTAAACAAGCCAGAACACAATTTTCACCAAAATTCTTTGCTATGTTGAAAGATCTTACACATGAATACCTACTTTTTTTCCTGTTACCTATTTGAGTAAGAGCAGATTTATATCATCTTCGCTCGAGATCAAGAGGTCATTGGGCAAAAAGCAAAACATAGAAGCATGAGCTCAAAGACAGACATTTCAAAAATTGATCAACAATTAAAAACGAAAAAGAGTTAAAAGAAAAACATTTTGTAACGTAAATGACTGTGGAGTCACTTTTTTAATCAAAGCACTTCTCCAGGACAGTTTGTTAAAATAACTGCTATTAAAAATTTTCAGAAGGAAAAAAAAAAGAATACCTGAAGATATATTATATTTTCAGAAAGTGATTCTTTGTAGTTCTTTCACTAAATACACAGGAACACGTCAAAACAACATACCTTTACATTTTCATGTATTGATTGAAGTTGTGCAGCTAAAGCTACAAATGTTTGATAGATTTTCTGCATAGCCATAGACAAATCTGTAAGGGGCATATAAAATATTGGTGAGTGACAATCTTACTACCAGGAGAAAAGATTTAGTGTTTATATCACAGCAAGAAGCCCACCCAAAACCCATACAGCACAAAGCACAAAAAAAATTGCATGAGAACAAGTTAATGTCTATAGGAAATACAGAATCTGATAGCAATTGGGTGCCACAAGTCACCCAAGGACTACTTTTGATAGGGCTTCAAACTGTATTTTGGAAAGTATTCTTTCATCAGATTTATTTTTATACGCATGGTAATTCATTTCCTATGATTCTCTCATTTAGCAAAGCTAAAAAATTTTATTTAACTTAACTTTATCTAATTACATAGGAACATTCTACCACATTGGTTTTTACATAAAATAGTTACATCAGGTTTTCTTGTATTTGTATATATTTTCCACTCTTTCTGACTTAAAGCACAGTTAAGTGTTCAGTTGATTTTGCCAAAGAGACCGCAGTAGAATGTAAGCTTTACTTATATTTTAAAGACATGCTTAACAAGCACCACAGGAACTCCTATTCTAGCTCTACCCACAAGCATATCATAAACACAATGGGGAGCTTCTTGCCTACATAAAGTCTTAGATTTAGGACATCCTACTTCCCACATAGATATGAAAGTGTTTTCAGTGCACTGACCCAACTAATGCAAAACTTTAGCATTAAAGGGGAAATCTCAAAGGTTTTGGCAAAATGAAACATCTGCTGACAAAAAAACGCTTTTCCGAAAGAAGCACTGAAACAATGTACCAAAGTGGACAACAAAAGCGAAGTGGTCTTTCACTGTGAAAAGATCAGCTTCTGCACTTCCTTGAAGGATGCATATAACCTACTGAATCTGGGCAAATAGTAGCTATCAAGTTCTTCAAGATGTGTAGGTCTAGCAATGATTCTTGAACTGAAAAGGTCTGTCTCTCCATAGGGGAATTTCTCCATTATAATTTGCATTTCTTTCTGAAAAAGAAAAGCTGGGGAACAAATCTCATGCCAACCTGCAGGGTTGTGGAGGCAGCGGTATCTAGGAAGACTGGCCACAAGTTTCCAAACTATCTAGAGGCAATTTATTGATACTGAATACTAGACATTTGAAAGTTTTCAAGACATTCTGGGTCATGGTTTCCTGTATGGTAAAGGCTACATATGCAATACAGTGTCGACTAGATCACCAGATCATTTGCTGACAGTCTGAGCATGGTGGCACAACAGATTAAGCCTTGCCCACACAAGCAAAGAACCTTTAGATAATAGCAGAAACTGCTGAAAAACCTAAGGAAAATCTGTGAAGGCATCCCTCTCCTACTCTGGACAGACAAGAAGAACACATGGAAAGATAGAGGACCCTCAGGATTCAGCAGATCTTCCATTCTGGAAGCTAGGTCTAGACAGTTCTCTTGTTTTTGACATAAGGTCCAGAGTCTAGGTACCATCCTGTGATGGCAAGATGTTCAAGTATCATGTGGCACAAAAAGACATGCACTTGAAATCACTACTTATCGCAGGACCTGTAACTAAAGCAGCCCAAAAGATAAAAATGTCTACGATCACAGCAATGGTGGCCAACCAGAAGACTACTGTCCAGAGGTCAGTATTCTCTGACCAGAGAGATTCTCCCAAGATTGAATGATGTGGCAGCAAACAAGACTAAATTTTCTCAGTCTGTCAGAGCTGAAGGCAGTATCAACAGGCTCCAAACTAAGGAAAAGTTCCCATTTTGATTTGGAGCTGGCAGAGCAGACACCCGTGTTTGTCTGGTCACACAGCCCAGTGCAAGACAGAAGGTACCAGACATCAGCCTTATATGAGCTAGATGCTCAATGGAAGGAGATGGATGCAGCCGCAGTCAAAAACAAACTAGGCTTACAAATTGCACCTCAGGAACTGGATCCATCTTAAAAAGCACAAGAACCTTTATGAATTTAACCTTTAATTCCAAATCTTTACATTGAACAACTGCAGAATCTATCTGAACACTTATTTCCGTATATTAAACAAGAAAAGCCAATAACAACAAAGGAGGAGATTAAATACTAAGTTTTTCTTATAGCTATAAGATTTTTTAATTTTTATGTATGAAACATTGAAATTGAAACATTTACCTTGTGGAGTTATGTGTGAATTATTTGCTTGAGTAGCAAGATGATTTTCTAGCTCTTCTATTTGTTGCCTGTATTGCTGCAGCTGTACTTCAAACTGCTCAACCAAGATTCTGAAGTAGCTATAGGAGTAAAACAATGAAATCATATGATTAAACTTCACTAGTCTGCCCCTATTTTTTTTAATCTCATCTGTATTAGCTCCCAATTTTCATTTAATTAATTGCAACAGTTATGTTCTATGACATTCTTGATGTCCCTCTACTTGTGGAGAGTAAAGACTGTATTTCTCATGTCTATGAGATAAAGATAAATTAAGTGTAAAAATAAAACACTGATTCTATGAAGCATTCAGTACAAATGCTACAAGAAGCAGAAAAAAAATTCATATTATGAAGTCCATAGAATCATAAAATAGTTTGCATTGGAAGGAACATTTAAGGTCATCTAGTCCACCCCCCCCTGCAATAAGCAGGGGCATCTTTAACTAGATCAAGCTGCTCAGAGCCCCATCCAACCTGATCTTTAATGTTACCAGGGATAGGGCATCTACCTCTCTGGGCAACTTGGTCCAGTGTTTCACCACCCTCATCGTAAAAGATTTCTTCCTTATATCTAGCCTGAATCTACTCTTTCAGTTTAAAATCATTATCCCTTGTCCTATTTGCTACAGGCCCTACTAAAAAGTTTCTCCCCATCTTCCTTATAAGCCCCTTTTAAGTACTGAAAGGCTGCAGTAAGGTCTCCCTGGAGTCTTCTCTTCTCCAAGTCATATTATTGACTATTTTTTATGAATAACAGTAACTCACTCTGCTGGGGCTGTATTTTCATGCTGGAGACCAGGAGGAGTTTTCTGTGTTCGTAAAGCTATTTCTGCATTCTTTAGCTCCTAAATAAATAGGGAAAATTAATAAAAGATAAGGTTCTGTATGAAGCATTCAAAAAGAAAAAACAGCTACAACTCTACGGTTCATTCACATAAAACACTTTCTTCATATACTTAACACCATCATAGAATCTGACCAGAAATTCTTCAGAGAATAGACTGCCAGAATAGACTGCCTCGGAGAAATGCAAATACCAGCAGGAGTTTGGGGAGGGACAAACAACAACACATACTGAAAGCACACAGCTCTCAGAAGTTGAGAAAATACTGCACTGAACTGTCAGAGGTAAGATCTAATTTGTACTGTACTTCAGAAATCCTGTTACGATTGAAGACTAGGGGAAAAAAAGCAACAGTCAAGTGCAAGGAAGTAACACACCTAAAAGAGAAGAATAGAACAAAAAGGGTTATTTCACCTTTTAAAAAAAAGATTAACTAGTTCAAAAAAATGCCTCTCTTTCTATGGAAATGATCTTTTTATGCATGATAATTACAGCACATACTTCTGTTTAATACTTTCTAATAACTCCACCATTAAGAATTTCTCAGTGCCTGGTTTTGCAATTGTTCTCAACTGCATCATTTGCAGAAATATGAGAACATCAGTAACAAGTTTTTGTTTTCACAGAAAACTGTTGGCAAGGTACAACTACAGAGTATTTCCTTTTGGTATCACAAGATACAGAAAAAACATCAAGATTTTTACTTTAGAATAAAATACACTTATTTATGTAGCAAGCAGCCTTGACATGCCAGATGAAACATAAAGTGGTACAGAACTTAACTTGAAAAGTACTTGCATCAAAACTTGAGCTCAAACTGGTTGCACAGTTAAGATGCAGACTGGTGGACAGAGTTGTGATTCAAGTTCACTAAATCAATAGTAGTGCTAGTTAAGATATTTTGGTCCCTGAAATGCTATGGACTGGTTTTTTGTTGGGTTTTTTTGTTTGTGTTTTTTTTTTTTTTTTTTAAAAGTCATCAGAAGAAAACATACTTGCATTTCTGCTGCTCCAGAGTCCAGCATGTTGTTACAAATATGTCTTCACTAGCAGCTGAATATATAACTGAAACTGAACTAAAGCAGGCACACATTCCCTTCTGATGCCTGCACCGTGTAGGAGTGCGTTCCCAAATAAAAGTAATTTTATTGCTGTTGTACTTATCTGAAAATACTGACATCACAGATTTCAGTCTCCCCCCCTAACTTCAAATACATGAGAAGGGATTCAATGTTTCATTTTGTTTACAACTGTTTTAGTTTGGACAGTTGTTAACTTGACTGATAAAGAAGGTTAGTTATCCTATATGAAATAATCAACATACAAACTCTATATAACAAAATTTATATTCAATTATACCTGTGCAGTTTCTACTTTCAGCTTGTCAATATTAAGAGTGTTTCTCTGTAATCCACTGGCAACTACAGACAGAAGTTGTTTCAAAGCTTTAATGTCTTCTTGTACTTTAAGCATTGCTTTAGAGGACATTCTACTAATTTCTTCCTGAACTTGTTTTTGTTCTTTCACAAATTTCCTGGGGAAGGGAAAAAGAAGGGGGCGGGGAAGAAAGAAATATAATATATTGTATCTGAAGCACCCAAGTGTTTACCTCTCAGTCACATTATTTCAATAGCTATTAAATTAATTTTTCCAAAATTAAGTAATGAACAGTAAAGATAATACTATGCTATACAGTAATTTAACTCCTAGCATGCTAATACTGTAAAAAAAAAAAAAACCACAAAAACCAAAAGACAAACGACCCCAAGCCCCCCTAAACTTCAATAGCAAGTGTTCAAGCATTTTATGCTGAACCCTGACAAACTAAGATATCTATCAATTATTTTATATACATAATAATAATATATAGCATCTATGTAAAAGTGATTACTACTATGAACTCATAAATACAGTGACATGCAATCTCTTTGACTAGTCTACAACCCACCTCCTTCCTGCCTGAGGAAAGGTTCTTTTGTGGTCCTCTATTCTATACGAGATCCACAATGCACATGCAATATGGACATAAGGTTCAATACTTACCATGCATGTGCAACAGGCTTAATACGCCCAGGGAGAGATGGATTAGATTCTAAGAGCATATTCGTTGGGCATGCCCATTTGTGTAAATGCATGGAAAAGCTAGGCTGAAAAAGAACAGCCTAAGACTTCAGCTACTAGAACTGTCTGTCCACTCTGTTCCCAAGGTTAACCTACAGAAAGGCCTCAGGCCAGTGAGTTACACTGCATGCAGCCTGCAGCAGGGTGTTTTTGTCACAGAGCATTGACAGCATACAACACTTTAGCTAATCAAACTATCATAAATAAGAAAACTACTACTTACTGTAGATTTTCTACATCTTGACAGATTACTGGAGGTAGATTTTCATCCTTCAGTGCTTTGCTATCTCTACAAGAGACAACACATGTTTAGATGGCGCTTTAATACTGCCAAACATTTTTGTGTTACTACTAAATATCATGAAAACGTTCAAGTGACTGATTACACAGTTTTGCACCCATTGCATGTATGCTGCAACTAGGAATGATTTGGATTAATGCACACAGATACTATGCCAGGGTCCAAGCTGGCGGTGTAAGCATTGTACAGATTTGCAGAAACCACTTTTCAGACCACATGATCAGCCCATAGCAGATGCCAGATAAGGTGTAGGTATTGCATTTGATGGGAAAATTGCGATGTTCAAAATTATGAACCACCATTACTAAATTGGCCATATTGCAAAAGTTGGTTATTTACATTTATGCCTTTTTCAAGATCGAAGTAGTAGAAAAGCCACTACATTTAGTTTAGCTGTTTTCTAATAAGACATGAAATGCAAAGAAAATCTGACACTTACTCTGGTCTTGTTCCTGTTTTGTCACCTAGAAAATAAAAACTGTAGGTCAGAAATAAAGCTTTGAAGAACAAAACAACCTTAATGAGATTTTAGGGAAGAACTAATGACCAGAACCTGCTTGATTTCTCTTGATAAGAGGAACAGACTAGGGTAGCCACAAAAGAAAGGTTTTAATTTACTCCTCCTTAACAGATAAATATCTTTTCAAGACCAATGGTTCAACAGTTGAGGTGCTAATTTCCTGACACAGAGTAATGCAAAACATCTTGTGTCACTATACAAGTCACTACAAATGCATAAACAACTGCAGTTGCATAAGAAATCTCTTCCAGCTTGTGCAACCACAACTCACTTAAACCTGCACTCACAAAACATGCAGGTGTTTAAATTCAGCAATAGCAGTCTCCTCTCAAATACGAAGGTAATGAAGGTTTGCCCATTGGACTTCCCTGAGAATTCTGCTATTGCAGCAAGTCCTGTAATGAGTGAGGTTTTACAGAATTGAAGATGTTACTGCTTACCTACCATCTACGCGCTCTGAACTACACATCTGTAGATCAAGATGCCAAATGCCTGAGTAATAGAATGGAGCTGAAAACAATATTGTGCACAACACAGGCCATGACTATTTCTACTCATGGCCAGGGGCAGTAATTGCATCCCATGCCGTAGCAGTCTGCTAGAAATAACACTTACTCAGAAAGCCCAAGCAGCGGGCTTCATCATCTTCAGCTGGATGCAGTTCACATTCTCACTTTCCTCTCAGTGCCACCAAGGCAGAAAGTAGCTATGCAGCTAATGCTAGTGCCACAAACATTTTAAGCTGCACAAGCCAGTGCTCCTGCCAGGAAAAGCTACTACTTTTAGAAGCAACATCTGCTTAAGTTTTCTGCAGACTCTGTCACCCAGTACATTAGAGAGCATGGAGTCTCACCATTCCCTATGCCTTTTGCTAAGGGGAAAAAAAAAATCTACACAAAATTGAAAAAAAAAAAAAAAAAAAAAAAGGATAAACCCCAAAATTTAGGACCCCTTTCTCTGCTGATAACCTAAAGATTAGGCAGAAAACTAAGTTTACATTGCTTTCTCTCTCTGGCCGCTTTTCTTTTTTTTTTGCTGTACATCAGAACAATACTTACAAAGTAGAAGATACAGATTCGAAATCAGATTTTGCTACTTTCTGGGCAAGTGAGTGCTCCAGTTTTTAGATTTTTTTTTTTTATATTCTTTTTAGTAATACATGAGGAAAATATGTAGAACAGCTTCTTTTCCTGCAGCCGTAGACAGTCAGTCTGCAGAAGGAAAAGCTTTTATAACCAATTCCAGAAGAGAGAACACAGGTGCTAGTCCCTATCTGTCCTGAGATTCCTAGGGCACTTTTCTTTGGTATCCACATCTCCTCCTCCCTTTTCTTCAGGAGCAAAAAGAAATAAAAACCACAAAACCATAAAACCACCACCCTCAAACCTTAACTCAGTTCCTCATATAGTAGTATAAACAATTGTACTGACAGAATTGAGTAGCAGCACACAGGTAGGGATATTTGTCAGGGCTGCTTAAACCAGCACTATCCATTACAGGAAACACTCCTAAATTAAAACCTAAATTGGGGGGGTGGGTGGAACAAACCTCAAAACCCAGTCTCCTTCAACATTTCCCACTACTTAGCTAAGGGGTCTCTCTGCTTATCATCCTGACAGCAATAGTTCAACTCACCCAGTTCCACTATGCAACATATAGGGAATTCAGGTACTCATCAAGTTTCCACCCTAACAGCTGGGCAAAACAATGCTGAAATGTCAGACTGAAGTAGATTTTGAATCTGTGGTTCTCTGGTCCTCATTTTAAGATACTTGTATATTATAGAAGTGTTGTGATATCCTAATATTATAGTAATGGAAATCCCATAAGAACCTAGGAATTTGAGCTGTTTCATTACTCCCAGTTTCAGTAAACTAAAAAAAAAAAATCAACATCATGCAGAGCACTTGTTTGGACAGTCAATATGCTATCTCTTCTACAAGTATGAAGTATGCCTACACAACTTGTGTTAGTCTGTAAAGATGGTTTCACAGAGTTTCTATATTTCCTTCTCTTTTAGCTATTGGTATACCTAATTTAAAATTTGGTTCCTGAATGGAATCAAGAGATTAAATTAAAAAGTATTGATTTCCCAGAGGAAATGCACATTTTAGAATCAGCTTTAGTTAAGCTTACTCTGAAAGTATAAAAGCAAGACAAATTAATAAGTGTCCATATATCAATGCTCAGTATTCCCTTACTGAAGTACTTCAAAGCTACAACAGAGGTAAAGTTTTTATAACTGGTTTTAACGACCTGACACAGTGTATCAGATAGAACTATGCACCACCAGAAATACAGCCTTGAAGAATAACAGCTAAAAATAGGATATTTTTATTGTGCAGCCTTTAGAAAAAACAAACCAGATTTAAGATCCGTTACAGTTGGAGAAAGCTGGTTTCAAAAGAGTACTTCTCATATTTGCAATGCATTACTTAAACATAGCTCTACTCCCCCCTCTACTGGCTATTTGACATACAGCTGTTCAGAAATCTGCCATGGTTTTTCAGCAAACAACCCTATGGGTCTTCATTCCCAAAAGGCTAAAGGGTTTCTATCCTGGTCTCAAGTATGATATTGGCTTATACTTATTTTAAATAAATTTACATTCCATTCCATTTGCAACCAAAATCTTGTTCTTCTATACAAGCACAATATCCAAGAATGAAATTAACTGAAATGCCTTGTAAGAGGGGAGGGGAAAAACCAAAAAAGTTCAAGTCGTCAGCTTCAATTCCACATGATGCAATACTGTCTTTGCTGTAGTGCTCTGATAATTTTCTCAATAAAAAGAAAATTATGAATGTTTTAAGACAAACTTACTCTTTTTGTCTGAAGAACTACTAAAATCAATGCCACCAAGACCTTCATTGGCAGTAGTTGAAGGAGCCGCAGTTGTTCCCAGAGTCAAACTCAAAGCATTCTGCCCAAGTCCTACAAGAAACCCAAAAAGAATTTCTGCACTTAAAATGCTGATAATTAAAACTTATTTTAAACTAAAAGCACAGATAATCCTGTTTGCAGTTTCAGTGTCCATTTACTACATTTGGATTAAAAAAATATGCAAAATAAACAGAGAAGAAAACAGACTGCATGAAGTTTCACACAACTGTATGCAAGTGTTTTATGTAATTTCTTGACATTACTAGGTAGCTAATTTGATAGCTAACTTATCATCAGCCTCTTAAGTATCTGTTTCATTTAGAGTTTAAGAGCAGTGTTACCAAGACTACAACACAGCACAAATTTTTCCTCTAGAGCTGAAAAAGACAGAGAAGCCACAAAATGACAATACTAACATTTAAAGATTTTATTCAGACCAAAACCCACCAAAATAAGGAGCTCCAAACTTCTCCACAGTTAAAGGAGATACTTATATATCATTGCCCTCTCCCATTTATGATCAACTTCCTTGAGGCTATTATGGCGATGACAAAGATTTCCTTACGTTCTCATTTTACAAAAGTGTTAAGTACAAGCGAAAGAGAAAAAAGCCAATGATTTCAGATTTCATTTTATTGCCCATGGATAGCAACACTGTTCTTAACTGTAACACTGTTAAAAATTACACTTTCACAGTGTTAAGATTTTATATAAACTAAATCTTACACTATGAATTTATACAATCGCACACTAAATTTCAATGTTTTGAGACAGGAGGAAAAAAATTAAAATAACTTTCACCTGTTGCTGCTGTGCTTGTATTCTGGAAGAGTGAACCTCCTAAACCTGCTAAGGCTCCTCCTAAGGAAAGGCCTGTGGAAGCAGTTGTAGTTGGTGCAGTTGTGCCACCCAAATTTAACGTAAAGCCAGTAGTTCCTGCAGAGAAAGCAAACCAGCTTCATGCAGGCACTGCACTCAAACACATCCATAGACAATCTGAAATAACTGAAAGGTTTGAACAGCATCTTTATCATAACTGAATAATAAACTCAATTGTTGTTTTTATTTCCTGCAGATTTTCCAAACAAAGCCATAGAGTCTTTTGAATTATATGTTATTTTGTTCTACAGTATCAAATCCTGATTAGTCCATATTTACCTGCAACTATATAGAATTTTTGAGTCCCCCAGAACACTAGAGAATCCAGAACCTGGCAAAGAATTTATTTTACAGCATAAAGGATCTAACAAGTGCTACTGACTTTATATATTAGAATGCTGAAATGTTAATGCTTTAGGGTAAAAATCAAAATATTTTATACAAGACAGATGATACAAGAACATTTCCTTGGTAGTTTGAGCCGCCTTCTAGAAGTAAGCATCCCAGCTTTTGGTAGGATAGGGAAGAATTGAGTAGAGAAAGACCATAGGCATAATGGGACAGAGCACAGAGGGCACAGAGAGCTCAGCTCAAATACAGACTCCTAAGGTTAAGAGAAATGAACTCCAGTGTTAATTATCATCATGCATGGTGCAGTTTAGCTGAGTTAAATATGATGGCAATGCACCAGTATGAGAACTACACTGGAAAAGACCTTGTTTCCACTATTAGTTAAACCATTTCAGGCCATCTACAGAAGGTAGACATTTTCCAAACCTTTCAGCTGCGCAAGTAGGAAGCTTTCAACCTTCAGTGGGGTTAACAGTAATAAAAATAATGACTTTACGTGACAAATCAGCTCTCACTACACTTCCAATGACTTAGATTATACACTGCCTATATCACATGGTATACTGCCCATAGATCTATCTGTATTAGAGTACCCAAATTTAGAACTAGAAGTCCAATGAACCTTCTTATTGAACTAACACAAAATTATGTAAATACTAGAAAAATATAGACTGTAGAACTGTTTTACATAAAGTTCTATTGTTTAGAAAAAAAAAGCTAAACAAAACCCCTAAACATTTTCCTACCTGCTGCAGGAGTTGATGTAAGAGCAGATGATAATGATAGGCCACCTGCTGAGGTAGAAGTAACAGGTAAAGCAAATGGCGTGGCCGAACCTGCAGGTTTGTTGAAACCTAAACTAAAGCCTGTGGTAGCTGCTGATGTGGTGGCAGGCGTGCCTAAAAGAAACCCAAAAACAATTATCACTCTTAGAACATTCTGTTTGAGAACGAATGTTCAATTCACCTTATTTTCTGAACTGTTCCCATTTAAGCATCATGAGCACCATGGCATGCAAGATCATTTGCATCAAGTAAAATATCCCCATAGCACCTTCTGATAAATTTCAATTACATTAATTCCACAGGCATTTTCACTCCAGAATTCCTAGTGATCCAATGGGCTTTAATCATGGACTGGCAATTATATCTAGTGGTAATCCAAAAAAACGGTAAAAAAAAAAAAGGCTTCCACAAGAGCATCTAATAGATGAACCAAATATTGGCAAATGGAGCTATAAACAATACTGCCCAAAATATAGACTAAAAATTCTCAATTGGATGTGCATACCAAAATGAATGCACCATGTCCTTTCAATTTGTAAACAAGTATGTTGAAATGTTACTCCTTCAAACTTTCCTTTTGAACACTTTTAAAGTAAAGCAAATAAAGCTTTCACTTCCTGCTGTTTTCATGGTAAGAATACATTTTACGTTCTAGAATCCACCTTTCAAAGTAAAGGAGGAATATGCATATACGTACACAAACCAAAACAGCACACATAAGAAACACATACTTGGTATTCTCAGTAACTGCTGTCTGTCTGTTTTGGATGACATAATTTCATTCAGCTATTGAAAAGAACTAATGTTCATCTGCATAGTACTGACTGCCACGTGTGATTATGCATCACACAATCTGTTCTCGGTTAGCTGCTGGTCCTCCCTTCTGCCCATTTCATTTTCTTCTTTATCCAACACTATTTTTTCCTATCTATTCACAGTATGGCTTCCAAAGTTCTTGGACTGCAGTCTATCTTGTAGCACCACCCCCATCCCCAACATTTGTGATAATCAAGCTCATGTTTCTCCTCAGATATCAGTTGCTGGTGTTTAAAAAGAAAAAAACCAAACCCCACAACTACCCACATATTCCTGTATTTGTAATGACAGCTAAAAAATAGTAACTAAAGATGCATCAGAGAAACAAAAGTAAAACATTCCCAATGTCCATTCCCTGTTCAACCCTCTTTATTCTTCTAAAAGAGGCAATTACCAAACAGACCTGTTCACACAAAGTTCATTAGAACAAGAAATTCCGTATGAAGAACTCTTTGGTAACGTATTCCACCTCCTCTCTGCCGAAGGATGAAACTCATTAGGGAGACATAAATACAAAGTCTAACTTTTCACTGTGACCACTGTCACTGTTGTACAGGAACGGAATAATCCTTTAACAACAAGTAACAGTGCCCAGAACTGCAGGGCTCCACTCTAGTTTGCAGCCTTAACATCTGGGCTGCAAAGCAGACTGCAATTAGTAACGGGGGAAAAAGCTCACATATGACCACTAACTTACTACATTACAAGAATCTATCTGTATTTTTTTTTGCCTGTGTAACATTAAAATCCAAATGAGGTCCTTACCTAGCGTCAGTCCTGTAGCAATAGTTGATGCTGTTCCTGCTTTAAGAATGAAAACAAACAAACAGAGTAAGAATAGTAACTGAAGACCACAGAGCAGTTATGATAGTAAAAAACATGAAACAAAACACTGAAGTAGTGCAACATTGAGACAACATGTAGACTATTATACAAGCTTTTTCTGTAGTATGTAGAAAGCAAAACAACACTGACATAGAAAACAGTATTTGTAAGCACCAACAGCACAAATCAAAGCATAACTGACATCAAAACCCATCATTTTTCTTTATAAGAATCTGCTAGCAGTGAGGCCGATATTAACGCATCAGTACAGCAAATTGTTTGAAATTTCAAACAAATGAAGGTAAACAAAAATATGGAAACTAGTCATTCTATCAAGTATTTTTTTTAGCCATGTGGCAGTACATAACATTAGCATATAAACCAGCAGATTTACAGTATAATGAAGAGGATTATAGAGTCCAAATTCTTTGTACAATCCTGTGTCTTCGTTTAGGGTTTCTGCCCCACTGGTAACTTAAAGAGATTATTTTGAACACAGTGCTATGCCATTTCATATTTTAAAAAACATCTGATTAGAAGATCAAAAGAATCATTAAGAGCTAAAAGAAAATTACCCCAATGTAGCCAAACACAGTAATAAAGGCTTTCAGTCTGCTGTTCAATTTATTTCTAGTAGATTGGTTCTTAGAACCTTCACCATCTACTCATACAAGTGTACACCGATGGCTAAAAAAAATACCTCCAGTCAGAAAGTTTTATTCTTTTGCACTCCAATATTCCTATAAGAATATGTTCATAGGCTGAATTAGAGACCTAAGAAAATATTAATAAATTTCTTCACGCATATTGCTAATGTTAAAAAAAATGCAAACAACAAAATCAGAAATGTTTACTACTGCAGGATTACAAACACCACATTACAAACAATGATCTCACAATGTTTTTAAATATTTGTCAGATCAAAATATACCTCAATCTTAAATCATAATTTTGAGCATCCAAGATGAAGAGTTAGATTTCTAGAAAACATCAGCATTCAAATTATGGAACAATTTACACACAGGCCCAGGCACAGTTTTCTGGTAACTGCATTTGTTTCTACAGCATTGGTACTGCATAATTCTCAATGAATGACTTTTAAACTGTTCAGTGAAGCCTTTTTACAAAACTAGGTAAGTAATATTCCGAGCTACAGAACTACTGTAAAAAAAAGTAAGCATGTTATGATGAACCAGATTTTGTGTACATGATATATTTCTTCACTGTTGATTCAAATTTCTGCTGTACAAGCATTTTTTCTACCTGTACTGGTGCCTCCTAGTGTAAAGCCAGTTGTTGATTTTGATCCAAAAAGTCCACTCCCAAAGCCCACTGAAGGAGCTGATGTAGTTGCTGTAGCAGTGGAAGAGCCCAGAGTTCCAAAATTAAGTCCTCCTGTTGAGCTATTACAAAATAAGACTATTAGCAATAATTATTTTCAAAATAAAAAAATCCTCCACCACCCCTTATTTGTTTCTTTCCCATGCCATCATTCGTTTTCCCAAACCACACACAATGCAGCTGGACAAGACTAAGTCCAAGCTCACTACCACCAAAGAGAAAGAGGAAGCCCATCTCCGTCTTTCCTTCTACAGCTCCATAACTCCCACTGCTTCCCTGACACCAACTCCAGCATTTGTTTAACTCCTTGCTGAGCTGATACATCTTGCCAGACCAGTGGGAAATTTGAACTTTTTTCTGTCAGAACACCTCATTAGTTCTGCCTAATTATTGTCCCTGAATACTGAAATGGGAGAATAAATGCTATAGGCAGCAGGAAGATGACAACAAACTTGCAACATCTTTTCAAAGCAGGTTACAAGCCCAGTTAGATAACTCTGACCAGAAGCCTTAACCAATGTTACTTTATTCCAATCTAAAGTGATAAGCAGAGATGCACAACCAATCACATCAACAGCACAACTTTGCCCTGTCTTACCACCAAAGCACACTGATGCATGAATTCATTTTCTAACCTTCCCCACAAGTGCAAACCACAGAGGACCCATGCCTACCATATTTTCTTTTATGACTGCATACTTGTCAGAAAGTTACAGAAATAAACTTCCACAGCTGTTTTCACAGATGAAGGGGAAGAGAAAGGAAGGAGAGAATCAGGGATCAGTCAGTCATCACCAGTAAAATTAAGCCTTTTGTTTATTTTGGGTAACTACACATTTTAGAAGTTTCATGGTAAATAGAGAACAAACTTTGCATTTCACAAAGAAAGCATTAAGTTACTGTACAAAACATGGGGGAAATACAATAATCATGATTATCTCTAACCAATGAAAATACAGGTACTAGCAGCCAGATGAGTCTACAATTTTAAAAACTTTGTTCTTAAACTGACAAAAGATCAGGTGAATATTTATTTGTAGTAACTTCCTGCTCCCATTTGTGAGCCTTTTTAGAAACTAGGTAAGTTTTCTCTAACTTAAACAACATTTTGCATAAGCACAACAGTAGCACTGAAACAAAATGCAATTTAGACTTCAGAGTTAACAAAATATCTACAAAACTGATTGCGGCAAGCCCAGCAAAACGTGGTTGCAAGTTCAAAAATCTAGGTGTGAGTTATTTTTAAAGAAGTAATTCAGGAAGCAGAGTGGCCAAGAAGTTTAGAAGGACACAGGCCCACTAATTGTCCAACTCCACAGGAGCCAAAGCATTTCAGCTTTCTTTACTCCCAAAATTTCAACATACCAAACTACACCACCACGACCTAACTGCTTGTAAACTTAAACATACAACATGGTGCTTCTCTCACTAGTCAAGAGTTTGTGTTTCTCATCTTTTCCCAGTACAAAGATGACTCTTCTCCAAAATCTTTTGTTTCAGCATTCCAGTAGAAGAAAGGTAAGGTACAAAATATGCAATTCAGCACAATAGGACAAAAGCCCCCAAACCCCAAGTAAAACAAAGTGACATTTTGTTTTTTACTATAGAAAGAAACCAAAGTGTAGAAATAAAGCAATGGCAGTGTTCCCACCAAGAGGAGAAAGCATGTGCCAGAAGGACTATCTGCTCCCCACAGATGGAAGGAAGAGGAGCTCAGGTCACTGAAGTCAGGTCTTAACTCTAATTTTAGAACTAGAACAAAGCATCGCACCTGGCTAAAGCATACTATAGAGAACATCGATTGACAAAAAGAAAGAGCATTAAGTGCCTGAATGGATATTGGTGCAATGCAGGAATTAGGTAGGCTGACATATCACATAGGCTTTGGGCCACCAGAATATAATCTTTGCTCACAATGATGAATAATACTTGTGCTTGGATTACACAATAAAGCCCCTTTTCTCCCAACAGCTGACAATACTGTCTTAGATCCAGCTCAGAAGAACAGCTTCTTCTTATAGTCTCAAACATGTTCTCAAGAAAACCATCCCATAGGGACGCTCAAGATTCTTTCTCCAATCATCCAGCAGTAAAAAGGCCTCTTTCTCTGTGATACTCCTTGACCAATAGCCCTGAAGGCTCGTCCTGCTTGTAAGCATAAATACGTGAATAAAAACACAGAGTACCATACTGCTATTAATTAGCACCTGTTAAGTTTTTACTTATTATTTTTAAGAGATTAAAAAGCCAGCTAGAATGGAAAAAAAACCAACACAAAAACATTTAAGATCAATAGGCCATTTTTAACAAGTGCTGATCAAAAAGACAAGAGTTTCCCTTGTTTCAGGCAGTACATTTAAAAGAATGTTTTTGAATAAACAATTATTTTAACTTGCTCATTTTAATCACAGGAAACCTGCATTAAACAGGCATGAAGTAAAAGAAACTTAAGTGCTTTACCAACTCCATATAAGCTTTGCTGTAGGGGTAAAAAACCAAAACAAACCCCCAACCCCCCCCCCAAAAACCACCTAAGCCAAAAAGCCTAAGTACAGGTAACACATGAATGTCATCAATCTGTCATGACCACAAAATTAAGAGTATTAGAAGACACTCAAAAAACTTGTTCCCTTTCATATAGGCTTCCAAAAAGCAATACTGCCATTTAATATAGAGATACTCTTTCAGATCTAGATTTCTGTTCCCTTCCCCTCACACTGCTAATTCCTGACCATTCTGACAGACAAGTATTTTCAAATATATCTACTTCAGGTGAAGTTCCCTTGAGTAGCTCATGCTTCCCATTTAGCTTACAATGCAGTGATCAGTTTTGCCTGATCATATTAGGGAAAAACTCTGACACAAAGCTGCACTACACCAGCCCTAATCTTCAAACGGAGGCATAACAGCAAGCAGGTCAGAAAAAACAATCTCTGCTAGTATAGTTGTGTGCAAAGAAAGAAAAAAGGAAAAAAAAAAAAACTCAGCAACAACAAAGATCTACCTACTATCCTGAGAAACCTAATTACTAATAATGCCTTTAGTACAGAGCCTGCTGTATGTCACATGCACGTCAAAGCACAGCAAAGTTCTCCTTTTACTCCAAGACAATATACACCAAATACGCAGTTATCTGTTTCAGAAAGGATAAGGTTGCACCCAATTTCGGGGGGGGTGGGGGGAAGAAATTTCACATTTGAACATAAAACGTTTGGGCTTTGACATCAACGAGCTCCATGCCGCACACACAAGCTCAGGCTGACTGCTGAAACCTAGATACGGCTACGATTCACATTCTGCGTTCAGAACGTTGGAGACCACCGTGAAGGGAGACACTTCGCTCCGACAAAACCAAAATAAAGCAAAACTAGAAGCGCACCTCCCTTATCCGCTGCTGAACAGGTTGATCCCTACGTCCATATTTAGGGACCCGGCCGCCAGGCAGGTAGGGGACACCGCCGCCCCCTGCGCGCCGGGGCAGACACGGTGAAGCCGGTTCACCCGCGCACCGAGGGCCCTTCCAGCCGAGGGTGCCGGAGCTCCGGGACCCTCCGGGGGCAACAGCGGAGCCGCCGAGACACGCAGCCCGGGGCCTGCGCTTCCTCCGCGCTACCCGACCCCGGCACTCGCTCACTCACACACAGACACGCGTGTGCCGGCCGGGCCTGCCCCGCCGCGGCCGCCGTGGCCCAGGCCAGGCCCGCGGAGCGACGGCGGCCTCGGTGGCGGGCCGGGCCGGGCCGGGCCGCGGGAGTCTGGGGGCGGGGGGCCCGCGGGCAGGGCCGAGCCGAGCGGGGGTCGGGGAGGGGGGTGTGAGGGGACGCCGCCTTACCTCGAAGTAGCGGCTCCGAAGGAAAAGCCCCCGCCTCCGCCTCCTCCACCCGCCCCGGCGGCGGCGGCCGCCGCGGAGCCCAGGGTCCCCGCGCCGAAGGAGAAGCCCGCAGACATGGCGGCGGCGACGGGAACGACCGGAGAGCGGGGCCAAGGAGGCGGCAGCGGGCCCTCAGCGGCGGGAACCGGGGAGGGCGGCGGGAACGAGCGGCCTCCCGAGGAGTGGGCGGCTGCGGCCCCCTCAGAGCCTCATGGCTGCTGGCGCCAACTTCGAACCCGGCAGCGGCGGCAGCAGCAGCAGCGAGCGCGCGGGCACCGGCCACGCTCCCTACGCGCGCCCGCCGCAACGCACCACGGGACGACGGCGGTGCCGCGCCGCCCGCCGGCCCTTAAAGCGACAGCAACGCGCGGGGCGGCAGCGGCCCCCGGAGCCGGGCTCCGGGCCTAAGAGGCGAAGATCAGGGAGATGCTTTCCCGGCAAGACAGCCGGCGGGAGGCAGCCTCCCCCAAGGTCCGCGCCTCGCCCGTGTTGAAACCGGCAACCGATTTCTGAAGGGCTTTTGTGATCCCTGCCCCGCTGGTCCCGAAACCGGGTTCGGCAGCCGTTGCCCCGGCTGCTGGGGCTGCCCTCGGCTGTCGATACCTCAAAGGTTACCTCCAGGTGACCGGCCTGGAAGCAGGAAACCGGCTCAAAATCCTACTCGAATTCCGTGAAAACCCCAAAACCCGCTTAATTTCAGGTTGAGCCTGGGCTCGCAGCCAGCACGAGGTTCTCCCCTGCCTCTCCAAGGACCCATCGTTTTTTAACACTGTCGCACAAACTACAGCACCTGAATCTCGCGAACTCAATTACTAATTACTGCCCGCATTTACTGCACAAATTACCCCTCGTGTTTTCCCTACCAGGCTCTACTTCACGCACACGTACGCCACAGGGCGCGGCGTGAAGCTGCGTGAATGGTTCCAGCCCTGCTCCGTCTGGTCGCTGGATCACGACACGTCTCTCGTATAAAACCGGGGAACTGTAAGAAGCCACTGTTGAAATGCAGGGGAGCTTTTCAGAGTATCCCACACGCCACGTTTGCTCGGGAAAAGGCATTACTATACTTTTAAATATACCTGATAGTCTAGATGAATCACTCCTACAAAAGGTTTTATATGATTACCTCCAGAGTTTCTCAAAGCACCCCAAACAATGCAAAAACCTCTACGTTCTGCTGCTCAGTGCTGTGACTGCTGAAGACTGTGGGTGGCCAATGGATATTATTTACCGAAAAGATTTTTGAGATTATTTATGGGTGACTGGGTAGTTGTCCTTTACACAAGGCAGAGCTTCAGGCATATAGTTAAATGTAATTTGTGATGCTTAGTCCATGTTTACTTATATATTGCATGCACATGCCTATCTTTGAACATCTTAAAAAAATCAAAGCCCCAAACTGTGAAATGTTAGATGGCATGTATAGAGTGACTTCCATAGAGTCATTTGTCAACAAGCTCTTCTGATCTGATAGGCCATGAAGTGACAAGATATATTGGCATAACAGGAAAAGGGGACCTGTCAAGGAAAGAGTGATGCTTTCCTAGTATGATTTTAATAACTTGTGACAGTCTATATATGTCACCGCTCAAAAACTTCAAGATCGTGAAGTCTCTGTGCTAGTAAAAGAGGTTAATTTTGTATAAAAACTGTCCTACTGATTTGTTTCTAATTTAGATAATGAAAACAGCAAGACTGTTTCTTGCTAGCCCATTCTGCAACCTTTAGGCTAAGTTTTATCGTGTCTTTCAACTACTGTGCAGCACATGCAAGATCTCATGCACTAGCACCCACACAACTATGACATGGATGAGTCAACTGCACTGTGCAGCTTGTGAATTTGTTCTTGTACACAGGAGGCTCCGTGTGAACACCAGAAAGCACTTTTTCCCTGTGAGGGTGACCGAGCACTTAACAGGTTGTCCAGAAAGGTGGTGGAGTCTCCATCCTTGGCAATATTCAAAAGCTTCCTGGACATGGCCCTGGGCAACTGGCTCTGGATGGCCCTGCTCAAGCGGGGGGGTTTGGACTAGATACCTCCAGAAGTTTCTTCCCACCTCAACCCCTCTGTGATTCTGTGATACTACAACAAAAAAGACCATCTTCCAGGAATTTCCACATTCTTGAGACTCTAAAAGACCAAAACTCTCCACACCACGAACAGAGGCCTGGGTAACCAGGGAACGGTTCTTCTTTTCCACACACCTACTGTCACCCCGCCGCGGCGCCCAGAACCTCTCTCTCCTCAGGCCTGCCTGCCAGGCGAGGCTTCACGGCCACCACTGAGCTCCGCGGCCCCCAGCACAGCACCCACAGCCCCTTCCTCTCCCCCGAATCTCACAGAGAACCCCTGGGGCCCTGCGGGACACAGACAGACCCGCGCCCTCCTCCGCCCGCCACTTCACGCCGTCGCCCCTCAAGCATCCCCGCCCCGGACCGCGCATGCGCGTTGCTCGCAGCTCGGCGGAGACGTCCTGTCCTCCGCCTGCCGCCAGGGGGCGCTGCAGGCAGCCACCTCCGGCTTTGCCCCGCCCCAGCGGCCGCCCCGCCCCGCCCCGCCCCGGAAGCGTTTCTAGGTGACGGCCGCCCCGGCCCAGTAGTATCACAGCGGGCGGCGGCCGCAGCTGAGGGAGCGCCGCTATGGAGCATATCCGCACCACCAAGGTACCTCCGCCTCGGTTTCGGCCTCCCTCCGCCGGGTGGTGCGTCGCCTCGGCGGGGGAGACGGTCGGCAGGGGAGTGGTGGCGTTGCCGGTGCCGCGCCGGTATCTGCGGGGCGGGCGGGCGGGCGGCCTGCTCGGCCCGGCGAGTCCCTGCCCCGCCGCTGTCAGCTGCGGGCGAGGGCGTTGTTGTTCTTCTCCTTCTGTTTTGTAGCTGCTGCTTTCCCGGGAGGGGCTCTGAGCCGGTCCGTGGTGTTCGGGGTGTCCCTGGGCTCCGGTGGGGGCAGCCCGGCCCGGGTGCGTCCCTCCCCCCGGCCCCGCCGCTCCCGGGGTCCCCTCCGAGCTGAGGGGGCTGGAAGGGGTGAAAGCTCCCGCGGGGAGCTCGGTGCGTGCTGCCCCGGTGGGGCCCAGCCGGAACGTACCGTCTCGTTAACAAGGGGAAAAGCTAAAAATTCTCGTGAGGTAACGGGGCCTGTGGGGTGGGGAACAGAGGAAAGCAGCTGGGAGGGGGCTGCAGTTGTTTTTTGTAATCGGGATGCGGTTCCTTGTGGTTTTTTCTAGCTTTGGGGGCAAATCGGTTGTGAAAACAAGTATTGAGTTGTTTTTTCTTTTTTTCTTCCTTTTAAAGACTCTAGTGTGTGTTGCTAGGAACGCAAGCTATCGGTATATGTGCAATATGTTAAGCTACTAAAAATTAGCTAAGCTGCAGTTGACACCTTAGACTCTTCTGATTTTTTTTCTATTTTTAGTTTGTTAGGTTGTCCTTTCTCTATAATAAAGATGAAAAAAACCCATAAGTCGTCTTTTTTGTAAATAATTTTTGAGTAAGTTTTTAAGTCACAGCTCTTATAGAATTAAATTTCTGACAGTATTTTTCTTATCTTGCTCATCAACCCTGACTGCAAGGGCTTCTGAGAAGACTGCCCTCTCTGTTGGGTCCTGGAAACTGTCAAGCGATTAGTTGCCGAACCTGGCAGTCTGACTTTAAACTAGATTTATAGATGTGTGGAGAAAAGGAGTGGTCATATTTCAGCTCCAAATAGTACGTTTATAACCAATAATTATGTAAAGGTAATAGGTGCTTTTTTTTTAGTAATAGCTTATATAAATTTTATATAAAACATGTATACCTAGTTTTATTTTTCATATACATTTGTATCTGTACATATGAAACAGGAGGGAGGTCTGTGATGAAGCTACTGTTAGTGATGCTTTACTTTACTGGATGAAATAATCTTGCACTAAGCTGACAGATTGGAGATGAGGTTTCTTTATCAGCCTATTTACTTATAAACCTCAAAATCCTTGTTTGGGAACTTAATATTGTATTGTTACAGTCAATAACTAATTTCAAAATAAAAACTAGACTAAAACCAAAGTCTCTTGATGATCTGAGTAGCCGTTTCAGTTTCAAATGTGAAATTGAGACTAGAGAGGCTGCAGGTCACTGACTTGTCTGCATCAGCAAGTGAGTGTGTTTCTGTGTGGTTTTGGGCCCCTGCTGGGGAAAAAATACTTCATGTAGCAATATAATGGAAGAGAGAAACAAGCTCTGAACACAACTTGTAAGATACAAGACTTACTACTTGAAGCAATTATTTTTATAATTCATACCAAAAAAATTATCCATTCTAAAAGTATCAACTTAATGGCTAGAAATAGCATGAGGTTTTGGTTATAATTGTGACGCTTGCTTAGCTTTTTGTAAGCTGTTGGCTTATTGAATATCCAGGTGGATTAAAATGCATGTATGCTAGATGGTAATAATTATGAGTATTGGAGTTACAGGAAGGAAGAAAACTAAAGTATAGCCTGCACTGTGGGCCTTAAAAGTTCAGTGCATGTGTAGGTTCAAGTTAGATCTCATTCCAACTGTTCTGAGACATATCTACTTTTTCTAATCTCACAGCACTTCAGGGTTTTTTTTTAAAATTTATTTTATCAAAGTAATAGTGGAATAAGATTGAAATAACAGTGCAGCCTTGCACAAAGTAACTGCTGTGTGGGGAAGCTTTCATCCGTAGGAGAAGGTTGATGAAATAGGTTTTATTTGTCCTTAAACTTCAGTTTGCTGGAAATGTTGAAGTTAAAATTGTCTTAGAACTGTCAGCATAGCTACCTGAAATAAAATGTAGCTTTTTGTGAAATTAAACTGTCCAACAGATTTATGCTCAATAAAGAAGTAAGGTCAACTTAAAAATCACTTCTGTCTGAGAATATATACTTAAATAGCCATGAATGATGAAAACCACTTCACAATATGTCATAAATGGTGGTGGTGGGGAAATTACAAGTAAGAATATTGTGGTTTTGCGGTGAAGCTTTGGAACTGAAGTGTCCTTAAAAATATTTTAAAGCAAAACGTAGTAGAAAAGACTGGAATTTCTTCAGCCTGTATATTTTAAGTTAAATCTGTTTTAGTGAAAATACTGATGGGTTTTCTACTGGAGATGGAAAGTTTTGGTTAGATTAACTGCTAAATCCTAAACTTATGTTTGCAAGCCTGAGACTTAAATGGGGAAGGGAAAACTTAATTTCAGTGAATGTCATACAAAGTTGAAATAAGAGTCTTGGAATGATATACGTAATTGTTTTTGTCTTGGTTTAATTGTTCTAATTTAATCCTTCAGCTTTTTAAGTGTAAGACTTCAGAGGCATAGTTTCAGCCTTCCTTTCTGTTCCAACTTGTCTGCTCTATTGAAACACTTTTTGGGTTTTTTTGCCTTTAACTTGTAACTCCCGGTCCTGACAAACTATCTGGTGACTCTTTTGCTGTAAATACTCTATATTATTGAGGTAGCTGTTAAAATTCTTACTGGTTTAAAAACTCACTAATTTGTTAGTGCTAGCTACTGTCAGAATATCACTTCTGACTACTTAAAGGATCTCTACTTACAGATGTGCTAAAACTCAATAGCAGTCTTCCATCTCTTAATCTGAACCAGTTCTCTTCAAAACCGATGACTGACTTGTTTTTCCATAACTAAGGATTTGCCAAACTTTAAAATAAATTTTAAAAAGTGTTTATCTAGCTGAGTACCCATCAAAGCTGGCTTGGGTCAATGAACATGTCATCTATGGAGGCTGAATCTAAACTACATTTCAGTTGCCTTTAAGAAAAGTATATCTAGAACTTAGCTTTCAGAATTCTTGAAGACTTCACCTATATTAAGAGGAAGCTGGAGCACTAATGCCTGTCCTCATCAAACATAGAAATACAGCTTTGAGAATAGCTGCCTTGTTACATGGAGGAGAATGGAACTTGACATGCCAGGATTTTGCAGGTTGTGTTGCTGGAACAAAACTGGAGCAGTTTCTGTGAGCTTCTTAATTTGCTGGGGAGGTGCAGTGCCAGGTACCTGAGCAGTTACTGCTGCAGAACTGCCCAAAATGAATTCTGTGCTTTGGCTATGCTATATTGATTTATGCTGCTCTGTATCTGAGCACTGATACGTTGCTGATTACAGCATAATGTATTTTGAGGTATTGATGCATGTAGCTTCCAATCTTCTTTGCTTTCTAAACTGAAATCTAGAACATCATAGTAGCGCTGGCTTTTAGTAGGTATCTGCATTTCCTCTATTCTGTTTTGTATGCATTAACTTGCTTTTCTAACTTTCAAAACCAAAATTAGGCCTTGCTAGATAATAAGAAATACCTGAATTGAAAAGAGAATTTTTTTAATGTTTTATATGTGCTTTTAGTAGGTAAATAAGTTTGTACATATGATTTAAAAATGGCCTAACGTCAGCACAGTAGATGTGGTCTCTCCTAGTCACCTCATTGGGTTCTGGTCTTGCTGGTGTGGAAGTTTTTGGAGTTCTCCCATGCATTTAATGGCAGTAGCAGCAAGCCTCAAGCATAAGAGCTTTAACTTGGCCTTAATGATGCAGTGCTGCCAAGAAATAGAGGAATGCATGGAGATAAGCCATTTGCCATGCTCCTTTCCTGTTGCACACAAAGAATCGTGTAATGTTTGCTTCAAATAAAGCAAACTGTGGAGCCTGTGAAATTATGAGCAGCAGATAAAATGCAGGCTATCTAGAAGTCACTTTCTTTTGAAATATTTTGCATAGGATTGAGATAACAATGTTGATGGAATACCAGGAGGAGAAATTTGCCCTTGCAAGACTCAAACTTGAAATACCTGCTTCAAATGCAAGCATAGTCCTTGAATTTCTAGGAGACTGTTATAATTATTAGTATAATGCTTGTATTTCACTGGAATTTATTTTGACTATGAAGCAAGGCTGTGATCTAGATTTTTACGGTTGGGGATGATATAAAAGACAGTAGATATCTAAAATTGAAGTCAGGAGGACATAATCTTTATGGCTTTGAGTCTGCAGACAGCCAATGAAGCATGTTGCTGAGATCAGCTGTTAATTCAGTGCTGGCATCTCAGTAACAGGAAATTGTTAGTGAGTTTGCTCTGTTTTGGGGAAGCAGTTTAAAAGCTTAGTAATTAATTTTTCTTAATTATTCTTTTTTTTTAAACTTGATATCCTGGTCTCTTTTACTAGTAAATAACCATAGTAGTTATGTATATATGGGGTAAGTATTCTGATGATCTTGGCATTGTGCCTTCATTATGCACTTTTGTATTGAAGCAGGATATTCTAACTAGTCAGTCTACTCGAAGCTTATGCGACCATGATTGTGTTCTTAATAGTTTGGCTGGAATAGCCTCGTGTTATGCTTTCATTTTCAAAGTTATTGCACAAACTGGCAGAGCTTTTGCAAAGTTAGGATTTTGCTTTCTGCAAAAAGCAAAAACTAAATTTTGTCTCCTCCTCCCCTTTTTTCTTACAGGTAGAGCAAGTGAAATTACTAGATCGGTTCAGCACGAGCAATAAGTCATTGATGGGAACTCTGTACCTTACAGCAACTCATCTGTTATTCATAGATTCAAGCCAGAGAGAGACATGGGTAAGGATAATGAATGCTTGTGGCTCAAAAGCATAGGTTCTCCAGATACATTTGTTCTTCCTGATCTAAGGTTGAATTTGTTTACTAAAATGTTCATTTAAGTCACTCCCAACACTCTCCTTGTTCATGGTATCATAATAAGTTAATGACTTGAAGATTGTACTCTTGCATGACACTGCTGCAATTGAAGTCAGGTAATATTGAAAATGTCCACTTTTCTTCAAGCTGCTGTAATTTTTTCTACGGTCTTCACTTGTATTCTGGTGTGAATGTGTGGTAGTTTTCTTTAAATAACTGACTGGCACTGCAGTTCAGAGGCAGGAGTGGGAGACTGCTAGATAGTTTAAGCATGAGGTTTAAAGTTCCTGTGTTAACTTACCTTGTATTTAGGTCTGGCCTAGGTTAAATGAGACGGCGAAATCCAAAGTTCTAGGCTTTGGTGAAATATTGAAGGTGCCACGCCCTTTTTTTAGAGTGGTAAGGAGCTGTGTCTTCCCAAGTGTTCATCTCCAGAATAAAAGGATTCAGAAGGGGTTGCAGCTTCTTGGTGACCAGTACCAAAGTTGTACAAAGTTGGTTAGTACTGTAATTGCCATTAGTTTTTCTGCTCAACGCCCTGGTGGCACATATGTGGACATCAAGTTCTGGCTTCCACTGTAGCCCAGCTGCCTGACTAAGTTCAGTGCCTTAAGTCTATCATCCTCCAGGATGAATTCTCATTTCCTAGGGTGTGGTTAATTATTTTTTTCTGTAGGTGGATTTTTCTGGATTACCCTTAATCCTGTATCCTGGTTATCTGACTAGATGCTTCACGGTGCTTTCAAGAAAAGTTATTTTTCCATGATTTGTTCTTGGATACTACATACAATTTTGTATAAGCCATACTATTTTCCTTTCATACAAAATAGGTAATTGGGAAGAATGTGATTCAGAAGCATTACTTGTGTCTTCCCGTGCACTATGTTAGAAGGTTTCATTTTGGGGAAACTGAACCTATACTCTTGAGTATTGCATTTATCTGATGATAATGCAAGTACCAAGTATAATTGTGATAATGTCTCTAAGATACAGTCTCTTTGTAAATGCGTATTTGGCAGCATAGTTTTTAGGTGCCTTTCTAATTCTGATCAATATTTAAGAGAGGATGATTGCTTCAGTGAGGTAATTGAAATGCTATCAAGAACATCTTGTTCAGTTGAGATAATGCATCTGTGGCTTTCTTCCCATGGTTGAACAGCTGTTACTTTACCATGCATTTTCCTAAACTTTGTGTAGATTTGCCACACAGATAAAACTATGGACAGCTTTTGTATATTCATTACTGTGACAGTCTTCTGTTAAAGTGGTTGAAAGGCATTTAGCTGAGAGACTGTCATGGCTACATAACACAGTGGGTAATACAGGAGATGTTTTTCTTACCTCTTGTTCATTCTGTATGTGTTAAATACTAGAATTCTAAGATCTTCAGCGTCTTCTGTATCTCTTATAGATTGAGTTGCTTTCTCTGACGTGCTTTATTTTGTCTGAAAATTCTGAAGTATGTTCCTGTAGATCCTTAAAAATAAATCCTGTTTGGATCCTGCCTAATTAGATGTATGCCTGTCAGTTAGCAAAGTTATAAAAGAGGACTGAACAACCGCAGTGGAGTTTTACTTATTGCTTTTGCATTTAGAAGGATATTTACTGTTCCTTACAAACATTAGTTAACACTTCAAAATATGAGGGAAGAGAATAATTAAATTTTGACAAATTATGGTATCCTGACCAAAATGCTAGTCTTAAATTTCTTCTTCTAGATTTATTTCTAACTCAATGATTGACAAAATTAGTCAAAATCTGTATTCAGCATCACTTAATGTTTTATATCTGCTCTTGTAAATAGCATGCAGTTCTCATTTTTTCATCAGTGTACTTATGCTGTGAGTTCTTGTGTGCCACAGATACTACATCACCACATTGCTGCGGTGGAAAAACTTCCCTTGACTACTTCTGGCTGCCCCCTTGTCATCCAGTGCAAGAATTTCAGGATAGTTCACTTTGTTGTTCCCAGAGAGAGAGATTGTCATGACATTTATAACTCTTTACTTCAGCTGTCAAGAACAGGTAATACTTCTAACTGTAAAAGACTTTGCAGTATATGCCTGGATTAAGGGCGGGGGGGGGGTGGGGTGGGGTGCAAAAAAAAAAATCCATAGCTTTTATTTTTTTTTAAAAGGTGCATTATGAATGTTAATGATTAAGTATTAATCTGCTTACAAATTCAGAAGATGTGTTGTCTGGCTTCTGTAGGTTATTGATATTGACTAACAGAATGTGAGATTCCTGGGTGTTTTTGCATTTCTAGTGTTATGCCTGAAATTGTGAATATAAATGCATGTAGTCTCTCTTAATTGGTATGTTCTATAGATAAAATGCTACTAAGCAAATACTAACTTGTTACTGATTTCATGCAGTTTCAAAAATAAAGCTGAAGTTTTGATGCTAAATAGCACTACCAATTCAGCTTTACAAGAGACTGCTGTCACCTAGTATAGTCTCTTGCGTTTTCTGCTTTGTGTTTAGAATGATGTAAAATGTTGTCATCTGTGATATGTGAATAGTGTATTAGGAAAAACATAAAACATTTTGAAAGCTTTTTTGCTTTAAAGGAAGCTTTAACACTTACTGCTTTTAAAGGTCAGTAGATGTAAAATTATGTTCTTACCTCCAAAAATTGTTTGTTCTTTTAGCTCTTATGAAGTCTTCTAATAATTCTGCCTTTTGCCTTGTTTAATTTTCGGTCTTCATTTTGTGATCTCTGCTTTGCCCTTATGGATTTAGGAATGTCCCTGCTGAAACAGGTTAAGCACACTCAAGAAAGCTCTCATAACCTACCTTTAACTAAGTATCTATAATTGTCAGTTAACTGTATGATAGCTGCAGAATAAATATTACAAGACTGTCAAGTATCTATTTAGTCTTGCTTCTGAAAACCTTGAAGCCTGAAACTTTCTGTATAATTCGGGCAATTTCAACTGTGCTATCTTTCTCTACTCAGACATTTTTGGGGACAACTCATTACGTAGTCTTATTCTTTACTTTTTAGCGAAATATGAGGAACTGTATGCCTTCTCCTATAATCCAAAACAAAATGAATCTGAGCAAGTCAAAGGTTGGCAGCTTATTGATCTAGCAGAAGAATATGAGAGAATGGGAGTGCCAAATGCTAACTGGCAGTTGTCTGATGCAAATCGTGATTATAAGGTGAGTGTTGCAATGGAAGCATGTTTTGCTCTGCATCTGTTTCTGCTTTATCCTCTGACTCTAGTCCTATAGAACAGTCTAATACTATGAAACCACTTGGCTTGCAGCATAAGCAAAAACTTGCAGGCGGGAAGGGTTAACTCCTTAATCAGCGTGCAATCTCACAACTTTCTAATTGAAGTTTTCTTCCAAGGCCTCATTGAGAGAGTGTGCGTATGGATGTATGTGTTCTTTGGGATTGTTTCTACAGTGTACTGACCTGTTTGAAGCCCAGCTCCAGCAATTCTGTTTGCTTTTCAGCTTTGTTATCTCTCTTAACTGAGAAAGATTCTACTTCAGCATTTGCAATGTTGACTGTGGGACACAATGGCTGTGGTGGTGCAGCTGATTCCCAGATTAGATTTCATCTTGCTTTGTAGTCTGTAAATACAAAAAATGAGGGGAATAATTTCAATATTTTATTTGAAATGCATTCTGAGCATTTCTACTGAAGAGTCACATTCTTGAGATGTGAATGCTAGCATAGCAGTGCTTGGACACCAGTTTGTACTTCTTTATCCATGGCTTTTCTCCTCTTCTGAGCTATTTATGTGTATATAGAGAAACATGTTAACATTTATCCTTTCTCTTATTTCACCTAACATCTCTCAAACTGGATGCCATAAAACTAGTATAGGCTTTGTGCTTTATACATAAAATTCTTGTGTATCTGTGTCTTTCAGATTTGTGAAACTTATCCTAGAGAACTTTATGTTCCCAGAACTGCAAGCAAGCCCATAATTGTTGGTAGCTCCAAGTTCAGAAGCAAAGGAAGATTCCCAGTGTTGTCATATTATCACAAAAATAAAGAGGTATAGTGTGTCTTCCTCTTAATGCAAATGTACTGAAAATTATTTCTCAACACTTAGCAGTAGTTCAGGGTAGGTAAGGAGGTAAGTACAGTGTCTTGTATGAGAATGGCATAACCCATGATAACCTTAAATACAGCTGACACTAGTGGTGTCTAACAAGATGCTGATTTAAGCTAAGCCAGTTTAAAAGAAATCCTTAAGTTATCAGTTGATAATGAGTTGAATCTCTTAAAGCTTTCAGAAACTGACCTTAAGATAACTGAAGATGGCTTTTTGTCAAGTGAACTGTGTTCCTTGATACATCAAGAATAAAATCTGTTAGGTCAAAATGCAGTTTGCAAAAAAACACACCAAGAGAATAGAACTGGTTCTTTAAGGAGGAGTTTGCAAGGTAAAAAGAACTAGAGGATGAGAAATAAGAACTGGCAGGGTTTGTTAGAGAGTGGTGTGAAGCAGCATCTGTATCTTGGCTAGGGGGTATCTTGGAAGGGAGAGAAGGATTGTCACCTTGCTGAGTTGAAGGATTTATGAAAGATGAGTGTTAAGCTACTAGATGCATTTGAAGATAATTACTATTTGGAAGATGCACCTGATACCTTCTGAAATGTAATTTTCAATGATATATTCTGTCAGATGATAATATATTGTACTCGCAATAATAAAATTTTACATGCAGTAGTAAAACTAACCATAATTCATTTCATACCAGGAGAGTAACTTGCTTTCCTAAAGTGTATTCTTTCCAGCCTGTACTTTTTTGGAGCTTATGCTTGGGGAAAGTCCATTATGTAAACTGGTATCTTGCCCATATAGATGAGTCTGACAAAATGTTTTGATAAACCTTTAGATTTAAGTTGTAGGTACTGTGTTTGAAGGTCTGCAAGGGATGTGCTTAAGAAGTTGGAACACCTAAAGTTTCTTCAGTTTTGTGCTGTTATCTGCTAAATGAAACAATTTGTTTCAGTGTCTTAGAATTATGCAAAGCATTGCAACTACAGGTATTAAACCGATGCTAACTTATTCTTTGTTTTCTATGGTAGGCTGCAATTTGCAGATGCAGTCAACCTCTTTCAGGTTTCAGTGCTAGGTGCCTGGAAGATGAACACATGTTACAAGCCATCAGTAAAGCAAATCCTTCAAATCGCTACATGTATGTCATGGACACCAGGCCGAAGGTATGTACTTCAGGTTCTACAGACTATCTTCTTTTCCTGACCATGAGATTACAGGGATACAGTGTAATTCTGAAAAATTCAGTTGACTCTATCCTGGCCAAAATGTTCTTGAAAGGTAAGGTTAGGCCTCTGTATTCAGGTGTTTAATTACTTGCTTTCTTAAAGAAGTTGAAACCCTCTCAGGACTTGGCTAGAATTCACTGAATATGCTAGTGAACTTTTGGGGAGGTGCATTTTAAAGTATAGTTAAGTGAATAGTTGAGTGGGATCCAAGTCATTGTAGCTGTTTGAAATTAAATTAATGACGTGGGGAGCTGTTTTCGTTGTTTGTGGTTTTTTTTTTTTAAATGGGAGGGAGTACTGTGTTCTATGTAAATATTCTGTGAAAACTGCTATTGCCATCTGTCTTAACCAGGAAGAAATAGGGTGAATCATGTTGTAGCATTCTGAGGTCATACTTCGTCACTGTCTAATTAAATTGAATTATGTTGGGGTTTTGACCTGTGTTGGAGTGTGTGGGGTAACTTTCACTCTTTACACCATCTGCATTTAAGTTGGTATTGATTTCACTCAAATCTCTGAACACAGGAGCTGGAAAACAAGGATGTAAAGTGAAAAACCTACACTGTAGGATCTGCACTTATTTTGAGCAGGGTTCAGTAGTAGGTCAGCCTGACAGACTTCAACTGAGCCAACTGTGGGGTTTTTGTAGTTGTGATTTTTATAGCTGCAGCAATTTATTAGCTTCTCACCCCCAAACCTGACACTTTTAGGCTGCCTTGAAAGTGCATGTATGGTTAAGTCTGAGTCTTACTCTTTCCTTTTTAGGTTAATTGCTTTGTAGCATCTTTGCTCAGAAATGTTTGGAAATAAGTAAAGGTGTGTTGGTTGGAATATGGAGGAGAGAATAGGAAGTTATTAAATTAAATGCATTATTCAGATATGTCAGCTCTAAATATGTTACTTTTTATGTACCATGCATTTCTTACACTGGAATGCCTTCAAGCTGATTTGCCATTAACTGTTAATTTATTAGAATCTGTTTGTAGTGTGTGCTCTTGAGTATTGTTTTTTTCCCCAGAGTATTCCATTGAAATTGCATGACTTTTTTTCTTTTTTTCCTTTATTTGAGATTTTTATTTGAAGTACTGGTTTTCAGTATCTTTATTTTGCTTTTTTAAGCTTAATGCAATGGCAAACAGAGCTGCTGGGAAGGGCTATGAGAATGAAGACAACTACTCTAACATTAGGTTCCAGTTTGTTGGCATTGAAAATATTCACGTAATGAGATCCAGCTTACAAAAACTTCTGGAAGGTATGTTCTAATTGTACTATAGTAGCATATTTGAAAATATTCTTCTGAAGTCTTTAATGATAGCTTAAACTGTATTGATATTTCTATATTTTATCCCAGCTCTGTTTAGTACCAGTTTGCTGTGCTCTGTGGTAACGAGTTACCTTACAGTTTAAAGTTAAAGGTTTAAACCCAATGAATGGAGTTACTTTGAAAAAAATTGAGTAGCACGTATGTCTTGGGTGATCTTGATTAGTAAGTCAATGGCTTGTGGGAAAGACTTCTGTGTTTTCTAAGTGTACATGCATGTATACACACATGTGTAACAAATGCACAAAATAGTGTGCATCTGTGCATACATTTTCATATATAGAATACCGATTCTTCAAGGAGCACTTAGTACCACAGAATTCACAATGAGCATATGGTCTGTACAAAACTTGAACTCTTTGGGCTGGTGAGCCACTTCTGTGCTTGTAGGTACATCTTAGAGTGCTTGTAGAGAGGAGGGCAGGGGGAAAAGTGAAGCACTTTGCCATACCACTGCCTGCTGCCTGGTGGTGAAAATGGAGAGGCAGAAGTCTATTAAACAGTTCTGTTAATATTTTATTTAAGTAGACAGGTGAAAGCAAATCTAAGACACTTTGTGGAGTGTTAATACCGAGATTAGAGTACAGGTGTGGAAGCCTGACTTCTGCCACTGACAAATGATACATATATAGGTGCTTGCCTTGTAGAATTACACAAATATTTCTGGTCATGGGGAAGGTTTACACTTGTATGAAAGCCTATTTTGATGAAGACATTCTAGCTACATTGGTCAAGAAATCTTACAGACTAGTGGTGTAGTCTTGCTCCACTCTAACTGAGCCTGTATCTGCTACTAACCTATTCTTCAGGCACTCTGTATGGAATACTACTGAGCTTTGATACTATGTATTTTTGTGGTTATTCATGCATGTACTTTGTTGAAGGGAAAGATGAGCAGGGTGAGCCTGAACTTCAGTTTTTAAGTTTAGGATAATCCCTCTTTCTTTTGCTAATATCTTCTTCAGTTCCAGAAAACTAGTTAATAAATCTTGATATTTTTTTAATTTAAAGAGGCCTCCTCCTGTGTAATAATGTCTGATGCAGAAATGGGTGTATCACGCAGTTAAACTTCAGACTTCATGTTCCTTCCATTTCACTTAGCATCCTACCAACAGTGCTTACCAAGTATCTTTCTGTAGCTTTCATTAAGGATGGAATATGTTTTAGTTTTTCCTTGTGTGGAGGATTGGTTTATTTAAATTTGATTGAAACATAATCATGATTAATGTCTGTACCTGTTCTCTAGATCAGGTTTTGGGGTAAATGAACACAGTTGTTCTATCTTTGAGTCTGTATAATTTACTAGAGTTTTGCTGAATGCCAGTCTAGAAGTAGAAGCATCTTTAGGGGTAGGAAGGACCCTTAAAATTTAGGGAGGTATGCAATAAATTACTCTTCAGACCCCTGTAGAAATGCCCTGAGTGGGGTGATCAGGAAGGAAATGCTATGAAAATGGCTCACAGCTTAAAATGAGGAAAAATACATTTAACTTCTGTGTACCAGCTTCCCCTGGATGTGCTGAAATGAATGTTCTCAAATCAGGGATGTGATACCAATGACCCTGTTCTTTCAAGAGTGATTGTAACTGGGACTGTCCTCAGTTTTATTTATAACGAACAACTGTTGTTCATTCTTTGGCACATGTACTGCTAGGAGACTGTTGGTCTGCCTTTCTGATGTCCTTCAGAATCTAATGATTCCATTTGCAAGCAGAATGCAAGACATAATCCTTCCCAACATCCTTTTGTGGTAGGACTACACCATGGAGCATGCTAGGAAGATTTACTGTCTATTCTTCATCTCGGATTCAGCTGGTTTTTTAACTATCTTGTATGCAGTGAAACAAAACTCTTCCAAAATAGTTTTCTTGAGTGTGGACATGACTCTGCTCCCCCGATGGGCAGACTGCCCACCTATCCAACACTAATGGAAGAATCTTAACATAGACTAAATTTGTGGTTGTAGCATTAAGTATAAAGTCCACTTTTTATATATTCAAAAATATAGTACTACATGTCAGGAAAGATTGAACTCTGATAAGCAAAAAGGTTTTGCGTATGTCAGGAAACAGCATTTCTGCAGAAAGTATTTGAAGAAAAGGCTCAATAATGGCTGCTGTGGTCTGCTGCATATATTTTGATGATGGAAGTGTCTTAACTAAGAGGGGTTTTTTGTGGGTTATGTGGGCTGTGTGTATGGGAGATGGGGTTGTTTGGGTGGGTTTGTTTAGTCGTTAAAAGCAACCTCTGCCCCCAACCCACTGTGCTTCAGTCTGCAGGTTCTAGTCTCCTCTTGAACTGCTGCCTGATGCATTGCTAGTAGTGTGTATAAGGACAATCAAGCACTGGAATGTTGAGGTTTTGGGGCTCGCATGCATGCAGGGCATGTGTTTATGATGGGATCCATATAGCCAAAACTATCTTGAATGATAGCCATTGTGAAGTAGCTAAACACCTTAGTGTTACCATAAATCATTTTTTACCCTTTTAGGAACCATAAGGGGCTAGAAATCATATGCTAAAAAAATAAGTGTTAAAGCAGTGTCAATGCAATTTCTTTATTTCATTACTAAATAGCATAAAAATGTTTGTCCTCGTTCACAGAAATGGAAAGTAACTCTCTGGGTTCAATGTATGTGTTCTTATCTCTGCCTTGGTTAATAAAAATATAGAAATCTAGCTAGAACAGGGAAATACCAATGGTGAAATATTTCTACCAAGCTGAAAATTCTGATCAAAAGCAGATTTTGACAGCAGTATCTGGGTGAAAGCAAACTGAGGGCTGGAAGCCTGTTAATTTTCTAGCTGAAAGTTTGTGCTTTAAATGATAAGCCACAGAATGTAGGGGTAAGCAGCCATGAATAGTACCTTTAGACATTGCCTTGTCTGTCCAACCCCTTCCCTGCAGATGTTTGACTTTAGAGAAATTGGAATATTTTTAGTTTCTTTCCTTTACTGTACAGTGGTGGACCTGTTTGTGTACTGTTGTGATTGAAGAGGTGTATGGAACCACTGGTGTAGAGGGAGTTGTGAGCTAGCTGAAAGGATTAAGTAGTTCTCAGCTGATTTCCTCCATGTGGTAGACCTTTCAGAAGCAGAACTCTTGCCTAACAGTGCTATCCCTTTCAAAGACCAGGGAAAGCTAGCATAGCTTTTGCTGCTTTTACTGATATTTAGAGACTAACCTTTAAAATTAGGTCTTGTATCCAGGGGTTTCTTGACATTTTGTTACTTCATTGTGCTATGGTGTTCTAGCTCTTTTTCTAAATGACAAAGATCTGCAGGCTTTAGAAAAGATGCTGTGACACTTATTGGTAAGCCTGTCTTTGTTATAGCATTCAGCAGCAACTGCCATTATGACTCTTCCTGAGCCATGGGGAATAAACCAACACTTGTATGGCTGAAAGCTGAGAAACGTGTAGTGCAGATATAGGAAAGCTCTGTGAGGCAGTGGTTTAAGAGTTCATAGCCTTTGTTACATCAGGGGACTTGATTGAACATGAAACTGTCACAGAATGGCTTGGTGAATTTTGTTGTCTGTTTTCCCCACTGAGTCACTTTCTCCCATAGTCGGAGAAAAAGATTCTTTTGCAACTGCTGTAGGAAGATCCCCACTGATAGTTTTCAGCTACAGAGCCTTTTTATTTTCATTTGGGGCCCACTAGCTGGGTAGAGAGTAGGCTTCTACTGTGGCAGGGGGTGGTATTTCTGTAGATGGCAACCTCCTTGGGTATCCTCTCTCAGAATCCCACATAGCTGAAGCTCTATCAGCCAGTGAATACTTCTTTCTTTTTTTTTAATTGCCAGAAGTTTGTCCTGTTTGGACATTAAAGTAACTGTGTGAGTTGCTACTCCAAATCATACAAGAACCAGGTTATCTGTCTCACTTGTGAATTGATAAGCGTCTGCGTGAGAAACTTTCAGTCTACCTCTACACCTCTTGCTGTTAAGCTGCAAGGCAGCCTTCGTTTAACTTGAGTTCTTCCCTGCCCTCTCAATCAGTGTTACTGTTACAGGATCAAAGTGTACTAGGGAAGAATGGTAGAGATCAGAGTCAGAACTGGAGTATGTCAATTCTGGAGGTAGACAAAATGTCGATGGCTTTCAGTTCATCACCATGTCCTTGTACTGCACTCACTTTATTCTCCTAAGCAGCATAGTGAAGGTGATGAAACTCTGGCAGTCTGACTACTCTGAACTGTGTCTGGATGCAGCTACTTCCTACTGGTAGTTGTAATTTTGAAGTATTTCTGGTAAGCTTTTGGCACTTGCATTGCCCTCCTCGGTAAGGCTCCCTCTTGGGGATAGATAACTAGTGTATTTACTTTGAATGTTACTTTGTCAAAAAGACAAAGATCTTACTCTTGTCATGCATGATTACTGTAGTTCTACAGAGTTGAATTTTGGATGCAGGACACTTGGTAGTACCCCTCTCACAACCACTTCAGTGGTGATTTCCTGAAAGGGTTCTAATCAACTTAGAGCATAAAGCATTAGAAACAATATACAATTCTTCTTCTTTCTCCATTGCAGGCTACAGGTAGCTGCAACTGCTTAAAGCTTTCTAACGCTTGGTTTCTTTCAGTCAGTGGCACGAAGGGTTTGTCTGTCAATGACTTTTTGTCTGGCTTGGAGAATTCCGGATGGTTGCGTCATATCAAAGCTGTGTTGGATGCTGCTGTCTTCTTAGTCAAGGTAACTTGTATGCTGCTGTTTTGTTTGATGGCAAGTTCGTTTGCTACCAGGCAGAATTACACTTAATATTATGTAAGGTGTAAAATTCTGCAATTGATGTTTTTGGAAGGAGATGCTTAGTATACACTGATGCTTCTGATATGCTGTTTTAAGTATTATGTGTTTCTGATGACTGGAGATGTTAAACATGCCAGCTAATGTTTTGGGATTTTTTGGATGCTCTTTGGTTACCTTACTGGGAGATTAAGGGATTCCTTGGTTCTTTTAGGGATTTATGAAAAGTGTAGCCAGTTCGGAGGTGGATGGAGCAAACTATTATTTAGTGTACCCTGGAGAACACAACTCCTGGGGCACTAATTGCAGCAAAGCCAAACTGTGGCTATGCTGACTTCATCTGGCAAGGAAATGGGACTGTTTATGAAGAATTCAGAGCAGCAGCTGCCTTTGCCAGGCACCTGTGAGGCCAAGGGCTTGACCTGAGGGGAGCTGGGTGAAGAAAAAACCCTGCATCTTTGTTTTTACTAGGTGAAATAACAAGGAGTTAACTTGAGTTAAAAGTGGATGATTCTCCTGAAGATGACCCTCAAAAACAATTGGAGTAACAGGATTTGAATTCTTAGCCGAAGCTAATAAGCATTTCCTAGTCCTTAACTTTTGTGTACTATAATGATGAACATGTGGGTATTTTTGGTGGTGTGTTTGTGTTGGTTTATTTTTTAACCTGTTTGGTCTGTAATGTGTAGTCTAATTCTTCATAGTAGGCATTGCAAGGGGTTTTTACAAGCTTAGTTTCATAAGGGATGGGAAGAGACCTGGGAAGCATCGTAGATGTTCTTGTTACCTTGTGCCAAAGTGGTAGTGGAATTTCTTTTCTTTATAAGGAATTTTCTCTACTTCCATGGAGAGAAGCTCTTAGCTTTTCAATAGGATCAAATCCTTTCCTCATAAACATTTTTCTGGCTTTGTGAAATAAAGTGGGCTATGCTGTGAGTTTGGGGTAAATGTAGCTTTTTTTTAATTTATCTACTAAATTTTGACTTCTGTCTAGAATTAAACATTCATGAAGAAACACCTCTGTTTCACAGGCAATAGCAGTTGAGAGCGCGAGCGTATTAGTGCACTGCTCAGATGGCTGGGATAGGACTTCCCAAGTTTGTTCACTTGGAGCTCTCTTACTAGATTCCTATTACAGAACAATCAAAGGATTCATGGTAAGCTAGCTGTTGCATTCTTGAGTTGTTCCTTGGTAAATAAAGGATGTGAAACGTTTGAGTGAGAAAGTGAGCAGGTAAACATACTGAGGCTTGTTTTTTGTAGTTACAAGTATTAAGATTTGCAGTATACTGATCGATCTTTCTTTTAAAAATACTTTGCTATTGTGAAGAACCATTTATTTAAAATCTAAAAAACTGAAATAAACCCACTGGATTGCTTTAGGTACCCTGTAGAAATGTTGCAATTATTTCCTTTTGCATCCAAAACAGCCCCTTACCTATGCTTCCAGAGTGCTTCTGTGAGACAGCAGATGAACAAAATCATAGGAGCTCTTTGCTTTTATCACTTGTCTCAAAATCAACCTTATTAAAATCTAAAAATGATTACTCCCCCAGTGACAAGAGACCTGAAGATATTGAAGCAATCTAAATGTCCTCATCTTTCTAGGGAGGGGGAGGAATTTTGGTATGATTATTCCAAATTCTGGAGTAGGAAGATGAACCGTGTTCTGCAGTGGCAATACGAGGTGCTGTAGGAACTCCTGAAAGATAGTACCTAAACTTAGTCCTATGTATTGGTTAGAACGAACTGCCACAAATATTACAAGCAACTAAAGTGAAGTTGAGGAGGAATTAGAAGAGGATTCATTTCTAATAAACAATGAGAGGTCGTGTGTCATCTTTAGGGAAGTAATTTCACCTTTTTGGTTTTTAGTCCTCACTGTCTAAAGTTAGATTTCTGGGGAAACTTCTGCAATGGGCAGGCAGTCCTGTGTTCCTTTTGGTGCTTGATACTGTGACTGAAGTGATAAAACAAACTAGTATTGATATTAACAAGCTTACTGCTATGAAGTCTTACAAAGATTATCTTGTGTGGTTTTACATAAACTATGATAGCAGGAATGCAATATTAATTTTTCCTGTACTTTGCAGGTTTTTTGCAAGTTGGTTGACAATCTGTTTCTTCAGTCATACAATATTAGTTTGCTTAAAGTGAGCCTGGCTTAACAGCAGTTATCTGATTGTCAACAAGCTAAAGTTTTTTTACTAGTTTTAGAAATGTGCTTTGAGAATCTCCTGTGAAAGACTTCCAAGAAAATAAAGGAAATACAAAGTGATAAATAGTTGCTCCTACTGTAGTTTGACTTGCATTTAAAATACAATATATCGATAATCGGTGGGGTTAATACTACAGAGGTAAGGTTGGGTAACATTTTACATGAGACTTTGTTTGTTTTTACCCTCTAGGTCTTAATAGAGAAAGACTGGATCTCTTTTGGGCACAAGTTCTCTGACAGGTAGTTCATTCTTCCAATACAGTAAAATGGATACAGTGAACTGAATTAAGTATTCTTAAAAAGAATAGCTAACTTGTAGCTGTTAAACTACTGCAGTGTTGTTAGAAGTTTTGCGATGAGTCAGCTATTTTCAGTAAACAATGCGCTTTGTGTATGGCTATTTGAATACATACCTATTGGATAATTGATTTATATTATAGACATAAATTTTTAGTGCTCTTCGTGCCTCACTCTCGGATGTCAATAACTGTGGCTAGATCTACATGGATGCATAGACAGTGCAAAACCAATCTAAAGCCACGTCCCGGCTCTTTGGGCAATATAAACCACTTAGTTTTGAAATCTTTAAAGATGAGTTTGCATTTATGTTTACTTTTAATGATGAAGTCACACCTACCTTTAGAAGGCCTGTATGTTAAGAATTCTGTTTTCCCTTGATCTGCCTGTCAGCAGTGATGAAAATAGCCTTGCTGCTATTTACTGCTTATTAATTTGCTTTTAGCTGGTATACTCCAAATGTTGACTATGGAAGTAATGGACACAAAGGGACTTAACTGTCTTATGTTGCTCTTCTGTACTGAATACAGATATGTGATTACTTACAAGTCAGAAAAATAGGTCAAATACAGACTGATTTCTATTAAAAAAAAAAAAATTGCCTGGGTTCTCATAGTTAGGTGTTTAATCTTCAAACCAAAGCTAGGGTCAAATTAATGTGCTGTCCTTTAAAAACAAGTGCAACTAAGACTTTTTTGATTTTTTAACTTAAACCAGTTTCAATCTGTTTATGGAATCTTTTTTAGGTGTTGTCAGTTGGATGGTGATCCAAAGGAGATCTCGCCAGTCTTCACCCAGTTTTTAGAAAGCGTGTGGAATCTGACTGAGCAGTTTCCTCAAGCCTTTGAGTACAATGAAGCTTTCCTCCTTCAGATCCATGAACATGTCCATTCATGCCAATTTGGTAACTTCCTTGGAAACTGCCAAAAAGAGCGAGAAGAACTGAAGTAAGCAGACATTGTAATGTGTCCTTTGTTTATTCTGGCAGACTAAGGACTCCTATGAATATTCTTCACTTTAGGGTCTGAATAGAAACAGAGACAGGATTGGTAGTACTGAAAATGATGTTGCACTGCATCAGGGGACAGCAGTGCTGCTTGTGCTTTTGCACACTGAAGACAGTCTTTCTAATTGTGGGAGAAAATCCCATGCTCATTTTTCATAGGGAAAGTTAAGGTTTCTTTATCCTTCTATTTTGTGTGGTTTGGGTTTTTTTTGTTTTGTTTTTTGGTTTTTTTTCTTCCCCTCCCTAAGAATAGGTAAGCTTAAGTTTGGAAGTATCACTCTATTCCCTCCCCCAGTCTATTTTTAGGTAACCTTAAAATTCTTGCCTTCTCAAGACTAATTGCTGTCAGTTAGAAGTATTAATAGGATGTTTGCTAATGCTTTCAGCTGGAAAACATATGTAAAGTTTTCCTCCATTCATCTTTGTCTCCAACTGTATTTTGAAAGCATTTACTGCAACTAGGCAAAACTTGCCCAGCATAAGCAGTAGTACTTCTAAAACTGATAGTCCTGTCCAACATTAGCTTATGGCAGGAAGAAATTAGTTTTATGAAGAGCTTTTAATTCAAGATTTATAAGTATTTCTGGTAACTTTTTAAAAAATGTTCAGGTTGATTTATTATGTTGAGTTGAGCAGCTTCTGTTTTTTGCTTGCAGTCAGTGTTGACCCTGATCTCTTCTTGCTTTAAGATTAAAAGAGAAGACATATTCCTTGTGGCCATTCCTTCTGGATGAACGAAAGAAATATCAGAATCCTCTGTATAATGCAGACTTTTCTCCAGAACTAACTCTTTTGGAGCCTAATACAGTATCATTCAATTTTAAGTAAGTTTAAATTATATACAGTATCTCTTCTTCAATTTTGTCTTTATCCTGCGTAGTTAAAACTGTCTGCTTCCTGCAGGTTTTGGAGAAATATGTACCATCAGTTTGATCGAAGTATGCATCCCAGGCAATGTGTGTTCAATCTTATAATGAACATGAGTGAACAAAACAAACAACTGGAAGAAGACATTAAAGAACTGGAAGCTGTAAGTATTACAAAATAAGTGTCTGTACTTGTGACTTGTTCCTCCAATTCACATTTATAGTCTGCAGTAATGCTGCCAGCCTTCCCATGAATGTCACTGCTGTATGGCCTAGCACTTATTCTATGTAATGTTGACTTTGACTTTTACTGTGTGCTTCTGTGCTGAATGCCAGACTATACAGCCAATGTTTTGCTCTTAGGCACAATTTATTTTGCTTTACTGATGGACTGTATTATGTAGAAGTGCTCCTACTATCACAGCATTACTGAAGATGGCTTACTGTAGATTAGATTTATGTGAAACTTATCTTGGATAACAAGGTACCCATCATAGCTACAGCTGTGTTGCTAGTCCAAGGAGTCTCAAAATCTTTTATTTCCATTAGAGCTACTAAAATGGAAACAGTAAGTATTGTCCTTCTTTTAACTTCATATACAGGTGCATGCTGTTGTAAGTCACCATAACGATGGGGTATATACCGTCATGCTTATTTGAAGACAGGGCTAAATCCAGAGATCAGATTTCTGCAAGTGACTTCTACTAGGGCTAGAGTAAACAGCCAGGAAAGGCTGAACGGTGTATCTCACTTGATTCTAGTATGACTTGATCAGCGGCTTTTAATTGATGCTTTATTACAGTCAGTTAAGGTGCTGAAACTTCAGACTAATACCTTTTAAGAAATGCACAAGTTTTCTAACTATCAGTTTTACTACTTTGTGTGGCTAGAAATGGTAACACAACTCCTCTATGTGGTGATCGGGGAGGGGGGGAGGAGGGGAGTACAGCTTTTCTAGGAGGAAAGATTTTCATGAACTGATCCTACTGTAATTAATGCAGGTCACTTAAACTGTTTCAAATCTTAATTGCATATTTAAAATTTTTTCTATAATTGAAGCAGCAAAATGAGAACTCAAGATGAAGCAAGATGAGGAATAATAAGCAAGACATAAAGTGAAGTTTCATTTTTGAATTTTCTAGAACCTTGTTCCAATGTGTTAACTTCACCTGAGCCCACATTTCTCACTTGAGTGATGAAGAGATGCAGTCGTTTGAAATCTTCATGTAGACCTTCCTACTGCTGTTTCCGTCTTCAAAAAGTTGGTGTCAAGAAACACCAAAGTCTTCTGCTCTCAGTCTTAGTTCTAATAAAGCACAAACACATCAACAAAAAATTCAGTTCAGTTAACTAGATTAAGATCCCAGTTACTGGGTGAGGTTGTTTAAATTTATAAAAAACCAAAAACCCCAACCGTTAATCCAAATCTTTCCTCTTTTGTTACTGAATGCTTGCAGGTTAATAGGTCCCTCTCTCCAGTCCTGCTTTCTAGTTGACATCTTTTAGTATAATCCTGCATTTGAACAAACTGTATTGGCATTTTTCAAATCTAAAGGAAAAGTCTTTTAGAAGGTTTTTGGGAAGGACATAAGGGCTTAGGTATGAAACTGCTCTTTGTCTTTAAGGGACTCATGGTATGCTGCAAGCTCCCTGCTTGCTGATAGTACCAAGGCCTGTCTTCCTCTGCCTGTACTGTAGGAAGTGTTCCCATCTCAATAGTAACCAAACAAGGGGCAAGCCTAGAAGAACCTTTCCTCTATGGACATTGACAGGCAACCTGTCTGCCTTCTGCTCAGCTGCAAATTCTAAGCATACAGTGCTTGTAGCGTCTGCTGTAAACTGGGGGAAAATGTCTTCTCCAATGGCCTAATATTTAATAATACTGTTACATATCTAACCTGGGGTAAGTAATACAGGGTTCTGCAGATGCTGAGCTGGCCAGCAAAAGAAGTGGATTCACTTCCTTTCAAAGGAGAATATTATCAGCAAAGCAGTCATGCTCTCTGTTAGTAACTGTTCTTTATGTTTCAGAAAATAAAGCAGAGAAATGGGCAGTCAAGTGCAGTCCCTGTGAAGGAACATCAGCAGTCTGCTCATCCTGCACCAATGGCACTGAAGACCCCTCCATCCTTCCAGAAGGAGCAGCCACTGATCCCTGTGAATGATGCTGTAAGAACTATAGAGGGCAGCAACACAGCAGACAATCGCTACAGTGAATTTGTGGCAGAGTTCTCGAAAGCTGAGCCTGCTGTAGTCAGCTTGGAGTACGGAGTGGCCAGGATGACCTGCTAATTAAAATCCAGCACTGTGCTCCTCTTCTAGACTGATTGAATGAAGAGATGGATTATTTCGAGGATGGCTCTGTGCTGCATGACCAAAACATGACTTGTATATCGGCAAGTTTTGTTAACGTAGACTAGAACAGCATGCTAGTTGTCAAGTGTTTGCTGTTCTTTTAAGAAAAAAAAAGTGTAGTTGTGTTTTAAAAGAAATAGGGGCATTTGGTAAGTGGTGACTAAAAATCAAGGAATGGTATGTCTTTGGACTTAAGTCAGTTTGCACTAAATTGATTAAAACAGTAATATTACTTTATTCAGTATAGGAAAACACAGGTGATCTTTCACAGATTGATTTTATTTGGGCAAGAAAACTTGAACTTTCTATTTTAGGAACTGAAGCTACATGTATATATCGCATATGATATGAATATGTATACCCATGTTTAATGCCACCCAGTACTAAGTGTGAGTGTATTAAGTGCCATGGAAAATTATGATATGTTTCAAATCACAAATAGTTGGCCTTAAACCTGTCAGATCAATGAGATTGTTGTCCTTTACTATTGCAGTTTACCTGGCTCTGTTTACATTGTATTTGCTCAAACTGTTACTTCCTTAAAACAGGACTGAATAAAAGAAATGAAGCATGCCTAAGCTGGCGCAGCCTTTTGGCAAATTGCTACCTGAATGTTAACTTATCACTGAAGACTTTTTTCTTCCAGTTCCTCTGTTGTTTAAAATTATAGAGATTGGCCTGATTTTCTTCTCTGGCAGCTCAGTAGATTGAGCATCATTGAAGCTACAGGTTGTGTCTGACCTTAAATGTTTTAATTTGTGGCAAGGTATTTTAAGTGTAGAGTAAAAAGAGTAAAACGTGTCATGTAAAAAAACAAACCTTAGCCAGTAACTGAATTGTCAGGTTTATTCCGATTGACTGTGTGCTGTGCAGTCATTCAAGTTGCAGGAATGGAAGCGGAAGTTTTGGAAGTATAGTCTACTGACATTGTTCCCAAGTACAAAAAAAAGTCATCCATGTGTCCAAAGCTCATGAGAAACTGAGTGCCTCCTAAATCTTTCAGTAGAAGAAAATTTTAGTTTTTAGTGAAACACCCTTCTCATCTTGTAAAGACTTGTCCAACCTGTGCATATTATAAGTAATTTCAGTACAGTCTGGAGACTTTTATGGAGTTGGAGAGAGGACAAAAACTTCTTCTAGCAGGATGCAGTAGAGATGATGGGACATAAGAAAAAAAAAAGGGGGGGGGGAAACGTACAGTTTGTAAGCTTAATTAATTATGTATCTGTAACCTTCTAGTAAGGGAGAAGGTTTTTGCTGAAGTTTGTTACCTGATGGATTTTCTGAGCAGACCAGAATAGGGAAGAAAAGTGCTGGTGTCCAGGTCTTAAATAGAGGTATAAATTATAACTTTGGGTATTAAGATCTCTAGGTATGATGTTAGATTAATGCTACTGACCTTTTATCTCTGGATTTAAATAATTTTTGGTTACAAGTTCTTATCCTAATTCCCGAAGTCTGTTTTGAAGTCTGTTTTGTTAAAATTACTGGTGTGCCATGCACAATTTGACATAATTGGCAGCACTTTCCTCTGCACCATATTGGATCCAGGGCTCTATTAACAAGGCCAGTACAGGTCATGATCAAGTTGCACTTGTGAAGCTGTCTGGGAGAAGTTAACTGTGACTCCTGTATTTGAGTGTTAGTTCACCCGTTTCACTAATTTGTTTTTTAAAAGCCTATAAGTGTAAATAAAGGTTCCTAAGTCTTTTTATTCCCAAAGATATGAACATAGTGTCATCTTTAAAATACATTATCCAGTCATTTAAACACATTTAGAATTTCTCCACTACAGGTTTTGATGGTTTCACGTTTGCACAGTGGTGCCTTACAGGGTTGCAGCAAAAGAGGTTTTTGTGCCTTGTTATTTGTCTCCCCTTCTCCCTCACCTTCTGTATCAACTTGGTTCTGTGGTTTTTGTTTGGAAAAACAACCTGTATATTAAGCTTGTGTTGTAGCACAGTAGTGACAAATTTATCACTGGCAATGTAGGTAAGTGTTACCAATTTGTACTTGTTTGTTTTAATATTCAGCTGCTCTGGTGTTCCATGGACACTTTTCATATTGTTTAGAGTTTATAGGTTCAGAAGATTGTATTAAGCTTTTTTGCAGATATTGTTGTATGCTGTTTTTACTTTAGCAACCCCGAGTGCCCCTGCATACAAGGCTTTTGAAGAGAAGATCTGTTCCCTTTCAGTCCTGTTAAAGTGAGTTTATTTCAGTCTTCAGGCCCTTTTCCTTGGCAGAGTTAACTTCTTGGCGAAAGGAATCGGGTTGCCTTTTTATTTTAAACCAAGGTAGGCATATTAGGTCAGCTTTAAAATGCTATAAAACTATCTGCTTAAGCACAGAGCCTGTTCCTTCATCAAAAAATACAGTCCTTCCTGATCTGAAGTAAATATTTTACTCCCGTTAATATGTGAATAGGGTTTTATCAGGCTGTTTTGTAGAGCAGCCTTCTTATACAGTCTGGATAGCTCTGCCAACTCAGCCTGCAGGGTCACCAGTGAGAAGAGTTCCTGCAGAGAGGCAGCTGTCTCTCCTCATTTGCTGTTCAGGCTTAAGCCAAAACTACCTAAAGCACCTGGGACCTGTGCTGAAGTAAATAGATGGTAGCAAAGTGAGCTCCAACAGAAAGCTTGGCATGATGGTCAGGACTCAGCAGAGTGGGGCTGTTCTGTGTCCTTCAAGGAGGGTTTAAAAAACACCAAGCAAGCTGACTAACAAGCTGTGGTGGAAGCCTTCTGGGAGCAGAAAGAATGTGAATTCTTCCTTCAGTGGATGCGCTTTTCTTCATCATGAACATTCTGCTTCAAGAGCAGTTATGATACTGAAAGGTGCCTGGTACAGCTCAAAATAACATGCAGGACTCTTTCTTTTTTCAAGCTGCGGCATTAATGTGTGGTTAGTGCACTCACCAGTTGCTTAGGAATATAATGCCCCAGACAGAAAGTTGCTATAGTTGATTCTGCTCCACTGGTTGCAAGACTTCAGCACCTGTCAGTTCTGTGCTTCATGTTGAGAAGGTCTCTGTAAAGTCGTTGGGTTTCTGTTTGTGCTGTGCTTGATCTTTTTTTCCAATCTGAATGCTATAAAAGAAATAATTCCTTTTTAATGAACCAAGCTGCTGGTCTCACCTGAGCAACTAAAACTGATTTCACTTTGTACTCCAGGCAATTGAAAATATTTATTTCACTAGTACCCAAAGAGTTGAGCTTATTTTTGGGAGGCTTGCTGTTGTCCTAATGTATTCTTCAATGCAAGTCTAAATACCCAACTGTTCGGTTTTGTAGGATGACTGCCAGATCCACAGACGAAGAAATTAATTAAGCCACACTGAACTGAGCCTGTGCATTTTCCACATGTCCAATTACTAGTGACCTAAATCTAGGGCGAAAGCCTGAAGTCTGGAGAGTCCTTTTAGAGAATTGGAACAGCAGTCCTTCCATAAAACCGCCTGTCCCTATGTGGAACAAATGCCCTAATACAATGTTCTTTTAGAGGGAAAGCTATTGCAAATCAAGCTGTGACAGTTTGATGTGTGTCTCTTCCTCAGGACAACCACAGTGGAGAATGCCTTACTGGGAAAGATGATGTGTTCTTCCTCAGTAGCTGTGTCCAAGGCCTTTTGATAAAGTAACACATCAGCAGTGCTCTGAACTTGCTGCTCCCATTCTGGTAAACTAAGCACAGCTGGGCTGAAGTGGGGCTGGGGTGGCTTGGCTTAACTACTATCCTCTTAAGGAAGTGACATAAATAACATAAAGAAATTTGATGTTAAAATAGCACAGGGCACGTGCTCTCAATATCTGTTCTTTAAGAGTCCTGCCCTGCTTTTGAGCAAGTGTGGCCAGCATGAGGGTCTTGCATAAGCATGATGATTGCTTTCAGGTTAGTTTAAAGATAATCTGATTTCAAATGAGATCATCCCTCCACAGTGGTGTTTATAGATCTTTAGGTCAGAACCTAAAGGTTGCTCTTAAAACTCTTGTTTACTTGCTAATTGTCCTAAAGCTGTAGCTGATCATAGACTGAAGTATACTGGTTGTGAAACCTATATTCACTTTTAGGATTAGAGCTTTAGATCAGAGCAAAGTCTGCTTTGACTTGCTTTCACCATTTATGCCACACTTTTCTCCAAGCGTTGCTTATTGTGGTGCTTGATATCTGCTTTTATGACGGAACAGGCTTCTTAGTGCTTTGGGTGTTTAAAAAACCTGGAAGTACTGCAATTTTCTTCCACTATTCTGAGGGCTCAGATTAGTGAACAGGATGAGTGAGTTTACGTTTGATCTAGCTAGCTTGACCTGCCTACATGTTAAATAGCAGGGAAAATCAGCATGGTGTCATAATTCAGTGGTGCAGCTTCTGTATGGAGGGTAGGCTTAAGGAAGAGGATGTAGTCGGGATCCTTGTCGCAGCATGTAGCCAGCCATGGGACCCTGCTGGGGTACGGCTCATTAAAAGTAGAAGCAGTAGAGCTGTTTTAATGTCCAGCAAGCAGCTCAGGGACTTGAGGTGGAAGGCCAGGGGCATGCTGCTTCTGAGATCAGTTTCCAAGTCCCAGAGAATTCAGTGACCTGGTGTATTAAACACTTGCAGCTGAGCAATTCTGCACTGGCATCAAGCAACAGAAAAAATATATGGATCTGTGTTTCTTAATCTACTGGCTTCAAGCAAGAAATGTCCTGGTGGTGACTCTGAAATTGGGGTGCAATATTTTGTTTCTTCTTGTTTATAGTTTAACTCTAGAGGTCAGTTGTGTACTGTTTCTAACTAAGTGGGAGTTTAGTTTTTGACACATACTATAAAAGTCGTTCCCATCTTGATGACAAGTTTAGCACATACATATCTCATGCTTTGTATCTCTGCACATGTTTCTGCTGAGCGTGTTTCTTCCAGGTAGGCAGTCTTGGTGAAGTCCCCTGCAGCCCCACAAGGGCATTCCTCGTTACCTAGCGTTACAGATTGGTTTCTTTGCTCTGTCGTCTTGTTGTTCTTCAGCCTTACAGTTTATCTTTACAGCTGTCTGTTGGCAACATCCCTTGACAAACAGCTTTCCATCAAAGAAAACGGGTTTGTTGTTTCTCTGTCTCTCAGGGATTTTTACCCCTGAGCTAGTGAACTTGAAAAATATTGCTTATTCTTCTTTTCAGGGCTCCCAAGTGCCAGCTGACTTCCACAGTCAGTTTACTTACACATTTTAACTTCAGACCTGGTTATTTAAAAGAAAAAAAAAATTATTACTGAAATGTTGGATGTGGCAAAGGGAAAGAAAACTGTTTTCATTGTAATGTACGTGGAAAGACTGGCTGTTTCACTAGTATTTATTGCTCTGTAATGCTTTCTGTAAAAGTCATTTATCTGTGTGCTGGGATCATGCTTGATGTATATTCCTGAAGAAACTTTAGCAAATGAAATTTTGTAATAAGTGTATTATTTGTATGTGTTTTGAAAATCCATAAAGCTTAAAATAAAATTACCTTAATATTGCCAATCTAACTGGGCATTAAGTAGTCCATTTAGAAGAACAGTGTATGAACATTAAACATATGGAATAAAATTTTAATTTTATGGATGAATCATACTGGATCTGGACTGTAGAGTACAGAAATGACTTGGCCTATTTATTAGTTTCTGAAATGATCCTGTAACTTTCAGATAGGGGAGACTGCCTCAGCTTCATGATACTGAGTCTAGACTGCTAGTCCACTAATTACAAACACTATTCTGTGTTTAGTTTAAGAGTTAAGTGTTGGGAGAAGAGAGTTCTGTGTTTACTTAGCATTAGTGTTACTCCATACTTGGTAATCCAGATGAGTGTTTTCAACAGCTCCAACAAAGCTGATGCAGAAATTAGAATAACTTTCTGAAAACACCAGCTCCCCTTTTCAGTGACTCTTCCATTAATTATGAAGAACTGTTTTCTTTAATTCTTAGTTCTAAGGCTTCTTAGGACTATAGAGCTGTTGTCTTCATTTAGTAAATTGGTTTATTGTCATGGTAATAAAGCTCTCCCTAAGGACTACTTGCTACACAATGCTCAAGCTTCTTCCAGCAGCATTTTGCTCATATTTACTTACTTTACCCATATCCAGCTCCATCTTGATCTGCACGGGGACTATGGTTTCTCTTCATAGTACAGATGGAAAATAAAGTACTGGAGTATTGGATTCTGCAATGTTGTGATCTTTATCACAGAGTGGGCCCCTCCTGCTGTGAGGTACCTGCAGCTTGAAGGGTTCTCTTCAGTACTTTGGAGGTTTTTATTCCCCTGGCTTCCTTTTGGGTAGGCAGGCTGTACGCTGGAACTACACCATGGGAGAATCTGGTTAGTATCATTAGGGGAAAACATCAAAACTGCTAAGTCAGAGCAGTATGGTTTAACCGTGTGCCACAACAATCATGGCATCTGTCACTGGGGTTCTGCATCCAGTGGCAGCAGCTGCTCCATGGAGTGCACCAGCGTGCGCTTCTCGTGTGTGGATGCTACTGGACGCAGTGCAAGTGTGGAGTTTTGTATGTGCATACATAAGTGGAGGGAAAAGCAAAGTTTAACTTCAGCTCTTACTATAGTCTAGAGGCTGGTTACTTTATTTTCCTGGCCTAGTCCAGGGAGCATTCATTGCCTCGCTTGTCTAACTACAACCTCCTTAAGTTTAGGTGTTACTTGGAGTGTGCATGTTTAAACTGAGAATAGACAGCATGTGTGAGAATTAGCTGGTTGCTGTGCAGAATGGCTGAAGAGAAGCAAGTGGGACACGAAAACTACATAAAGGCAAAAATGGGGATGGATATCTCGTTCTTGGTTTTGACCTTTGTGATGGTCATGTTGGGCTGTGGGGAAGAAGGGCTGATACAGCAGCAGCTTGGGGGCTTTGATGCTGGCTGAGCTAGTTCCAGAACTTGATGCAAGATTGAGTGATCCTAAAAACGTTGCTGTCTGCTTTGTGTTTATTTTCCGCCCACCGAAGCTGCCCTGGGTAAAACACTAAAGGTGGCTGTGTCATTGCAAGAATGTGGCTTGGCGGAGGACAGGGCTGTTCCCTGAATACTCAGGAATATGGGTGCTGCTCAGAACTGTTCCTCGGCTGTGGTAGTGGCTGCTCTGGCTGAGTCCCTCTGTGAAAGCACGAGACTGCTGCAGCTTAGTGCTCTGTTTGAGATTCATGTGAGAATGCTTCAGTGGGAGGAAATGCTCTCAGTGATCGGTTCCTTTATTTTCTAATCCCGCTTTAAGCTTTTCGTAAACTTGTTTTTAGTAGTGTGCTGGTGGAAGAAATAATTCTTAATAAACCAGATGCTTGCTTTTCTGCTCACTTGCTGGACTTTGCAATGCACTGTCTTTCTAATGTTTGAGGTTATCTGGTGCTGTGCAAGTGTCCCATTAGTCAACACTATATTGGGGAGGTTAATTGATTACTTTTTTCTCTTGAATGTGATAAGGACAGCACATGAGCCGGACAAATGTTCCATCTGCTATTATATCACTTACTTGAATGGCTTTTAAATGCTCGTTGTGTGTGCAGGAAATGTCAAAGGAGACTACTGACAGCTCTTATGAAACATATTGACAAGGAATGATTAGGGGAAGAACAAGGACAGATGTTTATGCATACGTTAAAGGTACATTTAAGGAGGGTTTTATTTGGTAACTCTGCTTCATAAGTGATTTAAATCCCAGCGTGAATGCGGTTAGAATGATAGAGGTGTGTGCTTAGTAGTGTCTCAAAAGAGAAGCGTAAGCCCTCTTAGTGCCTGGTGCTTTATCAAGACAAAGCTTTGTCAATATTAATCTAGCAGTTCTTTTTAACTATTTATGATGAGTTGACTTTGGATGGTGAATGCGTTTTGGGGCAGGAAAATGTAAAGGGAGAACATGGAGCACAACTGGATGCAACCATCACTACAAATTTTATTAAATGTGGTGCAGAGAAGAGTACTGAGTGTTTGGTAGTTGTAAAAAAATTGAGGCTGAACTGCACTCTAATTCCTTTGCTGATGCTTATATCCCATAGCACACAGGTCCCTCCACAGTGCCAAAGGACAGCCTGGGAAAAGAGAGAGAACTGTTATCTGGCAAACTGCTGATATGAACCAAGAAAAGGAAAGGAGAGCTGCTTCCCAAGCAGCGATCACATGGAGGAGATTGCATAGCAGGAGTGGGTCATAAGGTTGTAAAAGAATTAATTTCTCCTTAGAGTGTTGCAGGAGAAAGGCTGGTCAGCTGGAGTTCAGCAGTGAGAAAAGGATTAGGGTTAGCAGTAAGAACTACTTTAAGTTATTTGTGTTTGAGGTATTGTAATATATGGAGGAACTGAGCTATTTATATAACCCTATAACTGTAGCCCTAAAAATTCAAATTCCTGGGTCTCAGTTTGGCTTGTTCTATTTCAAGATAAGAATCCATCTGTAAAATTCTGCTTTGCTATCCTAAAGTCTTGCCAAAAGTTTAAATAAAGAGCACAACTTGGCAGAGACTGCTCTCTTATTTGCAGATTTGTGTTGAGTCCTGTATGCTTTGTTGTGGTTAGTGCTCTTGTGGCTATGGAGTTTCTGGTCATTTCTGCTATTTTCTTGCTTTTTTCTCTCCTACCTGCCTATATTCAGTCAGACTCCAAGGCAACTGAGGCTGAGAAGAGCTGCTCATATGTAGCTGCAGAGGTCGGCCAAGGGACAGTGGTTTACTACTGAGCTGCTCGTCTTGGTAACAGCTATCCAAGTCAGCAAGATAGAAAACCGCTATTTGGGATTTCTAGCAACAGTATGCCGTGCTTGGTCTGAGCTGCAGAACAGTGCAGTATTTTGGAAACTGGTGGTATGGCAGGTCTGCAGAAGAGCTTATGACCTGACCCTGTTCCGAAAAGCACCATTAGGCAAGGGCTGGAAGAGCAGCACTTCTGAGCAGCACTTAAGGACGTGAAGAGCGTGGTGCTCTGTCGTTGTGAGGGTTAGGGAGAGCTGCTCTGACTTACTGCAAGTAAAAGGCATTCTGAAATTGTGCTGCTCATGCTCAGTCTGTTGCTTTGTAGGCTTATTAGTGTAACAGCTAATGGAGGTGCCTTTAGTGTTAGTTAAACAGGCAGCATGTATATTGAGGACGTGATCTTGCTCTGGGGAGGTTTTTAGAAATTGGTAATCACAGCATAGAAAGACCTAAAGCACGTCAGGTCTTACAAGGTCAAGGGTACTTGGTTTTCTAGCAGTGTTTGGGCCATTAAACAGAACTACAGCCACACCACTGAGTGAGTCTCTACCAGCTCCAGAGAGACTTTTGGGCTCATTATTAAATCATGTTTTCCATAACTTTTCATGTTCATCCCAGTTTCCAAATTACAGAAAAGCTCTCCTCCCAGCTCTCTGGTAGAGGTTGGGCTAAACTGAGTTTTTCACTTTGGATAAAAAATGTTCTGTATTTGCCTCCAAACTACAGTACATTTTACTGGAGAAAAAAAATCCAAGATGTTCCCATGTCTGAAGAGTTTTTGAATTGAATGTAGCAATTTAAAACTGGTAGCACTTTGTGTAAAACATCTTTTTAATCCATATAGTTTTAAGAAAGAAAAAAACCCAATAAAGACATCTTTTGGCTTAATTCTGAAAACAATACTGGGTATTTGGTGTAATTTTTTCATATTTTTCTTTACAGTGAATTCACACTCCCTGGAGTGGGTAAGTAATGCTTCTCTGAAGACAATATAATGAATGCTGTGACCTCAACATTTGCCACTTTATTAGGAGTGGGATGGTTTCCTGCATGCAAGGGTTGCTTCAAAATGATCCATTGTCTTGAAGATGTTCCTATGTGGATGCACTGCAGAGGCAGTGACTCGTTTTGGAAGTGCTGTGTTCACAATCTCTTCCTTTTTCCAATTATTTTTTACTTTGTTGTGAAATCTTTTTTATTAATATCTATCACCTAATATAATCTGATAGTGACATGTACTCCACAATGCTTTAATTGCCCATTCGGGAGTGTAAGTCTTCAAATATGCTGAAGTTTAGGAGAGGGAGCTGTCAAGCCTTTGTACTCTTGATCATATTAACAAACTAAATGAAGGCTCATTTCACTTTTAAACCTTCATTGAGGGTGAAGGGCTCGGCAAAGAAGTGCATTAATGACATACTCATCCAGCTGCTTACTCTTCTTTCTAAGCCAAACCCTGCCTCTCTGGACAAACCTAAGCAGAATGGGGGTGGGTGGGGGAGAAGAGAGCTTCTACAGAAAAACTCTATCAAAGCTAAGTGTACCTTGTTACTAGAACATAAAATACTCGGAACTGGTCTTTATGGTGACTTGAAAATGGAAATATTAGCTACTGTTACTCTGAGTTTGAGAGGCAGCTCTCAAACCTGTGTTCAGTTCCTTGTTTTTACTGCCAATCAAACGAGAGTGTAATTGGAGGCACACACTCACTGTTGTCCTGGTCGGATGAGCTTTTATGTGCCACCTAGTCTGAGGTAGAACTATGGAAAGAGCCTCAGGCTACTTACATAATGCAGTTATGCTGCTGTGACATTACCATTTTCAGTTGTAATGCTTAAAGTACCAATAAATCAAATTACTTGTTTCCTTTCTGTAGTACAAAGATAATAGCAACTGGCCTCTTACCTTCTTTCTGCTATTTTTGTTGACAGTAATATGTACGTGGTTATGTTTTATCAGACTTTAGTTGGATAAGTTGATTTCTGAAAAACAGATTTTATTTAAAACTGAAAGCCACAAATATGGCAGGGAAAGCCATCTATAGAACTTCTTACGGAAGATGCTCACTTTTTTGTTTATCAAGTCCTGTAAGACTACAAATAGGACTGAAAACCTGCAGAATAACAATGAGGTTACTGAACAGTTCATCAATCCTGAAATTCTCAGTCATTTCCAGAATAATAGATTTGTACTGGCTAGAAGAGGTGTGTGGAAATGACTTTCACATGAGAGCTTGAGCAAGCAAGTAATGTTAGGTTAGTTGTGCGAAGTCTTTTAAGGTTGCCTCAAGATCTTAGCACTAACTTAATAAAACAGAGGCAATGCAGGAATACATGTCAAAGCTGTAAATCGTAAAAAAAGCAATGGAAAGGGAGATGAAATTACTCTGCCCACTTGAGCCAGTATCCATGTAAATTACTAAAACCCTTGAGCACTCTTTTCAGCAAACCTGAAGGAGGAATCACAAGCTGCTGGCATGTACCCAGGTCCCAGTGGCACCCAGTGGGATTCATCTCCAGCTTCACGCGCCCACTTCTGCGCAGATATCACCTCTGAGCTGGTCACCCTTAGCTCCTTGCACAGATGAACAGCTGCTTCTGGTGCTCGGCTGTCCTCGGGCAAAGGTGCTCATCCGAAATAAGTCGTACGAACCCCATGGTGAAAATGTCTGTTTCTGTCATTTGCCTGTGCAGGGAGCCTCGGGTGACCCACTCGGGCACTGCGAGTCACGGCCCTGCTGCTTTTACAGGTTAAAAGTCTGGAATCTGGAGCAGCTTAAAGCTGGGTGCCAAATCCTACCTCTCCGGCAGCGCTCTCCGGGTGCCGAAGCTGCGTGCTGGGCTGAGCGGGGCTGCGGCACAGCAGAAAGCACGGGAGAGCAGCCAGCCCCCTCTCGTCTTCGGTCTCTCCGTGATGACTAAAGCTTGCCATGGAGCATCGTGGTACTTTCCATCCCCCCTAAGGGAAGCAAATAACTAACCAAGATGCAGGAGGTCAAGAGAAGGAATGGGGTGTAAGAGGGAGCAAAACTCTGAGGTGCTTGGGCTAAGATCACTGTAAAACCCTGGTCTTCATCGTCCCGGCCAAGTGCTCTGAGACCCTTTGGGGCTCAGGGGACGCAGTGAGACCAGCTTGGATAAGGACAAGGCTTTGAACCACAGTCCCTACCCCGGGTAGGGAGATTTGAGCCTAATGGGCCAGAGGAGACTATTCTAAATAGATGGGTTGGCTCTGACAAGGGGAGTGTTTCTGAAGTGGTCTGTGCTCTAAGTATGTTGCTGGGAAAGCCAGGCTAGAACTGAAAAGCCGGTTTCTGCAGAGCTTTGCAATGCTAAAAGGAGATGTACTTTGTGTGCTTAACTTGTGATATCCCCAAGGAATATTGCTCCCCCCTACAGCTGCGTTTCCCAAAGGGCTCAGTGATCCTGGTGTTGGATCCTCATCGTTTCCGAGGCATGTTCCAGATGTGCCACGATACCACAGGTATACCAAGGTCTGAGGGCAAGAAGTGATGCCAATAGTTGAATCCATTGAACTGGGAAGCAGAAGAGCAGGGTCTGTAGTGCTGACCCCATCGAGGTGTTCCTCAGCAGTGGTGAAGCCGCACATGCTGTGTCGAGCTGAGGTGTTTATTCCCTTGGGCACGTGGGAAATCCTTCTCTCCCCTCTCTCTCAAAACAGTTTGAAACACAGATGTAAACTGCCATCTGTGCGATGGCCAGCAGTTGTGCTACACACCAAAGGTAGTAATTTGTTACGTGTTAGTTTTGGTCTCTGTGAATCTTGGAGATTCACTTCAAGGTTAAGTTGTGGAATAATGTACGTGTTGGTACAGAAAGCAGTATTTCCTTTTTATGTGGCAAGTCTAACAAAACAGATGACATATTGTCACAACCTGGGCTGGACAGACCAGGGAGGGGTTCCAGAGGGCACACACACGTGGGGCTTCAGTTTGTGTCCTTTTATCATCTCCTTGCCCCTCCTTCAGGCAGACACTCAAACTAATATTAGGCTAATTAGGCATCATGCTCAGTTTGTGCTTTCAGAACCTTCGGGAAATGGGTTGGCGGCCTTGGGGGTCGTTTGGGGAGTAACTTCTCCCTCCCTGCAGACGTGACCATCGTTTGATCTTTGGCCATGCATGGTGAGCTGTCCTGCTCAGTTTATCTGAATGGGGAACTGCACACCCTCCTGCAGGTCCTCCCTGTCCTGTTGCTGATGGGTGCTGATCGGCTTCTTTTCGCCTGCGGTTCATTGTTACTCAGAACTTGCCCCACCACAACATTTGAGGCATTAACTCTTTTGGTCTCTCACAGACGTGAATTTACACGACTTGCTTTCACCGAAGTGTTTTAGGTAGTTTGTAAATATTCCTATATGCCAGATTCTCTAGGTGGAGCAAGTGAAAAAATTTTATTGTACCCCAGCTCTCTGGAGAAAGTGTTAAATTACTAGCAGATACATGATTCAGTGAAAGATATTGGGTTTCTCTTAGAGATATTGTAACAATTTCCAGACTGTAATAAACTGAGGGTTAATTCTCTAACTTTTTAAAATTATCTCTTATGATTGTATGAGAGTAGGAAGATGGCTTCATAGTTAAATGTGGAACTTTGGGAGATGCGAGTTGAGTGGCGGGGTCTGCTGCAGGCTTTCTCTGACCTCAGATAAGTCTTTTAATCTCCATGTTACTCCTGTTTGCCTGTGGAAAACTGAGATAATATCCTCTTTTCGTCAGTTCTGCCTTTGGTTTGCTTGGATTGCAATCTATTCAGGTCAAAGATTTAGTCTTATTTTCTATGGTATTTGTGTGGACTGATTTCACTGAGGGCCCTGAAGCTTGATCTATAGATAATTCTATTTTCTAATAGTATTATCTGGAAAATATCTACAGTTTATCCATGAAGAGGTACTAGAATCACAATGAATAACGGTTCCTCCCTAACTGCTCAAAATTTCTATCAAATTGCAGAATGCCAATTTTATATCAAGATGCTTGGAACAACAGTATACAGCTGGCAGATGAAGGTCCCCAATGTTGGCACAGTCTGAATATTTTATGCTGAAGTGCTGTTTTTACTCTAAGATGGCTGGTATTTGTTGTGGCTTAAAAAGCTTGTAAAGCAGAAAAAGTAAGTTCTGCAGAAGCTAGATAGTAGCATTCCCCCTCATTACCAGTTTCAGTAGATCTGTTGGGTAAGGAAAAAACGCTAAAGATAAGTACCAGTGAAAATCAAGATATTAAATCTTTCTCTTCCATAAGCTTGTGAGGCAAAACTGAGGAATAATAACTTCACACAAAACATAATTCTGAAGTGAATGAAAGGTCAATACATAGTTTTAATGCGTTAGCTTTCCTTTGTAAACAGGAGAATTGAAACTGTTGTATCTAGAGACTTTGGAGAAACTGGCAAGCACAAAATTAAGCAGTAGTTGACGAAGATGAGAATAGTAAAAAACTTTCCACAAAGCTGTTCAGAATCAGCTAAATAACATCAAGGCGCCAGGTTTCTCTGCCTATGGTGAAGCAGGTACTAAAACTGCGAGCTCTGATTATCCTGCTAATGGTCGCTGCCAGCTCCTCCCGGTGGGTTGCAAGTCTGCCGGCACCTTCCCCTCCTTGCCTAACCCACCTGCAAGCGTGGCTTTAGTCCTCTCCCTCCTATGGCACAGGGCAACCGGAGCAAGAGCGTGGAGTACATATCGAAGCGCTTATGTCCTGATGCTAGGTGCCAGCATTTGAAAGTCCTCTGGATTCCCTTGTAGGCAATGGGAAGAAAGAGATGTTTCTAGGTAGTCATCCAGGTGACCTATTTTAAGACCTCTACCTCGCTTCAGATTTCTCTCGACCGACTATGAAGGATGAATCATGTCCATTCTATAGGATAAATGTGAGATTATTGGTCCCCCAGGGGCTGAACCAGCTCCAGGCTCTTTTGCTGTGACACACAGGGGCAGCACGAAGCCTGTGTCCAGAAGAAGTCTTGAGCTGGTGCCCACCTTTACCGGCTCCCCCAGTAAAGCCCCGCGCGCGTGATTCTGCCCCTGCTTTTCCTGCAGCCCCTCTGAACGGAGGGCCACCAACTAACCTCTGCCCTGCCGCCATGTCCTGGGACCCCCTGCGTGTTTGTGGGAAGAGCAAAGGGGGGGCTTTCAGCTTTGGGGAACTGGGACTGCATCCTCACTGCTGCGTAGGGGAGCTCTGGATGGTGTGAAAGCCCTGGTTTGGGTTTACACGGCAAATAAGGCTGTATCTGTAGCGGGGGGGGGGGGGTTAGGCAGAAACACCCACAGGGATGCAGGCTGAGACTGCAGTGCTAGCTGTTTCCCAGGAGCCCTTCCTCAAACAGGGAAAGAAATGGGATTTAGAAATGAAAAAAACCTCCGAAATAACAACTTGCAGATGCATCTTCCCAGTCTCTGTCCTCGCTTCCTTTGAGGTGGTGTTTTTTTCCAAAGCATTACACATTTTAATAATGTCTAATCTTAAAATCCCTACTTTTTCACAAATGGAAATGAGTGTGGTGGTCTTGCAGCCTTCTGACCACTTGCAAAAGCTCTGGTTCCTCTTTGACATACTTGCTTAGGAGGGGTCCCAATAGTGAAATGCTGGTGGGGTGTTTTCTGAACACCTTCACTGCTTTTAACAAGTGCTACTGCCTCCTTGCTGTGTAGGACAAGTCCATGTGGACAGAGTTGCAAGAGAGGAGTCTAAGGGAGAGAGAACGTCAAAGTTTCGAATGATACACTTCACTGAAATATATAATTCATACTTGTGAGAATTTTGTTCAGATATTCTTCTTGCATTGTATAATTTGTGCGTATTACCTCCTGTAGTTCCTCAGTGGATGTCTATTTTTTTTTTCTTATTAAGGTATAAAAAAGGTTTTCCTGTTCTCTCATTTTCCTAGAGTTTGCCAATTGTTTGTAATGGGACTTGTCTTAGATAAAATGTTTCCTGTTTCTTGCTGGATGGGACATGCCTGAACAGGGAGCGTGAACAATTATCATCTCAGTATGTGAAGATTTAACGGCAAAACACCCGAGTCCTTTGCTATGCGACAATGCTTGATGTGTACCTAATGGCTAGGGATTTATAGCAGTGGTCCTATAGATGATGTCCTGCTGCTCCCTGCACTAGGTTAGTCATCTTAAATGTTGTTGGTTACCCACAGCTCTCACCAACTTGAAGAGGCTTTGTAGGTGTGCAGTGCTTTAGAAACTGAGACCTCTTAAGGAAAATAAGCAAGGACTTGATTAGCACTCTTCAATCTATGTGACAGCTAATATTTTTCTACTTTGTCTACTGTTTTTTCAAGAGCCAGAAACCTTGCATCTTTGCTTTAATAGCCTCTAATTAATGCATATTTTCCTCTATTACTAGAATACCTGACCTCTCTTCTTCATGTAGTATCTAAACATGATCTCTGTTTTTCATGTCAGCAACTAAGTTTCTCATTCCTGTCATGTATAAACCCACGCAGGTTGGATCTCCAGTGTTTTCATCAGCAGCTTACACTATATTGTGCCCTTTCCTAATATCCTTAATCTCTGCTTCTGGCAAATAAAGTAGTGACCTACTTTATTTTTCTGCCTTCAGAAAAAAAAACAAAGTGCATGTGGTGGAGCAGCTGCTGCTGCTTCCTGACAGCAAGCAAAGAGCCGTAGTGCTCCTGGTTCAGAGCTTTGCTAAAGCCCTTCTTGCTTTTACATCCCCCTCTCCCCGCTCCGTGTGTGCGAGGGCCGCAGCAAGCGCCATCCCTGCTGCGGGTGCTTGGGTGCCATCACCCAAGTCTGGACAAAACGGAGCAGAAGAAGGGATTGCCTGCAGCTGAGGATGGGTTAATGACAGGGAAAGTGGACTCAGGGGCCGCAATCCTCTCTGTTAGCGCTCCTTGATGCGGCGATGACTCCTGCTTGCGAAGCTGGAAGCGTGCCAACAGCTCTCTAAGGATGTGTCTCCTCTTTGGTGTCCACCTGAGCTACCACTTATTTGGAAAACATGTGGGGAGTGGGGACCAATGCATTGCATTCACTTTGCAATATGGGAAGAATGGGGGTGTCTTTCCCATGGTTCCCTCCCCCTCCCTTTCTGCAGTGGATGAGGGTGTCAGCGTTGACTCATCGACCTGCTTGCTTCATGGGCATCTTCCACTATCTCCAGGAGCTCCAGTGCTTCACAAGACTGTCATACAGTGATGAGAGCTAGGCACCAAAATAGAAAATCAACAGTATGCAAGCAGTCGCCTCCCACATGTGCTTTTGAAAATCTCCCCCCCCAACCTTTTGCATCAACACTAACCAGATTTCACCTATAAATCTGCTACACTTAATCTCCCTGAGTACCTCTCATCCCCAGCTTAAGCTCCCTTATTGACAGATGTACACACACACACAAACAACTTTTTTTCCCCGTCTCAATCCTCCATTGTTCAAACCCAACGTACGACGAGAGCTCTGGCAGGGCTGTATCCGTCCTCTTTGCACTCAAAGTAGTGAACGGTTCAAAATGGGAGGAAGGAGCTTTGCTCCTGCCCAGCTTTCACGTTGCTCCTTGCGAGAGGCAGCCTGTGGTCTCGAATCTGGGGGCTCGTGTGCTCATCTCCAGCTTCCCTGCAAAGCCATGGCACGTATCTGCACAATTGCACAGTAGCAGCTGGATGTTTTACCCTTGGCTGGCTTTAATGCTGTCTTCAAGTTATTGTTTCAAAGCTGCCTCATGCAACATCAAAGCAGCAGCCCAGACAAAGCACATTCAGGCTGGGAGCTGGGGTGGAAAGAGGGAAAATTTGCAGCAGAGCAATCATGCAGGCTGTTTTTTCTTTTGCTTCAATGGGAGTGAAGGGCATGCAGGAGACCTGCTAGTGCAAGAAATTTTATAGGTGTGAGCCTGGCTAGAGGAAAAATCCAGCCCATCTCAGAATGCTGTTAGCTGCCTTTTTGTTTGGGTTTTCTTTTTCTGATTGCCAGACTTTTTTAGTACGTATTCATTGGAAGTGTTGGAAGGAATATTTGGACTAGGGTAACAGCAGTAAGAGTTAACAGAGTATCTGAGATAAACACATTGGCTCTTTCATGTAGTAAGAAGAGATGAGTAAGCTGAGAATCCTAACAAGAACTAATCTCCATTTCAGATCTTGTTTAAGAGATTAATTATGGAATATTGTAGACCTAATTAAACACATAATCAAGGGCAAATAGGCACAGCCTTACACCAACTAACAGAAATACAAAAATTGTTGTGCTGGAACATACTGTATTTCTGTACTTGGAAAGCAAGAAACAGCCCTAGCCTCTTACAGCTCTCACATAGATGAAACGAATAACAGCAAGAAAAAATGGTCTCACATTAACCTACAAATTCTATAGTAAATAAAAAGTAATGACCTTCTACAGCCACAACTGCAGTGAGTTTTGTAGGCACCAGGAGGTCTCATACTAATAATTTTTCCACTTGCGCAGCATCATCAATTTAAGGAACCTAAATTACCATAAAAACATTAATTCACCTTATTACTAATCTGTTGAATAGCCAGAGAAACAGAAGCCTGAGTACTGAAATGATGTTCTCCCACAAAACTGGTGAAAGAAAAAGTAATATGAATTGAGACTCTTGACCTTTAGCTGCTCTGTCAAGATTTAAGGATTTAAGGAAGTTACTTTGTAAACATACAAAAAAACTCCCCGGAGGAAGTGAAATCACAAATTTAACTAATTGGGACAAATAATTCTAGGCTATTCTTGTCAGCTGGCAGCTCTTGGGTTTGAGGTTTTGTTTTTCACTGAGCTCTCGTGAATTCCTTGTTGACTCTTCAAGTCTTCGTCACTTCAAAAAAACGGCAATTCTGTGTTTTTTTAAAAATTTTAATGAAATTGTCTTTCACAGACACATCAGTTTGGCTCTTTGAATTCTGCAGTTACTTAAATCACACATGGCCATCGAATCAATCATATCCTCAAGCAAGGGATGACATTTCCATCCGTGTGCGCGCTGGAAAAGCTGGCTTTGGCTACAGCTGTCCCTGCTCCTCTCCTTTGAGTCGCCCCAGGTACTGGAGGACCGTCCGGGATGCAGCACTGCAATGTGGCCATTTTGGCCTTTCTCTTGGCCTTCCAGCCCATCTGTTTAACATTAGGAAAGCAGCAGAGGATGGGCAGTATTTCTAGCCAGGAGGTACCTGCGTGAACATCTGCGAGGATTCGCTCCGTGTCGGTCCCACCAGGTCCCACCAGTGTCAGTGGTGGCGAGACACCTCCGGAACAGCCAGGTTTGGGATTCACTGTTGCAGCACCCGTGGCTGCTCCCGCCTTCAAAACATTATTTTGGACTGCTGGCTGCTCTGCCGGTCTGCACTGCCTGCGCTCCAAGCTGTGTTTCCAGCTTTGCTTTGCAGTAGATTGCTTTTTGGTACAACTGATATGCTGACCCCATCACAAAACAAAACAAAAAAAATCTTTGTTTCTTAGCCCACCTGCTCTCTGCTCTCTCATCCCAGTTTGGTGCAGAGCAACCGGAGCCCATGGAGCTCTCACAAGTGACATGTCTGAGCTCTGTCTCCCCAGGACCTTCTTGGCTACCTCCAGCTTCTTTCCCAGTTTATACCCAGTGGACTACAAAGCCAACACCACTCTGGTCCCACTTCCCATGACTCCAATGATCAGGTACCTTCCTAATCAAGCACAGCCTGTGCATTTTTTTTATTTCAATAGCAAAGTTTTGCAGAATCAGGCACGAATGTTCCTTTGCAGCGATGCCAGTAAGACTGGCATAAACCAGTGCTCTTAATATATGTGTAGCCACTAGAAGGTGACTAGTGCCTGTTCTGATACTGAAATGGGGAAGACGGCTACTGCGGTTATCTTTCATGCTAAACATCTATGGCTTTGTTCAGCTTTTAAGGAGAATGTGGAAAACAATTGAAAAAATAACATGCTAAATATAAGAGCCGTCTGTAAGAGTTGTTTCTCCCCAGAGCAAAACTAAGTCTTGTGTCATTTGCTGCAAATAAAATTAGTGGCTAAGATTTGCAAAAGTGAAAATGTTGATGGCAAGGTGGGTCCTGCAGAGCCTCTGGGAGTGTGGGGCTGTATGTGCTTGCAGGGACCAACCCCAGCACACACCAGCTCCTTGTGTTTTGCAAGATGTCATAAGTGGTTACTGTTTCTGTCTCAGGATTCAATAAAGTTATTTGTACATTTATGGAAAAAGAAAAAAAAATCAGCCATTTCTATTTTGATATCAGTGGTTCATGATACACTTTGTGTTCTAGAGGAGCAACAGAAAGAGTTTCAAAAGTCTGCAGTTCCCTGGTGCAAAAACTCAAGGAATGTGCTCAGAAATAAGACTGTTTCACAAACACAGGAGCCCCAATGTGTCCAGCTGAACGGCTGGGGACTGCGCCAGAGTAAAAGAGTTTTGCAATTTATTTTTTTTCAATCCTGCTAAAAAAATTGTTCTCTTAATAGGACAGCAATCCACATGTGCTGTAATACTGGTTACTAATTAAATAATTCTGAGACTTAGAAATGCAGATAAAGCAAGCAGGGATTAAACTGGTCTGGTGGTTTTAGACTCTGTAGGAAATTCCCAGTTGAGTTTTTACAGAAAACTGCTTAAATGAGCACAGAGACAGGAAAAACACCTTTTCAACAGTCACTGTTTACTGTATGGAGCCTGTTATGTCTCTAATAGTGACGTCTTCACACACATTAAGGGAAAAAATGATGCAATACATATGAAGTCAGTATTTTCTATAATTCAGTAATATCCAATCTTTTTTACATGTGAGATAAACCCGTTGTTACTGACAGAAAGTATCAGGCTGGGGCAAAGACCCCAAACTGAGTGTGAGGCGTATCAAACACGGCCCAGGAGGCTCCCGGAGGGATCGTGAGTAACTTGGGCACAACGACGTGCCTGACTAGGAAGGATGCATTTGGCCTCTCCCTCCACGCTGTCCACGGCTCTCCTTTTCCCTTGGCTGCTTCCCCTGGAGGTGCTCGTCTCCCCTTGGAGAGGGCTGAGGGGCTGGGATCAGAGGCGTTCGCTTCTCCTGCAGTCCTCGTCAGACCTACAGGAAAGGAAAATCCTCTCTTGGCTCCCTGGGAAACCTCCAACTCCGTATTTCCCCAACTCTGTGCAAGAGGCATCTCCTTGGTGTTCCTCAGGGGTCTCCAGCCACGGGGAACGGGAGCAGCAGGGAACCAGGATTTGGGGAACTGTCTCCTGATTTGACCCAGGGCTGGCCACAGTGCATCCAGCCACCCCTTCCAGCACCCCCACCCCAAAATGTATAGTCTCACTGCTCTGCTCAGTCTTTGGCTCAGGGTCTGCAGGGCCTGGCTGAGCTCCGAGTTAAGTCAGCTGTTTTTTTTGTATTATGACTTTGATTTTTGGTGCTTTCATTTAGCTGTTTATTAGGATGCTTAAATGCAAATGTAGGCATTCAAGTTACGGTTTATACATTGCCTAGATCTGTACTTCTCACTTGAAAATGTGTTGATGTAAATTACTGGCAAGTACAGCTTTCTACATCTCTGATAGCACTGTCTTACACAACCAGGTCCCCAGGGTTCTGCTTGATCCTGGTGTTACAGCCTTTGTAATTTAGCCCAGTAGTATGATTGTCCAGCTATGGCTTATAGCAGGAAACCCTCAGTAAAGAGAAACACATTGAACAGAGATTCATAGTGGCATGCTCTAGTCTTCCCACTTTCAAACAAGGAGAGTGAAAAACATGTTACCAGTGTGAAATGAAGGCGGATGGAAGTGTTTGATTATTGCTTCCTGCCATTTTAAAAGTACCCTGTGTCATTCTTGTTCTCTTTAATTCTTATTAAGTTAGAAAAGAAACATGACAAACTATGCACAAGCACCTTATTACATGGTAATATTTTACCATTTGATGCTAAGATACTTAGAATTTTCAGAAACCTCTTGAGAATACTATACTCTCTTAAGAGTAGCTACCTGGTAGCAGGTTAATGTATTTCCTTAGTGTAAATGACTTTTCACTTCTGATGTCAAGAGAAACTTCTCTGGAAATCTTTCTCCCTAGCTAGAAGCAAATAGTTTGCAATGCTTTATTATAATTGAACATCCATAATGTTCAGTGTACAAAAAAAAAAAAGACTCTTACAAGAAATACCCTATCAATACTATAAAAGATTAATAGAAAGCATTGTTCCCTTAAAATGCTTCACCATATTTGCAGTGCAAAAGGCAAGTCAGATGCTGGAGTCACACCAAATTTATATTAGTGCTCTGCGCTACTGTGTTCTGCTCTATCTTATTTTATATGCCTTCCTATCACCGTCTAAGTGCTTTCCAATTGCTCGGTAAGGGAGCTAATTGATGTGATTCGGTCTTTTTCTTACCCTTTCCTTTTTATTTGTGCAATGGAGTATTTTGGTAGGGTTGGTTTTCTTTAGGATGCACAAAACTATTTATTTACATTGGAGAAACCAGAGAGAGAAAGCGTGCCTTGCACTCGGGACAGAGAGTTGTACGGCTGAATGTCTCCAGTCTCCATGGGACTCCATTCCCGGAGCAACTGGGCTTACTGATTTCCAAGGACACTGAGTTGAGCCCTTTCCAAGAGCTGCATTTGGGTCAGCGTGTTTAGGTTTTTCACACGCCTCTAGAAATTAACCAGCTCAAACCCTCCTGCCTCCGTGAGATACCATCCTACCTCTGCAGTTCAAATCTTCCTAGGGAACTGAAGGAGCGCAGATTTAAGCCAATTCACAGCAGCTTTAATTAAAACTCAGTTAAACTGGTTCACACTTAAACATCCAGGAGACACACGCGCGATCCACACTTAATTACCGTAGTGCAGCCTAACGCCCTGTTCCGTGCCCACAGGTGCCGGGCTTGCTCTCGGGGGGCTGCTGGGGAGGGCTGTGGGGTGTGGAGCTCTGCCGGGCTGCTGGAGCCCTCCGCTCCCTTCTCCCCTCTTCTGTGGCTCCCAAGCCCCCCCTGCCCTCTCCCCACACCTCGCCGAGGTTCGGCAGCCCCTGGAGCAGCTGCGGAGCGTGGGGAAGGCAGGCGGGGAGCCCGGTGCCCACCCCAGCGGGACCACTGCCGTGCTGCTGAGAAGAAGCCGCTTCTACGGTCACAGGGGCAGCGGAGGCTGGTGGTGCCCGGCACTGCCTGCGGCCATATGGCTGCTCCAGGGGCTCCTTGGCACAGCCCCCAGCAAATCCTCTTAGTTCGGCTTCACCCTCTTTCTCGGCGCTTTGATGTCGGTCTTGCCTTGGTGCCTGCTCCAGTCTCAATTCCCACCGCAAACTCTCGCGGTCAGACGGTGGTTGTGGGGGCCCCCCCGGAGCTCTCACGTCCCAGCCACGGCTCAAGGGTGGGACATTGAAGTTTTATCTGCTCTCTGCACGGGGTCTTGCCCGGTGATGGGACCACAGGCACGAAATGGCCCACGTTCATGCTATTAAACCCTCTCACCCCTCAAACCACGTGGCTGCAGCCAAACTACCTTGCCCGCTGCTCTGATATCTAGCATAGGCACCTAACGGAGATGAACGAGCCTAAGGAGAGCAAAAAGGGCATTTTGTAATGAGGTAGCAAAGACCAGGAATGAAGAACTTACTGCAAACATTGATTCTCCTCTTTGATACCTTGGTAAGGTATCTGTCTCCCTGTGTGACAGACAGACAATAAACACAAAGCTACTTTCCTCACACTGTTACGAGGATTTTTGTTAAAATTTAGATCAAGAAAATGAAAAGCAGTAAATAAAATGTGGAAGTAGGTGCACAGCCTTATGTACCAGGAAGGGTGCGTTCCCATTAACAGCAGGTTGTTGCAATTTATTCTGTTCCTCAAAATCTAGGTGAGAAAACAAAAATCCCTGCTGATCCCTTTTCAGTTTTGAAGCAGGACAATAAAAAAACATCTGCTAAAGCTAATGACTGCATTTGCATAAATTACATGTGACAATCCAGCACACAACAGGGTGTCCTGCCATGTAGACAACAAGCCACAAGGGTGATGCGCTTCTTTGGCATTTGTTGCCAGAAGCCAGCTACCCTTCTACAATAATCACGTCAGCTCATTTCCAGGAGGGCTTTGGCTGACAGTGCCAGAGAAAATTACTGATTCCTTCTTGTTTTCCAAGCTGAAAGGTGTAGGGCTCTCTCCTGCCAAGCGCAGAGGAGAGGTGGAGGAGGGAAAACAGCTTTCATGACAGCACCCAGCAAAACCCCTCGTCTCCGGAGTAGTGGGGGGAAGGAGTTTGATTCTGCTGGGCTCAGGCTGAGCCCCGAGCCCCAGCAGCATGGGCACGGGGCTGGACACAGGCGACGCGGGGTGGCTGGGCTGAGGGAGGGCCGGCGCCTGTCATGGGGCATCGTGGCTGGATGCCACGTTGAGTTGGAGGGGGAAAAAATGGTTCCTTTGTGTCTTCAGCACAGCAGTTGAGTTTTATGGCATCGCTTTGTTATTCTTGCAGTGTTGGCTATGGACAAACACAAGACGACAATTTATATCCTAAGGCAAACTGGCTCTGATATGGTGCTACTCCTTTTCGCTTTGCTTAATTGGGCTAACAGAAGAAGACAACAGCTGCAGTGGTGGGAATGAAAAATGCCTTTGCTTGTCCTGGTTTTGACAGTAATCAGCCTGACAAGGGATTATCAATTGATCTGAGATAAGTGTTAGTGAAGGATGCAGTTTGTTGTCCATTTATCTCCTTTACTATTTCAGATACAATTGCACTTCAAAAAACTAGTACAGAGAGTTATTTTGAGAGAGAGTAAACTCTTAGGCATGTTTAAGTAAGACCAGAGTGTGAAAAGGGGAAGAATCTCTCTGAAAAAAATGCTTTGGGACTTCTGTGTGTTTAGATATGTATGTATGTGTGCACATGTGTGTCATGAAGCAAGTGACACACGTGTGCACACATACATACATATCTAAACATACATAACACAAAGAGAGACTGGCCATAGGCACATGTTTTTGAAAAAAATCAGGGCATTTTCTCCAGCTTTTATCTTCCAATACTGCAGATCTGACAGTCACAGGATGCTTCCTTCTGGCCTGGTAATCCATGAGTTCCGGCAAAGCTCTGGAACCACTTGTCAGCCTATTTTTGTGAAGCTCCATGGTAAAACTCCACGAAAAGGAGTGGATGATCTTCACTGTCCCATTTGAAACGTATGACATCTTTTAGATTGGCGCATGGTTTTCCCATCGGGTTTTGCTGGAAGCAGGGAACGATATACTCTGGCCAGGAGTCAAGAGAAATGGGCTTTCCCCAACCAGCCAGTGACACCAGGCAAACCTATGCTGCTGGTTTCCAGTTTGCTCGCTCCTGGCCCCGATCCAGCCCTGTGGAGCTTGGCGGGAGTTTGGCAGTTATCCTTGGTAGATGCTGAATTCAGCTATTGTGTGTGGAAACACCACTGAGGAGAGCCCTCCAGGTCCCAAGGCGCTTCGGGATGCTTGCTCTGCATCCCGGCTACCCTACGAGCCAACTCAAAGGGCCTAATCCTACGTCTCTTACATGCTCCTTGCGCAAATGGCGCTTCTCTGGAAACCTGTTTTGTCCAAGCAAGAAGAAGAGCAGGCATGGAAGCCCCGGTGATTACTCCTCTTGGTGCTAATCTATTCTTAAACTGAACTGTACTCTTTAGATATTTTAGTAAAACTGTCATACATCAACACCCACCGCTTCATTTTTCTTAGTGATGAAGAAAAGGGAAAAAGAGAAAACTGAAAAGCTGTCCTTTAGCTGACATTCTGTTAGAATTGATCGAGCGATCTGCTGTCAGAGCAACAGCTCTTGTCAAAAATAGCCCTATGGAAAAAAAAACCTCTGGTGTTATTTGTATCGCGTGTACCACACAATGCTTTTCAGTGAGAGCAGGGCATCAGAGACCAATATTAAAAAGAGATCAGTGAAAGTGCTGTGTGGGAAATGAATCGTGTGCTTCTCTACAAGCTACCAGCGTCCCTATGACTGCCTCCAACTAACGAGTTCACTGACGTGTATCAAGGCATCATTTTTAGAAAGAACAAACGGGGTCAGATTTCTTTAGAAACTCTCACAGCTCTGAGGGACTGATACAACCAAAATCCAGGCTGCACCAAGCCTTTCCCATGGTGTAACTTTGACCAGAGTCCCAGTCCTGCAAACTCCAAACCATCTTAGTAGCTCCCTGGTGCAAGAAATAGGCATCGCCACGCACACATACATTGAGCAATGCACACGCTTGCATCAGAGATGATGGAAAATATTTTATTTCTGTGTAACAATGTTTTCCCCAAATGGAGAAACTGAAAGCTGAAAAATGTTAGCGGATATTTTTGGGAAAGGGAGGAAATAACTTGAAGTCCACAAACGCTGAAACATTTGGGGAGGGGCTGATTTGAGCAAACTTACATGTTTTCTCTGAACATTTAACTTGGGCTCAGAGCTTTTAGGATAAGATTTGTGTCATCCACCCTTAAGCTGACATGTAAAACAGGTCAAATAAACTGCACCCTAAGAATACCTGCCTTTTGCCACATTAGAGAAAGGGGATTTAAGCTAACTAGCTGAGATGCAGCTGTTTACCCTGCAGCTGGTTAAAGCACGGGCAGACAAAACCTAGCCTTTGGTTGGAAACAGATGGAAACCAGTGGTTCCTACAGATTTGCAAGGCATGGCCTAGTTTTGTATAGCATCTTGTATTCAATCCTTTTGGAAGCTGCTGAGACATACCCTATTTCAAATACAAAATATATAGCATCTATCTGCTTAAGAGCAGCTTATATAGGAGTACTTGCAGTTTTGGGGCTCCAGAAAAAAATCTTGACAGTGAATTCTGTCATTGGTTTTGGAAACTTGTCATAATAAAAAGCATAATTATTTCTCTCCTCTCCCACCATGTTCCAAGGCCCAGATTTAGTCCCAAAGCTTTTCAGTAATTCCCTCGAAGCCTCTGTGTTTCACACGTGCTCAGGTTTATTTTCCCTCCTTCACATTTGGCCTCTGAGTCCTTTCACCTGAGCCCAAAGCCTTCCACATGCTACCATGGTGCTGGCACCCACCCGCTCCGAGTGATGTTGTGCCCAGAGGCTGGTTGCTTTATACACGGTGAAATGAGGGGAAGGGAGGAAAGTGAGACGGAGCACTCCTGAAATCAAACTAAAAATGTATCTATCAGTAATTGTAATGAAAGGACTTTTTTTTTTAATCAGCAGCAACTGAATCTAGCAATAGCCTTGCTGGTGAATTGGAGAAGTATTTCCTATTTAAAAAAAACAACAAGTAATATGATCACATATATCTAGGTATCCTATTTAGAGAGGCTGAATCTTTAACTAAGGGCCTGATTCTGACTTTTCCATCCACTCACACTCATCAGAAGTATTTCTGATGAAGTCAATAGAAAGGCCTGAGATAGTGAGGAAAAAAATCAGGCATCACCAATGCGATGAAAGTTTTTTAAACACTTACCTTTCAGTAAAAGTGTCCTCATTCTCCAAAAAATCATTCTCAACTGTTTGAAAAACACTTTCTGACCCAGTATTCCCCTTCGTTCCCCTCATCTGCTTACAGTCTTGTTTGGGCTTTTAATTAAAGGTAGTGTGGAGGAAACAACCCTCCTGTGATACTATTGTCTGTCAGGTCTGCTGGGACTGCACAGCCAGGATTTTATTTTCATTTATTTTTGAAGTAGAAAAACTTAACTAGCACAATTAGAAATAAAAGAAAAAGTTGTTATTATGTCTGGGATATTGCAAACATCCAAAGAAGAAAGTGAATGGCTGTATATCCACTTAAAAACCCAACCATATTTACCAGATTTTTTTCTTTCTAACATTTTGCCTTTCAGTTCAGTATATGGAAGAAAATAAACTCTCCACATTTCCAGTAATTACAATACAAGTAAATCTGGGATTGGGCTGGGTTAATTCTTAGAGATTCTAGCTACAATGTTACAGCAGGATTAATCCAGAGGGTTGGCTTTTTTTTAATGCAGAGGGCTAGGGCACTAACATATTATTAATTAGAAGTAAATCTGTCCCTTGGGGGACTACATGCATTGCCTGCATTTTTAATTTGTATTTAGCTTTAAGACAAATGATGGGTATTTTCCTTGTTTCCCTATTTCTCTGTAATCCTTTTATTTTGCATTGGGAAGAGCAGTTGGATAACACAAAGATCATATGCAGACAATCGATTTTTTCAGTCTGTTGGCTGAACTGGAAAACATTCAATAATTTTCTTTTGGGTCGAACTCATGTTTTCCTTCATTTTGGGAGGCTTACTATTATTTTCCTGTTTTGCTTTTTAGAACAGCAAAACATAAGCTGTTTTTATAAAAAGTTGTCTCAACAACAAGAAAACCTACAAAAATCTTGAATGAAATACTGTGATTTCATCCTTTCTCAGCTCAGATTGCTTACTTCATTTCAGAAACCCCACAATTGGTTTGCTCAACCTGAACATCCATTTCTTGATGAACATTTTTTTTCTCTAAAATTGCACCCAGAAAGGATGCTGGAGCTGAGTGACAGTAATAAAGGAAAACCTCACAGTGGCCACAGGATTCCTTTCACATGCAAAGATGTTGTTGGCCTTCGCTGCAAGGATATCATCAGTGAGAACAAGAAGTATTCCTCCTTGTGAAGTTGTCACTACTACGTCTGTGATCTAATACACAGTCTTCCAGGCTCATGAAATGGGACTTCTTCCCATTTTGGCTAGACTGGACTAGTGTTTAAATACATGGCTGTTTTTTCTTTCCTCCACATTTATGCTGCAGAAGGGCATGATCATTTACCTGGTCAAGGATCTGTACCTCAGCTCGTTTGGTGTGATTTCTTGGAGATTTAGAGGATATTTTGGTTACTTAAATTGCACAGTTCTGCAGTAGGCACTTCCAAATTCTGTAAGTTTGTGGGATTCAGACATAATTTTCTGAAAATAGAGTCCAGGTCTCTATTTTGAGAAACAGGTCTTGTTCTGCTCACTGTACGCTTCCCAGTACTGCAGCTCTTCAGCCAATAAAACAAAGTAATGACAGTATATTATCTCCCGGGAGATTGGAGATACACTTTACAGGGACATGCACATCTCTCAATCATGATGATTTTTGCTATCTGTACATTGCACTGATACCAGCTTTCCCCAGTGAGTTTTTCATGTGTTAATTGGGCAGTTTCTGGTGAGCGTGAAGCCTGTGCAGACAGTCTGATGGAGTATAGGAAACTCACTTTATCCCTCATCTTCTACTTGCCCCTCTTTATTCTTCCTTCCATACACTGCATTTTTTAGATTCCTTTAAGAACCTTTTCCCTGAGAAATCCCCAAGTTTGAGCTGCCTAAAAGTGAGGGTCAGCCAGGCTCTGGACCTGCTGAACCGCACACATTTATGCTCCTTATGCCTCTGCAGCTGGGGAGAGTTTGGTTTGCAGAAAAGGATGTGGAAAATGGCCTGGTCTGGGGAAAAGGAGGGAGGAGTAACAAAGCACATGGCCCCGAGGAGGTCCTGGCTGCTGCCGCATGGGCTGGAGAAGGAAGAAGGAAATATGCAATATTAGAGGACATGGATCTATTGGGAGGCAAATGCAAACAAGTGGCAAATGTTAGAAATCCAGACACTTTTCCCTTGTACCTTTACGAGCAGACACTTCCCACTGATATGCGTTACAGCAAGAAGGCTCATATGGAAAATAAGAGGGATTCTTTAGTCCCTCATTTCTTTTTCTGAAAAAATTTTTTACTGTTTTTAGCTGTTCTCTTTTTTCAGTCCCAGTGGTTCCTAAAGCAGATCTTAAGGTATCAGCAGAGATCTGACACTACTTACGTCTTCCTTAGCGAGCCCATTGATTTTGTAATCCAGCAAACAGCATCTCTTCCATTTCCTCATACTGTAATGCATTGGAGAATTTATCTGTGCAGTAGCACACCCAACCACATAAGAAGAAATTGAGGTGTCTGAAGTAACTTTTCAGGTAGTAGGCCTGTTTTCCTTATAAACCTGTTATTGCTCTGGGCCTCCCTGTACTCATCATTCAGTTCTAGACCCTGGCATGCTAATTATCTATTGCTTTTTAAAAGCCTGCTGACTTTCTCCCATCACCAGCTGGGGTCTAGATGCAGGCACTGTGCTGGAGAAAGCCTTACAATTCACTTTCTGCAATTTAGATTCACTATTTATCATTAGGAAGACCTACTAGTTTTAAATTGATGTAGCGTCTTCAAGCCCCATGAATTATATATACACTACAGTATATGTGGTAGAAACACAGCTGTAAAGAATGCTAACAACCCCCCCCCAAAAAAGGTAAAGAATTTCAGCAGGAAATGGCTAAACTGTGGCTTAAAACTGAACATATCCTGGGTACTATGTTGAGAGGGCTGCTCCTGACTCTGGAGTCACTGAAGCTGCTTAGAAATGAAGCATGAAGTGAAAAATTCCTGCGGAGATTTTCAGACACCTCTGTCCTGTCACCCTGGTGCCCAGTGCTCCCGTTCAGCATGAGGCAGCCTCGAAACATCAAAAAACTCTGGGGTTTCTGTCCAAATGAAGGACAAGATGGTTTGCTAGCTGTCATTTCCATCACTAATTCATACTCAGTGAATCCTAGGATTTTTATTCAGTATTCATTCTGTGCCATATACTGCACTTTCCGGGGGAACTGAGAGCATCTGCCTGGTGTAATCACCGGGGAAAAGCAGGGAGAGGCTTTGCCGGCTGGTTTGTAATTATTGCTGCTGCTGTTTTACCTGATGGCTCCAGTTGGAGGGGAGGAGGGGGTTTTGTGTGTGTGTGTGTGTGTGTGTCTGTGTGCCCCCCCGGCTCCAGCACTCTGTAGGGACTGAGGCTGGGACAGGACTGTGGTGCCTGTGGGTCACTTGGAGAAGGCATCCTCAGCTGAAATGGAGCAAAGCATGAGTCCTCCTTCCTGAGGACCACAGCACAGGTCGGTGGCGGAGCCAAGGCTGGGAGCTGGACCAGCAGTTTGTGACAGTAACCTTCAGCGAGCAGCCCAAAAAAGCTCTAGGCTATGTCCAAGGAACAAGGAGAGGATAGCTTTCACCTCAAAATCCTTAACTGCTATAAAAAAGTGTACACCTATAAATGCTACATGTTTTTTAAAGGACCTTTCCTGAATAATTTTGTTATATAGTGTTTTTCATCATTCATATTCATTCTAAAGATGAAACAAACCCACCTTCAAAAACATTTCTTCCACAAACCCTTTTCAATATCCCCTTCAGCTGGAATAAACCCACTGGTGTGGCTGTGCCGTGCGTCTCAGCAGGGGATCTCTTCCACCATGTCAGATGCCCCTCAGGCTAAGCCAGGTTGGGGGTGGGATGTGGTAGAAACAGTTCTGCCACCACAGCTGCTCAGCTGCCCCTTGTCTGCAGGTCATCAGGAGCTCCCAGCTGACTGAGGAGTCTCTCTGTGCTTTTAAATTAGAGCTCCTCATTTGTTTTCGCTTTGTGAGGTGTCTGTCAGTCTTTTTCCCCCCTTGCCAGGAAGACAGAGTTACAACATTTTTCATTATCAGAAGCAGACTTCCATTTCAGACCTACAGAGGTGAAGGGAAGCTGTAAAGAAATCTCTGGCATAATTCAGGGGACTGAGTTTTAAACCTCTGAGAAAAACAGTAAGTAGTAGGTATTGCTTAAACAAGCTTTGCACAAGCTTCCTAGAGTAAAAAAGGACCACACAGAAGAAAATGTCTCTGGCTCCATTTCATGCAGCTCCTCACCATCCTTTTCCAGAAATCACCCTTGGAAGGCCATTCACACAGCTGATCCTGTATCCCTTTATAATTTTGCAAAAATGACACCATGCCATTTGCTTCTGGGGAAATCCCAGCCAAAAGCAGGGGGAACCAAAAGGGCAAGGGAACGCCACCCAACTCTCTGTGTGAAGTTCCCATTGCACATGAGGACGTGGGCACAACAGAGGTGGCAGAGAACATTTTCTCCCAACCTCCTTGATTGTACAGCACTCAGGTGTCCAAACATCCCTAGATGTAAGAGCTATTTGGCATGAGTATAACCACCTTTCGGCATTACTCTTCTTCAGTTAGAAGTTGGTAAATGCTTTTTCTAAAGCTTTTCCTATGGACCCCTTGTCGCGGAAGCTTGCAAGAAACTAAATTAGGCAGGTGATAAACTCAAAATAAACTTTATTCTGACCAGAATTGTTTAATGAAGTGGCAAACTAGGAATGAAATTTGTTCTAATCAAAATCGCTTAACGCTCCAACAAACATTAGTAAACCACAGGTTCAAGATGTCAAACAGAATCAATATTACACACCCGACTTAAGAATTCTTAAGCTTTAGAAATGAGGGTCCAAAATGCACAATCACTCACCTATAAGATGAGGGCTCTCAACCTGCAGGACCCAAGGGAAGGGTTGCTGCTCCAAGGAGGAGGAGGACTGGCTCAGTTTGCCCTCTGGCAGGGCTCTACTTACACCTGAGTCCAATCTGATCTGTGGCCATATGTGGTTAAGGGTCGAGAAGTTTCTTTTGACCAAAGTGTTTCACTGGCTGAGGGCCTTGCCCTTCAACCAAAGTGCTTATGTGATAGTTGTCACTAGGGAGGGCTGTGGTTGAACAGTCGAGAAGTTTCTAGTGTTGTCAGGGCGGGGGCACCTGGCACAGCCCTGCAAGGGCAAGTTGACCAAAGCATGTCATGAGTTCATGATGAATCCACAGATGTCTTCAGGTTAAAACAAAATAATAAAATAAATAAGAAAAGAAAAGAAAAAATAAGAATGTTTTCATTTGTCACTTTCAAAATTCAGTGATTTAGTAATTCATTTTAGAATGACTATCCATTTCCAGAGGTAATTTAAATAATATCTTAAAATGTGCAAAACAGATTGAAACCAAATGTGTAGAAAAAAAATTCAATTTGTCAAAACATTTCTAAAGTAGTAATTTCAGGTTGACCTCAAGCCACTTACCTCCATTAACACTTGGTTTTCAAGTTGACTGAAAACCAAGCTGAAAGTCTGCCCTTTCCATCATGGCTGCAGATATTCACATAAGAAGAAAGAGGGCACAATAACTTGTCTGTTCCATATAGCTGTGAAGCATTAAGTCATCTGTCCTCTGCCTTTTGTATCTCTGTATCTCCTTCCTTTGGACTCAGTGCTTGTCAGAAGAATTGGTGAAATGTAAAGGATTGGTGAAACGTAGCAAAGTGCCAGTATGAAAGTGCAAAAATTGGTAAGTTCAGCCATGTGGCCAACTCCTACTTCTTAGCATCTTTGTCCACTTTTTCCCAAGATACATGACCAGGTTTTGTTCTTTCAGATTTCCAAAGGACACCTAGCTCTGTGTATTGGCATTTGCAGAAAAGCGTTTGGTATTTTCTCTTTTTTTATCAAGTTTCCTTCATCTGTCTGAAGAGCAGAAATATTACCAAGTGATGGGGGAAGTCATGACATGGCACAATTGATGGAGGCAGAGTCAAGGTGAGCAACTTACGCCTATGGGTCCAGGTTCTGGTCTGACCTCCTGCCTCCATGGCTTCTGGGTGCCAGGCATGTTTATGAACTGCACTCTGTAAAATGTAACTCGCTCCTTCTCCTCCAGCCACAATCTTGGCTTCTGTCTCATCTGTCCTTTCCTCTGTCTCTTGCAGAAGGCAGGAGAGACCTGAATGATGTGCTCATATTGCTCTTATTGAATGCTTGTAATTCCGAATGCAAATGGCACTTTTTATACGTGAACAGAAAAAGGACTAAATTCACTGGATAAATTATTCACAACAGATAATTCAACCTGGCCTCGTGGGAGAGTGCAATGAATGTCTGATGATGTTAAAAAAAAAACCCCACAACTAATTCTTCCAGCCAGTGAAGTCAATGGCAAAACCTTTTACTGACTTCAAAGGGAGCAGAACCTAGCCCCAAGCCAGAGGGGCCCACATGCAACTTCTCTTCAGTGGTTCTCACTTGCATTTGGAGCTAAAACCCAGACAAGCGTTTACATTTTGAGGAGCCCAGACTAATGCTGTAGAGCAGAGTCGGGCTGCCAGGGCACATGCATTATTCCAGCTCTGGTTGAAAGCAGGTCTGCGGCGCAGAGCACAGCCCCCCAGACTGAAATAACCCAACCTCAAGACAGGGCCAAGGTGGAGGTGGTGTTTAGCGAGTTTGGAGCTCAGGGCAGGTTCATTAGGCCAGGTTTGTCTAGTTTGGAGAAGAGGAGGCTGAGGGGCAACCTCGTTGCTCTCCACAGCTTCCTGAGGAGGGGAAGTGGAGAGGGAGGTGCTGGTCTCTTCTCCCTGGCAGCCAGGGACAGGACTGTTAAAAGCTGTGCTACAGGAGGTTTAGACTGGACTTTAGGAAGCATTGCTTTACCGAGAGGGTGGTCGAACACTGGAACAGGCTTCCTAGAGGTGGTCAATGCCCCAAGCCTGTCAGTGTTTAAGAGGCATTTGGACAATGCCCTCAATAATGCCCTGTAACTTTTGGTCAGCCCTGAAGTGGTCAGGCAGTTGGACTGGATGACTGTTGTAGGTTCCTTCCAACTAAACTGCTCCGCTCTGCTCTTGTTCTATTCTAATTTACTTTGCGTCTTGGGATAGATTCGCAGCCAGTGAGGGGGGGTGTGACTAGGGTGCCACCAGCCCCCCTCCCTGATGTGGCTGCCATCATCCCCGGTGGCAGTGCGCCACGGGCACGATTCGGCTGCCACGACTGCGTGCGGTGGGTGGGTGCAGGGTCCGGGAAAAGGCTCGCGTGGGGGCTACCTGCTCCCCCTCCGCGGCAGGGGAGGCGAGCGGGGCGAGGGGCTGGGCTGCGCCCCAGCTTGTGCCGCTGCTCCCCTCGGGTCGTCGGCTGGGGGGGACGACGTGTGGCCCATCGCATGGTTTCAGTCACGCTCCCCCCCCCCGTGCTCCGACCGTGCCGGGACGATGCCGAACGCCCTCGTAAATAACAGCTGAGCTCTGCCCGCCCGGGTGCGGCCCCGCGGCGCCCTGCCAGCCCCCCCGAGAGCCCGCCTTTGCGCGGGAGACGGGAAGAAGAAGGTGCCGTGAGGGGAGGGGGGGGCGGCCCTGCGCTGGCCTGGAGCCGGGCGGGCGGGCTCGCTGGCCGCCCTCTCCCCGCGGGGGCCGGGGCGGCGTCGCCCTCGCCCCTCACGGTGTGTGTGGGGGGGGGGGGTGTGGGGGTGTGTGTGCCCCCCCCCGCGGCGCCCTGAGGCAGGCGGGCGGGAGCGGCGGGAGGAGGAGAGGGGTTAAGTTATGTAAGGCGGGTCGGGGAGGGCGGGAGGCAGAGGGGCGCTGCCGGCGGGAGCTGCGTCGCCTCAGGTCGCTGCGGAGCGGGCGACGGCCTTGGGGGCAAGGCCCGCGGGCGGAGGAAAAGCGGCTTAATTCCCCTCCCCGGCCCGCTCCGCCCCTCCGGGTTGCCATGGAGACGGACGGGCGGCGGCGGGGCTGTCAGTGAGGGATCGCACCGGGCACCCGGGCGGCGGCGGCGGAGGCCGCGGCGGCGGCGGCGGCAGCGATGGACTCGCACTGCGACTGTGCCGAGCCTCCGGCCGCCGAGCAGCCGTCGGGGAGGATTAACAAAACCGCCTTCAAACTGTTCAAGAGGAGGAAATCCGGGGGCACCATGCCGAGCATCTTCGGGGTGAGGAGCAAAGGCGGGGAGGGGAAGGGCGCCAGCAAAGCGGGAATGGTGCGGAGCCGGACGCACGACGGCTTGGCCGACGCCGTGCTGGAGAGCAGCAAGAAGGAGGAACCGGGCGGCGGCGGCGGCGGCGGCGGCGGCGAGCCGCAGAGCAAGGAGGCGCAGGGCCGGCCGGCCGGCAGCCTCGGCGTCTCCGCCGGCAGCTCGGTGGCCAAGTCGCACAGCTTCTTCTCCCTGCTGAGGAAGAACGGCAGGCCGGAGAACGGCAAGGCGGAGAGCGCGGATCAGCGGGCCGGCGGCAGACAAAAGAAGGGGCTGAAAGGGATCTTCAGCAGCATGCGGTGGCATAAAAAGGACAAATACGGCAAGGAGGAGAGGGGGGAAACCTCGGAGATCCGGTCCGGCCTTATCATGCCGGGGTCTTTGACCGCCAGCCTGGAGTGCATCAAAGAGGAGACGCCAAAACCTTTGTCTGAAACCCCCAACGGCGCGGGAGACGCGGGGCTGGAAGCGCCGCGGGAGAAGCGCGGCGGCGAGGCCCATGCCATGGCCGAGGAGCCCGAAGCGGGCCGTGGGGAGCCGCGGGACAGCGGGCCCCCCCCCGGGGAGGACCCTACTCCTGCTGCTGCTGCTGCTGCTGCTGCTGCTCCTGCTGCTTCTGCTTCTGCTGGAAGGCGACCCGAGGAGCTCTGCCGCGAGCGACCGGACCCGGGCGCCAGAGAGGTTGGGACTGCGAAGGATGCAGCCATAACAGGTGACATTCCAATAACGACTATCCCCCTTGTTGAACCTCACTGTGATAGTGGTCAAGAGACGGCAGCCGCCCCTGACCCTTCCTCTGTTGATCCACCCTCAGAGCAATCGATTGATCGTATTTGTTTGATGTTTGCTGACGTGACTTCACTGAAAAGCTTTGACTCTCTTACAGGCTGCGGAGATATTATTGCGGACCATGAGGAGGATGTGGGCAGCGGGAGTGGCGGCTGCGAGAAGAGCACCCCCGGGGCCGGCAAGCTGGGTGCCTCCAAGAAGCACCCCACCATGGTGGCCTACCAGGGAGGAGGGGAGGAGATGGCCAGCCCGGACCAGGTGGATGACACCTACCTGCAGGAGTTCTGGGATATGCTGTCGCAGACAGAGGAGACCCAGACAGAAGGAGGAGGTGGAGGTGGAGGAGGGACAAAGAAGCCTGAGGGGTTGAAGGAGAACCGAGGTATCGAGGGGCCCCAGAACAGGGTGGCGGTGAAACGTGGTGGCCTCCACCAGATCCCCGTTCACCTCAACCACAAAGAGGAGCAGAAGGGCAGGGAGAAGGAGCAGCACGAAGGTGTCCCAAACAGCGACGAGGGCTACTGGGATTCCACCACCCCTGGTCCCGAGGAAGATGGTTCCACAAGCATCCAGAAGGAGACCATTCCCAGGGACAGCTACAGTGGGGATGCTCTCTACGACCTCTACACTGAGCCGGATGAGAACCCACCAGCAGGGCCTGCGGGCGAAGAGGTCACCTGCGTGCCACGTTCCAAGCCCGTGTCTCCAATAACGACCACATGCTCACTGAAAACGCCCTCAAGCACAGTGAAGGACTCCAAGATACCCATCAGCATTAAACACCTTTCATCGCATCCCGCCAGCCATGGAGCAGATGCCAGTAACAGCCATCACGTCGCACACCATCACCTGGCCAAAAGTGAGATGCACAGAACAAAAATCCCTGTCTCCAAAGTACTGGTACGCCGGGTCAGTAACAGGGGCTTAGCAGGGACAACAGTGAAAGCTGCCACATACCAGGACAGTGCCAAAAAGTAGTTGAATAAGAGGTGGAGACAAAGACGGACAGCAAGGTCGGTGTGTGAAAGTCTGCGTAGGAGACCACAGATATTGAATTAGTTTTGCATCACCTGAAGAAAGGCACCTAAAAGGCTTATTTCACTGTATTCCATGGGCCTGCACTTCTGAATCCCTTCTTACTAGACTGTATGGCTGAATATAAAAAGTCGACTTCTTTTCGAGCACTTTTTTTTACATTTGTATCTTTTTTCTGCAGCACTAAACACTGGGGAGGTTCATTTTTACATGCCTTTTTGGAAGCAGGACTTGGATTACGAACCTAAATGACCATCCTTCCTCACGCAAAGCAGTGCCATGAGTTCTTCAAGGGAACAGAGTTAGACAAGGAGCAACATCAGAGGTTCTCCAGTACACTTATCTTTTAATCATTTCTGGGGGAGGAGTGGAAGGTGGGTGCCTGGCTCCAAAAATGGTTTTTGCTCTGCAAGATGTTGGAAAAAATGCCAAGCAAAAAACAACCAACCTAACAGGTATTTTACCTGCTGTAGGAACGAGAGCACTGCTCGACAGCAGACTTAATTGACTTGTGTGCAGTAGCTAACTAAGGAGTTAGGTGGACTTGTCTAACAGGAAAACACATTTTTGTTTGTCTGTCTGTCTGGTTGTTTTTGATCTGGTCTAATGTAAATGGGTAACAGAGACACCTGACATAGGTTCAGATGTTTACATCAATACTTGTCCAATAACGCATACAATCAGGTTCAGGGAAACATTTTACTAAATGCCAATACATACACACTGTTCGCATTTATACAGTAACTTGCTAGTTATGTGTAAATATATACATATTTTAGCAGATTTACTCAATGCTACAGATTTTTTATATTAAAAAAAAAATCACCTGTCTGTATTATCTAGAGTTTAAGCAAGAGTTAGTTTTTATAGGTAGATAATTTTACAGTTCTAAAATGATAGAACTTTGTGTAAGTACCTTAAATTAGAGCAAAACTCTGTTTTGTATGGGCTCCTGCATCCCCAGATAAGTAAGTCTTGAAGTGCTGATTTTATTCCAGTGGCACATTCCTTGGGTCAGAGCTGAGGTTCTGACAGCATTGCCACTGCAGACCTCTATTTTCAGGGGTTTAGACAAAGTTGCTCTGGGCTTAAACCTTACAGAGAAGGAACCCAGGAAAGAAACGTGTTTTTTAATTATTATTTTTTAAAATATATAAAATTAGTTTTTGACTATTTAAAGAAAGTTTGGGTTCTCGTTGCTTTTTATTTTCATTCTTAATAATGTCAGAATAATTTTACTTTAAGAGAGAAAAGAAATATGGTAAGCTAGTGGTACATAAAATGGTCTGATGAGCTTGGATCTTATGAGAAATGTATTAATGGCCAGGATGTTTTTGAGTAGTGGCTACTGTACATGGGCATTGACAACATTTCAGAGAAATTTAAAAGGTTTTTAATGTGCCTGAGGACATATTTTTATGATACACTGAAAAAGCTGCAAAAATCACCGAAGTCTAAAGGTAAATGTTATGTATTTACAAAATATTTTGATATAAGTATTTAATCATCAGACCACAGTTAATATAAAATATATGCTCCAGTGTATCTGAAAAATAATACACATTTTAAAAATATACATGTCTATATTATGCAGAGAATCCTAAATTCACATCATTGAAGCTAATGAGTCTGATCTTACATAGCAGTTGGTTTTATTGTCTCTTAAATTGAAAGAAAAAAAGGAAAATAAATATACAGAATATACATTTGAAGGATATTAAGGTTATAGATAAACCATAAAAAGCCAGGAAATACCATAATAAGAATTGTATATATGTATATGTGTGGTTCACTGGGGAAATGACCTTATAGTCACAAGGGTAAAATTGGCATCTAGTTCTGAAATGACTGCGGGATTTAATACTGAAGTGCAATGCCCCAGTGAATAGGGAGAAAGTGTTAGTTTTCCTGATCAGTCCCTGTTTTCATGGTTTGAGTAAGAACCTTAATGCACTTCAAAGAAGATTATTTTATGTTTTCTTTCTACTGTATATGTGTGTGGTTTTCTACATGCCTACTCACACAGACGTATTGTACATATGCATGTGTAGTCAGAACGCACCTCCTCCTCGGGTACATGCAGCTGGGCGAAGGCGCACACCCGTGCACACTCACACTCACGTGAACGCAGCCAGGCGTGTGGCTCCCACACGCAGGCTGAGGGGATGTGCTGTAGATCTGTCCCCAGACACGCCGGCGGTGATTTCCTTTGCCTGAGAAAGGGATTTGCATTTGGCCTGACTCTGCTTGTGCATTTTAGAAAGTTAAAGCTGAAATACCCTCAAAAGGATGAATGTACAGAACTTGGAGTATTATCCTGGTCCTCAGCCCTAAACCTGACATTCCTTTTTCTGTTCTTTGGTTTTCATTTGACTGTAAGGGATGCATCTTTCCTTGCATGACAACTCTGCAGAAAAATCATAATTTCCCCATTTCGTTGTAAGGACAAATTGTGCAGAGAGATTCTGTAGGGTACTGGAAGTTGAGAGGGAGGGAGGATGTGGTGAGCTTGGGGTAGTGCCATAAAAACTGGAAGCACCGAGTACAGGTAGTAGGAGTGGTGCATCTTTAAAACCACTAGAAGATAGCAGTTACCATATCTACAGGACTTGTGTGTGGCAAATTATTCATCATTGCGTTTTGTTTGCATTGTGGCATGTCTGTATTGAGAAACCAATAGTGACGCTAGACTAGCTCCCTCTCCCGTAACGACTAACACGAATCATCATTAAAATGCTTTGGCTTCCCTTCATTTTTCTCTCTCTCCTTTGTTTTCTGCCCTGTTTTTCCTCCGTCCTCTGCATGCTGGCGGGCGGCTTCCTCCTTGATGCTAACCCCTGGTGCGGAGCGGGGAGCCCTGGGCTGGCGGCCGAGCGTGGGGTGGGAGGGCGGCCGTGCTGCCTGCCGAGGCCAGGTGCTCCCCAGTCGCTCTCTCGAGCTTTCTGTCGCATACCCAGTGTAAGTACATTTTGCAAATCTCTTGGCGGTTCTTTTGGCTGCTTGCTGTGTACATATTTTAAGGACAATCATATCCTTAAAAGGAAAATGGGAAAGTAGCTTGTAGTAGGGTGTCAGTATTTTGAATCATTGAGACATACTGACGTTGATTCAGGGTAATGGTTGTGTGAGAGTAAACATACAATTTAATGCTCAAATTAACTTTGTATTTATAAAACTCACTTTTGTCCTTAAGCCATCTATGTTTTTTATTTCGGAAGATAATAGAAAATTTAATATTTACTAGGGCTTTCAATTTTCATAGAAATATATTTGTATAACTCCACACAATGCCTAAAAACAATCATTGGGAGGAGGTTCAAAGGCTTTCTTTAGACCTATATTTAACTCCTGAAAGATCCCCTGTAAAATACTGTGGGATGCCTAAGAACTAATAGTTAATGGCTTGCTGGATTTAAAGGCTGAGACATAAAGACATAATAGTCCTGAGGCATTCTGTGGTGGTTTGCATTCTTATTTATGTTACCCTGTTCAAGCATATATTTTCCTTGGCTTTGGTAGGTGTCAAGGTAGAAATGGTGTTCTGAGTCCCAAAGATAACATTCCCAATGCTGTCGTCGTTTTGATTTTCTTAAAGAATACTTCTCTTTATTTGTTTATTTGTTATTTTGTGGTCTGAATGATGCTTTGTAATTATCAGCTTGTATGTCATTCATAAAGGATTTTAGAGATCAGGACTTGGCATTTAGTTATATGTACTCTTTGCACTTTCAGGTCACTACTGGTAAATTTTGTATGTTCTTAGTATATTTCTATATATTGTGTAGTGTTTTATAGCTATCTACAGTGATTTCAGTGGTATGCATTCCTGTCCTATATATCAGCACAAAAGATTTCCTTTCGGTAGCATGAAATGATGTTTCTGTGGACTTCTTTTGTCATGATAGGAGTTAAGTTTCCTGTACTATATGTGTGGCCTGCAACAGACATAAAGGGTGAGTAATAGGACTCAAACACACGTAGATTTCAGAAGAAATTCCGTGACTTGAATAAGAAAAATCTATGTTCAGTCTTATTCCATCAATCACCAGCATTTTCTTCATCGACTGTGAATATCCTCACCGCCATTCAGGGTAGTAGAGGACTGAATTTTAAAAATTACATGCATAGATGTACACTATGAAAATTAATTCACTGATTATTTTTTAATGAATCTTACTAAATTATTTATCTAAGCTAAGCGAATATTGCACCAAAGTCTTCAAAATGTCTGATACAGATGGCATTTTCAGTAAGATGCTGTAAGTGCAGATGAGCCAAATTAACAGGCTTTGCTTAGCAAAGCAAAACCTTGTTTCTTAAATTTGTAGTACTGACTGAGCTTGCGGATCAAAGGGAGCCATTGATTCTGCTACATGGCCATGCTCGGAGGTTTTTTTTCCCTGCTCTAATGGACTACTTTCAGAAAAGGCTTTTCAGCAAGATAATGGTATGAAAGAGACAGTTCACAGTAACAATAGCCACTTACAAGGCAGATGGTTATCTAACAGCCACAATGGGGGACTCTAAGCAAGGTGGCCTGAAAATGTATTTTCATAGTTACTGATATGAAAAGCTGAGGCTTCTGTCTTGGAAAAACAAATTGATGCCGACTCAGAGATGCTGCAGAAATGAGTCTTGGCAGAGTTTACACGTGACAGCTTCTGCAGGGTTGGTTTTTTTGGTTTTTTTGGGGGGGGCTTTTCCTTTTTTTTTTTTGCCTTTGCTTTGTTTATGTTTTCATTACGATGACATAACCCCACGTGTTCGAGCAGAATTGCACAACTGACTCTTCTGAAATTCAATGCTGAGAATACTGTCAGTTGTCTTCAGTGGCTTGGGACTGGTCCCGCTGAACATCCCTCCCTTCCATTGAGGGATGGGATGATGAGATTCCCTTGCCATGAGTCCACATACTGTTTACTGTGAGCAGGAGGTATCTGAACCTGTCTTGCTGTTTGTGTTCAGGTGACAGGTTATTTTTAATTCAATTTGCAAGAATTTTTTAGCTTATTATTAGTTCACATTTTGTCTTCCTTGTGAGCATCTCAGCTAGGAACAGTCAGCATCGATTTGGTGTTTCCTAGGTCCATTTCATGTAGAGAGAAATGGAAGAACTTCTCATGTGCAAAGGAATAAGAGCTATAACTGTTCGAGCCGCATCCTGGGGGCTTTTATTCCTGCAGAAGCAGGTCATTAAAGCTCCTCTTGCCTTAGAGGGCTTCTTCATCCAAAACAGTGAGTACTATTGCCTGGAACCCCCCCTTTTTTTTCCCCCTCAATGTCTCTCATTCCCTCTCAGCCATGCTGCAGTTGCTTGGGAAACAGATTTTTGATCTAGCCTTCCAGCACTAGAAAAGGGGAGCTGCTGCCAGTGCATTCTTCAGGAGGTCTTTGCTCCTACTTCTTGGTCTTTAAAAAATTAATTCACCTTCAGAACAAGTGGCAGGGGTACTTAAAATGGAGATTTCTGCTGTGTGATCTCATACACATGGGTGAGGATGTTGAGTGGTATTTTGCATAGAGTGGAATATATCCTCCACTTTCCTGTTGTGGACAATTCAGCAAATCTAGCAGGGAAGCATGTCACTTTTGTAGGAAAGCCCAGAAGCTATTTGTTATGGAGACTCTGCCCAGATTTTGTTTCTCTTTGGTAAGAACTGCTTTTCTTTTTCCTTTCCATACATATTTAAATAAATGGAACCAAAGTTGTAGTGGAGAGAGGAAAAGGTTATGTACTTCACAGGGCAAGGAGTTTAACCTGCTAGGCTGAAAGGCTTCTTGTAGCAATGGATTGCTTTCCCTACTTTAACATCCCATCCAAGCAACGCTCTGCAATAGAAGTTAATCCAGCTATGGCCACAAAGTTAGAAAACTGGCATTTGCCAACATGACAATCTCTTTCCAAGGTCCAGTTCTGCTGTGGCAAAGCTTCCACTGACTCCAGTGAGAACTGGCGAAGGTCCTTAATCTCTTTATCTTAAGGAAATAGGAAGTGTTTCTTAAATAAGTCTTCCCTTTTTTTAAAGACGAATATTATTCAGGTGATTGTGCAGTCTTTTATATTACTGTAGTAGTGTTTTCACTGATCTGAATGCAAAACATGTCTTTCCATTGTTTTTCCATCTTAACAAGCAGCCACTCCTGCACATAACTCCAGTGCTCAGCATGTTTAAATTACAGTTAACACAATCACTGCCTTCTTTAATTTAACTTGTGATGGCAAAACCAGGACCAGATCCTTTCCAGAGCACTAAAACCCCTGCTTATCATGTTGCTGTTCATGTTTTTTGATATGGTAACTAACGATACCTCCCTTTAATTATTACACAGCCACATTTTAAATCTGTTTTTAGGGAGAACAGTATGTAGGGACTGAATTGTAAGCTCTTTAACAAATTTTTTATTATTTTGGATGACATTGCATCAAAACAGTTGCTATTTCAGTGTCAGGTTGCTTCCATGGGCTTTTTATGCAGATGCATTGGAAGCTTTGAACATAATGTACTCATAAAAGAAAATTGGCTACATCTGCTTTGAATTAAGCCTGAGCTTAAAATGTAAAGCTACACAACTGGTGATGTTTCTTGGTTAATAGCAGGAAAGGGGAAGGTCTGCCTCAAGTCACCTGCACCTGGTGGACTGGGGGGGGCATGGCACTGTCACCGGGAGAATTTGCTGTCTGACCCTGCCGTGTGGTCCTAGGAGAGGGGAGTGGGGTGTCACGGTGGGGAGGTATCTGCCAGGTTGGATGGCAGTGGGAGAAGCCAGGGTGGTGGTGCTGGGCTGGGGCGGGAGGGTTGCTAGGGGGGCTGGGAGATGGGATGAGAGCTCTGGTCCTTGTGGAAAAAAAGAGTTAAACATATGCCTATAAATTCTGGCTCCTTTTTTTCTTGCTTTGATGCTCGGATTGCTGTGTTATGCTGAGTTAGGAGCCAGACTGTGTAAGTCTGGGCGTGCTGAAGCCAGTTCTCCTGCTGGTGGACCACCACGTGACTGCTCTCATCAACACCTGAGCAGTGCCTTTTCCTCCGAAGGCAATTTTAGCACAGAGACTTCCACAAATCCCCTCCAGCCCAGCACTGACCTGTGGCATTTCACTGCTCTTCCATCCTCATTTTGCCAGGGGGGGATGCGAAAACCCAAGCCCTTGGCAGGGTGGTAAGTGCTGGCTGCACCCTTGCAGCCCAAGGGCAAGTGGGGAGGGAGCGCAAGACACCACCAAGTCCTACGTAGAGTGCAAATAACTTTCTGGAGCACGTAGCTTGATAAAAGCCATGTTATCCTGCTTTTCAAAAGAGGGAGAAAGACTAAAGCTGTTGCCCTTGTGTAAAATTGAGGTAAATCCCCTGCCATGGGACAGATTGCAACAGCTGGACGTATCTCGGGTCTACCAGTATTCCCTCTGAAATCAGTGGATCTGTTAGTGGTGTCAGTTGTTATTGAGTGAAGATCCCATAATTTGGCCCCATCTGAATTTTCTTGCTGTGTTTGTCAGCAGAGTCTGTCTCAGAAAAGCTCTGGTGTTGAGGCTTGTGGCCCTGTTGAAGTGGTGGTGTGGTATGAATGTGGTTGGTGGAAAATACAGATTCAGTAAGTCCAGAAAACACAGCATGGCTTCAGTCTTTTATCACAACCCAACTCTGCTTAAATATCATGGTGTGCCTGAGGAAAATGTAGCAGGGACTGTTCCACGCTGCATCTGACAAGCCAATGCTCTCGGGGGGGGTTTCCTACGTGCTGAAAGGGACAGATGTGTCCTGTTAGAAGTTACTTAACCTGTTTCTGTAAGACGTGTTACAGCTGACAGATCACTGTTAATTACAATTTTCCCTCGTATTTTTTGTGTCAGCCACCTCCAGTAAGGTAGCATATGACCTATTCAAGATAATGAGTGAGTAAAGCCAGAGCTCCCCGCTCTTCTTATCTAAACGGTTTGCTAATAATCTGGCGAGTCTGTGTGCACCAACTTTTCTTAGTGAAAGCTCACAACACTCCGGGGGGTGTTTTTATAACAGACTGTTAAACACACTCTGCTCCTTTCCACCTCTACAAACCTCGATGAGTATGTGTCTCCTCGAATCACTATATTCTTAATGTATTTACAACCTAACTGATAGCAATAGATGTCTTTCTTCCCTGGCAGTTCACAAGGATATACTAATCAGTGTTTATTATATTTTTAATTCTGTAAATATTTATTTTGGTACTCTGTGTATTTATTGGCACTGATTCTGGTGTTTGCTTATGCGTCATTGTAAATGTTGATGGTTTCAATAGTCTTGCTTCTAATGAATGTAAGGAACTCAGACTAACTGCACTTTTCCATTCAAAAATCTTACAGTGAAAAATATTCCCACTGTCATATTATGTGTTATAATGGATACAGTTAATAAAATCAGTTGACACTTTTCATTGATGAACGTGAAGGTTACTTTTTGATGTTCAAGCTGGAGATGGAGCCAATCTATTCAGTGCACTGGAAAATACTAGGCTTTTGAAAGCAAGACATTAGGGAAATATGTCCCCAAAATAGCATAAAAGAGAATACTTGGGCATGTGTGCACTTTCATTTTTATGTAGAAATGCCTTTAGCAGTTTTACTAATAACATCATAGAATAACTAGACTAAATTCATTACTTAGGGGAGAGCTTTCATAAATGAGAGTGTTTTGGTCTTCTGGTCATGTTCTTGTTCTCCCCCCTGCCCCCTTTAAACCACTTAGACAATGGAAATGGGCTGAGTTTCATTCTGTTTTTCAAATCAGCTTAGCTTGCTGGTTCTCCTGGTCAGAAAGCCAGCAGGAAAGCTGATTCTCTTGGCACAAACTGACTTTGGAGTTGCAGTTTTGGTGTGACAGCTAGAAAATGCAGTCTGCTGTAAGCTACATTTCTCACCTTTAAAACTGGGACTTGACTGCTATGACTATGAAGTGACATTTATTAGAATCTCTGTTTTGCAAGTTTCTCTAAATTTCTTGCGGTTAGAAGATGCATAAAGCATTTGCATCAGTCAAGTTTTAATCCTTAAGTTTATTTACTTCACTTGGCTAAGTAGCACTGCCTTGCTAAGGGTTCTCCCGTGTTACTAGGCATCCATGGAAGATACTGAACCAGCCAGAATAAGAACTGGAATAAAATCTGCTCAAAAGTTTTCAAGGAACAACAAAATAAAAGATATGAAAAGCTCATTATGCAAGTAAGGAACAGGACATGGTGACACAGTATAAATTGATCCTATGTTCACAAAAGCGTAACTCCTCTTTCCAATAGCTGGAGTGAGGCTGAAGAAGTGTTTTCCCAGTGATTTAATGCACAAGCAATTTTACTTTCAGGCCTTCTCAGCCTATGTCACCTATTGCACGTTCATATCTTTTATCCGCTGCATCTGGAAGCAGAAGAGTTGTGGTTTAAATTATTCCCTGCCGCAGAAGATTGCTTAGTGATTACCTTGCTTGTGTCCAAGTAGAGCTACTGGGGTTTTCTGGGGCAAAGGAGTTGCAATGAAGTGCAGGGCAAAAGTACAGCAACCTCATGAATCTGGGTAACTGTAGGTCTGTGTGATGCAGCTGTTAACACCTTCCACAAAACCAGGCTACAGTAGTCTGGCAGATCCACTGTGACAGAAAAATTTGAAAAGTCTCCTGAAACTAAGAGGTTTGCCCCAAATATTCTTTTTGAAATCAAGATGAAGAGGCTGAGGTTCTAATATTGAGCTACAAGTCCCTTCCCAATTAAAACCAAGATCAGTCATTCCTGACAGTACATCTCTGTGATTTTCATGGCCACCTTACTGGAAAAGTGTTTGCAATGGGAGTGATGACCTGGAAATCTGCCTATGACCCATTCATTGAAGATGAACGCTCCATCCAATCTGCAAATCTATCAAGCAAGAAGGAGAAGAGAATATTCTTGACTCCTGATAATTGGTAAGGAATATTGGCAAGACTAATGGACCAGTCAACTGACTGTGAGTGCGCACTGGTCTCATTTTAAATCCTTTCCCTCGAATCATGGTATTTTCCCCTTTCAAAGTGATCATACCAGGAGCTCACATTGAGCAGACGCCTGCTCCTACCTACCACGTTGCACATCTGCTTCCAATTAAAACCATTCCACAGTGCCCTGAGGGGGATGGGAAGGAGGCTCAAAAGTTCTGCAAAGGGTTATTTCAGCAGCCATGGATGCTGCTGTGGCAGCTGAGGACTAAGAACATGCTTCATCTCTAATGACACATCACTCCTTTTGCTCTGCAAAGACCCTTAGCACTTGGCTCAGATATTCAGTTAGACCTTGGGAACAGGAGGGCTGCTGTTCTGACTAATGAAGGAGACTTGTCCTTGACCAACATGAGTATTTTTTCCAGCTTAAGAAAAATGGATATTTTTTAAAAGATACAGATGGAGTCCCATCGCTACTATTCTAAATAGAACAAGACAAATGCAAGGAGTCTGGTGAAGTACAACTCCCCACAGCTACTCCAAAGACTAGCAGACAACACGTGCTGATGCTGTGTCCTTATGCAAAGACATTTCACAAAGCGGCTCTGTGCAGCGCTCCCACACAAATCCCAGGTGAGATGTCCTAGAGCCGAGGGTTGCCACCACAGGGGAGGGAGGGCTTGTGACTTCTGACAAAGCACTGGTCTGGACCAGGGAGGTCCGAGTCCCTCTCCCACCGCTTCCTTTCCAGGCAGTTGTGACCTGATTTGCAAAAGGCTGCAGGTACCACATTTTAAAGTCTGATCCACAAAATCGGCTGCACCTAGCTGCAGTGTTGCTCAGAACTTGCGGTCTGAAGTTTTCTGATAAAATTTCACTATCACTTAAGCACCTGCACCAGGCAGGCTCAAAAGCATCTCGTGGCTGGGTCTGCTCTCTTGTGTGTCACGGTGGGAGTCACGGACCGGCTCTTCCTCCGGCCCCATCAGCCTTCTCTGTTTGTGTCACTTGAAATTCATAGGTCCCTTGGGCAGAGGAGAGACTTGAGCAAAGATCCTCTGGGTGAAGGTCCCGAGTGAGCAGAGGTCGACTGGGTAGAAGTGCGGCAGCATCGCGGAGGTGGTGGGAGAGGTTGAGGCAGCAAAGCCCAGGGCAGCCAGAAGCTTTGCGGGCAGCAGCATCTTCTCCTGCTTCACAGGGAGATGGTTGCCTCCGGGGCACCTCTGTGGCTCACGGTGCTTCAGGAACATGTTCAGCTGGAGGCTACTGCAGTGTGGCAACAAATTGTAGAAAGGGTGCTGAGCTCCTAGCATGGAGCTGGGAACGTGCAGCGTGACAAGGCAGAATGCAAAGAAAACAAGAATCCTATGACTGAACAGTATTTTAAGGACAGAAATTATGCTAAATCTGTACATTATGTAAAGCAAATCTGTCCCATTCCTGCTGAGCTCCATTTGTTCACCTGTGAAGGTGAAAAAACAAGCTAATTTTGCAACAAAATAGGTTTGAATAAATAAAGCAAATGTGTCTTTGTAAATATGAGTAGTGAAAAACCTGCTCTTGATTATGGCTGTGAAGATAATGGCCACAATCTAAAGTGGACATGAAAAAGACATCTGTTCTACTAAAATGATGAAGAGGATCAGAAAAACGATGGTAACAAAAATCAAATGGATTGTTCTGAGTATTTCTTAAGGAAAAATAGAGACAGATAAGAATTCAACTCGTCTTGGTCTATCTTTACAATAGAGATATATTACAGCTACATCTGTCTTTCTCTGAGTTTCTACCCTTCACATTCTGCACTAATAGATTTTGTTTACTGACAGATAACAAGTCGTACAAAAATGCAGCACTTGCAGTCCTGCTACTCTTTTGCTTATAGATGTCTTTTTTTTAACCCGTGTTAACAAATTAAGCTTTTGATCCTTCCAATTAGACCATATCCAGTCATTATCATGCCACATTTAGGGTCTGATTACGCAGCTGCTGCATCTGAACAGCTTCATTCAAATCAGTAAGAAATGCTTACATGCAGCAACTGCAGAAATGGTGCTTGCATCCTTCGCGGAGCTGCCTATTGCTGCTTTCTCAGAGGCTTAGAATATTTATGTCTGTCATCACTACATGATGTTGAATTTGCCTGTATTTTTTTTCTTAGGGTCTGATAGAAAAACCCATAAATCTGCAAGTTTTATGAAAAAACAGTTGGACCAGATTACACAGTTAAGTTAACTTGTCTATGCTGGATCTTAATCCTCTCTGAAGATGTAACATGTATTCAGACCGATTTAAGATAAATGACTGTATCGGAAAACAAAACAGACATCAGAGCACAAGCATAAAGGCAAATGTCAGCCCCTGGCTCTGAAACGACCGGGACCCTCAATCCGAGCTATGAAACCTTACATTTCTGCCTCAGCGCAGGCAAACACACAGCACTATTTATAGCACAGCCTTTTACTACCCTTCTGTTAGAATAGGCTTCATCGGAGGATTTACATGACTAACGAAAAGCAAAAGCCTTTTGTACTTGGTTTCCATAAAAGAAGGCCAGTGTGAAGCTGGTGTTCACTGGGCTGAATTACAGAAAATATCAGTTACTAGAAAACCAGTTACTAATTCAAAGGCATCTGTTACCATGGCATAAGTCTCCTCTTCCCTCTCCATGCCCCAGATTTAGCACCAATGATGGGAGCTTAGTGAAAGCTCAAAAAGAATGGTTCTTACCTCTGAAAAATAAAATGCATAGTCAAGGAAGACCACATGTTTTCATGGTAACTAAGGAGTAAAGGGTTAAGACCTAGAAGATGGCTCTGAACCAGTAAACTGCACAAAAGGCCCCTATTAGCAAATCAAGAGCCCAATGTGCTCTCATTTCCCCCCTTGTATCTTCAATTAAACCCTTTGGGCCACAAAGTTACTGTTCCTGCCAAGGACAACAATCAGCATGAGGTGATTATTTTAGATTCTGCTACATACCCTGAAGTCTAGTGAAAATGAAAACCAACCCTCCTTTCACCCTCTGATCCGATTTCCAGGGCAGGGCAGGCCCATCAGCCAGTCCCCATCCTTTCATCTCGCCGTGCCAGCTGCAAGCACCCAGGCTTTCCCCAGAGATGCCACTTTCTCACAGATGCGTGCCTCCTCCTGCCTTCCAGATGGCAGCGGGCTTCTTAACGAGCTCCCCGATTCCTTTTTCCCCTTGGGACTTCACTTCAATGTTATCTTGTCGCATCTGGTTTTCTCCAGTTGGGTGACGTGCAGGAGCACGAGGTGTAACGCTGCTTCGGGAGGTTGCCAACCTGCAGCTCCCGTGGCCGTTTCAGACCTCCCCGCTCCAGAATTGCCCCCGTGCAGCAAGGATCCCTCACGCTCTGGTGTGCCAGTGACAGCCCCTGCCCCAGCTGCCGAGCAGAGGTGAGGACCACTTTGTTGAGGTTTGCGGGCTGCTTGTTTCCCTGTCTTGTTCTGCATCACTGAACTTACTCTTTCCTCCCTAGAGCTTTTCCACAGGGCTTCTCAAGGCTCCCCGGTGCTGTTACGGGGCTGGTTAACATGGCTCAGGAAGGAGGAGAATGGCTGGAGAACAGAGCAGGGATTTGGGAGTCAGGCCGCGATATCCTTTCACACATGTCCTCTGTGACCTTCGGTGCAAAACTCCACCTCTTTGCTTTTTCTGCCTCTAAATGGAGATTGTGATCCTTCTACAGGAAAGGTTTCATGTGGCCAAATCCTTCACATTTTACCCGACTGCCTGTGAAGCAATTTGAGATGTGGGTAGGGGCATAGTGCAACAGCAGCGCTCTCTCATTCCACCCATTCTGACCAGATTCACCAGGGGCAGATGTGGCCATAACCTGAATGAGAAGAGAGGAGGAAAAACTCTCTTTCCATATTTTTTGCACGGGATGGCAGTGGTAAGTTCCCACGGTGAGAATTTGGGTGAAGAGAGACCGTGGAGCTGCCTTCCCATCTCCCTAGCTATAGTGACGGTGTCCCTGGGGGTCTGCAAATGTGGGATTAAAGAGCTGGAGAGGAAGGGTGTCAAGGAGAATCAGCAGCATCATGGAGCAGCGGGAGAGGGGTATTATACCCCAGTGAAGCCCCAGAGTGGGGATCCTTCTCCTGTCAGAGGCAGAAGGAGAGATGTCAGGGCTAAAGCATCTTGAGCCTCTTGATAGATCTGTCCTTAGACCTGGCGACAGATGCTCTTGCCACCAGATGACCTTTCTGCAGTGTCCTGCACAGCTTTGACCTGCTGATGGCCACAGACTCTCCACTTTCATGAAACTAACTGAAGAAACACCAGGGTAGTCATAATACCAGTCATAAAGGGATGTTCTGCTTCCTCCCTCACTTCCAGTTTTCCACTAGGGATGGCAGCAGTAGTTTTTCATTGCTCCCACCATGCAGCCAGAAGGCAGCTGTCCTTGGGATTTGATGAGCCAGGCGTTGAGCCTCGCAGAGCGATGTAGTGCCATGGCTCTGGAAACGAGCAATGTAGGAACTGATATATTGGTTGAACTGGTGACCCACCTGATCAAGCAGTCTATTGCTGTACACAGCTGCCAGCAGAGGAGATATTTTACAAAGACACATGAAGATGCTATTGTGGATAATTATGGAGTGTCCGTTTGGCAGAAGGGGTACCTTTGTAACTTCAGGTAGTGATATGTCTGTTTGGATGAAAATTGTTTGTATGGCTTGTTACCTCCAAGGAAATGACTCCCACTTGGATAAATATTCACTTTTAGTGAATCTTTTGAGGTTCTTTGCTTCAGTAATATCCTGTGACTATGAGTTCCACATATTCATTATGCTTCACTAAAAGAGAGAAGGAAAAAACCCCCACCTTATGAGATGTAGGGGAAAGGTGCTAGGTAATCAATTTTTAATTGGGCAGGCTCAAAAAGAAAGAAAGGTAAGAGAAGGAGAGCATCCTGATGAGGTGTATTATATTGCCATGAGGTTGTTTGAAACGGCCTCGTTACTCATGCATGACTCGTGCATTTACAAAGGAAAAAGTAAAATCTTTTTAGGGATATTGGTCTGGAGACAAAAGGGATCTCCAGGCCTTCAGCCAGCAGCCAGGACTGGGGATGACGCTGACCCGACACCGCTTTCCTCCTGCACTGGGCAGAGCCAGCTGGGCTGTGCCGCTGCGGCTTTTGCCTTCCCTCCCTGCCTGGCAGGCAGCAGGAGCGCGGCGGTATGAAATGGAGGTACTGGGAAACCTAATTCAGAAACCATTTGTTTTCAAACCACGTGGTGCTTCGTGCTCTGGTAGTTTTTAACCGGCTGGGTTTATTCTCCTCCTGCTCCGAGGGTCGGTGTTGGAGAGCAGGGTGCTGCCATGGCCGGGGTGTCGAGCAGCCGCCTCCGGCAGCACCTCAGCAGGGGAGGGTGCTGCCTTGGCTCTCCAGTAAATCGCCCCCCGTGCCGAGGTCTGCTCGTTCGATGTTGTATCCCGTGGGAGACGTGTTAGTTAATTTAACAAGGTTTTGCTGTGGGCTCTGTTTCAGTGACTGGCTTTGGTCCCAGAGCAGTGCCCTGAGGGCTCCTCAGCCCGGCCTGTATGTGCCCGAGCGTGGCCCCTGCCTCGGTGAGCCCCTTCCTCTGGGCTCTCCTCGGGCTGTCCCTGACAGAGCCACAGAATCGCAGAGGGCTTGAGGTGGGACAGGACCTCTGGAGATCATCTGGTCCAACCCCCCTGCTCAAACAGGGCCACCTGGAGCCAGTTGCCCAGGAGCACATCTAGATGGCTTTTGAGGAGGGAGACCACCCTGGACAACCTCTTCCAGTGCTCGGTCACCCTCAGAGGAAGAAGTGTTCCCTGATGTTCAGAGGGAACCTCCTGTGTGTCAGTTTGTGCCCGTTGCCTCTGCTCCTGTCACTGGGCACCACTAAGAAGAGCCTGGCTCTGTCCTCCCTTCAAGTATTTATATACATCGATGAGATTCCCCTAAGCCTCCTCTTCTCCAGCCTGAACGAGAGAGATGTTTTCTAGAAGAAGCGTCACAGGTCACAGCACTGCCAGAACCACATTGGAGAAATGTGCTGGGGTCGGGGACTGTCCTTCCTCAGCCCCACACCGTGCTTTGCCCCACAGCAGGCCTGCATGGGTGCCTGCCTGGAGCCCAGGGAACCTGGAGAACTTTTAGGACCACGGACTGTCCCAGCAGGGAGAGAAAGGACACACAAGCCCTCGTGCTGTGCACGGTGGCTCTGGGCTGAGAGGTGGTGGTGGGATTTCTTTCTAAGCACCAGCACCAGCTGGTTCTGCCACAGACTGGTGCATAATGGCCTGAACGAGCCCCGTGCACCTCCTGGCAGCAGGTTCGGTGAAGCTGCTGCTGCTGGCAGCGCGCACGAACGCCGCTGCTTTTCTCCAAGTCCCAGCTCAACCTTCTTTTTCCTGCTAGATACTCCCACAAAGAGATCATTTCCTTATGAAAGGTGAGGTGCCAGCCCGGCAAGCTCTCGACTGTGAAGAGCAAATGGTTTATTTAAGATGTCTTTGCACTGTGCTGTGGACCCCCGCTGGATGAGAGCCTCTCGAGGCTGGGGCTGTGCCGGAGCCACAGCCCCCATGGTTTTACAGTGCCGATAGACCAGACAGAAGGCATGGGCATCTGGAGAAACCGAGTCCACCCTGAGGAAATGTGTTCAAGTGGAAAATGCGCTTGCAGGTCCAAAGGACACCTGTGTTTTGGTCCTGCTTCTGGCACTCCTGCTGCCTGCCTGCGTGTGAACCAGCCCAGCTCCTCGCTGGGTGTTTGCACGGTGCAAATGTCACTTGTTGGAGTATCTTCTGCTCCGGCTGTCCACGTGTGGGTGCAGGAGAGGACCCCAGTTTATGGCTGCTGCTCCTGTCCAAGCTTGTGCTAGCTCCAGGGACCATTCTCCCCTATGACTTAAATTAGCTCCACCATACTGTTCATCGGGAGAGCTCCATCAGCAACACGTGTGAGAACTTCCCACCTCTTATCTTCCTCTACTGCAGCTATTATCAGACCCTCCTGTGTGGTTTTAACAGCATAATTCCACTGAGGACCTACCACCTGCGGAAGGGCTTGGGTGCTGCCGAGGTGCTCTGGCTCTCATTAGGCTCTGACCCCGCTCTCAACGGTGGTGGACGAGAGCTTTGCAAGTCATTTAGGCTGGGAGAGGATCAAATCTTTGCAGAGTTTTCAAACCCCTCCGGCATTAGAAAAGCTACAGTGCTTATGAGGCACAACTTCTACTTCTGTACAATTTATAATTTCCTTTAATTGCTTAAAGTGCTCTAATTTTTACACTGTTGTGAAAGGATCTTTGTTTACAATGATTGCAGAGGGTAATATTTCTAGCATGGGTAACCATGGCAATGAATAATTCTATTCTCAGGAATTGTGCCAGCTGCACTAATGCCTTATAGTAGCACTCAAGCAGTTTGCGAATGAGAGACTTCTCGTTTATTGTAGGAGGACATTTTCCCATGTCCATGCATTAGCCTGTAGTTTCTTAAAAGCACATTCTTTATCAGTAATAAGTCGAGAAAAAAAAAACGAAACAAAACAGAACAAGCAAATCTCAGTTACATAGCTCCTCTTGCATGTAAGGTTTTCCTGTTTTTTTTCTTGGAGACTGTATTATAAGATACATTATTTAAGGAAACTTACAGTATGCAATAGTCTGTTTTGTTTGTACTACCACCTTCTAAAATAAGGATGAGCTTAGGATGCTCTAAAGCAGCTTTCTTACACAAAACGCACCATCCTGTAAACTGATCTAGTGAAAGATATGCAGCTTTTATCACTAGAGGAAGGACTTAAACTATTTTAAAAGATTAGTTTTATAAAGAATTTTATTTGAGTAAAGAATAATTTAAAATTATATTACTTTATAAAAATATATATTACAGCTTGGAGTTGAATTACTTCAACACCAAAGCATTGAAATTGATTAAAATATTGTTCTCATCTATGTACAAACATGATTACTATATTTGTAAAAAAATTATATAAAATAAGTAAAATATGTATTTTTACATGTTTCATGATTTAAATGCAATTTAAATTATATTAACAATAAATGTTCCAAATGGAATACTCTTTTAGCTTATATGATTTAGGGTATGTTCAGTAGAAACCCTCAAGGAATAGCTAAGCTACAGTTCCCGGCATTCCACGGACTGTGGTCTCAGAGTACAAAAACAACCAGGTGGAATAAAGCATCCTCTCCTGTTTTCAGAAAAACATTAACAACAATCCCAAATCTCTTATCCAAGATCAAAATCCTTAGGAAAGATTTATGGAGCAACTGTTGAATTGGGCAAAGTCGTTTGGAATGGTTGTAGCTCGAGGCTTTCTAGAAAAGCATTTCTTAGCCTTGTGTCTTTGATCAGAGAGAAAGGTGAACGTGTCCAAATAAACAGCACAGAGCAAACCTTCCGTTTTTTTCATGTCGCAAAGCGGATTGATCTCTTTTCTATGGTTAGTGATTCGGTGCCCTAATTAGCGGGCTCTGTTGTCACCAGTCTCTAAGTGACCGACATCTGCCCAGAGCCAGCTGCCGGGTGGCTCACGCAGCGCCTGGCCTCCCTCCGCAGGGCTCCCTATCATCACCCGTTCGTGCTCTGCTCGCCAGAAAAGGTCCTCTGCCCATGTTCCTAAAGACAAAGCAAGATCCGCCAACTACAGTTTCCCAACAAGCTCAGTCTGAGTTGACTTAAATGAGAAGAATTCCCCCCAAATTCTGCTCAGCCTTGGGATAGCTTGGTTCTTCTGCAGCTCAGTAACGCCCCCACCTCTCCAGCATTTAAAAAATAGGTCAGTTCTGAAATTAAAACAGCCCAGAAAAGCTGTAGTGATTTTCCACAAAACCGCCACAAGACAATGGCTGACTTTTTTCCTCCCATTTCTTTTTCCGGCTAAGACAGTTCCCTGGGTTAACTCAAATGATCACGTCGCTTGGGTCTTCCTCTGCCCCCTGAAGCTACAAATATTCATTTTGTGGAAATTTACGGCTCATTTGCTTCTCGCCCTGCATTTTGTCCCAGTGTGGACAGCCACTGAGAGGACTGGTTCTCCCAGCCCGGGAGCCTTCATCCCAGCGGAGCTTTCTCCCTGGCTCCCCTCGGCGTGGCGGCGGGGTCCCGGCTCTCAGGCAGCTGAGCCAGCCTGGGCACACGTGCCAGCGGTGGGGGGACTGCCGGTGGATCCGATACCTGCTGGCCTGAAGGTTTCCTCCCACATGTACGAAGCCATGCTGTCTCCTCTCTCTGCTTTCGCTGGAAGCTTAGAGGACATTTTCCAACAGGACGATGGCGCGGGAACGGTTTGTGCACTTCTGTGCACTGGCCTGATGAACCCTGATGGACCTGATGGCAAACTTGATGAACCCTGCAGAAATTGCCTAGAAAAGAAACAGTAGCTGACCTTGAGCCGCTGACCTGATCTACCCCAAACTACCCAGCGTTTGCTGCTGTTTTCATGGCTAACCCAGATAGCTGCCCTGACGTGGGAACGCTCTGTTTCTGGGTTTTGGCTTTTTTCTTTTTTAGGAAAGATGTACTGACAAAGGAAGAGCTACAGAAAGGGAAAAGAAAAAAAGGGAGAGAGAGAGAGTCACTTCATACAGCTGTTCCAGATGGCAGACACCCAAATCCAGGCTCCTTCATGGAGGTGGAAATCCAGCATGCACTTCTTAATGTCCCTGGAGTTACCCTTGATTTACGCTGGTGTGTGAGCAGTCCTGGCTGGCAGCGCAGTAGTGCAGGATAAGTGCTCAGGGAACAGGGAGGTTGGATCAGGATTAGAAGATAAGGCTGACCTCAAGGGGGAGATTTATACAAATTCCTGCTGGGTTTGGGAGCTTGTGACAGTGTTGTGCATGGTGCCGTGGCTGGTCCTCCCCAGCGAGCGGAGCTGGGATCCCGCCTCTCACTTTGCTGCGGGCAACAGACCTCTGCAGAAATCCCCTCTCCTTTCGGGTGTGGGGATGTAGTGCCCAAAAAGCTTCCAGTGAGGGGACTCACACCACAGAGGGTTAAAATGCTGTAATTTCCAAGGCAGTCCTGAGTTCATCCTTTTCTGAGGGCTGCGGCACTGCTCATTAGAAGCAATTAATCTCCAGTGCTGCGGTCTCCTGTCAGCTCGTGCCACTGTCATGGGCCAACTCATCCACGAGGAAGCAGCTGGGCATCCCACGCTGACCAGCGTCTCCTCTTATGTCTCACTTTGCTGTCGTCCCACACAGGTGGTTTGGGTAAATATGTGCACGGGCATAATACATTAATGGCAGTCACATCTGAGACCCATGAATAAGGGGAAACCTGAAAAGCTTCTTCTGCTGCTGAAAATTAAGTTTGTGACTGAATTAGATGCAGTTTGAGAGGTGTGAGCCATACCCCAGTGCCTGGGAGCTCTGGAATCACTCTGTAAGAGGGCTAAAGAGGAATCAGCGCACTGATTTGGGAAGTTTTGTCTGACAGCTCTTTTCTTTAACATTGGTGCCAACTGTAGATGATGTAAAACACTGCCGTACCTCTCTTCATGGACAAATTTTCACCAATCTTTGGCATCCCTAAGACCATAAGAGAAGTTATTGCTCAGCCAAGGTCAGAGGATGGTTTTCAACACTCTTCTGCCACATACATTATTCTTGGGCCTCTGTATAAACCTGTTTTCCCTTCAGATCTGTGAGCTTGACTTAAGGGTTTCACTGCTGGTTTTACAGGTAGCACTGTCTCTTCCCAGCATACAGGCTGCATGTTGCAAGGCAGCTGCCAGCAATCACCTAAGGTAGTAGGACTCAGTCTAATTTTTTCTCTCTAGTCTAATGATTGATCACTTGTAACCCAAACCCCAGTCAGAGGTCACAAACATTGCCTGAGACATCACAATTATTTCTACAGCAGATCTCAGTTCTCCTGAACACCCCAGAAACCCTCTACAAAACACGTGAGAGACCCTGAAACTATCATCTTGGAAAGCGCCAAATCTACTTACCCTGGCTCAAAAGGGTTGATGATCTTATCATGCAAAA